>NW_027042741.1:0-2400000 GCF_036850825.1 Scheffersomyces amazonensis | reverse complement strand
AGAATCGTTCTGACTAATACAGTGAACCTTCAGAAATATAAAATGTCTTTTTTAATTTAATATGTATTCTTTGATCGCAAAGACACATTTTAAATCTCGGTCCGACTATTTTTTTGGAATCGGGTTTAGACCAAGCATCTAAATCCGAGTTAAGGAGATTTTAAGATCCGTTTCGCGCATTATGATACAGTATATATTTTATTCTAACATATATGAGAGTGTAGATAAAAATACTGATATTAACAAAGAAGCTAAATTATCCACTGCGAAATGCAGACAATAATGTATCATAATGACATCACAGCAAAGCCATGTAGTAATCAAAAATAACTCTTTACTTTGGGAATAAATGTATTTCTTCTCCTAAAGGCATCCTCCTCTATGTAATTAAGTACGTAATGCGGCTTGATTTATCAACAACTTAGAATACAACAACGAAATATCAGTCATAGACCACATCCGATTCGGAGTCAGAGTCGGAATCGGAGTCGGAACCATTAACTTCGGTATCATAATAATCATACTCTTCGTCCGATTCTGAATCAGATTGTAATTCTGAGTCGGGTCGTGAATTGCATCTAGTTAAATGATTCCGACAATTAAAGTAATGTCTGTATTCTTCATCTTCTTCTTCGTCTTCGTCATCTTCATTTACATTTACATTTTTCATGTCTTTAGATAAATAATCATCAACTTTGATAGCACCTTTAGTATGTTCAATTGTAATAGACGTAGTAGTTGTAAATTTTATCGCTGAATTAATGGATGGGGTTCTTGTAGTTAATTTGTTTTGTAAATGATCAATTATTTTATCTAGCATGTTAGATTGAAGAATTATAATTCTAAGATTCGAATCTGACTTATGAACATCTCTCTGCAACTTTTCTTTAACTTTAGCAGCAAGAGTATAAGTCTGTGCAAAGTTTAAACTTTCGATAGTTGCAATTGAAGTCATGACCACACATTATAAGTTTCGTAGCCAAGTGTGGAAAAGAATAATATAAATAATATTAGAGATATCTTTGTAGGCATGTGAAGATTTAACACTTGATATACTTGGAAGTATTGCTCAAGTTAAATAAAATTTTAAATACAACCAATATGATGAACTTAAATAGAAAATAGTAATTGACAATAATAAAACTAGAATTTCAGAAATCTGATTAATCTACTGGCTGCAATCCAAGTCAATTCTTTAAAAAGGCCTCAAACTTTTCCTTAGAATACATAGATGACAGCTTGACGCATATAGAAATCGTAAGTATCTACTAACTAATAAAAGGAATGATTAAATATGTGCAAACTGCAATGTCTAAAAAATAAAAAAAGAACCGTTTGATTGAAAATCAACGTCTTAGCTGACTGTTTGTTGTTAATACATGTCTCCTAATTCTACCGAATTTAAATTTCTAATCTACTTTACATAAAATATAGGTATGTTCATTAGTCTATGGAGATATGCTGCTGACGGATATAATATAAGAATTCGCTCAAAGTCCAAAAAAAATAAGTCACTCAAAGGTAAAATTACCGGGACTGATTTTTTCTATGCACAGTTATTTCTTGCTCATATGATCATTATCCTCTCCAAGTTGTGATATTAACCAATTGGTATACTGGTATAATGTTTTGTTTCATTTATACCTAATACAGTCTAAAGCCACTTGAGAAGCATATTTATTAGCTTTTATTGTAAATATGCATCAAATCAAATATCGGCTCGAGCAAAAAAATTGAATGATTGAATGCATTGCTTTCAAGCCATGACATGATTGACAAAAATATTTTATGAGTATTCTTTTTATAACTTTTAGCGCGTAGGCACAAGAAGACTAGTCTTTTCTTTTTTCTAATAGTACCAGGAACAAGCTAGGGGAACCTCGCAGAAGGTATTTTGTAGAAAGTATTTTGTAAAATTATTATTTTTTTGTTTTCTAGGAGTTAAAAAAACAATAATATTAGGACCGGTACTTCAGCTGATTGAGATTGAACATGGTACCATTTTATGTATCTAATCAGTATATTCGCAATAGATGCCATTCCAATTTGGCCTAAGTCTTCCGCGCGATTACTCGCAGAAATATAACTCTACTCATGAAACAGAAATGGACCGTGAAGACTAATCGTATAACAAACTGTGTTGTGCAGTAATTGAGAAAATAATAAAAATAAAAAATTAGAGTGACTTATTTTGTAAGTAGAGTTTTAAGTATAAAACGGTTCTTCTAAATTTAAGAAATGGTAATAATAACAATCACAGATAAACTAGTCATTTAATAAGTCATACGGATAATACCGTTAGGTTTTACCTCTTAGTTCCCCTCTTCCCCCTACTAAAGAAACAAAAGCTAAGTAGGTGCAGGATATCTTAATTTAATATGAATAAAATGAAAGCAAGCAACAGTAAAGTAGCGAATACAACTGACCAGCTCCGACTCTAAAACAAATGTTTTTCTTTTTCTATTTTCTCTTGTTTATTACTTACATGATTGTATTTCATTTCTTGTAATCTTCTAATTTTAATTGCATATAATACAGGCTCATTGATTCTGTGTTGTGTTGAATTCTTTTGTCATGCAGTTTTCCTCAGTAAACAAGTTTTGCAACTCGATCCGTTTCCCCACATAAACCACTCGGAATATTCATCCACCTTTGAGAGGTTTTTTTTTTCTCATTTGTGTGTCATTTGCGTTTTCATACTTTTTTTTTGATTGGATTAAAATCCTGAAATATTGTTATTTTTTCTAAGGCCCTATGCTTGCTGAGGGCTTTAAATACCCTAATGTAATTTTGCAAAAGTAGCCGTGTATATTCTGACTTCCCCATTATGCATATTCAGAACTTCAACTAATTTATTATATTTATCTTGAAAGTGAGTAAATTTTGTGATCATAAGTTTTTTTTTTTTTGATTTCTTATTTAGATTATTTATTGGCTTTTATATTTAAGTAAGTCAAAACGACTCCTAAATTATTATCTATTTTAATTAAATGTGTTAATACTTCCTTTCTTTACAATTAAATCAAAATATACAATACACATATCAAATTACTAGCCTGTTTGTAATTTTAGTTGGTTAATCCATTAAAATTCACTATATTCAGTTATTAGAGATCATATAATTTTGCAATTGAATTCTCTACCCCCTACTGCCATTTGTACTTCTTTACTTTCAATTACATTTTTCAAATTAATTCCCAAAGTAATTCAGGCAACCATTTCATGATCGATTGTTATCAACGGCAAATTTATCATTGAAATGCTATTCATGTCTGATTATTCCACAGTAACAACAATAGCTTCAGGTGTCGAGTCCGAGTCAACTACAAGTTCCAACTCAGATACTGAAACTTCTTTATCTGCCCAAAAGCAAATAGAAGGTTACAGCCATAGTAATTTGGTAAGTAAAATCGATAGTAATATTACCATGAATCGTCAATCTGGTTCTATGATTAGTTATCAAGGTGAAATTAGAAGTCTTTATGATGCTTTACTTCTAATTGAAGCAGCTAGAATCTCCAAGATACCTACTATAAAACGAAGGTTGACTGCGTTTGAACGTCAAAGGTATATTAAACCTAATAGTATTTTTATTTGGAATGAATCGACCAGTAACATTCGAAGATGGACAGATGGAAAATTTTGGAGTGATTCAAAGCTTTTCAACAACCATTTCCTAATTTATCATGAAAAGAGTTCTGATGCTAAAAATGGATCCGACGATGATCATCTGAGCGAAGAAATTGTCGAAGATAGTTTAATCAAACAGAGTCTATCTTTAACTACCAGACAAAATGAAAAATTCCATTTAATTTACTATTTCAAAAAAAATCAATTGGAAAGTTTGAAGAATGATAGGAGGAGAAGAAAGAGAAGAAGATGGGAATCAAAAAGCCATCATTCAAATTCGAGTTCTCATATCAACAGATATCACGATTACAATCAAATTAAACGCGAAGATGTTGCTAGTCAAAGTAATGAAGAGGACAGTGAAGAGGAATTCTACGATTTTGGTCACGAAATCAATCATGCAAGGATTCCATCCAGAGATTCCTTATTCAAAGGTTTGTCTATAGGTCATGATGTTTATCCAATTAATTTCTTGAAAGATATTTCCTTGTATTCAATGAAACCAATTGTGGTTTCTGGTGATCTTGATATCGAGAATGTACTTCATGATGGTGAAAATGATCATTCTACATCATCTTCCCCAATGACTTCAGCTTTTGCTAGTTCAATAGCTACCGCAACAACCACAAGCACTTCGATGGTTTCGAATGTTCCATCGCCTGTGTCTATTGTCTCACCTCCATCTTTTGGGAATTCGGTTATGACTTCTGGTTTTACAACCAGTTATTCGACGAGCCCCGTTCTAATCTCCGTGGAAACGAAAGGACTTAAGGAAGGTTCATTTCCAATTCCAATGATTAATATTCCCACGACTAGTCTTTCTGAAGGAAATCGGGTTTTACCACCTCCAGTGACTACGTTTAGATCAAAATATTTTGATGAACGCATCAACCTCAATGATGCTGAAACTTTACATCTTTTAGATAGATGTTTTGTTTAATAGGTTGCTTAAACATTTACTAGTCGTATATTGGCTAAAGGTTATTTTTTCACCTTTACATTAAAATTGAGTTTTTTCCTTTATTTTGGTTCCGTCCTGACAGTAAAGGTCCGTTTAGCACTATTCACCTTTAGCTTGACAATACAGTCAAGCTATTTTTATTATGGTGGCTTACTATTTCTTTCCGTGTGGACTGATATCACCCTAGTTACAGCTAATTTGGGTTGAAAATTAAATATGCTTATGTGTTATCCGTGCAAATAAACGCGGAATAAATTGCCGCGACAAATTAATCCGGATATTTAATTTTGCAACAATTATTTTGTAACCTGCGATGTCAACTATGTCGTACGAGAAATATTAAAAGTCAACCTTCAATGTACC
Organism: Scheffersomyces amazonensis; assembly: GCF_036850825.1. Lineage (NCBI taxonomy): Eukaryota > Fungi > Ascomycota > Pichiomycetes > Serinales > Debaryomycetaceae > Scheffersomyces > Scheffersomyces amazonensis. Next base: position 2,395,046 of record NW_027042741.1, on the reverse strand, counting down.
TGGTTTCGAATTTCGAACTGGTTTCATTGTGTTAAGGGGCGGGGAAATAGGGTATGTCTATTTGATTTTTTTTTTTTTGCTGCTTATCAAAGATTACCCATTTTTTTTTATATAAATACGAATTGGTATTAACTACCATCTTTTAAGAATAGGTAATGGGATTCAGAAGTATGCTCAATTTTCAAGTGTTGCTACTACTTTTGTCTACTATTACTTTTTTGTTTAATTCTCTTGCTTAATATTTCCCTGTTTTCCCCACGAAAGGGTAGTCCTTTCATGCCACACAAATCCAAAGTTTCTTTTCGATATCATGATATTTATTATATGACTTTTTTAATGCATTATATTGTTGACCTTGAGTCACTTTATTGTTTTAATCATGATAAACTTTAGTGTGCGTGTTTCTAGGGTCCTTTTTTATTTAGTTTAGTTTACTTTACTTTAGCTTAGTTTAATATTGTTTAATTAAATTAGGTCTTATTTTGTTACTCGATCAATAATTAAACATTGTTTTGACCTGTGTATTGTTCATCTAATTAGAGTTTGATAAACCAAAATAGCCCTACTAATCTTCGATAGATTGAAATTCAATGTAATAAATTTATATATTTAATGAAAAATTATGAAAATATTTAAAGAAACATAATTTATCGTTGTTTGGTTTGTATGATATGATACATGACAGTTTTCATTGTTAATTTGTCAGGATTTTTATTTAAAATTCATGAAATTTTAATCATTAGAACTTGGGATGATGAGAAGTGAGATATGAAATTAATATTATGAATATAATGATGAGTAAATGACTGTATACGACTTAATAAGATTGAATCGTTTAATCGAATAAACCAAAACCCATGTCATCATCAGATTCTTCCTTTTCTTCTTCAGCTTCTTCTTCGGCAGCAGCTTCGGAAGCAGAACCAGTGGCAGCACCAGAAGCGGCAGCACCAGAAGCAGCAGCTGGAGCAGAGGCAGCGAAGGAGAATAATAATTCCTTTAAGTTCTTACCTTCTAAAGCCTTGGCGTAGATGGAAGCCCAAACGTCTTCAACGTTGGCACCAGCAGCCTTAGCGATGGCAGTTAACTTTTCAGAAGTGATTTCTTGTTCAGCGTCAGCTAAGATTAAGGCAGCGTAGGAAACAGCGGCTTCGGCAGACATAGTTACTATTGATTTATAATGATATATAAGGTATATGTCAGTTATTACGCTGTATTTCAATTGACTTTTCATTTTTTTTTTCCTCGAATTTGGTGTTGGTGATACTGCGAATTTGCTACAGCTCCTTTACATGCAGGGAGTAGGTCTGAAGCCCTAGTCATACGTGAATGCACGTGACCCCATAAATGCTAATATAATCAGAATCTGGGGAAAGATAAGCTAATATGTACAGAATAATATATTTGTGTTTTTCATTTACTACTAGGAGCTTTGATGCTAACTATATATAGCATCTTGCAATTAATTATATACAAGAAGAATTACTAGATTTATTTGAAGAATGAAACTAAACCACTTAACCAAGATCTATATTCATTTTCTTCCTTAACTTCACTGTAAACAACGATGAATTCAGCTAATTCATCATCAATACCATTTGTAGATAAGTAGGCTTCGAATTGAGTTTGAATAGATTCGTCCAATTGAGAAAATCTTGGTCCTTGATAGCTTAATTGATCAGAGAACTCACCAGTAGATTCAATTTCATGTTTTAACTCGGCAATATTGGAATGGTTTGAAACATAGTCAATAATGAAAGAGTTTTCAAGGCTATGTAAAATCAAATTGATGAAGATACCAGCTTCAGAACCTGGATTTTCAAGAACGATTCTTACATTACACATTAATTTATCAAATTCATCAATCTCATTTCTAACTTGCTCGTTTTCATCAAATTCATCTTCTTCAGAGGCAGCTTCTTCAGAATCAAAATTTTCTTGTTCTGCTTCATCTGAAATTGGAGTATCAGCAACTTGTTCGATATCGAAATAAACACTAATAATCTTACCATCATCTAATTTTTTGGTCAATGCAACAACAGATTGGCCTGCGTTGTCAACTATTTCCCATTTATTGTCTTTGAGATAAGCATCATAAATATCATCTAACTTATTTGGAACAGTTTTAGTAACTTTCAATTCTGATTGCAATACACTAGATAAATCAGCATGGGCATTGTATTTGGTAATTGTGGATTGAAAACCTCTAGCAACAATCATGTTGCTGCACTTCAACATAGTTGGAGTAATGTTCTTGGAGACATTGACCCTTTTAACTAAATTTTTAGTTTGAGCTCTTATAGCTGATGATAAGACTTTGGATGATAACATTTTTCTTGTAGATAAAGGTCCAATTACGTTAATTGTATATCTATTAAAGAAACCTTTAGTAGAACTATGATGGGGATGACCTGTTTATTGGGAGAAAATCTTCACTCAACGATGCATGTGTGCGGCGCTAAGTGCAGGAGCTACTCATACAAATTTTGAGGGGGTTAAATTAAGGGGCGTTCATTATACAAGTGTTATTTAACGAATAAAATTCATGAGTACATTCATTACTTAATATGAATTCATTGTAGAAGTATATAAGTAATGTGAAATATTACGAAATAAAAATATGATATGGACCATATGACCCAAAAGAACTAATTAATTAATTAATATATGACTAAATGCAAACAGGTCCTATAAAGAAATGCGTATTTTAACTTGAAGAAGGATGGTGTAATAGAACGGCAAACCACAGATATCTACAAACATGAGATATTGTTGTGAAAAATAATTCTATAGCTTAAAAACCGTTTCGATGTTGTTATTAGTTCTCATCCTCTCTTCCTAAAGAATATTGTACAATGAATGGTATGAATGTTGTGGGATAGTAATGATAAATGTAGAAGATTATTGTATGTAATGAATAAATGTAAAAGCATTAAATTAAATTAATGATGCGAGCGATGCTGCTGCTGTTGTTGTTGTTGTTGTTGCTGTATAGATGCAAAATATTCTTGAACAAAAGTTGAGCTTCTTCTATACCGTCTTTCTTGATATTTTTCAAATATTGCTTTGTGATGAGATTCCGGATCTTTACAGCTATTCAATATCAATTCTGCTAATGGCTTCAATTGAGCTTCAGTGTATCCACTATAGAATACATGACCCTCAGTCCAATCACCACGATTTAACAAATTTCTGGACAAATAATGAGCTCCAGCAGCTAACCAACTTGGAGGTGAGGCAACAAATCTTGAATCCATTATTGTAATTTCTAGAAAGTATTTTGCTAAAGTTCTAGTTTCATAATCATAATCATCTGCCTTTGAAGTTCTTCTTAAAAATGACATTGGTCCGGGCCATCCCATATCAAACTCTAAAACATCAATCATAAATCTCTCTGCCTTTAAGAAATCTTCAATCGAATATGCATTATCAGCCATATAGGCAACTTCTTGAACAGTAGGACAATTTATTTCTTCATACTTTGCAGCAATAAATAAAGCTACTGCACCAACCAATTGAAATCTTGATAAAGATACTTTCCTTTTGGATAAGAATCTATCAATATAATTAACCGTTAAATACAAAGTTTCTGGCAATAAATTAAATCTATTATGAACTTGAACTACCCAATCAATCAAAACACTTCTCATTTCCCATTTCAATTCATCCTGATTATCCATATACATAGGATCTGGTGATAATCTATTCTCCAACTCTCTTAAATAGTTAAAAATCTCCGGTGAGTATTCTGCAACCATTGTTACATCAAATGTATCTTCATCATTTTCATCCAATAATGTATGAGAAAACTTTCTCATAACTAAATGCAACTCTTGAGATATTTGTGCATTCCATGTTGGCTCCATTGGTATATGTGCATTATCAATTGGTTCAAGATCTTCTTCGACATCTTCCTCTACAATTTCATCTTGAGTTTCATTATGATACTGATGATTTTCTATACTATCATCATCATCTAACTTTTCAAAATGGTGTGGAAGATCATCCGAATGTTCAACAAGAGAAGAGGGATGATCTATTTGAAGGGGTATGTCATATTTGTGATGGATATTGTGAGTTGATGTATTTACAGTTTCATGATTATTAATCAAAAGCATGTCATTTCTTTCTTCATCTTCATCATCTTCCTCGATAAAATATCTGTTTTCCTTATCTTCAGATTGGTCATCAACTTGTTCGACATTATCTTCATCATAATCTGTAATGTCTTCATCTTCATTATTGTTTGTGGATGTACTTGTTTTTATATGCTTCTGGGAATGTTTATCTAATCTGGGTTTTTTGAATTGTTTATGATATTGCTTATATATTTGGATTTTTGAAGCTGAAGATGAACTAGACCCTACATGAGGAGTCAATTGCTTAACCTTACTGCTATTTGCAACAGGAACATTATGATTTAATTCTCCTAATACTTCTCGATTTTTGTCTTGATGAAGCTTGGAAATTGGAGCGCCTCCAGTTGAGCTTAAATTGGACGCCATGACCGATGAACTGTGACCACTTACTGTTGTAGACTTGACCCTTGTAGTTGTATTCTTTGTCACGTTCTCATCATTGATGGATTTAGTCTTGAACGATCTCATAATTAGCTGGGTTAATATGCAAACACAAATGGAAACAGGCTACTCAACACGTTAATAAACAAATAAAATAAAGTACCAACTGTTCAATTGATCGGTTCAGAAAGCAACCTATCTCAATAATGATCCGACTAGAAGTGTTAACCAGTTATAGAATGGAAAAATTCGTGGGTGTGTAATATATGGGTATTATTGTTTTTGTTTGTGGTTAATTTTTTTTTTCTGTCGTTGCTTAGGCTTTTCGTGAGTGGATTGGAGACAACAATTATTATAAATTGTAAAATCAATGCCGCTACTGTTAAGTAAATAAGCAAGAGTCTATGAAATGAAATCGACTCGGTAGTTGATAAAGAATATGTATAAATGTAGAAACGAATGTATAAAGTTAGTTTGAAAAGTCGCCTTGGAGTACGAGAAAATGCCGGTTTTACTCGGTTCTTGTTAGGCACTGGAGTTGTAGATAGTAAATGCTTCAAAGCAAGCGATTATGCCTGAACGAGATGTTGAGAGTTGACAATGCTGGTAAGATTGAAGTGATAAAGAAAGAAAGAAAGAGAGAAGAAAAAGGTATAATTTAATACGAATTACAAGTTGTTACACATTCAAGTTTTAAAACATAATATCACTACAACACTAAGTAAAGATGAAATACTCTTAACTAGTAAAAATAAACATAACACAGCAAATATAAACAATAAAACTTCTCCTCCTGTCTAAAGCCTTCTGCAGTCACTTTCTGGTGTCTTGTTGATTTTGTGGATTGGTTAACAAACAATAAAGAGAAGAAATTTAGCGTGTCAGGTGAAATGAAATTTTCTCAGTAAAGAATCCAACCACTTTCTAGTAAATCAGTAGCAATTACTGACTAGGGCGAAGGAGAGTATTCCATTTAAAGACTATGCTATATCGTCTAAGTTAAAGAAGTAAATTGGATAATAAGCTTTTTTAAATTATTAGTATTCCGACTTCATCTCATGTACTTGATACTTAATGTTTATCATGTACTCTTTCTTTAGTATAACTCTTTAATTGTCTATTTCTTAAACTGAAATTATTCACCTACTGCAAAATATATCCACGCGTATTGCAGCAAATTTGAAATATAAATACAAACAAACAAAACCTTTTGTAAACAAACCAAGGGTAACTTGTAAACTTTAATATAACATGTAAATTTTTCAATTTAGAACATTTACAGTTTAGTTATCGTATTTTACGTTTTACATGAAAAATTACTGGTCCCATCTTATTTTTGTACGAGTTCGAAGAACACGAAATAGAAATATGACAAAGAAAACATCTATATTTATAGCATATTGTTTGATTAGTATCTTTCGAATATTTGGTCTTCTAGAGTATAGAACAGTCTGTTACTTGGTATCTTGATAGAGTGTTAAAGGAGTCAGCAATAACAATATTATTTGATCTTTCAGTGGTAGTAAACTCAACCTAGCTTTGTACCACTTTTGGCAATCAGAAAATATGCTTTATCTAAACCGAACCTTTCGCCTCGAATTCTGATTTATATGTCTAAGACGACCAAACATGCATTGATGTACATGCTAAAGCATTGATGAGATTGACAACCGGTAACAGATTTACAATTGGGTCCTAAAATTGTAAATTTAAAGATTTACTTTAAATTCAACCAATGATTAGGTATTAACCGGGACATTCAATTCAAAGAATGATGTCTCATTTATTTTCTTCCTCTTTGCTTGATACCAACTCGTTTGATATGGTCTCGTTTGTTATTGGATATAACTATGCGAAATAACGGTAACCGTTGAAGGATTCGTTGACACTAAAACTGCTTAGTTTACTTGACAACGCCTCTCCTTAAACTTCTTTATTATTGCATGAAAATTAAGGTAGGTTTCGCCTATAATTTTATGCAACTAATATATCGCTGTGTCCTTCCTCATTTCTCAGCTTTTTGTTTTGACATGAAAAATAAAAGCCCTCACTTATCTATAAGCTCCCTAATCTAATTCGTACATGATATCATGCATTTCTCTTATTCTTTACATTTTTAGAATATTTACTTCTATTCTTTAGGTACTTGGTTCCTTAATCTTTACTTAGAACCCCTACTACAGGGTTAACAGTAAGGAGTCACTACTGTACTTTTTTTCTCTTATCCCTTTATTTCTATGACCGTAAAAGAGAAAAAGCAATTGAAGAAAAACCATATAAAAGAAAGTAAGAAATATTATGGCTAAGAGAAGCAACTCGCATAACAAGTTGGTATGTAAAATGCAGTAACGACAATTTTATATCCTGCTTATCTAAACAGCATGCAGCTAATATTGTTAAATTAAATACAATAGAATATAAGACGAATAAAGTATTCCGAGTTTGAATTAAAACATATAAGCAATAGATAAAATAAAAAACGAAGCTATGTATGTATTATTTAAAGGAGTATCTCGACTCATCGCCACAAGATTACGCTGCAACTCTCCCCGAAACAGCACAACAATAGATGTATAATACACAAAAAAATAGATCAAGAAATAAAACAATGAGACCTGTTTTAATATTTTAAACAGACTCACAGAATAAACAAAACTAAGCAGTATAATACCCAAAATTAATCTCAGCCGTGATATAATATTCAGCTAAAATATACTATTGAAGAACTGAACAACAATTAAACCCTAAACAATGAACAAAATAAAATAAAATAAAATAGAATATCAAAACAAAATCATATACGAAACAACACAGATATCAAATATCAATCATTAGTAATATTAAATAGAAATGTCTCAATTCAATTCAAAATTGATCTCAAATTCATGTTCCAAATTAGAACTGCCCGTAACATAACTATTATTAATAACTTTATTATTACTTATGTATTGAAAATGATTGAGATCACTATGCCAGTCTATCAAGTCGTCCTCTTCGCTATAAAGCTGCCTTTTAAATAGGTTTTCATTATTGATTATCTTATTAATAGGTGTTTGAAACATTATGTCATCATTCGTAGAGCTAGGAGGCGGCGTATAATAATTGGAACCTGCATCACTATTGTTCTGCCTTCTGTAACTATTAGTTGGGGTGGCTATAATATTGTCATTACCATTGTCATCATTAATATGAGACAAAGTATCACTATTAGCAATTAACTGATAGGACTCTTCAATGAGTTGTTTTAGTTCACCAACTATAGTATTAGAATCTAATTTATTCAATTTAGACTTCATTATATTCAATTTGTCTATTAACTTGTCGTAGGAATCATTACTAATGGGTAATTGGGAATTAGGAGGTATTTCTTCAGTACTGCTGATATTATTCCGTGCTCGGGATGAATTTGGAGTAGGTAAATAACCTTCATTAGACATTGAACTAGTCGGTTTAAAGCTGTTGTTACTACTAGTAGTAGAGCTATTTGTACGGTTATTGTTGTATGTATTGGGGAAGCTGAAGGAAAATGGTGATTGCAAAGTAGCCATTTTCAGTAATCGATAGGGTTTCCTTTGAATGGTTTAATCAATAATTGAGAATCTTTTTCTTTATATTAGTGGGGTATAAGTTATGCACAAGTCATTACTTAACTCCAACAGAATGCCAAAAATCAAATTCGTAATCTCTAGTTTATACAAGATACAAGGAGATTAAATGGAAGCAGAAAACAGAAGGTATCAGCAACTCTAGTAGGGGGAATTTAGCGTGCGATAAGGAGCTAGTCTAAGGAAGGAATGAATAAATGAAGGAAAGAAGGGAGATATAAATGATAGTATCTAGGTATCTAAAGTAAATTAAAGTAAAGTCAAGTAAGGTAAAGGTGGAATAGCGCACTAAATGCATATCAAATGTCTTTAAATTTTAGGTAATTTCCTCCAAATATATATTTTCCTAGGCATGTATCCATCTACAAAATGGCTCGTCTGGGAAAAGAGATGCTTGATAAAATACTCTGGTATCACAGTGGCCTACTTAGCTAAAAAATATTGCAATGCATAGTCAAAGTTTAAAATTCAATGAGAAAAAATATAGTGAACAAAATAAAGGAAGTAAAAGAAAAGAAAAGGGTATGTGTTAATGCTTTGTGTCTGGATTTGCGCATGTGTTGTTTCTTTCTGGTACAATGAATTTGGAATTAGATGAGATTCAAATTTAACTATTAACATGATGTGAGTTCTGCATATAATTATTCGTTTGCATAAATAAAATATTTTGTATATGTAGGTAATTACGCAGAGTTATGGACTTATTTTTTTGAAATACAATGAAATCGTAGGGTGTGTGTACCGATTGGGAAATGTAATTATTAAAAATAATTGTGAGCCTGGAAAAGAAATGGAAGAAAGGCAAAAAAGAGGGCAGGTGGGACAATCTAGAATTAGAAACTGCTCTAAAGGGGTACATCAAAGAATTAATACCTGTCAATAAATTTCTGTTATTAATAAAAGTATGGGGATCCCTATAGTGTTGTGTGAATCCCTACTTATGGAATCCATCAAGAAAGTTCAAGCGTTATGTTATTAAGTGAGTGAAATGAAATGAAATAGATAATGTACTGAAATTGAATACACACTCGTAGCTTTCTTAATACTTACGAATGCAGGTTTATTTGACATTATTACTAGAGATAATTTCTTGCAGTTAGTGAGGGCCAGATGGTTTTTGTGAATTAAATGTGTAAATGGGGGTGCACTCAGACATGTTTAATGAAATAGACCCACATTATACGCATTGATGATTTCAGATTTATTTTGTCTACTTTTTTTTTGTGCTAGAAACCTTTCCCATGGTCTTTAATTTCTAGCAGAAACTCTTGATTATGTTTAAGGATGTACAAGAATTCGGCTTGAATGTTTCAGTTCCTAATTTTCTTTAGATTCTTCTGCACGCCTCCTCCACCTTTGGAATAAAGACGACATAATTTGTCAAGTTTTCAGTCATATATAACGAGAATTTATTGATAAACGAATTTAAATTCTAGCCTCCTTTTAAAAGTAGTTCAATAAAAGCAGCTCCTATTTTACTCACGCGAAACTTCGTAATTAAAGAGTGTCATCTACAAGATATACCTAGTAGTTCATTTGAATTTAAGATTATCCTTCGAGTGATACTAGTGTATTCTATTTATAACTAACCAATATGTTTAGCTACATAATTATAGCTAATACTTCAGTCGCTGAACTATCTATCTTCTTAATCTCTTGGTAAACCGTACTTATCTGACTATTTCATGATGCTGATGTGTAATTATGAAGAAGTTTCTGGAATACTATGTGTATTATTTTCTAGAGACGAGTTCTTACAAGCAAACAGAGACATTGACAATGACAAAATTACTCAATGGGGAACAATGGTGAGAGAAGTAGTTGAACCAATTGCCTTAATAATAATGTGTTTATTATTTATTGTTTGTAACTATATATTCGTATCTTTATTTGAGAGATTCCTAATTCTGTAAAATTTAAGTTGGGATAATTATGATTTAGTCTTCCTGTCGTAGTCAAGATTTATTATTTAAGAAATTTTAAAAAGTTTTGCGGGGGGTGGTATCATCGAATCGTATCGTATTGTCTATTATTTATAAACATATAAACAATGCTCTTTATTTTTTGATATTAGAGAAATGTACCAACGCTTCACAGATTTCGTCTTCAATGAGGAGATATAATGTTGTAGTTTGTGATTGATTGCAAAAAAATGACTTCGGAAAAACAATACATCAAGTACAACACATAAATTTTTTAATTCTTTTAACAGAACACGGTAGTTACTTGGCGAGGTCGTAAAATAATGTTGTATTGGTTAATTAGCAATAGTAATAGATTACTTTCCTCGTCTTACTGTAATTAAGCTCTATCTAAGGCACAGTTTGGATACTACTTTTTTCACATTTTAGAGATTGTTAAGATATGATACAAATTTATAAAACTTAAAATCCTAGACAAATAATTGTTTGGACTTCTCATCAAAATTAAACTGCAAATTCCTGTTAAAACTATATAAGGGATAATGATAGTATTTCTCCACATTGTTATAAAAAATGTTGGAACACACGGCACACGACTCCTTCTGTCAAATTTTGTGTTGAATTTGTTAGCACGGGAAGTTTATACCAATTAGTTCAAACAAGTTTGGGATGTGTCAAAATTTTCGACTTTAGTAGGTATTACCGCAACTGTATATAGTAAACGACGGATATTACTAAAATGGTAGAAGTGATAGCACAATTTCAGAACATTACCACAAACATCAGTAATTTAACAAATAATAATCAAGTTGTCCTCCGAGGTCAATTAGTAGATAAACATACACGATGTCAGCATTATCATTCCAAATTAGACATTATTGCTATAAAGTATAAATGTTGTCGAGAATACTATCCATGTTTTAAATGTCACCAGGAGCTAGCTGAACATAAGTCAGAAATATTTAATAAATTTGAACTATATTCTAGTTCCCCAGAGAAAGTTATACTATGTGGTAATTGTTATTCTGAATTAACATTTAAGGAGTATTCGGGAACAAAAACTGTTGAATCTGACAGTTGTGAAATACAGCATTGTATTCAATGCAAAAGTTTGTTTAATCCCAAGTGCTCTTTACACTATGATATTTACTTTGATTTGTAATGGAGAATTCTGGACAAGGATCGTTAATTATATATATATACAATCAAGTTATATTAACAAATTATAGCCCACTTGTAGCGTTATGATAAATAAAGAAGGCTGCTATTTCTTATTTTTACATTGTTACAACTCTAATTGAAATTTTATTCTTGGAAGTCTTTGAGTATAATAATCGTTACGAATTATTGGAGATGACCACAAATATTCCAGTTAGAGATGAGGGCGGATGAGATGGTATTTTATTAGAATAGATAACTCTAGTAGCTAGGAGATCAATTCAATTGTTTCATCAATAGCGCATTATCGATCCAGCGAATGTAGGTGAGCTGATTTCTTTGTGTATTGTGAAATCTTCAAGTCTGAATTTAAAACTTCACCAACAATTTATATAAACAAGAGTAAGTACATATCTTTAGAGGGTGTTACTATACCGATTGATTGTATAAAATACAGACATTGTTTATTGTTAAAGCATAGTACCTTGCATTTCAATTACTTCGCATCGCTAATCTCTCTTAGCAACTACAATCTTTTGCGCTGCGCGATAGAAAAAGGGGGGCCAGCATACATAAAAATATTTGTAAAGAAACAATTAAAGATTGAACTTGTTTTGTTTCATTCAATTATTTATCAGTATATTATGTCTGAGCCTTTGAAATCCTCAATTGAAGGGGAGAGAGCTAAAGAAGGAGTAGGTTTAGGAGCTACAACTATAACACAGGCTTCTAGTGTTTCGTCTGTCTCTTCAGTTTCTACGCTACGCAATTTACCTAAAACAACAGTGATAATCAATAATTTACATAAGAATGATTTTATAATAGATGAATCGTCTAATAATTTCTATGTTAAAAGTAATAAGTCCTTATCACTAGTTGATCAGATAAAACTATCAATTTTAAACTTAGGGGATGAAGATGGAGAATCTAACGATGCAAATGATTATTTCATAAATCATATTGAACATTGGTCAAGTATGCCATTCTTAAGTAGAATAATAATTATCTTGAAGGATGAAATTTCTGCTTTAAAGATCTATAATTATCTTCACAAGAATTTATCAAAGGAGTATCCCTATATAAAGGTATCATTGCAGGAGAATCTTTTATCAAGATCCAAGTCTTCTGATTCATTAACTCATGGGAATAAGGAAAGTATGAATCTTTCAGAAGATCTTCTGAAATTCAGATCATTTCATAACTCTCCTAATGATTCATTGAATAATTATGAAGAACCGAAACCGTATCAATTTCATGTCGTACAAGACTTATCGAAGTTGGGTATAGATGTTAGTCAATATAATAATGAAGAGCAATTGAAAGAATTGAGTGATTCTGAAACTCATGTCAATTTTCGTCCTCAACTCACAAGAAGTCCATCATCTACCAAAACTTTATTCAAACCAACTCCTATTCAGACGACAAATTTGGATTATACAGAAGATGATGATGATAATCACGATTCTCTAGCTCCCAAGGGAAAGAGAAAAAGTACTCTAAGTCCCACAATTACCTTAGATGAACCATCGTAAATAATTTATTTATTTATTTATGTATTTATTTATTCTTATTCAAGTACATTTAAATTCTTAGCTATAACTATATACTTGATCAATTCTTATAATTATGATTATGATGATAACTTGTCAATATTAAATCTCTGAATTGCAGCCGAATTTGGTGGACGGCCTGCATACAAAAACGGTACTGTGTAATGCACGACTCACCTTCAATTTTTGTCCACCATCATCCTGAATTAGATTAGCATGCCGTAACCAGATTAGGTGTAGAAGTTAACAATTTCTATTTAGATCAATTCTGTTTATTAAAGAAAGAGTTGTGTAGGAAGTAAGAAGCATGAGGTTCTTTTCTTCTTTACTGGTGTCTTTGTTGGCAGTTTTATCTGTTAGTTCAGCATTGACTTCTGACCATCACAAGGAGAGTTTAACAGTATATGAATTGAACTCTCAATCACATTCATCATCTGAAGCTCCAGTACTTAATCAAAAGGATTCATTGTTATACTTGGCTGATAAATTTGATGTAAGTGACCATTTCAAATTGGGAAATTCTCAAGATAAGGAAGAATTAATTAAATTCATTGATTCTCAACATCAAGGATTGGAAACTAATTTAAAGCCAAATTTATTTATATTGATTAGAGGAATTAAGAATGATTTATTCTCAGATGATTTAACTCCAACCTATCAAATCAGTGGCTCAATTAAAGATTCGTATCATTTACTATTTAAGAAATTTCCAAAGATTCTTAAGAAATTTCATCATAAGAATGACTTAATTGAATTAACTAATGAAATCAAATTAATTAGTCCTAAGAGTGATTCCAATAGATCATTAGTAAATCATTTTAAATATTTCAATGATCAATTAGTACAAATCTGGCAATCATTTACTAGAGGTTCTGGTTCTGATAATGAAATTTTAATCTCTAAGAGAAATAGTCAATTGAAATTAATAAATGATAAAATGTTCATTAATGAATTATCTCAATTAATTCATTTGAATGAAGCAGATGTTAATTCTCAAGATATTTTATTTATTGAATTGAATTCTTTAATATCAATTGCTAAAAAAATTGGTAGTGAATCTTCAACTTTCAAATTTAGTGGGAAAATCTTGAAAGATTATTTACAAATATTATCTAAGAAATTTAATATTTCAATACTTGTTCCTTCAATTTCTAATGAAGATTCATCAGCATTATCTAAAAAATTGAATAAAAGAAGTAATGAATTAAATAAATTATTTCAAACTCATAAAAAGAGACAAACTTCTGATCAAGTTTATTTTGCTTCAGAAGAATCATGTCAAACTAGTACCAATAGTTGTGAAGGTCATGGTGAATGTATTCAAGTTGGAGATGATAACTCTAAATGGTTATGTTCATGTTCTTCAACCTTTAATAAATCAACTCAAAAGACTACAGTTTGGACCGGTTATAACTGTGGAAAGAAAGATATTAGTGCTCAAGCTAATCTTTTACTTTGGTCAAGTTTGGCATTACTCTTAATATTAGTCGGAGGTGTTCAATTATTGATTAGTATGGGAAATGAACCATTACCTGGAGTTTTAGAAGCTGCTACAATTCCAAAGAAAAATCTCTAGACTATATTAATTATTTACTATAATTTACTTCTTGTTTAACTCTTTACTGTTTTTTATTGAATAGATTGGCTTTATGCCTAATATCATCACAATTATCATTATCATAATTATATACAAGTCTATTTAAATATATCCTTAAAATATAAATTTGTTAAGGCCCAAAGCCATTGCCCGATTAGGAAATCGCATTACGTCTTTAAAAAAGTCAACTGGTGTTACGCTAAATTTTATGAAATGTGATCAGACAACTGTACAGAATCTTGTTTAAATATATAGATACTCATTATTAGTGTTATACTATACATAGTCTGGTTTAGTTAGTTAGTAGAACAATCGAAATGATGATTAAAATAATTCGTAAACCATTAATTACTACCATTGCATTATTATCTATAATGGGAGCAATATATTTTATGACTTCAAGTCATTCAAATATAGAAGTAAGTTTAGGACCCAATACTCCTATGAGTTTAATAAAAAGTGGAATTAATAAATTTAATAATTTTGGTGAATCTCCAACTCCTCCACCTAAGGAAGCACTTCTTAATAAACAAGAAATAATTGATGATGTTGAATCAACAGTTGCTGATAAAGATAAATCTATCTCAGATTTGAATAAAGATTATGGGAGTGATAGTGTAGATGATGATCCTAAGGATGTATATGCTGACGAAGATGCTAATACAGAAGAAAGTACCAAAAGTAAAGGATCAAAAGCTGCAAAGAAGGTCAAATCTAAAGAAATCAATGAAAAGATTTTAGATAGTGGTGATGAAATCGGTGGTGATCTTATAAGTGAAAATTTAGGAATCACTGAAACTCCATTTATGCCTCAAATGAATAATGCAACATTAAAAGCTCAATTAGGTAATGCAGCATGGAAATTATTTCATACTATATTAGCAAGATATCCTGATAAACCATCAGTTCAGGAAAGAAATACATTGAGTCAATACATTCAATTATTTGGTCAAATTTATCCATGTGGAGATTGTGCACGTCATTTCCAAAAATTATTAAAGAAATACCCTCCCCAAACTTCATCAAGAAAAACAGCAGCATTATGGGGATGTGATATTCATAATAAAGTTAATGAAAGGTTGAGTAAACCAGAATATGATTGTACGACTATTTTAGAAGATTATGATTGTGGTTGTGGAGAAGATGAGAAAGAGGCGGATCGTACTTTGGGAGGAGAAACCATGGATCATTTGAGAAAGATTAAAGTTGAAGAGATTGAAGAAGATGGACAATTGGGAGGTTAGATATTATATATTTAATTACAAGTCAATTACTACTGTGAACGATTAATTAATACGCATTAAAACCTACTTATTGGTATTTTATTATTATTATTATTATTACTATTATTATATATTATGATTATGATTATAATCTTGTTATTTTATTATTGGCATTCGTATATTCTCGTTAAATATTTCTATATGTATACTTTTGAAATGGTAATGTATACTTTTGAAATGGTAATGTATACTTTTGAAATGGTAACATTTACTTCCAATCTTGTAGATCTATTTCATTAACTTTATTACATTATAATACAACAACCAGCTCCACCTCCATTACTTGTATTCTTACTATTAGCTTTTAAATTCTTTAATGTTTGATAACGGGCATACTTATTCTGTTCTAGTGGTAACTTGAAAATATAAGGAATTAAATAGTCTGGAGTTTCTTGAATATAATTTATTAACAACAAACATGCATTTGAAGCAGGTATTCTTTCTCTTCTTAAAGTATCTTTCAATCGATTATTTAATTCTTGAATTCTCTTAAGTTTAATAACAGCTATTCTATCCGATATTACCCCACCATTAACCCCATTTATTTTATTATTAGTATTATCAGTCATAATTATTGTTTAATTTTAATTCTATTCTTCACTCAACCTTCAATATATCAAATACTCAAATAAAAAAGTAATAACATTAACATTATAATATTATCTTCGGGTATAAAACTATGGATTTATGATTGGGGATATCTGGGAGATGGTTTTCCTGCATATAGTCCAATCTGATACAAAATAATAATTATTATGTTATACATGTTACATGTCCCGATTAGGATAACTATTAGTGCCTGGTGCTATGTAAAGTAGGCGGTGTTGTACTGAAAATTTGTATAAGCAACACTCAAGGATAATTATTAAGTATATAGATATTAGATATTGTAATGTAATGTAATGTATTGGATTAGAATAGAATAGAATAGATTGTATTAGATTGGATTGGGTTGGATTTGAGGGACTCATGACAACGATTCTTTTGAGTAGTAGATTGATTAGACTAACAATTCTGTTAGACAAAGAATAATAACACTATGCAAATAGAAATAACACCAGCCAATATAAGTGTATCTCTTTTTCTTCTTGTATTTATCTTTGAAATAAGGGCATTTATTCCAGGAATATTTTGAATTATACTTAACATTCTCAGTTGAGCATTGTCAAGATATTGACGTTGTTGCATCAATTCATCTCTAGTTTGAAATGCTTGTTGTAATAATCTATCAGCAAAAGAATTAGCATTATCAACTCGTGATCTCTCATCGAGGATGTAATCATTAGCATTAATTTCATTAGTTTGATCACCTTCATTTGCATCACGACGATGATGAGCATCAATATCAGATCGAATAGAGAATAGAAGATTATTTCTATTACGTTCATCATTGATATTAGATTGAATCTTAAGGAAAGATGATCGATGATCACTAAGAATTTCTTTATGACGAGTTAATTGTTGAAGTTTGGAAGTCAGTAAATTATCCATTGATTCAGAAATTCGATTCAATTTCAGTAATAAAGATTCTCTCTTGGTTAGTATGGCAGAGATTTGAGATTCAAGACTAGATTCATCATTCGTTTTATCTATAATGTTCGATTGTTGAGTTTGAAATTCAGAATATTTAGATAGAAGAGTTTCTGTTTGTTTCTCTAAATTCAACGCCTGAGATCTTGTCTGTGTAAAAGTTGAAGATGACATGACTGATATATAATTATCTGATTTATGAATATTGTAAGGTAAGTACAATCCTATAATTATTGCCTTTGTAAACGTACACGAATTGATTTTTTAGGCAATGTTTTTCTTTGCGATTCGTACTGTATGAAATCACCCATCATTTTTACAACCAATTGAATCATCTCTAACCAATATTATTAATCATCTAATATATCGGATACAATGAAAGAAGATATATCTCAATTAGAACAGATTGTTCCTATTCCAATTGAAGAGGATCCATCGGATGAATATTCCGACTCTACTTTTAATTTAAAAATCATCAATACAACTTCTCATTCCACTAACTCTATTACCAAATCCCATGATATACCATCCTCATCATTTCCAAATCATAACTTACGTAAACAATTACTTTCAATTTTATATCGTACTCAAAAATATAGTGCATATACATTAGTTGGATTTTTAGGAATTCATCTAACTTCAGTTGTTATTGTACCTATTATCCCAATTGATAAAGATATTAAACACGAAATTTTTGAAATGGCAAGGAATGTTTATCATGGGATACCATTTTATGAAGAATTATTCATACTTGCTGCAGCTGTAATACATGTAGTTAGTGGAATTTCTAGTCGAATTGTGCGACGCCTGTTATATAATAAAACGCACGTTACTAAGAAGAATTCACAACACAATCATCATCACCATGATGATGTATTGAAAATAGTTGATGACACAAGAGATGATATTGGTTTAGGTGGTCTTACTAATTTCCTTGGTTTGGGATATAAGAAGTCATGGGTATCTAAAACATTAGGAATTGCTCCATTAAATTTCACAGGATATCTATTAATTCCAAGTTTATTATATCACGTTTACAAATTTAGATGGGTGCCATTGGTTGTAGATGGTGATTCAAATCTTATCAATTTAGAGTATATATCATATTATTTGAATATGGATAAATTAATTCCCTATTTGAATGGGGTCATGTTAGGATTTGTATTATATGTTGGTAGTTATCATTTTGTCAATGGGTTATTTAAATATTTCAGAAAATTTAGTCCGAATTGGAAAAGGATTGGATTTGCAATCGTTAATGGATTTAGTATAATTGGTTTTACTGTAATCATAAAATTTAGGGGAGGATTCAGTTTAAGTAATGATTTTATTGGCAAGAGTTTTGTAAAATATTTATCGTGGGGTTACATTTAATTAATTAAATAATAATAAATAGATAGTATATTTATAAGGACTATAGTTAACCCTTTACAAGGTAGCCAACAGTAAAAGATTGAACGGGGTTTTGATACTACTAAAAATGTGTAGAAATACTATATAAATAAAACACAAGACCCAAAGCAAGATACTAAAAAGGAAATCCTATTAGTAACAATAAGAAATAAAATGTGATTCAGCAATAAATAAATTAATTGGCAATAGCAGCTTCCTCAACAACTACTTGAGCACCTAAGGTTGGTTGCTTAACAAGTCTCTTTGATTTATAGTCTTTAACAGCTGATTTAATAGCATCTTCTGCTAACATTGAACAATGCAATTTAACAGGAGGTAAACTTAATTCTTTAGCAATGACAGTATTTTTAATTTTCAAAGCTTCATCTAAAGTTTTTCCTTTAACTAATTCAGTAACATAAGAAGAAGAAGCAATAGCAGAACCACAACCAAAAGTTTTGAACTTAACATCTTCTATTATACCAGAGTCTGGATTTACTTTAATTTGTAATCTCATTACATCACCACAAGCAGGGGCACCAACTAAACCAGTACCAACATCAGCATCATTTTTATTTAATGTACCGACATTTCTTGGATTTTCATAATGGTCTATAACTTTTTCATGATATGATCTTTTAGAAATGGTATTAAAATTGGTATTAATTGGATGAATTAACATTCTTGCCGAAGGGATGGCAATGGCAGAAGCTGTAATTGGTAATCTTGTAGAGATTGTTCTTAAGATTGATCTTGATAACATAGTTTATTAATATGATATGATAAATATAATTATAAATTAATTGCTTGGTTTGAAGGCAATAGCAAAATTTGAGGCAAATGAATAATTGGTTAAATTTAAAGTATAGATGGATTCGATAAAAATACTCAAACGAATTAATATAATTTGATTTGATTTGATATGATATGAATGATTAAAGTATAATATATAATGGTCTAACTGATATATAAGTGTAGATAGTTCCCTATATTAGTAATTGGATATAATACAAATTAATAGTTTAGATTATAGCAATAATAAACAGTTCGGTAATGTTAGTTCTTTTATATAGAAAATAAAAATTGATGAGAGAGTTCGTTAGAGAGAAAAAAAAGGTCGTGCCCATCCCTCGGATTAGGATAAGTTACACTAAATTAATTTAAAATGTATGGATGACACATAAGTAATATGAAATGAGGAGAATATTTGTGGTGACGACACTACTCTTGTTTGTAATTGGCTGAAGTCTTCTAGATTTAATTTTTTTTATCAGATTGCGATACCCATGTGCAGTCTCGGCCGTACATATCGGAACCGGCTAACGGACTTTCCTTTGTCCAAAATAGAAAAAAGGATTAGGGGTGAGTCGTGTCCCTCCCTCCCCTCCTTACGTATATGTACCCTGATCGGGTTGGAGTGAAAGGACGTGCACACACCAACAGTTACATGTTCGGTTCTCTTCTCAAGCTGCAAAAATACATAAATATAGTAAAGAAAACAGTACTTTGGTGTCATTTATTAATCGTGTTATGAACCTCAAACCAGAAAATAACAAAATGTGCAGATGGACTATGGGGTAGTTTTAGGACTAGAACATGTCCATAGAATACGAAATATATCCTGTATAAGTACTATAAGTATAGTTTACAAGCAGAACATACTTGTATATTGAGATAAAACCAGCATCTGGAGAATAATAAGAGATGCAGGTATAAAAGTAGAGGAATTGTGTAAATATATAGTAATTTAGGATCTAATAATGTTGAAGGCAACTCAGAGATAAGCTTAGTAATGCCCTAACACATTTTGTAATATAGAATAAAGGATAAGAGATAAGGATAAAGGGGGGCTAAAGTGCCGTAGGTGATACGTTATTGGAACATATCTGTTACGACATATAGGCAAATAGGTAGTGTGCATGACATATTTATATCAATTGTATTCAAAGAATAGAGGATTCAGTTGAAGAAGAAATAATGGCTAAACTATAATCATTACTAAAGAATTTAGTAATTTAAGAAGGCGGTGATTCTAAATCGGTCAATTAAAATGTCCTTGTAAGAGTTTTTAAATACGAGTGGATATATCATAAGCTTCTTTGTTTGAGAGTTTAACGTATACTTCCATTCTTTTCATGAATTAATTGCATTATTCTTGATGGTGAATAATGGAGTCTGTTGGACACAATATGTATGAAACACTCATTAACTACTACTTAAACTAAATTTATTGATTGTTTCTATCTAATTATATTTAATAATAAATAGAAGCCCTTGTCTCACAACTCTTTGTTATTTATTTCAAACCACTGATATGGTTCTACTTTCCTATCAATTACAAACTGATAGTCGTAAAAGAAGAAATACTTAAGATTTGGGTAATGAGTAATATTACATTTTATCCAGGATATTAATCTCTTAATTTCTTGCTTAATCTCTTTTCTTGGATCTTTCAGATTAAGGTGCAATAAGTCAATTTCCAATAATCTTGTCTTAAAATGCAAATTACATAAGCTGACCTTAACAAGTTCAAGATAAGAACCACAATATTTAAACAAACTCTTGACTGTTTCACAACTTTGACTAATATTTTCCATTTCTCTCAAGTCATCAACTTCTAGGCAAAACTTCTGAAGTCTATAGTCAGATAATAGGGGTATAAATTCATTTATATCTGAATCCACTCGTATAATAAGTACCCTTATGTTTGGCATAGATTTTACAGTACTCTTCAAGAATTTATTTATGTCGTTACTAGTATGGGGGTATACTTTGAAAATACAGACGGATAATTCAAGTTCCCTGACATTTTCACATTGGAATAGAGAGAAAGCTAATCTCTGGTAAACAAAGATGTGACCGTATGCTACACTCCAAGACACACATTTTACCCCAACAAAGAGTCCTTTCAATTGTTCTATCCAAGTGTCCAGTCTAGATCCTACGGCCAAGTTTATTCTTTTGACCAAATGAGCCGTGCTTTTAAATTGGTTTACTAAGTTCTGTTTAGGATTGTTCCATTCCAGTACGTCTAACATTCTAACAGATGTTTCATGTAATATTTTGCTTACAAATGACGGACTTTTTAGTCTTTCTAATTTAACCTGAGAAGCATAAGATGAAAACACCCAGTATTGGCTATGGAGGCTATAGATAACATATCCAAATTTCTTTAATATGGGATGCTTTTTTAGATTTTCAATTGGTATAATACCAAATTTCTTCATTTTAGGTAGGTTTTTGGAATTGACAATTGTGAATGGTGTGCTTTCCATTTTCCGATGAATCATGCAAGTAGTATCCAGTGATATAAGTAAAGCTGTCCTAAATAATTTTTTCATACATAACTTGTAAATCCTTGAGTTGACAAGGCATAAATCTAATAAATCAAGTTGATTCAAATGAGCTATTATTTGAACTAATATTCCATCAGGTAAGGATTCTAAACTAGTAGCTATTTGAGGTGGTTGTAGCGACGACTCAATACAGGATACGGTTTCCTTTGTCCATGCTTGAGATATCAAGCTACCAAACTCATTCACCACTGAGCGTACCATTATCTTATGTCTTGTTGCTGGTTGTTTAATATTTATGGCTGTTTGAATTAATATAGATAGTTGAGCTTTCCCTGCTTCTCTTTTTTGCAGCTACCGAAATAAGAGTACTGCATCAAGGAAAGAATAAAGGAAATTATTCAGGTATCATACAATTTAATTCAACTTATATAAATAGGAATACAGCCTTACATAACTAATTTTGTAAATTAAATAAAGAATAATGCTTAAACCATCTTATTAAAAAGCTGTTATACTTGGCTAGTTTATAGGTATTGTACTACTTTAGAGATTACTTGTTTATTCAATAACTAATAATTATAGAAGGGGGGGATTATCTAATATATATAGAAACAAGATGATTAGAACAATGATGACTCCTTAGAAGGTATAGCAACCTCCTATGACCTGTGTAGGATGTTATAGCCTACATAGGCTATTGTAGTATATGTTAGTGTTAGTGCTTAGCTAGGACTCAGTTCCATAGGCTAAACTTTGTTCTGCCCAGCTGGGAATTTCGGGGATGCGTGGATGCTTGGACACATACTAATTTGAAGGATGCTAGGATGTTTTCTTCAAAAATGCCAATTCAGTTCCATTTCTTGGCACATGACCGCGTACGCGTGACAAAAGCAAAATAAAATATTCCTCTTAGTTAACCTATAATTCCGCTTCCAACATTTCTCAGAAGTTCTACACAGTATTTAAGATAGCGGTCAATATTCTATAAGCTGACAAAAGGTACCTCGTATTGTTTTCTTATTTATATGTTTTACAACTTTGGTATGCAAATTTAGCATACGAAACTTAAAAACGTCCATGCCTGTTTTGGTGCTCCCACTTCCTTCCTAATTTAGACGTTTCGTATGCTCGAATTTGTCAATTTTTTGCAGCATGCCAAATTTGCAAATTTACAGACATAAACTATACACATATCTTATCTTATTTCCTGTATTAGTTATGTAGTGATTTAGGACACTTTCATTAGGTCCTCACATTTGAAATCAATTGTGAAGCTATTAACTGATCTTGTAATTTTGTAGCGTAAAGTTATAAATAACCGTTTAAGTAATCAGTAAACCCGCAGCTTGTTCAGTTATTGCTTGACCAATATTGATATTTTAATGATACACTTGTCATGTTTACTGCAATCTTACAGATCTTTGGATTCTCGAAGTCACGGGGTGGTGCTGCATTCTGGAAAATGATAATCTCTTGCGAAACTATAATTTTTTGCAGCAGCGGTTAATTTAATCTATAGTACTTATCATTAACTACATATCTAATTAATAATGGGCTCAGGCATCAGCTCAGAAGAGGTAAGTAGGGTTCCAGTCGGAACTCTTAAAACAAAGCCAAATCGTTTAAAGAATATGTTTTCCAGTAAATGCTTGACATGGGTATTAGCACTTACTGCAAGTACTTGTATAATCCTGATCATTTATAGCGGTTTCACCATTGCCAGTATGGAAAACACAGTACCACCACCTCCTTTCAAATCAGCTTTGAAAATAATTCTAATCATAAGCATTGTCTTATTTGCAATTACTATAATTGCTTTACTATTTCAATTCGTCATTATAAGAACTACAGAAAGTACAAATAGTACAAATTTGGAAATAATTCAACACACTATAGAATATATATATAATGAAAGCGAATTCGGTCCTTATGTAAAGAGATTAGTTGACGAAATTAATGCCAGAGAAAATGGTCAAGCTAATAATGGTCAAGCTAATAATGGTCAAGCTAATAATGTTCAAGTTGCTAATAATGGTCAACCTAATAATGGTCAACCTAATAATGGTCAACCTAATAATGGTCAAGTTGCTAATAATGGTCAACCTAATAATGGTCAACCTAATAATGGTCAAGCTAATAATGTTCAAGTAGCTAATAATGTTCAAGTAGCTAATAATGTTCAAGTTGCTAATAATGGTCAACCTAATAATGGTCAACCTAATAATGGTCAACCTAATAATGGTCAACCTAATAATGGTCAACAACCAAATGAAGATGCTGCTCCAGATGGAAGAGCTCCCGAATCTTAGCATTCAGTTATTTTATGAATTATTTGAAATGGTTATTAATCATATATTTTTGTATTCTTATATAGTTCATTGAATTAGTAGTATTATTATTTATTATTTATTATTTATTATTTATTATTATAATTGTTATTTGGATTGTTAAGTGACTTTAAAGGAACTTACAAAAGTAGTTGAAGTATTTACTTGCTCTTCACCCATTAAAGAATGAACAGTTGTATTGATAATTAATCCTCTCTTGGTGATTCAGGCATCAATAATGGATGTTGGATGACAATATATAAATATTTAAACAGCATAATGACCATCGCCTTCAAAAATAATTAAATCTTCTTGTTCTTCATTAACCAAGACTTTAACAATATTAGAAGATATCTTAGGATTATAAAACTTTCATCACTAATAACGTTAAATTTCCTTGTAACACCAATAAGATTAACTAATTTATCTCTTCTAATATTATGGGCTATAAATTTGAAATCAAATTATAATAAAATTAATAGCAAGGATAATTCACAATTAGCTTCATGAGTCTACTTTTATTGTTATTGTAATATGAATGTAGTCAAAGTGATAATATCAGTTTCCATGTCCAGCTATTAGGAATATAGTTTAGGCTCTTCAGTACTAGGAGTATTTATATTAAATTTGCATCCATACCTTCAACTGCTTTTTACTACAGTAATATTTCAATGAGAGACATCAATATATCAAATCTTATAGTTTCTGCTGTAAACTACTTCATTATCTTTACCAAGTATTCTTAAAGATTTGATGATTATCATTCAATATCTGCAATTAAAGATTTGATTAACCCATATTGATACTATTGTGGGTTCAAACCAATGGAGCCTTCTTCAACAGAAAATGGATCAGTAAATGGATTAGTAAATGATGAGATTTAGCTGATAGTTAATCATGTTATGAAACCCTATTAATCTGCTATATTCTAGACTTTACTAGGGATAGACTACTAGCGACATTAGCATTTGCTTCTTCTCAGATTATGAATATCACTTAACTGATGATCCAATAGAAACAGGTGAATGACTTATGGGTAAGGAAGTTTCTTATCTCTCACTCTCTCCGTGCCCTCTTTTTTTCAAAGCTTATATATCGGAGACGCCAGGATTCGAAGCGAGAGTACTAAACAGCATCACATTCAATGCTCCTGCACTCCACCTTAAAAGATCCCTGCATTCTCCATACAATTCAACAATTGCCACTATTATTACGGTGATTCACTTAGTTACCGAGTTTTACAATCACTTACACATCTTGTCTATTTTAGTCTCATTTATTTTTTAAGCTTATGTATTGACATTGATCCATTAATTGTCGATAACGTTATCATTTAATTGGTCAATTTCATATTTCATATCGACACATAGTTTATTCATTATGGTATCTCCCACTACTTCACTATCTACTAGTAAACCTACTCCTATTCCTAATTCAAATAAATCCAATTCTTATCCTAATGGAGAATCTCAACCAGAATTAAGTTTAAGTTCAAGTCTAGATTATGATACTGGAGTATCTAATGGGGATGTTGATTGGTTATTTCGAGGTAAATCCAAGAAATTAACTAAGAAGATGAATACTACTACACAACCTACTGATTCTACTAATACTAATACTAATACTAAAGATCATGACACTTCAGCTCCTGCGTCTCCTAAACAATCGAGAACATTGAGTACGACTACTTCCAATTTGGATACTACATCTACATCTACATCTACCCCCACTACCCCTACTACCAGTAATACTACCACCACTGCTACCAATACCACTTCAACTCCTACTACTACTACTACTGCTGCCTCAACATTATCGAAATTCAAATTCGGTAGATCAAGATCAAGCTCTGCTTCGGTGGCACAACCACAAGTTCAACATATCCAGAATTTAGACGATTCCTCCAAAAGAAGAGGTAGTCTTAATATTCTTACATCTGCTGCTACTGATTTAGCTGTTAATAATTCAAATGATTTATCATCATTGCCATCATCTTCTACTCCTTCCACCGTAACTAAAGTAGAATCTTCCAGTCCTAATGTATCAAGAAGTAATTCAGGTAAGTCAAGATCACTTTTCAGTTCACTTTCATCTAAATTTAAATCTTCAACTTCAACTTCTTCAAATACTACTTCTCCTAATATATCAGCTACTTCAACTGCTTCAAATTTATCTCCTTCATTACCTGATAGTGGGAATTCTAGTGCTGCAAGTAGTGCTAATATTTCTCCTGTGGTATCTCAACAACCAGGTCCTTCTAAATTATCATTAAATACTCCAAGTGTTAATATTCCATTAAATCCTAATCAAGAAACCCTAGTTAATAAACCTCCTGCTGGGGGAGGTATAGTGACAATTCCTAAACGTAGAACATCTTCATTAAGTTCAATGTTATCATCTTCACCTAGTGATATTTCCAATAGTTTAATAGGACTTTCAAGTTCCAATACTACTTCTCAATCACCCATTGAATCAGGAAAATTCTTTGGAAGAAGAAGATCTTCAGCAGCTCAAACTGTAGTGGATAAAAAGACCATTGCATCTACAACTACTCCAGCAAGAATTGTTCTTAATAAAAATCCTAATCGAGAACAAGTCCCACTTAAAGAATTATCTGGAGTTAAGTTACGTCGAGTTACATTTGCTCTTGATAAGTTGGTATATGATCCTCAACAACAAATTCCTTCTAGACGTCCAAAAAAGGGGAATGTATTAATTCCTCAAGATATTACTGCTCCACCTCCAAGATTATCTCAAGGTATATCATTAAATGATGGTACTTCGACTTCAGTTCCAGTCAATACTAATCCTCAATATTCAGAAAAGGAGATTGCCCTTGCGTTAGAAGCTCAACGTCGAGCCTTAGTAGAAGCTGAGAAACATGCACAAGAAGCTCATCTAACAGCTAAACGTTTAGCAACTGAAGTAGGGAGTTATAAACCACTTAAGATTACTATTTCTGGTGGTAAACGATTCACTCCTAATCTTATTCGTGAAGCAGATGAATATGAGAATGCCATTGAAGATGATGATAATGACAATGACAATGAAAATGACAATGACAATGATAATGACAATGATAATGATGAAGAAGTAGTGGATACACATTTCCAAAAATTCGAAATTGATATGCCCTTACATGTTCATGAGAATCATTTTGAAGATGAAGAACAACCCATAAGTCTAGATGATATATCACTTGAAACTATATACACCAGATGTTGTCATTTACGAGAGATCTTACCAATTCCAGCTACTCTTAAACAACTTAAGGGGAAATCCAAACCATTACAAGTATTAAAATTATTAAATCCTAAACCTACATTAATTGATGTATTATCATTTAGTGATTTTATTGCTATAACTCCTATAAATACCGTGATTTTTGATAATGTAACTATGACAACAGAGATGTTAAAACATTTTTTATCATCACTAGTTCATAATAAATCACTTGAAAAATTATCCTTAAGGAATGTAGCCATTGATGAACTTGGTTGGAAATATTTATGTAAATTTTTATCGAGAAATTCTACTATTAAGAAGTTAGATATTTCTCAACAACGGATTAAAAGTGATACTAAATCTAATTTAATTCGGGCTAATATGAATTGGGGATTATTTATTCAATCTCTTATACTTCGAAAGGGAATTGAAGAATTAGTTATTAATGGGTGCAAATTATCTGATGAAATCTTTAAAGAATTAATTGAAAATGCAGTAAAGATATCTACTTATAGATTAGGAGTAGCATCAATGGAATTAAATATCTTTAAATCCCAAATTGTGGCGAATTGGATTAGTGAACCTGATTCAAAATGTGTTGGAGTTGATGTTGCATTTAATGATTTAAGTCAAGGACAATTAAAACCATTAATTAATGCATTAAATAAATTAGCCACCACAAATCATTCTAAATT
Organism: Scheffersomyces amazonensis; assembly: GCF_036850825.1. Lineage (NCBI taxonomy): Eukaryota > Fungi > Ascomycota > Pichiomycetes > Serinales > Debaryomycetaceae > Scheffersomyces > Scheffersomyces amazonensis. The sequence goes on along the minus strand of NW_027042741.1, from coordinate 2,366,946 downwards.
ATTATTCTTTTCTTTACATTCAACTCATTTAACTAATATAGATGAAACAGCAGAACTTTTAAAGGCTTTAGTTAATGTTAAAACTTTAAGATTCTTAGATTTAAGTTCTTTACCAGATTTATTTCCAGGAATAATTTCAAAATTAAATAAGATTTTACCTCAATTTGAAAATCTTAGACGAATTCATTTTGATTTAAATGATTTAACTCCTCGAGCTATTGGAGCTATTTCTGAAATTATTCCAAAAATGAAATCTTTAGTCCATCTTTCATTACTTGGAAATCGTTCATTAAATCATTCATCTGCGGCTACTTTATATGCAGCTGTTAAGGCATCAACCACTATATTTACATTAGATTTAGATTATGATTTAGTTGATGATGATTTATCTCAACGTATAGCTTTTTATCTTATGAGAAATATGGATAGAACTTTAAAACCAGAACTTGGAAAGGATAATAAACCTCAAGATGAAAAGGAAGAAGATTTAATATTTGATGGAACTTTATTAATGCAAACAGCTGAAAAATTATTAAGAGAAAGTGATAATGGGAATGGAGAAGGAGAACCTGATAAAGAAGATCCAAAAATTCAAAGAATTGTAACTAATGCCTTGATTGAAAGAACTCGAGCAGTTAGAAAGGATATTCATAAAGTTATAGATACATTATTTGAAAAGAGAAATCAAGGTACAATATCTTTTGAAGGTAAAGAAAATTTATTAAGATTTTGTTTATTAGATTCAGCATTAGAAAAATTAGTTAATATGTTTGAAGAAAGATCTAAATGTAATAATACATTTCAAGATGTATTAACTCCTTCACCATCGGTTGATGAAAGGAGTGGATTTGATTTAAAAGATCAATCATCAATTAAACCAGATGCTTCAGGTACTCCATTGACTCTGATATCTTTAGATATTACTAATTCTGGTAGTAGTAATACTAATAATACTAATACTAACACTAATAATAGTAATAGTAATAGTATTAATACTACTAATACTAATAATGATAGTATAGGTAATAAAGTATTATTATCATCATCAGGAAATAAATTCTTTCCTCATGATACATTACATGAAAGTTCAACTGAAATGATTACTGCCGGTCCTATATTAAGTCCAAGAAATGCCGAAACTTTGGATCCATTTTTAGGTATAGATCAAACATTTCAACCTCATCAAGTTGTTATTGAATCTTCATCAGATGGTAAAGATGTTCCAATTGATAATTTTACTGGAAGACCAATTCTTATGAGATCAATTAGTCAAACATCTACTCATGCTAAAGAACAAGAACAAGAAGAAGGTGAATTACATCGATTTGGATTCTTTATGCAACAACATGATGATGATGATGAACAAGTCAATGGAGAGAATAAACAACCATTAACAGAAATACCCACCTTAAATGTCTTACCATCAGGTCCTGAATTAAGAGATGCTATTATGGAAGCTAAAGGAATTGAAAGTGTTACCGAATTAATTAATAAAATTAATAATAATTGTGTTAGCATTGATAATATTTATAAATTACCTACTAAGAAATCATCAATTGGATCAAATACCACTACTCCAGTAATTACTACTTCTTCATCTAATGATGATAAGAAAAAAGATGGAGGAGTTGGAACTTCATTAGATGATGGGAAACCAATTAAGAAATCTTCAATTACATCGGCTGATAATAATGATACTGATTCAATCGATTCATTTGATGATGAAAATGCCAATAATGATAATGAAAATAATCCGGCTCAACAAGTGAATGCCGTGGTAGATGAAGTTTATGATAAATTATTAAACGATGCACAAAGAGTTAGGCTGAATAAACAAGAATAAGCTTGCATTTGTATATTATATAGTATGTACATTATCTTTACATTATATATATTATATTTACATTATATTTGTTATACTTACTATGTATGTATGTATTACTATATGTATGATATATATTATATGTGCATTGTGCATTATATTCACTATATTTACATCGTGTAGTTAGTTAAGTAAATTTGCAGCTTATTTGTCTGCGAAAACTCGCTCCTCATTTAGCCGCCATTCATTAACAACCACTACTTAACCACCAATAGTCAATCCATGTCACAAGTAACTACCATCCTCCTGGATTCTCGGAGACTGCCCTCTCTCCTTCAACAGTTACATGAGAAGAATCTTCGAACTAGAGGAAACCAGAGTGTACTCAATGAACATGAACAAGAACAAGAACAACACCAGGAAGAAGAACAAGAATTAGTGTGCAGTAATTTAACTAAATATTGTCAGTATGCCAAGCTGTTTGGCAGAACCTTACTTGTGCGGTTTAAGAATGTCGGTTATCACTTGAATAAGCAGATGAAATCGTGTCACAGTATCTCTCATAGTATGACATATAATGATGAAGATTCATCTATGATTGGGAGTACAACAACTACAACTACAACTAGATCAATATCATGTCCAGTCTTACAATTACAACCCAGTATCATAAATTCTAATACAGAAGCCATTAGAGTGGTTACCAAAAAGAGATCAATAACTCTAGATCCTGAGACCATACTTCACAATAGGAAATTAAGAAGACAAAGAGTATTAGAGGCAGTCCATGATAAAAAGCATATTGAATATAACAATAGAAAACAACAGAATAAATCTTCATCTGTATCATCATTCTTATTATCAAAGATATGGTGTCTAGACAGACATCCTTCTGTACCTTTATTTGAAACATATCATCTTAAGCCATATAAAAAGCCCTAGTTGGATTTAGACTACAATTAATTAATTAATAAATAAATTTATATATATATATCCAAAAAGATTTTATAAGATTAAATTAATTACCCTATATAACAAAAAGAGATATATAAATATTACAACTAATAACTAAAATATATTAACAATTAAAAGGTAATTAAACAATTTAGTTAGCAGCTTGGAATTCAGCAATCTTCTTGGCAATCTTAGCTTGTCTTTCTTCTCTGGTTAATTTAACTTGTCTGTATTTCTTAGATTCAGCAGCGTATTGTTCCTTGGTGAATTTCTTTTCAGTTGGCTTGAAGGTTGGGTCTTCTCTAATCTTAGCGTGAGCTTCAGTGTAAAGTTCTTCAATGTCTTCAGCTTCAATTTCATCAGCAATATAAGATTTGAATAAAGTTCTGTATTTTTCTTCATCATCATCCATTAATTCTTCAATGTATTCAGCAACGTGACCACCGAAGATGTACTTTCTTAATAATTCAGCATCTAATTCTTCGGATTCGATATCCCAACCTGGGAATCTGTTTGGAGAGTGAGGAACGTATAAACCACCGTCAGAAGCACCCTTTAAGACACCAAAGATTCTAGCACCAGTGGTGGTTCTTTGTAAACCAACATCTAAGAAAACCTTGAAAGGTCTTGGGCCATCTTCAACAGCTTCGGTTAATTCGAATTCACCTTCAACTTCTTCAACACCTTGGTAAGTTTCATCTAAACCTAATTTTTGTAAGGCTCTTCTAGCAACTAATAAACCAACGGCGTAAGCAGCAGACCAGTTAGTTAAACCATGTTCAATACCATATTGAGGTAATTCATGAGCATAAGCAGCAGTTAAAACAACATCACCAGTAATTTGAGAAGAAATAATTTGAGCAATAATATCTTTGTTGGTGAATCTAACAACTAATCTATACTTTGGAGAGTTGTACTTAGCCTTGTGTTGAGTAACTAATCTCTTTCTTTGGTAGTAGTCGGTTTTACCTTCTTGTCTTCTACGGAAAGGAGTTTGGAAACGGGAGTGGTAAGAGGAGGTCTTTAAAGCTTTTTGGAAAGGCATTTTGTCTTAGAACTTGTTGGTTATGAAAAGCAGTAAAAGTGTATTAAGAGTGCTTTGAAAAATTTTTTCTTATACTCATTAAAAAAAATTTTAGAAAATTTTTGGAATTTTTCAGTCTGCGCACGACTCTGACATGTAAAAGTGGTTTTCGACTTTTTCGTATTTCGTCTCCTGTGTATACTCATATTTACTGAGCTTTGCTAGTTAATGTGTACTCACGATTACGCAGATATAGATACCATATGATTCATAACTATTAGTCACTAATACCAAGTAATTTATATACTATATATCTATATATATATACTAAATTGATATAGAAATCGTATAATTGACTTAGTAATTCAATTGCATAGTTAGTACCACAATTGCTTCACCCATTGAAGAATTTTATAGTGAAATACATTAGGTTAAGTACTATCAGGAGATAAGACCGACCCTTTTAAAGACTAAACACTAAAGTATAAAATTTATAACAAAACAAAAACAATGACAGAACTGGATCAAGTAATTACTTCCTTATTGGATACTGATCTTTATAAGTTATTTATGCATGCTGCAGTTCATCAACATTTCCCTAATGTTAATGTGGTATATAAATATACTAATCGTACTCCATCAATGATACTTAATCAAGAAGCCATTAGTTGGTTAAAATATCAAATTAATTTATTAGGTAATTTAACCTTTAGTAATGAAGAAATTGAATATATTAAACAATCATTACCTCAAATGCCTTTAGCTTATACTGAATATTTAAAGACTTTTAAATTAGATCCTCAAAATCAAATCAAATATTCAAATGATTATGATAATCTTGAACAATTTCAATTAGAAGTTGAAGGTAATTGGGATCAAACTATCTTATATGAAATTCCTATATTAGCATTAGTATCAGAAGCTTATTTTAAATTTGTTGATACAGATTGGAATTATGATGGACAAGTTGAATTAGCACAAATTAAATGTAAAGAATTATTTAATAATGAATGTAATTTTAGTGAATTTGGTACTAGAAGAAGAAGATCCTTTAAAGTTCAAGATTTAGTAGTTAAATCATTAAAAGAGTATGCAGAATTAAATCCATCTCAATCTAAATATTTAGCCGGTACATCAAATGTACTTTTAGCCAAGAAATATAATTTATCAGCAATTGGAACTGTAGCTCATGAATGGTTTATGGGAGTTGCATCAATTAGTCAAGATTATATTAATGCGAATAAATTATCAATGGATTATTGGATTCAAACATTTGGTACTCATTATGCAGGTTTGGCATTAACTGATACTTTTGGTACAGATTCATATTTAAAAGCTTTTATTAAACCATATACTGATTATTATACAGGGGTAAGACAAGATAGTGGAGATCCTGAATTATATGCAGAAAAGATTGCCAATCATTATAATAAATTAGGGTATGCACCATTTTCAAAAGTTATATGTTTTAGTGATTCATTAAATATTGAGAAATGTATAAACTATAAACATAAAGCTGATCAATTAGGATTAAAGGCGACATTTGGGATAGGAACATTCTTTACTAATGATTTTAAATCTAGTAAAAATCCATCAATTAAATCTCAACCCCTTAATATAGTTATAAAATTAAGAAAAGCCGGAGGTTATGATAGTATTAAGATTAGTGATAATTTAGGTAAAAATATGGGGAATCCTGAAATTGTCTCGAATGTTAAGAGAATACTTGGTTATGAAGAAAGACAATGGGAAGAGGGTGATGAGACTAAGAGATGGAAGTAGTGTATGTATAGTTTATAGTGTATGTATAGTTTATAGTTTATGAGTTACTTTTATTGATATAGTTAGCATAAGCGCTACCACAGGTCGTGTAAGTAACCTCAAATTGCAAAGGTCATTGCAGAAAATCTCACACTATACAAAGTTAGTTACACCCTAATAAGCTTCAATAGGAATTAAATCCCTAACTTTTTATAGCATGGAGTTAACGTTTGATAACCTATTGGGAGTACTAACTATTTCCAGTGGATCAGAAAGAAATGTCGACCAGAATCGAGCCGAGGATCAATTAAAAAAATGGGAAATTATACCTGGTTATCATTATTTACTTCAAGAAATATATTTAAAGGTTGAAATCCCCTTACAAGTTAGATGGTTATCTATAATTTGTTTTAAAAATGGAATTGATAAATATTGGAGATCTTCTCGTCAATATGCTATTTCTAAACAAGAAAAGGATCAAATTAGGAGTAGAGTATTCTTATTATTAAATGAACAAAATAATCAATTAACTATACAAAATGCTCATTCAATTGCAAGAATTTCAAGATTTGATTTCCCCAGTGAATGGCCAAGTTTATTTGATGATGTGGCAAAGAATTTAGAAGAATTTGTATTTAAAACAAATGATATTATATCAACTAATAATTTATTAATTATATTAAATAGAATTATTAAAACAATTTCAGTGGTAAGAATTGGTAGATCAAGACATGCAATGCAAGCTAAAGCTCCATTAGTAGTTAATATATTAATTAAATTATATCAAAAATTCTTTCAATTATGGACAAGAAATATGGATTTATCATTAATGGAAGTTTGTTATCTTTGTTTAAAAAATTTAAGAAGAATTATTCCTGAAGGTTATGAACAACCTCATAAAAATCAAGATGTTGTAGAATTTTTAAATACAACAGTTGATCATCTTCAATTATTAATTGATAATCATGATAAATATTCATCTGATTTATTAGAACGTTATGTTAAATGTTATTGTAAATTATATGTAACATTAATTACAACAAATCCAACAAGTTTTATTTTATTACCAAGTTGTCAAAAAATTTTAAATACATTTATTTCATTATTATATCAAAAGGCAGAATATATTTATAATAGTTCAGAAGAGAATGATTTTTGGGAAATTTTAGCTTTAAAAGCTTTTAATATTTATAAACATTTAGTGAATTATATTTATAGAAAGGGGGCTATAACTTTAAAACAAAAGAATGATAAAATTGAAGTAACTAATAGTTTAAATAAATTAACTAATGAATTCTTTACTCCTGATTTTATTAAACAATTTTGTGATTTAATAATTACTTGGTATCTTCGATTAAAACCTTCTGATTTAGAAAGTTGGACTCTTGAACCTGAAGAATGGTGTAATGAAGAATTTTCTAAACAATGGGAATATCAAATAAGACCATGTGCCGAGAATTTCTTTCAAGATTTAATGCAATATTTTAAAGATGATTTAACTGATTTTGTTATAAATAAAATTTCTAATGGTTTATTAGAAAGTGGATCAGTTGATAAAATATTAATTAGAGATTCTATTTTAAGTACTTTTCAACTTTCAGCTTATTCAATAGCTGATAATGTTAATTTTGATAAATTATTAATTGAAGTATTTATACCAGAAGGTATGAAAAATGATTTAATTGAAAATAAAATAATTAAGAGAAGAGTTTGTTTAATTATTAATGATTGGGTAGGTATTCAATGTAATCGAGAAAGTAGAGTTGAAATTTATAAATTATTACTTAATTTTTTACAAATTAGTAATGATAAAGTAGTTAAATTTTCGGCTATTCAATCTTTAAGAACAGTTATTGATGATTGGGATTTTAATAAACATGATTTTCAACCTTTCTTAAATTTATTTGTGGAATTATTATTAAATTTACTTGATGAATTAAAATTAACTGAATCTAAATTATATATATTTGATACATTAGCCGTATTAATTCAAAGATGTAATCCATTAGTTGATCATCAAACATTAATTAATATTTTAATAATTATTCCAAAATATTGGGAATTTAGTACCGTTAATAATGAACATATTTTAAAGAATTCATTACTTCGAGTATTAAAAAGTTTAACAATTTCATTAAATGAAAATTCAATTGAAACTCATTCAATTTCAATTCCATTAATTAGAAATTGTTGTGGATCAGATTTAAATGATTTATATGCTATATGTTCAGAAGATGGTTATGAATTATGGTTATCATTATTACAATATTGTCCTCAATCTCAATTAAATAATTCTGAAATTTTAAATTTATTTGATTTAATTTCAATTGGATTATTAAATTCAACAGAAATTTTACCAATTATATTATCAATTTTAAGAAGTTATTCATTATATTCTCCAAATTTATTTAATTCAGAAATTGGATTAGAATTATTAAAAATTTTAAGTGGATATTTATCTACTATGAGAGATGATTCATTTCAAATATTTATATCATTAATGGATATTTTAATTCTTGAAAATTATCAATCTCAAGAATTTATAACTAATTTAGTTAATAGTAATATGTTTTTAAATATGGTTGCTTATGTAATTGATGAAAATCAATCAATTATATCTGCTTCTAAATTATTAATTATATTATCAAGATTAGGTAAATCATCACCTGAAGTATTATTTAAATTATTTGAATATCATTCAAATATTGATATAGATCAATTATTTAAAATATGGTTACAATATTTTAAATCAATTGGTAATCCTCGAAATAAAAAAATTAATTTATTAGCATTAATTTCCATAGTTATATATGGAATTCCTAAAAATATTCCTATTTCATTACAGATTTATTCAGAAGTTATTAGAAAATCATTTTTATTTCTTGAAGAAGTTAATGAATCAACTACTGGGGTTTGTGATGCATATAAACAAGATTTTACTTATGAAGATCTTGATGATTATGCCTATTTAGATCCAGATATTAAACCTCATGGTGAAAAGATTAGGTATGAAATTTTACTTGAAAAACTGGATCCAGTATATACAGTAAATTTACAATCATACCTTAAAGATGCCATTATTCTGTTAAAATCTCAACTTCAACCGGCAGATTTCAATCAGGTGATGAATCTTAATGATGAATATAGTTTAGAAAAGCTTAAGTCTTTAGTATAGGTATCTATATATGGATATGTATAGATAAATCATTAGTGTAAATAGGAATAAGATAGACTGATTGCAAAAAAAAATGTGTGTGTGTGTGTGCGAATACTCTATTTCGTGTGCTGCGGCATGGATGTTTTTCTTTTGTGCGGCCAGTAGGTTGGAAAATCAAAAAGTACTCATGAACCTTTTTGGTGGCAATCACTGAATATTAAACCTCTACTAAAGTACCCAATTCTGAGTAGTCAATTACTGTATAGATCTGTATAGATAATTAGTTAATTGCTTAATTCCGTCAAAATGTTCAGAAACAATTACGATAACGATTCCGTAACATATTCTCCAACCGGTAGATTATTTCAAGTGGAGTATGCTTTAGAAGCCATTAAGCAAGGTAGTGCAGCCGTAGGATTAGTATCTAAAAGTCATGTTGTATTAGCGGCATTAAAACGTAATGCAGAAGAATTAGGTTCATATCAAAAGAAAATTATAAAAATTGATGATCATATGGGAATTGCCTTGGCAGGTTTAGCACCAGATGCAAGAGTATTAAGTAATTTCCTTAGAAAGCAAGCTATGAGTTCTAAAATGATTTTTAATAGACCATTACTGACTTCAAAAGCAGTATTATCAATTGCTGATAAAGCTCAAGAAAATACTCAATCTTATGGTTCAAGACCTTATGGAGTAGGATTATTAATTGCTGGTTATGATGAGACTGGAGCTCACTTGTATGAATTTCAACCTTCAGGTTCAGTATTAGAATATTATGGTGCAGCAATTGGGGCAAGATCTCAAGCTGCAAGAACTTATTTAGAAAGAAATTTAGATACAATTCTTGAAACTGATTCAGTTGAAGATTTAATTGTTCATGGATTAAATGCTTTAAGAGATACTTTATCTCAAGATGTTGAATTAACTTTTAAAAATACAAGTGTAAGTGTGGTTGGTAAAGAATCAGGTTTCACTATATATGATGATGAAGAAGTACAACAATGGTTGGATAAATTGGATTCTGTATCAAATGCTAGAAATAGAGATGATGATGACAATGATAATAATGAAGATTCCAATACTAATACTAATGAGGAAACCACCACGACTACCACTACCAATACCAATGATAATGAGAATCCTGCATCTGAAGAAACTACTACAGCTACTGAAACTGCACCTGAAGATGACACTAATACCACTACCGATCCTTCTGGTGATAGAATGGAAACTGATGATTAGTTATTAGTTATTAGTTACTAGTTACTAGATATACGTCATAGAAAAATATCTCTCTGTACATTAATACATATATTACCTATTTACATACAAGAAAGGAACATATTACTTTTGCTTTAGCTTTAATTGTTCCTGTTCTTGTTGTTGCTTAAGAGCAACTTGTCTGATTGCCTCCAAACATTTTTCTTGCATAGCAGTTACTTCTTGATTAAGTACTGTAGGATCATGTAATGTCTTATTATTTCTAATGTCATTGATCTTAGATCGAATTGAATCAATATCCAAATTAATTGAATTCTTAACTTCTTCTTCCATAAAATCTCCAAATTGAATTAAAGCATTTTCCGTATCAGTACATATAATATCTGCTCTTGAAGCATGTTCAAAATATTTACGTAATTCTTCATCTCTGGCTTTATTCTTAATACTTTCTTCAAGTATACTTTTAACTTCTTCTTCCAGTAATCCTGTTTCTCCAGAAACTTGAATTGATACAGTATTTGGTTTACCATAATGTTCCAGATCTTTACCATATTTAGTTTTATCAGTAGCTGATACATTTATAATTCCATCAGCATCAATTTCAAAGGTTACTCCAATTTGGGGTGTACCCTTTGGACCTCGAGGAATATTGGCTAATTGAAAATCTCCTATAAGTTTATTATCTTTAACTAATGATCTTTCACCTTGATATACTCTTATTTCAACTCCAGTTTGATTATCAACTGCCGTTGAAAATATTTGTTCCTTTTTAATGGGTACTGCTGAATTTCTAGGGATTAAGGGACTAAAGATTCCTCCATAAGTTTCAATACCTAATGAAAGAGGAGTTACATCAAGTAATACAACATCCTTTATTTGACCTGATAATACTGCACCTTGAATAGCAGCTCCTAATGCTACAGCTTCATCAGGATTAACTTCAGTATTAGGAACTTTATTAAATATACTTTCAACAATTTTTCTAATTTTCGGCATTCTAGTCATACCTCCTACAAGTATAACTTCATCTATATCTTCTATTTTTAATTCTGCATCTCTTATACATCTTTTAACTGGATCTATAGTTTTATTAATTAAATGTAATGACATTTCATCTAATTGATCTTCAGTTAATTTAATATTTATATGTTTATCTTTAGTAATAAATGGAATATTAATTTCTGTTTCTTTAATATGAGATAATTCAATCTTACACTTTTCAGCAGCTTCACGAATTCTTTGAACTGCTAATCTATCTTGCAGTAAATCTATTCCACTGTCTTGTTTGAAAGTATTCAATATATAATTTAATAATAAGATATCAAAATCTTCACCTCCCAAATGAGTATTACCATTAGTTGCTCTAACTTCAAATACTCCTTCATCAATATCTAAAATTGATATATCAAATGTTCCTCCTCCTAAATCAAATACAGCTACAATTCCATCCTTTTGTTTATTATTAATTCCATAGGCAAGTGCAGCAGCTGTTGGTTCATTAACCACTCTTAAGACTTCAAGTCCTACCAATTTACCGGAATTCTTAGTAGCCTGTCTTTGAGAATCATTAAAATATGCTGGAACAGTTACAACTGCATGTTTAATAGGTAATTGATGTTTTGGTAAATTACTTTCAGCAATATTTTTCATTTTTTGAAGAATTAATGAACTAATTTCTGAAGGAGATATTTGTTTACCACCTGATGTTTCAAGACAAGCATCTCCATTATTATGGGGTACTATTTTATATGGTACATGATCAAGATCTCGCTGAACTTCTTCATCATTAAATTTTCTACCAATTAATCTTTTAGTAGCAAAGAAAGTATTTTCAGGATTAATAACAGCTTGTCTTTTAGCTGCAAGTCCTACTAAAGTTTTACTATCATTATTTGAAAATGCCACTATTGAAGGTGTAGTTCTACCTCCTTCTTCATTTTCAAGTATAATTGCTTCTTTACCCTGTACTACAGCAACAGCTGAATTAGTAGTTCCAAGATCTATACCAATTACTGTATGTTGAAATCTTCTTACTAACCGATTGGGCTGATAAACTGATCTTCTCAATGTACTTCTTAACATTTCCAATGGTTCTTATATACTAAGTAGTGTTTTTGCCATTACATTTCCATAAGTCAAATCTATATAATGGGCTTCTAGTGACATTTTTCTTCGCCGTTATGTCGCAAAAAGTGGTTGAGAAAATTTGACATATGCCCTACATATATAAGCTAAATTAGAAGTAATAGAATTAATAGAATTAATAGAATTAATAGAATTAAACGTACGTATGCCTACGTATAGTATATGACTATATAAATAAGTAATAAAAAGCAATCCTGAAACTAACCCATGCTTACCCCAACATCCTCAATAAAAAATGGAGTACCATCCATATATCTTAACTTTGTAAAATACAAAAGCCCAATTATTTCAATCCCACCTTTCTCAACAAAGTTTGCTACTAATTCTCTATCTCTTACCGGATCATAAATCCAAACACATGAATTGGAATCATATACTTCAACTGATCTGGCCCGAGTATATACATAATAGTAGGTATTACTTGGCTCTTGAGAATTAGTATTATCTGTACACCCTAAAATAACACCAGTAGTACTAAATCTAGAATGTTTAATTAGATGACCTCGAAAACTTATTCTAGACATTCCTGCCTTCGATGATGATACCCTACTTTGAACAACTTTATAAAATGATATAGCCGAATTAATATCAAGTAAATCAACATTACGAATAAAGAATTGTCCTGGCTCAATATCACTTTTAAGTCTAAAATAATTTGATAACATAATAATTGCTCCATTTCTTTTCTGTTTTATTAATTGATAAATAGTACCAAAATGAATAAAATTATTTAAATTCATTAGATGTTTTTCAAACAGTGAACAAAATAAGAAATCTGAATATCCTCCAATACTCTCATAAAGCATAAATTTACACATGAATTCTTTGAATTTAATCTCATTGGAGTTTAAAAACAATGTAGTTCTTCTTTCAAAGAATACACAAGTATTTAATGAAAGCAATGAACCTAAAGCTCCAATATTGATAACAACATCATTATATCTCGACTTTTCAATAGGCAGCAAATATTCTCGCATATTATTAGGACGTAAGTTTAAATTTCTAATATAAGTAGCAATTTCATTATTTGTAAATGCTTGTAAAGTGAATGGTCTAGTAGATCCTCTATTTATACTTGCAAACACATAAGTATTGAAATTAATCTTTAGAAATAATTTGGTGATTTCAGCTTTGAAAATTATCGGTTGATTATCAACCATGATACTATCAAATTGAGCAAAGAATTCTAAAAGAATCTTTTGAAGAATTGATAATATTACCAATGGATGACCCTTTGCTAAATCACTGTATACTCTTAAAATATCAAAATCTTCTATATAATATTCATCATAGTATGATTCATCCATTACTGCTACATCCACAAGCAGATTAATTGAAAAACATGAATATGCAGTTGATATAACTTTTATGACAAATTTTATATAAGTTAATTCATCATTAAATTTTAAAATATTGTTGACCAATAGTATTTTATCTGAATTTTGTAATTGTAATTCTTTGTTATAAATATTAGTATATAATCTTCTTCTAACCATATCCAATTTTGTTCTACGATTATGAATAAGATCTTGAGATCCATTATTCATTATACTACTTCTAAACCATGAACCTTCCAATAACAGATCATGATTATTACTTAAATTTGATAATCCAATTCTAAAATTATGACAATTAACAAGATTTGCCAATAAAGATACTTGAGTTAAATCAACATCTTGAAACCTTCGAAGATCACTTAATAATAATTTATACTTTTGTCTATATATGCGAAGTATTATACCAATAAAATGATCATCATAACTATATTCATTAAGATAATAACCAATATTTCTAGCACCTCTAACTTCATATAATGATAAATCATGATGTAAAGCTTGCGATGCTCTATGCAAACCGAGTGATAATTCATAATATTGTTTCGCACTAGGTATTCCCGTATTAGTATCTATTTCATAATCTTGATATATATCCCCCCAATTATCAAAATATATCTTTTTCCATAATCGATCATCCCCTAATATTATATGACGAAGACATTTATTAGTAGATGATAAATTAAGGATTGATTCGATATTTATACATTCTTGTATAAGAATTTGATGTACAATGTCGGCTGGTAATTCGTACAAATGCATCCTTGACACTTCTGTACCATTCCACCTCAATATCACAATATATACTTAGTCTTGTAGTACTATTTGCCTTTGCCTTTGCCTGTTATCTCCAGGAAATCAGTTTTGTTTATGTTTTGGCTCGCACACATTTCTTTAATTCTCACTCTTTTTGTTAGGCCAGTACTTTTTTTTTTAACCGGAGGCCCTTAAAGCTTATTAGCGATGGCGATGAGTTCACCTAAAGAACACTAAATAAATAATGGGTAAAAGAAAAGGAAATGGAGGAAATGATGGAGGTAAAAAGAAAAAGTTTAAGGCATCGGGATTTGTAGATCCAAACACCAGTGGGATTTATGCTACTTGTAATCGTGGTAGAGAACAACAATGTCGTAAAGAGTTGATGAATTTATTCTCGGAGAAGATTGAAGAATACTTTGATTTAGATAAGGAAGTGAGTGATGATGAAGAAGAAGAAAATGACGAGATAGAAAAGAAAGAATTATCTATTGAGGATCAAATTAAACAAGAACTTAATGATATGAAGGAAGAGAAAAAATCTAAGAAGGCATTATTGCAGCCTATTGAATTAGGTTGTGAATGTCTTATATTTATTAAAACTAGGAGGCCTATTGATCCTGAAGAATTAGTTACTAGAATATGTCAAGAAGGATATGAATCAAATATAAAGACAACTAGATATACTCAAAAATTATCTCCAGTAACTTATTCTGTAAGTCCTACTATTGAAGAGATTAAAAAATTGGCTTTAAGAGTATTAGCCAAACATTTTCATCAACCAAAGGATATTCAAAAGCCTCTTAAATTTGCTATTCAAATAAATAAAAGAAATTTCAATGCTATACCGAAAGACAATATTATTAAAGCTGTGGCAGAATGTGTTGGTAGAGAACATGGTCATCAAGTTGATTTAAAGAATTATGATAAACTTATCATGGTGGAATGTTATAAAACGAACGTAGGAATGAGTGTAGTCGATAATTATTTGAAATATGAAAAGTTTAACTTACAACAAATATTCGAAAAGAACTTACCAGATGATAGTTCAGATAGTACTAGTAGAGTTAAGAAAAGTTCAGAGCAAAAGACTGAATCTGACAATGAAAAGGAACATTAATCAAAACGTAAACTGTAAATAATATGTGTATTAATATTAATAATAAGATTAAGATTAAGACGATAATCTTTCCTTTATATCCTTTATTTCTTTCCAAGCTATCCAATCAGCTTCAGTATGAGGTATAAGACCCATCTTATATAATTTATAAATACCAATGGACATATTCAATATTTGAAATAATATAAATACTGCCTTGGCAAGTAATATTGTTGTACCATTCTTTTTTGTAGTTAAATTTATAAAATTAGGGTTAGTTTCATTAAATATAGCCTTTAATGGATTCCATAATAACATTAATGTCATAGTTACAGGAATGATCTGTAAAGAATTCCCTGTCATATAACTCATTATAGCATTCATAGGTATTGATTTGGCTGGTCCTATAGCAACTTCCCAAGCCTTCTTTTCTTTCAATTCTTCAAGTCTTTCTTCTTCATTAACAGTAGAACTCACAGTTGACTTCTTACTCTTGGAGTTGTTCGTGCCTTTAGCCTCATATGCAAAGCCTGGAGGGTTTGGTAAGTCTTTCTTGGTGGACTTAGGAGCTCCAGGTACCTTTGGATTTATTAATTCATCGAATTGACTCATACCTGTCCCCTTTATAGCTTATAATTATGTTTCCTACTAACTGAACAGTACTGGATCTGATAGTGGGCTTTAAAGTAATTTTGCTGAGAGTGAGGGCCCCTGCGAAACTCAATACCGCAATATTAATTGTCTGCGGTTTGCGACTTTTTCGGAACCAGCAGTTTTGACAGGGGAAGAAAGATGTATCTGTACCAGTAGCGATAGTTACAGGGGGTTCAAATTAGTGAATCTCAGTAATAATTGCTTATAATAGAGTCCAATTGAATAGGAATAGATTGAGGATATATAGCAATTATGAATTCAACAACATCATTCAAATCCAATCCATTAAATAAGATTATAGGACTTTCTATAATCTTATCAATGGGATTCTTATTAGTTATCTTAGCAGGAATATATGGGAATTGGTTCCCAATTATAATTGGAATAATATTTGCAATTGCTCATTTACCTGTTGTAATTACTCAAGCCGTATATAATTCTTCTGATTATGATTTTAGTTTTGATCCTGCAACTTCATCATCTACTAATGTAGTTAAAGAATTTGGACAATTTCTTTCTGCTTTCTTATTAGTATCAGGATTTTATTTACCAGTAATATTACATCATTCATTAATTTTAACTAGAACAGCTATGGTCTTGACGATCATTGGTGGTACATTAATTTATGGTACAGTTTATACATTTAGTCTGTTCTTTGATGAAAGAGAAGATGAAGATGAAGTTCCTGATCTTGGAGGAGGAGTCATTTAGTCATAAAAAGTCTTACATTTACGTATTATATCTAGATGGTATAAAAATTACAACAATTGATTAGTAAATATGGTTAATATACAATTGCTATTGTAACTATTATAGTAACTATAACTATAATTGTAGTAACTGTAAATATAAGTAATCACTTATGTGTGTTAATTATACTGTAATTTACCCGGCCCACTACGTAAATTTGCGCACTAGCAAAAAGTGCGAACCGAGATTGGAACACCGACCTAGACATGGAAATTGAATATCTCTTTTATCATTCAATCACTAATAACAATAAGGCTAACCACTATACCGTAATGAGTTATACCAATAATGAATTGGCAAAGGCCGAATTAGAAATCTTGGAAGATCATAGACTTCATGAAAAATTGGTTAATGAAGAATTTAAAATATGGAAGAAGACTGTACCTTTATTGTATGATACAATTCATACATTTGCATTGGATAGTCCATCTTTAGTATTTCAATGGTTACCAAAATTTAGTTATTCTAATGAAAATCAAATAATTACTGCCAAATTTTTAATTGGAACTAATTCTATTGAAAATTCAAATGCTACAAATGGTGGACTGAATTATTTAAAAATTGGTTCAGTAGAATTACCTGGTAGTTTAGCTCCTGATTTTACTAAACCAATTTCAAAACCTACTAGTCTTAATGCTGATTTCTCAACTTCTAATTTTGTATTTAATTTAGGTTGGAAACAAACTTCTGAAGTTAATAAATTAAGTTTAAGTCCTGATTCTTCAATAGTATTAAGTTTTAATGGTGATGGGGTTGTTCATTCTTATAATTTAGAAAATAATGATGTTATTGATTATAAATATCATAAACAAGAAGGTTATGCATTAGAATGGATTTCTAATGAAGTCTTTTTATCAGGTTCTAATGATTCACAAATTGCTTTATGGAATATAAATAAACCTTCAACTCCAATTCAATTATTTAAAAGTCATTTTGGGGCAGTAAATGATATTTCAACAAATTCAGTAGTTCATGAAATATTTGCATCTGTTTCTGATGATTATACTACTCAAATTCATGATTCAAGAGTTTCAGCTGATGATTCAATAGTTTTGAAAATTAAAAATAAATATATTCAAAATGCCATTAAATTCAATCCAAATGTACAAACATTTTATGCTACTGCTGGTAAAGATAATGTGGTTAATTTATATGATTTAAGAAGTCCAGATCAACCATTCAGGCAATTAGTTGGTCATAATGATAATGTTATTGGATTACAATGGAATAATCATGATGCTACATCTTTAACATCTTGGGGTTCTGATAAAAGAGTAATAACTTGGGACTTGGAAAATTTGGATGAAGATTTTGTTTATTCACCTGATTCATCTAATGAATCATCAAGGAAGAGATCTTCTAACAATAATAATAATAATAAAGTTGATCCATGTTTGAAATTCATTCATGCAGGTCACACAAATCGTATAAATGATGTTGCTTTACATCCTGTTATAAAGAATTTATATGGATCTGTTGGTGATGATAATTTATTGGAAATATGGCAACCAAAGACATTACCAGTTGAAGAAGAAGAAGAAGAAGAAGAGCCAGAAGAAGAAGCACCAGAAGAACAAGAAGAACCAGAACTGCAAAAATCATCTACTAAGGATGATACTGAGGCTTCTGCCCCTACATCCACAATCACTACCAAAAACGATGAGCCAACAGCAGAAGAAGTCGCACCAACAAAAGCTTCAAATGATGAAGATAAGAAGGTGGCGGTTGACGAAAAGAAACTGGAAGATTCTACTACCGATACTACAAAGGATGTTGAAATGACAGAATAATTGTAATTGTCAATACACACTACTTCTCTAAATTGTTATGTATTATTAGCTTGTATATCTATAAATTCTATAAATTATAGTAATTCCAAAAGTCTTTGTTCTTATATCTATATGTTTACCGCTTTAGGAATATTAATTATGTGCATTTTGGCAGACGCGTAGAAATTTTTCAAAATCTCAAAAATATCTCAACCATATAACCTTAACTAAGGAACCACTAAGACTATAATATCGTGAAATAGAGTTATGACTGTTGATATCCTTTGGAGGAGTATTCCTATTAATGAAGTCGAGTTGAGTTTGGCCAAAGTTTTACGATGTGGACAGACCTTCCGATGGAAAAATATCAATAATATATGGTCATTTGCCTTACAAGATCGGATAGTTTTACTTAAACAACAAGAACAAAGTATAGAATATTCACATATAATGCAAGAAGATTTGGAAGGGAAGAAACCTAGTCATGTATTGGAAAAGGAAACTTATACTTTTATTCATGATTATTTTAATTTAAATACTAATCTTGATAATTTATACAAGAGCTGGATCAAATTTCATCAACCATTCAACAAGAAGAATTCCAAGATAAGTCCATTTACTGAATTCCAGGGAATTAGAATTATTAGACAAGATCCTTGGGAATGTCTTATTAGTTTTATCTGTTCATCAAACAATAATGTTAAGAGAATATCTAAGATGTGTGATAATCTCTGTACTCACTTTGGAGACTATATCAATGAATATAATGGAATAAAGTACTATTCATTTCCTACAGCTGAAAAGCTTGCATCATTGCCTAATGTGGAACAACTGCTTCGAACTTTAGGATTTGGTTATCGAGCCAAATATATCTATGATACAGCTAAGAAGTTAACCGATAATGATAAGTTTCCAGGTATTACTATTGAGAAATTGAATGATTTACGTAATCAAGACTATGAGACGAGTCATAATTTCTTATTACAATTGACCGGAGTTGGTCCTAAGGTAGCAGATTGTATCTGTTTGATGGCATTAGATAAGCATGATGTTGTTCCAGTAGATACTCATGTATATCAGATAGCCGTTAGAGATTATAAATTTAAAGGTAAGAAAGATATGAAAACCATGAATAAGGCAACCTATGTTGCCATAGGAGAGTTTTTCAAGGAATTGTATGGGCCCTATGCTGGTTGGGCTCAGTCGGTGTTATTTGCATCTGATCTCACTGACTTAAAAAATGGAACCAATATATTAGATCAAGAGTTATCTTCCACAATAGTTAAAGAAGAAAGTCCAAAAAAGAGGGTTAAACTAGAGGCGTAGATCGTATACTAGTTATTAATTTTTATATAGTCAATATAGATCATTAACTAAAGTGGTCCCAATGTCTTATTATGCATGCCTTATTTGTATTGCAGCTGTTCTTGATTTCTGCCGTGTAGCTTTTTTGCCGGTGCATCTTTTTTTTTTTTGAGCCTACTTTTTGCATCCTTACTTAATTATAGTTAATTAAGATACGATTCTGTTACAATAGATTCTAAACATTTGATTGCTTAAAAAGTTTTTTTAATTAGGTACATACTCTAAACACAAGTATATAATTGCTTTAAGATCTTTAAGTTTTCAAGGGTATATCTGTGATGAAAGTGTTGTCGTTAAACCAAGACAATAATAACTGATAATGTGGCAAGAATGAAATAGGAAGATATAAATCTGACTTCACCTGCAGCATTAATCATCAGGTTGTTGGAAGCAGAGCTAGAAGCAGAGCTCGAAGCAGGGCCAGAAGTATAGCTAGTAGACACAGTACTTGAGGGGCATGAATCAATCGAGCATGACGACATAAGCGATTGAACGTTTTCATTTGGGCCATTGTTGGGGGCTATAAGCAAAGGATGATTAGTTTCGGGATCATGGTTGCCCATCTGCCTCTTCTCATTATCTGAACCATCTTGAAGTATAAGCTGGACTGGATGGCCATGTGCGTGAATTAAATTCAAAAATAACAAAGCAAAAATAATGTTGAACTTCATAATGGGCTAGCTGGATTAATTGGTCTTTAGGGATGTTCTGATGTCTGAGTAAAAGAATTTTGCCATTTCTTAATCCAAAAGTGCCCTATTTATAGTTTTTAACTCTCAAGTACGGTGGAGCTTTAGCACCAATCAGAAACGAATATTCAAGTATGTGTAGTACATTATTCTTACTTCTCATACTCTACTTACCTTAAAATCTTTCATATCAGGAATCACTAACTGCTTCCACCACAAATTAACTCAAATTCAGAGTAGTTACGCAATGTATTTATCTACTTAGCAACATGTTATGTAAATATTAAACTAGACGAACCAATCAGAATGCGTTCTGTGAATAGGAGATCGGCTAAGAATAACTATTATTAGATACGTAATAGATCATGACTACTTACAAGGACTAGTTGGAAACAAAATGATGCCGCATGAACATATGGCACAGATCTACAATGGTTTTTGTCCAATAGGAATTGATAAACCTTCAAATAAATCTAAGCTGCAAAATACCTAAAGCTTTGTTCTGAATGTGTCTCCTTCCTAATTGGGAATTTTAATAAATCCTCGTTTCCTATTGGATGAAATTTTGGCTGTAGCGCGTTTTGAAAAACCTGTAAAATCCTGTTAGGACAGATTTAGAATCAGGCTCACTAAACAACATGAAATTCTCATATCTTATTGGTCAAAATAGCTTGTCCTTGAAGCTTCAATTAAAACGCGCACATCGATTGACAGAGTTCTTAACTCCTTTTAGCAAAGATTCTTGAATGAAAAAAATATGTTGGGTTTGATTTAAGGGATATGAACAACAATTTTCTAACAGCCAAACTACCGTGGCTGTGGTTATTCCTACCTTCAAATTTAAAATATTAATTTGAAAATTTAATAATTCAAGAAAGTTATCACTTGATTTTATGTTGTAGTGAAGGTATGCAGATTAATAATTAGCATGAAATGATCAAAAACCTTCGACACATATAAAATCAATGTAATAGTTAATGAGTAAATTTTACGAAAGAGGTTAAACTGCAGGCATAGATAGAACTTATACTGGTTATAAAATTAGGAATCTTATGCAATGTAACAGGTAAGCAATACCGCATACTTTTCTTAGAAAAGAAATTTGCACTGATTCCCAAATGTGGGGAACTATTTCAAGTGTACCTTTTAAACAATATAATAAAAAATATCTATATAAGTGTATATCACAAATGTATTACAACAAATAAGGAAGTTCATCTCGGAACATATAATAATCCTCAACTATGATGTGGTTCATATCCCACGCTTGTAAAATTTTGCAGCTATCAAAATCATAGTCAAAAGGTTCCATTTGGTTCTATGGCGCAAAAAAAGAAATTATCGAAAAAAAAGGTCGTGCAACGGGGCACAGTTCTGGACCTTTTTTTTTATTAGCATTTTATCTAGTCTGTGAAAATTTGGGCCGAGCAAAATTGTAAAGGGTAACAGTAAAGGAGTAACTGTTAAGATCATATTCTTGAAGAATACGGTCTAAGTCGTCATACCAAACCTTGTACATAGTTTTAAGGTTGTCCCAACTTGAAATCAAATAATCCACTTTGTGTTGGAGTCAATAGATCATTTAGATAATCTTATCGGATAGACGTCGTATAGCTTATTAGCATATCGTATAATTTAAAATCATGCCTGAACCATCATATACAAAAGAACAAGAGACAATCGTCTTAAAGATTCTATCATATAAGCCTCATCAGTTTTATGAAATTTTACAAGTTACTAAAACTTCAAATGAAGGAGAAATTAAGAAATCATATAGAAAATTAGCTATCAAATTACACCCTGATAAAAATTCCCATCCTAGAGCTGCTGAAGCCTTCAAATTTTTAAATAAAGCTTGGGGTGTTTTAAGTGATCCATCAAAGAAAAAACTTTATGATCAGACAGGATCTGATCCAGATTCAAGATTCGCAGGTTATAATAGTTCTGCATCTAGTTCAGGTGCTTCTAGGGGTGGCGCTAGCCCGTTCGGAGGTTTCCAAGGTGGTGCAAGTCCTTTTGATGATGATATATTTAATATGTTCTTTGGAGGTGGTGGAGCTCAGGGTCCAACTTTCACTTTTGGAGGTAACGGATTCACTTTTCAATCTTTTGGTGGTGGACAACCATACGTAAGACAAAGATATCAACCAAGACGTCAACAGCGTCAACAGCAACAAGGTAGTCAACAATCACAAGAGGAACCATCCTTTATGGAAAGTTTAAGACAATTATTACCAATATTATTGATCATATTAGTTCCACTCCTTTCTGCATTATTCTCTGATTCATCGTCATCAGTACCTGACTATTCATTCGTTAAAGATAATCAATACAATTTACAAAGAGTAACACCTAGATATAAAATTCCATTTTATGTCACTCAAAACTTTGATACTAATAAGAAATTGCTGGATAAACAAATAAGGAATTTCGATTCAAAAGTAGAAAGTGTTTATATACAACATAAAAGAACGAATTGTGCAAGAGAGCAGACAATTAAAAATGAAATGATTGAAGATGCTCAGGGTTGGTTTTCTACTGATTATGAAAAGCTAAAGGAAGCTGAAGATTTACCAATGCCAAATTGTAAAGCATTAAGAGATTTACATTTAATTTAAAATAAGTATTCATTTAATTCTATCAGGAGCATATTTAATAAACACTTTGCTAATATTAATTGGCTACAAATTTATAAAGTAAGAATAGAAAATATTTTGAACTACGTAGAATTATCGATATGAAATATTTCAAGACTAATCTTGATGATATGTTTCAGGTGGGCCTAAGAAGGATTCAACAACGCCTCCGAAGTCAACAACAACCTTTTGGAAAACAACTGCTGGTTCTAAGGCCCATAACTTTAAAACATGCTCTCCACCATCAAGGATGTGGGTAGTATTATGAATCCAAACTCCATCATCTGCTGCAGTCTCCCATCCTGCTGGCATAGCAGTTGGATCGGTCGGATCAACCACAATTTGAACTATTTGAGGTTCCTCATTGTCAACTGCAATGGCATACTTCAATGGACGGTATGGATTAACATTCAATGATGGTGAAGTGTATACTGTGACATTTGCACCGTATTGGGGAGCAGTGAAACTGTAAAAGTTATATTCTAAATGCGAAGAATCATCACTAGCTTGTTGTGAATCAGCATTGACAGGGAACAATGTTACACCTGATAAGGTTCTACCATATCTGTCAATTTCAACATAGTATGTATCATTAGTTGAAATATTATTAGTAAAATGACCAGCTTCAATTGAAATTAATTGAGCAGATTCAATAAAACCACTGAAATTGGAAGGTGCACTTGTTTTATTTATTGGTAAATGAACCGAAGGTTCACCAAAGAATCCATAGCTTGAATTGGAAGATATATCAATAAAATCAATATTGTATCCATCTGGGGCTTTGTCCCAGTCAACGGTCACTTCAAGGAAGACTGAGTTCCAAATGCTATTATTAGTAGCAGAAATAGCTCCTGTTGATGGAGTGATTGTGACATAATCATTTTCGGCTGTTGCATTAAAGCTGATATCATAAATCCCTCTGTTGAATATTTCAATATACCTGCTTGGGGTATATGGATCCAATACAGGTAGAACCAATGTGTTATTACTATAGGCAACAGCATTATATTGATCATCACCAGGCACAGCACCTCTTGATTGTTCAACTGTCAACCCCAATGATCCAGCTAATGCATCTTCTGCTGATTGAACAAAAGCAACAGGCGGCATGGTATTCCTCATAGGTTGTTGCCAATAATCATAACCTAAATGGGTCTGATCCATCATATGAATCCATTTGCCGTCGAGTAAGGCATCATATTCCTTTTTCCAGTTGAAATCGTCTTGAAATCTTTGTTGAACATACTGTGCTAAAGAATTTGCTTGATTCCTTCTTTGTTCAGCATATAGGTGGTTTTTACCTGCTGAGATTTGGATATCATAGACGGTGTAACCAGCAACAACAGGATGAAGAATATATTCAAAGAAAGATGGTTGAACTTTCTGGGGTAATTTGTTGTATACGGCCCAAGCCCTGTCTGTTAAATTAGACCATTGTTCAAGAATAGTAACAGCTTCATTATAATTATATAAGTGATAGGTAGTTGTGTTTAATGATTCGTACTTCTTTCTTGATGCATAAAATCCATAGAGATCTAATATATCTGCAATTTCTTCAACATCGTTATAGTAAGCTCCGAATTCTCTTTCTGCCCAAGCAACGGTCCAATTCATGACAGTATTTATTTGTCCCCAAGTATCCATATCATAAGCCAATGAAAAGAAATATTCGATGGGTACTTCTAAAGGCTTCAAATCACCTACATTAACAACCCAAATTCTGTCAGCTTCTCTTTCGTAAGTCAAATGCATTTGTTCCCAAGTCTTCTCTAATGAAATGGTATTGATCCATTTGAAATCTCTTGGATCACCCACATAATCAAAGTGATAATACATACCAGCACCTCCTGCTCTTGATGTTTCATTAGAAACTGGAAGTCTTCTTACATTACCCCAATTATCATCAACCCATAATAAAGTAATGTCATCTGGAACTGACATTCCTTCTTGATAATAAGCTTGGACTTCTTTGTATAAACACCAAACCTGTGGAATATTAGTAACATTAGTTTCATTGAAGTATTCACCCAAAAGTTCTCTTTGAGTTTTAATGACATCCTCTAACAACGAAACTTCAACCCCTCCTGTAATTGGGGTATCACCAAATCCTCTCATACCAGTTGTCCACATATTATCGTATGGTTTACTTCTAATAATTCCTTCTCTCCAAAATTCAATAATGTTATCTTTATTAGTACTATAATCCCAAGAACCATTTCCAAAAGTAGTCCATTCATTAGTCGCTCTCATCAATGGTTCTGTATGAGAAGTTGACATTACAATACCGTAATAATCAGCCCAATATTGATTTTTAGGATCATCAACTCCAAACATGCTAGCCCACATTGCTGGCCATAAAAAATTGGCTCTCATCCTAAGCAATAATTCGAAAAGGTTAACGTAGAACTCATGAACAAAATAGGAGTTGTACAAACCCTCTGGATACTTTGCTTGTACCCAACCAGCTAAACTTGGTTGTTCATCATTAAGAAAAAGACCTCTATATTTCACACTTGGTTCACCCTGAGTTTTGACAATAGATTTAGAAACATATATTTGATTACGTTCTGGGGGTACTACATCGGCGAACCAATACCAAGGAGATACTCCAATTTGTTCCGAAACATCATAAATACCGAATATGGAACCTCTCTTATCACTACCTGCAATAACCAAAGCACTTTGAATACAAGGTGCTGGATTTTGAATAACCTTGGAAATATAAGATTCCCATTTACCTTCGATTTCACTTACATTAAGTTGTTTGCTTGAAATTAATCCATCAATAATAGATGAATTCCCAATAGTACCAACAATTATAGCCGTATCAATTTGCCCATGAACAGAAGAGCAAATGTTACTTGTAAAATTAACGACAGGTAAAGAATATCCTGTTACTTTCTTAAAATCATCACTGAGATCTAAACCAGCTCGAATAACACCTGGCCAGTCTTGTTGGTCTAAGAATAATGTTGCAACTTGATGGTTTGCATATAATGGTAATAAATCTTGCCCCTTACTTTCTTCAAAAAAGATGTTTTGCAACCCACCCAATGCGGAAACAGTAGACGCCGCAGCAATCAATGTGACAACATATTGTACCAAAGAACCCATTGTTTATTGTTAGGATTATTTAGTTGTTTATCTTGTTTTGTTGATGCGATCAAAACAACCAATAAATAACTGGGAAACCAAATCAGTATTTATAGTCGCTTTTAACTACTTATCATTCTTTACCTCAGTGTAAGCGCAAAATCTTTCGGATACCCTATTAAGCGTTTGGGTATGTATCATCTTCTGTATTTTTGTTTTGATTCCCGAAAGGGTTGTTAACTGCAAACACCGTACTACATTGTTCTCTTTGTTCGAATATGGGGTAGTGCAGCATTTTCGCAAAATTGAACAATACCACATGCAACTTGCCAGATTATTGACCTCTTCTACCTTCTAGCTACCGAAAAAAAGCGGTCACAGATTTGTAAAATCCCTTAATTGATAACCACATATCAAGCATTCTTCGACCTTCTTTAGAAATTCAATAGCTCTGTCTCCAATCAAATGTTAAGGGTATACCTTATACATTTCCGTGCGCAATTTTTAAGGTACATTGTTGCCTTATAAAAATGCGGGGGGCTTGTATGGCTTTTAGTTGCGAAATTAGATTTTTGAATTGGTGATATTAATTGAACCAATCAATTTAATGGTTCTAGCTTATGCATAATCCATTGAATGAATATATTTTATTTTGTACGTCTGGGGAGGCTTGATAAATTATGGCACTCAGTTCTGAATTTAAAGAGCATGACCCGGATTTACTAAAGTTACCTGGTAAAGTTACCTGGTAAAGTTACCTGGTAAGTTACCTGGTATTTAAGAAGATAACTTTTCTATTCGGATTAAGTTGTTACTTCGAATATAAGTCATACATGTATAAGACTTACATGTAATATAGAATTAAAAAATTAAAAAAGAAAGCCCGACGCGGGGGTCGAACCCGCAACCTTTTGATACCTTAAGTATGGTTGAACCAATTTTCTTAAAAGTCAAACGCTCTAGCCATTGAGCTAGCCAGGCAATTTTTGAAAAAAATTAGGGCTAGAATTCTCATGTTTGCATAATTGCACGTGAATTTTATCACGTGCCACTTTTGAAATTTCCAAAATTGGTCTTTTGCAAGTATTTTTGTCAATTCTGAGAGCAGGTTTGAGTTTATAACATCTGGATTCATCGACTTCATCTTTTCTGGGGTATTTTTCCTAGTAATATTCTTTATTTTATCAGCTGTTTAATCTGTTTTTAAAGAAATGTTATTATTGTGACCTGCATGTAATAATGCGCTACCAATATGAATTAGCTAACATTAAACAAACATTTCAACATAAACAACTCTTGCCTCAAGAAATTCCTAGTTATGCCTATAATAATGAATCAAAGAGGATTGTAATAATATGTGGTGGTAGATTTTCTTGGTAATCTTATCTTGCTCTTGGACCCGTTGAAGAAGAATGTGTTATCACTATCATTCAACTCTCTTACATGTTAGCTTTTACAAAATATTTCTCCAAAAAAGTGAGAAAACTAAGATTGGTAATACACTCGTACCTTTCATGTAACATAACCCAACAACAGCTGCAAAACCCTTCAATTCCATTCAATTAGTTAAAATAAGTTAGATCTCCTTTGAGTAGTTGCGAAACTTACATTGTCAAGCTTGACAGTTGATTTGGAATTGCCGCACGGCGAACTTTCAACTTTGTTTTAGAAGAGGCATCATGACGTCATAGCCAGGAGATTAGCAATTTTTGGTGAAGCAATGTGGAATGAGGCAGGCATAAGCAGGGAGAAGCAAGCAGAGGTATCTATAAATATCTTAGGGAGGTGAAACTGAATGGTGGCATTACGAAGTTATATGCGTATAAATGAAGCAGCGATATCGATATCAAAAACAGGGAGTGTGTAAGAGAGAGGAGTGCAGAGTGAGAGAGCGAGCAGAGACATGTTCTTATAATCAGGGGCACTGTAATCCACAAACAATTCTTATAATGATACTATGTAATACAATAATACAGTAATTACTCATATTAATCAGTATATAGTATAAGTAACTTAACTCTATTGTAAATTCCCTTTTAGTTAACCATTTACAAATTAACAAATTAACAAATTAACTGGCGGTGACGTCACGTGGAAGAATGCCCGAAATAGGAAGAGGAGTGCAGGTAGTAAATCACTAACTCTTTTATACAATGGTAGTAATTTAGATTGTTTCGAGTTTGTGGAATACTATATTGTTTCGTAATAGTGAAGTTGCTCAGTAAAAGCATAACCGATTGTGAGATCCTAATTCCGTTAAGTGTTAAGAGTTTTTAAGTATCAAATTACCCTTAACTATTAACTTAACAGTATCAGGACTTTTACAGTTGCGCATTACTACTATAGTAGAATACTAATAGTTATAATTACAACTTTGAATTATCTTCAAGTCCTACACTATACCTCCTATAGACTTTAAGTTGGAGGGTGTTATACATTGCCAAGCCAGAACATTCACGCAGGCACACAAGTTTCAAGTTTCAGTTCATTCATCACATAAGTACATTAGATAAGACTAGTACTCATCTATCTCATCTATCTCATCACCTACTTATCATAAGGACTTAATTTGACTCTACAACATTCATATTGGTGCCAAATATTTAGTTTATCTTTGTGTGATAGAAAACAAAGGTCCGGCTTTCCATACTTGTCATTGTTTGTTAATTAACTCCTTTTTAAATCCTTGTTGTGTATCGTCTTTTTGTTTTACTCATTTTAATTCAAGACATCAACTATTGTCGATCAACAAAATTCTTACAAAGGATAAACTTATTATAATTGATCTTATTTATCATATTACTTATCAGAGTTAGTTAATTCATCATTTCCAAGATTCCTCCGTTAATTAAAAAACCTAAAATCTCTTCCCTTACTAGTGAAGGTGAATCTACTGATACTGATCTTGATATCGATCTTAAACCAAGTGTGAGTGGGAAAGTTATGGATTCTTCTACAATTTTAAAGATTTTGGAAGATCCAGAATTATTTAAACAAAGACATGAAGAAATCCGATTAGAATTACTTGAACATGTTAAATCTCAAGATAATTTAATTGAAAATGTTACAGAAGAATTAGATAAATCAAAAGATGCCAATAAAGCTTTTAAACAAGCTTTAAGTGAAATTGGTACTGTTGTTATATCTGTTGCTATGGGGGATTTATCAAAAAAAGTTGAAATCCATACTGTTGAATCTGATCCAGAAATTTTAAAAGTTAAAATTACTATTAATACTATGATGGATCAATTACAAACTTTTGCTAGTGAAGTTACTAAAGTTGCAACTGAAGTTGCTAATGGTGAATTAGGTGGTCAAGCTAAAAATGAAGGATCAGTTGGAATTTGGAGATCTCTTACTGATAATGTTAATATTATGGCACTTAATTTAACTAATCAAGTTAGAGAAATTGCTGATGTTACTCGAGCTGTTGCAAGTGGTGATTTATCTAGAAAAATTAATGTTCATGCTCAAGGAGAAATTTTACAATTACAAATGACTATCAATACAATGGTGGATCAATTAAGAACTTTTGCATTTGAAGTTTCTAAAGTAGCTAGAGATGTTGGAGTTTTAGGTATATTAGGTGGTCAAGCTTTAATTGAAGGAGTTGAAGGTATTTGGAAAGAATTAACTGATAATGTAAATGCTATGGCACTTAATTTAACAACTCAAGTTAGAAATATTGCTAATGTTACAACTGCGGTTGCCAAGGGAGATTTATCTAAAAAGGTTACTGCTGATTGTAAAGGAGAAATTTTAAATTTGAAATTAACTATTAATCAAATGGTGGATCGTTTACAAACTTTTGCAGTTGAAGTTACAACTTTATCAAGAGAAGTTGGTACTTTAGGTATTCTAGGAGGTCAAGCTAATGTTCAAGATGTTGAAGGGGCTTGGAAAGCAGTTACAGAAAATGTTAATCTAATGGCAACAAATTTAACAAATCAAGTTAGATCTATTGCTACAGTTACTACAGCGGTAGCTCATGGAGATTTATCACAAAAGATTGATGTTCATGCTCAAGGAGAAATTTTACAATTGAAAAATACCATCAATAAGATGGTGGATTCGTTACAATTATTTGCTTCAGAAGTATCTAAAGTTGCCCGAGATGTGGGTATTAATGGTAAATTAGGTATTCAAGCTCAAGTTTCTGATGTTGATGGATTATGGAAAGAAATTACTTCTAATGTTAATACTATGGCATCAAATTTGACATCACAAGTTAGAGCTTTTGCTCAAATTACTGCCGCAGCAACCGATGGAGATTTTACAAGATTTATTACGGTTGAAGCATCTGGAGAAATGGATGCTTTAAAGACCAAGATTAATCAAATGGTGTTAAATTTAAGAGAATCAATTCAAAGAAATACTGCGGCAAGAGAAGCAGCAGAATTAGCTAATAGTGCTAAATCAGAATTCTTAGCTAATATGTCTCATGAAATTAGAACTCCATTAAATGGTATTATTGGAATGACTCAATTATCATTAGATACAGAATTAACTCAATATCAACGAGAAATGTTATCGATTGTTCATAATTTAGCTAATTCTTTATTAACTATTATTGATGATATATTAGATATTTCCAAGATTGAAGCCAATAGAATGACCGTTGAACAAATTGATTTTTCTTTAAGAGGTACAGTATTTGGAGCTTTAAAGACTTTAGCAGTTAAAGCTATTGAAAAGAATTTAGATTTAACTTATCAATGTGATTCATCATTCCCCGATAATTTAATTGGTGATTCATTTAGATTAAGACAAGTTATATTAAATTTAGCAGGTAATGCCATTAAATTTACTAAAAAGGGTAAAGTATCAGTTAGTGTTAAAAAATCAACTAAACAAGTTGAAGATTCAGAAAAATTATTATTAGAAGTTTGTGTTAGTGATACAGGAATTGGAATTGAAAAGGATAAATTAGGATTAATTTTTGATACATTTTGTCAAGCTGATGGTTCAACAACAAGAAAATTTGGTGGTACTGGATTAGGATTATCAATTTCTAAACAATTAATTCATTTAATGGGAGGAGAAATTTGGGTTACATCAGAATATGGATTAGGATCTAATTTTTATTTTACAATTAGTGTATCACCTTCAAAAATTAGATATACTCGACAAACTGAACAATTATTACCATTTAGTGGTCATCATGTTTTATTTGTTTCAACAGCTCATACTGATGAAGAACTTGAAGAAATTAGAGTGGCTATTGTAGAATTAGGATTAAATCCTGTTATTGTTCGAGATTCAAATGAAGCTACATTAACTGAACCAGTTAAATATGATATTATTATGATTGATTCTATTCAAACAGCTAAAATCCTTCGATTATTGAGTGAAGTCAAATATATTCCTCTTGTATTATTACATCATTCAATTCCAGAATTAAATATGAGAGTTTGTATTGATTTAGGTATTTCATCTTATGGAAATACTCCTTGTTCAATAACTGATCTTGCAAGTGCAATAATTCCTGCATTAGAATCAAGATCTATTTCTCAAAATTCAGATGAATCTGTAAGTTATAATGTATTATTAGCTGAAGATAATTTAGTTAATCAAAAACTTGCAGTAAGAATTTTAGAAAAGCAAGGTCATCAAGTTGAAGTAGTTGAAAATGGTTTAGAAGCATTTGAAGCAGTTCAAAAGAAGAGATATGATGTTGTATTAATGGATGTTCAAATGCCAGTTATGGGAGGATTTGAAGCTACTGAAAAGATTAGACAATGGGAAAAGAAATCTAATCCAATTGATTCTCTTACATTTAGAACTCCAATTATTGCTTTAACTGCTCATGCTATGTTGGGAGATCGAGAGAAATCTTTGGCTAAAGGAATGGATGATTATGTATCTAAACCATTAAAGCCAAAATTATTAATGCAAACCATTAATAAATGTATTCATAATATTAATCAATTAAAAGAACTTTCTAAGCAGAATAATAATAATAGAACATCTGATTTTGCTAAGAATTTGAAAAAGGGTTCTATTAAAAATGGTGAGAGATCAGCTACTAATTTACTAAATATTGGATCGAGTAATTCGAGTTCAAGTTTACTTAATGGTAGTTCAAGTTCTTCTCATAAGAATAATGGTAATGGTAATGGTAATGGTAATAGTAATAGTAGTAATGGTTCAATATCATTATCTCGTTCATCTACTCCTTCATCTGATTACCCTAACAGTCCAAAGATCAATAAAACAAGATCCAATGACTTTATTGCCACCACACGACCCATCCAGTTATCGATAAATAATCGATCTATTACTGAAAGTGTATTATCGTATCCTAAGCTCAGTGAAGTCGATAATATGGAAGTGGATGAAGATCACCATGATTAAGTGATTTCTTATCCGCTACCAATGCCAATGCCAATGCCAATGCGAATTCCAATTCCAATTATGTCCTCTAATGCTACAATGTCTTTGTTATTCACTTCTTCCTCTTGCTGTTATATATTGTTAATTGTTAATTGTGTGTATTTAAATTAAAGTATAATTCCGATATGTCTAACCTGTAACTTGTAACTTTTTTTCCAGCGAACCAAAGCCCGTGCGTATACTCCGAAACAGGTAACTGTACTACAAAGTACCTACTCAGTATAAACCCGATAGTAAATCTCCATACATTATAATTAAGTATGTTATACTATACCTCTAAATATTTAACCTATCCTGATAAGTCATCCTTATTGGAAGATTTTAAGGGGAAAAAGATTGAAGAATTACCTACTCCATCATTAGTAATTAATAGAGATAAATTTCAACATAATAGTAATAGTATGTTGAAAAATGCCTCTAAATTAAATGCTAGTTTTAGAGCTCATGTTAAGACTCATAAAACTTTAGAAGGAACATTACTTCAATTAGGTGAAGGGAATTTAAAGACTAGTAAATTAATTGTTTCAACATTAGCTGAAGCATGGAATTTATTACCGTTAGTGGAACGCGGGGAAGTCGACGATATAGTATTCAGTTTACCAGTGGTTAAATCAAGAATTGAAGAATTAGCAGATTTAGCATCTAAAATTCCTAATTTACGAGTATTTGTTGATCATGATGATCAAATCTTTAATTTAATTAAATATCGTCAAGAAAATCCTCATATTAAACCATGGTCAGTATTTGTTAAAATTGATATGGGTACTCATCGAGCAGGTTTAATTAATGAAAGTATTAGTTTAGATAAGATTCTTATTGATTTATTACGTTATGATGATAATAAGCAACATATTCAACTTCATGGATTCTATTGTCATGCGGGTCATTCTTATTCAGCTGATTCTTTAGGTGATGCAAAGAAAGTATTAATTGATGAAATTGATGCGGCTAATAAAGCAGCTCAATCAGCATTAGCATTTGATCCTGATTTAAAGCTTGTACTTTCAGTAGGGGCAACTCCTACTGCTCATGCTTCTCATGAATTAACTCTTGAAGAATTAAATGATCATTTTAAACCCGCATTATTGGGATCTTTAGAATTACATGCGGGTAATTATCCATGTTGTGATTTACAACAATTAGCTACTCATTGTGTTAATGAAGAAGATATATCTATATCAGTAATTGCCGAGATTGTATCAAAATATCCTAATCGAGGTGAAACAGCTCCTGGAGAACAATTAATTAATGCAGGAGTTATTGCTATGTCAAGAGAATCTGGTCCTATTCCAGGTTATGGTAAGATTATTGAACCTAAGGGTCATGGAGATTGGTATATTGGGAAACTTAGTCAAGAACATGGAATATTAGTACCTGGTTCAAATAATTGTACGTTTATACCTATTGGAACTCAAGTACGTATAATTCCTCAACATGCTTGTATTACTGCCGCCAGTCATCCTTGGTATTATGTTGTTGATGATCTGGGAGTGGTAGTAGATATATGGGTACCATTCAGAGGGTGGTAATGATACCAGGGTAACTATAGGATAACTATAACTAAAACTATAACTGTAACTATAGTATAATACTATAACTATAGTATATAACTATAACTATAGTATATAACTATAAACATATAACTATAGTATATAACTATAAACATATAACTATAGTATATAACTAGAGAATATAACTAACAAGTAGAGTATATAACTAACACTATAAGTATCTATATTTATTTGCAGCAATTGTGCCTTATGTACTGCGGCATGGTGGCCATCTGCAACCTACGCGAAGTATACGCGTCCAACATGATTTCAAATCCATTAACTACTACTGGTAGCAATAAAGAAGTAATATACAACCACAGTACAAGTGATGTCACAAATTAAACGTCATAATGACACACAGGCACATTCGTTGCCTGCTGCTTCACAAACAATTTCATCGCAAATTGAACTAACTCCATCACAAGAACAATTATTAAAAAAAGTTAAAAGACCTAATGGAGGAGAAGAACCATCAGAATTTGAAAGAGAACTTTTAAATATGACTCTGACAGCAAAGGAAGTAGGCCTGGAAGAAGATCAAGAATGGTCCCGTCCTAAATTATCACCTGATTTCAATTCACAAACTTTTGATATTAGTTTCCAACAATTAGATGCTGAAGAATATTATAGTGGAGATAATACTTATGCAAGATTTTTTGGAGTAACTGATCAAGGTCATTCAGTACTTTGTAATGTAACAGGATTTATTCATTATTTTTATGTACCTGTTCCTAAAGGATTTATTCAAAATCAACATTTAATTCGATTTATAAATTATTTAAAATCAACTTATGATGGAGTTAATGATGTAGAAATTCTGTTAAAGGAATCAATTTGGGGATTTAATAATAATATTAAAACTCAATTTCTTCGAATTTATGTTAATAATAGTAAAAATATTACTAAAGTAAGATCAGCATTTGAAAGAGGTGATATTCATTTTGAAAATTTATTCCCTCCTCAAAATGTATCATTTGATAATATTAATTATGTATTAAGATTAATGATAGATTGTAAAATTACTGGAATGTCTTGGATTACTTTACCAAAGGGGAAATATTCATTAATTGAAGAAGATTCTCGAATTTCAACTTGTCAAATTGAATGTTGTATAAATTATAAAGATTTAATTTCTCATGCTTCAGAAGGTGAATGGTTAAAAATGGCTCCACTTCGAATTCTTTCATTTGATATTGAATGTGCTGG
This sequence comes from Scheffersomyces amazonensis, assembly GCF_036850825.1. Taxonomy (NCBI): domain Eukaryota; kingdom Fungi; phylum Ascomycota; class Pichiomycetes; order Serinales; family Debaryomycetaceae; genus Scheffersomyces; species Scheffersomyces amazonensis. The sequence goes on along the minus strand of NW_027042741.1, from coordinate 2,331,565 downwards.
TAGAAAGGGGATTTTCCCAGAACCAGAACATGATTCAGTTATTCAAATTGCTAATGTTGTACTGAAATATGGAGATTCAAGACCTTTTATTAGAAATGTATTTACAGTAAATACATGTTCTTCAATTATTGGATCTCAAATTTTTGAACATGAAAAGGAAGCAGAAATGCTTATGCATTGGCGTGATTTTGTAGTTCAAGTAGATGCTGATGTAATCATTGGTTATAATACTGCTAATTTTGATATACCTTATCTTCTTGATAGAGCAAAAGCTTTAGGAGTTAATAAATTTCCTTATTTTGGTAGATTAAAAACTATTAAACAAGAAGTTAAAGATTCAACATTTAGTTCCAGAGCTTATGGTACAAGAGAAAATAAAGTAGTTAATATAGATGGAAGAATGCAATTAGATTTATTACAATTTGTTCAAAGAGAATATAAACTTAGATCTTATACATTGAATTCTGTATCAGCTCATTTCTTAGGTGAACAAAAGGAAGATGTTCAACATTCAATTATTACTGATTTACAAAATGGTACTAAAGAAACTAGAAGAAGATTGGCAGTCTATTGTTTAAAAGATGCTTATTTACCATTAAGATTATTAGATAAATTAATGTGTTTAGTTAATTATACTGAAATGGCCAGAGTTACAGGAGTTCCATTTTCTTATTTACTTTCAAGAGGTCAACAAATTAAAGTTATTTCTCAATTATTTAGAAAATGCTTACAAGAAGATATTGTAATTCCTAATATGAGAAGTGAAGGTACAAATGAAGAATATGAAGGTGCAACAGTTATTGAACCAAGTAGAGGTTATTATGATGTACCTATTGCAACTTTGGATTTTAGTTCTTTATATCCTTCTATTATGATGGCTCATAATTTATGTTATACAACTTTACTTAATAAGCAATCAATAACTGCATTTAATTTAACTGAAGATGATTATACTAAGACTCCAAATGGTGATTATTTTGTAAAAGATACTAAAAGACAAGGGATTTTACCAACAATTTTAAATGAATTACTTACTGCCAGAAAGAAAGCTAAAGCAGATTTGAAAAAGGAAACTGATCCATTTAAAAGAGATGTTCTTAATGGTAGACAATTAGCTTTAAAGATTTCTGCTAATTCAGTTTATGGATTTACTGGAGCAACCATTGGGAAATTACCTTGCTTACAAATTTCTTCATCAGTTACTGCCTTTGGTAGAGAAATGATTGAAAAAACTAAAAATGAAGTTCAAGAATTTTATTCAAAAAAGAATGGTCACCCATATGATGCTCAAGTTATTTATGGTGATACTGATTCAGTTATGGTAAAATTTGGTTATCAAGATCTTGAAACTTGTATGAAATTAGGTGAAGAAGCTGCTAATTATGTCTCGACTAAATTTAAAAAACCCATTAAATTAGAATTCGAGAAGGTTTATTTCCCATATTTGTTAATCAATAAAAAGAGATATGCCGGTTTATATTGGACTAGAACTGATAAATTTGATAAGATGGATACTAAAGGTATTGAAACTGTTAGAAGAGATAATTGTAGATTGGTTCAAAATGTTATTACTAAAGTATTGGAATTTATTTTAGAAGAAAGAGATGTGGATAAAGCATGTCGATTTGTTAAACAAACAATTGCTGATTTATTACAAAATAGAGTTGATTTATCACAATTAGTCATTACCAAAGCTTATTCTAAACATGATTATGCTGGTAAACAAGCCCATGTGGAATTAGCAGAAAGAATGAAAAAGAGAGATGCTGGATCTGCTCCAGCTCTTGGAGATCGTGTAGCATATGTTATTATTAATTCAGGAAGTGATAAAGCTTATGAAAAATCAGAAGATCCTTTATATGTATTAGAGAATTCTTTACCAATTGATGTTAAATATTATCTTGAAAATCAATTAACTAAACCATTGGAAAGAATTTTCGTACCAATTTTAGGAGAAAGTAAAACTAAAGAATTATTGGCAGGAGCTCATACAAGAACTATCAAACTTTCAGCACCAAAGACTGGAGGTCTTATGAGATTTGCTAAGAAAACAGAAGTATGTGTATATTGTAAAACTCCATTAAAAGATGATAATCATGGAGCTTTATGTCCAAATTGTATACGAGAAGGTAGAGGTCCTGAATTATATGGTAATGCATTATCTCAAATGAATTATTTAGAAAATAAATTTTCAAGATTATGGACTGAATGTCAAAGATGTCAAGGTTCATTACATCAAGAAGTTCTTTGTTCAAATAAAGATTGTCCAATATTTTATATGAGAAAGAAATCTCAAAAGGATGTCTATCAACAATCTTTAGAGTTAGTAAGATGGGATAAAACAACATGGTAATTTCATATATATTAAATGTACATTATTTTTCTATTATTATTTGTATATTATAATTTATATTATAGTAGTTATACCCCCCACTTTTTTTTTGCTGCAAAAAAAAAACACTGTAATGGTTAAATTGTCCAATGAAAGAATTGTTAAAAATAAGCCATTAACTAAATCCTACAAGAACATATAACGAAAGCTAATAACTTCAAAGGTAGTTTCTAATGAGTATAAATATGTCATTTATTTTCTTTGTAGACTGAATATGAGCTGGTTACCATAATCAGAATAATTGCAACAATGATCTTACGAAGACTTGGACCAATCCCAATTACTTTACTTTCTGGATTCTTAGGAGCAGGTAAAACCACCCTTCTAGAACATATACTTACTGCTAGTCATGGATTGAAAATTGCAGTAATTATTAATGATGTTTCCAAGTTGAACATTGATGCTGCATTACTTCAAAACCATAAAGTAACTAACAAAGAAGAAAAATTAATTCAATTACAAAATGGTTGTATATGTTGTACATTAAGAGGTGATTTACTTGAAGAATTGGTATCCTTGGCTAAATCTAAGGCTTTCCAGTATATTGTAATTGAATCAACTGGTATATCTGAACCTATGCAAGTTGCTGAGACTTTTACTACTGAATTCAGTGAAATGCTTTTAAATTCACAAGAGGAAATGGATGAGAACGAATCTAAAATATTAAAAGAAATTATTAGCAAAGGTGGATTACACAAGCTAACTAAATTAGATACTTGTGTAACTATGATAGACGCTTTAAACTTTTTCAATAATCTTGAAACAATTGATTTCTTAATTGATAGGTATGGAGATCATGGATCTGGAGAACAAGAAAGAACAATAACAGATTTACTTATTGATCAAATTGAATTTGCCGATGTGATTATTATTAACAAAGTCTCAACTGTTTCCAAGGCTAAGTTAAAGAGAATTGAAAAAATGATTCATACATTAAATCCAGTAGCCAAAATCATTAAAACGGATTATGCTAAAGTAGATATTAAACAAGTTGTGAATACCAAGTTGTTTAATTTCGATAAAGCTCAGACTTCTGCTGGTTGGTTACAAAGTCTTAATGAAATGACAGTTAGACAAGGATTTGGAACTAAAAATAAAAGCACAGTGACTCCTAAACCAGAAACTGAAGAATACGGCATTAATAACTTTATTTATAGAGCGAAAAGACCATTTCATCCAGAAAGATTATTTGATGTTATAAAGGATAAGTTTGTTATCATCGAAAGATCACTGCCAAATGAGCTGAATGAGGACCAAAATGACTTAGAAGGTGCAACAGAACAAGAAGAAAACGATGAAGAAGCAGAGAGTGACGAAGAAGAAGAAAGTGTAGACGAAGAAGAAGATGAAGATGAAGATATTGCTACTGCCGAAAAGGAGTATATTCATAATAAGAAGAAATCGGCTTTTGGTCCTGTGTTAAGATCTAAAGGTTTTATTTGGTTAGCTTCTAGATACATCAGTAGAGGCGAATGGTCTTCAGCAGGTTCAATGTTGACCATTAATGGAGGTATTCCATGGTTTGATGTAATAGGAATTCCACCTACCACCAAAGAAGCAGCTAAACTAATTAAAGAAGAATTGAAACAAAAATACGGTGATAGACGGAATGAAATTGTATTCATTGGTTTAAACCTTAATCCTACTAAAATCACCAAACTTATGGATTCTTGTTTAGTGACCGACGAAGAACTTGAGCAAATGGATAAAGTATTGAAATCAGAGAAGAAATTAATCAATATTGAGAGGAAATTGCAAAAGGTCTTTGCTGATGGATTTGAAGATTGGATCGTTTTGGATGATGAACCTGAAGCTCAGGAGGAGAAGTCAATTGATAATCACAAACACAATCATAAACATCGTAAATAGTCGTAAATCTGTATAAAGCTTAATTATAATTAGATCTAAAAGTGGAAATCATTCCGCAGCCAAATTTGACATAATAATTTTCTGCTCCACTGGAATTAATCTCGCTATTACTTTTCGGCGTGGGGGTCCCTCCACCCCTCCTAAATAACGTTGTTTAGTGTTCCCACTGCGAACTCGCCCCCCACCGTGGAGATTGAGTATAAAATATCTAGGATAGACTTCAAAGTGAAAAATCTGACTAAACACGGTGTGAAATAAAGCAACGTGATATAAACACAAGTACAGACACAATGGCCAAAGAATTATACACATATAGTTTAGATCAATTGGATGAATTAGAAGGTTCTTCAATTGCCTTAAGCAAATTTGATGCCGATGTTGCATGGGAAATTGGTACTTATGCTAGAAATGTTGGTCTTAAAAAATATCCTGGTAAAGCTATTTTAATAGACATTAGATTAACTTCTGGTCAAGTTTTATTCCACAGTGCTACAGCTCCTGGTGCCACCGTTGATAATGAAAAATGGGTTGATAGAAAAATTAACGTAGTTAATAGATGGGGTAAATCTAGTTTTTGGATAGGTCAAAAATTAAGAATCAAAGATCAACCTATTGAAGAAGCTCTCTTCGTTTCTGTATTTGATTATGCTACCCATGGTGGTAGTGTTCCAATTAGGCTCAAGAATTTGGATAGTGCTATTGGTACCTTAACCATAAGTGGATTGGCACAAGAAGAAGATCATTTGTTAGCCATAGAAACTTTAAAAGAATTTTCCAGTAAGTAGAATATGTCACATAACTATAAAATAGGACTTTTAGTAACATGCTACATGAATTTATGGTAGTATTTAAGGTTTATACTATAAATAACACAAGTTTGCTTAAATAAGGCGCGCGAAACGGCGTTTGGCTTTGGCTCTTTGTTAAGCGCAAAATTCTTCTTTCATCCACAGTTTTTCCATTAGAAAACGCATTAAACGTAACAATAAGATTTGCATCTAGTTGCTATTACTTATAATTAAACATTATCCGTACGGAATATTTCAGCATTAATTATCCACAGTTACTGAAATACATCGGCACCAAATTTTTAATTATATTTTTTTTCAATGTATGATCTACTGACATACATACGCTAACTCAAGATTACATTAATTACAGCAATAGTTTACACGTGAAATGACAAATGAAGTATACATTTTATATCTTTGACCCTTTATCTGAATGGCTCTTTTAATGAAATCTAATGCTTGCTGTCATTAATCTCTTTCCAAACTATTTAAGCCGACAAGATGGCTGAAGAAATAATAGGATCTAAATTTTTGCAGCAAGATCTAAGTTCATAAAACATGGTTAAACAAGTTTCTGAAATCGAGATAATTTCTAACACTACATCTCATGAGAAGCAATATTCCTTTGGTGAATTTATTAAAGAGAAGCAAGAAGACATAGAAAGCTCTAATGTATCCGAAGAAGAACTTGATCCTGACGTGGAAGAGCTTCCTCTTATTGTCAGAGAAATAGTTCCTCTTGAAGATGACCCTTCCATTCCAGTATTCACATTCCGTTATTTTATCTTGGCTATCATCTTTATCATACCTGGTGCATTCATTGACACAATGAATTCTTATCGTACAACTTCTGCTGCATATTCTATTTTCTTTGTCCAAATTGCATCTCATTGGGCTGGTAAATGGTTAGCTAAAGTTTTACCTAATAAAGAAGTTCGAATTTTTGGAAGATTTAAATTTAACCTTAATCCTGGACCATGGTCAATTAAAGAAACTGCATTAATCACCATAACGGCCAATAGTGGTGCAACTGGAAATCAAGGTACTACTCCTCTTTCTTTAAGTGAAGTATATTATGGAACAAAGGTAAATGGTGCTCTTGCAATTTTCTATATGTGGGCTATTGTATTCATTGGTTATTCTTATTCAGCTATCGCTAGAAACTTTTTGATATATGATCCTCAATTTATATGGCCCCTGGCTTTAATGCAAACAACGTTATTCCAGACTCAGAAGAAATCAGATGGTGATTCTAAACTTGGTTCCAAACAAATGAAAGTTTTCTTTATTGCTTTGATAGGTATGTCAGTTTGGGAATTCTTTCCTGAATTTATTTTCCCAATGTTATCTTCATTAGCTTTCTTATGTTGGGTTGCTCCAAGAAATAAAACTGCTAATTTTATAGGATCTGGATTGAATGGTATGGGCTTCTTGAACTTAACTTTGGATTGGTCTAATATTACATCATCGATAATGCTTTCACCATATTGGATTCAGGTAATTCAATTTATAGCATTTGTATTTGGTGCATGGATTCTTCTTCCTGCTGCTAAATGGGGTAATCTCACTGATTTCAAATATGGATTAATGTCTAATGGTTTGTTCTTATCAAATGGAACTGCTTATCCAACAAATAAGTTGTTAACAAATGATCTTCGGTTGAATCAGACTGCACTTGCCGAATTAGGTCCAGTCCATATGGGAGCTCAAACTGCATGGAATATGTTCTTTGCTTATGCCAGTTATATTAGTGGTGTAGTTTGGGTTTGCTTATTTGGTTACGAAAGTATGGGAAATTCGATCAAGAAGCTATATGCTTCCTTCAGGGCAAGGAAAACCAGCGATAAAACGCTAGCTTTATCCATCAATGAACAATATACAGATAGACTTAACAAGTTACAATCAAAATATAATGAAGTTCCTCAATTATGGTTCCTTATACTTTTTGCAGCTTCATTTATTACTTTGTTGGTAATTTTTGCAACCGGTAGATTATTCATGCCTTGGTGGTGTATGATTGTTGGTATAGCTTTTGGAGCATTAATTGTCACACCCTTATCATGGTTATATGCACTTTCAAACTTTCAATTAGCTATTGGTTCATTTGATGAATTATTATATGGCTATATGGTGCAAAATAGGACTGATAAACATCCAGTTGGAGCAACAATTTATGGAGCTATTGCTGGTGATGCTTGGTATAGAGCACAGTATATACTTCAGGATCAGAAAATTGGTCATTATATGCATTTACCCCCTAAAGCGGTTTTCTTTTCCCAAATTTTTGGTGCATTAGTTGGTATTCCAATTAATTATGCCGCTATGAGGTGGGTGTTAAACACCAAGATGGACTTCTTGAATGGTACTAAGATAGATCCATTACATCAATGGACTGGTCAATCACTTAAATCATACAACACGAAAGCCGTTCAATATGTTATCCTTGGCCCTAAGATTCTATTTGAGAATTATTCAATTTTGCCTTATGGTTTTGTATTAGGAGTTGGAGCTCCAATAGTATTTTACATATTGCATAGACTCTTCCCTAATTCTAGATTAAAGTTCAGATTATGGAATACAACAGTGTTCTTTTCAACTATGGAGAATTTTTACGGGAACTTATCTACCGGATATTTTTCACAATTTATTGGTGGTACAGTAGCTATGTTTTGGGCTTATCGTTACAAACATGAGCTTTGGAAGAGATACAATTACCTTTTAGCTGCTGCTTTTGATACTGGATATAATCTCACAGTATTATTGATTTTCATTATATTTTCTTCTGGTAGAGTTATAAATATGCCAAACTGGTGGGGGAATAATGAAGAAAGTGTAGAGAGATGCTTTGCCTTAGTCGACTAAATAGAAAATTCGCAGCTATTTGGATTTATTATCATAGACTGTAACTTTATATAGAATAAAATACCAAAAGATTTAATATATTAATTTTATATAAGTCCATTTCACACTATGTATACACTTCACGACTTTTTCCCAACCCTTCATACTAATGAAGGGTACTGGAACTGGTTCTTATATAATCTACAGGTAGAGATTATTGATGATAATATATGAATTTTGGAGTTCGCACGACACTGAAAAATCCAGGGAAATTTTTCAAATTTTTTTGTTGAAGAAGGAAGAGAGAGAGTTGAACCACCCCATAAATATTGAAGTTAGGATCCAAAAATGTTAAGAAGTATTAGTGGGATTAAGGCTGGCCGTGGTTCTGTACCAAGTGGGTTGTCTTTGGTTTCTTTAGCCAACAGTTTAACCCAAATCCGTACTGCCACCAAGAAAGTTTCTGGTTCTAAGACCAATAAGAATGATTCAGCTGGTAGAAGATTAGGTCCAAAAGCATATGAAGGGAATTTTGTTAAACCAGGACAAATTATAATGAGACAAAGAGGTACTAAGATCCATCCTGGAGAAAATGTTAAGATTGGTATTGATCATACTATTTATGCATCTGAACCAGGATATGTTCGTTTTTATTTAGATCCTTTCCATCCATTAAGAAAATATGTTGGAGTAGCATTAAAGAGTGGAGTTAAATTACCAACTCCACATTTTGCTCCAAGACGTAGAAGATTTGGTTATGAATTAATCGAAGATCCTGTCAAGGCTCAACAAGAAGAAGACCATATGTCAAGAAAAGAATATCTTTATCAACCAGAATTAAAGGAATTAACTATTGCCAAAGAAAATTATAAGCAAGAAACCATCTCAAATATTAAACAAAGCTTACAGAATGATTTCCAATTACAAGATATTGATTATGATGTGGCAGCTAGCAGATTATTTAATGTATTACAATTAGCTAAAGCAGGTCAAAGTATTGAATCTGCTAAGAAACAAGATATATTTGATTTTTCATATAATTTACAATTAGCAGTTCAAAGAGGAGAAATATCAAAGGAAGATGCAACTGCCAAAACTTCTGAATATATTAGTTTAACTCAACAATTGGAAAAAGATGTCAATATCGATATTGATGGATCTGTCTATAAATACTTAACTAAAGAACAAGTGGCCAGTAAACAAGAAGAAATAATACAAAAACTTGAAACTGAATTCTATAAATTACTTTCTAAAGATGAAAAGGATCAAGTTTCAAAATTAATCAATACTCCAGGAGTATTTTCAACTGAACAACGCTCAACATTAACTCATAAATTCTTGCCAGATTTTATTCCATATGATGTTCCAGGATCTGTCATAGAAAACATTAATCCAGAAACTGTATCCAAAGATATTGTAGTACAAAGAGTATTTGATGAAACCACTAGATCCACTAGAATTATTGGTAGACCTCAAGCAGTATTCCAATAAATTCATAGCCTGTAAATATAAATACACGACCCCGTACATAGTAAAAAATAAAAAAAGATTTAAGATCTTTAATGTAAAACGCGCGAAAAACAGTGAAAAATTGGGCATGTACACGCCGTTCACCTGTCCTAGTCAACGAACTAACAAAAGCTCTTTACCTCCTCTTCCTACCACATAAGAGTTATACTGACACGTCATTATCAATTCCTTTAATAATACTTAGTAGATAATCAAAAGTACAGACGTAACATTATGGGGTTTGACTTTTCATCACCTGCGGTTCAAAGTAACCCAATTTATCAGCAATTTGTCAAAGTTGAAGTGACATATCAAAAATTCTTAGATCAATCAGTTCCTCATACTTTACAGAGATGGAGTGTATTTGGAGTTTTACTTGCATTATTTTTACTTCGAATTATTTTCACTCAAGGTTGGTATATAATATGTTATGGACTTGGGATTTATTTATTAAATTTGTTTTTAGCATTTTTAACACCAAAATTTGATCCATCATTAGAACAAGAATTAAAGAATGAATCAATTGAAGAAGGTATTCAAGATGATATTCCTAATGAAGAAGATGATGAATTTCGTCCATTTATTAGAAGATTACCAGAATTTAAATTCTGGTATAATGCTACTCGTGCTACATTAATATCAATCTTTTTATCATTATGGACTATATTTGATATTCCTGTATTTTGGCCTATACTCTTAATGTATTTTGTAGTTTTATTCACTTTAACTATGAGAAAGCAGATTCAACATATGATAAAGTATAAGTATTTACCCTTTGATTTTGGTAAGACCAGATACAGAAGAGCTGTATAATGAGGAGTACTATTTATATACTATATTATATACTATATACTACCTATATTATATACTATATAGTATTTACTCTAACTAATTATAATGTATATTTACTAGTCAATTAATGAGAGAGAGAGAGAGAGAGAGGGAGGCTATGAGTCTGAGTTTAATAAGTAGAGTGCGCACGTGACTCAGCCAATGGCTCGAGATTTCCCTGCTGCGACCTCTCGAGTCCCCGAGTTTATTTTCCACTTTCCTCCACCCCTATTGAAGCACCGGAAGTCAGGAACTGTAACAATTGATAGTTAATAAGTGAATTGAAGACATTATGAGTCGTGCGGAAGTGGACTTACAAATCAGTGTGAAAAAGGCTTGTAATACCGATGAAGTTCCACCCAAAAGAAAGCATGTTAGAGCTTGTATAGTTTATACATGGGACCATAAGAATTCACGAGCCTTTTGGAATGCAGTTAAAATTCAACCATTACAAAGTAGTGAAATTCAATTATTTAAAGCATTAATTATGATTCATAAAGTTTTACAAGAAGGTCATCCAAATACTTTAAAAGATGCTTATCGTAATCGAGACTTTTTATCATCATTATCAAATGTATTCCCTAGTCATGGTTCAGGATCTTATGGTAGATTAATTAATCAATATGATAGATTTATTCTTCAAAAATTAGATTTTCATAGAAATAATCCTGGATTTAATGGAATGTTTGAATATGAAGAATATATTTCACTTCGAGCTGTTAATGATCCTAATGAAGGTTATGAATCAATTTTACAATTAATGGATTTACAAGATGTTATTAATGATTTTCAAAAATTAATATTTGCAACCATTAATCAAACTCCAAATAATTTATGTAAAGTTAGTGCATTAGTTCCATTAATTACTGAATCTTATGGAATTTATAAATTTTGTACTTCAATGTTAAGAGCAATGTATCAACAATTAGGTGAAGATGAAGCATTACAAGGATTATTTGAAAGATTTGATAGTCAACATTATATGCTTCGTGATTTTTATACTGATTGTCATGCTATTAAATTTTTAACTAGTTTAATTACAATTCCAAGATTAGGTAATTCTCCACCAAATTTACAAGTAACTGATGAAGGTACTCCAATTTCAAGACCAAGATCAGTTAGTTCAACACCTCAAGTATCTAGTCAACCAACATCTAATTTTGAACCACCATCTGCTCCTCCACCAGATGTTGATCAATTAAAATCTCAACAAACTGGATTTTTATTTCAACAACAACAAGAACAACAATTAATTCAACAACAATTGGAATTACAAAGACAACAACAATTAGAACAACAACAATTACAACAAAGACTTTTTGAAGAACAACAAAGGAATCAAGAACGAATCTTTTTACAAGAACAACAACAATTACAAGCTCAACAAACTGCTCAACATCAAGGTAGAGTATCTGAATTAGAACATGATTTACTTATGTTTAAAAATCAATATGATAATGATCAAAATTTATTACAACAATATGATGCTCGAGTTAAAAGTTTAGAAACTGAAATGCAAACTTTTAATGCTACAGCTACTCAACAAGTTGCAAGTAAAGATGAACAAATTCGTAATTTAGAAGAACAAATATCTAATTGGACTAAAAAATATGAATCATTAGCTAAATTATATTCTCAATTAAGACAAGAACATTTAAATTTATTAACTAAATTTAAAAAGATTCAACAAAAGATTACTAGTGCTCAAGAATCAATTTTAAAGAAGGAAAAATTTGAAAAGGATTTAAAGGCAAAGAATGTTGAATTAGCTGATTTAATTCGTGAACGTGATAGAGCTAGATTGGATTTAGATAGATTAAAAGCCAGTAAAGATCAAGAAATTGAAAGATTACAAGCTGAAGTTCGAGAATTAAATAATCAAGCCAATGAAGCAGGTAAACAATCATTAAATTTATCTTCATTACTTGCTCGTCATGAAACTGAAAAGGAAGAATTAAAAAGACAATTAGCTAATGGATCAAATAATGAATCATTAGAAAATAAATTACGAGAAAAGGAAGTTGAATTAGAAATTGCTCAAGAATCTTTAGAAAGTGCTATGAAAGCATTAGAATTAACTAATAAAGATAATGAAGAAATTGTTAATTCACAAATTGATCAAATCTTATTAAAAAATATTGATAAATTAAAGAATTTAATTGATTTATTCCTTGAAAATAATATTATTAGAGTTCAAGATTCAAGACATGAATTAGCTTCAACTATGCAAGCAGGAAATTTAAATGCAACTCCAGAATATGTTTTATCAATTATTGAATTAACTTCAGATACTGGAACTGATTTTGCCACTATATTTAATAGTTATATTGCTTCAGGTATTCAATCTTATGATGATTCTGATAATACTTATTCGGATATAATTTTAAAGAGTAGTGATTTAGCAACCAATGCCATTGATTTAATGTTAAATACTAAGGGAATTACAAGAATAGTTCCAAAACAAAATGAAGAAGAATTATTATCATTAGTTGAAGATGTATTGGCTAAAACTGTAGGATATTTTGCAAGTTTAAAATCAGAAAGTTTAAATTTATTTGATGATGAAGATGATAAAATTGATACAGTAATTGATAGTAATTTATATCTTCAAAATGCTTTACAAGAATTAGGTAAATTTATTGATGGATTAAGAAGTAAAAGTGGTATTAATTTCTCTCTGGGTAATTTAGAAGAAATTGTTGATCATGAAATGCAACAAACTGAACAAACTATTGCTTCTGCTTCGAAATTTTTGGATGAATTATTAAAGAATCCAGTAATTTCTGGTGGTGATATTGAAGTTCATGAAGCTATATTAGCAGCTGCTAAATTAATTATTGATTCAGTAGCTAATTTAATTGTAGCTGCTACAGATTCTCAACGAGAAATTGTTAATAAAGGTAAAGGAAGTCAATCACGTACTGAATTTTATAAAAAGAATAATCGTTGGACTGAAGGATTAATTAGTGCTTCTAAAGCTGTAGCAGGTGCTACTAATGTATTAATTCAAACTGCTGATGGGGTATTACGTCAAACCAATTCTCATGAACAATTAATTGTTGCCTCTAATGAAGTAGCTGCTTCTACTGCTCAATTAGTATCTGCTTCAAGAGTTAAAGCTAATTTTGTTTCGAAGACTCAAGATCATCTTGAATCTGCTTCAACTAAAGTATCATCGGCTTGTAAATCCTTAGTATCTAAAGTACAAAGTTTATTAGCTAAGGATGAATCAGCTAATCAAAATGATGTAGATTTAAGTAAATTAACTCCTTATGAAGGTAAGACCATTGAAATGGAACAACAAGTAGAAATCTTGAAATTGGAGAATAAACTTGCAGCTGCTAGAAAGAGATTAGGAGAAATTAGAAAACATGGTTATAGAGATGATGATAGCGATGAAGAGTAGTAATTTATATTAGTTATATTAATTAATTGTTTATATATATATATATGTTTAATGTATGTTCAGAAGATATCTAAGTAGTGTAGTAGTGTAATCTCTATGCTCTACACCCAAGCATCAAACATCCAAACATCCAACATCAGAAGATATCTCCAGTACCCTCTAACTTATGATCTTTACGTAACTTCCAGTACTCTCCCTTAAATTCCCAGAATCCATCACCAGTAATAGGGTGAGTCTTCTTAACAAACCAATTAGGAATATAAGCTAAATTATGATCTTCACGATATTTCCGAGCTTGACGTTGTTTAACTTCTACTCGATGTTTTTCATCGGCTGCTTGATCATATCTTCCATCTTCCATATCTCTTTGATCGGGTCTTAATCTTGTATCAGTAGGCGCTAACCATGGTTTTAAATTCTCATCTACTCCATTAAGAGTTGTAGCAAATGCTGTTAAATTAAATGGAACTTTTGGACGAGGAGCAGCTTGCCATACTAAGAATTTATTACCACTAAATGGATCATTACTATTACCATTAATTGTATTAGTACTACTAGAAATTTTAGATATTGACGATTCATGATCAACTAATGAATCTCGTCTATCACCACTAGATTCTAATATCTTCTTAGCAAAGATCTTAGAATTCCAATGACCCCCCATTGCCCATTGAGGGATTCCATTTCTATCAAGTGCTTGTCCTGATAATTGATAAGCAGAAGAGGCTCTCCAACCTCGTTGTTTTAAATCAACAATTATAACATCTCCAGTAGTATGATTTCGAACTTCCATTTGTCCAAAATTATCTACAGTAGGATTCCCAATAATAATCCCCACTACTGAAGTATTAACTTTCTTCCAACTATATAATTCACTAGTAACTCGATTGCCCAGACTATCAATTACTCCATTATCGGGTCTAATTACACAAAACATCTTTCCTAAATGTTTAAAATCAAATGATCTTCCTCTAAATTTAGAATCTACTGCATTCTCTCCATAATAATCCCATTTAGGTGATTCTGCACTACAAGCACTAATTGGAGGATGATGACTAACTTGTTCTACAATTAATCGATAATTTTGATCAGGTCGACAATATTCAAAAGTTTCTCCTAATAAAGGATTAAAAGGTTTGGCAATTCTATCAATTGTTGAAGCATATTCTGAAGCTGCAAAAGTTGCGACATAGATTAATCTTAAGGTGGAATCATCATAAGTAGCAGCAATATCAAGTAAATTACAATATTCAATATCTTCTGCTAATCTTTGTAATAATGATGTAGGTTCATTAAATGATACTGGTAATGTCATTCTTGTCATATCTTTACCAATCATGGATTTTAAGATCCCCCAAAGTCCAACTTTAGGTCGATTATCTTCATCCATTGATAATTTATTTCGAGGAGGATTTTCATATCCCAAAAAGGATCCTTCAGCTTGAAGCTTTTCATTAACTGAATGTTGAACACTATTGAATTTAGTAATAGTCTTTTCTTCAGATTTTTCAAGCCCTTCTACCTTTCCCTCTTTATTACCAATGTACTCAGAAGGTACTTCTTCTTCTTCTTCTTCTTCTTCTCCGACTTCTTTAGATACATCTGTTGACACTTCTTCAGAAACTTCTTCAGTCTTTTCTCCAACCTCTTCAGTCTCTTTTGACTTTGGTTCTTCTACTTCTGGCTCTTCTTCTTCCTCTTCAAATTCATCGGCATCAAAGAATTCATCTTCAGAATCATCATGAAGTATATCTTCAATGATCTTATCTGGTCCTGGACTTACTAAACCAGATTCAATCTTTTGGAATTGATCTTGATCAGATATCTTAGTTATTCCTAATCCCAGTTCATCAACTGGTCCACTAGTCAGTTCAACTCCTAATACAGTAGTAGCAGAAGATTCAACTAAAGGATTTGATGAAGGTCCACTAATTGAAAGATACTTTTTAAGTTGTTTCTTTTGACCTTCGAATTGTGCCAATTTAATTTCTCGTTGATGAATCTCATTTTCAAGTTGTTTTATGGATGATTCCCATAATTTATTTACTTCTAATTGTCTTTCTAATTTAGATAATAACTTTTCATCACGAGATTGAATTATAATATTTAATCTTTCTACTTGATCACGAATTGATTCAAGAGTAGTTAAACCTAATGAACAAGCTTCAAATTCTTTTGCATCTTTAGATATAGAATCCAGGGCAACAATATGACGAAATAAATCAATTAATGAAGTAATTTCTACATCAACTGAACGTTTAATGGTGGAGATTTGATCAGTTAATGGACCAATGATTTGATCAGAAGTTTTAGAATCAATTTCACTATCATAACCTTCATCATCATCCATATCATAATCGAAATTTTCTACATCTACTGAATCTTGAACACTACCTTGATCATTATCATTACTTAATCTTGATTGTAATTGTAAATGTTCAATAGCAGGATTTAATCCACTCAAGATTCGATTAGATGTTGGAGAATTTGGACTAATTAATTCATCTCCTCCTCCTCCTCCTCCTCCATTAGGATTTGGAGATTTAATAATCATACTAACTGATCTACTAGGAGGTTGAGATCCTAAAGCTTCTTCATCTATAAATGAACTAGCAGTAGAATTTAATGACATTTGACTAGATGAACGTTTATGTTTCGATTTCCGACCAGGAATTCGAATTCGAGAAAGTGATCGTCTACTTTCTGGTTCTTCATAAACTTTACTTTCTTCTTCAATAGTTTCATTATTATTATTATTACCAGATGAATTCTTTTTCTTCATATTATCTTTAGCAATAGTAATGGCATTTTGTAAAGTCCATACCCATCGATTTGTTTCAATAGGATGATTAGCTTTTAAATGCCATCTAATACCATTTTTACCAATAATTTCAAATTTCAATTTCTCGGAAGAATCTAAATGTAATACAGCATAACCTAAATTTAATGAACCTCTACAAGAATTATTTGTATCATCTTGATTTGAATAATATGATAAAATTCCAAATTGATCAAGAATAAAATATCTTAATTTATATCCACTTGCAAAATTAGTCCATTTTCTTAAATATCCCTTTTGAGTAGGTGCAGAACCTTGTTTAATAGCATTACTTGTACTAACTACTGGATCCATAATTGTTTGATCTTTTGAAGCCACTTTTAATAATTTTCTTAAAGGATCATTCTTATTATGAATTAAATCAATGGGTAATTTACCTCGTTTATCTCGTTTAAATGGATCACCTCCATGTTTTAAAATCCAATCACACATTGGTAAATCATCCTTTCTAATAAATTCATGTAATACAGTATTACCAGTAGTTGGATCTGAACCATTAATATCTAATAATTCAGCAGCTCGAGGATTTAATACTAATAATTTCTCTAAATTATCAAAATCTCGATTACTAAAATATTGACGTAATAATCCTGCCAGCTTTTCAACAAATTTAGCTCGTTCAAATTGCATTACTTGAGCAATATTTAAATCTCGACATACTTCTACTGGTTGTTTCTTTTTTAAATTAACTATAGTATCATTAATATCTGGTAATGTTAATAAATATTTAACTACTTCAATTCGAGATGATAAAGCTGCTAAATGTAAAGGAGTATTCCCATCTGAATCTTGAGAATTAATATCAATATGATATTTCTCAGAATTACTAACAAGATATTGAATCATTGAAAGTGACGATACTTGAACTCCATAATGCATTATAGTTTCTTTTAATTGAATTATATCAGGATTATTGACGGTAGATTCGGTATTTAATAATTCCGAAATGACTCCATCGACTTTATTAGTATCTCCACTTCTAAGTGCATCCAAGAGTTTTAATCTTAATAATGATGCGTTCAATTGAGATGTTGACATTGTTAGTAGTTGTTAATTATTAGTTATCTATTGGTGGATTATGGGTTATTGGTTATTGCCGAGGCAGGGTTCAGTGATGTCGTGGGTTCGGTTAAGGGCCACACACAGTTAATTGATAAGCTTTTCGAGACAAGAACAGTCTTAGCAACCACAGATGGGGAGGAATGTCGTGGTTGATCTATAGGAATGTTCCTAATGATGTAATCAATGTAAGTGGGGTTGATCAAGTGGGTTTATATATTGGTGGGAGACAGAGAGAGAGAGAAAGGGAGACATTTTTTTACATAGCCGAGACATGGGAAGCGGGAGCTCATGGTGCGGCGTGCCATCTATAATTAGTGAGTGAGTGACTTCCGACCAACTACATTGCTGCTTCATGTGCTCAAGTTGCAACCGGAGAACAATGGATGGAGTTGTTTACGTCATGTCAACGGTAATGTATCTGCACATGCACAGTATCAAATGTTTAATTTTTATTCACTCCTTTGACACATCTAGTGAACCATTAATAAATTAACTTTCTAACCATGCGATTTAACTATGTTGTAAATAATAGATTCACTAATAAGTCATCAAAGGAAAGTACAACCTTTCACTTATTATTCTATATTCCTTATCCCCTATTGTATGTATTTCTTATCACTTATCATATATATAATATATCATTGACATACTTTACTAATGCGAGAAGTTAGTGAATTTACAAAAACCTGTCTTCTTCTTCAGATATTAATAGCAACAATAATATATTATTAAAAAGTGGCTTTCTATTTTGTTGTTTTTATGCTCAATTCAATAATCATTTATTTGTAATGCATACCACTTAAATGTATTAATTTGAGTATGGATAAATATCTAACTAACACATATAGTGTTGATAATATGAGGATCTACTACTATACTTTAATTTCAGTGTTGACTGATTAGGATATGTCATTAGAGGTGGATGAATCAGCGAATGATATAAATTAGAGCTAGCTTTTGCGTGTCTAATTCCCTTTCGAAATACACAAGCAAGGTCTGTTGTTTCTATGTAACATTTCTGTACAAAGTAATACGAATAAAAATTAAGTACAACCTTATAGTTTTTAAGAGAACAAAATATCTCTACCATATGCACCGTTATTGGTTAGTAATTAGAGAGAATACTCAGTTTCTGTGACTAACGAATATTCTTCATCTCTTACATTTCTTCTAAAGGATGCATATTTGAAGGTAAGAACTCCTCCAAGATTTGCAGCCAACAAACAAATCTCAAAGTACTTCTAGAGGTACAACAGCAAAACATTTAAATTCATTTATCAAATCTGTGATTAAACAAATAGATACAATTTATGGACTTTATAGTGCTTCATGCTTGACAATGCTGTAATACATAAACCCCTTGAAACTCAAAATTAGCTGCTTTAAGTGCTTTGGAGCTTAACTGGCCCCTATTGAATTTTGACAGTACTGCATATAATCCAGAACACTAACAATTTTCAAATTGATATGATACAACTATAACCAAACCAAACCAAACCAAACCAAACCAAACACTACTAGCACATATAGACAGGAGTGATAATGAGCGAAGTTAAGAAACGAGAGCATGAAGACGATAATTCTGACAATGACTCACATTCAAATAATGGGACATCCAAATTAATAAAACTCGATGCATCCCAACTCAAACCATCACAAACGTTATACATTAAGAATTTAAATGACAAAATAAATCCACGAATTGTTAAACACAACTTATATTTACTATTTTCCACTTTTGGTGATGTGATACAGATAAATAATAGGAAACGAGGTCAGGCATACATTGTATTTGGAGATGTAGATAGTGCTACTTTAGCCTTAAGAAGCTTACAAGCTGAACCATTCTTTAATAAACCATTGGCCATTAATTATTCTATAAATGAATCGAAAATCATAACTACACTCAAGAGACAACAAGAGGCCATAGAAAGCTCAGATACTTAGTTAAGTTATATGACTGAGATTAAGAAATACCCTTTTATATAGGGAGTTTATGACTGCACGACTAATAGAAATGTAACATGTAAAAATTCGTCTAATATACAACTCTATAGACTCACTTTAATATTTTAATATATATCATGATACTAACAAAATAGGTGCGTACTGAACTATCACCAAACCTACTTGCAACCGGCCAGTGAAAAACTCATCGCTCCATGTAAAAAAAAATATATTTGCACCTATTAGTGAATTAACCAGAGTATTCAACCATGAAGAAGAGTAGAAAGGGTGCGACTCGAGCTGCAGCTCAGCTCTTAGAATCATCGGTATCGCCTATTTTGGACTTGACGTATGAAGATCCCTTGTTCACATTTGCTTTACATCCTTCAAAGCCAATAATAGTTTCTGGATTGGCTACAGGGCATGTGTTCTGTGATACATATAATGCTGAAGAATTAGAAAGACTTCAGAAACTGAAACGAGATGAGATTGAGAGTCGAGGTAGTGTGACTTTCAAAGATAACAAGATATATAAGACTACTAAATCTATTTCTCAACTGAAGAATAAATGGTGGGTAGTTAAAGGCAATAATGAAGAAGATACAACTGGTAATGTTGTGAGGAATTGGTCAACCAAAAGACATAAAGGATCATGTAGACATATTATCTTTGAACCAATTCAATTAGCTGATTCAACAGGTGAATATATTTATTCAATAGGAACGGATAATATAATTAAGAAAGCTCAAGTATCAAATGGGAAAGTTATTGCTAAGATTGATGTAACTAAGGACTTTAATACACCTGATGATCATATTAATAAACTTTGTCATTCTACTACTCATCCTTTCTTAATAGCAGGAACTGAATCGGGACATATCTTAGTATATGATACTAAGTCTAATGGATTACGTAGATCTGAGCATAAGATCTTTAAGGCTAATGATGATCAAATTAATCAAATCTTACCCATGCCTGAAGTATCCGCCTATCACTATCTTACTGTAGGATCTACTACTTTAAGTCATATAGATATTAGAAAGGGAATTGTAACTCAATCAGAAAATCAAGAAGATGAATTATTATCTATGTGTTATCCTTCTAATGATACAAAGAATGATGAAGTATTAGTCGGTCATGGAGAAGGTATAGTTACTATATGGAAAAAGTCAAAGAATAATTTTACTGATCAGTTAACAAGAATTAAGATTAATAAAGAAACTTCAATTGAATCTATGGTTCCTACCTATAACCAAGATGATGATGATCTTGCCAACTCTGTATGGTGTGGAGACGCAGAAGGTATGTTACATCGTATTAACTATAAAAAGGGGAAAATATCCGAAGTGAGAGTTCACTCCAGTGGATTTGGTTTAGGAGACGAGGTTGAAGGTTTGGATATAGACTTTGAATATCGATTGGTAAGTGCCAGTATGGGGAACTTGAGAATATGGTCAACTGAAGATATTGAGGAAGGAGATGCAGAGGATGAGAGTGAGGAAGATGACGAGGATAACGAAGACGAAGAGAACGATGAAGAAGGTGAAGGTGAAGGTGAAGGTGACAGTGATGATTCTAGTGCCAGTGAACTGGATTTAGATTTAAGTGACATGAGTGATTTGAGTGAATCTGGTTCAAGTGTAGAGGAGGAAGAAGATGATGAAGATAAAGAAGATAATGATGAAGATAAGGAAGTTGGTGCCGATAAAGACGATGAAGAAGAAGAAGAAGAAGAAGAAGAAGAAGAAGAAGAAGAAGAGACCCAACAATCACAGCCTGTCATAGTCAGAAAGAAAAGAAGAGATATCGGTCAAATCTTAAACCCAAGTAAGAAGAAGAAGCTCGTCGATTTGAATAAAGCTGCGAAACCCGACCACCACAATGATAACGAAAACGATACCGATTCCGACTCTGAACCTCAACCTCCTCCCACCAAAAAGTCGAAACTCGACAAGATTTCCGCCAAGCAGTTAAAGAACATGCAAAAGCATGAACACGGAATTAGACGTTTCGAAGGTTTGTAAAATATTAATAAAATACTACTTAGATATATATAGATAGGCATCGCCAAATCCGGGACGACATTTTTTCGTTATCGCATATGTAAATTTTCAATATGGAGACATCCACCTATACAACCCCATAGTAATCCCAGTAATTAAGCAGTCGATATGGATACCCTCAACGTGTCGACTGTTAAGAACGTAATCTTAAACAGAAGAGGGTATAGCATTACTGGTACACTCATATTATCACCGTATCATCTTGTGTTCAGCTTTTTACCTCCACAGTCTTCCACCTCCACTTCCAGTTCCAGTTCCAACTCGAGCTCTACTTCAACTCTTATTCAACCTAAAGAAATATGGATATGTTATCCAGTTATAGAGAGATTGTCCAAATCACGAGGCTCCTCCTGGATCAGTAATGCTTCAATTACTAATAATTTATCCAATAATGGGTCGGGTGATAGTGAAGATATTGAAAAGTCCGAATCGGTTCTACCGAAATTAAATATACCAGATTTCGATCATTATACTGCTTCACATATACGATTACAATGTAAAGATTTTACATTTTATTCATTTGATTTTCTTAATGATTTAGTATGTACTGAAGTATTTTCTAAATTGAGTTTCCTTATTACAGTTCCTAAGATTGAAAATGATATTCAAACATTATATGCATATGATTATCAACCCAATACTTTAGAGAAGAAATTATTAATAAATGGGTGGAATATATATGATCCTATACAAGAATATAAACGATTAGGATTATTACTGGATGATGATAAATATTGGCGAGCATCTAAGATTAATCATGAATATAAATTTTGTCCATCATATCCTAATATACTTATTGTTCCAAGTACTATATCTGATAATGTATTAAAACATACAGCTAAATTTAGATCTAAACAAAGAATTCCTGCTGTGGTATATAAACATAGAAATGGTATTAATGGTAATGGAAATGTTATAGCTAGATGTTCTCAACCTTTAGTAGGATTAAATTTACAAAATCGATCAATTCA
This sequence comes from Scheffersomyces amazonensis, assembly GCF_036850825.1. Taxonomy (NCBI): domain Eukaryota; kingdom Fungi; phylum Ascomycota; class Pichiomycetes; order Serinales; family Debaryomycetaceae; genus Scheffersomyces; species Scheffersomyces amazonensis. Next base: position 2,309,044 of record NW_027042741.1, on the reverse strand, counting down.
AGATGAAAAACTTATAGCAGAAATATTTAATAGTCAAGAAAAGGAAAGGAAAAATGTAATTTCTGAAGATAGAGAATTACAAAGTCAACCTCAAAAGAATTTATTAGTAGATTTACGACCTTTAACAAATGCTATGGCTCAACATGCTCTTGGAGCTGGGACTGAAAATATTGAAAATTATCGTGGTAAAAGTCCAAATTCTGATAATAATGGAGGAGATTCTTCTACTAATGGATCAATTGATGGTGAACAAAGACAAGTCAATAAAATATTTTGTAATATTGATAATATTCATGTTATGAGAGATTCTTTAAATAAATTAACATCTATATTAAATGATTTAGACAAATTCCCTGTATCCAATAGTGCTAATAAGACTCAAAGTTCATATCCATTATTACAACAATCATTAACGAAAACTATGTGGTTACATCGTATATCAATTATTTTACAATCGGTGGATAGAATTACTAAATCTATTCATTTTAATAATACTAATGTCATTATCCATTGTTCTGATGGATGGGATCGAACATCTCAAGTATCAGCATTACTGCAACTTTGTTTAGACCCTTATTATAGAACCATAAAGGGATTTATGGTATTGATTGAAAAAGAATGGGTTAGTTTTGGATTCAAATTTTCAACTAGAGGTGATCATGGTGGTTGTATAGGTGCTATACTTAAAAAGGAACCTAAACAATCAAGAATTGATCCTAATGAAACTAGTAGTGAACCAGTTCCAGCAACTTCATCAACAACATCTTCATCAGAGCCAAATTTAAACTTAAATTCTGGTGGAGGGTATGGAAGTACAGTAGCATCATTTCTTCAAAGAGCAGCAACTCATATTAAGAATACAGCAGCTAATTCTCCTTTGCTTTCTGATAGTGATCTCCTGGATAGTAGTAAATATCCAGGAAGTTCTATTTATACTGGAAGTAATGAGAAATCACCAGTTTTCCATCAATTTCTTGATTGTGTATATCAAATTTATAGGCAACATCCTTCCAAATTCGAATTTAATAGTCGATTTTTAAAGAGACTATTCTATCATTATTATTCATGCCAATATGGATCATTCTTATGTGATTCAGAAAGAGAATTAAGACATATTCGTAAAGTTCAAGACAAAACGGTATCGGTATGGGATTATTTCAATTCTCGGCCTAAAGAATTCAGTAATTCTCAGTATTTGATACAAACTGAAACTGAAGGAGATGGAGAAATCTTCTTTAACTTTGCCGATGTTAAATGGTGGTACGAATTATATGGCCGATCAGATGAAGAGATGAATGGATTATCTAATTCACTTGATCGTAAATTTGCCCAAATGAAGCTTAACCGTGCAGCATCTCCTGCCAATAGCACTACCAATGGAACTACTATTAATGGTAGTTAGTTACTGTACTGTACTGTATACTATATATGCTCTATGTCTATTAATGAACAAAAGCGATTGTCGCAAAATGCTCAACGCCTATTTTTTTCCCCTAATATCTGCAGCCGTTATCTAATCCATCTCTTTCTGGCTTTAACCATAATGAGCCGTAGTATTATAGTGAAGAGATGGCACCGATTGTTTCTGATAACTACCAGAACTACCAGTAGCTTTGGTACTGCTATTAGTAGTTTTGATACTGATGCTGGTACAGGTACAGGTACTAATAGTTCTGGTAGTGGTAGTGGTTCTGGTCCTTTGGGTGTAGAAGGTAGACTCCCCGGAGGATCAAATGAGTATCATGCCGAAGCAGTTACTATAACTGACCCATTCCTTTTATATCAGAATTACGTCCATCTGGGAGTATTACAGAAGGATGAGTTCCAACTTCGAGTCATGAAAGAGTTTCAGAAATTATACCATAGAGTATTGGACTATACACCTCCTGAAGAACTTCAGATTAAAATTAGTTTAATATTAAAGCAGATTGAATTAAAACACTTAGAGGCTCGAGCTCGTGAAGAAGGGGTTAGTTTCTTACCTCGAAGACTATCCAATTTATCCAAAGTATTCCAAAAGGATCCTACTCATGAAAAGAATCAACTAGTAAAATATATAACTGATGAAGAAGAGTTATATAACTTTGCATCTCCTCGTGGATTATTGGTTAATGGAGAAGTTGGATGTGGTAAATCTATGTTAATGGATATATTTGCTGCTTCCTTACCTCATAAATCTAAGATGAGATGGCACTATAATAATTTTATATTATGGGTATTTACAGAAATGCATAAAATTCAACAAGAAAGGTTATTTATGTATAGTGTTCAAGGTGAAAATCAGAAGATTACTATGGAGAATGAATTTGTTTTATTTGAAATCGCTCAGAAAATGATTAAAAAGAATACTATATTGATGCTTGATGAATTCATGCTTCCAGATATTGCATCTGCCAATATTATTAAAATCCTCTTCACTTACTATTTTAAGCTTGGTGGTGTTTTAGTGGCCACATCTAACAAATTGCCTGAAGAGTTATATTCCAACGAATTTCAGAAATCTAAATTCGATACATTTGTAAGGATTCTCAATACTAGATGTGATTCAGTAGATGTGAAATCTGTAAAAGATTATCGATCTGAGTTTGCATCTGTAGCAGGACAAGATCCTCATTTAGTTGATAAACTGAAGAATGAGTCACATGAACAAGAATGGATCAAACTTATAAAGACCCATGTACTCAAATTAGATCCTTCCAATCAAGTTCCATTACATCAACTTGGAAGTCCTTCATCTTTCTCAGTATATGGTAGAACTACACATATACCATTAACATTCAATAATGATACAGTATGCTATTTGGATTATTCATACATATGTCAAGGGTTATTCTCATCTTCTGATTATATAACTCTTGCTTCTCGGTATAAAACAGTCATATTGGACAATGTACCTATCATGACTACTAAGATGAAAAATGAAGCTCGTCGATTTATAACTTTACTTGATGCTATTTATGAAGCCAAATGTCAATTCTTTTTAAGAAGTGAAGTTGATATCGATTATATATTCTTTCCGGATGCTTCAGATGTTAAAGATCCTATAATTTTAGAAAAACTTAAGAATTTGGAAATAAATGATAATTCCCTTGATGTTCAAAATGAAGAGATGTATGCCAAGACTAAAATAGCGATGGAGAGTCCTTATAGACCTAATATTGCTTCTTATGATGAACAAAAGATGTCACATTATAATGAGTCAGCGACTAAGAAATCATCACAATCTGATACTTTTAAAGATATGAGAGCATTTACAGGAGATGATGAGAAGTTTGCCTATAAAAGAGCCGTTCTGAGAATTAAAGAGATGTTATTTTCCGAAACTTGGAGATCTACTGATAGATGGGTCCCCATACATCCCAGTATGAGACCATGGGAAAAGTCTAATGAGAGTTCTGAACTATTTCCTACATCCCAACCGGAATTGCGCCCCACAGAAACTCAACAAGTTCCCACTATATCCAAGGAAAAGCTTAAAAACTCCTTACCCCGAGATTTGGCTATAGCTTATAATATACCATTCCGTATATTTAATTCACTTGTAGCTCCCAAATTTGATTGGAACCATTTTTGGGCGATGGGTCAATGGAATAGTCAAAATAAACGACTCAAAGATAATATCTCTAAAGTATGGATACGTACTAGTATATTTAGTAAAAGACAATAGACAATAGTAATTTAGTGAGGGTAAATAGTTAACGATAACCGAGGTGGGTGCGGATAAAAAAAAATTGAGTATATAACCCCAGATTTATCTCATAGTAATTAAAGCATCGCTCAAGGTATACCCCTCTTATAAACAAATCAAGTTGGATAGTGTAGCACATAATGTTAACTCCGGAGAGGTTAGTAAAGTTGGCATACCATTATCCCAAGCTTCATAACACTTGGTATTTGGTGGCATGTGCATGTTTAACTGTGATCAATCAACCTCAAGAAATCCCTAAAGTATTTCATTTTGCCTTAAGACAACAATTATTGGAATATTCTGGTGATGAAGGACTTTTAACAGATCAATTTCTCATTAAACTTGCTCAAGATTCTATATCTTCACTGGATAAATTTCAAGATTTTTCAGCCGTTGGTGTTCATTTACCTGATGTTTTAATTCCTTATACTTACTATAATAAACTTCCATTAAGGTATAAATTTTCAAAGACTGAAGATATTCATGCTACACAATCGGCTATAGCTGCTAAATTTAGAGAAGTAATTTTGAAAACTGCAGCTTTATCAGGTTTACCTAAATCTATTAATGCCCTTATGTTATTAAAGAGTGTAACTCCAACAAGTATTCGTGCAAGTGATTTACCAGAACGGAAACCAATAGTTCATCCTGGTAGAATATTATCATCACTGATTGTTGGAGAAGATGCTGAAGGAACACACTTTGATGAAAAATCAAATGGTAAGAAAACTACTGATACTATTGATGGACCAATATCTTCAAGTTCAATTGATGTTAAAGAATTTACGAATAATTTAGCTAGAGGTTCTGATTTTTGGAATAGTATTTATACCAATAAAATTAATACTAGAATCAGAAGACAAATGATGAATGCTTATCCTGATTTATGGTATTATGCTTATCAGAATGTTTATACTCCTCTCTTAAGTTTTACAGATATTCTTTCTTCTCGTGAAACTTCCATGTGTACAGTAGCCAGTTTGATTCCTCAAGATGTTAATCCTCAATTAAAGGGACATTTAAAAGGTGCTCATAATTTAGGTGTTAGTAAAGATGAATTATCAGAATTAAGATCGTTAGTATTTGACATTTGTGATTGGAGTGGTAATGTTCATTGGAAAGACGGTAAAGATAGTGTAGCTAAACTATGATTAAATACTCTACAATGTCTCTACTCAAAGGTTAGGTTACTATTTTAGATATATATATTCTGTAAAGATATTATGATTTTTTTCTATAAACTTAATTGAAAAGAACATAAGGCAACAACCCTAATATAATTAATTATAGCTGTTACGTAGAACTGAAAATATGAATTAGTCAATTGTCTTGTGGTAATTGTTGATTGTTATGGGAATAGTCATCAGGAGTCTAACTCAATTGGATTCTATCCTGTCTTCTAATTAAAAATACTTGTAATCCACAGAACACAAAGAACGCCAAATAAACAAATACTGCTCCAAATACAGTTTCAGCTACTGCTTTACCATCTTCAGGGTCATTAATTGACCCCATCATAGATTCATGTCCAATTCGGAATAAATACCCAATAAATGACAATATGACTATAGCAAACGCAGATAATATCGTACAACAGTACGCATTACCGGTAGAAACAACTGGTTTCATGATTCCTGCACTCGTGTACTGACAGTTTCTGTTGATAAAGCTCGTGATAGTGTCTCATTGACCATTTTCATTTACCAAGGGCTTTTTATCAATTTTGGGTGGGTGCGGAATTTGTGTGCAGTCCGGTTTTGAATGGATGTTTTAATATGGGTGGATTATATATATTGTCACTATACTAAAAAAGTTACTAAATAAGATTCATTAAAAAACGTTAAAATTACACTCTGAATTGGACCCTCTTCTTGGGGACTCGTTTTCCAAGTGGTGCGGGCGATTCAGTATTACTATTACTACTACTTTCATCTTCTTCTTGTTGCAGCAGATTCCCAATAATATTACTTACATCTTCATCATCCAGACCATAAGGTGTTGCAGCCATAGGAGAATTATTAGTAGTTGGATTATTTGATGAGATTTCACTAGCTAAAGCACCTGTAATATCGAATTTCCCCGCTATTTTCCTTTTTTTAATTAATTGTACTGCCTTATACATTTCCTTTAGAAGATGTAATCTATCCGATACAATTTGAACGTCTTCATACCATTCTTGCTCTATTTCATGCTGAAAGGAATCACTGGCTTGTTTATTTAAAAGTTTGCTCTGAGTAGTTGTACTCTTATCCAGATATTGTGCTAAAGAACTTAATGCTTGTTTATATGATTTCTTGGGTATATAGAATGAATCCTTACGAGGAGTTGTTTCAGATTGTGAGGAATTTTGGTGAAGTAATGATTGCGACAGTGTTTGAGTGTCTGATTGAACAGGAGATGAGGACGATCTCTCTATCGAATTCGTGGTAGTGTCTATATCTGGAGATGATGTTACACTTGTAGAACTATTATTTCTATTATCAAAAGAAGAAGTTGCAACATCTGTAGGAGTTGGAGTTCGATTTCTTGCTCGACGATTAGAACTTCTGTTGGGTATTGGCAGGGATGCAGGAGTTTCTATTCCATTGGGATTATTCAAAAATCCTTTGTTTTGTTTATAATGTAATTTAACTATTTTGGAAGGTGAAAATGCCAGTTCATCTTCACTCGCAGGGAGTAATGGTTCCAAACTATTTGTTCGGTCTTCCCTCAGGGTACGCAGTAGAAATTTGTCCTTATTATACTTTAATGTTATTAAATACTGCAGCATTGTTTTCTTTCTAACAACTGTCTAATTTGTATTACTTAAACTATTACTTAAATTATTATACCTAGCAACCACTGTTTTAAATTAGGAACCATAAATTCAGATTACTGCTAAAAAAAATGTATTCGTCAACGGGGTCGTGTGGAACTCGAGATTTGTGCGGAAGATGAATTTTGTCCTTCCTTCTCCTACCGGTCGCTTTCAGGTTAAGCGTAGTATAGTAACGTTGATGCTAACGTTTTAGCTATTAGAGAGTTAGATTTGATTATTATGACAACTGCAAATCTAGAACCTATACAGGAGAATGATCCATTGATAGCCACAGCTGATCAAGTTCTGGCTTTGATAGAATCGTTCATAGAGCTTGGAGTATTGGTTCATGATAATCAAGGTACCCAACAATCTCATTCAGCATTAACCCGTAAAACTAATCAAGTTATAAGTCAATTATCTGGTTTGACATCTAGTCCATATACTCAACAATATCCAATACCAATCGACGTCTTTTCATATATAGAAGATGGAAGAAATCCAGATATCTATACTAGAGAATTCATTGAAGTTACTGCGAAAAGTAATGCTAGATTAAAGGGGAAGATGAAGGGTTTTTCAAAGCTTAGAGATATTTTGGGTGATAAATTGGTCAATGAATTACCTCGATTAGCTGAAAGTATAGAAGATATTAAAAGAAGAACGAGTGGTGAGACAAGTTGAATTGATTGAAAGTGAAGAAATAGTGTTGGACTTCTTGTTAGAAGTTGTCCAGTTCATTATACATCATATGATGTACGCCCAGAGATGCTGGATATTATTCATTGATGGCTTTGGTACTATTGCCAGCTGATATCTTGCGATACTGGCTCTAAATCGTTGAGTACACATCAGAGAAACCAGCAATATATATGGCATCTACGCAATAGAAACTGCATCGAAACCCACAAAGGTATTGTCAGTATGTAAGAATGCTTGTTCTATAAGCATTTACCACTTTTTCAACACAACTATTGCTTTGAGAAAATTACTTATGCACAAACAAGAAAGTAATAGACGTGTTGCAGTACATATTTTTCCCAAATAGTATAACGGTTCTTTCAACTAGGATAATGAGCCCCCTAATTAAATTTGTGACATCAAATAGTTTAGTTAGTAGTTGCCCGCCCAAGATTTTCTATAAAATAAAAGTTCTTACAGGATTGCTATACTACATGTAGTGCCCACATTAAATAGTTATGAAAATAGCAAAATTCATTAATGTTACGAAAATATATCACCTGGGACATATTTTTTCGTGCTAAATGAGGCGTGTAATTACATTTCTTGATTTGGACGCTGCGGCATGGAGCTTTTATGCAGCAAGAAGGCTGGTTACTGCAAAATTTAAAATAATAAATGTGGAATTGAGCGCGACTATTTGCAATGCTTAGTGCACAGGCAAGGAGAAGACCAGCATTTAGAATCTAATTATTTTACTAATGGGGAAGGATAGACAGAATTTTAATTATTGTTTAGATCAAGCATGAATAACTTACTACAATGTAACGTACGTACAAAACAATTAATTGAATAACGTGGACGTGAATTAAGAATGGACGTCACTTAATGCATCTATTTGCGAGATGTAGAATAATACCTTTTCTTGTCATCGCAGGCTGGTTAATAATGCAACTTTTAAATATTCAGCATTCCCTTGATTGTCATTAATTAGAATTATATAATAAGTGCTTGATCTTGTCTTTGTTATTTCATTCTTTATTAAAACAAAAGAGTTCATTAATTTTTTTAACAAAGAGGACTTTGTATCTTTTGTATCTTTTGTATCTTTCTTTTATTCTTTAGGTAGTTAACAATAATATCTACAATGCAAAAGAAGTTTAACATATTACTCCTCGTACTTTCTTTGATTGGGGCTACCAGAGCTGCTGATGAAGATACAACCAGTTACGACGGAACCACTACCGTTACCACTACTCCAGTAGTAACCCTCACAACAACCGTGGGATTAATTGAAGAAGTCCAAGAAACTGTGTATATCTTTACTGATACTGATGGACAATTAACAACTTATACAACTGTTGGAACAACTTTAGTTCCAGACACGGCTGCTGCAACGACCACACCCGAAACTACATCAACAACTACTCCAGAATCCACAACTGCTGAATCTGAACCAGCTACTACAACTGAAACAACTGCTAATACCGAATCAACCACCACTGATGCTGTTACCACTTCATCAGAACCAACCACAACTTCCACCGATCCTACCACTTCATCCACCGGCTCGAGCTCTTCATCTACAGATTCAACTACAACTTCTACTACAGTTTCTCCGGATGATACTACGTCTGCTTCTGCTTCATCTTCTATTCCAGATCCTGTTTCAGACACCGACCTTCCAGTTTCTGCTACCACTTCTACCATCCCAATCAACCTCCCCCCTGGCCGTTATACCACCTCTACAATTGCTACCACCACTGTTTTAGAAGATGGTTCTACTGCTGCCCTTAATCTTGTTGTTTTATACACTTCTGAGTGTCCTTGCGATTAATTGGCCAATTTTAAAAAGCAAGGAAATTAATAATTACATTCGTTTTGGTTCACTTCTTACTGTTACTGCAATAGAAATCTCTTTTTATTTAATTCATATAGTCTCACTTTATTATAAACAACATAAAATCTATATATATATACCCATCTGATACAAAATAAAACTGATCAAAATATAAAGAAAGTAAAAGAATTACTAGTAATATTCTAGTTGGTTTGGAAATTTTTCTAAAGGAGTTGTTGGATCATCATTCATTTGATTAACATATTCACCTCTACCGCATCTTAACAATTTAGGATCATCAACACATGAATAACTAGGTGGATTTTCTAAATCGAATAAAATAGCTCCAAAATTGGCAAGTGTTGGTTTAGTATCTTTAATTTTCTTCCAAGTTCCATCTTTTAAGTTAAGTGATTTGTGAGCGTATCTTACTTCTTTTTGAACAATATTTGGGAAAGTCACATATCCAATTGAACCAAATACTTGAACTGTCTTTCCAGGTCCAGCCGTACAGGTTATACTTCCAGTACTAGATAAAGAAATTGCTCCCCGAATACCAGCTGATAAGTTAAAAACAAAAAGATAATCACTCTTGGCTTGACCTGAGATTCCAAAACTAAGACTGAGTGATTTGGACCAATTATGAGATTGGGTAAATGAAGCTCCAGAACTAGATTGTTTCGAAGAAACACATGGACTAATAGGAATTCTCTTGGCTTTAAGTTTGTGGGGGGCACCGGTGTTAATAGCAACTAAGTCAACTTTTCTTTCTTTATTTCCTCTACTTGGAAATCTCTTTTCTTTATCTGGTAAACGTTCAGAATCTGCAAATGCAAGGATAACTTGTTCCTTTTTCAAGTAAATGTAATATTTATTTGCAATATCTGGATCCTTTTTCTTTACAACCTCTTTCCAAAAGGGTGAGCTTAGAAGAGCTTTCTCATTGTTATAATCTAATGTAATTATTTCACGGCCCGCAAAAGAATAAACAATGGTGTCATTATCATAGGAAGTTATATCAATTGTACTATATGTCATTCCTTCAAATTCATAGGATTGTGTATCCTCTTCAAGTATCCCATAGGTAGTACTATTGATGAATGCTGTAGCACAACATGACAATAAAGCTGAGAAAACAATCGGTTTGGTAAACTTCATATTTGCTTATGAAACGATAGTGAAGTAAAAATGTAGAGACATTGTTCCTGGAACTAAGAGATGTTGGCCACTTCTAAATAGTATTTGTATATAGACTACTACGCTAATTCAAGCATATAATATTTCACATAAACATAACATATAAATGTATTTCGCGGCAATTAACTATTTACTAAATACGAACAAACTTAAGCAGAACAAACAAGTCAATTTGACGTTCAAATTCGAACTCAAAATCTGGAAGTACAAGTGGTCCACAAGCTCCTGTACCTACTCCATGTTGCTTATAGTCAATTCTGACTGTCCTAAGTTTAGACTTTTTGATCTCATTTGGATGTAAAGCTTCTTGAACTCCATATTCGTTTGAGAATTTAAATCCAAACTTCCTATCTGAATTGACCAAGAGTCCTAAATCTCCTGTATTCTCCTTTAATAATAACCACTCTGTATCTTCATGGTTTCCATTTTCTTGGGGATAATCATAACTGTAGTTAAGATTTTCAAATACTTCCTTGTGTAGACCCCATTTCTGTGATTCCTTTTTATCACTATAACTCTCTCCTGGGCCCCTACCAAACCAAGCTACATTATCACCAAGTTCCTCGTTCACGGTGAACTCATATCCAAATCTTGGAAGTGTTTTTGGAAAATGATCAGGATTTCCATAAGCAGTCAAACTCAAGGATTTTTCGATAGCATCACTGTAAACTACGTACTTCTCTGTTGCTTTAAAGCCCCAAGCAAGAATGGGTGGTGCAACTAAAGATTCTACAACAAACTCAGCCAATACACCGTCTTCCAGATTCTTAACTTCATTTACTGATACATTCACAATCGACTTTTTCATCTGATCCAAGCCATATTTTTTCCAGTAAGGTTCATCGACGGGTGTATCATTATTTATACTTGGTCTCCAAAAGTTTAAGTTAGAAAGTGCCTCTATACCAATTTCACTAATTTTGGCTTTGCTTTCTTTAAGTGTCCAGCTGATTACTTTTCCTTCAATCTTATCAAAAACCAAATTCTGATTATTTGTAATGACTCTGGTTGTATTTCTGGAGTCTTCAAAGATGACACTTGGTTCAGAGATCTGATTTCTTGCAAGAAGTGCTACATCTTTTTCATTCTTGATGAAGTATTGGGACCATGCAACTAAATGTCCACATGGTAAACTCTTTGTTGCATTCTTTACTTTAAATTCAACTTCAAAAAGGATTTTTGAAAAGTCATCGATGCTTCCAATATCCAACTTTGGTAAGCTAAGCTCGGAGGTAGCTTTAGAAAGAATCTCTGGAAGTTCTAACTCTCCTTCTTGTATAATCGTCTCTTTTAAATCATTATAACCATAGTAGATATAACTTGCTGAAAAGTTTTCAAGGCCTAAATAATCGAAGGTATTAGTGATCTGCATTTTTCCATCATTAAATGTACAAATAATGGGTTCAATCACCTTTTTATATTCGGTGAGACCAGGAGTTGGATTATGTCTAGAGTCAACAAGCCCATCCATAATAAAAACACCGTCATTTGGTTGATCACCAAAATCTCCACCGTAATAATATGTAGAATTACCATTCTCATCTTTAACCTCGATACCATGATTTGCCCATTCCCATATAAAACCTCCTTGTAGATTTTCATGTTTATAGAATAATTCTTGGTATTGTCTGAGTAATCCTGGACCATTTCCCATAGCATGAGCATATTCACAAAGAATCATTGGTTTCTTATTTTGTTTGGAATAGTCTTCCGTAGTTTCAATACTGGTATACATTCTACTGTACATATCTGCTAATTCAGCATTGAGGTCACCTTCATAGTGAACCGGTCTTTTTTGAATATCGATCCTTCTGATAGTCTCTGCCATCTTAAAATGATTTCTACCGAAGAAGGACTCATTTCCTAAAGACCAAATAATGACCGAAGGTTGGTTCAAGTCTCGATTTACTAATGAGTTTGCTCTGTCAACATAAGCTGTTTCCCATTCCTTGTTATCAGACGTGTATTTTGCAGCATCCTTAAATAAATCACGTTTTTCAGGATCATACTCAACTTTATCAGATGCATCTAATGGTCTCCTGACTGCTTCATAAAAGCCGTGGCATTCAAGATCTGCTTCATCCAAGACCCAAAACCCAAGCTTGTTAGTGAGTTCATAAAACTTAGGATGATTAGGGTAATGAGAAGTTCTAATAGCATTGATGTTGTGTTGCTTCATCAATTTAAGATCTCTCTCAACAAAATCAAGGGGGACAGCTCTACCATATTTAGGATGATGATCATGTCTGTTAACACCTCTAAGTAAAATAGGTCTTCCATTAACTTTAATGAGTCCGTCTTTCATTTCAACTGTTCTAAACCCAACATCTTGAGATAATGAACTAATAATGTCATTCGAATCATTCATTACATTGATTACTAACTTGTAAAGGTCTGGGGTCTCTGCTGTCCACTTTTTAGGTTTTTCAACATCAACTGTAATAGATTCAGAAGCATCTTTGTCATACTTATTTTGAATTAATAATGAGCCTGATGGTTCAAATAATTCAATTTGAACATTCGATGGAATATTGTAACTAATCTGTAAATGGAGCTTAGAATCTAAATATTGTTCATCAAAATCAGTATTAATCTGAAAGTTCTTAACATATCCCTTCTTGTTAAATCCTAAAAAGTAAACATCTCTGAAGATACCACTTAACCACCATTGGTCTTGGTCTTCAATATAACTTGAAGAGGACCATTGATAAACTCTAACTACCAATTCATTTAATTCGTTTTCTAAAACCAAGTGAGATACATCGAACTCAGAAGCATTCCTACTACCTTCACTATAACCAATCAATTTTCCATTTAAGAAGACATGAAATGAGTTATCAACCCCCTCAAACCTAAGTCGATATTCAAAAGAAGTAGAGTCCCAAGCTTTAGGTACAGAAAAGAATTTTCGATATGTTCCTACGGGGTTAAGAGAAGGAACATTTGGTGGGTCGGCGGGGAATGGATAACAAACATTTGTATAATGGGGTTTCCCAAAGCCTGAAAGTTGCCAATGACCAGGAACTGATATCGTTGATGTATAAAAATTCCCATCTTCAGCAACTAACCTAGGGTTCTCATCATACCTAAAGTCCCAGACACCATTAAGTGAGAGAGTTGATTCCTCTGGTAAATAATAAGACCTTTGTTCCAATCTATTCAATTGTACAATATTAGGATCTGAGATGGCATCCAAAATTTTTGGTTCATTAAACAACATGTTTGCGCTGATTAATTATTGATTTTCTAATGAAATACCTTAACCCCAATAAGGTGATTTACGAGTCTTTTGTATTATTTAGGAGAAACCTTCGGCTAAGAATTCTGCAAATTCAGTAGCCCCACTTTATGTTTAATCACTTTAAATTCTCGTTTAAGTATATCAACTTCTTGGCCGACAGGAAACTTTCAATGTAACGTTACCTTTTTATGTATATATTCTCTGGTTATGATGCGGCTACCCCATAATTTTAGTTTAACAAGAAAATTTAGCTTTAAATTAGTGTTGCATTTTTCTTATTTTCAGCCATTCCAAGTCAGCGAGTCCTACATTTTCTACAAATTCGTCAAAGGGTAATTATAATTAATGATCAGACGATATTATGACAAGAACCTTAATTAAAACCATGCATATATGGGGAAAGTATGGGGTTTAACTTTCTCGAACGGGTGCATTCTTTAAAAGTATATATAGCTGAATGAAAATGCCTTATTATGCTTAAAATCGGCAACTAAAAATATTATCTAGTTTCATCACCAAAATGCTGAAAAAGAATTCTATTGTCGAGCTCGAAGTAGCCAATGTAGACGAAAACAAAACTGAATCTTCTCCTGAAGTTGTCACTACCTTGGAAGATATTGAATGTTTCCCTGTCTTTAGTCGTCCTTTGATCCCATTACTTGGATCTTGTTTCTTGGTTTATTTTGTTTCAACTACTACTGGTTTTGATGGTTCACTTATGTCAAGTATTTACACACAAGATGATTATCTTGCCAGATTTAATTTGGATATTGATTCTTCTACTGGTACTGGTTTAGTTTTTTCCATTTATAATATTGCACAAGTAGTTGCAGCTTTCTTCTGTCCCTTGATTGATTACTTAGGTAGAAAGAAACTCATTATGGTTGGATGTTTAGGTATTGTAGTAGGAGGTGTCATTACTGCTGTTGCTCAAAGTGTTGGTACATTAATTGCTGGTAGATTCTTCTTATCATTCTTCACTACATTAGCAAACTCTGCTTCTTCCTTGTACGTTACAGAAATAGCTCCACCTAATGCTAGAGCTAGAGTTGCTGGTTGTTACAACACTTTATGGTACTGTGGTTCCATTCTTGCTGCTTTCACTGCTTTTGGTGCTAACAGATATCATGCTGGTAGTGAATTAAGTTTCAGATTACCTCTTGGTATGCAATGTGTGTTCCCTGGTATAGTTGTTATTTTTGGTTGGTTAATTCCTGAAAGTCCAAGATGGTTAGTTGGTGTTGGAAAAGTCGAAGAAGCAAAGAGAGTTATCACCAAATACCACTGTAATGGAGATGAAACTCACCCACTTTTAAATTTTGAAATTGCCGAAATCCAAGCATCATTCGAGATGGGTAACTTGGAAGATCCTAAGAAGTTGTTGGATTTGAGACCTATTTTCAAAAATAACAATGCTTATAGATCTCTTTTAGTTATTGGTATGGCTTGGTTTGGTCAATTTTCAGGAAACAATTGTAATTCTTATTACCTTCCAACAATGTTAAGAAAAGTAGGAATTAAGTCTATCTCAAAAGTTGTTTTAATGAATGCCGCTTATTCGATTATGTCATGGGTGGCATCCATTGCTGGTGCTTTAACTCATGAAATGGCTGGAAGAAGAAAAATGTTCATGTTTTCAACTTTAGCTTCTGCTACTGCTTTGGCTGGTTTAGCTGTATCTACCGCTAGATATATGGCTACCGAAGCTAATGCAGCATCACAAAGTGCACTTGCTTTCGTATTCTTATTTGGTATATTATTTTCATTTGGGTTCACTCCAATGCAAGTCGTTTATCCAGCTGAAGTTTCCTCAAATGCTTTGAGATCCAGATCCTTCGTTGTCTTGAACATTGTTTCCGGAGCAGCTCAATTTATTAATCAATTTGTTACACCAACTGCTATGAAAAATATTTCCTACTGGTTCTACGTATTCTATGTTTTCTTTGATATTTTTGAATTTTTGGTTGTTTACTTCTTCTTTGTTGAAACTAAAGGAAAGACCTTGGAAGAAATGGATGAAATCTTTGCCGCTAAAAATCCAAGAAAAGCTTCCGTGGGTAATTACGAAGATGAAAATGAAAAATCTAAACAAGCTATTCAAGCTGTTGCTCAAAGATTTGCTCAAAATAAGGCCGAACAAAATGTTTAATGTTGTTCTCATACATTTTTCGGTTGTGATATTCAAAATTAATGACTAATTAGACTTTATAAATAAAATATATCTCTTAATATTGTTGTTGCAAAATACATATGGTAGCCCCCTTTTGTTATGCATACCTCACTTATATAGCCCCTTAATAATTCTATAATTCTAAATAATTTTTTCGTTATTACACTATAAGATTTGACTAAAGAGATAATAAAATGTTATCAACAGTAATTTATAGACTAGTAATAACTTCCATGGATGTATCAAATAATAAATATATGAAAATCAATAATATTCTGTAAAAATTGCGCAAATTTCGCAATAAATTGCAGCTAAAAGATTAGTACTCATCTCCAGACTCTAACATGAACTCTTTACCTTATCAATATAGGTACTTCTTCATACAAAAAAATAATATATTTAGTCCATTCAATAACTACTTGAAATGTCTGTAGTCTTAACAGTTATGCAATGAGTTGTATAATAAATCTAGCATGGTAAATTACCTGTCAATTAACTTACTTAATTAGATATCTTTAGGATTCACTACGAGATTATGTAAGCCCTGAAAAGTAATTTTCCCCACATTTCATGTGAATCTGAACTATTCAAAGGTTAATTAGTTCATATTTTCCAACGATACTGATACTGATAGAAAAGCGATGGTTGAAATAAATGTTAACGGGAAGGTAGCCCTCATCACTGGTGGAAGTAGAGGGTTAGGTTATGCAATTGCAGAATCATTTGTTTTGAATGGAGCTAGTAAGATCATTATCACATCAAGAAAGCAAACTGCTTGCGATCAAGCTAAAGAGACATTAGAGAAGCTTGGTAAAGATAATGGCAAAAATGTTGAAGTTATTCCTATTGCATGTAATATTGCTGATGAAGCCAATGTAGAAGCTTTCTTTAAGGAAGTTACATCAAGAATATCTAAGCTTGATATTTTGATTGCTAATGCTGGTGCAGCATACGGAGAAACATTCTTCAAACATCCCATTTCAGCGGTGAAGAAAGTATTAGATTTAAATGTGGTTGGAGTTTTCCATTGCGTAAAGTTATTTGCTCCTATATTGGAACAATCTGGAAATAAAGATGATCCATCAAGAATTATTATTGTTTCTTCAGTTGCTGCATCGGTTGCAACTGATTTTGGAGGAACTTATGGATATTTGGCTTCTAAAGCTGGTGTTAGTCATTTAGGTAAGAATCTTGCTGTTCAATTGGGTCCAAGAAATGTTAATGTAAATATTATTGCTCCAGGTATATTTCCTACCAAAATGTCAAAATCATTGGTTACTAATAAGAAAACAGAATTAGTTGATGGTAATCCATTAGGACGATTTGGTCAACTTTCAGATATTCAGAATAGTGTACTTT
This sequence comes from Scheffersomyces amazonensis, assembly GCF_036850825.1. NCBI lineage: Eukaryota > Fungi > Ascomycota > Pichiomycetes > Serinales > Debaryomycetaceae > Scheffersomyces > Scheffersomyces amazonensis. Next base: position 2,292,071 of record NW_027042741.1, on the reverse strand, counting down.
TCCTCTGTTGTAAACAATCAAACTACATAAATGGTATTAGTTTACCAATCGATGGTGGGTTATATTTGGTTGGTACTAAGAACTTATCAAAATTTTAGTATTAACAGTTCTAGATACATTGATTTATTTAAGCATGTGATTAATTAAGTTAAATTAAATAAAATTAAGTTAAATAAAATAAAATTAAATTCGTATAGATTTATTTATTTATTAAGATATAATTAGATATTTAAACCTCCTCTTACAGGTTTAATAATATGCAAATTAAGTCCAGATTTAGGTGAATCTATTGATTGAGATGATCTCTCTGATCTATTTGGTGATTGTGTTGATATAATACTTAAACGTTTCGGGGTTATAATAGTTGAACCAATTTCACTTAAAATATCATTTTTCAATTTAAAATCGGAGAAGTTATTAGTTTCAGTATTTAATTTAATAGTATCTTCTGAAGTTTGTAATGAATTTTCTTTATTCTCTATAATTTCATTCATATGATGTTTATCTATTACACTTCTTAATTCTTGTAACTTATTTTTAAACCCTGAAGCTTCATTGATTATCATTCTTTGTTGTTCATCAAGAGTCAGCTTTAATTGGTTAATTTTTGAATCTCTTGATTCTATAATTTTTTCACTTATTAATAGATGTTTCTTTAAATTTATATTGACTAACTCAACATCATTTAATTTTTCACTAATTTTATGTAAAGAATTTTGTAATGAAAATAATTTTGATTCTCCATTATGAGAAGCTCGTAAATTATCCATTTTCATATTTAAAATTTCATTTTCAAGTTCATTTATTTTTTTATCCTTTCTTGATAATTCTTCATGTAAATGTTTATTTCCATTGGGAGACGTTGTAAGTTGAGGTAAACGAGATTTGAATTCCTTTGATGGTGTAGTATGTGTACTATTAGTATTGTTAGGTATATAAACTGTTGTAGTTGAACCTTCTCTCCAGGAGTTTAATTCAGCTTCTAGTTCTTTAATATATGATTGGTTTTGTTGATTGATTTGTTCCAATTGATTTATTTTAAGTCTTAGAGAACTTGGACTTAGTTCAGTATTAATATGAGCAGAATTCTTTATAGTTTTAGCTCTAGCTCCAAATCTTAAGGAATTAAGAGTTTCTTGTTCATTTAATATTGAAGGAGAACAATTAATTATTAATGAGGTTCTTGAATTACCTCCAATAGCTTCTTGAAGAATACGAGTTAATTTGGAATCTCTATATGGTACATGAGTAGATTTAGGATCAGTTAATGCATTAATAACATTTCCAAGAGCTGAAAGAGAACTATTAATCTTCTTGGCTTCTTCTAAGGTTTGCCCCACAGCATTTGATTTTATAACTTTTTCAGACCCTGCTAAATCTACAAGGAATAATTGAGAACTCTTTGTTACACCAGTATTTAAATGTTTTTGATTTAATCTTATTTGGAATATAGCGTGTGATCTTGATGATTCAGAATTCATACTTGTAGCAATAGTTGATCTAGATTGAAGACCACTAATTAATATTTGATATAATTCTTCATGAGTTGAAATAAATGCATTGGCTAAATCTTTAATATGTATACCTCTTACTTTATCTTCATGAATTGAAAATTTCTGAGTTGATGATTCTCCATTATTAACATTTATGAGATCTTTAATTTGTTCTTTATGAATTTCTAAAAAGGATACACTCACAGTATATTCCATATTTGAAGATGAATGATTAAGTCTATCAAATATATCTTGAGATATACGAGGTATTAATCCCATTTCTATATCATTTTGTCTACCTAACATAGTATAAGATTTCCCACTACCTGTTTGACCATAAGCAAGTAAACAACCATTAAATCCACTAATAAAATCATCAACTATTTCTGCCGCCACATAATTATATACATCTAATTGAGAAGAATTTTGATCAAATACTTTATCTAATGTGAATTGATTGGCGCAATCTTTTATATTAAGCGTTACTGTTTGTGAAGTTGGAGTAATAAAGGGAATTCCTGTAGATCTGTCGTGATGATATTCAAACTCATTTTCCGGCCGAATACGGCACACAACTTTAATATGATTATTAACATTATTATTGGTATTATCGTCTAGATTCAGATATTTGATTGATCCAAGCGATCCAATGTCAATTGCTGATGAATCTTTATTTATAGTTGTGTTCAAAGTCTCCTCGAATGATGTACCAAAACTCGACATCGTTTGATTATCTCGAGCCTTTCAACAAGGTGTTCTACTATGCTTATAGTTATAATTGAAGATACTTTAACTATTACAGACCCCTCTAATGTTACCAAGCCGTATAAAAATTTAAGCACTGTTTGGTAAACAGTGTCACAAAGTTAAGTTAAAGGACGTGTCACCACCGCTTCGAGACCTGAGGGCCGAAAAGAGAACCAAGAAAAAAATGTGAGAAATTGAGGTCTTCGATGAGTGGAAAGGTGCCATCCAGAGTCAAATTGGTGGAAGAGTCAAATGCAGATGGAAACTTTTTTAACTCCCAGTAAAAGGCTACTCCGATTATCAAACAAACTGTATAAGTTTCTTATCTGTGGAGGGGAAGATTGTATCTACAACTACAATTATTTGCAACCTTCATATTGATCTATTATAAGCATTCAATACTAGTTAAAACTCAACCAATAGCTATTTGAAAATGAGATGACTCACTATGACGTTCCATCGTCCAATTAAAAATTTTCACCCCACCCACGCTATTAAATCCAACGACCACCGTAATTGACCTAAAGACAAGAAAAAATTAGGCCGAGTCACGGGGTTTGCATACTTAAGCGCGCCGGCCTTAGGCCCGGTTCTTCTCAATTTTAGACTCATAAATTACTCTAATTATAAGATCGGAAGTATATAATTGAAAAATCTCCTATATAAATAAATGTCAAAGTACCAATTATTTAATTGAAATTGAAATTGAAATTGAAATTGTTTATATATATTTAATCTTTAATTAGAATTAATATAATTACAGTATGTCTTCTCCTCAACAAATTGCACAAACCTTTCTGCAAGCTTTGAATCTTTCAGGCTCTCCAAGTCATGCTGTTTCAACTTCTCCAACTCAATCATATTTAGCTCAATATATGCAAAATAATAAGAAACCAACTAAAGCTTTAAAACCTTTCTCAACTGGTGATATTAAAATCTTATTATTAGAAAATGTTAATCAAACTGCTATTGATATATTTTCAAATCAAGGTTATCAAGTTGAATTTTATAAATCTTCACTTCCTGAAGATGAATTGATTGAAAAGATTAAAGATGTTCATGCTATTGGTATTAGATCAAAAACTAAATTAACTGCTAATGTTTTAAAACATGCTAGAAATTTAGTAGTTATTGGATGTTTTTGTATTGGTACTAATCAAGTAGATTTAGAAGCTGCAGCTAAATCAGGTATTGCTGTATTTAATTCTCCATTTTCAAATTCTAGATCAGTAGCTGAATTAGTTATTGCTGAAATTATTACTTTAGCAAGACAATTAGGTGATAGATCAATTGAATTACATACTGGTACTTGGAATAAAGTTAGTTCTAAATGTTGGGAAATTAGAGGTAAAACTTTAGGTATTATTGGTTATGGACATATTGGAGCTCAATTATCTGTTTTAGCAGAAGCTATGGGTATGAATGTTATCTATTATGATATTATTATGATTATGTCATTAGGTAATTCTAAACAAGTTTCAACTTTAGATGATTTATTATCTCAAGCAGATTTTGTTAGTTGTCATGTTCCAGCTACTCCAGAAACTAAAAATTTATTAAGTGCTCCACAATTTGCTGCTATGAAAGATGGATCTTATGTTATAAATGCTTCTAGAGGTACTGTGGTTGATATTCCTGCTTTAATTCAAGCTATGAAAGCTGGTAAAATTGCCGGAGCTGCTATTGATGTTTATCCTCATGAACCAGCCAAGAATGGTGAAAATTTATTCTCTAATGAATTAAATAGTTGGGCTTCAGAATTATGTTCATTAAGAAATGTCATTTTATCACCTCATATTGGTGGATCAACCGAAGAAGCTCAATCTGCTATTGGAGTTGAAGTTGGTTCAGCTTTAACTAAATATATTAATGAAGGTAGTTCAACAGGTGCGGTTAATTTCCCAGAAGTTGCATTAAGAGCATTAGATTTAGATCAACAAAATACTGTCAGAGTTTTATATATCCATCAAAATGTTCCTGGTGTGTTAAAGACTGTTAACAATATTTTATCTAATCATAATATTGAAAAACAATTTACTGATTCAAGAGGTGATGTTGCTTACTTAATGGCAGATATCTCTGATGTTGATATTATTGATATTAAATCATTATATGAACAATTAGAACAAACACCTTATAAGATTGCTACTCGTTTATTATATTAAAAGTAACATCAATTTCAATTCCTCAGAAACATTCAACCTTTTGCCATGCCATGTATAAACTGTTTAATTCTATTTACTATTTACTAATAACTATTTATCGATATTCTATATATACACTTTAATACACTACTATGATATTATATATATATGTATACTGTGTTTATCAGTCGTGCTTAAACCGGGTAATGTCCTTTGAGTGCATTTTCCTGCACACAGCCCAAGGTGGCAATCGCTCACTATTTGAAATATCACGACTCGAGATACTCCACCAACTACTTAAGATTAATATTGTATTGAATAATTACTAAATAACTAGTGAAATATTATTGAATATGGCATTGGTCTCTGCGGCTCCGTACCTTGCCCTTTTGGGTGAAGAAGACGCCAATCTTAAATCATTTGCATTAACTTCATTAAATGATGTAGTAGATCAATTATGGGCAGAAATAGCCAATAGTATTAGTGAATTAGAAGAATTATATGAAGATGAAACTTTTAGTAGTAGAAGTCTTGCAGCATTAATTATTTCTAAAGTCTATTATAATTTAGGAGATTTTGAAGCATCAGTTAAATATTCTTTAAATGCTGGAGATGAATTTAATATTGAAGAACATTCTCAATATATTGAAACAATTGTTAGTAAATCAATTAATTTATATAATACATTATCTCAAAAGAAATTTCTTGATTCATCTATTACAATTGATGAAAGATTAGTTGGAATATTTGAAAAAATGTTGGAAAAATGTATTAAAGCTAAAGAATTAAAATTAGCACTTGGAATTGCTCTTGAAAGTTATAGAATTGATGTTGTAGAAAGAATTTTAAATCATGAAATTAATGTTAGTGAAGAAAATGCTATTAATTTAATTAATTATGTTCTTGTATGTTCAAATACTGTTATTTCAAATTCAGATTTTAAAACTCAAGTATTAAATCTTTTAATTAAATTATTATTACCTTTAACAAAAAATCAAGAATTCTTTACTATTATTAAAATTATTGTTCAATTAAATGATTCTCAATTGGCTTCTAAATTATTTAAAGAATTGGTTATTAAACAAGAAGATTTAATTGCATATCAAGCAGCTTTTGATTTAGTTGGTGCAGCATCTCAAGCTTTATTAGATAATGTTATAAATGAATTATCAAAAGATTCTGATTCAAATCCTAATCCAATAACTAAAAAAATCTTAACTATATTATCAGGAGTTCCAACTTGTGATTTAGATATAACTTTCTTATACAAAAATAATAATACTGATATAGCGATTTTAAATAAAACTAAAAACCTTTTAGAAGGTAGAAGTTCAATTTTCCATTCTGCTGTTACTTTTGCTAATGCCTTTATGCATGCAGGAACCACTGATGATTCATTCTTTAGAAATAATTTAGAATGGTTAGGTAGAGCTAATAATTGGTCTAAATTCTCGGCAACTGCTGCATTAGGAGTTATTCATAAGGGAAATTTATCTCAAGGTCGTAATATTTTAAAACCTTATTTACCAGGATCTTCAGGAGCTCCTCATACTAAAGGTGGATCATTATTTGCTTTAGGATTAATATTTGCAGGTCATGGTAGAGAAATTATTGAATATTTAAAGAATTATATAGATGAACATGGTAATTCAGCTGGTACTAATGAAGGAGATGTTGTTTTACATGGTGCAGCTCTTGGAGCTGGAGTGGCAGGTATGGCATCTGGATCAGAAACTCTTTATGATGCACTTAAAGTTGTATTATATTCTGATTCAGCTATTTCTGGTCAAGCAGCTGCATTAGCTATGGGTTTAGTAATGTTAGGATCAGGTGATGAAAGTGCTATTCATGATATGTTAACTTATGCTCAAGAAACTCAACATGAAAATATTATTCGAGGTTTAGCTATTGGAATTGCCTTATTAAATTATTCAAGACAAGAAAAAGCTGATAGTGTTATTGATGAATTAATGAGTCAAGAAAGTTCTATTTTAAGATATGGAGGAGTTTTTACAATTTCTTTGGCTTATGCAGGTACAGCTAATAATAAAGCCATTAAAAAACTTTTACATTATGCTGTATCTGATCCATCTGATGATGTTAGAAGAGCTTCAGTACTTGGATTAGGATTTTTATTAATTCGTGATTATACTTCTACTCCACAAATTGTTCAATTATTATCTCAATCTCATAATCCTCATGTTCGTTATGGTACTGCCTTAGCTTTAGGAATTTCTTGTGCTGGTAGAGCTTATGCTCCAGCTATTGAAGTTTTAGAACCATTAACTAAAGATCCAGTTGATTTTGTTAGACAAGGTGCATTAATTGCTACTTCAATGATATTAATTCAACAAAATGAAGTTTCATATCCAAAAGTTAAAGATTTTACTAAAAAACTTGCTGATACAGTTAAAAATAAACATGAAGATGCTTTAGCTAAATTTGGTGCAACATTAGCTCAGGGTATTATTGATGCTGGTGGTAGAAATGTTACTATCAATTTAGAAAATGCTCAAACCAATACTTTAAATATTAAAGCCATTGTTGGTTTAACTGTATTTGTTCAATCTTGGTATTGGTTCCCATTAGCTCACTTTTTATCATTATCTTTTGCTCCTACGGCTGTAGTAGGTATTACAGGAGATTTAAAAATTCCTAAATTCGAATTGAATTGTCATGCTAAACCAGAATTATTTCAATATCCTCCTAAATATGAAGAAACTAAAGAGAAGCAGCCAGATAAGATTGCCACTGCTGTATTATCTACCACTGCAAGAGCTAAAACTAGAGCTAAAAAGAAGCAGCATTTGAAAGAAGAAACTGAAGGTAAGAAAGATGGTAGTGATAGTATGGAAGTTGATGAAGATAGTAAAGCTGTAGAAGAACCAGTAGCAGCAACAGCTACAGCAGCAACAGCTACATCAACATCAACAGTTAAAACCGAAGATGAACCTTCTAAAGAAGAAAAACCAGCTTCTACTGAACCAAGTCAAGTTCGTTACACTAAGACTCCCTACAAGATTTCTAATCTTTCCCGAGTCTTACCAGTTCAAAGCACTTATCTTTCTTTTATAAAGGAAGACAGATTTGTACCAGTAAGGAAATTCAGAGGTTCTAGTGGTATAATTGTATTACAAGATACTAAACCTGAAGAATCTCTTGAATTGATAAAGACTGTCAGACAATTGAATACTACAGATGCTCCTGTACCTGAGCCATTTGTATTAAGTGATGCTGATATCAAAGAACTTGATGATTACTAGATAGCATAATATAAATTGTATAATGTAAAGTAGTATCTAATAAAGCAATAAAGAAATAAAATAAACTAAATAATCAGTAAATAGTAACTAGTAACTATAACCGGAATGTACTTACTACTGGTCGATGGTCGGAGAACAAGCCTGTCTCGGACTTGTTCGTTAACACCTCACTTTTAATTATATCAATATCCTTCTTTGACCATATGTAATCTATACGAGTTTCTTTGACGGTTGGGTCAAACGTAGTATTGGTAAACTCAGGACCTTCCTTGATGGGACTGCCCAAGTATGAGTCTACCAAAGTGTTTGCTAATACAGTGTAAGCTTCATCATGGGGCTCGCTATTGAAATCTCCAGCTACAATAGTCGCTACTTGTTTGGTAGTGATGAGTTCTACAATTTGTTGAGCCGAATTGATTCGTGCCTGTTGTCCCTCATGATCAAAATGGGTATTGAATAAAATGACCTCCTTACCCAGAGCTTTATGCTTAAAGTGGCCCACTACTACGATTCTGTTATGAGCCGCATCCCATCCCTTACTGGGTTTGTCTGGGGTATCGCTAAGCCAGTATGTCTTACTGGATTGTACTTCCCATTGACTAGGCTGGTAAAATATAGGAGCATATTCACCTTCAGTTTCCCCATCATCACGTCCTACTCCAATATACTTCCATTCTTCCCCCAATTGGTTTTGTATATCTATCAATTGTCGGTGTAACACTTCTTGAAGTCCCACAAGGGTATCTACACCCTTCGAATGTTCTACAATGCTGGTGACAACTCCCGGTTTTCTCACCTTCCAAGGCTCTTCTCCCACTTGTAGTTCATGAGCATCTAATCTAATATTATGCGTATAGATCTGGATCTGGATCTTGACAGGTCCATCACCAGATACCGTTGTTTTCTTTTTAAGCTTAAGTGGCTTCCCTACAACTACACCGCCAGTACCTTTCCCCTCTAATTGTTCCTTTAATCTTTTCTTCTCTTTGTGATTTCTTACAGCTGCGCCTACTAAGCGCCCAAGTGCCATACCCATGATTTAAATTTGGGTTTACAATTGCTTGTACCCCTTTAAGCCTTATTAAAGTTTGGGGCATCGTAAGTGTTTAGCGCGGCCACGGCGCAAGGGAAGTGCCGCTAAGAAATCGGTAACGCCCTGATGACTTACCGACTCATGACATGACTAACTGTGGAAACGTGACTTGGAATGCGTGCCTCCTATACTAATTAGTGTTACATGGATCTAAATGTCACAATTTTAGCACTCTATATTTTACTAGATATATACTAGATATATACTAGATATACTATAATTCTTCTTTTACTTGCCTCATTATATCTTAACAGGCTGGTTTACTGTTTACAGTCCATTACAAGTACATATTCAGCGATATGTCTATACGCCCCTCTCACATCGCTCGCTCTGACTACATTAATAAGGCGTTACGGACATATATTTCCTGCCCCACGCTGCACTGCTGAATCTAGACTATAAAATAGTACAATATTGTGTCGCTTTTCTTAGCCATAACTGTGGAGCATCTTGGCTGCCTCACAGTTCCACTGACCCGTACAAAAAGCGCAACCATTTTGCCTTGCGGTTTGGATTTTGCGCTGGAAAAATTACCTTACAAGCGGAGGAACTATGGCAGCATGAATGACATGTAGTAAAGTTTTTATGTAGTCATATTTATGTAGTATATATAGCGTCCGCTTTCCAATGTCATGAATGTGTTATTGTATCTGGTCTTTATGTGAGGTCAGAGAGAGTATTCGATAATGATAGTATGTCCCACACTTACAGTTCCTGCAACTAGGTCGCAATTACCCCAGATTTGCAATTTGCCAGATGACCTCATTGCAACCATAATATCCAATTTAAGTACAAAAGATTTGAAGGCATTAGCACAAGTAAATATTCCTTTCCGTTATCATTCCAATGCAGTGTTGTATAGAGATATCGTTTTAGTCGACGATTATTCCCTGTGGAATTCTGAAGAGCCATGCACCAAATGTCATCTTTCGAGCATAGTAGCTTTAGCACAAGCATTAAATGATGCTAGTATTTTCCAACACGTAAGACTGATAAAGATAAGGAGCCAGTCAAAATTGAATGTGAACGATTATACCAACTTATACCTGTCATTGAATAGTGTATGGAATGTATCTGATTCATTATATCCCATTCAGTTTGAGAACTATGATTACCCCAGCATTGAAAAGCATCACTCATTGAACCAATACATTGCTAACCAAGCTATAAGATTCAATCCATATAATTGTTCATATGAAGCGATTTCCGATAATAAGTTCTCCAATGTGATTGTTTTGCTGGAGACAGATATAGATCATTATACGACTTATACTTGTTTGCAACTGATGTCAATGTTAATTCCTAACTTGTCTAGTAGGTCTAATTCAATATTAAATTGGACAAACATGTGTCAGCTCCAGCATTTATATTTAGATACACATGCTTCTACTGAGTTTTTGCTTCAGCAGTTTAATTCTAATTGTAGTCAATTGAGTTTGAGATCATTGGCTATTTCACACACACATAGTGGCACTTCAGAATTAACCATGAGCCAAATAAGTCAAATTATCGATTTCTCCACCATTGAGAAACTAGAATTAAGATTGGGGTGCATGCATCATGGATGTACTTGCATTGTTAATTTTATTTCTCATTTGAATAGTGCTGAATTAATGCCTAATTTGGAATCATTCACCTTAACAAACTTGGGATCAGATGCTCGTAGTGCTTCACAGTTCAAAATAGTCATAAATGAAACGAATTTCAAATGGCAATCATTACGCTCAATATATATTCAGTTTACTAATTTAAATTATCTGGATTGCACCCTTTCCATGACAAAGTTTATTAATAATATCAAGAGTATTCCTACTTTGCAAGAGATAACTATTCCAGATTTCCTCGCTACATACTGGACCAGCAACCGGTTCGACAGATTAACTACAGGATGTGAATGCAATCAGTGTATAAGCTGCAAGAGGTTGTTTAATGATCTTTCCTACTATGATTCTACCAATCACTTCAAACACGACTTCAAGTCCAACCACTACAATAATATGCCCACTACATCGAACCTCAGTCTCAGTCTTATTACTAAGAACCATAACAATATTCGATTCTTACAATACTTAGTATCACAGCTTCAGAGTCAATTCAGAAGTGATCCACACTATTCATTACTTGAACAACCATATTGTTATGTTACCAATCATTACATGGAATCATTCGTTAAATTATTCACGCACAACTATCTACAATCAGTACACCAACAAGTACTACAAGCAATTCCCTCTATACAAACTATAAACTTAGGAGGAATCCCCCTTAAGTAAGTGCCCTAATCTCCCTATATAGTAAAAATCTAAGATGTGTAATGTGTAATGTGTAGTATAGCCTAATGTGTATATCAGCAAATGTACAATTACAAGTGGGGAAATCAGCAGCCTGTGTAGAAAATTCGATTTTCGAGTGCGCTTTCCGGTCACCAATAGTCCCCGGATTACAAAAATTTTTTGAAAGGTTCATGCTACTGAACTGTAGCTACAGCCATAGCCATATAGTTCGATATGTCAGTCGAGGACGTGTACGAGCACGAGAATGATCAAGATCAAGAGCATGACCAAGACTCGCTGAAAAACGGTAAGCGTTCAAGAGTGGTACTTGCTTGCAACCGGTGCCGGCAGCGAAAGACTCGGTGCGATGGTGCACAACCTATCTGTGGGACATGTACCAAGCGAAATGTTGAATGTGTATATGGGCAACGAGAGAAGAGAGCTAAGGTATCGGTAGAGTATGTGCGGAGTCTAGAGGAGCGGTTGAATATGTTGGATAAGAAGGATGATATGCGTCCCAATGGCTCTCAACTATCACCGAGAAATGGGAATAGACTATCACCACAGCAGCAAAACTTACCCCATATAGGGCACCAACAGCAGCAACAACATCAACAACATCAACAACAACAACAACAACAGATCCAACAGGTGGGAAACCAACTCCCGATCCCTATACCTATCCCTCCTCCTCAACAACTTACACTTCACCACCATCCCCCTCCTCCTGGTCCACCTCATATTCATCATAGTCCTCCTATGTTCCAACACCATCAACATCAGATGCCACTCCAACCACTACCACCCGGATTACCACAGATGATGCCTGTACATATGATTCCTCCTCGTCAGAGTGTTGAAAATATCATGAACGAAGGAATCCCCCGGTATTCGTATCATTCCGGTTCTGAAACATCGGCACCATCTACTGTTGATGCTAAGTCATCAACGGACATGTATCATCAGGATTCTGCCATAAGTAGTAATAATGAAGTCAATACCACTAATAATGGAATAGGTAATAATAATATTCACAGCAACAATAGCAGTAGTAATCTAAATGGTAATGGGAATGGTAACGGTAATGATAATGGTAACGGTGCAAATAATAAAAATGCTAATTTCAAAGATGATGATACGACTGATGCTATGGGTGCGGGTTCAGCATCTGGTAGAAAGAAAGATAAAGGGTTCTATGGGAGATCGGCTGCGATTTCCTTTATGAAGGAGTTATCTTCCGTTGTAGATGAAAATACTCGAGAAGATGAAGAAAATGAAAGTGAGAGAAGTTATAGATACACTATGTCTAGAAATGATAAGTCTGCTACTACTCGAAAGGCCGATATTGTGGTTCCTCCTAGAAGTGTAGCAGATAAGTATGTCAATAACTATTTTGAATATGCTTATACGTTGTATCCATTTGTACATCGACCCACATTCATGAAGGGTTATGAAGAGATATGGTCTAGTGAAAGTGGTACCAATGAAGTAGATGAATTATTTTATTCTATTCTAAATATTATATTTGCCTTTGGTTGTCGTTTAACTCCAGAGGGTGAGCAACATGAATCTACTTCCAATGCTGATTTGTACTTTGAAAGATCACAAGAGTTGTTACGATTTCATTTGATGGATACTGGGTCGGTATTATTAGTTCAAGCTTTATTATTAACGGGCCAATTTTTACAAGCTACCACCAGACTGGCTGGTTGTTGGAATATTTTGGGTTTATCAATTCGTATAGCTCAAGGATTGGGTTTACATCTGGATTTGAATTTAATTCAAACAAAAAGCTATATTGAAAAAGAAATTCGTAAGCGTTTATGGCATGGATGTTTATTGATGGATAGAATTGTTTCTATGACTTTGGGACGTCCCTTAATGGTGACTGATGATCATAAACTGGAATTACCTGCAACTGTAGATGATGAGTATATTACGGATGAAGCTATATTATATTCTCCAGTTGGTCAACCTTCAGTACTAAGTTTCTTTTCTGAAACTGTTAAATTATATGATATACTTTCAGAAATACTCCAAACTTTCTATAATGATGAACCAGATTATGTGGATTTATTTCTTCATATTTTTAAGTTTGAGGAGAAGCTTAGTCGATTCCATGAGAATATACCAGACCATATTAAATATGGGATTGAAATGAAAGAAAAGCCTTATGAAAGACAGAGTATTGTCTTACATATTCGTTATTTGCATCTAAAGATTATGCTCTATCGTCCAGCATTATTCCCTAAAAAGAGAGGTAGAACAAATAGTTCAGAATTATATCTGTCGGCTCAAAAGTCTGTATCATTGGTTTGTGTTGAAACTGCTATAGAACTAATCAACCTCATAAATAAGTTCAGATCGAGGGATATATTTCTTTTGCCGGCTCATTGGTATAATGTATTTTATATTTATACTGCTGAAACTGTCTTATTGGCTGCTAAACTTCAACCAACGTTACCAAATGAAATAAATGTAGATGTTTTCACTACCACTTGGAGTATGGGACTTGATATTCTTGCTTCCTATAAGCTTCAAACTGATTCTGCTGCTCGATGTTTGAAAGTTTTAGAAATGATGGGTGAAAAGGTAAATTTAGCAGGACGAAAAATCGCAAGAAATCATTTTGATCCTGTACAATCTGCTGCTAGTAGCTCTACTAGTAGTAGTCCTTCTCAAGTACCAACAGATGTACTTTATTCATTATTATATGATACTGCTGGGCCATTTGGTGGACCATTCTTCTATAGGGATGATATGGAGAGATATCTCAATTAGGGCTTTTAAAAGTATCCGAAATTTGAGAGGTTTGTGAATTTACGAAAACGTAGCTAGATTAATGACTCGGAGAAGAGAGGGGTTAACGTTTGAGTGTCCCACTAGAATGTTATTTTCTTCTTCAAGCCCCAGAAGACAAAATACAATGGCTTTTCGAAAGTCGCTAATGCCTGACCCGGTGAGAAGAATTTAAGTTTACGGGTCTGCCCCACTCTTGATAGATATGTTAGTTAGCAAAACAGAGTGGAGTTTAGATAAACTTCTATGTGTATAAGATGTATTATAATAAAATCTTTTCTAAGTGAAACTTTAAAGTCTTCCCCAACTTTTTACCCCAAAGGTAATTAAAATAACATGAAGCGTTTCCATGATAATTGGGCAATAATTAGATTCAATTAATTTAACTATTACAATAAACCCCACTCCGTTTTAACCGAACATGAATGTTAATAATGAGCAATTTCTTTAATACGTTATCATTATTATTGCCAACAATTTGTAATATTACATATTGGAACAAGTCACCGATTTTGCGGCAAGATTACTCATCGGCATCTACTTCCGCGTGTGGAGTAACACGTTCGGGGCAATATACCCCCACACTACTTATTACAAAATGACTTATTCTTAGCCCATAATGTTTGTGATTATTATTTACCTAGACCAAAGTCGGATTGCTTTTAGATATTTCTATTCCGGTTAAAGATCCAGTCGGTAGGTCGGTTCTAGGATGACGTTCTTGAGACATTACTTTTCTCCAGGTTTATCTTGACGGAACAACTGTCCGCGATTACACAAAATTAGTTTCAAAAAGGATATCCTTTAATCCTTTTAAATACTCATCTTTATCCAACAGTAGAAAGGGGAATACAAAAATGGTAAAATCTTTTGATCTATTTTAGCTTTGCTAACTCTTATTTACCCATCTGTGATACTAAGAAAAAAAATGACTGCTTCACATCAAGGAACTTGTTTATGCGGATCTATCGAAGTCTCATTCAATGGTGAGCCAAAGAGAAACTTTATTTGTTACTGTTCCGACTGTCGTAAAGGTTCTGGACATTTAGGACAATTCATTTCTGAATATAACTCATCTGACGTTATTGTCACTGACAAGGACTCAAAATTAAAAGAATATGTAGTCACCAAGACTAAGAGTGGTTTCCCAAAGAAAAAGCAGTTCTGTGGTGAATGTGGTTCAACTGTACTCACTCTCCCAATGAAGCATAATGGTGAAGTGGCTATGGTTAGGCCATCTCTTCTTGATACTAAATTTGCTTCTTTTGCTCCAAATAAAGCTATTTTCGGTGATGCTAGAACTGAATACACTAAAGGAAGTGAATCTGAATTCTACTAATTAGTTTCATAGGTCAATTATACATTATTATTTCGCTATCAACATGTCTCTGTAATCTTCCTAATATCTCGGGAATACTCTTAGTATATTTTATGCATTTAAAATTCGAGTAAAAGTTCAGTCACATTTATTAATAAAAGTCTCTATATAAATTTCCTAAATAAAATCCATCTTATTGTGAAGAGTACCGATCTTTTCGATGGAAACTTCAACAACATCGTTGTGCTTCAAGTACTTTGGAGATTTCATACCCATAGCAACACCACTTGGAGTACCAGTCATAATAACAGTACCCTTTTCTAAGGTGGTACCTTGGGAGATGAAAGCAATGATCTTTGGAACATTGAATAATAAATCATCAGTGTTGGTATCTTGTCTGACTTCACCATTGACGATGGTCTTCAATTGCAAGGTTCCTGGGTTTGGAATAACAGCGGTGGAGACAACAGCTGGACCTAATGGAGCGTACTTGTCAAAACTCTTGGAGAAACCCCATTGAGGAACACCACCGGCGTATTTAGGATCTCTTTGCCAAGTTCTAGCAGAAACATCGTTACCGGAAACGTAACCAGCAACATAGGATAAAGCATCTTCGACCTTGATATCCTTACCAGTCTTACCGATGACGACACATAATTCACCTTCGTAATCAACTTGATTTTCTTGTGCGATCTTTGGGATTGGGATTGGTTCACCGAAGTCTGCGACAGAGAATCTTGGCTTGTAGAAGATAGATGGGTATGGTGGAGGGGTTCTACCACCTTCTTGGATGTGTTTCATGTAGTTTAAACCAACACACTTGATGATTGGAACATCATCTTCAGTAAGAGGACCTAATAAGGTTTTAACTTCCTTAACTTCATCAGTAACGACAGCATCACCGAAGATGTCACCGGTGATAACCTTAGCTTTGATTTCTTCACCAGCAAGAGCAGCTTTACCAAGATCGTATTCGTCATTAGGAACAATTGGTTCACCTCTATATATTTTACCGTCTTTAGCGACGAATCTGATTAATCTCTTCCAAGCAGTAGTCATTTTGTATTTTGTTCTATTAGTATATTCTAAGTTTTTTAAATTTTCTTTGGAGAACTTTTCAAATCTGGGGAAGTATATTGTATTTATTTGGTGTGAAAAATAGATCGCGGGAATTCTTTCCGAAATGTTTTTTTATTGTCTTTCTTAACCGATACATAACCTAAAATAATCTCAGATCAAAAACAATCGGCAGCGGCACAAATTCCCGCACTTCTCAATCGCTATAGATTAGTCTGGGGTAAATCGTAACATATTGATTCTACTATCGTAACATATTGATTCTACTATGCTTTGAGGGGATTTAAGAGGATATATAAAGAGCTCGTATCCTATGGTGATAATATTTGTGATGGGCGGAATAATCAATAATAATATTTTATTATCTGCACAGTATCAACAATGGCTCCAGTTCCTTCAGAAGAAAAGATTCAATTTCTTAACTCGTTAAAACCACAAAACGTTGAACCATTATGGTCCGTGATGTCCGCTATGGTTCCTCCAGTTCCTCAACCAAAGGCTATTCCAACCCTTTGGAAATATAAGAATCTTAAGCCATTACTTGATGACTCTGGTAGACTTGTTCCTACTGAAGAGTCCGAAAGAAGGGTTTTGATGTTGATCAACCCAAACTTAAAGGCCCCACAAACTACTGATACTTTATATGCTGGTCTTCAATATATCAATCCAGGTGAAGTTGCTCCTGCTCACAGACACTCTGCTTTCGCCTTAAGATTCATCATTGAAGGTGAAGGTGGTTTCACTAACGTTGAAGGTTCCAAGTTATATATGGAAAGAGGAGATGTTATTCTTACTCCAAGATGGGACTGGCATGATCATGGTAAAGAAGGTGATGGTCCAATGATCTGGTTAGATGGTTTAGATTTACCAATGTTCCAAGCCATTCCAGTCAACTTCGCTGAACATTACAAGGAAGACCGTTACCCTAGTTCCGAAGTTGGAGAATCTCCATTGAAGTACCCATGGGGTCCAGTTCAAGAATATCTTGACTCTGTTAAGGGTGACCATGCTATCTTTGATTATAAGCCTAAGACTGGAGAAGGTGCTGGTGTATCTACTATTGTTGGAGGTCAAGCTGAAAGAATTTCTCCAAACGCTTCTACTGGATTCAGACAAGAAAGTAGTTCATTTGTCTACCATGTCTTCGAGGGTACTGGTTACACCGTGATTACTGAAGATAATGGTGAAGAAACTATCTTGAAGTGGGAACAAAAGGATACCTTCTGTATTCCATCATGGAAGAAGTTTAGACATGTTAACGAGACTTCTTCTCAAGCTTATCTCTTCAATTTCTCTGATACTCCATTACTTAAGAACTTGAATATCTATAGAGCCAACAAAGATTTGTAGATTGAAGTATCTTATTATTTATGAAATAAATTATGTGTATGTAAAAGTAATAAATTATGAATATCTGCTTGAAATTTTTATTTTCCATATTTTTGTGTAATTGATGCATGCCCCTCAAATTTGCCCCACTGCCGAAATAATTTTCGTAAAACTTGGTCCCCGCAAAGATCTACAAATTAGTGCCCGCTGAGATGTTGCGGAAAAAAGCTTAATGACAACCCCCATTTTCTGATACAAAACAATAAATCATTAACAAACTTCATTTATTCTTATCATAAATAATTATCCAAACATTATCTACACTTATTTAATTAATATAATTCTACTTAATTGGTTTGGATCTGTTTAATTTAATCAGTGAAAGCGTTCCATCCGAAAAGCCATTGTTGGAATTCTCTGTCGGACCATTGATCTGGACTGTGACCATCTCTAGCAGCCATAAGAGCATCTCTTTCTTCTTGTTCATCTCCATCTGGTAAATGCCAGATGTGACCATTCTTTCTAGCACCAGCTTGGATGGTTTCAACTCTTCTCTTTCTTCTCTTTTGAACTTTCTTAAGAACTTCTGGGATATCAGAAGCAGAAGTAGCTTTGTCTAATTCTTCAGCTAAAGTTGCACCATCTTCAATAGCTTGAGCAGCACCTTGAGCTAAGTATGGTAACATGGCATGAGCAGCATCACCAATTAATAAAACGTGACCATGTTCACTAACCCATCTAGGTAACATTGGTAAATCAGCAAGAACCCATTTTAATACGGTTTTGACATGAGTAAGCAATTGTCTAACTACTGGGTCAAAATTCTTGTAGTGAGCTCTCATTTCTTCAACATCACCTGGCTCATTCCATTTTCCAACAGAAGCTTGACCTGGGTGAGACATAACAATGTTATACATTTCACCGTTTCTAATAGGATAGGCCATAACGTGTCTTCTGTAACCAATCCAACAGTTGGAGTTGATATCAGTCATTAAGTGAGCAATAACTGGATCAGCTAACATATCTTCTTTTGAAACAGTGGCTCTAAAAGCACAGTTACCGGATGGCAGAGGTAAGACAGTTTCATCGTTGACAACAGCGGTGTCTCTAACTCTTGAACGAATACCATCAGCACCAATAATTAAATCAGCGGTATAAGTAGTACCATCTTCAGCATAAATAGTAGCAGTTGCATCATCAACTCTATCAATTCTAGTGTTCAATTTGTACTCAATACCCAAATCAGTGGCAGCTTCGAATAATATTTTTTGATAATCATATCTGTGAATCAACAAATAAGGGTATCCATAAACATCAGTCATATCAGGGTCTAATGGAGTGGTAGAAAGAGCGGCACCAGTGTCAAATCTTTTAAGAATGATGTTTTTTGGTTTAGTGACATAAGGCACGAATCTTTCATAGATTCCGTATTCCTTAAGAATTCTTATACTGTTTGGAGGCATTTGGATACCAGCACCAACTTCACTTAAGGAAGATGAACCTTCAAGAATAGTAACATTATGGCCCTTTCTTTTTAAACCAATAGCAGCAGCAAGACCACCGATACCACCACCGACAACAATAACATTAAAGGAAGCTTTAGTCATTATAATTTTTTAAGTATTTTTCGCGTAAAGAACGTTCTAGTAATCAAATCACTTTTTGTTGATTCTGATGATTTCGAAGTAAAAGTTCATATCGACAAGGATGGGAATGCGCTCGTTATATAGCTATTGCTTTATCGGTTCAAAAAAATTTTCAAGTACTATTGTTTCCCCTTTACCCCATACTTCACCAAATTATGTTACTATATCGGCATGTTTTATTGGTTATTTTATCGGCTTGAGCCTTCAGCTTTGTTATTGTTTCGGCATCTTATTCCGTTGATATCTTTATCCATTTCAATCCGAAGGATATCAGTCGGATCTGAAGCTCTCGCTCGACTTCCGATCTTGATGGCATCCTTTTGCACAACAAAATCTGCCCGCTAATGCAAAACTCGCATGCATGTTTTGCGGGGTATCAAAAAGGGAAGGTTCTTCACAAAATCTACTCCGTGCGGAGTAATTTAGTTTCTTTTTTTCTGGATATTCGTCCCGCACCCACTAAGATGCACTGTAACGCACTGTTGTGTTAGATCTTTTTGCCCCAAATTGATTTCTCAGAGAAAAAACCTTAATATTATTATCTTGGTAATAAAGAATGCTTCTCAAATTATTGTAATTCTTAGCATTCTGGGTGGGGTCTCGGTGAGAAATTTTGGAGATTTGCCTGGCGGTGATAGAAATAATAATTGCTGTAATTCTTTGTTAATCATTATCTCTCATTCGGTCTTGCATGTACTATGGTATATTTCCTTTAATAGTGAAGATCTTTTGAAATTTGCAATTCCTAAAATCCACTATCTATAAATATACTTGTAAGTACTTTTCATTCTTTTTTAATTTGATTCAAACTTCTTTTGTTAACTTTAATTATCTTCCTTCTATATTCTAAATACAGATATAGTAATATTCTAACTAATTAAGTATAACAATATGTCTTCACAAAGCGATATTGAAAAAGCGTCTCATGACCACGTCGAAGATTTGGATCCAGTAGCTCTTCAAGAACTTGATCCAGAACATCATGAATATCTTATGAAAAGACATGGTTCTATTCAATTAGATCCATTACCATCAAGTGATCCTTTGGATCCTCTTAACTGGCCAGATTGGAAGAAAAACTTTGAAATATTATTAATCGCCTTTCAAACCTTTAGTTCTACATTTATGGCAGCAGGTTTAACTCCAGCTTTTGAACCTATGGCTGAAGCTTATGGGGTTACTGTTCCAAAAGCATCATATTTTACTTCTGCTCAAATTGCTGTATTGGGAGTTATGCCTCTTGTTTGGGTTCCTTTGATGAATTGTTATGGTAGAAATGGTTTCTTGACTGTCTCAACTTTAATTTGTGCTGGTTTGAATATTGCAGGAGCCTACTGCCACTCATATGGTACACAAATGGTCACCAGAGTCTTAGTGGCTGTCTTCATTTCTACTGCATCTGCTGCTGGTTCATCTGTCGTTGCTGATTTAGCTTTCAGTCATGAAAGAGGTAAGAAAAATGGATGGTGGTCATTAGCTCTTGTTGTTGGTACTCCAGGTGGTCCATTTGTTTGTGGATTTGTTCAACAGCATGCTGGTACTAAATGGATTTACTTCCTTTTTGCAATAATTAACTTTGTTCAATTTGTTCTTTGGATTTTAGCTGATGAAACTGTATATTATAGACATGGTTCACAGCCAAACCAAAAGGGATTACTTAAATTCTTGGGAATCTCAAAAAACCCAAATAATAAATTGACAGCTTCTATTTTCTTTAGACCATTCAAACTCGTTTCAAACTTCAATGTTTTAATGGCCGTCATTGCTGCTTCTGTCACTTTCTGTTACGCCAACATTGTTCTTGTTGTCGAGTTACCTCAAGCTATGGGTATGTTATTCAACTTAAATGCCCAACAACTTTCTTATCAATACATTGCACTTATAGTTGGTTCTGTTATTGGTGAAATCTTAGCCGGTCCACTTTCCGATTGGTGGATGAAGAGAAGTACTGCTAAGAGAGGAGGTAAGAGAGTAATCGTTGATAGATTATGGATTTCCTACAACGGATTCATTTGCGTTATTATCGGTTTAATGGTTTGGGGTGTCTATTTATATAAAGCAGATCCAGGACATTGGAAGATCGCTCCTTTAATCGGTGCTGCCATTGCTGCTGCTGGTAACAATATTGTTGCAACTGTCCTTGTTACTTTTGCCATTGATAGTGCTCCAGAATTTGCTCCAGATGTTGGTTTATTTTTGAATGTCGTCAGACAAGTCTTCGGTTTTATTGGTCCATTTTACTTCCCATACATGTTCGATAACCTTAACTTTGCTGGTTCTGCTGGTTTAATGTCCGGTCTCGTGTTAGTGTTTGGAGCTGGTGTTATTATTATTGCCCATTTCCTTGGTCATAGAAGAGCATAAGGTTCTATAAAAGATCTATTTATTAGAAAATAATTTCGACGTTAATGGGCTCTGGTAGTCACTTTTTAAAAAATGAGTTTAGTTTTATGTGTTTTAGTTAATTTTATGAAGTACATGATTATTGTATGTTAAACATTTTTAAAGTTGTAGGATGAAATGTAATTATTTTGTAAATGAAGTATATTCTGGCTGCGGCTTTAAAAGAAATTTTAGACGCCATGAAAAAAGAATACCCCCTAATTTATAATTTTCTTTATATAATAGAACCTTTTATTATAAACTATAAAACTTAAACTGTATGAACAAACTATGTCACATTAAAAATAAATTAAATACCCATCTACAAATCTTTATTGACTCTATAGATATTCAAGTTCTTAAGTAATGGAGTATCAGAGAAATTGAAGAGATAAGCTTGAGAAGAAGTCTCGTTAACATGTCTAAACTTCTTCCATGATGGAATACAGAAGGTATCCTTTTGTTCCCACTTCAAGATAGTTTCTTCACCATTATCTTCAGTAATCACGGTGTAACCAGTACCCTCGTAAACATGGTAGACAAATGAACTACTTTCTTGTCTGAATCTAGTAGAAGTATTTGGAGAAATTCTTTCAGCTTGACCTCCAACTATGGTGGATACAGCAGCTCCTTCTTCTGTCTTAGGCTTATAATCAAAGATAGCATGGTCACCCTTAACAGAGTCAAGATATTCTTGAACTGGACCCCATGGGTACTTCATTGGAGATTCTTCAACATCAGTACTTGGAAAACGATCTTCTTTGTAATGTTCAGCGAAGTTGACTGGAATGGCTTGGAACATTGGTAAATCTAAACCATCTAACCAGATCATTGGACCATCACCTTCTTTACCATGATCATGCCAGTCCCATCTTGGAGTAAGAATAACATCTCCTCTTTCCATATATAACTTGGAACCTTCAACGTTAGTGAAACCACCTTCACCTTCAATGATAAATCTTAAGGCGAAAGCAGAGTGTCTGTGAGCAGGAGCAACTTCACCTGGATTGATGTATTGAAGACCAGCATATAAAGTATCAGTAGTTTGTGGGGCCTTTAAGCTAGGGTTGATCAACATCAAAACCCTTCTTTCAGATTCTTCGGCAGGAACAAGTCTACCAGAGTCATCAAGTAATGGCTTGAGATTCTTAAATTTCCAAACTGTTGGAGTAGCCTTTGGTTGAGGAACTGGAGGAACCATAGCGGACATCACAGTCCATAATGGTTCAACGTTTTGTGGTTTTAAAGCTTTAAGAAACTGAGTCTTTTCTTCTGAAGCAACTGGAGCCATGTTTTATTTGAGATTGATTTGTTATAATTGAACTTTCTTGAGGAATTCTAATTTTACATGGAAAGATAGGCAATTATAAATACGTTTGTGCCCCACAAAGATGGGAGTCTTGCATTAGATTGTCTTAATAATATCTGGATCTGGGAGTTGAGTCTAGGTTCAGGAGGTGCTACATGACACCCTAAACAGGAAAATTCGACCGAACTTTCATGACGTTTTTGGTACATTTCTTCCCCCGCCTTCTCATGTCCGTTCGGAATGAATGTTCCGCACTTTTTGTTGCAGCCAATTTCCAACAAAAGCTTTTAGCCGACTCTGTGTATGCGGGTGCGGGAGTTTCCCAAAATTAGAAATGTTTCTCCACAAAAGTCAAGCATAATTTCTTCCACAAAATGCAACCAAAAGAGCCGAGACCTTTGGGGTTGATGTATTCTTAAGAAAATTATCAACATTTTTCGGAACGATTAACCGAAAGAATTTATCCTCCAAGATTTCGTCATCCTGAACTTTTCAATGATTTGTAATACTCGGATCCACAGCCTGCTAAATAAATAGTAGCAGTTTAGTCAATATCTTGGGTATTTCCATCTTTTTAACCAGAACAGCTACAGCTAATTCAATAATAAAATTCACAATGACTACTGCTTGGAAGAGATTAATCAGATTCGTCGCTAAAGACGGTAAAATATATAGAGGTGAACCAATTGTTCCTAATGACGAATACGATCTTGGTAAAGCTGCTCTTGCTGGTGAAGAAATCAAAGCTAAGGTTATCACCGGTGACATCTTCGGTGATGCTGTCGTTACTGATGAAGTTAAGGAAGTTAAAACCTTATTAGGTCCTCTTACTGAAGATGATGTTCCAATCATCAAGTGTGTTGGTTTAAACTACATGAAACACATCCAAGAAGGTGGTAGAACCCCTCCACCATACCCATCTATCTTCTACAAGCCAAGATTCTCTGTCGCAGACTTCGGTGAACCAATCCCAATCCCAAAGATCGCACAAGAAAATCAAGTTGATTACGAAGGTGAATTATGTGTCGTCATCGGTAAGACTGGTAAGGATATCAAGGTCGAAGATGCTTTATCCTATGTTGCTGGTTACGTTTCCGGTAACGATGTTTCTGCTAGAACTTGGCAAAGAGATCCTAAATACGCCGGTGGTGTTCCTCAATGGGGTTTCTCCAAGAGTTTTGACAAGTACGCTCCATTAGGTCCAGCTGTTGTCTCCACCGCTGTTATTCCAAACCCAGGAACCTTGCAATTGAAGACCATCGTCAATGGTGAAGTCAGACAAGATACCAACACTGATGATTTATTATTCAATGTTCCAAAGATCATTGCTTTCATCTCCCAAGGTACCACCTTAGAAAAGGGTACTGTTATTATGACTGGTACTCCAAGTGGTGTTGCTATGGGTATGAAATCTCCAAAGTACTTGAAGCACAACGATGTTGTTGAAGTTTCCATCGAAAAGATCGGTACTCTTCACAATAAGATGGACTTCATCTAATAGATATACACGTTATAAGGTACATGGTTATATATAAAACATAAATACATATATTTAAAAAGATTTTTCATCATCTGGATATATCTTTAACCATATCCCTTCTGTAAAAGTTCACTAATATTCTCTTTATTTGACTATTTTGTAGTCTTGTGAATATATTATGTACTCACAGTTCACATCCCTATCTCAAAAAATTTGCAATCGTTAACCAAAGCCCGCACGCATTAAAAAGATTACAAGCATAAAGAGGGGACTGCACTCATAATAACAATCGAATTATTATTACAGTGAAAGCCCGTAGGCGAACACAAGAATTTTCCGAGTTATATTTAGTGTTAAGTCTTGAAAATATTCAAATCCCGCCTCAGGGACTGCAAATGTTGCTCTAAAGTATAGCTAGTAATCCCCTATCTTTATAAGTCTGTATCAAGCATACACTATTATGATAGTTATAAGACTTAAATTGATATGATGATAAGCATATAATATCAATTCCCTATCACAATTATTGGGCAATAGTATGTTATAAGACTTAAATTGATATGATGATAAGCATATAATATCAATTCCCTATCACAATTATTGGGCAATAGTATGTTAACAATCTTCAACAGTGTTTGACACTGATAAGATAAGTTCTTGAGACTTGGGGTACTTAAAGACTGGTAAATTCTCTCAATTGTAGTTCAGAAATTCTTTTGATCAATATCAAACAATTCAAATCATACAAGTTGTAAATCAATCCTCTTTCCATATTATAAAAAATGTCAAGCTCTACTTATCCAAAGGTTAAAGTTGCTGCTGTTCAAGCTGCCCCAGTTTATCTCGATTTAGAAGCCACTATTGAAAAAAGTGTCAAAATTATTGAAGAAGCTGCTTCCAATGGGGCTAATTTAGTTGCTTTTCCCGAAGCTTTTGTCCCTGGATATCCTTGGTTTGCTTTCATCGGACACCCAGAGTATACAAGAAAGTATTACCACCAATTGTATAAGAATGCTTTAGAAATTCCAAGTCCAGCAATTCAAAAGATTTCCAATGCTGCTAAGGAAAACAATATCTTTGTTTCTATCTCAGGTTCTGAAAAAGACGGGGGTAGTTTATATTTAGTTCAATTGTGGTTTGACAACAAGGGTAACTTGATTGGAAAACATAGAAAAGTTAGACCATCAGTTGCTGAAAGATTAATCTGGGGTGAGGGATGCGGATCTTTAATGCCAGTTATGAAAACTGAGATTGGTAACTTGGGAGGACTTATGTGCTGGGAACATCAAGTTCCATTGGATGTTGCTGCTATGAACAATCAAAATGAGCAAATCCATGTTGCTGCTTGGCCAGGATACTTTGATGATGAAGTTTCTTCTCGTTACTATGCCATCTCAACTCAATCATTTGTGGTTATGACTTCTTCAATTTATAGTGAAGAGATGAAACAAAAGATTTGTGAGAGTCCAGAACAAAGACAATACTTTGATACTTTTAAGAGTGGTCATACTTGTATTTATGGTCCAGATGGGGAACCAATTTCCGAAATGATTCCACCTGAAGTTGAGGGTATCGCCTACGCAGAAATTGATATTGCCAGAACTATTGATTTTAAGTACTACATTGATCCAGCTGGCCACTATAGTAACAAATCATTAAGTGCTACTCACAATGTTTCAGATACTAGAGCTATTAAGCAAGTTGGAACTGCTCCTTCACAGTTCATTGGCTATGATGATTTGAACAAGGTTGAATCTATTTAGAAAGTAATGGGCTGGACTACCAAATTTTCATGTTTGTTTTCATTTTATTATGTGTGTGTGTTTCTTGGTTAGAAACCTTCTTCTAATTAGACTTTTCTATTATCTATTAGTTATATCTTATGTCAAGTGTGTTACTTAACATTGTCTTCAAATATATTATGTTTTCTTCTCTATATAAGATTATTTGCACCCAAATAGCATTTTGAACGACACGACACGACTCGTGTTTTCATTTGAAATTTTTCAAATGTTCTGACCCATACATAGTAGAGAAGGATAACCACCAACTGCAACTACCACGACAACAAGATGGCCAAAAAGAATGCTTCAATCGTAAGGCTAACAAGCCTACAGTATTTACTTGTGGGTTTGAATCTTGCTGTAAGATTTTATTCCTCGTTGTATATGATCATTGGTGATTGTGATGAGACCTTCAACTACTGGGAACCATTGAACTTCTTGAATAGAAAGTTTGGTAAGCAGACGTGGGAATATTCACCCGAGTTTGCCATCAGAGATTACTTATATCTCTTAATATACTATGTATTAGGATTTCCAGTTCCTGCATTGGCCAGTTTGTTACTGTCAACTGCAGACATTACACTTCCCCATACTGTATCTTATTATCAATTCTACTGGTTAAGATTCGTTGCCCTCAACGGAATCACTTCGTATGCCGAGATCAATCTCTTCAAAGTATTGAATGTATATTTTAGTCCATCAATTGCAAATTGGTTTTTATTCTTTACATCAATTGCACCTGGAATGTCACATGCGGGAGTAGCATTATTACCATCATCATTTGCAATGCAATGCAACTTATTTGCAATTAGTGCTGGAATCATTGCCATTTCTACATCTGACATTTCCAAATACATATCAACTATTCATTGGTTCTTAATTGGAGGACTTATTGGTTGGCCATTTGCTTTAGCTTTAGCCATTCCCTTTGGCTTATACACTTTGTTCAATCGTCAACTTTGGAAATCCAAACAGATATATACCATAATTTTCAAAAACTTCGTAGGACTTGTCCTTATATCCACATTTAGTATCACTGTCAATGCGTACTACTACAAGCGTGCATTATTTGTACCATTGAATATTGTTTTATATAATGTATTTGGTGGAGAAGGTGAAGGTCCCGAGATTTTCGGTGTTGAACCATTCAGTTATTACATATTGAATTTACTTATTAATTTCAATATCACTGTTTTGTTAGGATACGCTGGGGTCATATTCAATCCATTCCTCTATTCAACAAAAACTCTACTTTTAACATTCATTACTTCATTGCCTACATTAATATGGACGTTAGTATTTTTTAGTCAACCTCATAAAGAAGAACGATTCTTGTATCCAATCTATCCATTGATAAGTATCAATGCTGCATTTTTCACATACAAGATCTTTGCATTTATTAATCAAGTAGTATTGTTTGCTTACGGTAGACTGCTGCATACAGTTCAAAGATTTGTCACTAGATCAATTCAATTTATATTCCTTATATCAGTATTCACAGTATCTATATTGAGAATCGTTAATTTGGTAGAGAATTATTCATCACCTTTGACAGTATTAGCTTCAATTTCTAAAGAACCTGAAGCATCAAATAATCATGATACAATCTATAACGTATGTATGGGTCGTGAATGGTATCATTACCCCAATTCATTTTTCTTACCATCTAATTATAGACTTAAGTTTGTTAAGAGTTCATTTGATGGTTTATTACCAGGTGACTTTGGAGAAGTGGGTCCTATCAAAGACATTACTTCCACCATACCTATTGGAATGAATAATAAGAATCAATTCGAGCCTGACAAAGTGGTAGAACTTGAAGAATGTGATTATTATATTGATAATTCAGGAGTGACTAATGGTAATGAACCAGAATTAATAGTAACCGAAAAAGATGGACTCCAAGCACACTCCGATTGGGAAATCATTACTTGTGAGAAATTGCTTAATCCCGATGGAAATCATTCAGGTTTAGCTAAAATACTCTACATTCCTCCAGATATACGAAGATACCTTGGACAGAGAATAGAGTACATGGAATTTTGTGCTTTGAAAAGGGTTAACCACCAATAATTTTAATTAATGTTTATTATTACTGTTTAGGGTAGTTTTAAGTCAATTTAAATGTATATATTATAACGGTTTGATTGAATGAAATAGTGATTCTGGGAATATAACATACGTACATAATCTAAAGAAACTTTTAAATAGTGATGGGTGAATAGTACGTATACACTATATCATTGTAGAAACATTTAAGCATGGTAATGACAATGAGAACTAAATGAGATTGTGATCTTGAAGTATGCTTATGAACGACAAAAACAAATAATAAATATGACTCTAGGGTTTAATATTCTACTACTTCATAATTCATTATCGAAATACTCATTTAAAGCAGCACTAGACTTGGCAAACCCATCTCTGGCTTTTTCCAAGGCATCTTCTATTAATTCTATCCAGAAATCATCACTGTTTTCGTCCGGTATAGTTCTTGAGATAGCAGAATCAGAAGAATTTGTAGTAGGTTTGGATGTGTGAGACAGGCTGTTTATATTTGAAGGTATGGAGTCATCTTTAGAATTAGTATTGGAAGATGATGATGTAATATTGGTGTCATTATGTTGGTCCTTATGTAAATCATTAATATCAAAATTATCGAAATTAATCTTATGACCATAATTCTGAATTCGTTCACATTGACTCGAAATAGTTGTTAATCCCAAGGCTGCAGCTGAACCTTTCAAATAATGACCCAACCCACTCAATTGGTCTAAGTTCTTCGACTTCAAATTCTCGTCTATGGCTTGGAACGTATCATGCACTTGATCCACAAAGGATTGAAACAAAGACTTAGAAAATCCTTCTTCGTCTTCATCCATAGCTACCAATTCGCTAAAAACAGACCATTCTACCAATCCTGTGTCTTGTAGTTTTTGCCTTTTCTCTTCCGTCATTATGATGTGGAGTTAGCGTAGTAAATGGTAAATAGTAAAGAATGTATGAATGATACAATTGTAATAATCAATTTCCTGGCGGTTATACTAGTATAACTTGAATATATTCTATCTTGTCGTACAAGATGGGTGATCTTTTCGAACTTTGATTTGTTCAAATCGGATCACTGATGAATTTCTCCCGTTATATAACGGTAGGTAAACTGGCTAAAGTATTGGTTAACAGATCAGAACTTATATAGTACTGAGCTTGTAGAAGCAATTGATGATGGAGGATAGTGATGCTTGTTCAAACGTACAACTACCCAGTGACTTGCTAGTATATTTTCTCGATATTGAAGAATATAGTGAAGAGTACTCCGAAGATATTCTGCTCTGTTTGGCAATTGTCACTTTCTCACTCCTGAGTCGTCTTTTTCTGTGCTTTTTCCGAAATGACGAAATTATTTTTGTCGTATTTCTGGTGTCTGTTTTGTCCGAATTAGGAAACACAGATTTATAAAACTAGCAGCAATTACTGTTATATATTCTGTTATATGGTCTGTTATATTTAAATATATATATATATTTGATTACTCAGCCTATCATTATACTATTGGGTCCCAAAAGAAAAAGAAATGCATTAGTCATATCGTATTGCAGATAACTCATTTATAATGCCGACCAACAATCTGTTACTCATCAGGGTAATTCGCTCTATTTACTGTCTAGACCTGTCAATCTCTCAAATGTCAATGTGGCATTCTATACAAATACTATAGTTAATTGAGTCTTTCCTAGATTTTGTGGCTTTTGATATAACCTTTGCAATAACTTATTTATTGTTACTTCTCTACAATTCAGATAATTTTAGAAATTTACATATAAACTTCAAACAAAGTACAGCCTAGATCAACCCCTGCACTAAACAACATTAGCACATAGTTATCGTTGCTGTCTACTCCTTAACGCATACACTGCATCAAGCGAGCTATTGTATCTAAACATAAACAAAGAGTTGACTACAATTAGCTTTACGTTTCATTGTGTTGCAAACGTCTTCTGATTCGTCTCTAGTACGTTTGCTTGGTTTTTTCGGGTTACTGTTTAATTGCTTTCATTGAATGTTACAGTGCATTTAGCTCATATTTGCCCATTAAAGACCCAAGATACATATGCTAATCTCTGTAACTGATAATGATTCTCGTGTAGAACTGCCATATATACAAAATATCCAAAGTATTTGACTTATATACGAAACAAATTGCTTTTGATCGTATATATATGTATATATATTACTGTCTGTCTGACGTTTTTTTCGCTTCTGAACTGGGCTTATTACGTCATACCAGAATCCCTATTTTTCTCTACTTACGACAGGTCAGGCTGTACTGTGCAGAAAGGAACTGATTGTCACAAAATGATGACCAATTAGGGTCAATTGCCGGATTACAGAACGGCTACCAGTTAATATGATAACATATTTTCTATATGTCTAACAATTGAAGTTATTGAGCCATGTAATGTTGGATTAACTGGTAATAATGTAAAAAATATTTCACGGAGTTATAAAAAAAGGCTTAATTGCGAATTCATTTTTTAATAGTTACATTAATTAATGCTATTTAAATACGCTAAGTAGTATTATCTTCTTCAGTTCTACTTTCATTTGTATTTTCTCTATAAATCAGTTTACCCATATAGAGGTAATATTGCGTATATACTCAGTATAAGTTTTATTAAACACTATTAATTCGTCTCCAATGTCATTTATCCCATTTAGACTGGCACACCAAAAGTAATTATCACACCCCATATTTTTATTATTCAGCCAACGACTGTCTTGTTTGAATTTACCAAGTAATGATTCTTTCTTATGAGAAAGAATTATAGCTCCATCAATATTCATTGGCTTAGAATAGTATTTTTGCAAGGAATCAACAGAATCGAAATTTTTCCTTAGCTCTTTTACTTTGTCATAATCATAACTAGCTGAATTCTTCTTACATACTTTTAACCCACCATTGATCCACAACAATTCATTATTTTCATCAAAATGTCCAACTTGAACAGAGCATATAGTTCTTTTTTGAAATGATGCATTGGGCTTAATTTCTCCAATGCTTCCAGCATACTTATCAATAAATTCATAATTATCATTCCCAGAAATTAATTGTCCCAACCAAAATAACTCCTTATCACCATGTACCGGTTCCCCCATTGTATTCCATAATTGTAACCGAGTTGCCATTAGAAGTCCTGGTAAATGTTGAGCTCGATTCATCACAACTAATCCGCTTTCCATCATATGTCTTCTGTTTAAGTCAAAAAATGTATTATTCTTGATCTTTTCAATTCCAATGATGGATAAATTGAGTCCACCATTATTCTTTTCAATATCAGTGGGAATTAAATTCTTATAGAATGATATTTGAGACGACCATAACGTCTCGGTCAAAGCTCTATCCTTGAAAAACAAAGCTCCTGTCTTTGTATACTTTTCCATCTTGAGAAATTCTTGAAGATTTATAAATGGTACGGAATCAGCGTCAAGTAAGATCATTTCTTTGAATGAGTTAAACAATACCGCTATCCATTTATTGGAATACCTCTTAAATTCATTTTGATACATTGGTTCAATACATTCAAAAGCATCTACAAACCAAACATCTTGTTGGAAATTATTAATCTTGATAGAAATATTATTATTTTTATCAACTAAACTTAGATTGTCTCTTGCTTCCAGAATGATTCGATCTTGAGATACTTTAGTGATATCTCGTCTATGGACTATTTGAATAGGTAGCTGGTTTTCCAAATATCTTAAAACCCTTATTAGTCGCATCATGTCTTCAACTTGACCTTCGCTTACACTAATCACAATCCCACTGCTGCTCATAGTTCGTGATTCGTTGGACCAATACAGAAATGTATTTACCTTATCACCAGATGCTAGGTTGGACTTTTTGATAACGTCTCCATTCCATCGTACAAAGGTTGCCGGTTTTTGTGTGAACATAGGTAGAAGTTTATGCTCCACCTTTGTAATATAGTCTGAATCAACAAGCAAATTCCTTTCAAGAATACAATTTCCAAATATCCTTAGGCTTTGTACAAGCTTTGTTATTTCTTTCTTAGAAGCACATTTATGGGTTGTTTCATTTCCATTGGGTTCATATTCAAGCAAATGCCTCAAATATTTATCACATACACATTCAATATCAGACTGTCCACATTGATCTTTTATGATATCTTTTAAAATATTTTCTGGAGCTCGGTTTGATATAACAGCCTGAAAAGCTCCATATGCAACCACCACGAGTAACAATAGGTATAGAGATAACCTTCTGATTGATAAACGTTTGAACAACAGCATTGATCATATAATGAAAAAAAAAAAAAGATACAAAGGTGAAAGGGCATATCTATTGATTTTGTATATGTAGGAAATAAGTAGACAAAATGTGACTTCGTTTACCGAAGGGTCGCTAAAATGACAGTAAGCATAAGAGAGAAAAATAATGTTAGTTATTTCTATTTAAAGAATTGTAATTGCCAAGAAATCAGCTTGGTTATGTCCACTGGTCGAGTTTAATGGAGAATTTCCATAGCATAAACGGCACCAGTTCAATTGCAACCAAATGCCATAGATGGCTACAGCTGGATTGAAACCAAATTCTATTCATATCGGCTTTGTTAAACAATATACATACATTTATATTAATAATATAAGGTTAGCACTCTCGTCTCCCGAGAATTGCGAAATACATAGACATCTTTTTTTCAAAGATTTCGCCACATAGCTTCGTAAATCTTTAGTACGTAAAGCATATCTATAATCGTACCTACTTCTAAGTATCTATAAATCTAGTCAGTCTATAAATTTAATCTATTTCTTATAATATTCAAATAAGTCACCAATTTTTTCAGCATAATAAGTTGGTGCAACATCTTGTTGTAATTTTAATACATTTTCTTCAGTTTCAATCCCAGTTAATACTAATAAAGTATCTAAGCCTCCATCTCTACCAAATTTCATATCAGTATTTAAACGATCTCCAATCATTAAACCTCTTTTTGGATTAGTCCTTAAACCCTCATTGTCAGCCTTAATAGAATTCATCATTGCTTGATTTGGTTTACCACAAACTGCATCAGGTTGACGACCAGATGCGAATGATACTGTTTCAATAATAGATCCAGCACCAATTAATAATTTGCCCTTAGATGGGAATGTAGAGTCAATATTGGTTGCAATAAATGGGATTGATTTATTATCCTTTAAAAGATATTGCATAGTAAGTGATAATTTTAAATAATTTAAATTAAATGTTAAACCAGCTAATACTGCTCCAACTTGTTCATCTAAATTAGATAATGCTGGATGATCTGGATTGAACTTAACGCCATCTTCGACTAATAATGGATCACTACCTCCAACAGTAGTATATCCTAATTCCTTCAATTCTTTTTCGATTCCTTCTTCTCCTAATACCCATACTTTCTTATCTTTGGACAACTTTAATATCTTATCAACATAAACAGCCGATGCGTATGATGACCCAAATACTTCATCCTTAGTAATTCCTTCAATTCCCAATTTTCTAAATTTACTCAAATAATCATCTCTGGCCTTGGTGGAGTTATTGGTCACAAATATACATTTCTTATTCAATTTCTTTAACAAGTCCAATGTCTCTGGGACACTTGGTAATAAATGATCTCCTAACCAAAGAACTCCGTCACAATCAAATAAAAAGTAATCGTACTGATCTAAAAGGTTATGGATCTGTTCTGAATTAGTTAACTTAACACTCATACTGTCTATAACTCTATATAACTGTTGCTTACTGGATCTGTTATAGAGATTTAAAACATGTGCGCTGACGGTCAAAATTGTGCAGAAAAAATACGTTCCAAGCCGATTTACTCAGGAGATAATCTGTCTTTACTGTCTACCATAAATGGTCATAATTTGAAGTGGTGGCGCATTGATGCGATTCGTTGGTGATACTTTTATCTACACAAAGATTCTCAAATAGTTTTAACTAATTAATAATGATAATAATAATATATATAAAATTGTTTATATGTATATATATAGAAGATAGTAGAGAGGCCATGAACCGAACAATCAATAATCGATCGATCAGTTAGTGCCATACGATCATCTACTTATGAATAATAATTTACACTTAGGGAAAATGATACGATAAACTCAATACTCAATTAAAAATATTAATTAATTAATAGGTATTGGTATTTCGATGATGCTGTGAAATGAAAGGTAATGATATGAAACAATGCAACAATTCTGGAGCTCTTTTAACGTTCAGAAGAACTTGGACCAGCAATGTATTTTGGGAAACGGAATTTAGATTTGTCATTATAAATTTCTTGATCAAATTTAGCCTTAACTTCTTCACTCATACTGTCTCTAACTAATTCTTGTCTGGCCTTTTCACTATAATATCTACGAGCAATATTTCTATCTTCTTCAGCTAGTAACAAAGGTTCCAAATAAAATCTTGACCATTGTCTTTCTCTTGATAATTCTCGTTGTTCATCAGCCCCTTGATATAATCTATAGAATCCAAATGCCATTAATCCAGTAATCCCCCAAAAATATATTGTGGGTCTAAATCCTCGGGATGGAAGATTTCTTTTCCATTGCACAGGCTCGTATCCTCCGATGGGTGGTAAATCTTGAGCCATCTTATCTAATTATATATTGTTATAAAAATTGTTGTCAATTATCAACAGACTCAACTACAATTAGCTTTAGTTAGCGCTGATGATTTCTCACAACTTTATTGGTGAAAATTTGTTTTCTAGTTTTTTGGGCCTGACGCACGACCATAAAACCAAAAAGAATCTCGTGTCTTTACCAATAAAATTGCAAAATCGATTGCAAAAATTTGTACATACAATTTATATATAAAGGATAAAAGATAGCTATACATAAAAGAAGAAAAGATACTGAATCACTTGATATCAAACACAGGTTTTAATTTCTTAATCAAAACCCAATCATCTCTTGAGACAGTATCACGGAAGGCAGGATCTTTCAAAGTATCAATGGATCTACGAGAGATTAATGAATATAAATTATCAGTTTCATCAACATGTCTACCCCAAGTTGGTTGAGCAGATGAAGGATTATCTAATCTCATAGCAACACCGGCAGCAGTTTGACCCTTTTTAACAATGTCAGTTGATTTATGATTAACTTCTAATGAAGTAACTCTACCTAATACCATAATATTAGGTTGTTTAGTAGTTGGATCAGTACGAACTGCACAAATTGGTGTACCAACTCTTACAGCCCCTTCAACAACATCTACCCCAATAATCATTGGATTACGTTTGTTAATAATTTGAATGGTCTTTAAAACACATGGTAAAACAGCATATTCCATAAAGTTTTTACGTCTTTCTTCAAGTAATTTAGCTTGATAAGCAGTAAATGCATCGAATAAATGATAAATAATATCAGCATTAAATATCTTAATATTTTGTTCTTCAGCATATTGTTCAGCTTCTTTATCAATTTTAACATCAAAACATAACATTATAGCAAATTCAGGGGCCTTTTCTAACATAGTAGTAGCTTTCATAACATCTCTTTTAAATACTGGACCTAAACCAATAGACATAACAGGAATCTTCATATCCTTTAAGAAATCCAATAAAGCTTCTAAAGATCCTAAAGTAGAAGCTTGAACAACCACACCTTTACCAGATGTATCAACTGAATCTAATAATCCAGTTAAATCATCCATTACTTCTTCCATAATTTCTTCTTCATCATCATCTTCTCCTACCACAATTAATCTAGAACCTGCTACAGCTTTTTCTAAATCATTGGCAGCAATCTTAACCCCTAATGCTGCTTTAACTTCTTTATGATGTACATATTCTGATTTAATTCTTAATTCTCTTGATGGTGGTGGTGTTAATAACGCCCTTATATTGGTTGCTATTGGACCATTTAAACCACATAATACCACTCTATCACCCTCTTTCAAAACACCATTGGATAATACAACATCAATAGTATAACCAAACCCTTCAACAACTTTAACTTCTAAAATAGTAGCTTCAACCTTAGATAAGTACATTAATTGTTTAGACATTCTCTTTTGAGTTAATTCCAATAATAACCATAATAAATCTGGAAC
The DNA here is from genome assembly GCF_036850825.1 of Scheffersomyces amazonensis. Lineage (NCBI taxonomy): Eukaryota > Fungi > Ascomycota > Pichiomycetes > Serinales > Debaryomycetaceae > Scheffersomyces > Scheffersomyces amazonensis. The sequence continues at coordinate 2,255,817 of NW_027042741.1, read as the reverse complement.
ACCTTCACCAGTAACAGCAGAAGTTGGAACAATGGAAACATATTTAGACATATTCTTATTTTGGAAATATAATTCGGAATTTAACCCTTGTTCAGATAATGCTAATTTAATTTCATCATATCTATTTTGGAATTCAGCTTGAACAGCTTTAGATTGTTTAGAAAAGGAATCTCTAAAAGAATTATCAGGAGTAGCATCCCAACCATATAATCTATCGATTTTATTTAATGCAACAATGAATGGAGCCTTTCTATCTCTTAATAATCTTATAGATTCAAGAGTTTGTTGTTCTAAACCATGCATAATATCAATAACTAAAATGGCAATATTACATAAAGAAGAACCACGAGATCTTAAATTAGTAAAGGATTCATGCCCTGGAGTATCAATAATTAATAAACCTGGAACTTCAAAAGTTTGCTTTTCATATTGAGCCATAACTTTAGTCTTTTGTTTAATAGCATCAACTGGGAAATAAGTAGCCCCAATTTGTTGGGTAATACCACCAGCTTCACCACCTTGAACATTTGTTTGACGAATCTTATCAAGTAATTTAGTTTTACCAGTATCAACATGACCTAAGATACAACAAATTGGAGAACGTAAATCTTTATCAGATGCAGGTTTCTTTTCTAACTCAACCAATTTAGCGTTGGCGCTTTCAGCTTCTCTGGCTTTACGTTCAGCTTCAGCCTTAGCTTCAGCTTCAGCAGCAGCACGTTCGGCTTCTTCTTGAGCTTTACGTTCAGCTTCAGCGGCGGCAGCGGCGGCAGCAGCAGCAGCAGCAGCTTCATCTTCTTCATCATCATCTTCTTCAGCTACTTCCTTTTCAGCTGGTTCATCATCATTTAATGCAGTTTCCCAATCATCAGCAAGTGGCTCTTCATCAAGAGCCATCTTTTCCCAGTCATCAATTAAAGCTTCTTCTTCATCTTCATCTTGAGGTTTCTTTTCTTCGACAACAGGTGCTGGCTTTTGATTGAAAGTCTTTGGTTTAGTAGACTTCTTCTTAGTATAGACAACCTTCTTAGGTTTAGGGGCATCTTCTTGTTGTTGTTGTAAACCAGCCACAGTAACATTACCAGATTGTAATAATTGTTGACGACGACGTTCTTGAAGTTTCTTCTCTTCCTTTTGTTTCTTAGTAAGTAATTTTCCTTCTGCCTTTAATTGTTCTTTCTTTAATCTTTCCTTTTCTTTCTTAGCAGCTCTATCAGCTTCTCTCTTAGCTTCTTCTTCAGCAGCTAATTTTTCTTCTTCTAATCTCTTTTGTTCTTCTTCCTCTTCAAGACGACGTTGTTCTTCTTCCAATTGTTTCTTTAATTCTAATTGACGCTTTAAAGCAGCAAGACCAGCTGGAGCCTTCTTACCAGCCTTCTTAGGAGCAGCTTTAGGCTTAGGTTCATCTTCTGGTTCAGGAGTAGCAGATGCAGATACTGAAGCAGCAGCATTCTGTTTATTAGCCTCCTTAATCTGTTCTTTCTTACTAGCTTGTTGTTCCTTCTTCTTTTGAGCCAATTCCTTCTTCTTAGCCTTTTCTTCTTCTTTCTTTAATCTTTCCTTTTCCTTTTTGGACAATAATTTAGGAGCTTCTTCAGATTTGGATTTTTCATCTTCTTCCTTCTTGGCTGCCTTCTTTTGCTTGTTCTTTCTAATAGATCCTAAAAAGTCATCGAAATCATCAGCACTGGCTTCGGTTGGTCCATTGCTAGTTTGTTCTTCTCCATCACCATTGGTTTCAGCTTCACCTTCAGCTCCTGCTTCAGCAGTAGAACCAAATTCTTCTGCTTCTGGAGTATTAAGCTCATCATCAGCCCAGATGTCGTCTCCTTTACTTGCCTTTTTGGATTTCTTAGCCATCTTGTTTAGTACTGGTGGTTTGTATAATAGTTAGTACGTTACCCATAGTTAACAATTAGTGATGGAAATTTTTTTCAGTACGATCCGAAATTGGCAGGATCACACGACCGCTCCAAATTTTTCAGGCATCGAGATCACCTTAACTATGGTACTGGTAAAAGGGGAAAGACTTATAAATTAGTCACTGTATAGTTAGTAGAAAAAGTCACATATCATGACTACTGTGGAGAAGATCAAGGCCATCGAAGATGAGATGGCCAAGACTCAAAAAAATAAGGCCACCTCTTTCCATTTGGGGCAATTAAAGGCTAAATTAGCTAAATTAAGAAGAGAATTATTGACTGATGGAGCTGGAAGTGGAGGTGGTGGAGCTGGTGTAGGATTCGATGTAGCTAGAACTGGGGTAGCTACTATTGGGTTTGTAGGATTTCCTTCTGTAGGAAAATCTACTTTACTTTCTAAACTTACTGGTACTCATTCTGAAGCTGCAGCTTATGAATTCACAACTTTAACAACTGTACCAGGTACTATTAAATATAAGGGAGCTAAAATTCAAATGTTGGATTTACCAGGTATCATTGAAGGTGCTAAAGATGGTAAAGGTCGTGGTAGACAAGTCATTGCTGTAGCCAGATCAGTTAATTTATTATTCTTAGTATTAGATGTTAATAAACCTTTACAACATAAAAGAATTATAGAGCATGAATTAGAAGGTATGGGAATAAGAATTAATAAGGAACCTCCTAACATTGTCATCACTAAAAAGGAACGTGGAGGTATTAATATTACTACTACTAATCCATTAACTCATTTAGATAATGATGAAATCAGAGCCGTCATGTCAGAATATAGAATTAATTCTGCCAATATAGCCTTCAGATGTGATGCTACTGTTGATGATTTAATCGATGCTATTGAAGCTAAGGCCAGAAGATATATTCCTGCTATTTATGTATTGAATAAAATCGATTCATTCTCCATTGAAGAACTTGATTTATTATATAAAATTCCTGATGCTATACCTATTTCATCTGGTAATGGATGGAACTTAGATGATTTATTAGAATTAATGTGGGAAAAGCTTAAATTGGTTCGAGTATATACTAAACCTAAGGGGAAATTACCTGATTTTAATGAACCAGTGGTTTTAAGAAGTGATAGATGTACAGTAGAAGATTTCTGTAATTCTATCCATAAGTCATTGGTTGAAGATTTTAGAAATGCCTTAGTTTTTGGTACATCCGTCAAACATCAACCTCAAATTGTTGGTCTTGGTCATGAATTACAGGATGAGGATGTTATTACTATCTTAAAGAAGTAGGATACACAATACATACAATACGTATACATATAACCAGTAAATATTCAGTCTGTTCTTTTGTATATTTACTACACTACACTAGAAGAACTACCTATCTATCTATACTCACATAGTTAAATAAATAATACACTATCTAAGTAAGACAAGCCAGTAATAGTAATAGTAATAGTATTATTACCGTAATAAGTAAGATGTGCATCACGTGATCTCTTCGACTAAAAAAATTTCATAATTTCTACAGAAGAAAAAATCGACCAGGCCCGTAGATCAACCAAACCTTTAACCATCGTAAGGCCAGAACACGTTGGTCTAAAGACGATTAATTTATATTTCAGGAGAGACGAGTGTCACGGGACGTACTGTACCACAAGGGGAATCAAATACATTCAAACTGAAAAATGTCAGTATTACCACAAGATGTTCAGGGAGTGTTATCCCAACTATTAGAAAGTTTGAAGTCTGCCGACAATTCTATCAGATCAGCTGGTGAAGAGTCCTTAGAAAGTGAATGGACATCTAAAACTAATGTGGAAGCACTTTTAATTTTTTTAGCTGAACAAGCGAGCATGTCTCAATCCGAAGAAACACGAGCATTCGCTGCTGTATTATTTCGGAGAATAGCAATCAAATCTCCTAAGGAGTTAGCTAATGTTACTGATAGAACTATCGGAGTAATTAGTGATCCAGTTAAACAACAAATTCGTACTATACTTTTAAAGGGGTTTACTGATCATCAAACTAATCAAGTTAGACATAAACTTTCCGATGCTATATCAGAAGTAGCTAAAGATGATGTATCACCAAATGGTACATGGAATGAACTTATTCCTGCTTTACTTGAAGCTACTAGAAATCCAGATCCAAGTTTTCGAGAATCGGCTTTTAGGGTCTTTTCTTCTGCTCCTCAATTAATAGATAAATCCTATATTCATCAAGTTTTACCAATCTTTAATAGTGGATTTAATGATGAAAATGATGAAGTAAGAATATCTGCATGTACAGCATTCGTAGCATTTTTCAGAGAATTACCAAAAAATAGTTGGCAATCATTGTCTCCATTATTACCAGATTTATTGAATTCTTTACCTAGATTCTTACAAAATGGTCAAGATCAAGCTTTAGCTTCTGTATTAGAATCATTAATTGATTTAGTAGAATTAGCTCCTAAAATGTTTAAAACTATGTTCCCTACAATTATTGAATTTTGTGCTGGTGTATGTAAGAATAAAGATTTAGAATCAAATACTAGAATGTCTTCCCTTGAATTACTTACAACTTTTGCTGAAGTATCTCCAAATATGTGTAAAAGAACTGATAATTATACAAGTGTTATGGTAGTTATAACATTATCTATGTTAACTGAAGTATGTATCGATGATGATGATGCTGCTGAGTGGAATAATAGTGATGATACTGGTGATGATGATGATGAACCAGAACATGAAGCTGCTCGTCAAGCCTTAGATAGAGTTGCTTTGAAATTAAACGGTCAAGCTCTTGCTGGTCCACTTTTCCAATACTTACCAGCCATGATTCAATCAGAAGATTGGAGAGAACGTCAAGCTGCTCTTATGGCTTTATCTTCAGTAGCTGAAGGTTGTGTTGATGTATTAATTGAAGAAATCCCTAAAATCTTAGATTTAATCTTAACTACTTTAGATGATGTTCATCCAAGAGTTCAATATGCCTGTTGTAATGCATTAGGACAGATGTCAACTGATTTCTCTACAAAAATCCAAAACACCGCCGGTGATAGAATATTGCCTGCTTTGATTTCCAAATTAACTAATAAATCAGTTCCAAGAGTTCAAGCTCATGCCGCTGCTGCTTTAGTTAACTTCTCAGAAGCAGCTTCAAAGGAAGTATTAGAACCATATTTGGATGATTTATTAACTAATTTACTTGGTTTATTACAATCTCCAAAGAGATATGTTCAAGAACAAGTATTGACTACTATATCTATCATTGCTGATGCTGCTGAAAAGAAATTTATTAAGTATTACGATACTTTAATGCCATTATTGACTGAGGTTTTAACTGCCGATATGGGTGATGAAAACAGATTATTAAAAGCTAAATGTATTGAATGTTCTACATTAATTGCCTTAGCTGTTGGAAAGGAAAAGTTTGCTCCTCATTGTCAACATATAATTCAATTATTTGGTCATATTCAAGAAACTGCTACTCAAGAAGATGATCCAGTTAAACAATATTTGGAACAAGCTTGGAGTAGAATATGTCGTATAATTGGTAAAGATTTCTTACCTTATTTACCAGCCGTTTTACCACCATTGTTATCAGCTGCTAAAGCTACTCAAGATATTTCCTTATTAGAAGAAGATCAAGCTGAAGAATTTAATTCTAATGAAGAATGGGATGTTATTAATTTATCTGGTAAATTAATTGCTGTTCATACTGCTGCCTTGGATGAAAAAGTTTCTGCTATGGATTTACTCAGAACTTATGCTGTTCAATTAAAGGGAGATTTCTTTCCATGGGTTAAAGAAATTATTCAAGATATTGGAATTCCTGCTTTAGATTTCTACTTACACGATGGAGTTAGAGGATCTGCTGCTTTAACATTAGCATCTTTATTAAGATGTTCAGTTTATGCTTCAGGAAATTCATCCAATGAAACTCTTGGCTTTTGGAGTCAAATATCTAATAAATTGGTTGATGTATTACATAATGAACCAGTTCCTGAATTATTAGTAGCATATTATACCGCCTTGGTTGAATGTGTTAATGTAATTGGTCCAAATTCTTTATCTCAAGTTCAATTAGAATCACTTGCAACTTCAATCAATACTAATTTAGTCGAAATTTTTGAAAGAATTAAGGCTCGTGATGTTGATGACGATGAATTCACTGAAGATGTAGAAGAAGATGAAGAAGAGTATACTGATGAAGAATTATTAGATGAAATTAATAAGGCCATTTCAGCTATATTTAAGAATGCCAAAGCTAATTTCTTACCTGCCTTCCAAATCTTGGCTCCAACTATTTCTACCTTTATTAAAGATGAAAATAGTATAATAAAATTATGTGGATTATGTGTTATTTGTGATACCATAGAACATTGTGGACCTGAATCAATACTTTACAAGGAAATGTTTGTTAATATTGTTGGAGAATCATTAACTTCATCTCATGCAGGTATTCGACAAGTTGCCTCATATGCTGTTGGAGTTGCTGCACAATTTGGTGGTGAAGCCTATGCTGATTTCTGTCTACCATGTCTTGAAACTTTATTCAAGATGGCCTCAGTTCCTGATGCTAAGGCAGAAGAGAATGTTTATGCTACTGAAAATAGTATTACTGCTATTGCTAAAGTTTGTCATAGATTTGCATCATCTATTCCCGATGTCAACGCCATTATTGAACAATGGATAAGTTTCCTTCCTATTGTTCAAGATGATACAGCCGCCCCCTTTGCATACACATTTTTAAGTGAACTTATTCAATCCAATCATCCTGCCGTTACTAGTCAAGTTCCTAAAGTTGTTGATTCAGTTATTCAAGCTTTAAACCATGCCTCCATTAAGGGTCAAACAGCCGACCGAGTAGTCGGTTCTACCAGACAACTCTTAGGCTCAATCCCTCCTGCTGAAGCCATGGCAATTCTACAAAAGAACCCCTCCGACATAGAAACAGTAAAGAAATGGTTCTCATAAGAGCCTAACAACTATTGTAATATCCTTATGTATGTCCCCCTTAATAAAAATCTTATAGTAAATCAGAAATCTTTTTTCGCGCGCATAGATCAACAGAGAGAAAAAAAAAAAATAATGGTAAACACTAAAACAAATGAATTATCACAACCTGATTTGAAGATCTACTCTACCCCCAATAGATCAAGCTGTAGTACACCACCCACCATGTCTATGTCTAGTCACTCCTCCGGTTCGGGTTCATCACAGTCGGGACGGAAAAGGTACTCCATGAATACTATTGAGTCCAGTGTCACGAGATTATTGGTATCCACTAAACATCTCTTGGAGAGTTTAACTCAATGGGCTCGACAAGAGGCTGATGATAAATTTGTATCTGATGCTTATGTTAAATTGGGTAATGATTTCCGTGCTGCTACTAGAGTTCTTAGTAGTAATGGAGTAGATGTTTCTGATATTGGTGATGTTCCACAGGCTCTCAGAATCATTCTAGAAGCTGCCCTTAGTGAACCTCCTAGTCAAGACAATCTTGATCGATTTCTCCCCAACATTCGAAATATCATAGTAGCACTTTTGCAGAATTTGAAAACCAAACAAACACAAGCAAAGGCTCTTAGTCAGGAATCTCTGAGTCGTAGGGAGTCCAGGTCACTTCCTCAAGAGAAAGGGAGTCGAGAAACTTTACCACCTCCAGCGGTTCCAACGCCTCAGGCTCATACTACTACTCATTCTACCACGCAAACTGCTGCTCCAATTCCAATTCCAATTTCCACTCCAACCATAACTACAACTCCACCTGCAGCACCTTCACCTTCTACTAAAACTCATACGCCATCTCCGGTTAAAGAACCAAATCCTAGCAATGCGTTATCTCAGCTCCAGAACGGGAACGCCATGCAACGGCGTGCATCGAAGCGATTCAGCGCATACCAATACGCTAAACTTACCAATGTAACTCCATCATTACCCCGAATAGTATCTTCTGATAGATCTATATTAGAAAAGGAAGCAGAGAAATCTTTCGATTCCAAAGATTTGGCTGAAACATCTACTAATAGCAGAAGAATCAGTAATATTGGTACAAGTCTGCCTATAAACGATCCAACATCAGCAAACATATTCCTCAGAATAAATGCAAAAACTAAGAAAGTCAATGTTAAATTACCTGTTTCATTTGCATCTTTGAGACTATTATTTGTAGAGAAATTTGCATATTCTCCAGGTAGTTCATCATTTCCTGATATATACATTCAGGATCCAAAAGCTGGAATATCATATGAGTTAGAAGACCATATGTTAGATGAAGTCATAGATGGTAGTGTGTTATCTTTGAACGAACCAGATCCTCAAGTTGCTGTAATTAGAAATATGGAAGAAAGAATCCAAGACTTATCAATTAAATTGGAAGCCATTGGCCCCAGCATTTCACGAACTATTAAGGAAGCAATTAGTCTGATTGAAATACCTCCTCCTGCTATAATTCCATCACCTGAAGCTAATGATAAGAATGTAAATAATAGAAACCATGATTCGATAGATGTTAAAGATCTTCTACTGATAAAGAATGAATTAAAAGCCATTAAACAATTACAAAGTAAATCTGGAAGAAATATTAAAGATACTGTAACTGAGATTACTAAAGAAATCAGTAATTTCCAAGAGGCTGGTCTTGAAATTTCTAAATCATCAAACAGATCTTATATGGAATCCTGTCATTTGAAATTATCTGAAGAATCAGATGTATTACTTACAAAAGTAGATGATTTACAAGATCTTATGGAAGCATTAAGGAAAGACGTAGCTCAAAGAGGTGTAAGAGTTAGTGAAAAACAATTGAAGAATACTTTCAAAGAAATTGATGAAGCAAAGGAAGATTTACATAAGATGAGTACTTACATCACTAAGGAAAGAAGTGTATGGAAGAAAATATGGGAATCTGAATTGGATAAAGTTTGTGAAGAACAACAATTTTTCAATCTTCAAGATGATTTAACCAAAGACTTGGAAGAAGATCTTAAGAAGATTGAAGAAACATTTGATTTAATTGAGCAATGCTCTCTTGAACAGACTAAGCAAACAGCATATAAGCGAAATAAGGTAGTAGCTCAATTATATATACCAGAGCCAGGTGAAAGCATCCATAGTCTAAAAGAAGCAGTTCTAAGTGAAGTACAAGCCTTAAAACCCGATCATGAAAGTAGAGTAGAAGCTATTGAAAAAGCAGAACGATTAAGGGAAAAGGAAAGAGAATTAATGAAACTTTCAAAATTCCAAGAAGAATTAGGAGACTTTGTTGATGATAAGAAGTTCAAAAATTCAGGAGGAATTGAAGAACTTGAGAGAATTCGTCAATTAAAAGATGACGAAAATCTTAAGAATTCCTTTGGAGTAATTTAGACCTAAGTAATATTAGAACTGTATAAGTATATTTAATTATATAACCACCGTATAATATCTCTAAACCGTTCAAATTTTGATAGAACTTTGATCATACAAGTCTTTGTTTCTATCATTATGTCGTGATTATATAAACTGCATGAATTTACTGTTTCAAATCGTGACAAAGTTGTATTAAATAATGAAATTAAGAAATTCTTAAACTCATTGACATCGAACTGATCATGATCAGCAATTCTTTGAAAATGGATCGTGAAAGATGTTAGTATACTTTCCAATAAATTATACATGTTATTTATAGCCCGTGATATATTGTCAGTATCTACATTTATCAAATAATCAACCAATCTTGCACTATAGCTCCAGACTAGGTACTTATAAGATGCTTTAAAAGATCTTTTAGTTTCTAAGGATGGACAGATATCACCAGGGAAATCTCTCGTTATTTCCAATGTACAAGTATCAATATCCATACCAACGAACTTTAACGTTGGACGTCTTAATTGAAATCCAACTATTTCTGTTTTGTCAATATTCACAAATGCACTATATTCATGTAATGACTGTCCATTAACTATTCTAGTAACTTTCCTACAACTCGTGATATCAGTTGTAATTAGTAAGAAGTCATCCACTAATCTTAAGAGGATACTGTTATTTTCTAATTCTAAGAATCCAAATTGTTCATCAACAAGCTCATTGTAGACAATATCACAGAAGATTGACAGTAGAGGAAAACCCTGAAATACTCCCGTTTTCCTTCTATACTGTTTATCTCCTTCCAACATTAGAGTTTCATATACTTGAGTTTTGCAAAGGTTAATGATTTCTTCCTTTGAAAAATCATACATTTTAGCTTTATCGATTAACACCTTCGATTTTGAAATGTTTAGACTTTCCTTAACTTTACCAAATTCAAACTCTTCAAGTTGTGAATCATCTTTCACACTAACAATCGATTTCTTCATTTTAAAATTGTTAAGTGCCATTGAATAATAGCTTCTGACAAAGTATCTCTTATCTAGAGGCTCATTTTCAAATAACTTTTCTAATTGACCTATTATCTTTTCATGTTTCAAGTTATCATAACAATTCTTCATGTCAAACTTGACAAAGAAAAGATCAGGCAACTTATCGCCATATTGTTGAACTAATCTAAGCTTGAATTCCTTAATTCGTCTTGCAATATCGCCAACTGAATAACATCTCGGAGTACCAGTCAATTGATCTCTTTCTTTAATTTTCGAAATCAATATTTGACGTACGGGACTAATAACTTCATTTACATACCCTAAATATTCAAATTTCTCTTTATCTTTATTATGAGATTTATTAAATAGCCTCATATACTGCAAGTGTGACGGTACACAGATGACACGAAAGACATTTCCCTTTGGAATTAATCTAAGATACCCGAAATTGAATCGAGTAAATATTGCCTTAGTGCGGTAAACATCATCTTCTTCAACAGGTAGTAAGAAGTTCAGGACATAATTTTCAAAAAAATCTGAAGTTAATGTCTTCCATATAGATCGAGGTACATAATATAGTTTCACTTCAGTAGCGCCTGCCGGTATACACAGATGCCAATATAGATGTAAAAGCCTTCGCAAAAATGAATTGAAGAACCATTCCATAAATTTAAGAAACATATCACGTCGTGATTCGAAATCTTGTTTAGAGGTTACATTAGCTCCTTTTCCGAGCCATCCTATATCTGTAATTTTGATATCATTAATCTGATCAATTGGCAATGATTTAGTGACTGGGGATGAAATAACAAATTCTACAATTCTCTTTGTTACTTGTGATCTATTATACTTTGATCCCCAAATATCTAGTGGGAAGATCCGTCGTACTACAGTAAGCACTATTCTTATGACTAGATGATACGAAGACGAACAATCAAGAACATTGCCACTTGACTTCTCTGACTTTGATATACCAGAAATTGTTTCAAACATTCTAGAATAATTGAGCTTTTTATCTAGAGTTATCACTTTAGCAAATATCGCATTAATTTGTCTGAATCTTTTGGGTAAATAATTACGATTAGCTACCTCTTGAGGGAATATCTGATTTAATAAATTCTTAGAATCTCCAACATTAAGGAACATGGTATTAATAGTAGTTCCATTACGTGACTTATTTATAATCTTAGCTTTTGAGATCCAGGGTCTTTCCTGATACTTGCCTTTAGTCAAAGTACCAAAAACTTGAACACAATGACCACTGTCTAACTTAACTATGGCCTTGTTAGATATTACCATTTCAAAAAAGGCCCTATTGCCAATCAATAAATATAGTGTTCTCCAATTTTCACTTCTTAGCACATTTACATGGAGATTTCCCGTCGGACTTACCAAAAGTGAGTTCCACCTAAAATCAAAAGAGGGGTTCAAAAACCCCATGATCAAGACATTAGGAATCTTCTCCTGTATCAAATATTCCAATAAGCGATCGACATAATTAGTATAAGAACAATGTTCTAACAAATATGGTGGTATAGACTTACGCGCCCCAAAAGTCTGGGGTATTATAGTGGTAGACTTCAAGAATTGAACAAACAGATTCGAAACATTTTTAGTGTATAAGCAATCTTGAAACCCATTGATTTCCTTCTCTAGATATATCCATAAATTGGTCATTGGCCTGATAAAGCGCTGTTGCAACCTTTTGGATGGCTAAAACATAATTTGTTAGCTCTCTAGAAATGATCGCAAAATCTGAAAAATATCAAATTGAAAAAAAAAAAAAAAAAAAAAGATAATCTACTATGTGTAGTAGTAGTAAGGAATGGCAAGAAGAGGTAGAACACCTGTCGTATCGGACTATGTTGATATAGAAAACGGTATCATACATGGCGTACTCAAGCAAGTGCGGGCTCAAGATCTGGACTCGTTTAGGAGTAAGACTGCTTCTTTAGTAGAAGTATGGTGCTGTGAGATCATCCCAACTCAAGCTCAACTCTTGGCTAATGTCATACGAGATCATATAAATAGTAATGATGAGGTAAGCTTGATCCATCTAAAGCGATTTCTTAAAGAGGAAAGATCAGATGTCACGGTTTTAAAAGCTGTTTTGTGTTCCACCACGTTTTTAGAGACAGAGGAAGCTGTTATGACATTTATTGCAGCACATACCAATATTGATATAAAATGTCTATATACTATAGAGGTGCCAAAATATCCCGCAAGAACAAAGGAAATCTCAGACTTATGGTCGGATACATATTGGCCGATGTCTTGGAAAGGAAATCCAAATCATCAATTCTTAAATTCCGTCACATTCAATATGGATTTTGAAAAAAGCATAGTCAATAAGTTAATTGAAAAATATAAACAGTCACTAACATATCCATGCCTGGTGACAATAATAGCAAAAGAAACCGAAAATAATGAAGGCGAAATTCTTGCAATCACTCGAAGCACAGACTGCACTAATCCGTATAATCATAGTGTTATGCAAGCTATTGACTTCATATCTGAATCAGAGAAACAACGAAGAAAATTGGCCACTGGTAAACACAAGGAACCATCCAACTATTTATGTCACAATTTATGGTTTTATGTAACCCACGAACCATGTGTGATGTGCTGTATGGCCTTGGTACATTCAAGAATTGGACGAATAATATATCTCAAAGAATCTCCTCAGTCAGGAGGTCTAGAATCCAATTATCAGTTAGGTGATAGGGATGGACTTAATTGGAAATTTGATATATGGAAATGGATAGATCAGAAAGACATAGATACACTCGACTCTTTGGGCAAGAATCTACAAGTCGAACACAATGTCAATTACTAATACAGAACTCTTTAACTTCGTAAATGTAACGCTAATTCTAGCTTCGTAGAACTATCTAGAGAATCACTCACTAGATCATCTATAGAATCCAAATTGTGGGGATACCTCAGATCATTCAATTGATCTATTAGAAGTCTTATATCCTTTAAGACAGATGCGATCTGAGCATCATAGTTTTCATTATCCAAATGAGCGTTGCCTAGTAATTTTTCCAACAGTTTATTAAGATCTGCCAACGAACTCTTACTTACTAATGTACTATTATCTTCTCTGTTTATAACATGTTCAATGGGAACATCAAAAGTATTCTGTATATTACTCTCTATAGGATCAATAGATATATCTTGTCTCTGATTTTTCAATTCACTATAGAAAGATTTCACTAATTCGTCATCAATACCAGCGGGAAATAGCCTTTTGAAATAGTTATAGGGTATTATAGTTTCTAAATAAGACCGCTTGATAAGGTAGTCCGAAAGGATAGTCTTAGCCTCCATTTAAGTCACGTGTTAGACAAAGTACAAACTATTTATCTAAATCTATACTAGCTTTCAATGTTTATATTAGACCGCGACTTCAGGAAGGGTCGTGTGGTGATACCAGGAAACTGAAAAAAAACAAAATCTCAAAAGAGAGAGAGCGTAAATTTGACCTACCAATATAGAGAAACAAATAGTAGATTATCAATCATTCCATTAAATAGATAGAGCTGAAGATGTCGTCTTTGAATTACGATACTTCGTCCTTCTATGTACAAGGGCTAGCCACCAGCTTTGCAAAGAGATTACTAGATGAACAGGACAATTCTTTACTTTTAAATATAGCTCCTGTTGGTAGGCAAGCAAAGCGTAACGCACAACAGATCAACTATTCTGAAGATTACGTGGATGACTTTGATTTTGAAGATACTCCTTCTGCACCTAAACAGTCCAACTCGAACAGTCAACAACAATCCAACGCACAAAGACTCACACCTGCTAGACCCACTCCTTCATTAAAGAATTTGGATAATGAACAAAAGTTAGTAGAATTAGTAAACAAACCTGAAGTTCTTGTTCCTATAAAGATATTGTTAGAAAATCCCAATTCAACTCACAAATTAGTGGATTCTTTCTTGTGGAACTTGAATGAACTGTTAATAACGCCACAAGAGTTTGCAGACATTGTTTGTAATGATTTGGAATTACCCAACTCTATGCAACTGCAAATTACCGAGTCTATAATTCAACAAATTGAAGAATTCAGTTATGCATCTAACTTACAGCTTCCTAGTGATGCTCCATCTGTCGTTATAATAGACTTATCAGTTAACTTAAACAAATACCTTTATCAAGATAGATTTGAATGGGACTTAAATCAAAAGGACATAACTCCAGAACAATTTGCACTGATTGTAGTAGATGATTTGGGATTAGATTTAGAATTCAAGCCGGCTATTTCTCAAGCACTTCATGAAATCATTCTCAGAGTCAAGAAAGAAATTGTAGATGGATCTTATAATAGTGAATTCCAACATTTACACCTTACAAGAGGATTGAATTTTGAATGTGGAATTAGAATTTTTACTGAAAATAGTATTCAAAATGGAACTGATCATTGGGAACCAATAGTTGAAGTATTGACTCCAAGTGAAATAGAAAGAAGAGAAAATGAAAGAATTAGAAACTTGAGAAGATTGAAGAGAGAAAATATGAAGAGAGATTATGATGATATTGGAAGTAAGAGACGTCAACTTATGGGTAGAAGAAGATTTGATGAGTTAGAAGGTACATGGAGAAACTATTAATACATAAATATGTATAAGTGTAATATAGAATTTTGTCAAATGAATATTGTAGGATGCGGCGCTTTACTGAAAAATATACCCCCTCTTTGAATGTGCGATCTAAATCTGATAAAGAATTATTTTAGCTTCTTTTTTTTTTACAACAATTAATCTTCTTTCATGTATTACTTCTTTAACTCTAAAATTGCAATAACACTTTCTAGAACGAAGCTAGTTTATAGAAAGAATATAGTTTATAGAAAGAATATAGAGACAGCATCACTTAAAATTTGGGTCAAAAAGAAAGAATATCCTAATAACTAATCAATTATCTTAACGGATTCTTGCCAGCGGTTAAAAACCTCTTTGAAAAATCTAATACCAATTCCTACATCTTTATAACCCATAATACTTCTAATTGAATGCATACTAAGTATAGGTAATCCAACATCAATAATTAACTTAGCACCATTTATACCTCGTAAAGAATCACTCAATATAGGACCAATAGTACCTCCTGATCTGCTATCATTCCGGATATGGAAATGTTGTAATTTTATATCGGGTAAATGATTAGTAATTATATCTTGTAAAAAGACATATGCTGATGAATCACTCAACACATGCATGTTAGAATCAAATTTTATTGATGGTCCGACATTAGGTAAAGGAAAATTATGTTCAAGATATACATTCTTGAAATTAGGATTTAAAGCATGGGTAACATCAGTTGATAAAAGTACAGAGTTATGAGTTAATTGTAATAAAGCCTCTTGAGGATTAACTTCAGTTTTAGTAGAGACTATGGACTTGAAAATATCAATTAAAAAGCCTCCTTTGGCACCTGTCCTGGTAGCACTTCCAATTTCCTCATGATTGGACAAATAAATTCCATTAAACCCATCATAAGATTCAATGTCATTACCTTCTTTATAAAACTTTTGACTGAATTCTATTAATCCATAAATAGAATCAAATGAACATAATCTATCATCCAAGCTAGAGGAATAAATAAATTCTTCATCTAATCCACCTCTAATAGCTGGTTGAGAATCTACCAAATCCAAGTCCAAAGCAACTATGGAAGATAATGAAGATTGTGATAATTCAGTAACATATCTTAATAGACCAAGTGAATGTCTATTGTATAATATGGAAGACTTTTCCTCCTCAGTTGGTTTCAACTCTTCATATACATTTGAATCCTTATATGATATTATTGGAACCATTTCAGTTTGTGTATTATATTCCTTTTCAGGAAGACCAAAATGAGGAGCCAATTGAGGTATAAAACCAACTGGATGGGGAAATGAGTTAACTAACTTCCTGGTAACCTTCTTAGTTTGCTGATCTTTAACTAATACTGCACCTGCTAATGCCAAATCTCTATTTAACCATAAGTGATTCAATGCTCCTGAGTAAGGTGCTACCCCCAACAATTCATATGGTTCAGATTCCTTATCAGACGAAACTTTTGTCAGATTATGTGGATTGATTTTAACTGACAAAGCATCACAATGACTGCCAATAAAACAACTCCCATTGGAAGGTTTCCATTTCCCTCCGATTACGAAGGCTATTAAAGTTAAGTCATCTTTAGAAGTGAAATAAAATCCTGGCTTACCTTCAAGATTAATCAATTCATTCTCCTTTATATATTTAAAGCCATTATTCTCTAATAAGGACTTGAAATGAAGTACAGTATGATAAGTAGTAGGGTTATAATTCATAAATTCTATAAATTTGTCTGCGTAAGTATCATAATAATCAGCAAAATCTGTGGCTTTTTCCTCGGAATCAGAAGTGAATGGTGTTGAATTTTCTATAACTTGAACTGGACGATTATCAAACGTAAACTGTTGTGAAATGTTCGAATCACTAGCTTGAAATTTAGGCATTTGCAAAATGTACTCAGATGGCTGTTCTTTGTCTGTTAAATACTCCTCCTCAGTATTGTAATCCTCATAGTCGGAGTAATCATCGGTAGTGGAAAGCACTCCATTATCATTGGTTGTCACAATGGTGAACTCTTCTGAATGTAGTGGCCCACTCATGTTGAACTGCTCCACTTATAGCCTGAGTATAAAGTCAATTGATTGTTACAAATTTGCTGTCTTCTCTTAATAGGCTTATCTACCAGCATAAATATTACGATTCTTGTCACGTGATCGATAATTTGTGCCAAAGCTAAACACGGCTCAAATATTTCGGATAATAAGTCCGTTTTTGCACCTTGGCTATATTTTCTAGCCGCAAATCTTCCTGATAATTTGCACTTAAATAGAGAAGTCTTATGGAACCTTCCAACTCTACAGTGGAGATAAATTCCCCTCTTAGCAATGTAAATAGTATGAGGATAAAAAAGATATCAGAAACAAAGTAAGACACTAGAGCTTTGGAAGTTTTCTAAAAAGTTAAACGCACAATCCATATTTCTAGAGGAAACTTTGCGAAAACATTGCCAACAGAAAGTCTTTAAAACACATTTTATTACAAGTCCAAAAATAAAATACAGAAGTATTAAGTTAAAAATTATTTTCCTGAATGCAGATTAGCAAAGACATTATGTATTTATTCAGAAATTCGAACGAACAATGTTAATATGGGTGTTATATTTATATACGTAAAGAGCAAAGGCGTATTCAAAAATAATACGAATAGAAAAATGTTTATGATAGAATCAATTGAGAATTTGCAACAAATATGTCTTGAAATTAGAAGAATAAAATAGTCCTAAGGCAACTTCGAAGTTTAACCCTTTCTCATCTAAGGTCAATATCTCATATTCCTTAGGCCACCGAATAAGAAATTATACATGAACAACTAAAATAAATCAGAACAACAACATTGCTGCTAAAATAAAAATCATGATTTTGAGGCATTTCCAATTTCTTCAAAACACCACCTACACTAAAAGTTGGAACTGAATTTGGATAATAACCTCCAATTGTAAGTGAAACAGAACTAATAACTTCACCAGTATCACCTTTAGAACCATTAAAATTACTACCAGTGCTTTCACTAGGCACAGTTATAAAAGAATCAGTACCATCTGAAGATGTATTAATCTTTGTGGTGTAGGTAGTAGTATAAGTGCCGGCCCATGAAGTACTCTCAGTAGTGCTACTATATTGGTATTTGGAGTACTAAAGATATAGCGATAGAAATTAGTTCGCTAGGAGTGGAAACCAAGACCTGCAGTATTCACCAACATAATTCTATTAGGATAGTAAAATCCTGAAGTCAAATATAATCTTGAGCTATAGTAAGAGGACGATCCTAGCCACAAGCTTCTGATACGAAGTCTGTTAAATTTTTCCATCCGGAGAAACTGTCGGACAACGCATGTTGGATGTGTGTCACAACACTGGAAAGCTATTCCAGCACCCACTAAGATTGATCTAGCATTATCAACTTCAAGATTAAAACTATAATCGCCTGTTTCAGTGGGGAAGTATATCTATATGAGGGAATATGATATGAGATAATATGGTGCTCTATAAATAACCTAAAGAATGAAGTACGAAGAATCCCGTGAGTGCGACTGTAAAGTTCGTTTATGAGGTTGTAACAATACACATCGCCCCAGGCTAGTTCCTTGTATCGTCAACAATGATCAGGGGTGTACCCAAATGAAAGAGAATGGTCTTCTATGCCAAAACTTCAGTATCTTTTATAGCCGCTAATCAAATTATCAACTTCAGAATCATTGACGTAATCCACCAAACCTTATTGATATCCGGAATCAATAAAATCTCATAGCGATACGAAGTTGCAACATATATCTGTAAGCTGTAATGGTTGTGAGCATAGGATGGGATACTCTAATACTGTGATACTAATTAAAAGAAATTAAAGAACAAACAAAATAAACTGAAATTCAGAAGTTTCTAATACTCCCATGGATAATTATATAGTTTTTATATAGTAACTGTGACAATATATCTTGTTTAAGAAACACACTCACATGGAATCTTTCGCATTCAACAAACAAGATATTGATGATCACCTTATGATATTGAGAACTGAATCACAGGAGCACAAGCTACTAGAATAGAAGTAAACGAGAAATGGCCAAAAAAAACAAATAACCTTAACAATTGTCCCTCTGTCGTTCGGTTTTCAATCTCAGAACGAGACCATCGATGTCTTGTTGGTTAAATGTAGTACAATCCATAATGTAGTATTTAAAACAAAACACTTATATTAATCAAAGTTACTATATAAAACCTATATACTTATATCATACGTAATAGAGGTCTATTTAAACCTCTTAGCATAGGCTACTCCCATGCTTGTATCACATGAGTGCTGACCAGATAGATGATCCTAAAGGTCATCCAGATGACATTAAATGTCACCTGTTTTATCTGCATCAACAATTTCACACAACCATTGCATCTTATGTGTGACCTTCAACACCCTCAATGATAATCTTTGAGGACCGAGCGACATAAGCCCACTGTACAAAGGTACTTTAACTACTTAGCTATGTTCTTACTCTCTTGATAATTAACTCATTTCAATTCTATATAAAATTTAAAAGAGATTCTGAAATAAATATCGTATTAATAATAGCAAAATAACATAAACTTTCATTCTGTAATAAATTTATACATAAGGCATTATTTTATCTTAAGGGACATTCATATTAAATTATTGTCGTTCAGTCCACAATCTCACAATGTGATCTTCGATATCTTGTACGTTTAGTGTTATAGATTCAATATTTGAATGTCTCTTAAACAAAATACTTATATTTTCATAGTTACTATATAGAAAACTGTCGTTCGGTCCTCAATCTTACAATGAGATCATCAATGTCTTGTACATTTAGAGTTAAAGATTCCATAGTTAATGTTTCTTAAACAAAATACTTATATTATCATAGTTACTATATAAAACCTATATAATTATCTATAGGGATATTAGAGGTCTATTTATACCTCTGAGTTCACACACATGTGTTGTAACAACAACTCTAATAACACATTATTAGAGTACCCCCTTTCTATTGTTACAACCCCCCTTTTATTGTTACAACCATTTGTAGCAAGTTACAACACTCTACCTGTCTTCACAACCATTGTAGCTTACAAACATGTTGCAACAGCCTCCCTTAAGGTGGAATGGTTGTGAGACGGTATGCCTCCCTTAATCTGATAAAAGCTGTAATTTAGGAAGATTACCTATTCCAGCAAGTGTGCAAAGATGTGCATGAGGATCGGCTGGCAATGATTTAGTTAAGACATCAGCGGGCATATGCTTAGTATTAAGGTAATGAACAGTAAAGTCCTTATTAATGTGGTGGCGAATAAAATGGTAGCATCTCTTGATATGTTTGGTTCGACTGTGGAAAACGGGGTTGGTAGCGATTTTCATTGCACTCTGACTATCACAATTAAGTTTGATGGCTGGTAAGTCTAACTCCAATTCCTCAAAGATTTCTTTTAACCATAAGAGCTCCTTACTGACCAGAGCTAAACTATAGTATTCAGATTCAGCACTAGACATAGCAACGACTTTTTGCTTCTTACTTTTCCAGATAACTGGGCCATCAGCATATTTAACAATGTATCCGGAGGTTGATCTGCTATTGGTGGTATCTCCACACCAGTCGGCGTCACAGAAACCAATAATTGAAGATGTATCTGTTTTCTGATATCTAATACCAAACTCCATAGAACCACTAATATAACGAAGCATGCGCTTAGCAGCTTTTAAATGGTAGGTGGTAGGAGATTGAAGGAATTGTGATAAGCTTGAAACAGCAAAGCTGATATCGAGCCTGACAGTGTTTGCTAAGAATAACAATTTTCCAACGAGACTGCGAAATTCCGTAGCATCAGCAGGACTGGCGTCAGCAGGCACATCCTCTAAGTGCTGATTGGCTAATAAGGGGGTCCGAACTGGATTTAAGGAATTCAGTTCAATTCCATAAGATGTAAAAATGGACTTACAATAATCTTCAGCAGTGATTCCTTTAGTTCCATCATGGAATTGCTGAATGTTAAGGCCTAGGAACTTGTGGCATTGGCCGAGATCTTTCATCTTGTAGTATGCCAGTAAAGTTGTCTTGAGTTCGAGTATTTCAGCTAAATTGGAACCACTTATAAGCAAGTCGTCAACATATAAAGCAATAATTATGATTCCTGATGAACGATGTCTAATATATAGACCATATTCAGATTCCAAACGCTTAAACTGAAGTTCCTTTAATGTAGCATCAAATTTAAGATTCCACTGGGCCGCAGATTGTTTTAACCCGTAAAGGGCTTTATGCAATCTGAGAACCTTGTGGTCATCGACTTCATATCCTGGTGGTTGACGTAAATATAATTCTTCATGGAGATCTGCATTAAGAAAGGCAGTCTTAACATCCATTTGGTGAATAATAAGGTGTAGTTGAGCCAGAATAGCCAATAAAAGTCGGACGGATTCGTACCTAATAACAGGCGCGAATGTGTCGTGGTAGTCCACAGAAGGTATTTGTGAAAAGCCTCTAGCGACTAGGCGGGCTTTATAACTTCCATCACCTTTTATGGAATAAACCCACCTACAGCTAATGGCTTGACGACCTTCAGGAAGCCCAGACAACGTCCACGTATGATTGGCAATTAAAGACAGATATTCATCATCCATGGCGGATTTCCACTTATCATGATCCTGGGATTTCATTGCTTGTTGAAACGTATTTGGAACCTTAATGGGCAGTTGGACATGGTAAATATAATCCACAGGAAAGGCATCAACATAAACAGCATATTCTGGATCATCACTAGTATCATCGGCAATTGAAGAACTACTGGGTGGTGGATGATCGGAATCATAATACATGATTTGGGGTTGTTCTGTCGTACGACGGAGTTTCTTGGAGTCTGGAGCATAAGAGTCGGAGTCAGTATAACCATAGTCTGAAGTAGCTGTCATTTCAGGCTGATATGGAATTAAAGCAGTGGAATGTAATATAATGTTACTGGACGGATCAGCTTCACGTCTCTTCCGTTTCTGTTGTGAACGCAGAACAGTTAAAAATTCTAAAGGTGATGGAGATACGAGATTTTCTTCAGCATCCGGCGAAACAGCAGGTTTAATGGTATCGGGTACTTCGATAATGGAAGTAGGTTCAGCGACATCTTCTTCGTGGGAAGTCATACTATCATCATCACCATCATAAACATCTCCATCATAAACATCTCCATTATAATCATCTCCATTATAATCATCTCCATTATAATCATTTCCATTATAATCATCTGCGTGGGTGATATTAACTTCATAATCAATAGGGTCGGTATCCCTAACATTTTCTGACTTAGTTGCATCGAGTTCATTCATACTTGCATCAGATCGGTAGTGATCATCATTGGTAACTCTAACAGGAGGTGGCGAGCGGTCGGAAGAATTATAATATCTAAGAGAGGAAATTCCACCACTAATCCCCAATGTGGTATTAGAATGAACATTAATTTCACCTTGGTAGGCTAACTTTTCAAAAGGAAATTCATCTTCTATGAATCTAACTTGACTGGCAGAAAAGATTTTCCGAGTGACCAAATCATATAATCGATAGGCTTTTCTGTTTGGGTCAAATCCCAACATAATAGCCTCCCTTGATGTAGAGTCAAATTTGGACACTCTTAATTTTGGGGGAACCAAAGCATAACACAAACACCCAAAAACTCGTAATTGGTCATAATTGGGAGGATTCCCAGTCCATTTCTCATATGGAACGACCAACTGATGCTTGGGAGCATGACGAGGCATTAAGTTAAGCAAGTACGTAGCAGTGAGTACAGCCTCTGGCCAAAAGTGATCTGGAAGTGATCCATCACGAAGTAAAGATCTAGCAAATTCTTGAATTGTTCTGTGGGAACGTTCAACAACTCCATTCTGATAACTGTGATATGGTACTGTCAATTCGTGACGAATTCCGGTTTCATGAAAGAAATTAGTAAGTTTGACATTATTGAATTCAGAACCATTATCTGTTCTAACTATTTGAACCTTTGCAGAATTCTGACGATCACAGGATCTAATGAAGTTGATAATAAGTTGACCAACTTCAGCAGTAGAAGTCATTGGAAAAGTTGTAATGAATCTTGATTTATCATCAACAATAGTGAGAAAGTATTTGCAACCATTATAGGCTGGTGGAAATGGACCACAGACATCCATATGAAGGATTCCTCCAAGTGTTGTAGCTCTCCGAGTGGAATACTTTGGAAATTTGAAAGTCATCTTTGACTTCATACAACTACGGCAATTCTTCAGGTGACACTGAATTCCGAGTTTTCTAAAATTATCCTGAATACCACGACCTGGGTGACCAAGTCTCTTGTGTAAAATTTCCTGAGGAGTTCTAGCAACATTACCAATAAATGCATTTCCAACCCCCTCATTTTTCATAGTATCAATTTCAATAGTATACAAATTTGCCCGTAAACTACCATGGTGCGATAATTTATTCGCAGCAAGATCAATAGATGCAAAACCTGCATAGACTCCAGTTGAGTCAAAGACGAAGGTAGCACCCCTACGGGCTGCTGCAGGGATGCTAATGAGATTAACCGCCGATTTGGGAATATAGTAGACGTTAGTAAGATCAAAATCTGGAAGACTTACTTTACCAATACCTTCAACTTGCATGGTTGATCCATTAGCACAATCAACATTATGCTTAAAATTAGTGTCAATTTCAGAAAATAATCTAATATCCTTAACAATATGGCTTGAAGCACCAGAATCAAAATGAAAAACAGCATTTCTGGGTTTTTCAGAAACTTGAAAAGCCAGATCACCAACGTAGAAACTACTTCTTGATGTAGACTTGCTCGTGTTTGTACCATTGGTCGATTCATTTCTGGATTGTTCATTTTTGAGTTCTGGACACTTATTCTTCTTATGGCCTTCCTTCTTACAATGATAGCAAATAACCTTTTTACTACGATTAACAACTAAAGCGGTATCCAGGTTAATGGTAAAGTCTAAATTATCAGGAGGATTTGTACCAATACGTAAAGCTAATTTCCGAATAGTAGCAACATCAAAAATAGCATTGATTTTTCTTTCTTTAAGGGAGTGAAAAGCCCTTTCAATTTGTCCCCATTTAGTATCAGGAATAGTTGCAAAGTATATAAGTCCACTAGTTTCTTGGCCATTAAAACGGCAGAAAACATTTTCTCCAAGCATTTCCCAATCGTCAGCAGTGGGAGAACCAAAACCGTACTTTCTAATGAGTCTAGCAGCAGCTGTAAAATCAATGTTACCATACTCCTCACAAATTGAAAGGTAAGCGGTATCACCTGAATAACCTCTGTATTCCTTCCAAATGGTGTCAGATATGGTCAAGGATAGAACATGATTAAGCATTCCTACAACACTACTCTTCAATCTATTAACATCCGTAGGACCAACTTCTTCAGTAAATTGAAAAAAGTCATTTCCATGAATTAAGAAACCTGAGATCCCAAGTTGATTGAAGACGTCAACGAAACTGCTCTTCCAGGTGTAGAAGTTTTCAAGTCCTTTCAACTTGACTTGCACGCTGGCAGAAGCAGGGCTCATAACTTGTCGTTCGGTCCTCAATCTTACAATGAGATCATCAATGTCTTGTACATTTAGAGTTAAAGATTCCATAGTTAATGTTTCTTAAACAAAATACTTATATTATCATAGTTACTATATAAAACCTATATAATTATCTATAGGGATATTAGAGGTCTATTTATACCTCTGAGTTCACACACATGTGTTGTAACAACAACTCTAATAACACATTATTAGAGTACCCCCTTTCTATTGTTACAACCCCCCTTTTATTGTTACAACCATTTGTAGCAAGTTACAACACTCTACCTGTCTTCACAACCATTGTAGCTTACAAACATGTTGCAACAAAAACCTATATAATTATCCATAAGATTATTAGAGGTCTATTAATACCTCTGAATTCTACTCATACGCATTCTAATAATAATATTAGAGTACTCCCATCCCGTTTACATACCCATTACAGATTACACATGATTTGAACAATAATACCAGATGATCAGCTCCTAGACTTCCGATCACCTCTTTATGATGTTTTCATTTAACCCTCTGAGTAACTCAAGGAAGGTTCTTTGCATACGAATCTTCTAATTGCAGAATACTTGATGCATTAAAAGAAAGCATCAAAATTTACACATACACCCAAAATATTTTAAATTGATGAATCATAATACATCGCGTTCCTATCCTTCAACGTCGTTACCAGCTCAATAATTGAATAATATCATGAAATTAAGTATAAACAGGGTAAAAGGTCATGTAAACCATACAATGGATGTATAAAATTGTTGTTGATACTGATATAGAACAAGCAAAATTAAGTGACATCTAGATGACTTTAGTACCATCATCATCTATCAAGTTAACATGATACAAGCCTCCCTGTGCTAAATGTTGCAACATGTTTGTAAGCTACAATGGTTGTAACTTGTTACAAATGGTAATAACAATAAAAGGGAGGGGTTGTAGCAATAGAAAGGGGGTACTCTAATAAAGTGTTATTAGAGTTGTTGTTACAACACATGTGTGTGAACTCAGAGGTATAAATAGACCTCTAATATCCCTATGGATAATTATATATGTTTTTTATATAGTAACTATGATAATATAAGTATTTTGTTTAAGAGACATTCAACTATGGAATCTATAACTCTTAATGTATAAGACATTGATGATCTCATTGTGAGATTGAGGACCGAACGACAAGATTGAGGACGAAACAAGAATTGCTAATATGATTGTGATTATTAAATGACGAGTACAAAGATTATTTTTGATTATACTGAGTCAGCGACGAGAGTGAGAGGAGGCCTAAGGAGGCATATGATGCTTTAAGCATATGTAAGATGATAATTATTTGAAAAAAAGACTTGTCCTCTGATTTAAAGAAAGAGGAACAGTTGCTTAAATATTTTTCAGATAATGTTGCTTCAATAAATTCTAATGCTGCTTCAAATTAATTGATTAACTGTCAATTTGTTTCAATATCAACTTCAAATATCTACCTAGTTCAGTCGTAACGATATTATTAGTGTGTCTTGTTTGTTGAATGTGATAGGTTCCATGTCAGTGCGTCTCTTTGTCGCTCGGTTTTCAATTTCAGAACGAGATAATCGATATCTTGTTTATTAATGGTAAAAACAAGCACTATATTAATCATACTTTACAAAACTTCTATACTTATAATATCATACGTAATTGAGGTCTATTTATACCTCTCAGCATAGGCTATTCCTATGCTTGTATCACATGAGTGCTGACCAGATAGATGATCCTAAAGGTCACCTGTTTTATCTGCATCAACAATGGCACACAACCATTGCATCTTATGCGGATGTGTGGATGTGTGGATGTGACCTTGAACACTCTCAAACTATATAATTATATTATCACAGTTACTGTATAAAAACTATATAATTATCCATAGGCGTATTAGAAACTTCTGAATTTCAGTTTATTTTGTATGCTCTTTAATTTCATTTAATTTCATTATCTCTTTTAATTTCATTTGTAATAATTACTTCAGCGGATGAAAAACCCTTTTATCACAATATTAGACAGTCGCATCCTATTCTTACATTGAATACAGCTTACGCCCATGTTGCAACACTCTGATTTATAAGACGTGAACTAGCATCGACCCATAAGTTTGTTTTATTTCAGATTTAACTGATTATAGCTTTTTGGAAAGGTTTCTTTGCGCACTATTCAAACTTAATTTTTTTGTATTCTTAATTTATAGTCCACACTATATTATATAAAATTTATACTTGCCCAATAAGCATTAAAAATATTCGAGGTATATTAGTTGCTCTCAATCCTGCTAGTTTCTGTCGTTCGGTCCTCAATCTTACAATGAGATCATCAATGTCTTGTACATTTAGAGTTAAAGATTCCATAGTTAATGTTTCTTAAACAAAATACTTATATTATCATAGTTACTATATAAAACCTATATAATTATCTATAGGGATATTAGAGGTCTATTTATACCTCTGAGTTCACACACATGTGTTGTAACAACAACTCTAATAACACATTATTAGAGTACCCCCTTTCTATTGTTACAACCCCCCTTTTATTGTTACAACCATTTGTAGCAAGTTACAACACTCTACCTGTCTTCACAACCATTGTAGCTTACAAACATGTTGCAACAGCCTCCCTTAAGGTGGAATGGTTGTGAGACGGTATGCCTCCCTTAATCTGATAAAAGCTGTAATTTAGGAAGATTACCTATTCCAGCAAGTGTGCAAAGATGTGCATGAGGATCGGCTGGCAATGATTTAGTTAAGACATCAGCGGGCATATGCTTAGTATTAAGGTAATGAACAGTAAAGTCCTTATTAATGTGGTGGCGAATAAAATGGTAGCATCTCTTGATATGTTTGGTTCGACTGTGGAAAACGGGGTTGGTAGCGATTTTCATTGCACTCTGACTATCACAATTAAGTTTGATGGCTGGTAAGTCTAACTCCAATTCCTCAAAGATTTCTTTTAACCATAAGAGCTCCTTACTGACCAGAGCTAAACTATAGTATTCAGATTCAGCACTAGACATAGCAACGACTTTTTGCTTCTTACTTTTCCAGATAACTGGGCCATCAGCATATTTAACAATGTATCCGGAGGTTGATCTGCTATTGGTGGTATCTCCACACCAGTCGGCGTCACAGAAACCAATAATTGAAGATGTATCTGTTTTCTGATATCTAATACCAAACTCCATAGAACCACTAATATAACGAAGCATGCGCTTAGCAGCTTTTAAATGGTAGGTGGTAGGAGATTGAAGGAATTGTGATAAGCTTGAAACAGCAAAGCTGATATCGAGCCTGACAGTGTTTGCTAAGAATAACAATTTTCCAACGAGACTGCGAAATTCCGTAGCATCAGCAGGACTGGCGTCAGCAGGCACATCCTCTAAGTGCTGATTGGCTAATAAGGGGGTCCGAACTGGATTTAAGGAATTCAGTTCAATTCCATAAGATGTAAAAATGGACTTACAATAATCTTCAGCAGTGATTCCTTTAGTTCCATCATGGAATTGCTGAATGTTAAGGCCTAGGAACTTGTGGCATTGGCCGAGATCTTTCATCTTGTAGTATGCCAGTAAAGTTGTCTTGAGTTCGAGTATTTCAGCTAAATTGGAACCACTTATAAGCAAGTCGTCAACATATAAAGCAATAATTATGATTCCTGATGAACGATGTCTAATATATAGACCATATTCAGATTCCAAACGCTTAAACTGAAGTTCCTTTAATGTAGCATCAAATTTAAGATTCCACTGGGCCGCAGATTGTTTTAACCCGTAAAGGGCTTTATGCAATCTGAGAACCTTGTGGTCATCGACTTCATATCCTGGTGGTTGACGTAAATATAATTCTTCATGGAGATCTGCATTAAGAAAGGCAGTCTTAACATCCATTTGGTGAATAATAAGGTGTAGTTGAGCCAGAATAGCCAATAAAAGTCGGACGGATTCGTACCTAATAACAGGCGCGAATGTGTCGTGGTAGTCCACAGAAGGTATTTGTGAAAAGCCTCTAGCGACTAGGCGGGCTTTATAACTTCCATCACCTTTTATGGAATAAACCCACCTACAGCTAATGGCTTGACGACCTTCAGGAAGCCCAGACAACGTCCACGTATGATTGGCAATTAAAGACAGATATTCATCATCCATGGCGGATTTCCACTTATCATGATCCTGGGATTTCATTGCTTGTTGAAACGTATTTGGAACCTTAATGGGCAGTTGGACATGGTAAATATAATCCACAGGAAAGGCATCAACATAAACAGCATATTCTGGATCATCACTAGTATCATCGGCAATTGAAGAACTACTGGGTGGTGGATGATCGGAATCATAATACATGATTTGGGGTTGTTCTGTCGTACGACGGAGTTTCTTGGAGTCTGGAGCATAAGAGTCGGAGTCAGTATAACCATAGTCTGAAGTAGCTGTCATTTCAGGCTGATATGGAATTAAAGCAGTGGAATGTAATATAATGTTACTGGACGGATCAGCTTCACGTCTCTTCCGTTTCTGTTGTGAACGCAGAACAGTTAAAAATTCTAAAGGTGATGGAGATACGAGATTTTCTTCAGCATCCGGCGAAACAGCAGGTTTAATGGTATCGGGTACTTCGATAATGGAAGTAGGTTCAGCGACATCTTCTTCGTGGGAAGTCATACTATCATCATCACCATCATAAACATCTCCATCATAAACATCTCCATTATAATCATCTCCATTATAATCATCTCCATTATAATCATTTCCATTATAATCATCTGCGTGGGTGATATTAACTTCATAATCAATAGGGTCGGTATCCCTAACATTTTCTGACTTAGTTGCATCGAGTTCATTCATACTTGCATCAGATCGGTAGTGATCATCATTGGTAACTCTAACAGGAGGTGGCGAGCGGTCGGAAGAATTATAATATCTAAGAGAGGAAATTCCACCACTAATCCCCAATGTGGTATTAGAATGAACATTAATTTCACCTTGGTAGGCTAACTTTTCAAAAGGAAATTCATCTTCTATGAATCTAACTTGACTGGCAGAAAAGATTTTCCGAGTGACCAAATCATATAATCGATAGGCTTTTCTGTTTGGGTCAAATCCCAACATAATAGCCTCCCTTGATGTAGAGTCAAATTTGGACACTCTTAATTTTGGGGGAACCAAAGCATAACACAAACACCCAAAAACTCGTAATTGGTCATAATTGGGAGGATTCCCAGTCCATTTCTCATATGGAACGACCAACTGATGCTTGGGAGCATGACGAGGCATTAAGTTAAGCAAGTACGTAGCAGTGAGTACAGCCTCTGGCCAAAAGTGATCTGGAAGTGATCCATCACGAAGTAAAGATCTAGCAAATTCTTGAATTGTTCTGTGGGAACGTTCAACAACTCCATTCTGATAACTGTGATATGGTACTGTCAATTCGTGACGAATTCCGGTTTCATGAAAGAAATTAGTAAGTTTGACATTATTGAATTCAGAACCATTATCTGTTCTAACTATTTGAACCTTTGCAGAATTCTGACGATCACAGGATCTAATGAAGTTGATAATAAGTTGACCAACTTCAGCAGTAGAAGTCATTGGAAAAGTTGTAATGAATCTTGATTTATCATCAACAATAGTGAGAAAGTATTTGCAACCATTATAGGCTGGTGGAAATGGACCACAGACATCCATATGAAGGATTCCTCCAAGTGTTGTAGCTCTCCGAGTGGAATACTTTGGAAATTTGAAAGTCATCTTTGACTTCATACAACTACGGCAATTCTTCAGGTGACACTGAATTCCGAGTTTTCTAAAATTATCCTGAATACCACGACCTGGGTGACCAAGTCTCTTGTGTAAAATTTCCTGAGGAGTTCTAGCAACATTACCAATAAATGCATTTCCAACCCCCTCATTTTTCATAGTATCAATTTCAATAGTATACAAATTTGCCCGTAAACTACCATGGTGCGATAATTTATTCGCAGCAAGATCAATAGATGCAAAACCTGCATAGACTCCAGTTGAGTCAAAGACGAAGGTAGCACCCCTACGGGCTGCTGCAGGGATGCTAATGAGATTAACCGCCGATTTGGGAATATAGTAGACGTTAGTAAGATCAAAATCTGGAAGACTTACTTTACCAATACCTTCAACTTGCATGGTTGATCCATTAGCACAATCAACATTATGCTTAAAATTAGTGTCAATTTCAGAAAATAATCTAATATCCTTAACAATATGGCTTGAAGCACCAGAATCAAAATGAAAAACAGCATTTCTGGGTTTTTCAGAAACTTGAAAAGCCAGATCACCAACGTAGAAACTACTTCTTGATGTAGACTTGCTCGTGTTTGTACCATTGGTCGATTCATTTCTGGATTGTTCATTTTTGAGTTCTGGACACTTATTCTTCTTATGGCCTTCCTTCTTACAATGATAGCAAATAACCTTTTTACTACGATTAACAACTAAAGCGGTATCCAGGTTAATGGTAAAGTCTAAATTATCAGGAGGATTTGTACCAATACGTAAAGCTAATTTCCGAATAGTAGCAACATCAAAAATAGCATTGATTTTTCTTTCTTTAAGGGAGTGAAAAGCCCTTTCAATTTGTCCCCATTTAGTATCAGGAATAGTTGCAAAGTATATAAGTCCACTAGTTTCTTGGCCATTAAAACGGCAGAAAACATTTTCTCCAAGCATTTCCCAATCGTCAGCAGTGGGAGAACCAAAACCGTACTTTCTAATGAGTCTAGCAGCAGCTGTAAAATCAATGTTACCATACTCCTCACAAATTGAAAGGTAAGCGGTATCACCTGAATAACCTCTGTATTCCTTCCAAATGGTGTCAGATATGGTCAAGGATAGAACATGATTAAGCATTCCTACAACACTACTCTTCAATCTATTAACATCCGTAGGACCAACTTCTTCAGTAAATTGAAAAAAGTCATTTCCATGAATTAAGAAACCTGAGATCCCAAGTTGATTGAAGACGTCAACGAAACTGCTCTTCCAGGTGTAGAAGTTTTCAAGTCCTTTCAACTTGACTTGCACGCTGGCAGAAGCAGGGCTCATAACTTGTCGTTCGGTCCTCAATCTTACAATGAGATCATCAATGTCTTGTACATTTAGAGTTAAAGATTCCATAGTTAATGTTTCTTAAACAAAATACTTATATTATCATAGTTACTATATAAAACCTATATAATTATCTATAGGGATATTAGAGGTCTATTTATACCTCTGAGTTCACACACATGTGTTGTAACAACAACTCTAATAACACATTATTAGAGTACCCCCTTTCTATTGTTACAACCCCCCTTTTATTGTTACAACCATTTGTAGCAAGTTACAACACTCTACCTGTCTTCACAACCATTGTAGCTTACAAACATGTTGCAACAGTTTCTATAATTTTTGCTTTCTTTTTAATGACTTTATGCACCTTCAGATATTTATAATTTAAAGACAAACGATTAATACCCGTGTAAAAATTGCTGAAGGATGATGAAGAAGTTTAAAACTATGGTTTTACAATAAAAATGCTGTAATAAAGGAAAGAAATTTGGAAATAGTTGTTAATATCCTAGTGATGAAGCCTAACTGAGTGTTTATAAGAAAGATTTATAATTATTATTAATACTTTCAAGTTTATACTTCCTAATTTTATTACAATTCAAATGAATTATAATATCATTATTGGTACTGGAAGCATTAGCGCCTTTGCTTTTGATATGAAATTGAACAAATCTATGATGCTGCTTTTAGTAGAGAAGACCTTTGGAAAATTTGTTAATGCGATTCAATTGAAAAATGAGTCTGAACAAGAATAAGAGCTACTGCATTCTTGGTGTTTTTCTTTTTGGGGGGCTGATATGTATTTCATAGAAGTCTAATTAAAGAAGATTTGTGTATAGGGAATATAAATGGAGATTGGATTCAGAGAAACTCAGTGAATATGGAATTTACCTGAGGAAAAAAAGACCCTCTCAAAAATTAACACCTTTAAATACTCAGAACTTGAGTAGAAGAATATAGATCTCTTCCAAAGATGCTTGTGGATGGTCAACCTTTCCAAGTTCCAGGTTCAGGAGCTTCGTAAAGTATTTTTAAGCATGTTGCTGTTTGTAATTGACTTGCACATGCATGTCGAATGCAGGTTTTGCATCTATCACCACCATCATAGCCTTACTCTCTTCGCTCCAACGTCAGGGAGTTGCCAAAATGCATTACTTTTGTAGTGTAAATTAAGATTCCACAACCGTTTTTTGGGATTTTGCTGTGAATTTTTGCGATACTTAACGATAATTCCAAGACGCGTCTACGAAAGAAGACTTCAAAAATCTTCCGGGTGGCTTGTATGTGTTAGTTTGCAGCTTCAGAATATTCATGCTGGAATAAGATAGTTAATTTTTACTCTACGTTAATAATCGCCAATGTTCTCTGACATGAACTTACTCCCTCGTTTGTCATCCATGATTTTTTCTATTACCAGATGATTTCCGTGCTATCTTTTAGAGGTGACAACTTTTAAAAGAGTTTCCCTTGGTATATCTCTTTTTCCTAAGGTTTCCCTCCCTATAACCAAGATAAAATAAGTTGTATTCTATAGAGTTAGTTTTTCTTTACACTTCTACTCTTTATTTTGACAACTATTTACAGGAAATAGTCCAAAAACTGATTACAACTACACTGATAAATTATTATATAATGTTTATATATATTAGATGTATTTAATTTGGGAAGTTTATTAGTAAATAATATTTAGCATATATCAATAACTGCTTTTAGGCTCGTTGATTCAAACCTATCATTTCAAGCTACGTTAGCTCTATTCTAAACTCTTTAATCTTCAATCTTCAATCTACGTTTGATTAGTCGTCTGATCTGGTCCATGCCTCTGATGCATTTGCAAAAGAGGTCTGGATTTTTTATAGGAATGATTAATGTTTGGGTTGACGTGTCGAAATTTGGATAGGCCTAGACATATATAGTTAGTATAAAACCTAAATTTAATTGAAATGTTAATACGTTGTCCAATACATTATATCGGTTTCAGATAAAGGTACTGGAAACCACACTATGGAATCTATAACATTTAACACACAAGACATCGATGGTCTCAAACATGTTTTTGATCAGAATTTGTAACTCAGTTATAACGCCCATTTTTATCTAGCTTTAGATGATTTGCATATGTCGTGCATGTGGCTAAATATCATATTCGCAGGGTGGTAAATTCCAATACAAATAATCTATTAGTTACCGCGTTTAAATACCGAAGGCTTTGTATATTACCGTAGATTCTATATAAATATGGATTTGAACATTTATCACCTCTAAAAGGATGGTAGCACAGAAATGAACTGATAGTAGAAAATTTTTATAGATTTGTAGTGATGAATGATACCCAAGATTTCATAAACGAGGGAGAGAGTACTCTCCTTCGGGTGTGTGTCTCGTATTTTGCGGTGCGAAGTATGTATGGCAAAGAGGTATTGATTGGTTGTTAGGTGGAAAGATCTGAGTTAGCAACAATATTATTTTTTGTATTTCCAATAAGTGTAAAGGAGCTATCTATGTGAATTCATGATAAAAGATTGTCTGGCACTATCAAAAAAATCAGTATACGTAGAAATAATCTAATTGCCGCCTATTCTTTTAAAGTAAGTGTAGCTACAGTTTCTATTGGGAGTTATGCTGCTGTTCATAATATGATAATGATGCAAAATATATTTTTATTCGCAATGCGAATTCCTATATACAGAAACTAAACTTAAGAGGTGCTTGATAACCATTTGACTTGATTGTCAATAATGAGACATAAGTCTTCCAACTCGATATTTTTGAAGTGGACAAAATGAACCTTTTGTTCGCATAGAATCTTTTTCATTCGAATCCATTGAATTAACTCGAAATCAGATTTAATTATCTGGTTTCCAACATTAGAATCATACGAGAATGAGCTGTATAATCTGTACTTTAATCTCTTTTTCTCTGAATCGTAAAGATCATCTCTCAGAATATATTGCATAGGATCTAATTTCGGGTAATTACAATGAACTGCAAAAATTGGAACATCGTTATGTTCAAATTTACTTGTATCAACTCCTTCTAAAAATTTAATTTGCTCATTGATAGGTTGTGGTTCATTCACATCCTTGAACAAGGGTTTAATAACTTCATTTTCAAATAAAACATCATCTTTTATTGGATCCTTCTGTGCCATGGCTACTCCTTTGAAGTCCCCAGAATTTTCGAGATAACCTTTTGTTTCAATAAATGACTTAATTTGATAATATTTCTGTTTGGTGACAACAGCTGCAGCTACAAAAGTATCTTTGTCTCCTTCGCCTTGTTCTCCTAAAGAAAATAATTTATAATACAACTTTGGACCATAAATATTATAATACAATGCTAAAAGTAAAGTTCTTCCATGGGTACCTTTATTGATAAAGAATTGTCCTGATTCGGTTGATAAATCAGGAATTGTACCTTCTAAATCATGGAAAGGTACTTTATGCTTTTCTTCTTCGTCCAAGTTATAATCCAACCCCTTTGGAACATTCAACGGATATCTATTATACCTAACTCTTTTTCTATCATTTACTGATAAACCTGCAATATCATAAAATTTTGGAGAAATAGTTCTTCTCCAATAATCAGGCCAGGTAATCATACCATAATGCTTGTAAATATTGCTTTCAAATATTGTTTCAGGATTTGAAAGGATCATGTTATCAGAGTCAAGCAAGAATATGTGTTCAAAAGATGATGCAATCAATGATAATGATTTAAATTGATAATTCGCAAATGATTTCGACCATTTATTATTTACTTCAGTACCTAATTCCTGAGGAAGAATAACACATCTTGCATTTAATGATGGTAAAACTTCAGTACAGAAATGTTCTTCGTTAGTATAATCTTTGAGTGTTGGTATAATAATTTCTACCGGTAATAATGATCCTGTTTCTCGAACTGCTACAAGAGCAAGGTACGATAACCAAGAAAATCTACCACCACCTATCATTACAATCCCCTTTGATCCCTTATTATAGGCATAACTAGGAATTTCTTGAGGTAAACTCTGCAAGAGCTGCTTATGCTTTAATTTTAGTTCTTCAAAGCTTTCATCATCTATTGTAGCCTTTGAGAGTAAAGCATCTTCCGTATAACCCTCAGTACTTTCTTCTTTAGGAACATATTGAATGATATTGCCATAACCTTTACCAAAGTCATCAATTTTGCAATCTTCAAACATTTGAAAAACTTCAGCCCAAAATTTATGAGCAGGAACTTCTTTAATCTCTGGCTCTTGAGGAGTTTCCTTGTCAGTAAAATCTAGTGGTGGTGGTTTAACCACTTCATCTTCTACAAATATTTCATTCTCATCGATTGTTGTATCAAGGGAAGATGGTTGTGATGGCTCATATTGTGTTAAATCACTATGTAATTCTTGATCTATACCAGTAATTGATGAAAATTCTTTGGAATAATTATGAGCCGCGAATTTAGTAAGGGCAAGTAACGTCGCTATGGATACAATTATTAGCAAGATTCGTGATCTTGTTCTAGGTAGTCTCAAAAACGACATTAGACAATTAACTTGTATAAATCTCTAACTGACTATGGTAGATTGTTCATAAATTGCTTTCTCGTCTGACCTATTTTTTTCAG
This sequence comes from Scheffersomyces amazonensis, assembly GCF_036850825.1. NCBI lineage: Eukaryota > Fungi > Ascomycota > Pichiomycetes > Serinales > Debaryomycetaceae > Scheffersomyces > Scheffersomyces amazonensis. The sequence continues at coordinate 2,219,722 of NW_027042741.1, read as the reverse complement.
TCATAGCCTACGCGAATTGCTTAGCAAAGCCGATTGCCATGTAATAATCTCTATTTATAATTATAAAGAAACTATGAAACGTGACAGATTAGAACGGTAAATGTTCCAAGTATGATACTTACCGCTATGGTAAAGGAAAGGATTATTTCTTATCCAAAAGAGTAAGACCATCTCATAGTAATGATAAGCGTCAATGAATTTTTTACCCGGATGTTTTTTCTGAGCATCTCAATTTACTGTAACTAAATATAGCTAACTATGGGGCTTATATAGTAAGTTTAAGGAAGACAATTAGCTTGTGAAGATGTCATATAATGGAATAGGATTGCAGACTGCTAGAGGTTCAGGTACTTCAGGTCATGTACAGAAGAATTTATCTACTGATAGTAGTGCAAAGGGTCATTACCGCTCTAGAAAACATAAGAAAGAGTTAGAAGAAGCTAAGGAGAAGAAGATAATAACCGAATTGAGTAAGAGAGAAGCTAAAGCAGAGATTCAAAATCATAGTCATAAGAGAAAAATCGATCTTCGATGTATGGAATTACGAGATAAGTTGGAGGATGAAGGAGAAGAAGAATCGACTATTGTGGAAAAGATCAAACAATTGAGGTCTGAATTAACGGAGAAGTATAGTAATAATAATAGTAAGGATCAGATAGATAAAGGTGATCAGTCGGGAAAGGAACGTAGTACAAAAGAAGTGCCCAAGTATGAGCCTAGGTATAAAGATAATAATGGCGAAAGAGAGGTGCGATAAACATATATAGATATTGTATATATAGATAGAATTTAATGATTTATGAAACTGAGTTAATTTTTAAGCTTTTTCTTCTTCCTGTTTGTCTTCCTCAACAGTCTCTGGCTTTATGTTGTCATTCTCTTCAGTTGCAGTCTCTACGTTGGCTTCTTCTTCTTGTTGTTCAGATTGACTTTGTTCTGTAGGTGCAACGAAATTGAAGTCATCGTCTTCTGCAGCAACTACATCTTTTGGCTGATCATTCTGTGCTTCAACAACTTTGTCTTCAGTCACATAATAGTCATCAACTTCAGGGAGATGTTCAAATTCGATTGGGGGATGTGGATACCGTACACGAGGAGGAACCAGCAGTCTTTCAGAAGTGTCTAAGGGAATTTCTTTTTCTTTTTCCTCTTTATCTTCTTCATTTTCTTTATCTTCTTCATTTTCTTTATCTTCTTCTTTATCTTTTTCTTCTTCTTTTTCTTTTTTTTCATTTTCTTTATCTTCTTCTTCTACCACATCTGGAATACTTTCTTCAGCAACTGACTTCTTAAATGAGACTTCCCATAAATCATAAGTAGCTAGTTTAAATCTAGGCTCTTGTTCAATATTTGTGGGTTCCTTTAATGACTTTGGAAGCTTTTTACCTCTAGGTCCTCTAGGTCTTGCAGCTGACTTTGGAACAGAAGCAGTATCTGACTTTTTGTCTTCATCACCATGTTCTTGTTTATCATCTTCTTCATCTTGTTCTTCTTCTTCTTGTTGTTGTCTTTCTAGTCTCTTTTGAAGAAGTGGATTAGCCATTCCTGGTAATGGGATACCCATACCTACCATACCCTGTAGACTCTTAGCAAATTTCATTTTATCTTCCGAAAGCTTCTTCAATCCACCAACTGGTGGTTTATCACCACTAATTTTTTCACTGGTAGACTTTGGTAATGGGGGTTCAATGTTTGATTCCTGATTAAACATTTGTTGAAAAGCTGCAATTCTAGACGACAACTTTTTTGGTTTCGGAGGTGGAGCTTTAGGCTTCTCAGTATTAGTTGGACTTATCTTTGCTGGTCTCGAAGGTATCACTGGTGAAATTTTCGCTTCTTCTGAAACAGACTTCGATGGTCGTGATGGAATCACTGGACTTTCACCTTCTGAAGATTTTACATCATCTTCCAGAGCAGAATGTGTTTTCTTGATTGGGCGCTTTGATGGTCTAGCCGGTATCGAAGGTACTGGGCTTTCAATTCGTTCAATGGCCGGTGCTTCATGTTCCACCACATCATTTTCTGCAAGCTCTTTTACTTTCACATCTTCATCTCTTGGTGTGGTATCGGCTAAAAGTTTATTATCTTCTAACTTTGTTTCTTCAACTTCCTTCGATGATGCATCTACTTCATCGGCTTCTTTTTCTGAAGGTTTTCCTTGTTCAATTGGTTCATCAATTGTCTCCTTAACCGGTTCTTCAGTAACTTCTTCAGCTGGCTCTTCAGTCAGCTCTTCTTGTGCTTCTAATTGTGCATCTTCTCCTTCATGGGAAATAGTAGCTACATCGTCGTCAAATCCAGAAACTATTGAGTGAGGCCTAGAATCGGTTTCTTCATCATCCTTAAAACTAACCTTCGTATTGGAATTGCCAGGAGTCCTTTCACCATCATCTTTGGCCATCTCTCCCTCTTCTTCTTCTTCTTCTTCTTCTTTCTCATCTTTAATTTCTTCATCGTTAACATCTTCAGATACTTCTTGTTCTGGCTTAGCCTCAAAAGGAGGCTCAAGTTTATCTGATTCTTGATCGATTGATTCTGAAACTGATTCATCGGTCAATTGAGATTTCTCTGTTGGTTCAGTTTCATCTTCTTTCGATTGAGTCAGTTCAGAATGGTTCACAGTCTCTTGTATTTCATCAGTCTTTTGTTTTCTGGGCCTTGCAGGAATGGTTGGTATTGGAGTACCTTCCGATTGTACTTGTTCTGTATCTTCACTATGAGATACAGTTGGACTGGTCACATCATCTTCACTTGATTGTTGCTTTCTTTGTGGTCTTTGTGGAATTGATGGAGATCCAATTCGTTCGATAGGACTACTAGGAATTTCAGAGGGTGTATGTTGTTTGCGGGGTCTTTTAGGTATGATAGGTTCCGATTGGCTCAGAGGGGTGGAAACTGAAGATCCACTATCCAGTGAAGATAAGTTGGAAATAATCTTATTTGGGCGTCTGGGGATTTCTGGGCTGGACTCGCTATCTTCTGACATAATTAATGGTATTTGGAATTGTCAATTGGTCAATTTAGTATATTTAGTGATAATGTAGATCGTTTTATTAGTGGATGTTTTGGGTTACCGTCTGATTCGATTTCAGTGCGCAGTGCGGTTTTTGTAGAATTTTAGCGAAGTTTACCTAAAAGTCTCGCAACTTGTTAGGGAGAGAATCTGGAAACTGACTTAGTTACGGCCGTAAGTTATTGAGATTACTGAGCTAAATATTTTGTACTTGTGTATATATGTATATATATATATATATTAAGCGCTGTGAGCATTATAAATTAGTGAGATAAACTGATAGAATATTTAAATACTATAAATCTCTGTAGTTAAGCTAAGTATATTTAATATCTAAGAGTAGTTTAATCTAAAAATATCATTAAACACATAGTAAGAATTACCATCTGGAATTAAGTGGAATACTTGAGAATAACGTTGAGGATTTTGTTCATCATCAATCAATAATTCTCCAGTAACCATGACTAAAATATCACCACTTGGTGAACCTGGTTGAGCATCTAAAGTTGAAATTCTATGAGCAACTTTTTGGAATGGTAATTCAACCAATTTTTCAACAATACTTTTAGCACCTTGTAATTGAGAAGTTTCAAATGTTAACATAGATTGATCTCTATATAAGTTTCCCAATTGGGATCTATCAGAATCGAATTGCTGATAATAGAAGTTACAGAATTCCTTAGCAACGGTGTTGAAATCGACTGGAAAAAAAGCGGTTAGTAAAGGGTTGAATTCTCTTTCAGCGTTATAGATCTTAACTATACTGATCTAACATTAACTGTATACATACCAGACATTATGAATGAGTTGTTTCTTGTTTATTTGTCACTAATTAAGCGATCTTGTACGTTATATTGTCTCTCTATCTGGGTCTTTTCTGAAAGCGAAAAAAAATTAAAAATGCGATACTGGTAAGAAAATTACGCCACTCATTCCATAATATACTCTTATAAGTAGAGATAGCATCTACAATAATCCTACAACGTATACAAAACTTGAAAATCATCTATGCATTAAGTGAACGGATTTGAATAACAAAATTCAAAATAATAAAAATTCAAATCAAAATCAAACTAATTGTGAGTAATCCTTTAATATTCCCTTCATATGTGTATTGGTTATCTTCCCTCTTCTGGCTTTCTTCTGTTTCTTTTCTTGTTGTTGAGGCTTCTTCTTTATTAAATTTGGATCTGCTCCAGTTGGTTTTAAACCTTGATCTATTAAAGATTGATATAAATTATCTGGATCAGGTAATTTAACATCATTCCACATTACTTTATATTCATCATCTATTGAACCTAATTTAGGTCCTTCATTTATCCATATCATTCTTGGAGCATTTTCCTTTTTATTTCTTAATACAAGTATTTTATTTTCTTCTTCTAATGAATTAATAGCAGCTATACATCCTGCCCAACCGTCTTTTAAATCTTTTACTGGAGTACCTTTAAAAGTGATTTGACCTCTTAAGAAATTTAATAAATCTTCTGGTGATCTAATATTATGTAAAGAAACATATTGAATTGTATCAGCTTCAGGATCATAATTAATTCTATCAATTTCTTTAAATAAAGGCATTAATGTAAGATGAACATCAAAGGACAAATAATCCAGTAGTTTTGAAACTGGAATAGGATGATCATATTGTTTAATATATTCAGTAGCCAATAATAAATAAGTAGCCAAATGTGAACCAGATAAAAGATTCCCATCATTACTTAATTTTTGACGTTTAAGGATATCAGTTACCGATTCATTTGATCTTTTGGTACCACTTCCATTCCCATTCCTAGAAGAAGGTGATGATATACTACTAGTAGAATTACTAAGATTAGTACTTCTTGGAGTAGGTGGAGTTGAATTATTATTATTATTGGACTTAATACCAATAGGTCTTCTAGCTGCAATTACAGATGGACCATTTTTGAGCTTATTTTTGAATGCAGATAATTGAGCTGATAAGTCCGACATCTCTTTCCTAGCAATAGTAATATTACGTTATATTATGTTATTGAAAGAGATGTTGTACTGTATTAAAGCTAAGGACAAAAGTCAAGCATAGTAATAATTAACTTCGATCATGTATTTCTTTCTATATTTGAAATATTCAGTTACCCGGATCTTTTCTCACCTATTAAACCAAAAATTTTTTTTGCAGGGTACCTGAAAAGCTTTACCATCTCTCCTTTTTCTTAATTAAGGGAACCTTTTTGAATTACTATCTTATATCGTTATGATCAATGGAAATAGCATTAACAAATTCGAGCTAAATGTTCTATTGACAGATGTGGATTGGTAAGTTTTGAAAATTTTCTAGATTAATCCATGTTGAGCTTTAGGAGAAGTCCTTTAGTTTCAACCCAGCTTTAAAACCATCGCTATTAGAGGTCGCCGCTAAACTGAAAGGTTTAGGCTGTTTGCTGATCCATGAAATGGTGATGACCTGAGGTCTGGAACATTCATTCAACTTGCCAATAAGCGTAGTCGTAGTAATGTAGTAATCGTATTATCACTAGTCAGTTTTTACTAGGATTATTAAAGATATTCAAGAATAATAATACATGTATTTTGCAAAAAGGAAGGGTACTAACGATAAAAGACATTGATGAAAGCTATATAAGTAGAACTGAAAGTAGAGCTGAACATTCGTTAGAGATTGGGGGAAATGAAAAAAATAAACCCGTTACTGTACCATTTCAACCCCTTTATATATAAAATACCAATAGCAATAGCAATAGTGATATGATGTGATCATGTTAGGCTAGGCTAAATAATTCTCACCTATTCTACCTCTTCTAATTCTTTCTCTTCTCATATACTCTTGGAAAGGATCATACAATTCATCATTGATGATTTTATGAATTAATTTGCAACCATCACGAGTATTCAAATCAATTCTTTTAGCCCATGGAAGATTCTTATACATTCCCGAATCCGTTAAATCAATGACTAAATCTTGTTTATAATCCAAAGGATTAAACATAGTATCGAATCTATACAATGAGTTCTCTTCACTCCCACTCTCGGTATCATCAACCATATAAGAATCATCTTCAGTATAATATTCAATACCATCAGATTCTTCTTGATCACTAAATTTGGAAGTATAATAATTATTTCTTCTTCTCATGCTAATTAAATTCTTTAAGAACCTTTGGATGGCTGACTTATTCAACCAAATCATCGATGACAAATTTATGTATTTCAAATTAGTTATGGTAAAATTGGCATCGTTTAAAATCATATTAGTATAATAAGTATTATAATACGTATTACCAATTTCTTTCTGATTTCGTTTAAGTAATGGAGATTTTGATCCATGCATTCTAATTATTGCCGATAACAATTCTGTCTCATTTAATTTTGTGAGGTAACCATTATTGATCGATTTTAAATTCAAATCACTAAGGTATACTTTACCATCTCCTTTATTAAGATAACTAATATCATTAACCGTTTGAGGTAAAGGTGGTAAGAGACTATTATACTTTCTAATTGGTTTAGAAAAGGTAGTTATGGAGTAGACCGATGAAGCGGCAGATGATGTAGATTGGGTGGATTTGAATAGATTACTAGATGATTGCCATGCTGGTCTCGAATTGGTGGTAGTGCCATTGTTGTTGGATGTTCCATCATTTAATAACAATGAAGAAGCATCCGTAGAAAGATCATCTCCTTCATTAAAAATACTGTTATGATTAACAATATTATTAAAATAATCAGGTAATTTCATGACTTCATCGATCTTATTGATAATATCCTTGGGATAGTTATTCATTAAATCAAAAGTTTGGAATTTATAGATCATTGCACGGCTGATTTCATAATCAATTGATAAGGAAATATTTCCTAAATCAAGTGATACAATATTTGGACATAAATTTATAAGGTGTAAGATATAACCTACTGGGATATCCTTAGAAGATGAATAATTCAATAAGAATTTATTAATGAGTGGATGAGGAGATGAATTTCGTGCTAAGACAGATGATGAAGATTGTGAAGGAAGCATATAAGGCAGTAAACCATGATGATGACTTGCCGCCAAGTTCAAGTATTCCAATTTTGGAGGAGATGAAGATTTACGATTATTCTTAGATCTCTTTTTGGACTTGAAATATTTAAAAGGTTTAAATCTTTTATTTGATGTTGAAGATGAATTATATGAAGATTTATGAGAAGAAGAATTTGATATGACCGAGATTTGAGAATTTGATGATATTTTAGTTAAACTCATAGATGGAGCCATTGGATGAATAGAATAGAGAGGATTATTTTTAAATTTCCAATCTCTCCAACCTGCCAAAATCTTATCATGAATAAAATCATCTTGATCTCTAGAGTGTGTATTATGAAGGTCATCATTTGAATGATTGAGATCTTGGAAATCAATTTCAACATTTTGATGAGGGTGATTGAGTTGATTTTGTCCTTGGTTATTATAATCATTATTAGTATTGATATTTTCTTCTGCATCTTCATCATAACCTGGCTTTATCGTTGATAAATCTATACTCTTGACATAATAACCAATTTCCAGATTCAAACGTAAATAGGTAATGAATTGAGCAAATCTATAAGTGGAAGTGAATTTTAAATGTTGATAGTAATATGGTTTTGAAAAATAATAGAATAATTTACATGTATACATGCAACTCTTGTAATCTTGTTTGGAATCAACTAGGAAAAATATATAATCAAGGACTTCAACAGGTAGATTCTTAAATTGTATTGGTTGATGAACTTGAGTTTGTAATTGCTGTGACTGTGATACAGTTGCAGATGGTGATGATAGAGTTAGAGTTCCTACTGCTCCAGATAATGAAGCATTAGAAGATACAGTTGCAGCTGCAGCCACAGCAGCTGCAGATATGGTGGTCGATACACTAGCCATTAAATTTGGATTGGAAAGTCTCATGGATAAAGATCTACTAACATCACTTAATAGAGACTTATACTTCATTTTAAAAGTTCCATTACTTCCACCTCCACCGGAAGTTTTTGATCCATTATTATTCCCATTATCTTTATTTCTTGTTCTTAAAGTGGCATTGAGACTATTTAATTCATTTTGACTTAAGGGAACTAAAGAATGAGTACGATAATCGTATCTGGCAGTAGGATTTAATAAGGATCTATAGGGAGGTAGGTAAGTATGAAAATCAATTGATTCTGTTTTTATCATAAGGATCTTGCAAGTTTGATTCGTAAATTACGGGATTTGAAACTAGTTGTTTATTTTTAAACGTGACGAGGCTAATAATTATATGAAAAGCGTTATCGTTATATATATATATAGACTGAATATGGTTTTGACTATGAGGTTGGGGTTTGCGCTTGGAACTATTTGCGTACTCCTATTTTGTTAGCTGTTGTTTTGTGTTCTCTTTGTTTTTTTTTCTTTTAAGGACTTCTTATCTTTTTTTTATTTTTATGGCTGTGCGTTTTGATGGGGTTGCCATAAAGATACGAGAAGTAGTTGCTAGTTGATAAAAGAGCAATGATTGTGCCTACGGTGATTATGTTGACGGAAGTTGACTAGAGTAGTTTCTGGGGTAAAAAGTTTTAGTAATTTCGGATTAAAAGGCTTTTATAAATGGCTTTTACAGTCCGCCTTTAGTAACTGGTGATCAAACTAAACCCCTATGTACTTCCGTAAATAGATATTATCGTGTGGATTCAAAACAACACAAAAAAATTTCAAAAAATATCGGATCTACATAGGACCCACAACTTAACCCACAACAAATACAATAGGTGTGGGTAGCCTATTTAGGATAGTTAAGGCAAAATCTGGGTTATTCATGTAGTAATTAAACTAGTATAGATTGTAACAGGGCGGGGTGAATTTGAGGGGACTACGTTACGGCTCATAATTTGGCCCTTATTTTTTACTTGTATTGTAATAGTTTGTCAATCTATTATAGCCTTTTGACATGTTCGTAACGAAGGTAGTTAATCATACTTATTATATAGTTGTAAGTTCACTAATTAGATTAACAACTCGTTAAACTCAGTTTACTACAATAGTAAAAGTATACTTAGCTGTACAGAGTTGAAATTGAGTTGAAGGATGGCTTGGTTAGAAAACAGTTAAAAATGTTAATGGCTAAACTCCTTCTTTACCTACTTAGCCTTAAATCTTCCTCCAATTATCTGGCTTTTCCTTCCGTAATTTACAAACTTAGTTATCATTATCCAATCTGAGCCTCTATTACTCCAATCATAAAATTTTATAATTTGTATGTTACCCCTATCTGTTTTTGTGAGCAAATTATGAGCCTCTCCATAACACAACAAAGATTTAACCGACTCAAAATTGTAAATGCTACGGCATTATCTAAAGATAACATTAAGTTTGCCATACAATAAATGGACCCAGACCTTTGATTGTAAGCTCTACACTATGCTTTTCTTATATGCTTGACTTTTAGAATTTCATCGATTCACTTAAGAGCAAATGTAATACTTAAATGAAATCAAATGATAATTTTGTTTCTTCTTGGCCAGGAATTGCCGAAAGTGAAATATTTTTATTAATTGTAACTTTTTCACTGATTGCCTTAATTTGGTATCATGTCTTAAGTGAAAGATATAGTGCTTTTCATGCTTTTCTGCACGTGTGGCTCTTTCTTTCTTTCTTTCTTTACAGAATTGCGATTTTTAGAATGCAAAAAATGGATCTAGCCACAAACAAACATTCATTTTGAAATTCACTTTCAGTTATTTAGTTTATAGTTTCATCAATAGGCACAGGAAATGTTTACTAATAAATCAGGTTATTATTAAATCCATAGAGTATGTAACAAGATGTTCAATGCACAATAAAAAAGATGACCATTAAGTACTTGGATTTACTTATTTGTTTTATAAGTAGACTAATTGCATGTTAGTTCTTTTACTTACGCTGACCTTTTAAGAATTTCTGACAACCAATTGTTGACTAAATTTTTCCCTCAAATTTAACTAAAATTTAGTTCAACTTTGGAAATCTGGAGTTTGCTTTGTCTCTCAAATTTTGAAACTTGGAAAAGGTATTTTGGTTAAATAATAGTAGTGGCGTTGTGGTAAATAAAAATAAAGAATAAGCTTAATACTAAGTTAGACTTTTGCATTACCTGGTCATCGCATAATTAGATTATTCAAAATAGAGTTGCTTTTTTATCAAAACAATATAGTTTAAAGTTTTCTATTTTAAGGTTTCAAAAATTATCATTAATGTAATTTTGTCGTTCAAATCTTTTATTTGAAAAGTAAATAAAAAGAGTATTGCTCAAGAATAATAGTAATTACAACGCGAAAAGATTAATGTTGTACGTCATATGACGTCTCTAAATTGAATAAGTGGATAAGATATCAGAAATACGTAGTTTATGGTTTGGTAGTTGAGATCTGAAGTTAATTTTCTTGACCAGATTTTGCAATTACAATCATATCGTAGAAAATAAGCAGTACATTGAAGGCAAGAAGTCAAGAAGTAAACTGGTTTCCTAAGCCTATTCAATGATGACCTTGTAACAAACTATTTTTGAAAAGAGTAGACAGAAATTTAATTATTGTTGTTCTCTCCATTGAACTGGTTATTTTAAGTTGTTCAAGTCCAGTACCTTTGCTATGTACTAATTAAGAAGTAATGCAAACAAAGCATTGCTTTCAATTATTCCTCCAATTTAACTCTAACTTTGAATTTGACTTTAACTTACAGTTTCACTTTAACTTAGGATTTGACTTTGGTATCAACTAGCTTTTGTATTTGATTTTTGCTTTTTACTAGACGATTCTGATTTCCCAATATGGTAACAAATATGGGGGGTTCGCAAAAAAAAAAGATAAAGATTGCTATATCTTTGCTTACGTGTCTTACTTTAGTAGTTGAATTGAAAAAAAAGTAGTACGGTTTTCATGAATTCTATTGAAGAACATATGATATAGTGATTATACAGCTTCAATTGTTAAAACCGTGTAATATATTCTGAAAATTATAGGAATTCACATATTGAACGACATTTGGAATAACTTTGAATTAAGGTTAAAACAATTATGCCAAAGTTTAAACAATAAGCTTCTAGAAATACATCACGAATGCCATTGTAATTGGGCGATGTTTGTAAATCTTTTAACTATCGTAAGCATTTGAACAGTAGTATTTTTGATACTTGATGCGTATAAAATTTACGATTTATAACAGAAATGATTTATCACTCAATGATTTTATACTAACTATTCTACAATCTCAACAGCTATTCAAAATCGTCGTCTGAAAATTGCATCCATCTATCCATAAAAAATATTGTAACATATGCCCATATATTTTATAAATATTAATTTCTTTTTTAGACTTCTGTTCATTCTAAGATATACAATTTATTTTTTTTGAGTTTTGAAAAATGTCTCCTTTTTGCTTATTAGTTATCATAGAAGTCCCCTTAATTGAGATGTATTGTAAAGTGCATCGTACGATAACGTTCAAAAATAATTCATAAAGAGCCGAATGGCTATATTTTTAAATCTCATCGAACTCTGCATCAAATCTTAGAGCAAATGCTCTTGGTTTTCCAGAAGAGATCTGTTTATATCCGGTTCCAACGGGGAAATGACTGCTTGAAGACGAGCTTTATTGTCTTTTCTTGTATTCTCTATTGTTCACCCCAGGCTAGACCACTTTTCCAATAAGAGGCCAAGGACGATAATTATTAATTCATACCATTAGTGAAGTTGATAGTATGTACAAAAGTTGTGGTTTGCTTGAAGTTATAGTTGTTGAAATTATCCAATAACGTGCATCCATTTCATGAGCTAATGTTTTTAATATTGATTTGTTTACCAATTATTCAATCTAAGAAGAGCTGTATACATAATTTCTGATTTCCCAAAAATTCATCTCTTCCCTAGTTCAGAGTTTCAGATAAACATTTTTTGTTATGTAATCAATTTGGGAACATTATTGTTTGTTACAAGGGTCCGGTTAGTGGTACACTTATGCACCAATACATACACTATGGTACAGTTTTCAAATGAGAGACCCTCTTCATTTTTTATTGAGAGGAAATAAATTCAAAATAGCCGATAAAGAGGGGAAATGCTTCTAAGCAGGTGTAGGATTTGATGTATAATGTATATTAGTTTTTTTCTTGTTCCTGTAGGCTTTGATGTATACTTATTTTTGCATTTACAGTGGGATTCTGACTTTGGGATACGATCAAGCCTGGCCCGCTCCTCATCGTTAGCGAGCCTGATTTGGTAAGGTGAAGCGAAGTGAGAAAAATTGAATTGCGTGAAACCTTGCACGCACATGAAAAGTGGGTGAATGAATGAGTAAATCCATACATTAAATATGCATGTACCAAATATTTTCTATGTTAGCGACATTGAGATTGTGAAAAATATAATAGTATATAAAAAAAAAGGTAAACGGAACATTTTCAATTAGAAAAGTAAAGTTTATTTCTCGTATATACGTAATTTGATAGACTAAAATGAATCAAATATGATAATTGAAGGTAAAATGATGGCAAAGTTCCTCAATGGGAATTACGCTATCAATTAGCTAAAAAATGGAGAAGAAAAGTCAGCTAACGTGGCAAAATATTTCCATGTTGTAAACCTAGTCTTAGAGTGAAGTTGTAACATTTCGGCAGCTGTTACCTTTGAAATGCAAGGTAGCCGTTGCTTAATCTTTCCCCAGCCAGGAAAAATCTATTATAAAATAATTTGTCTATTTCTCAAATACTAATAATTTTTTATTATTAATTATGTTATAAATTATTATTAGCAGTATAAAAAGGAAATAAAGAACAAAATTAGAAATAATATAATTGAAGTATTGTTGCTTACTTGAACGTATTAGTTAATTTAATGTTTGGATGTACGATTCTGTTTTAACAATAGTAATTTACCTTTATTTTTGAATATACGAACTAGGGCTGAGATTAGTTGTGCACATCCAAACTATAAATTCTAAAAACAAGAATAACAAGAAGAAATCAAAAGTCAAAGAAAATTATTTGTTTAAAAAATATTAGTGATAGCAAATTTTTTGAGGTCCAAGCCCTGAGATTTTGTGGGCTTATTTGTTCAAGTGCGTAGGAGCCTGCTTCTGCTCCTGCTTATGGTTTAGGCAGTTGATTGAATAAAGATCATCTCTAACAATGCCCTGTATTTCCTAGACAATTCTCACTAATTCAACTGATATTTTTTAAGAAGATCATCTGTATTCTAGTTTTTGAATGATTTCTACTGGTTATGAAACAAGCTTAGCTTTTTAGTCATGCTGACCAAAGTAGGTCTTGTAAACAACTCCATATTAACGTTGTTTTGGCTATGAATGAATCTTGGCACGAAAAAAATTCCGCAGTTTTGTTTAGTTTTTCTAGAATAGTGCTAATTGAGTGGACTGAAATTAGTGAATGAATTGGTCGGTAGGTTTAAATTCTCACTTCATTTGTTCTTTCAAAAGAGAGGGGATTTAAGTGCCTAAAGAAGCGACGGGCTGATGTGGTGAATCGTCTATTGTTTTTCTATTTTCAATACTATTTAAATCTCATGCAATATGTTGGCCAAGACATTTTCAATATCCATGCTAGCAGCGTTTTATTTTTTTTATGTGCCGAAAAGCACGACTTTTATGCTAAATCATACATTCTGATGACTTGGATTTATGATATAAGTCTTTAGGATCAGTTCATTAGTCCATTTCGCCATTAGTCCATTTCGCCATTTGTAAATTAGATGTTAAATTAAAAGGCAACTTGGGCCCTAATATATTATGTTACGTTGCTGGTCGTCATCCGCCTACCTCTGTATTTTATATTTTTAATTTGTCATTCATTTAAAGTTTACTTTATTTTTTTAAAGTTACTTATTTTTTGATTTTGTCGAGAACTTCCAAACTCCCCCGGTCCTGAGTGTACAATATTATCGAAACTATGTACCTTTTGATGCCCTGTAATGAAAATAAATTAAAACGCCATATTATACAAGAACATCACACACTTCTTAAAATATAACGCCGTTTGAGCAGCGGAGCAAATCTTTCGCATTTGCCCGATGCATACAAAGCCGGTTCCTCCCACTTGAGAAGATGCGCCTTTTCCATCCCCATTTTCAATTATAAATAGAAGTTTTTTTCCCGACATCAATTCTATTGCGCTGCCTCAACATGAAAAAAGTCTCCTTTATCGGCAAATTCTTTTTATTATTTTAGAGCTATTCAATCCCTGCAGTATTCAAAAAATATTTTGTTATTCGATTTTATTGTTTCCTTTAGGAAACAAAAGCCCCCACCTTAGCAATACACTTGTTTGAATTGTTGTAATGAGAAAAATTTTCATACGGTAATGCAATAGGAAGGCCGAAATTTGAAATGTCGGCTATAATTAATTTCAGTGGAATGCCATTATAGTCGTTAAGCCTTAAAGTGCTAAAGTCCTACTCTAAACTCCTATGTACAGCAGAAAGATAAGGATTGGAATGTAGGAAAAGCTTTATTAATATTATCTACAATGACTTTCTCTGATGTCGCTTAGTACCAGGCGTAGCATAATCATTAGAATAATGCATTTAACTCCTTTATTGCTGTATCCTATAAAGGTTTCGTTGATAAACTACACGAGAAATAGAGGTTAACAATCTACTATTGTTCTTATTTTTTTGTTGTTGATCTTCTGATTTCAATGTAAGATGCTTGCCTCGCTACTTATACTTCGGAATTGACAGATAGATTTTTGCTATGTATCGCCCTGCGATACTATTGTTCTCTTTATTACAGGAATGTCTATTTAAAATTAGGGTTAGTTTCTGTACATTTAGCATTGAAGTCCAATGTACTAGCTCACCTTATAATTACAAAAAATGATCTTTAATTTTATTCTCTTTCTCGCTACTTTTTAAAAGGTAATATTTAATTTAACATCAATCATATTGGAAACTGAATATACATTGGTAAAGTTTTGGCTCTTCAGCATATAATTCTATTTTTCTATGCCTAGAAGCTTGTTTCATGGTCTTGATTTAAGTAAATTCAAAAGCATAATACTGAGATCCTCTGAATTTGAGCCAATTACAGTCAAATAAAGCCGTAGAGAGGTCAAGTATATATATATATATATAACGTAACAGCTTTATCGAAGGAATCATGGATAAACCAGATTATTTCATCAAGAATTCAATGAAGGGCTAGAAACAAAGACAAATCATGTGGCTAATTTAAACCAAAACCAAACAAATCAGAACAAAAAAACATTGATTATAATTGTTTAATGATGTATATCTATCAATTATATAGGGCTTTTCAGAGAGTTTCAGAGCCCGTCTGCAACTTTTAAGCAGGAAGCACCCATTGTCAATTTCTGCATTGTGGAAGTTTGAAGTTCATTGAGCTCACCAATTTTTGGATTGCTATGATGCAGTTCTTATCTCATTAAGAGTGTCATTTTTTGTGGTTTAAGAAGTACCATAAAGCTAGAAAAATGTAGCACAACTGGTGGCAGAATACAAAATTAAACTTCAAAATTATAAGTTATATACATACTATTTTAAAATGTTGACCAGATACTGCTTCAGCTAATTTGTTCTTTTTGGTAATGGTTTCTTTCTTTCTTGACTCAATGATTCGCAATTCGAAATATAAAAGATAAATGAGGAGGATACAACGCATAAACTTGCGACTATTACTTTTATGGTCTCAAACACCACTTATTTTGGTCAAGAATTGGCACTCATTGGGACTTCGCTAACAAAATATCAGTTAGTGTTATTAATGGTGCAAAAATATATCCTTTTCCAGTTTGGCCGGCCGATACGTGCTGCATTAAAAAGTTGTGCACGCAAAACTTTACATGCACAAAGCACATGATGCATGTGTTCCTTCTCAGCACCTACCCACTTTCTGTACGACAATTAAACTAATTTTAAATTTAAAGTTTTAAGGTGAGTATAAAAAAAAAAGAAAAAAATGTCGCATCCATAAAAATAATATCCCGAGCTTAAAAAATAAAAAAATAAAAAATAATTTTAATGGCTTTATTTTTTTGTTATTTATTAATTTTCATTTGGTTCTGGAAAAAGTCGCCTAAGAAAATAATAATCAAAAAAGAGAATAGCTCTGAAAATGTATACAAATTTAAAGTATCAAGAGATTCAATAAATATAAATATGTAGAAATATTTCCAAAGAATCAAATGTAATTGAAACCAAGTTTCTTAATTTTGTTTATTTAAAGCCTCTTAATAACTTTCCGATCTTTCATTTGACTTTTGTCCCAAATCGTGCCAACTTAATCAATTAAACTGGTCATAGATTTTTTAATTTCCTTGTTTTTCATATTGTTTTGTTGCTTTAATTTAATATTAGATAAAGAAAAATTATCAAAAGCACGTACTTAAACTAAAAGAAAAATCTACATCAGTCTGAACACTCTATAGTCAATCTAGCATCGAGTTTTGTTTCATTCCTGAATCACACTATACGTTACCATCTACGTAGCGTAATTCCATTTTCATTGTAAGAACTGATCTGATCTGATCTGATCTGATCTGATTTGTCTTCGTTTTCATAATAATTAATTCCGGATCTCATAACCCTGAATTACTATCAACTTGAAAATTTATATAGGTCTTAAGTCTACGTTTAAATTTCAATTTGAAAGGAAGGGATACATCAAATATTTCTCAATATTTTTTTTTGGTACGCACAAAAAAACGCATAATAAATAAGAGAAGAATATATTCAATATTATATTATCAAACTGATTTCCGTGGTCAAACTTATTTGAATTTTTTCTGGTTGAATACTAATCATATATTGATTCATTTACTTTATTACCCATAGTTTGATTTTAGTTATTCGATTATCGTCCTAATAAAATATAACCAATCCACTTTAGATACCAATATTATAATCACCTTTTTTTCTGCAAAAGCAACCCCACAAAAGGTCCAATTAGACATTAATTAATTCATAATTTTGCATTTGAACCATTATTGTTAACTCACATTCATTATATCTTACTAGAATTGTCATTATCGGCTGCAAAAAAGAAGATTCCTATTATTTATTAAAAATCTTTATTGTTCATATATTTCTGATTGCAATTATCATTCAATCAGTTAGTGCTTCATTTATTTAATTACATGTATTAATATTAATATCAAATTATAATCTTATACTTAATGTCATCCTCAAAATTAAGTCCCTCCTATTATGGATATGTAGGGTCTACTAAAGATGCCCTACTTATCATTCAAGAAATATTAGAAAAACAACTAGAGTCTGTTCCTAGAAGACCCCACGAAAGAGAAAGACCAAGCTTAATTAAATCAGGAAATGTTTTTGTATTTATTGAAGAACATTCTGGTATAAAAAGATGGACCGATGGTATAGCTTGGTCACCGTCTAGAATTCTAGGAAGATTTTTGGTTTATCGAGAATTAGATAAACATTCATTATCCGAAAAAGATGACAAGAAAAAGAAGAAAAGAAAGGTTAGTATAAATTCAGATAATAATTCAGATCCATTGGATAAATCAAATCCAAGTTCTTCAATTCCTCATGCACAACGTCTTTTACAAATCCAAAATGATACATCAGCACCTGCTACCTCAACAAATTCAAGTACTGAATATAACAAAACATTACTAGGTACCCCTGTAGTGTCATCATATGTATTCAAAGATCAAGGATTAATAAAGAAAACGCTTAGTTTAACTACAAACACAAAAGATTTACATATCGAAAAAAAAGATGAGAAGCAAACTATTCATTTGATCAGTTACTATAATGCTGACGATGTTTTGAATGGAAAATTACAGCGTCCTTCTGAAACTGATCTTAAAAATGTCACCATTTCCAACAGTTTATGGAATGCGGTAAAAGATTCTCTGTTGGGTGGTAAGATTCCGATTGAAGATGAAGCATATTATTTTTTGGACACAAATTATCAGTTGCAAAATATGTCTTTGTTGCAGCAACCCCCTAACTCCGTTCAATATCTATCTCAAAAATATGGACCATCAGCTTATCAACAACAAGTTCCTGCCCATCAACAGTATATGCTTCCTGTACCTTCTCAGCAAGGTCAGGGCCAACAACTTGGACAAGAGTATCCTGTGTATAAAAGAGAAGATGATTCGGGAGGTGATTTAACTTTCATAAACCCTTTCACAGGTGGTACCCATACTCAAGTTAGTTATGGTGCTAATAATGCTGCTACAGTCAGTGGAGGTGGATCTGCGCCAAGCTCTACTTCTGCTGCTTCGGTTATTCCAATGTATAATAGTTACTTAGGTCCACCACAACAACAGTATAGCTATATGCAGCCGCCATCTCAACAACTGGGAAGTATACCCCAGCAGCATGATGGTGCCACTGGAGGTCAGACGTCTTATTTCCCACCCTTTCCCCAACACTTTCAGCAACAATCCGTTTATCCACAATATCATTTCATGGGACAATCTACTAATGAACAATACCCAGCTGCTAATGGTGCAAGTACAAACATGTCTAATGGTGGATCTGTTAGTTCTATTGCTAGTACTGCAATTCATTCAGCAAATCAAGGTAGCTATTCAGGACCTCAGAGTGCAAGTGGGAATAAGAAACAATTCAGGGCTTCAACATCAAGTACGACGGGAGCCCCTGGTTCTCAGAGCAATGGCTGGTTTGCGAGCAATCCTCCTAGTGGATATATTGCATCGATTCCACAATATGGATCTTCTACTACAGAATATTCTTCTACATCTACAGTTCCTAGCAATAGTTCAGGTGATCCCAGCTTAACTAGTGGAATTGCTTCCCCCTTACCTCATAATGTTAATTCTTATTATGTTGCCAATCATCACCCACATCATACGCATCCTAGCCACAATCATATTCAACATTACTCAACACATCAATTGGCAAACAGTACCACGAGTGCCTCTGGAAATGATGATACTGCTAATCCTCCCAGTTCAAGTACAATAGGCAATACTGGTTTATACAGCTATTCAAATTCTTAAATACAAAAATGTACTTTTAAATCGTAATCAAAAATTAAAGGAGTTTAAGAAATTAGAAATCCTTCCACAGATCCACTAAAAAAAGCTGCTAGTCTGCTTTGTAATGTCTTACCATTTTTCAAAAATTTCTTATTCCGAGAATTGGATTTTGCATTTGGTTTTTCATTTGTGCCTCTGCGTTTTTATTCATTTATTTATTTTTCAATCTTTATTTATTCAGTTTCTTTAATGGCATGTTTCAACATTCCCTTTCCCACCACCATATTTATTACTGTATTATTATATATATATATATGTATATACTTCTATTTCTTCTAATTTGCCTCAAAGAGCTTCCTAAATAAATTATTCTCGAATTTAATAAAGTATACTAAAGTACCTGGCACGAATGTCTCAGCTTTTGCAAACATGGCAAAAAAGTTTTAGAGAATAATATCCAGTGTGTCTACATTGTAGTAGCCAATAGATGGGTATTATTTGCTTCGTCTGGCAGATATTATTTGTGCTTGCTTATTTGCTTGTTGTTCTTTACTATACATGTGCCATAACACAAAACCGAATGGCTAAAAAATATGTTCTAAAAACGAAACCTTGTTGCAACTGTGCCACCGTATTTAATTTTCCATACTTTCGATCAAATTCAAATGCTATTCAAACTCAACTTAATTTCTTACTTTCGAATAATATTTACAGAGGGGAGGGGTACGGATACCAACTATAAAATACAACAAGCGGACTTAACAACCAACAAAAACGAAGAGTTAATTTTGAAATTAGATTCTAATTCCGGACAGGTTTCATATGCATAGAAAACAGAACAAGGATTGCAAATTACATTGTAGTGTGGCGAAGAAAAATCCAACTTTCTCTTGAAGTTTTCAGAGAAGGATGAAGAGATTCCTTTAGATACTTACTTCTACGAGAGGGGTAAAAAAGTATCCCCCTTACTTAACATAATAACTTTTTCTTTGATGTCAGATGATTTTCTATTTAACCGTACTACCCTGACTTCTAGAAGATTTAATCCGCCTTAAAATTGTTATTCAAAAGATTTGACTTTTCAAAATAAATTAGCTATGGAATACATGACGACATTGTGAAGTTTATATCTTTCTCCGCTAACCGGATTCGGCAGTACCGAAGGAAAGTGTAAACGTAAAAGATTACTTCCACGGTGGAACAAAGTTGGATGATACTTTCTGCAGTAGAAAATAAGTCGATTAATCGGGAATACAAGTAACCAAAACCATTTTTGAACAAATTATTCAAACGTGTCGCTTAATGGTATGATTATTTTTAATCATAATACACTTGTTCTGTGCCTAAACGTGAGCAAAAAATACGGATTTAGAGTTTTCTAAATATCTCTGTTTAAAGTTTTGCGCATTCGCTAAAGTTGCGAAGAGGCCCCTAAAAGCGTTCAATGATATCTTTTTTTTAGAATTTTAGTATGAGCACACTATAGTGATGTTAAATGGACGAAAACGGTTAATGATTGGGGTAAACCTTTTTAATTTTAATTATACACCGTATTTTAAAAGAAATATTGGTTCAATTTAGAAAATAAGCCACCATCTAGAAACCCTCAGAATCTGTTCCCTGACTCATTAATCAATTCTTGGACCATATGTTGAATATTGCGGCGCTTATATGCGAGATGTATTCGAAATTAGTTTATCTGACAACTGTTTTAAGATAACCGTGGAAAACGCTCATTATTTTTTGAGCAACCAGTAACAACTAACTTATTCCATTTTTTTTATTTTCTCCTGCATCGCAAGTACCGAAAAACCAAAAATTTTTATAGAAGCGAAACTGAAGTGACGACATTTAATTTTCTATTTTTTTTAAAAATGTTTACAATTTTTGAGCGCTTGCATTATATGTGCAGAAATGTCGCATTATGTAAACTTTAAAATATACCGATCATCTGTGACTTTTAGTTTAAGTCTATTTCCAGAACAAAAATCAACCTGTTAAAGAATCCGGAGACTTAACTGCAATGTTTTAGAAGTTTTAGTCTTTTCAATTGAACGATAGTCTTCAATTGAGAAATTTAAATTAACATAAGACTACTGACATGCAATGCTTGCAAAAATCGGGAGAGATCTGACCAGCAGACCACCTATCGAAACGCTCCATTTTGAAAAAAACAAAATTTGTTGAACTAGTCTAATCGAGTTTAGGTTCCGCCTCAATATTATTGGGAGTTCGTTTAGGGGAAATGATGAAAATAAAGTTATCGCGGAAATAAAGCATGCAAAGCAAGGAACCATTGTAGGCATCTTTAAGGTCTCCAAGAAAAACTAGGTTGTGAACCTTTACACTAAACCTACCAAATGAAAGAGCCAAAATGCATCTTTAACAAGTTTTAAGTATAAATCTACGTTCGTAATTTGTGAACTAAATCATAATAAATACGATGATACGACTGGCTAGTCTTAGAAGGCAACGCAAAAGTTGAGCTTTGCCTTCTAATCTTACGATTACTGAGTAATATATCATATGCATTTATTTATTCCATATCGCACTAGACATACTCAATTGCATGCTTATTTATTCCATATCGCACTAGACACACTCAATTGCTCGAGAAATCTAATTTATTAACTTCCACATTTGTTTGAAATTGGGGTACTATTAGCGACTAAGTACATTCTAATTTCAATCATAGAAATTGGAAATTAGAATATGTAGTTATACGTAAACTCCTGAAAAAAAACTTGGGTTCATCCCTTGGCATATACTCATTTTGATACCACTCTATTCGAATATTATGAGCAGTAAACAATAATCAGCTGATCATTCTAGTTTAGTGTTATGTTATAAGTTATAACAGTAAACTACGAAGTAATTAATAAAGACAAATTTATACCTCTCGTAAACGCTAACAATTTCCATACATATAAAACAACAGATAGGATTTGTCAATCATATAAATCCTTTTCTACTTTTTCACCTTTTCACTCTTGGCATTGTCAACATTGATAATTATTTTTAATATGACAAGTCGATATAAATCCGCTATGATTGACAATTTGAACATGCGCTTAGGGCGCATTATAGATTTAGATTTGCGCGCGCAATGTTAATATAATATACCACTCTAATATGTATATGTATATGTATATAAAATAATTAAACCTATAAATTTCTCACTCTAATGCAATGGATTCACTATGTAATGAACTATTCTTTTTCCATTCCAATAAGGGGGCCAATTCTTCAATTTTACCTGATTTATGTTGAATAAATGAATGTTCTAATAATTCATCGGTTGTAGCTCTGTATCTTACATCTACACATAAACAGATTGATAAGAATTTCTTTATGCTATTGGATAATGTTTCCGGTTTCTTTAATTTTGGTGTACCATTAGTTGCAATTAAATAAAGTGCCTTTAATGGTTCTTCATTTAAATATGGTGGTTCACCTTCAATCATTTCAATGGTCATAATACCTAATGACCAAACATCAACTTTAGCATCATATTCCTTTTGTTTAACAACTTCAGGAGCCATCCAATAAGGAGTTCCAACCATTGTAGCTCTCTTATTTCTTTGATCAGTAAGTTTAGCACAGAATCCAAAATCAGTAATTTTAACATTACCTAATGCATCTAATAAAACATTATCGGATTTAATATCTCTATGTATAATATGTTTCTTATGTAAATGTTGTAACCCTTTTAATGTTTCAAAACAAATGGTAGAAATTTGTCTTTCAGTTAATTTAAATTCATTATTTTCAATAATCTCAGTTAATGAACCTCCTTCCATATATTCCATAATAACCCATAAATCGGTTGGACTCTTTAAATAAGCATCTAAAAAGTTAACAATATTCTTATGTTGAGAATCTTTCATAACCAATATTTCATTAATAATTAATTCCTTTCTAGGTTGAACATTTAAGTCCATTTGTTTAATGGCTACTTTTTTATTATTCTCTTTAATCAGAAGTGCTAAATAAACTGCTCCACTAGCACCTTGACCTGCTTTTTCAATAATCTTAAATAATGGTGTAGGATTATTATTATTAACTACAGTTTTCAATTTAGCTATAATTTGCATATCATTAAGCTTTTCACGTTCTTTCTTAATTTGTTTAGGAGTCTTAATATGTCCTTGACCTGATAATTGATTATTGGAACTACTAGATTGATCCTTAGGTCTTGGTTGTAATGGTTTAATTGGTTCATCATAACCTTCATCAGTAGATGGTTTACGTTGATGACTGATTTGATGATGTTGTAAAGGCTTTTGAACTTGTGTTTGATATGAATCTGTAATTGGTTTAATTCCATTATTGGCTGCCACAACTTTTTTAAGTAATTCTGGTTGTTTATTGGCTGTGCTTGAGGATTTCAATGCAAATGGTTTAATATAATTACCAGTAGAACTTGTTGGAGGTGTTGGATATTTAGTTGTACTTATACCATTTGAATAATTATTATTAGTTCCCGGTTGAATCTTTACATCTGGATGAATTTTATTATTAATTGATGAATTATTATTATTATTATTATTATTATTATTAGTGTTGGTGGTGGTGGTGGTGGTGGTAGTAGTAGCATAAGTTGGAGAAGTTCTAGTAGAATTAGAAGTAGAACCAATAGAAGATGGTAAAGTTGGAGGTACTTGTTTTGGAATGCTAGTTATACCTAAACCGGTAGGTATATTCGATGACGAAGATGGTAATGATGTTTGTGGACCAGTTGCATTAAATGAATAACCAGTGGTTTTAGATTGACTAGGTTGAAGAGATGATGATGATGAAGAAGTATTTGAATTTGGAGGGGGTGGAGCTCTTCTAGCAGGAACTAAATTATCTGATTTATTCATTAATGCATTTAATGGAGAATAATTATTAGTTGGAGCTGAAGAAGAATCATTTCCATTAGAATCTTTAGAAATATGATAAGGAATTGGAGGTTTTGGAGCCGCTCTTGATGGTTTAAAATTATCTAAAGAAGATTTAGAAGCAGTTGGAGCTTTTGTCCATTGTTGAATTTTATTATCACTTGAAAAAGTTTGATGATTAATATTATTAACAGCAGGAGAATTCATTGGAGTTGAATTGGCCGAAGCTCCATTAATATCAGAATAAAATTCCAATACTTCAATAACTGCTACAGGATCCTTTTTCCAATCTTCATTAGTAATCTTTGAATGTTGTAATAAATTCTTCCAAGTATCTGGTAATCCAGTGAAATTCCCACTAGCAGGATCAAAACCAACATGAACTTTATGAGTAAAATTTATTGGATTTGATACACCAGATGTTGATGAATTATTATTTGATGATGAATTTGTTAAAGATGTATTATTTGAACTAGTTGAAGGTTGACCAATTTGGACTAGAGGACATTTTGCGGTGAAAACATCTAACCAATCCAAATAATCATTATTGTTTTTAATTGATACTAAGATTGCCTTACCATTATTCTTTGGAAGTAATTCAAATGATTGACTTGTCTTAGTATAACCATAATTTGGTTTTAAATTAATAGCACTAAGTAAATTTAAAGGAATTGATAATTCCGGAAGTTCATTACTATTTGAAGAATTTGAATTTGAATTAGAATTGGAAGTAGAATTGGAATTTAATGATAATGAAGATCCAGAGGTGAGTGCTAATGATTGTTCATTTTTATAAAAATTAAGTGTCTTATCATTAATTATCATATACCGTTTATTCCATCGGAATGATGTAAAGATTCCATCATCTTTAATATGAACCCAACCTGAATGTCTTTTATTTGAATTAATATGAATTGAATTTAATTGACTTGTAGGAGGAATAGTTGAGTTTGAATTTGAAATTGAAATTGTATTTTGAGTGGGAGGGGTTATATTAACTGCTGTACTCCTTAAAGTTGATGGAGGAGGAGGTGCCTTTCTATGATGCTTCATATCAGATGTATAGATACTCGACATTCTAAGTTAATGACTTAAATGAAGTAGTAAAGAAGTATAGTTAGTTAGGTAGTTAGGTAGTTAGGTAGTTAGTTAGTTAGTTAGTGGTGGGAACCTTTTTTCTAATGTTTTGTCGGTACACGTCGCCAATGTCAATTTTTTTTGTGATTCCCCCTTTTTGAGAATTTGCATCCATTAGGAGACGACGAAGAGGAGAAGGAGTTATTACTGTAGTACAAGAGGAATTACAGGAATGTAAGTGTGGAGAGATTAGACTGAGATAGATTGAATGGCCTCGAACCATCGTGTACTGATAGAGACAGAATTAGGTATGGTATGCAGAAACGAGTGCATCGTGTACAAGAATTAGACGACGGTTAGTGAAATAAATAAACAAAAGCGCACAAGCACAGGTACAAGCATAAATTAAACTATAGTAGTAGTGTTCATAAAGTAATCGGTTCATTCATTAGTAAAAATATTAGTACTTCACTATATGTTGAGATACAGCCATTATAATATCTTGTCTGATAATGGATGTTAGTGTAGTTATACTGGTATTCGTTATGTATATATGTTTACTATGACGCGTCTTAGTACTTTTGTCCCAATGCGGTAACTAATGAACCCCTATTGGAATGGAATGTTGCGCGTGGCGTGATCAAAGTCACGCGACCCGATTAAAGTTTGTAAGCTGGAACTATAAACAAGCAATAGAGACTGTCTGGTATTTGTTGACCATTAGAGTATTTGGTATATCCTTTAAAAGAAGCAGATCAGCAGAAGAAAAAGGGTTTAGACAATCCAAGAGTAACTTTTGGAGAACTTTGGTACACAATAAGACACTCAACGAGATTGGAATCGAGTGCAGTGCCGATGGTGAAACGTGAAGGTAAATTCAAAAGATAAAGGTTTCAAAAGGTTCTAGTTTGATTTTACCTGATAAGGTTCCTAAGAGTGAGAGTAGTGCGTAGTACGCAAATGTTTTCATACTTCATTGTATAGCAAATAACCATTGAAACTTGTTCTAAGCGGTTTATGAAAAAGAAAGTCCCTTAATAGGAACAAACCTCTTAGGCTCATATTTTATGTTCCAATGCCATTTCATGGGGTTCCAAACTTTCCTATCTAATTCGCAATTTGCCAGACTTCTACCACGTCCTACTGATATGACAGGTGCGACATTAGCCTGAAATACACTGTATAATGAAAAGAAAAATGTGATTTATCACTTTGACTAATTAGGCTATTATTTCTCTTAAAACAGAATCGTGTATTTTGTTGCGAAAAAGGAGGAAATACTTAAACTGCAGCTGAATCCAAATCCCCTATAGAAAAGAGACATATTTGTACTAAAGCTCATACACCTCAAAAAGTTAATACTAGGTCAATCGTCAAAGAATACGATGCTTGCAGGAAAAAGCAGCAGGAAGCCAAGAAGTTTCTGCAGATGTTACTAATAGGTTGATTCATGTATTGGATTTGTAGCCAAAATCCAAATAGAATGGAAGGATATACTTGCAGCATTAGGGCGAAATCGAAAAGCATTACCGCGATAAGAGAAAAAAATAAACCAGTCTCTATATCAACAGATGCTAATAAATATATGAATATTAATTATTTAGTATTAATGGAGGTATATCATAAGCCATCGTTCCCTAGATGCTTCATAATTTTTTTAGTACATAATTTTATTTAGAAATGTAAGGTTATCTTGATAGTTATCTGCAATACTTAGTTTATTCTCTATATAATTAAAATGTGTTATTATGTGTTATTATGTGATAGATCGTCATTAGTAGTACTTCGATTGCTATTAGTAACTCCACGATATCTCGACCACGTGACCGCATCTTAGCCGATGGTATTACCCCATTATTAATTTTGATCCAGTACTATGACTATAATAATTTAGACTTAATCAGTAATAATGGGGCTATTTCGAAGTAGTTCTAAGTCAAAATCAAAAGACAACTCCCCAGCACTCAAGTCTAGTCGATCAAATTCGCTAACTTCAATAACGAGTCAATTATCCAATTTAAGCATTAGTAAATCTATCACTGCGAATAGCAATACCAATATCACTAATGGTAATGATACCAAACCTAAATCTCCTGCACCCATTGACTCTAATTCAGAAATTGATTTAATATCTCAAAGATTAAAGAAAAGAATCAGTACTATAGTAGAAACGAATTCTGAAGCTCAACTGATTCATTCAAACGAGACATTATACACTAGTGACGAAAGTTATTATGAAGAAGATGAATTATCAAATGGTTCAGATGATAATGATAGTGATGAAGATGATCATGTGAACGTAGTTAGTCATAGTCACTATGAAAAGTCTCATTCCAAGACCCAGAGACATTCAACACTAAATGCATTAATGAATTATTGTGGAATAGACTACTTCGTTTCAAATAAACAACAGTTATCTGAACTCGCTAATCAAGAATCCAAAAGAACATTTTCGTTGTTAGATGAATCTTGTAAAATATATCCGATTCATGATCGTCACCAAACCATCATTAATGAACCTCAAGTAGAATTAATTGATCGTATTCGGTCCACAATCCTTCAATTAAAATCTCAATCCCTATCTCACCAGTATCAGATCCTACTGACTCATAAGACCCTCTATTCCAGATTTGGAGTAATTAAGGATATCCTAGGTAAAGGTAGTTATGGAATCATTAAGATTATAGATCCTAATCCCAATAATGTATCATTGTCAAACAATGTACAGCATAAGCTTTATGCTGTAAAGCAATTCCAACATAAGAAATCCCCCAAAGAATCCTTTGATCAATATGTAAATAAGATCCTATCAGAATTCATCATCTCATGCAGTTTAAACTGTAAGCATTTAGTTAAATCCGTTGATTTGATGTTAACAGTACCTGAATTATCGCATCGTCGTCAACAATCTTCGGACCTGTTAACTTCATTACCTTTATCTCCTTCAGCATCGCCATCAAGATCGTCATCATTGTCTCGATCATTATCTCCAGACTCTGCCCTTCTTCGAGGCCCTTCACCTATGACAACAAATGATGGGATAAATCTTATCACTGAACAATATTACTTTAGTCAAGTAATGGAATGTAATCGAGGGGGTGACCTCTTTGCATATTTGGCCAATACTGAGGAATACCCACATTCAACAATGTCGTTGTCTGAGATAGACTGTTTCATAAAGCAAATTGCCAAAGGGCTACACTATATGCATAGTCATGGTGCAGCTCATTGCGACCTCAAGCTTGAGAATATCTTGATCAATTATAAACGAACAAAATCATCAGATGGCCCTAATAAAGCCAAGTTAATATTGAAAATTAGTGATTTTGGTAGAAGCTATGTGTTTAAAACTAAATGGGAAAAGAGTGAAGAACTTGTTAGTAAATCAAAAGGACCAATTGGTTCATTACCTTATATATCACCTGAAGAGTATGATATGTCAAAATCAAAGGAAATGGCCCTAAGCAAAAAGGATTGTTGGGCATTTGGAATTCTCTGTTTGATTTTGTTTAATATTAGAAAGTCTTATTATGACGGAGATGGCTTTTTTCCTCATATTAATGATGATGAAAGCAACTATAAGTCTAACATTGACAATAATCCTAGAAATAGTGATGATGATACGAGTGACTCCAATGACGACGATTCAACAGATTTGATTGGAAATTCGCCACGGACTGTTTTCCTCTGGGAGACAACAGAATTAAAACATCATCATCGTTACTCTCGTAAGGGCCAAATTTATAAGGACAAGAACTTCGAAGACTATGTAAATCATAGAATGATTGCTTCATATAGTGATCAAACAAAAGAATGGATCATACAATCTGAGGGCACACATAAAGCTATAGAGAATCTTTTTACTCCATCACAATCACTTCATAATGATATTGATGATAATGATCTTAACCAAATTAGAAAGATGATAATTTATAAACTTCTTGACATTGACCCTGACACACGCATGAACATGAGCCATTTCTTAAAGAGTGATTGGATGGATTCAGTTGACAACTGTATAGAATATTCCGAATAACATCGTTAAGCTATATATAGATTAATAGAAGCATACATCGATATAAGTAAATCATATTCTAGAAAGATGACGATGAATGGTTATCTATATTTAAACTGGACAGTGTAATACATTAATTATGTTTAGAGCATAACTAATACACTACATTCCGATATCTCAAACATTACCCACTTTTAGGAGCAAACTTGGAAAACATTTAGTATTGATTCTTCATATATTCAAAACAAAAGGAATGATATCAGCAATGTTAACAAGAAATACCAATTGAAATATTCGTTTTGCAAGTTTTAGTCCTTTAATAGTTTTTTTAATCCATCATCAAAGATAACCACGTACTGTCATTATAAGAATCAGCCATTATTGCAAATTTATATTTTTTGCAACTTTCTTGAAATCTTAGAGCGAAAAACTCCTTAATTAAGGAAATTTAATTTAACATAGTTTTTGTTCATCTTCCATTTATTCAACATCAACAAATAAACATGATAGAGAATTGAATATAATATTACTTTTAGGGGATTATCTCTTTCACGAATTTCTTTTAAAAAACAAAGAGCAGAAAATTATTACACCAAATGAATACATAATTAAATAGTGAAGAAAAATCCTAATCATACAACAAACCAATAATGAATTGAAACCACATACTAACGTTCAAGAATTAAACTTACCTAACCACAATTGGAAAATGAAAACATATTCGATTAATTCTTGTGCCTTTACCAAAGTGAGATTTTATTATTATTATTTTCCTAACTTTTAGATTAAAACAAAAAGATCACTATCTAGCCCCATAAATCATACTTATGAACTACCAACTTTAAACTCTTGAAATTGATTTTAATCAATAATCCAAATCAATCAAGTGATCACAGATATTTATCAAATATTTGAAAATATAGCTAAATTCCCTAATTCAAATTGTAGTTCAGTTACACTCAACTCATCAGACAGTTTTTCTTCCTTCTTATTATTTTAGAATGTAACATTATAATCCACTTCCCAAATATTCTTCTGATTTCACGAATTCAATTATCATTAACAATAAGTATTGCAACTCAGTTCAATTGGCAAGCCAGAGAGACCCTTCCTCTTTCTCATACTAAGACGTCTGGTATTGTCATATCATTAGAGGTTAGATGATGGTAAACCAACATCTAAACACCTCCACCTATGCCCAAAAAACAATCAGAAGTACGAACATGTTTTCTTTTATATTGAACAGACAGTTAATAGTTCCCACAACTAAACCTGCCTGAATTACTTTTGGAGGACATTTGTGCTTTCCCAGGGCTCAGTAGTCCTTTGTCCAAGAATAATCCATGAAAAGAACAATCATACAACTTCATATGGCCCCTAAATGACAACCCATCGCTTTTCCTAGAATCAGTTAGATATTCTTCAAAAACTTACCGTTTGAACCTTCTTGCAATAATTGACTGGACACAGATATGGGAGAGCTCCATTATGGAATACTGTTGATGAATGGCTGGGTATAACAAATTTGGGGCTAAGCGCTGATTGCTGCGAATCGAAAAACAAAGGGGTATTTACACAAAAACTACTATAAACTTACGGGCATATAATAAGTCACGTGTTTCAGACACTACTCTTGTAAATACTATTCTTTCTTAATATATGTACATATAGAGTTAGTTATTAAGCTTTATTGAATTACATTTGATTACCTTTGTATAAGAAAACAGCCTAAACAAAGACTTTAAAATTTCAAGTGTTATGCTAACATAATATTAGCATATTAGCATAAGCTATAAAGTTTAGTTCTTATCGTATCAGTAAAATCTAATCTTAAAATCAAAATCCTCCCACGAACATGTGTGATGACCCCCCTACTTCTGCAACTAGTCTTTGATTTTCTTGACTCTTCTCTATCCTTGATTTATATTTTCCAAAAAAGGGATAAAATTCACCATAATAAATCAAAAACTATGAGTGTGTTCAGGAACTTTTCCTCAAATAACTGATCTATTCTATTTCATAATATGCACACTATTCAATCAAGTTAACATCTTTGATCAGCGTTAATTATGCTTGATTGGTTATGGGGAAGGGACTTCCAGTAGCACAAATTCCCACCAAATCGAATGTAAACAGAGAAGACTTACTATTTGCAAATATAAAACTCCTCCTTTAGCCATTAAGTGTACAAAAACAACACAAAGAAGAGGAAGAAGAAGAGAAGGGAAAATAATGAAAGTACGTAAGAAAGAGATACATTATATACATATATATATATAGATGGGATAAATAAAACCTGTTCAATATACTCCTCTAAAAGTCAACAAACAAATTATGGAATGGATCATCTACACCAGAGATACCATAATCTAAATCTTTATCTTCAGGATATCTATCAAATTGAGAAGTATCACCTACTCCTGATGTGATTGGTGGCTCATATGGAGTTTCAATATCTCTTGATAATAATCTTTCCCAGATAACTTCTTTAAACCATGGATGATTCTTAACATCATCTGAACCACCTTGTAAATTACCTAATCTTTGAGTTAAATCTTTAACAATTAATTTTTGTAATAAATCCAAAATATCAGGCGGTAAATAATCAGGAAATGTTATAGTTCCATTTAAAATATTTTCATAAGTCTTCATTGGTGTTGGATCATAAAATGGAGTATAACCAGTTAACATTTCAAAGATTAAAATCCCAAAAGACCACCAATCAACTGATTTATTATAAGGTTTAGTAGTTACAACTTCTGGAGCAATATAATCAGGTGTACCACATAAAGTATACGTAACATCACTAACTTCTTTTGCAAAACCAAAATCAGTTAATTTAATATGACCATTTTTATCTAATAAGATATTTTCTGGTTTTAAATCACGATATATGATATCCAAATTATGTAAATATTCAATTGCAAGAAATACTTCAGCAGCATAAAATTTTGCAACTGGAGTTGGGAATCGTTGAGATTTTCTTAATAATGAAAATAATTCTCCACCTTCTATATAATCCATAATCATGAAAAGGTTATGACAATCTTGAAATGTTCCCCACATCCGTATAATAAAAGGATGTTGAGCTAATTTCAACATTCTTCTTTCATCATTAGTATGTTCAACTTGTTTCATATTTACTACTCTTTCCTTTTTTAATGTTTTCATAGCATAAAATCTTCCATTATGTATAGATCTCGTTAGATGAACTCTACCGAAAGATCCTGTTCCTAACGTTCGTAAAATTTGGAAATCATTAAGAGTATATTTACCTTTAGTAGTAGTATCTCGATTAAGATGCTTTGAAGTTTTTGCTTGTTGTGAAATTGATTGTTGTGGTTGTGATTGTTCTGATGATGTACTTGTAAGTTGTTGAGGTAAAAGTTGCTGTATTTGTTGATTTTCAAGTACTGGAGGTGATTGATTTACATATATATTCTGTTGTTGTTGTCTCTTTGCTAATTCTTCTAGATCAATATCATTTAGAGACCTTATACTGGTTTCTGTATTTTGCATTGAAGTCATTATAATTATAAAGAATTATGAGATGAATTGATATGACAATAATAATAAATTGATAAAAACAAAATGCTTTAATAGAATTAGATAGATGGATTGATTAATGATATAATACAAAAAGGTTGACAACAATTATTGATAAGGAGTAGAAATAAATAATGAACAATTAAATAAATAGACAAATAAATAATAATTGCAGAACCAGTAAGTTAAATGTTCTGCTTAGTCTTTGTTGCTTTGCTTTGGATTGCCTGATGGATGGATCTATTATGTCTGTGGCCGCACTCACAAATACTTTGCTAAGCAGGATAGATAGGAAGGTATATGAAAATGTATATGATAGTAATAGTAACTGAACTTAACACTTCACTACAAGATAAGTTGAATGATATGATAAGGATAAATAAATGATACTGAAATAAAATAAATCCTATACTATATTAGTTAGACTTGTATGTTC
Organism: Scheffersomyces amazonensis; assembly: GCF_036850825.1. NCBI lineage: Eukaryota > Fungi > Ascomycota > Pichiomycetes > Serinales > Debaryomycetaceae > Scheffersomyces > Scheffersomyces amazonensis. Next base: position 2,186,778 of record NW_027042741.1, on the reverse strand, counting down.
TGCCTCGTATACGACTAATATGATAACTTCTTAATCGCAGTATTGCAGCAAGTACAGATGTTAGAAGTCCACTTAAAATTTATTAATACTGTTCTTGCGTACTACCGATAAATTTGCTTCTTCGATACTATTTTCAATGGTACTTGAGTGTTGTTACTAATTCGAATTTGGCATGTCACCACTGCTCTGCCAAAGTCCACTTTTGGGTACTGTTTTGGTGAGTGGTTTTTTTTTTTTCTGGCAACGGCTTTTTTTTAATGAGCCTGCACACAGACCCACATTCATAACTACAAAATTTTTTAACGTTTCTTTTTTTTTTATATAATGTATTGAAGAGCTGTCAAGCATTAAAGAGGCAAATGTAGAACAGTATTAAAGGCTATTACATACATACTGTACATGAGCGTATCAGTATAATTTACAAAAACTATTTTTTACTAATACCATTACTCTTTCATAGATAATATAATGTATCGATAAGATAATGTGGGTGAACTAAATTTCTGTAAGCGAGGCGAGCAGAGTAGAGAGTGCAAATCGATAGTGGAAAGCCGGGATTTCCAAGTGTTAATAAAATATATATTTATTATATTCATTATAATTACTAGACTATAATAAATTGCATCATTAATATTTTATATTTTTGGGTGAGATCACATTAACCACTTCTCGGTACGATAGGTAGCCGTTGGCGGATGCTTACCAAGTAAAATAAGTTATGAAATACAAAGGTAGTAAAAGCGTTAAATTACATAATTACTTCTATTACTGTAAAGCCTTATTGTTACAATTCAAATCTTAAAAAGTCCCACTACCTATACACTATTAACCTGTCTGTGTCATTTCCTATTCGGGAAATGGATCATCTCAAACGCATCACAAAATCGCATAAACCCATCAAAATTTTTCCGAATTACTCCCTGTTCGGATACTCCAACGTATGGTTACACTAACACTACGTAGTAACTGTATTACTTACGTTTATAAAAAAAAAATTGTACACATTGTATAAGAGAATATATTATATAGTAAATCTATTTGAAAAATATTTCTCACAAAAGTATCGCCATTGTATTAACGGTATTTGAAAAATTTTTCAATTATTAATGTCTGTGCTGTGGTGTACGGTGCTGCGCTGTGCTATGTTAAACCCCTATTTTCTCATTGATAAGTAATAAAGCTTTGTTAAAATCCGCTTAGTTACATATATCAGGCATTGCAGGGTTAGTAACCTTAGTTATTTTGAATTTTGTTTAATAATTATATTGTAAATAGGCGCGATTCTATCTATTACAGGCGGAGCTCAAGTCTCTATTAATTTAACACAAAAATTACGTATGCATAATTCCTGGTTAGAGTTAATTAATTATGAATTATGTAATAATAGTGATATAAATAATAAAAACTAATAAACCATTAGTTATGATTTTTTTTGGCATATGTATGCAAATAAATATTATGAGGCATCTTCATACTTAAGCTATCCAATACTCTCTAGCAGTTTCTTCATCATCATGATCATCATCATCTACTTCTTCATCTTCATCCTCGTCTTCATCATCATCATGATCATCTTCTCCTTCAACATCTTCATCTTCGTCGTCATCATCTTCTTCTTCTCCACCTTCTACATCAATGTAATCTGGACCGTATTCATCATCCGATCCATACCCATATCCTTCCCCTCCTCTATTAACATCGGGTAATGCAACATTTCCACCAGCTCTTAACCTTCTTCTTCTTCGTCTACGGCTTTCATCATCTTCATGACCTGCTTCTTCATCCTCACCGTTGCCAAGACCCGCATCTCCAATAATAGCTAAGACACTATCGGATGGACCAATTCGATCCTTTAATTTATCACTACCGACACTTCCACGTCCGCGACGATATAATAATGTAGATAATTGAATATGTGCATTCTTTAACTTTTCCGATAAATTATGACTATTGTAAACATCAAATCGCTTAGGACTATCATTCAAATTAGTACTATTTGTTGAACCTTTATTTGACTTTTTAGATCCTTTGTTACTACTGCTAGAAATAATACTGGTGCTTGCACCACTAGCGACACTTGAACTCTTACTATATTCATTAATGAGTCTAATAATAACATCTTCAAACCCAAATTGTTGTAATAATTCAGCACGATCAGTTACACTCAACTCATCAGACAGTTTTTCTTCCTTCTTATTATTTTCATCATCATGCTTTTCATAACCATCAAAATCTTCCAGTCTTTCTCTAACTGATTCAGAAGAGTCTTCTAAAAAGAGTCGCCTATTTGTTCCACTAGTGGTTATTAAACCTGACCTTAATTGAGAATCTTGAACTAAATCAAAAGAATCATAATTAGCCGAATCATGACCTCGGAATGAATGAGTTGAAGATCTCCAAGTTAAATTAACAATAATACAAACAATTGATAATTTAATTTCATTTAAATTATTATTAATAAAGATCTTCTCATTCAAACTTAATTTATTCAATATCTTTCTAGGAATTTGAAATGCTAAGAATTTTAACCAAAGTTTAAGTAAATCCTTATCAGGGAAAAATTCTCTTTGCATAGAAACAACAACTGCATATCTATTATTCTCAATAGAATTAATAGCTACAATCATCTTTGAATAATCATCATTTAAGATTAATCGACTCAAATATTCATCATCATTACTAATAGTACTAGATGAATTTTTACGATTAACTGCAAATATCTTTGTCGTAGTTATATTCAAAATAAGAAATTCATACCATTTTTTGGGTAAATTATATTGAGGATATTTACAAACCAAGTCATTCTCATATGTTTCAATTAAAATTGTATTGAAATTTGTTGATCCTGCTGTATAATTTCTTAAAGTATCAAAGGCAATTAATTTCTGTTGTAATCTAAGTCGTTTAATATCGGCAATTAATTTTTTATTCTTTTCATCATTTTCATTTATATCATTATTATTGTCCTCTTCTTCTTCTTCAATAATTCCATATAAAGTTTTTAATAAGATTTCATTTAATGAGAAATATTGTAATAAATCTCTTTTATTTTCATGAACTTCATTATACATAAAGTTCTTAAGAATATAAAGAACATTTAATTGAATGATATTCTTTTGATAAATTTCTTCATTAGTATTAGAAATATTATCTCTACTTGGATCATGACGTTCATAAATAATTTTTAAACTTTGTAAGAAATTATCATATGTAACAATGATATACCGGAAAGAACTAAAATCTAAAATGAAATTAGCAAGTAATCCTAAAGTTATTGATTTATTAGTCATTTGAATTTTATTATATCTTTTAACACTGGTTATTTGTTCATCTCCATCATTTCTTAAAAAATGATTAAAATATTGATTCATAATATCAATTGATTCAAATGATTTTAATATCTGTAAGAAATTAGTAATTAATCCTCCACTAGTCTTTCCTGATTCATCTTCATAAATAAAACTATTTAAACTATTACATTCAACAAAGAATGTTCTTAATGGTTTTATTGATCGAGCTAATGAACGAATCAAATATAAACAATTAGTATATAATGGATTATCAATTATTGAATTAATAATCCCTAAATTTCTACCAAACCATGGTAAATCTTTACTAGTAATCATTTTATTCTTTAAAAGTTTATAAATTAATTGAATTTCTACCAATAAAAAGTGATAATTATCAATAATTTCAAAAATCATTTGAGCAAATAATGGATTTGCCTTTGTTAAATCATTTGAATTAATTACTCTAGTTCTATATTCTTCAATTGTTGAAGTATAAACACTTAATAATAATAATAAATCCGCACTACTATTAATATGTTTATCTTCATCATTTAGAATACTTAATAAAATTGTAAAATCAACTATAGTCTTACCATGTTTAGATTTCTTTTTTAATTTATTAATTATCATTAAAAATTGACTAGATCTAAATTGAATTTCTAATTTCTTAACAATTTTAATATCAATATTAGAATCTTTAATTTTATCACTTAATAAAGGATATTGAACACATAAATCTGCCAATATTCTAGCTGGAGAATACAAATACATAGGTAATACTAAATTAGCAGTATTATTATGATTTGATGAATGAGTTAAATTCCGATTATTTTTCTTAACTGAATTTTTAGAATCGGATTTATTATTATTATTATTATTATTGTTATTAGTACCATTATGATTCTTACCTCCCTCTAATAAACTAGAATTATTATCTTCTAATTCTAACATTTCAATTATTTTAGGAAATAATTTCTTATAACTTTTAAAAATAATTTGATCATCTACTTCATCAGATGGTCTTAAATTATTTAGATAAAAGTATATTAAATTCAATGCAATTAAACTAATATTCAGATTATCTTCATATTTAACCAATAATAATAATGAAATATATACTTGAATAGTTAATACCACTACTGGAGATATCTTTGGAGTCAGGGATGATGCTAATTCCATTAATATAGAATAATCATTCTTTTTCAGATAACTAAAAATTTGGGCTGTACATGTCATAAGTTCAAGTAAAAGATTTAAATTAATTCTTGATTTTAATATTGATTTATTTAATTCAATATTTGGAAGGGTTGAATCTTCAAAAGCCAATTGATTTAAAATTACTGAATCTTGAGAAACATTAGGGAAATGAATATCTATTAAAATAGTACACTCATTTGATAATCTTTTTAAAACAGCCGTTAATAAAGTTTTAAGAGCATTATTTGATAATTTATTGGTAGATAATAAAATAGGAATTAATCTTAACAGTTTAATTAATAATGAAGAATCAATAACAGTATTCATTTGATTAGAATCAGTTATAATTAATAATGTAGTAATAAATCTCCATAATTTTTCAGAATCTACATTATGATTTCTAATATTTGATAATCCAAGGAATATATCTAAACAATAACTCATAAGATTTTCAACATTCTTTAGTATTTGAGGATTATCAATATTTGGGACAAATTTATTAAGGAAAAAATTTAATAATTCAATAGTTGGATTTATAACATTTTCTAATGATTCTAAACATATAGTTATATTAGAATATTTCTTTGTATTAACTTCTGTTATAAATGAACATAATATATCAATTATTACTGCTCTCTTTTCTAAATCTTGTAAGAATTCATTATCTTTAAGAATATTTGAAGTTGAATTAGTTACTATAGTTTCAATCAGATTATTAAAATCTTTAACTAATGATTGTATAAATTTAACATCTCCAACTAATTTAAATTTCAAATCCTTATTACCGATAAGGGATACTCTTAAATCAGTTAATTCTTGATATGTATTACCAGTTGAAAATTCATATTCTTCGAATTTCTCTTCTTCTCCTATTGAACTATGATTACTTTCTAATTCTAACGGCATTATTTATTATACTTATGCCTGTTTATGAAACTTTAGTTGAATGATGTAATCTCGATGGGTCCGGATTTGTCTGCAGATTTATGTGGAGAGCATATTTGAAAAGGGAAACACCCGTACCGCAACACTATAAAATTAGGAATATGTGGAGCACTCTCCGATCTGATTGCATGTATAAAGTCAAACGATATGTTATACCACTATATACTAGACTAATAATACGTATGTTACTATATCATTAAGTAGATAATTAAATAAATAAACAAAATAAATAAATATAATTTTAAAGTATATGTATACAAATCTAAATCTTGCTACGCCAATATGTTTGGGCTTCCTTGGCTGGTTTACCCAATTTAATATCTTTACTGACATTAGTATCAGCTTCAACTCTTTTAGGTATATATTCTAAGACTTCCGAAAGCTTTTCATTGTCTTCTAATTTAACAATCCCATTCTTATCACCAATTATATAATCTCCTGGATTAATAGTGAGGATATCATATTCTTTAGAATCTTCTATTGAAGAAACTTTAACCTCAAGTGGGACATTAATTCCTACAAGTTTAAGTAATGGGCCTGGTGCACTAGTTCCAACTCCATATGACCAAACAGGATACAGTAATTCTTGATGTTCATCTAAATCTCTAATTCTACCCAATACTACAGACCCATTGGCCTTAAGATATTGAGCTCTAGTAGACATTAATCCTCCATACATAGCATTGTTAACTTTTGTATATGGAGCTGAAATCAATTGAACTGATAATGGTAATCCAATTACAACAAAACTACCCTCAGGGACTTGATCTATATACGATACTTTAATCTCAGGTCTTGGATCTGATTTAGGAGCATATAAAACTGTATATGCTTTACCAACAGATGAAGTGGCTGAAGATGAAGAATGTGATCTTTGAACTAAATTTGGAATAAACCCACCATTTTTAATCCCAATTTTGTTTAAAGCATCAGAAACATCACAGGGAGTGAATTTCGACAAAAATGTATAAATTTCCTTACTGGTTAATTTGTTAGACATTATTTATTACATATAAATCCTGATTGGATAAAGAAATTAGAGAATTTAAAATCAACCCCAGATATTGTTTGAAAAATCATATGGCACAAGTGCGGCTCACTACCCTAATATAATTTTTATTAGATACTATTTACAATTTAACGTCTTACTATGTATGTGTGATGACTATTATTTTTATTTTAGTCATCTAAACTGATTCTACTCTTTAATTTCTTATACCTTGAATCCCCTATTACTTCACCCATATAATCTAATTCATTTTCATTTTCATTTTCACCTTCTTTAATTGCTGTTGCTCTTATTATTGGTTGTGCCTTATGACCTATTTCATCTTCTTTAACACTATCTTCAAGTATAACTGTATTTTTAGCGACTTTAAATCTTGTACCTAATTCATTAAGAAAGTTAGGATGTAATTGATAATCCAATATAATTGAACTATTATTGATTTTAGGATCATTCAAATCATTAAGAATAGCAACTAATGTACGAGGATGTACCATAGTTCGTATGATTTCACCTCCATTTTCTTTCTCATTTTTATGTAATACTTCTCTTTCTTCCTGAGTTAAATAATTAGGATCTTTTGATGCTAATAATTCTTCTTCACCAAGTTTAAACATTTCTCGTCTATTCTTCAATTGTTTCAAGGCTATTGAATCTTCAATATTAGCTGGTGATGTCATTGAAGTAGAATGGATCTGATCTCCTAGACGATTTATAGATTTTATGAAGTCTTCACTTGGAAGTGTATTATTATTATTATCATAAGTAGAAGTACCTGAAAAATGAGGATCTTGACCATCTTTACCAGCTGGAGATACTGCTGAATTGGATGATGTTTGACTTCTTTTATTCAATTTTTTAGCTAGGAATTTCGGGTCAAACTGAATATTATTACCATTTCTTGATAATTCTTGTTCTATAGAATGTTGTTCGAATTGCTGTTGAAGTTTAGTTGGAGGTAATTGATTTACTGTGGCCGAACGATTGACTTTGGCTGCAACCGAGTCAGATACTACCGTTTTGGCTAGTTTCCTCGAACCTGATTTCGATACAGACGATCCCATAATATGGTCAGTTGTTGAATGTTCCGTTGGTAACTGGATATATCACTTTATGTAGTACTAATTCTAGTACTGAATATGGCTAATTTTTTTTTTTCTGGTGGTCTCGCCAAAAGATCGATCTCTGAAGATGCTTAACTACGGAAAATACAAATTATATTAGTATAATATTATAATATATAAGATTGGTAATATACAGATAATACTTTATGATTTACATGCAAATGATATTACTATACTTTAATACAGATGATATCAGTAAAGAAAGACTATGAAACACTTAATCCTTTTGAGATTAAGACTTTTCCTTCTTTTCTTTCTTTTCCTTCTTTTCCTTCTTTTCCTTTTTATCTTTCTTTTCCTTTTTATCCTTCTTTTCCTTTTTATCCTTCTTTTCTTTCTTTTCTTTCTTCTCTTTTGTTGGAGTTTCAGGAATAGAGGCAGTGGATGAATCAGATTTATGAAGCTTAGCTTTCTTTACTACCTTACCATCTTCATCTATCTCCTTAGCTTCTTCATAATCTTCAGCACCATACCCAGTTGGGAAATGTCTCATTCTTAAGTTTTCAATCTTTTCGACATTTTCTCTAGGTATCACGACTTTATCATAATCTATATCAGGAATTGAAATCAATTCTCTTATGTTGTAGTATCTATTAATTTTTAAATTCAAAGGCTTAAATTTAGATTTAGAACCTTTACTTTCATTTATAAAGATAGAATATGAATCATCATTGTTTTGTTGTTCTTCCACTTGTCCTTCTTCATTAAATAATTCTTCATGAATTTGGTATGATAATTTATCAACTGAAAATGATGATTTATCATTAGTAACAGATGTGGATGTGAAGGAAATAGGTAAACTCTTCAATTGATCTAATGGAAATCCTTTAGGAGTTTTAATTAACCAAACTTGTTTATTATCTGTTGGTTTAGTAAATTTTGTAGATTTAGATGAAGATTTCACATAATTCTTGGGTGGTTCATATTGAGTTTCTTGATCACTGTCAAGGTCTGACTCAACATCAGACTGTCCAACATATTCTTGAGACTTAAATGACTTAGATTTAACGGCCATCTTTAATTCCTCAACTAATCTGGTATTTCTATGTAATTATTAGTACTTAGGGCATCATCATCCTCATCGTCTTGTATGAAAAAAAATTATGTGCCATAATGGACCAGTTGAAAGCAGGTGATCTGTCACATGACGTTTTGGAATGGAAATGAGAATACTCAGATCTGCGCTTTAACGTATTACATAAGCGTAACTACTTCCTAAACAAGGACGCTTACATAATCGTAATATATTTCCTAATTGGGATTTTGAGATTCTTTCATGCATAGAAATAGACAGCAAGACGATGGATGCATAGTAAAGTTTCGTACAAGCTCGGATAAAGATGGCTGTGTTGAAGTGATTCACATTGAAATTAGTGATAACACCGTCTGTGTCTCAATTGTGAATCAATTCAATTGGTTGACTAATATACTCGATGGATTATGGTTTCCGTAAGAATGTGTCTCGGGATTATTTCCGATCTAAAGCCAACTAATCTCCACCAATATATCAAAGGAGAAAAATGAAACAATAAACGTTTATTATAATTGTACTAATTGAATGACCTTATAGATTCAATTTATAATTCTAAAAATATTCAGCTCCCTAACATTGAAAAATCATTCGTATTTAGTCATGTAAATACCGATAGGGAACAAATAATATTTTACAGGCTAAAAGTTCCAAATAAAAAATATGGCGCAAAGCAAAATTGTACAAGCCTCTTGATTTCGATTTTGCAGGAACCAAAATGTGGAACGGCTCCTATAGCACAAAATTCATTTGACCTATACCTTAATTATTGGATTTGACGTTTGTTTGCCTGAACCTTATATTATCAAAAATTAATATAAATATACCTGTAGAATCCACTGGTTTTATAGATTTTTTTTAGTCTTATAGTTGTTACCATATAAAGTATTATTATCGTTATTAATTATTACTCATATTAATTAATTTTCTAAGAACAAAAATGGCTTTTAAATCTCATGCTTCAGGTATAGCCGCATCTGTTTACCTTGCAATCTATTCTATTTTCTTTGCATTCACTATCAACATTGTATTTAGAGTTGGTTGGAGGAGCTTTTATACGGCTTTAGCTGTATATGGTATATTTAGATTTTCAGGTCAACTTTGTGCTGTGGTATTCTCTGTTTTAGGTTATACCTATTGGCAATGGTTGGTGGCATATCTTGTATTCACCGCTGAAGGATACTTTATGTTGATTTTAATATCATACTTCTTGATAGCTCAAGCTCAAGAAGAATCATTTGGAACTTCATGGATTGGACCTTCTAAGAAAGATAGAAAGAGAAATGCGGAATTGGCTACCACCAAATTAGGCAAACTAAAAGCTAAATTCCCAATTGCAGTTATCTTCCATTTACTTTTGATTCCTGCCAATGTATTGATTATTGTTGGAGGATCTCAATTAGCTGGTATATCAATTCAAGATGCAAATAATGAGCTGAGTAAAGTTCATACATCTAAAATAATGAGAACTGCTGGTCAATCTGTTTTCTTGTTTCAAACAGTTGCTGCTATCGGATTCGCTTCATATTGCTATTTTGTTGAGAAGATCAGACACATTAATATATATACCATATTTGCAGTTGCTCCTTTCATTACAATCAGAGGTATATTTGGTATTCTTTCAATTTACATCCAAAAGATGAATTATTATGATTTTACAAATTATACTGTTGAAGGTTTGAGTTCATCATTTGTGACGTATGAATACGTTTTAGCAACAACTATGGAGTTCGTAACTGCACTTGGTTATATCGCTAATTATTATATAAGGGCCAACAGAAAGAAAGGTCAACTAGAAAAAGTTCACTTGATGGAAGAAGTTAATGATACTGATGAACCAACACTTGAAAAGAAAATCGAAGCTTGATTACAAGTGATATATGATTTAAACATAGTAATTTTTTTCAAAACTGTTATTTATTGAAACTAACTTATACATTTATATACTGATAATACAAGACTCAAAAATTTACGAACTGCTACTTAAATCAATCTTAAATCAAAATGGAAACGGAAACTATAATAAAACACAAAAGAACAATTACTAAATTAAGATTGGATTAGATTGAGGATTGTAATTCACAGTAGAATCAAGTTGAACCTTCAAAACAATTTCATAGCCTGTAATATTGTTAGGACATGAGCATTCAGAAGTTTCATTTGCATCAGCAATATAAATACCATATTCACCAAGGTATCCTTCATCCGAACAAGCTACAAACAGACTTGAATTCTCAAATGTTAAAAGAGAATTTGTAATAGCAAATCCACTGGAAGCTTCAACATCAGTATTATTTGTACTTGTCAATTTCCCATCTTCATCAACAACTACATTGATATTTACTGGTTGCTCGTTTTCTGTAGAAGATATAGGCATATTCAATGCCCAATTCTCAGCACCATTGATGCGTCCAAAGAATGCGTTTGTATCAGAGCGTAATTTCAAATCAACTCCATCAAAATAAACAAGATTGTATCTGAATTGAGCTCCATCATGAAATGCAATCATGGAAAATATTGGCGAAGTTGGTTGTGATGGAACTGGAATAGGAGCAGAAATAACCAATGAAAGGAAAAGCCCAACGACAGTCAATAGTAAAACCATTTTGTTCATCTACCAGGAATATTTATAAGTTAATTCTTACATGTTTTAGATTACTACTATAATGACTGCTATTTATACTTAATTTGAATTTTCATCGAATTTCCCATCTGTTGATTCATGTATTTGAAGGTATAACGATTCCAGTTGATTCTGCTGACTGACTGCGAAAATCAACCTCTAGACTATCGATAAATAATTTTACATCCAACTTAAAATCTTTGTACCATGTTAAAGTTAGAACCCTGGCCTGGATGATTCTATATTAGCCAGCCATTTTTTGTGAATGGTCGGCAGCACACCTTCATCTGCATCAGGTCACAGGGACTCGCCGTTCCCCTTTAAATTATTGGATCTATACCCAAAAAGAGTAAAGGGTTTAATAATCAGAGCCACTAGCCAGCAATGCAAGTACAGCTAAGTACTTCAACTCACTTACTATATATATTTCTATTAATGGGGGATTACCTAACTTGGTTACATTCATGATTAGAAAAGAATGGGGAATGATTGGTTTGCAGCAATTGGAAAGGTGTGATCCAGATCACATGTTGCATTGATCAATATAACTCCGATGAGAAAATTAGAAAATCTAAAGCACGTGCCATAAATCCGAATCCGAAAGAGGACTCAGACTCATATGGGCCCCCTTACCGCAGTACAAAATACTTAACCGCCGGGTCTGAGCTTTATGACGCGCGAGATGACAATGGCATCTCAAATAAAGCTTTGGGGGAGATATCGGATTGAGTTTCGTCCGATAAAGTTCGGTGAATGTATTTATTAAGTCTCTTGTTTTGATGGTAATTATGGTCGGATTAGCCGAATTAGATGAATTACGGTAATTATACTAATTATATTCGATCTATTGATGACTATTTAAACATTTTATAAACATGAATATGTACTACTTAGTAACACACTAAATAATACAAAACACTAAAGGCAGAGATGGGTGTAAGTTGTGATGATATGAACGTAATGATGAATATATAACAATTAACATTTTTATATGATTAAAACTAAGAATTAATTAATTAACATTAATTAGTCTATAAATCAACGGCTGGTGGACAGTTTAAGGTTTTCTTTAAAGAACCGTAAATGGTGAATTGTAAGGAGGTTAAAGTACCAACCATAACCAATCTTGTTGGTAAACCAGCAAAAGAACCAGTAACACCTAATTGTTTAGCTAATTGAATTAATAAACCAACAGTAGATTGACCTGGAGCCTTCTTAGTCTTGTTAACCTTAGATAATAAAGTATCAGCAGGTTGAGAAACAATAGCAGCAGCACAACCAGCAATGATACCAGCACCTAAGTTAACACCAGTAGCAGCAGTAGAGGATAATTCAGATTTTGGAGTTGGGATAGCACCGTAAATGGCTTCAGCAGCTCTTTCGTAAACTAAGAACTTAGCAATATTATAAGGAATTTGTTTGAATAAAATTGGAGTGAAACCATTGTAGAAAGATCCAACACCTTCTTCTTTTAAGATTCTTGAGAAACCTCCGATTAAACCGTTGGCAAAAGTTGGTTGAGAAACTAATCTAATTCTAGTAGCTTCTAATGGACATAAAGCAATATCAGCAAAGAATTCAGCTAAAGCAGCAGAACCAATGTAAACACCATTCTTATAACTCTTAGCAGTATCATAACCTAATTGTTCAATGAAAGTCTTTTTAAATAATTCGTAACCACCGAATTTGAAGGCACCTTGTAAAGAATAACCTAAAACAGTTGGACCTAAACCAGTTAATAAAGCACCAGCACCTTCGGCAGAGATAACTTGTCTGAAAGAACCAATCATACCTTTGTTATAAACAGTTGGTTCTAATTGAATTCTAGTTTTAACAACATCAATTGGAGTCATAGCACCGTGAGTGACACCACAACCCATGGCACCAGCTAAGGCAAAAGAAGCATAATCACCAATGGTGAATTGAGGAATAGATGGAGTAGACATTATTAATGATGAGAATTATTAATATTAAATATTATTAGTAGTTATAAAATCTATTATAAGAAATTAAATTATTATATGAATAAATAAATAGGGTTGAACTAAAGAACCAGTCTAAAGATAGAAATCTGATTGGGATTGAATTTATAAAAGTTCGACTGAATTGAATCGGAATTGAGATCAATTTGAAAAAGAAAGAAGACACTATCTCATATATATATATCTTTGAGAAAAATTTTAAAATGTTTCGTTGATCGGAAATTATTTGTTTTAATTCGTTAACATTTTTCCATTCGGTCGAAAAAGAAATTTTTGAAAACGTTGAGACATTCCGGCCTAAGTCGGAATCCGATTTTTATTGTGGTAGGGGTTCATTTTGCGCGAATTAAATCACGTGAACAAATACATACAAACTCTTTGATAAGGCAACTGTAGTATTACTAGACTAATTAAAGTTAGAAGCAAAATTAAAGCTAAATTTACAGTAAGAATAAGAATAATATAAGCTAGAGGTTAGAGAAATTACAATTTGCTCAACTCTTTCGTATTCTTAGAATGATTGACCTAATCCCAAAGCCTCTAGTGCAGATCTATTATTTAATGCATCCATTGCAGCCTTTTGACTTGCTAATTTCTTATTACTCTCAAATCCTACCCCCAATTTAAGGTTTTGTAAGCCTCTTGATGTAGCATTAGTCCACACTGTAGCTTTACACCCATTGGGGATAACATCATATTGATATTCTGGTTGCAATTTAATTCTTCCCAATAAGGCATATAGAGTATTTTTCGCATCTTTATCAACTTTACCATCTAAGGTTGTATATGGAGGACTATATGCAATTGGAGCAACATATGGTTGAGGTGTACCAAATGTTGGTGATAACCCTGGTGATGATCCCCTACCATATAGTTGAGCATGTGGTACTATTGAAGATGATGAAATCAGGGCAGTAGATAAGGGTGGTGAGTGAGTTGATAATGAAACAGGTTTAAAAACTGGCAATTCATGGGCTAAATGAGGTGATTTACTATTAGTTCTATAATATTCATCCTGTTGTTCTTGTGTGAATGGTTTTATTATTTCAATATTATCATATGGATCATATGGATCAGTATTTTCTTCCTTTTTATCATCATTATTAACAATGTTATCAGGATCAGATAAATTAGTTGAAAGTAAAATTCTTGTTATTGTAGCTCTATGTTGTTCACTACTGAAAATTTCATTGGCTGCATTTAATTTTGCTTCTTCAAAACTTTCATTCGATGTACCAGTAGTAATTGAAACATTATTAACCAATACTTGTGCAACATATGGATTTGATTGAACTTGAACAAATTTTAAATTAGCATACTGACTAGGAAATTCAGTGAAATTAGTAATTTCTGTAAATAATAATTGTAATTTACCTAATGCAATATCAGTTCTAGCTTTAGTAGCTAAATTTGAATTCATTTCTTGCATAATGGGTGCATACAATTTCTTTATCCATAATCTTACATAAAATGGACTATAATTATCAATTGATACTGCTCCAACATATGCTAAGAATAAACGACTAAACATTTCTAATTTTGAATCCATATCAATTTCTTTTGATAAGTTATATTTTAAATGGTCAGCTAAATGATAACCAAATGCAAATTTTGTTAAGACTTGAGGACTTAATAGTTCATATCTAAAGAGTAATAATTCTTCTTCGCCTAATTTTGGACATGATTCTTCCAATAAATCTAGTAATGCTAATTCTAATACTGATCTACCTCTAATGGCTAATTTACCATTATGAGATTGATTATAATCCTTCGCATTTGAATCCAGTTCAAGAAAATCTGAAGGTTGTCTATAAGATTTATCAGTATGAATTCGAATTAATAAAACATCACTTGATATTACTGGTAAAGTTGGAGGATAAGGTAATAAACCAATTTGTCTTTCATCTTCCAAAAATGATTTATTACCTTCTTCCGTATCCTTTTTTAAAATTTCTGCTATTTCATCATCGTCATCTTTTGCAGGAACATAATCAATAAAGAAATTCACATATCTATCAGTTGGTCCAGTATTTTGTTTAAAATTTATCTTTAATAAAAGTTGTAATAATACTAATTGATTAAAATCATACAATTGCTTTAAACGAACTGCCACTTTAATATGAGGTGAAACCATTAAAGTTTTCAATTTTTCGGAGAACCTCCTAAATTCTGGGTCGTCATTACGAAGTTTATTAGCTAATTCTCTAAATTCTTCAATACTAGGAGTTTTGGCTAAAATCTGATTAAATGTTGCTTGTAATTGAGATATAAACCCCTTGACCAGGTTCATGTCCTCAAGCCAAGTGATTAACTCTTTATCAGACATTTTTTGATAATTTATATCTCAATTCAAGCAATCTAAAAGAAATACAACAAATTAGTTGGTAAAGGTTTATATGATTATAGAATAGGTAATACAGTACAACAATCAGGCTAATCTAATCTCAGTTCTTACTTCGGACACTATCAACTGTATCAGAAATATGACAATCAGAGATTACCACTAACTTGATTGATGGATTGTTTGATCCTTTAGTTTTACTTCTAAAACAAGTTTGAAACGGTTGTAAAACACCTAATCAATGTGCTGCCATTTTTCTCTCCTATAGGGTTCGCTTCCGATTTGGTAACTTCTACACGACCTCAAAAACATTTAACCCTTTTCGATGGATAACAGACAGCTAATAGTAGATCATGTAACATTTTGCAACATGGTATTGATGACCAATTACATGGGAAAAGTTTATGGTGAATAAGTAACTATTAACGAATTAAGAAAAATTTAGAACGATCTCATCGTACTACTTGTTACTTTCCTGGGGGTACGACGCAATTCAGTCAACTCATCAACTTTCTGACTGCAACTATAGGAATCCTAAAAACTATAATGTACTATAATATACATCATATTACAGTAATTTCTGTAGCACTGGTCATTAACTAAATCGTACTATCTACTACTATCTACT
This sequence comes from Scheffersomyces amazonensis, assembly GCF_036850825.1. Lineage (NCBI taxonomy): Eukaryota > Fungi > Ascomycota > Pichiomycetes > Serinales > Debaryomycetaceae > Scheffersomyces > Scheffersomyces amazonensis. The sequence continues at coordinate 2,170,612 of NW_027042741.1, read as the reverse complement.
ACTATGTACTAAGAGCCAAGCAAAGGGCTAGAATTTCTTTTTTCTTCTTATTTTTGCATTACCTTCTGAGCCTCTTTGCGACTTCCCCAATTGGGTTACCGACTCTGCAAAGAATTGAAAAAAATTTTAGCAGTCAGAGACAAGTTTGCTTTTAACTAACGCAATACTTCTGTGAATTACTTAGAGTCTAAAGGAACGATAATAACCAGGTAGTGATCTAAACATACCACTAATCATTTCCATATATTCCTTCGTTTTACAATATCACTTTTGTTGAATTTTGAGTTTTTGGTTTTGGTATTCCCTATCCATTTAAAGCATCACACGATACTATGTCCAACTGACATAACCTAGTCATATTATTATTATTTTTTTTATTCCAAAGATTGAAGTTCATATAAGCTAAGTCAAGCTATTCATCTAGGAAGTTTTATTTTAGTAAGAAACAAATTAAATTAAAAGGTTGCAAATTCATTTTGAAAAATTTTTAAGCGATGGAAAACACTGCTAACTATTACGACGAAAACTATGTACCTGGTACTATTAATATTTTCTCCATTAAAGATGGTGAATCATCTTCTTCTAATGGTAGTAAACCTTTAAAGAAGACTAAAGATGGAATTATCTTAATGCCTCAACCAACTGATAGTCCTAATGATCCATTAAATTGGTCATTTTTAAGAAAAGCATGGCATTTTGCTTTAGTTTCATTTATTACTGCTTTAACAGCTGCCACTTCAAATGATGCTGGTGCAGCTCAAGATTCTTTAAATGAAATTTATGGTATCAGTTATGATGCTATGAATACTGGTGCAGGTGTTCTTTTCCTTTTCATTGGTTGGTCATGTATTTTCTTTGCTCCTGCTTCATCATTATATGGTAGAAGAATCACTTATATAATCTGTCTTCTCGCCGGTACTTTAGGATCTATTTGGTTTGCAACTGCTAGAAGAACTTCGGATACAATTTGGTCACAAGCCTTTGTGGGTATGTCAGAAGCTTGTGCAGAAGCTCAAGTTCAACAATCATTATCTGATATTTTCTTTCAACATCAATTAGGTTCAGTTTTGACAGTTTATATTTTAGCTACTTCTGTCGGAAGTTTCTTAGGTCCTTTAATTGCAGGATTCATATCTCAAGCCCAATCCTTCAGATGGGTTGGATGGTGGGGAGCCATCTTTTGTGGGATGACTTTAATTATTGTTATTTTTGGATGTGAAGAAACTGTATTTGATAGATTGAAATATAGTCAAGTATATGAATCTGAAGATGGAAACACTAACAAAGAAATTGAAACTTCTGAAGTTGATATGAAGAAAGTTAATTCAAATGAGATTTTATCTCTTGAAACATTAAAGTCATTAAATGAAGATCAAGAAAGTCAAACCAAGGAAGAAGAAAAATTAAAACCATTCCATAAAAGAATTGCTATTATTACTCCATCACCATACTTAATTGGAGTTGGATTTAAACAATATATTAAACGTTTCCTTGATAATTTTAGAGTTTTCACTTTACCTGCTGTTTGGTTATCTGGATTATTATGGGGTCTTCAAGATTCATATATGACATTCTTTTTAACTACTGAAGATACTTATTTCTCTTCACCTCCATGGAATTATTCAGAAAATGGTGTAGCTATTATGAATGTTGCTACTTTAATTGGAGCTGTCGTTGGATGTTTCATGTCAGGTATTTTATCTGATAGACATGTTTTATGGTTATCTAGACGTAATGGAGGAGTATTTGAACCCGAAATGAGATTATGGTTATTATTTGTTACTTTAATTATTTCTCCAGTTGGATTAATCATGTTTGGAGTTGGTGCTGCTAGACAATGGCCATGGCAAGTGATCTATGTTGGTCTTGGTTTTATTGGATTTGGTTGGGGTTCAATTGGTGATACTGCCATGTCTTATTTAATGGATGCTTATCCTTCTATAGTTATTCAAGGAATGGTTGGTGTTTCTATTATTAACAATACTTTAGCATGTGTATTCACATTTGTCTGTTCTTATTGGTTGGATGCAAGTGGAACTCAAAACACTTATATTGTATTGGCAGTTATTGACTTTGTCTCTATTGGCCTCATTATTCCAACTTTGATCTATGGTAAAACATGGAGAAAGAACACCAAGAAGCTTTACATTAGTATGGTTGAATTACTTCAAAATTAGACCCTTTAGCCTCTTTGTATATTTAGATATATTGCATTCTTTGTACATTATAAAAAGTATTTATTTTAATCAATTTACATATAATAATAACATGGATTTTTGCTTTGTTTAATCCAACATGGCCGAATCATCACCTGCTTCTGTTGGTTGAGATGAATTAGTGATATCTTGTGAATTAATAGCAGACTGATTAGTTGTATCAGCTTCAGAAGATTGATATTCTGCTTCTCTTGCTTGAGAATTCATATATGCATTCAATTCTTCATCTAAATCATCAAGAGATTTTTTAGTAGGCTTTGGTTTTCTTTCTCTACCAGCAGGTTTTGGTTTTGGTTTTGAATCTCTTGATTCTCTTGGACCACGAGAATCTCTTGAAAAATGAGCTGGAGTTGGTCTTGGTTTTATTCTTTCACTTACTGGTACAATTTTAATTCTTTCAGCTAATGAACTTGCATTTTCAACACTAAGAATTTGACCCATAGCTTTCTTTCCATTATATTTTTCAATGGCTTCAGCATTACTTCTTGAATTATCATTATGAAAACATACATAAGCTATATCATCATTTCTATTATCAAATTTAACAAAATCTACTGGTGATACATTTCCAAATAAATTAGATAAATCTTCACCATTTAAATCAGGATGAATATTTTTAACTCTTAATACAGGACGAGAACCAGCTAAAGCTTGAATATCCTTTGATAAAGTAGAATTAGGACGAGCTGCAGGAATAGATGATCGACTAGTTAATCTTTCATAAGGTTTATGTATTCTTGATCTCGATAAATTCTTATGATGAATTGGTCCACTACCACCTCTACGAGATTGATGATAAGAATGTGAAGATCCAGATCTTCTGGCTGGTTTGGATTCTCCTATAATATCATCCAATGATTTTTCTAAGATATCAGACATTGTATAAGGATGTGTATAAGTCTTTATAGTAGTTAGTGTTAGGATGGTGCTGGTTGTTGAAGGTTGAAATTTGTTGTTCAGTTTTTATTTTTCGGAGTGCGAACTGTAACTGAACAGTAACAGTAACAGTAACAGTAACAATTACAATAATAATAGTAGTGTATTAAGTATATAGTTGGTATATAATGAGTATACAGTCACAGTAGTGGTTAGTTCTATCAATATAATTAATCTAATTTTGCTTCTTACCTTCAGGCCTAAAGTTCTCTTGTTCTTCATATTTAATTCCAATCACTTTACCATCAGTACCATAAACATCGACTTTTTTAACCGCATCTAATTGTATTAATTTTGGCCAATTAACAAATTGATATCCTTCTTTATTAACATAAGAAAGACTTCTAAGATTAAATAAAATACATCCTCCAATAATTAATAAATTATTAATACTAGAAATAGATCCTCTTGGATACCATAAAATTGCAAGTAATACTAATAAAGATGTTCCCATTAAATAAGGTAATAATTGAATATATGGTGGTCTTTTATCAATAAATGGTGAACTTATTGAATCTTGATATGGTTTATATTCTCCTAAGAATAAATCATAAGAATCTTGTCTACTACCATCTTTATAATTATTCTTAATATATCTAGTAATAGAATTTTGTAAATCTGCCAAGGCACCTCTTTTAGTTCTTCTTCCAGTTCTTGTAAAATCCGTCTTTAAAGCTCCAGTACCAGAATAAGCACATGATACTGCATCAGCATTATCAGCCCAAAAATCTTGAAAGAATAAATTAAAATTTGCATCTATATTTTCCCATGGAGTTAAATTTTCTTCAGGTAAATATCCAGTATGAGTAAAAATATTTTGTAAAACCCAACGTCCAATTGTAGATTGAACAACATTAGTTCTATCTAAACAATCCATACAATTTGTTCTAACTACTTTAGATTGTAAACGAAGAATTTTTGAAGAATTTAAATCATAATGAAAGAAATTATCACTAGTATAACCTGATTGAATTAATCTTTCTAATAATAATTTAATTCTATCCCATCTCATTTTTCTACATTCATGATGAAAATCAAAATATAAGTAATGAATTTTTGAAGCAATATTTGTTGGTAAATTATCCACAATATGTTCATAACTTTGTTTAACTGGTTTTTCATAACCTGATTGATTAACTAAATTAACAAGATAATTATCTCCATAAAATTTAATTTGATCTTCAAAATGTTTTGAAGTTGCATCAATTGAAGATTGAGAGCTAATAACTAAATTTGGTTTATATTTTAAATTATTAATTTCTGACCAATAAACTGGAACCGAACCTCTAGTTTGTATAAGTGAATAAATATGTTTATCTTTTGAAGTAAATATTTGTTCTGTTTCATTAAAATTAGCTACATTACCATCACTATCAATACCACGACGGAAATATCTTGTACCTGCTCTTTTAATTGAACGACGACTTAATAAAGCAAAATCTAATTGATGATTTGGACCATTAAATGAAGTAGAATGAGATTTAAAATAACCATAAATAATTGGAGTAACAAAATTATTGGCATTATTTTCTAATAATTCTTTACATAAATAAGAATTCCACCAAAATCTTTCATCATATTGTAAATTTTCAATAGTATATTGTCTTTGTAAAGAATTAGTAAGATCATATTTATTATCAACAGAATAAAATAATGTAGCATTAGTTAAATGTTGATTTAATAAATCTAAATATTGAGATTCTTCACTACTCTTTGTAATTAATGAAGCATTTAATGGAATAATTTTAAATGATTCAATTTTAGCAATCTCATTTCCTAAGATATTACCAGTAATACTATGTTTATCAGCCACAATAATATACTTATTAACTTTTAATTTAATAATCCCAATAATAATTGAATAAGTATTAGTTGATAAAGTTAATTTACTATAAATTGATGGTAAATTATTAGTAACTTCTGATACTCCCGAATGATCCAAAAAGAGGTATTGCTGAGATTTTTCATTATAGAAGATATGTGTGCCATCATTGGCAATAAAGTGAGACAATACCATTCTATTGACAAGTCCTTACTCTATATAATGGTTTATATCTAAATAGCAATTGAATAGTATGTTAACACGTCCTCGTGCAAAAGCTCGAATTGACAAGTTCCATATTTGGCGAAGATTAATTTGGACTGAGCACCCATGCCGCAATACATAACCAAGGAACTTAACCGGCGCCAATGCCCTCCCTCGGCTGTAACAATTATTATTGCCAAATCAGGTAATTCTGCCAGTGACATTCATAAGAGTATAGATAATATATCAAATGTAAAGATTATAGTAGTGAGAGCTCAGATTTGATTATTGAAAGGAGTTGGAGGATTCCTACTGCAGGCAATTGGTAAGTCATGTGATGAACATTTTGCAGCTTTCTTTACACTAAGAGATACTAGAGGAATATGGATTAGGCTTTATATAATTAACCAGTTAGAGTAAATTACAATAAGCTCAACTACCAACACATTTGTTTACTTAACATATTAGCCATGTATGGTAATCTAATGTGTTGGTACCTACTAGAAACACTGTGTGTCAACGTGACACAGGTGATTTGATCTCATCCTGAATTACCGTTACCGTTAGAGTTTAGTTCTATTTCTAATTCTAATTCTAGTATCATATTGATAAGGTTAGCCAGTCAACAATCCCCGTAAAACATATCCATAACACCACTAGTTTCTTCACTCTAGAGTACTCTTCTCATAGATCCTTTTTTATATGAGTAATGTGAAACACACAAGATCTTTGTAGTGCGCAAAAGTTTAGTAAACAAAAAAAATTGGTTTTCGGGGAAGGGCTGGATCACTAACCCTAATTACCACATTAACCAGGCCGTGTATTAGCTGAAGTACACAGGTGTACACGGAGTTTGGACTAATTGCATCATGACATCTACAACAGAAAACTATTATAGTTTGTTGGAGATTTCACCATCAGCTACGGCTGAAGAAATTAAGAAATCATTTAAAAAGCTTTCTTTGAAATATCACCCTGATAAGACTAAGAATAAAGAATATCATGATAGATTCATTTCTATTAATGAAGCTTATGATACTTTGAAAGATCCTGAAAAAAAGCGAGTTTATGATCTTCTGTTTCCAACTACAAGTAATCAATATGCATATAGTACTACTACAACAAGTTCTTCCACATATCCATCATATACCCCTGCAAATTCATTTAATTCATTTACAACAACTTATAGTAGATTCCTGAATTTTTATAATCGTAAACAAGATGCGAAAAGTCAGGAAGAGAATAATAGAGCTAAACAAGAGGCCGAAAAATTAAGAAGGAGTATGTTGGCAGAACAAAGGCGACAAGAAGAAGAAAGAAGACGGAAACAACGTGAAGAGGAAGAAAATTTAAGACGACGTATATTAGAAGAAGAAATAAGACATCGTGAAAGAGAAGAAGAAAGAAGAAGGCAACAACGTGAAGGTAGTCAACATATTTTGAATAAACTTAATAATCTACCCAAGACTGCTAGAAAGAATGAATTAGAAGATCTTTTAGATAAATTTGAAAAGAAGGAAGCGGGTATGAAGGGAAATAAGTTTGATAAAACTTCTACAGAAAGAGTACTACGGGAAAGAGTTAATGATGGAGATAAGGGATATCATGAATCTAAGAAATTTGCTCAAAGAAGAGTTCGAATTAATCAAAGTAAAGATTTTATTACTCCAGATGAATTCGATGAGATCTATAAATCCACCAAGGCTGGTCAAAGAGAAGAAGCTAGAAAATTAAGAGAAGTGTCTGATGAACTAAAGGCTAGGGATAATAGTTCATCAAGGGAAGCATCAGTAGGGGCTGCTGAAAATGGTAAGGATTTAAATTCTAGTAGAAGTAAATCTCCAGAGCATATAATTGAAGATGAGCTGCTGCCATTGAAAGGGAATACTGGATCAAGTGAAACAAATGTTGCAGAAGAAGATGAAGAAGATGATGACTATTTTGAAGAATATGTACCTGGAAATCCTCCTACTTTACATGGTCAAGATTCAACTGATCCAATAGTTTTGGATGATGAAGAAGCAGCTATGGAGGCTAATGCTAAAAGAAATAAGGCCAAATTAGGTAGTTCAGAAGAAGATAAAGAAGATAGTGATCGGGAATACAAGAAGAGAGGAACATCTCCAATTAGAGTTTCTATAACGAAACAACAACAAGATTTCATTCCTCTAGATGAAACTTCAAGGAATAGTTCGAAACGTCCTAAAACTTCAGGCACTACATTTTCTTATAATGAGATTCATAAAACTCTTGAAGGTCAAAATATTGATGATACAGATTTTACGGAAATGATCAATAATTTACCCAATACAAATAATGGTAGAAGAAAGCCTAGTGCCGAAATCTCTACTGCTCTGTCTAAAAGAGCTAAAGTTGCTGAATATTATGATGGAAGTTCAAGAGCTGAAACTTTATCTACTCCAATTAATAGGAATACTGTCAGAGGTTATAATCCTAGTGTTGAACCATCGCCTAAGAAACCGTTGACGGTATTTGATTTACATGCTTCACCATCAATCTTTGAATGTAAACCACCCGCAACACCTAGTGCTGTAATTAATCCGGCGATTTCTAGAAGTGGATGGAAAAGTTATGTTAAAAAAATGCAAAGATATCATCGAGATTTCTTACAATACAAAAAGTTAGTTATTCAATATCAATTGGAGAGAGTTGCTAAAGATGAAGAGCTATTTGAGGAAATAAATGATGAAGTTAATCTGGAAGTATATCATCAATGTTTAAGAAGAGATTTACAAGTTAATCAGGAATATACTGAGCAATTACGAATCTTTACAAATGTCATGACGATCTACAAACAGAATTGCGGTTGGATGAACATCAGACACAAGGATCAGGGGTGGTAATATACATATATAAATGCATATATAATTTGTTTATAGAATCAATAGTCATAATATAATTATAATTATAATTATAACCGTACACGTACTTGTACTTGTACACGTACTTGTACACTAATACATCGTACACGTTCACCTTCTCGTACTGCAACCTTAGTAGCCTCTGAGAGATGCGCGCGTTTGTTGACGAAATCTCGCTTGCGAAAAAAAGTTCCAGGCTGTTTTTCATTAGTATGGGGAACCCTACTGAAAAGTTCAGTTAACAGTTCAGACTATACCACTACTACCGAGAAAAGTGCCTTAGTAATTGTAATGTTGAATAACCGTCAATTGTTACTTGTCATTGGGTTGGCATTTCACTTTTTTTATTTATGGTCTATCTTTGATATATACTTTGTCCTGCCTTTAGTGCATGGAATGGATCATCATATATCTACTACAAAACCTCCAGCTAAGAGATTATTCTTAATTGTTGGTGATGGTTTAAGAGCTGATAAAACTTTTCAAAAGTTAACTCATCCTACTACTGGTGAAAAGGAATATTTGGCTCCATATTTAAGAAGTATAGTTGAAAATGAAGGTACTTGGGGAATTTCAAATACAAGAATGCCAACTGAATCAAGACCTGGTCATGTAGCCATGATAGCAGGATTTTATGAAGATGTATCTGCTGTTACTAAGGGTTGGAAAGAGAATCCAGTAGATTTTGATTCATTTTTCAATCAATCTAAACATACTTATTCATTTGGTTCTCCAGATATTTTACCAATGTTTGCTTATGGTGATGGTGTAGTTCCTGGAAGAATTGATGTTTGTATGTATGGTCATGAATTTGAAGATTTTACTCAAAGTTCAATTGAATTAGATGCATTTGTTTTTAAACATTTAGATGAATTAATGGCTAACCTGACAACCAATCAAACTTTACATGATGAATTAATGCAAGAAGGTAATGTATTCTTTTTACATTTACTTGGTCCTGATACTGCTGGTCATGCTTATAGACCATATTCAGCTGAATATTATGATAATATTAAATATATTGATGAAAAATTATCGGTTGTAATTCCAAAGATTAAAGAATTCTTTGGTGATGATGATACTGCATTTGTATTTACTGCTGATCATGGTATGTCTGATTTTGGATCTCATGGTGATGGTCATCCTGATAATACAAGAACTCCATTAATTGCTTGGGGGGCTGGTGTTAATAAGCCAAAGTTGATTACTAGTCTTGAGAATCCACAAGAACAACTTTTAAAGCAAGATCCTGTTGCAAGTGGTTATGAGACTGATTATTTTAATACTTGGGAGTTTGATCATTTAGTAAGAAATGATGTAAAACAAGCAGATATTGCTTCATTAATGGCATACTTAATTGGAGCAAATTATCCTGCCAATTCAGTAGGTGAATTACCATTAAGTTATCTTGATACTGATTCCGTTACTAAGATTAAAGCATTATATGCCAATGCATTAGCAATTGTTGAACAATATTTTGTGAAAGAACAAGAAGTCTACAATCATGAATACAGATTTAAACCTTTTAGACCCTTTGAAGATAAAACCATTGAAGCTTATAGATCTGAAATCGAATCACTTATTCATGAATTAGAGCATGAATACAATAAAGAAGTTGAAGAACATGCTATACAAGTAGCTGAAGAGTTAATGAAAACAGCCTTAGATGGATTAACTTATCTTCAAAAATATAACTGGTTATTATTGAGATCTATTGTAACTTTAGGATTCTTTGGTTGGATCTTATTCTCATTTAACATATTTTTGAAATTATTTATTTTATCTGAACAAGACGCTAAACATATCAAATTAGATAATTCATTAACTACTAAAAGTATATTTGGAGCTTTAGCATTTTCCATTAATTTCTTATTATTTTGTCAACAATCACCATTCAATTATTACTCGTATGCTGCATTCCCATTATTCTTTTGGTATAGTATATTCAGAGAAAAGCATAATTTAGAAAGAGGTTGGAATAAATTATTCCATGGAGTATCGAATTTAACTAAAGTCTTTGTTGCTATTTCATTTTTGGCTATGTATGAAGGGATCGCATATGGATTTTTTGAAAGATTCATGTTTTCAATAATTTTTGTAATTATTGGAGTTTATCCATACTTTGTAGCTGAATCATACAAGATTTCTACTATAGCTAAAATATCTTGGTTAATTACATGTATTCTTATGTGTAGTTTTACTAATTTAGATCCAGTAAAAGTTGAAAGTTTGTATCAAATTAATAGTGGAGCCGTACTTGCATTATTTGTTTCATTTGTGGGTGCCAATAAAGTATTTAAACAAGAAATTAATCAAACTAATAAAATATTGGTTATAGCCCAAATATTAACTATTCCTGTCATTTTATATGCTACTAATGTATCAGTATTATCATTACAAGCAAGAACTGGATTACCATTATTTTCTCAAATTTTAGGATGGGTTTCATTCATTATTTCATTATTAGTATGGCCAATACTTCATTCAATTTATCCTTCAAGTAATTATCAATTAAGACTTTTAATTATCTTTTTAGCATTTATTCCAACATTTGTCATATTAACCATTTCATTTGAATTATTATTCTATGTTGGATTCTCATTAACTTTACTTCAATGGTTAAATATTGAAGAATTATTAAAGGTTGAACTTGCATCTTTTGATAAAGAAAGTGGTTCATTACCTAAAGGTTATTGGTTACAACTTATTAGAATATCAATTGTAGGATTCTTTTTCTTACAAGTTGCATTCTTTGGTACTGGTAATATTGCTTCAATTTCATCATTTTCATTAGATTCAGTTTATCGATTAATTCCAATATTTGATCCTTTCCCAATGGGAGCATTATTAATGATTAAATTAATTATTCCATATGTTTTATTATCTACTTGTTTAGGTATTATGAATCATAGATTAGAGATTAGAAAGTTTACAGTTTCTACATTAATTCTTTCAACCTGCGACTTCCTTTCGTTAAACTTTTTTTTCTTAGTTAGAACTGAAGGTTCATGGTTAGATATTGGAGTGAGTATATCTAATTATTGTTTGGCTATTTTATCATCATTATTTATGTTAATCTTGGAATTAGTTAGTTCCCTTATATTACATGGAGTAGAGATTGAAGAAAAGAAAATTGAAAACGCAAATGTTAAGGGAGAATCCATTGGAGCCAGAGTTAGAAACAGACGTAAAGTAGAATAGATACAAATTTAGAGGTTTATAAAAATTATAATAATAATAATAATAGTAATAGTAATAGTAATAGTAATAGTAATAACAGTAAAAGTATGAGTAAGGGAAAGTTTTATGATAGATCGTTTTTTTATTGATTTGTGGGAATGATTCATCCAACCTGTAAACTTCTTCTCTAGACATAAACTGTAAACAGTATGGCACATAATGAGTCAGTGCTGAAAAAAAAATATATTTACTAAGACAGACCCAGAGAGACCCTACAAAGCCAACAGACTAGAACTACATCACAGCCATTGTGTGCAATATCACTGGAAAATAGTACAAGTTACGATGGTTGAGGCAGTCGAGAAGAAGCATGTGTTAATGATAGATAATTATGATTCTTTCACTTGGAATTTATATCAATACTTACATCAATCACCATTATGTGCTAAAGTAGATGTTATTCGTAATGATGAGGTTGATATTGAAACCATTGAAAATCAAATAAAACCTGATGTAATATTTATTTCTCCTGGTCCTGGTCATCCTAAAACTGATTCTGGTATTTCTAGAGATGCTATTAATTATTTTAAAGGTAAATTACCTATATTTGGTGTATGTATGGGACTTCAATGTATTTTTGAAGTATTTGGTGGTGATGTAAAATATGCTGGAGAAATTGTTCATGGTAAAACAACTACTATTAAACATGATGGTAAAAGTATGTTTGCTGATGTTCCACAATCGGTTGCTGTTACTAGATATCATTCATTAGCTGGATCTCCTCAAACTTTACCAGATTGTTTAGAAGTTAGTGCAAGAACTGAAACTTCACCAGAAATTATTATGGGAGTTAGACATAAAGAATATACTATTGAAGGTGTACAATTCCATCCAGAATCAATTTTAACTGAATCAGGACATTTAATGATTGATAATTTATTAAGAGTTAATGGTGGTACTTGGGAAGAAAGTAATAATACTTTAAAGAGAACTAAGAGTAAACAAGAAAGTATATTAACAAAAATATATAAGCAACGTCAATCAGATTACGAAATTATTGAAAAAATCCCTGGAAAGTCTTTTGAAGATTTACAAACAACATATTCCTTAGGTTTGGCTCCTCCTTTAATTAATTTCTATGAAAGATTAAAGTATACTCAATCTGATTTAAAACAAACCATCATCTTATCAGAATTTAAGAGAGCTTCTCCATCCAAGGGAGATATAAATATATCTGCACATCCTGCCAAACAAGCATTAACTTATGCCAAGAATGGATGCTCTACAGTTTCTGTTTTAACTGAACCAAAATGGTTTAAAGGTAGTTTGGATGATTTATCATTAATTAGAAAGATTATTGATACACCAGTTGGTGAAACTTATAAAAGACCTGCTGTGTTGAGAAAAGAATTCATTTTTAATAAGTATCAAATACTAGAAGCTAGATTAGCTGGGGCAGATACGGTGCTATTGATTGTAAAAATGCTTGATAATTTCATATTATTACAAGAACTTTATGAGTATTCATTATCATTAGGTATGGTTCCATTAGTTGAAGTTAACGATAAACCAGAATTGGATCAAGCCTTAAAATTATCATATAAGGGATCTAATGAAGAACCTTTAGTTATTGGTGTTAATAACAGAAATTTATCTACTTTTGATGTTGATCTTAATACTACTACTTCATTAGTTCAAGATGCCAAAGTAAACAATGGTAGAAAAGGTGATGTATTAGTATTAGCCTTATCTGGAATTACATCCGTAGATGATGTTAAACACTACAAATATAATGATAATGTCGACGGATTTTTAATTGGAGAAAGCTTAATGAGAGCCGAAGAAAAGGGCCAAGCTGGTCAATTATTACATGACTTAACTACTTGTTAATTATCTATAGATCCATTGTAAATAGAGATTCATAAACAATAAACAATACATAATTCATAATTCATAAAGATATGATTCATAAAGATATGATTCATCCACGTGATATATACTCAATAGTAAAGTCTCCCTAATATAATAATACATACATATATAACTACAAACACTGTATGGGCAATACATAATATATAATATATGTCTTAGTCTTAGTCTTAGTCACTTTAGGTGCAAAAAAAGTAAAGCGCAAAATGCACACTACTTTTTTTCTCCAGTCGTGCACCATACCGTACGCGTCTACAAATACCATCCATTACAGTAAAGGTACTTAGTACTAAAGGAACTACTACAGTTACTACTGGATAACTAATACCTAGACCGTATAATAGAGATTACATAAACAATGGAAGCAAGTCAAATAAGAGTAGATGCCACTTTGTTGGGATCCAATCAGGGCAAATTAGTACGTTTAATTGGGAAGGTGAAATCATTCAATCCAAGTACAGGAGTTGGAACTGTTGATAGTAATGGAGATGTTACAGTAATATTAAATCTTTCTGAGAATAGTATACAGATTGATCATATATATGAATTCATAGGTAAAATAGGGACTTCTGATTTGGATGTTACCGTTTATTCGTCAGTGGAGTTTTCCGAGAATACTAATTTAGAGGTTGCTCAAAAGTTAGTACTGTTTGTTCATAAAGTGCCTGAGTTATACTATTGATGTAGTAATTATATAGTTTTATATATGTGTTTATATATACGTATAATATATATATATATATATATATATATATATATATCTTCATCTATAACTATTATGAAAGAGTTTTTATATCATTAAATACCTTATTGAATCTCTCTTGAGTTGCATACTTCTGCTGGATCTTAGAGATCCAAGTAGGAGTCGAAGTAAAGGCCTTTGCATATAAATAATTCCCATATCCTACTGTCAATCTATAAGCAGCTTCATCATTATTGGATAATAATATGATATCTCCAACTAATAAACTTAACTTAACAATAGGAATAGCAGATTTGGGATTATTTAAAAATCCATCAAGGTAAAGATGGTAAGCCGATAAGTTGTAAATCAAACTGGCTAAGGTTGTAACAGTTGAATTATATAATTTATGCAGTTTTGACTTTTCAGATTTAGAAATAACATTAACTTTAGTGGTAATAGAAGTTAATAAGGCTGTAAAATAATCATTGAATTTATATTTCTTCTCTTGATCTCCATGAATTCCTTCAGGATCAACAAATAATTGAATGAATAAAGTTGTATCAATCAAATTATTTAATACCTTTAAGATCATCATCAATAAAGGAATTGAATTTTCATCTACAATATCAAGTCCAAAATTTAATGCATGTAATACTGATTCTTGTGCTTCAGTATTATTAAGAAATTCATCTGACGATATTCGTGGTACTGCAATTCTTAATAAATCATACCCAATTAATCTGGTTTCTTTAATCCATTCATTAGTAATGATTGGAATATATTTTAAAACCAATTCCATTGCTCCCTCTGATCCAATATTATCCAATATTATTTTAATAATATCCAAATCTTCAGTGGTCAATTTTTTTTCAACTTGTTCTTCATTTAATTTCTTTAATCCATTAAGTAATTGTGGAGCCTTATAATCAACAAATGATATATAAGTCTTTTCAGGAATCACTGATAATGAAGACTTTTGATGAGATCTTTGATAACTATCTGAATATGGATTTTCAATTATAGGAGCATCTGATCCTTGTTGTTCTTGAAGATTAAATCCAGCAGTATTTTTGTTTATAAATTCAACTACTTCTTCAGTATAACTAGATGGTAATTCATTATCTGCTAAAAATCTTTCTGCTGCAACATAAGGATTTTCATTGACATTATAAGGTAACTTTAATGGAGGAGCCCCATCTTCAATATCAACATCAAATACATAATCATATTCTTGACCATGATAAACTTGCTTTGAACCTTGAGATTTAGAAGATCCCACAACGTCTCCAATTTTAGTCCATTCACCATTTGACCATTGATGAGCTTCAATACCTCCATCAACATTCTTAACCATTAATGTTGCTCCTTCAGTTTTACCTGGCTTCAGTAATGCTTCATAGCCCGGAATATCTGTTCTTTTTAAATCATCTAAAGATTGTTCTGCAATACTTGATTGTTCTACTTCTTTCTTAAACAGAACTAATTCTTCTTCACTTGCAATTCTTGCTTCAACAGATGAAAAAACTCTTATAAGATTATCTGAACCTCCCACGGCAAAATCCCCATTAGACAATACAGCCACACTCCATACTGATATACAAGGTAAAGTAATAACTTGTAAAGGTGAACCATTTCTCCATATTCTTACAGTTCTATCTTCACCAGTAGATACCAAATCTCCATTAGGTAATTCATTAATATCATAAACAAACGATTCATGACCATATAACGTTTGTAAGACTTTACCAGTAAAATCCCAGATCTTGATTGTTCCATCATTAGAAGTACTAGCAAATTGTTGCTTTTCAGTAAATACAAACAATTTTCGAATTACATCGTTATGAGCATTACTGAATCGAGAAATTTCATGATCTCCCTCCCAAATACGTATGGATTTATCAGCAGAACATGTAATGAACTTATTGGAACTAATAACTTTGGCATCAAGTACTGATGATTCATGACCTTTTAAATCGTACTTAATACTAAATGAATTTAAATCCCATACTTTAGCAGTTGAATCCCAAGAAGAGGATATTAATACTTCATGACTATAATTTAAAGAACATACGTTACCTTCATGACCAATTAATTGATATTTTCCAATATCATCCCCAGGTTTTAAATCGGAAATAGTTAGATCTGATAAATAAATCATAGCATCTTGACTTCCTGCTGCTACCAATGGTTCATGAGAGTTCAAATTAACAAACTCCACTGAATTTATAAAGCTGGCAGTTGGTGAACTAAATGCTATAATTGAAGTATCAGATGATTCTGTACTGGTCCACTTTCCATTCTGAGTCGACCAAATGCGAACAGTGCCGTCTCTCAGTCCTGACACAATGGTATCATTGGACGGTGAAACAATGCTTTTCACATCCTGTTCATGACCCCTAAGTGTCGCACTAATCCTATATGATGCCATTCTGTCTATTGTTGGATTTTAAAAGTGTATTATTAACTATGGTTATCGTATGTGGCGAAAGGTTCCTTTAGTTTTTCAGATTATCGTCGTTTTGGGTTTGGGCGCACTACCTTTTTTGGTTTATCTGTATTAGGGTCAAATTACGATTCCAGTAGTAGTTTAGAGGCTGGGTAAGGTAGTACTCTGCAATATAGTAATTAGAATTCCAGAGATACATGTATTGGAAAAATTCAAGTGTCGATGTTTTCATATTAATGGTCTAGCTTATATACTTTGAAACTCCTCAAATATAAAAATGTATAAAATTACTATGTTAATTAGCCACCTCTACATATAGACGCTACTATAACTAGTAATTACAGATCACCAACTTGATTTAGTTATAATACTTAAGCGATTGTAGTCATTACAGGACCTATCATATTCTTTACATACAAACACTAGTCTAAGCTCTTCTGACTTCCAAATGTATGTTATCTGCTGCTAGTATGGAAGGAGTTATTGGTACGAAAGTCTAACATTCTACTTAACCGCCCCACAACATTGAAAAAATATCAAATAAAGTATTTTCAAAGAATCATATTGCAGAAAGAGGTACGCATTAACTGGAAGGTTCTACAAATTACGGTTTTTAGTTTAATTCTTCATTTTCTTTTCTTTTCTTTTCTGATTTTATTATCGTTATTTTATATTTTGATCATTTATTTAATAGTTCATAGTTGTTTTGAAAACCTTCGTATGCAAAAGCGATGCTGTTAATCCTTCAGACATTTAAAATAGAATTGCTTGTCATTTGTATTTGCTTATGTCCCGTTTAGTAATTTACCGCTTTAAAAGTAATTTTCGCAACTGGTTGCAAATTCTTGTAGTGCGACTCTCCCATTATATTCATTTGTATCTTATTTGAAGCATGATTACATCGGGAATAATATCTTCTTATTGATATCTATAACGTTCACTCAGTTTTTTTTATATAATTTGGGGTTTCATTAATACTGATTAAATAGCAAAGAATTTCATTTGTCTCAAAGTAGTGTTATCATTGGTCGATAAAAAAATTTCCGAAATAATTATTCTTAATCTGTCGTAATTATCTAATTCTTCTTTCGAAATCATACGTTTTAGAATATATGTGGGTTCTAACTCTTTGCTATAGTTCCCATTGATATCTAAGCATACCCAAGCAAACGTATTAAGGTCTGTAATTTACGTCTCCACACATCCCTACAAGTCGCGCTGTCAAATTTGGATACCACATCTTTTCCTAGTGCGAAAATTCTTTAAAAAAGTATAGGTGTCAAGTTCGCTACAATTGACACATTCGTATAAAAAAATACGAATATTAAAAAATAATTCAGACAGAATTAGAAATACATTGAGCGAAGATCTGATTTTTATGCAAGTAATTAACCTGGACCTTTTTTATTGACCTTTAATTACCTCTTAAATTTCCCTTTAATTACCCTTTAATACCTGATAACAATGTGGTACTGAATATGCAAGTCGGGTCCGCCTTTGTTTTTTATGTTCCATTATATTGTATTCTTTAACTCGAGGGGTATTGAGAACTATTTTTATTTAGGGAACTTTTGCAGCTGGACTATATATAAAGTAGACCACTAAAGAACAGATCTGAGGAGAAGGGAAGACAAGACCAGCATCTGAAAATCCAGCTCGAAGGATCTTGTATCAATGTACAAATGCGACCTGAAGGTATTCGTTAAGGACACCTCACCGGTGAATGCATGATATATTATTAAAGACTTTCGATTATTTTCCAACAAGTGCATAAAAAATTATAACTGAGGCTAATCAAGAAATAATCAAGTGCGGATTATGATTTTTGATAGTCTTAATTCTATATTGCAATTATTTTTACTAGAAAATCGTATATACAATAATGACAGCAATGCCAATTCGAAATCTATTAGTCCCCAACTTCATTGTCTGCTACTCAATTGATGATGGGGTAGGGATTTACTTAAAATAGTATAAAGACAACTTTAGATCCTTTTTTGCTAGAAGTAGTTCAATCCATAATAAATTAAGTTACAGGGCTATCGATTATGAGACCCATATTACTGTTAGAATTAGCTACATTGCTTCTATTTTGCACTTATGTTTCTGGTAAACAACTATACGGTATTTTTGATCTGTTGCTGCTTCTAGGAGCAGAAGGAGAAAATCCTTCCCAACCGGGTGATCCTTGGCGTGCCACCTTGGACTGGGCTATTCCTGGTGGAGACTCAGTTAATGTTGGTGATAGATTTTCATTGACAATGCCTTGTGTGTTTGGTTTTAATGGGGATACCTCTCCAATTTCTTTAGGAGATTCTGTTGATTATGCTACTTGTCACCTTCTAGGAGGAGACTTTTCGACCCCATATTCTTATTTGTATTGTTCAATTACTACTGTTCCTGAGTCGATTGTTTCAGGAAACGTCAGTTTCACATTGACGTTTAACACTGCGAGTACAGAATATGATGATGGTGAAGGTTGTTCCAGTCAGTTTGTTGTTGGTATTAATACTATTGATTTCAGTGATGGTCCAAATACTCTCTCTACAGAAATTCAATTAGCAGGAGCACCCGACGTTCCAAATAATGAAAATTTAATTTGGGCGGTCTATGTTCCTACGTTCGATCAGATTCTAGTTTCTTTGGAGGCTCCTAATACTTGTAATGGTAATGATCAAGGTTCGTTGTATGTACAAATCGACAAGGGAGGAGGTATTAATTGCGGTAATTTTGAATATTTTGAGTCATTTGGTGGATTGAATCCATGGAATGATCCAGTATTTTATGGTGATCCCGTTAGTGGTTCAGTGGACTGTTCTCCTCAGTCTGTAAACTTAACGTATGATCCTACAGATGGAACTCCATATATTGATTTTAGTGTTTATCGGGATGAAGAAGAGGAAATTATATTTCAGTATACAAACATACATCAGTGTGATGGTTCTGATCGGGCTACTTTTCTGAGTTCCACTACATTCATATATCCTAACGATACAGGACTCAATGCTCAACTGGTGAGTGTATATACAGTTACTTGGGACAGGCCATTTGTAAGAATCGATACTGCTAATACAGCGAATATAACGGTTTTTGAAACTATTTCTACTGAATTCATTACCGAGACTTGGACAGGTAACTTCACTAACACTACGACCTATCCTGGTACTCCTGGGGGAAATGCTACTGTTATTTTTGATGTCCCAATTCCAACTGTTACTGTGTCGGAAACTTGGACTGGTGATCTTTATACTAACACTTCTTCTGCTAGCCCAGGAGGAATTGCAACAGTAGAAGTCTTCCTTCCAATACCTACAAATACTACCACTGTAACATGGACAGGCGATCTTTATACCAACACATCTTTTGCTAGCCCAGGAGAAACTGCGTTGGTGGAAGTATTTCTTCCAATACCTACAAATACTACCACTGTAACATGGACAGGAGATCTTTATACCAACACATCTTTTGCTAGCCCAGGAGAAACTGCGTTGGTGGAAGTATTTCTTCCAATACCTACAAATACTACCACTGTAACATGGTCAGGTTCAACCACTGCATATAGTACAATTACTACTACACCGGGAGCTACTGCATTACTCATAGTAGAGGTACCAGAGTCAACAACGACGGTTTTTACAAGCTGGGCGGGAAAAAATACTACCACCTTAACTGAATATGGTTCTTACAATGTAACATTGGTTATTGAGACACCCGTTGCCTCATCAAGCTACAGTTCGTCTAGTTACAGTTACAGCTATAGTTCATCTGACTTGGGCTCTTCTAGTCCCTATTCTTCTAGTTACAGCACATCTAACTATCATAGTTCATATAGTTATAGTTCATCTGGTTACAGTTCATCTAGCTACAGTTCATCTAGTTACAGTTCATCATCACAAGTAAGTGAAAGCTCAAGCGGATCTGCTTCAGCAGAAAGTATATCCTTTCCTGCATCATCTTATGGTACATCTTCATCATCATCTAGTGAATTTTCATCTAGTGGCTCTGGCACTCTTCCCGGTTCATCGAGTAATATTGAGACTTCTTCCGAAACAACATCAGTGGTTGTTTCTTCAAGTTCTTCCAGCATTAGTACAGAAGCCTCGGAGTCAATTTCGTCTCCGCCAGTATCACCATCAGAATCACCATCAGAATCACCATCAGGATCATCATCAGTATCACCATCAGTATCATCATCTGAATCACCATCTGAATCACCATCTGAATCACCTTTGAGTCTGACAACTGAGACTTCTTCTTCTTCTGTGAATGAAGAGAGTATCACATCTAGTACATTTCCAATAATCTTATCTTCATCCTTAAGTTCCAGTACTTTTGTTTTGAACTCATTATCATCTTCATTTAATTTCTACCCTAACACCACTGTCAGATCATCAACTCCTTCATTACTATCTAGTACTATATTATCAAGTTCTATTTTGACATCAGTTGGTTCTAGCAGCTCGCCACCAAGTTCCAGTACTGTGGAATCCTTTACTGCACCTCCTTCCTTGACACCTTCTGCTTCTGCTACTTCTTCTGGAGTCAGTTCCACCTCAGTTGAATCATCATCTACGTCTCCATATTTAAGTACAACCACTTTTAGTTTCCAAATCACTGCCATTGCTGATGCTCCAAATACCTTTACTGAATATGTTTCATATGTGAGCAGCAGTATTGTCTTGAATGCTTCAGATGGTCCGATATTCGAATTAACTATTCCTGGTGGCAACATCACTATCGACGGACTGGTGTTGCATGCAGATCCAGAGAATGGACTTTATCTTGGACAAGAACCATTTGGAGGTTGGCTGTTCATAGGGGATCCTGTATTAGACTTATCAGGAGTTGGATCTGAATTTTATATATGTCCCGATGAATCTGTTCCATTACAAATTAATCTGATAGGTCCAGATTGTATTTTAGGACAATTACATATCTATGAGAATGTTTCACTGCTGTCTTCGACAAATCCAGCTACTACAACCAGCAGTACTACAGGTACTACTACAGGTACTACTACAGGTACTACTACTGGTACTACTACAGGTACTACTACTGGTACTACTGCAGGTACTACTACTGGTACTACTACTGGCACTACTACTGGCACTACTGCTGGCACTACTGCTGGCACTGCTACTACTGGTAATGAATCAAGTGTACATGCCTCATCAGGTACTACTATCACGACTGTTATTACTTCTAATGAATTAGTGACTTTAACTGAGTGTCCTGCCACAGTGACTAATTGTCCTTTGAATTCTATAAGAACCATTACAATTCCTCACATTATTACTACGACATACTGTCCCGAATCTGGAGCTACTTCTGTTGAAACACAGCCAAATGGTAAAACTACCCCTATTAATACCAAGCCACCAATTATTACCTCGACTTTTACTACATTAGAGACCCAAGTCAGTGGTGATAACACTACGACTATTACCCACTCCATATTCACTATATATGAAGCTCCTAGTGGGGGTTCATATGTACCTACTAGCTACACGTTATATGCGACAGTTGAGAACACGAATAATGGAGAAATTGAAAGTAGTACGATAGAATATGTTATCACTACGTCTACATATCAATGGACTAGTAATAGTGAAGGAGCTACAGAAACAGGGACAGAAGAGCCGACTTCTAATACAATTTCTGTGCCACCTTCAATTATACTACCACCAAATTCCACGGTTTCAGGTATACCTACCGTTGAAAACAATGCCAACAGAGTAGTTGGCACCGTGAGTTCTTTATTAATGATTCTTAGTCTCATTATTTTACTTTGAGTTATATAATGAATAAACCTGGAAAATCTTCTTTCGTTTCATATTTACAAGAACTAATGATTGATTCATTAATTTCATATATATATATATATTATATTCATTCTCACATTAATTTAGAGTATATTAAACGCCCTATGAATATACTATACATAAGCTGTAGTAGATCTTATTACAATAATGCCGACAAAATGTCAGCTTATAAAATATGTTGGTCACTTCTCTAAGATTAGTATATTCCTGTTCATAATAATTTTCTTGAAGAAGTTATTGCAATTTAAAGCCAGTTAAATTTAATAATAATCATAATGACATTCTAATTTTCTCATAAGAAAACAGTTAGGCTGAAACATAACATTATTCAAGTTATGTACAGTTAGGCGTTACATCAAAGAAGAAGCGGGAGAAAAAAATATTCAGTTTTTGCAGCTATTGCTTCTTTTAGTATGAGAGTCTATTTTGCTTCATGAAGTAGCAACTTCAAATAGAACTACGACACTAAAAATTTTTGAAGATATATTTTATTTATTAATTGACTAAAGGATAGTATAGTCGGTGGTGAAACAAATTATAGAAGTGACCGACTAATAAGCCTATATTTATAATACTTATAAAAACATCATGCCTTGAAACAAGAAAACATTTTAGAAACCTCCATTTTTAGCAACTTGTTGTGAAGACCACATTGTAAACACATCTACACGCATGTACTCAATCAGCGACTATAACCTGCAATACCTAATACTAACTAAAGTTTAGGTAAAAATAATTTCCTGCTATCAAATTATTGCTAAGCTTGCGAATGGGCTTAACAACAAAAAAACATTTGTATTCTTGTTGGAATTCTGGGGCCTTTTATAGTTTTCTGCGATTGAAAGATAGAGGCAATCAGACTGACTCATATTTCAGGGTTCTAAATCTGCTAAGCGTCTCATATTCTAGGGTTCAAAATTTACTATGAGTCTGACTCATATTCAAGGGTTCTAAATCTGGTAAGAGTCTGACTCATATTTCAGGGTTCTAAATCTAATGACCTGACTCATAAATACCCTCATATAACAACAGCACTTAGACGATTATAGGTGCGGGGAGGAAGGCAGAATTAAACTAATTAAGTCCATTGGAAAGTAATAGCTCATATATTGTTGCCTCATGAGTCATACCATTTTTTAACCATTAGTTAGTATTACAACTCCAGTGAAATGACCCTAAATCAATTGTAATTATGGGAAAATTGGTGGTTTTGTAAATTTAAGTAGGCTTGGATTCGACATTAGCAAATGAAATTTGCAATGAACTACTTACCTAGCTTACTATAGTAATATATATGAGTTCCGAAAGTTTGACATCTTTAAATTGCATAGATTTGGTAGCTTTTCAATCTTTGAATGGTTTCATAATAGATGGAACAAATATAATAGAAGGTGATGATAAAAGAAAAGAAGTTGATAATGTTGAATGAGAAGTTATTGTTGCAACATTCCTTGAAACTCTGTTCTATTATGGATTTTATATTTCTGAAGATATATACAATGCTTTAATTTCAATTGGTAATGTGAAAATAGTTGGGGAACTTTGTAAAAAGTTCCTCTTGGTATTAGCGGAGGATGTAGGCGCAAGTACAGCTGATGGAATTATAAGATATCCTAACTTCCCCAAACAAGTTATGGAAATGTCTGAGATGCATTTATTTTTCAACCAGATTATATACTATTGGACATGGGGAACGATTCTTCCAGAGTATATTAAAGAAAAGAGACTAGATTTAAATGAAGTAAATAAGAAGAGGACAGTGAAGAATGTTCTTTCAGAAGATGATTTAAAAAAGTATTTTTGAAGTTATTGTCATCGTCATCTAGTTTAACTAAACTTAATGATGAATTTGTGGAGCATGCATTAGAGAAAGGATGGTACAATGAAATTCCAAAAGATTATGAAATCCCGTTCAAAGAATTATCAAGTAGAGTGGCTTCTTTTGTTCTCCAGAAGGGTATATCTGTTCGTAAATACGTGAAGACGTCAACTGATATATTAAGGTTAATGGCTTTCTTATCTGGAGGTGATGTAACGTTGAAGAAGAAAATTAAAATCAAGTCTTTTCCTAGAAAACAAAGAAGACTTTTGATTGAGGCCTTGGATAAAGTCATAAAGAGTGATGATATAAAATTTTATCCTGAATTATGGAAATTAGCGTTCCATTCATTGCATGTCGGTGAATTCAAGCATACAAGAATTCCCGAAATAGCTCAAAGATATAGAAATGAAAATAATGTACATACTTTAGATACCAACTATTGTGAAGCCATTAAGGAAGGTAAATCTAAAGAAGCTGTGGATACTTTGAAAATTAAACCTTCTGTATTTGCTAGAAATCTTGATAAGTTAATAAGAGATTGTTTTTCTACTAAACGTAATGAAGACATTAACGAAATATTAGATCAATTTGAGAAATGTATATCGAAAATTGGATCCAAAGTCTTGTTGCAGTTATTGAGTCATTTCCAGAGAAGAAAGTATTTCTTATCTGAACTATCTACAGAAGAGGGAAAGAAATACAAAAGGCTCGTACAAATTAGCGGATCAATTTCTAGAACATATCCAATTCCAAACAACGATGTCATGATACCAAATGTTGTGTTAGATAAGGTTATTGATATACTTAACCATGGTTTAATAGAGAAATTCGGAACAAGAGGTTTATTGAAAGACAAAAGAGCATATCTTGCTCCTGGAATGGAGGATATACTCATACCATTGCAGCTTTCATCGGCGTCGGCTAAGAAAACGCTTGCAAGAGGATCTAAAATTCCAATATTTGACATATTTGAAGAAGATAAAGATAAGAAAAACATTTTGAGATTCTTCTTGCATTGGATTGGATACATTATAGATCTTAGTATGATGTTGATAGATAGTGATTTAGAGAATCCTAAATATGTCTTCTGGAAAAATTTGAAAGTTGCTGATTATGCTTTGCATTCAGGTGATATCCTTTTGGCCCGTCCACCCAAAGGTGCAAGTCAGTTTATCGATGTAGACATGAAGAAGGCTATAGATGCAGGTAATAGGTATGTTATATTGGATGCCCGAGTATGGGGTGGTGGTCCCTTGACATTTGCTAAGCATGAATTATGTTTCGGTGGTGTTATGGCAAGAGAAGAGATGAATTCTGGAGAGATTTATGAACCAAGCACTGTGAAATATAAATTCGACTTGCAGAGTGAAACAAGAAATACTATTATGTTTTTGTTCGATTTAGAATTAAAAGAATTGATTTGGGTAGATACTTCAATGAATGTGGGCCCCTGTTCAGATATCCAAGGAGATTCACTGAAAGTTTGTGACGTTATAAGGGAAGTACTTAAAGCTCATAAACATAAAGTTTCTATAGCCCAACTTGTTGATCTTCATGTCAAGGCAAATGATGCTGAAATTGTGGATGATAAGTCTAAAGCCAACTTCATAGTATCGATGACTGATGATGGAGATCTTGATGTCTATAATGTAGCCGAGATAAATTCAAACTGGATTTGAGTTAGGCTCTAGAGAAAAGGAAAATTGTTAGCTGCTACAAAAATTGGCTGCGAAAAAAATATAATAGATCTAAAGTACAAAATATCCATCTATTTTTATATAGTCTCATTAAATTCATAATTTCATTGGTTTATGCATATTTCGCCCTTTTACTGATTTTACCTCTTTCGTAATCTTCTTCATGAGTATTACTTTCATCAAGTAGTTTATCGCTATTGTCTGTAGACCGTTGAGGTCGATCGTGAAGATGGCGCTCAGTATGACCAAAGATTGATTGAAAGGCATGATAATTATTGTTCAATATCGAGAAATCAGGAACCAAGGCAGGAGTTGGAAGGTCTAGAACCAATTCCCAGGTATTATGAGGAAAAAGTTTGTGGATCATGATCGTATTCTGTAATGTTGATGACACCAAATATATTGGACTCTTAAATTCTAATGGAGATGAATAAGTTGCAGAAGGCTTTAATTTAACTGGTCGTTCTTGCGTTTGCTTCATCTGGACTGGTAAAATACATTCAAATTTCAGCATAGGTCCTATTTGTAAATTATCATAAAAGTTAACAATCTCGAGAGCTTTACTGGGTAATACTTTTACTATTCCAACTTTGCTTAATGAATCTGTGAATAAAAAGTGATTTGAATTTATCTTCACAAGATTAATTAATGGAAATATAGATACTTTTAATTTTGTTACTGATGAAGGGGCTCCATAATTTCCCGTTGTGGTATCAAAACAAGATAGTACTCCAAATTGAGTACCACATATAATTACACTTTCAAAGAGTAGAATGGAAACTATCCAATTAGAGAACCTTGCTCCCTTTGAATTGTGATCGGCTAATTCAGATCCCCATATTGGCATTAATATCGATTGAGAACTTCTCAGTCTAGCACTTGTTGATCCAACGTTAACATTAGATACCGGAATGGTTGTGGATGTATTATTTGTCCGATTTCCAGAATTAGGATTAGGATTATTTATTCGAATAATTCGATTATTTATTGAATTTGCATAAGCACGCCATGAAGCTTCATTATCTGGAGATCGACTTTCTATATTTGGATAATTATGATGATTGACCGCACTAGGATCAAGTATAACATTTAAAGAAGTAAATACTCTTCGTAATTGTCTAGCTGGTGGATGTAAGAAGTCATATATAGGAACATAAGTAGGATGCTCTCCATTTTCAGGTAATTGCGACATGTGTCGATGATTTCTATCAGCTTCTAATTTCACATCCAATTCAATTTCGTATAATTTGAGATCATTATGATCAGTGACAGTGGCAATATTTATTACACCCGGGTATTTATCCCACACACACATTGATGATACTTGGCCTACCCAATACACTTTATATGCAAATTTGGAGTCATCATTAATGAGATCTCGTACAATCAATTTACCTGAAGGTGAACAACTATAGAGATACTTATTCTGAATTACCCCTATTTTAACAATTTCATCATTAGGATTTGAAAATGATGTATCCATCATGATATCTTCACTATGATCATTAACATGTTTCCATTCTTTAGTTAATTCAAATACTTTAAAAGATTTCTTATTGATTTTCTGTTTCGCAATCTGTTCTCGGAACAATTGAATAATATTCTTATTTAATATCAACACTATATGATTAATGCCACCTATTTTGAAATTATGAACACTTTGAATCTTTCCGGCTTTACCATCTCGAGAATCGTGATTATCGGTAGTATCCGAACTAGGACTCGAAGTTGGTGTAGTATGAACTAGGTGTGTATTTGCTGAACCAGTTCGATTGATTTGGTTGTCGAGTATTAAGTTCTTGTAAGTGACATCCACTTTATGTTCGTCTATTCGCGATATCCGGAGTGCTGTACTTAGTTAGTAGTGTTCGTACACCTATTACCATACTCATAGTAGTAATTACATACCTTTCAATTCCGACTGATCGGCACTCGACAATATTATATCCATATTCACAATATTCGTATCGTAGTTAATCTCATTACTAGTTAATAAACTGTGCTTATAAACTAGTGCTTTACACATTAGCGATGATTCCAACTCTTTTCCCTAAATTGTGGGGGGAGAAAAAGTGGTCATGATAGTGGGAGAGATAAGTGCGGCGCTGTCAATAGGGTAGTTATTACAGTACTTTTTAGTGAGAGCTTTTTAACAGGTGTATAATAATAATAATATTAACACTAAAGTAACGTCTATGTATATATATTCAGATATAAGAGGACATATGAAAAGACAAAGTGCAAATGTAGAAACGAACGAGATATTTTTTAAAATAGTTTTTAGTTAATTAGATTTCTTTAACCAACATAGAATCACGAGCTGGACCAGTACCAACCCATTGAATTGGTACTTTAACAAATTCTTCAATAAATTGAAGATATTTCTTTGCATTTTCAGGTAAATCTTCATAAGACTTAATCTTAGTAATATCAGCTTCCCATCCTGGTAAAGTAACATATTCAACTTCAACTTTACCTAATTTTATTAAATCTTCTGGGAATGAAGTTAATGATTTACCATTTAATTTATAAGCAACACCCACTTTGATTTCTTTAAAAGTATCTAAAACATCTAATTTAGTAATGTTTAATGAAGTATAACCATTAATTAATGTAGAATATTTCAATACAACTAAATCTAACCATCCACATCTTCTCTTTCTACCAGTAGTTACACCATATTCAGCTCCAATAGTTTGTAAAGCTTCACCATCAGCATTTAATTGTTCAGTTGGGAATGGACCTTCTCCAACTCTAGTAGTATAAGCCTTTACAACACCATAAATATTATTAATGGTTTTTGGTGGAACACCTAATCCAGTTAAAACTCCACCAATACCAGTTGATGAAGAAGTAACATAAGGATAAGTTCCAAAATCAATATCTAACATTAAAGCATTAGCACCTTCAACTAAGATTTTCTTATTTTGAGCAATAGCATCATGCATAAATTCAATTGAATCAACCACAAATGGTCTTAATTGTTCACGATATGTTTCATATCTCTTTAATTCTTCTTCAGTATCATAATCAAATTCACCATATCTTTTTAATCTAGTATCTACTAATCTATGATATCTGGTTTTAAATTCTTCCCAAGATTCATCATCTTCATTAACTAAATGATGAACTCTTATACCTGATCTTGAAGCTTTAGTTGAATAAGTTGGTCCAATACCTTTACCAGTAGTTCCAATAGCAGTTTTATTAACAGATAATTCAGCTTCCTTTAACTTATCAGTTCTTTGATGGAAATCAAAAACTAAATGAGCACGAGAACTTATAAATAATCTATCTCTACAGTTCAAACCTTTCTTTTCTAAATTTTCTAATTCTTGAAAGAATGATGGAACATGAACTACTACACCTGATCCAACTAAATTAAGACATTTTGGATTAACTAATCCAGAAGGTAACATATGAAAATCATATTTAGTATCTCCTACCACAATAGTATGACCAGCATTATTACCACCTTGACATCTAGCACATACATCAATATCATCACATAATAAATCTACTAATTTACCTTTACCTTCATCCCCCCATTGAGAACCTAATACAACGTCACACATATTTCTAATTAAATTATTTAATGAACTGAAAGTCTATGAAAAATAAGGAACAACAGTATACTCCTTATAATTGAACAGAAACGAATCCGTTAAAACCAAAAGAGAAGAAAGAGGTTAGGTGAATTTTCAAAGTCGGAAATTCCCTTGGAAATTTCAATGGCCCATCACTCGGTTCCCCGTACTCAATTAGGATGGTCGAAACTTTAGTGTGTGCACCGAATTGGTCATAGTCAGAGTCGAAAAGCGCTCGCTAATTAGCGACATCCAATTAATTAGCCTTTTGACTCTGCCATTAGACTTATGTCACTAACAATACATATAGATCACTAAATATAGCTTGCTAGTTACTTCAGTATATATATAGATCACTATATTGTGTAGCTTAAGAAACTATGATATTTAGTCTTTATAGGTCCACACAGTTTGAGTCTGCAATCACAAAGTTATGTGAGAATTTGTATGTCTACAACGTGCGGCTGGTACTATTACTATTACCAATTTCACTGTATGCATATATGTATATATGTATGTATGTACTTATATTATCTTGTAAACATTTAAATGTAATAATAGTAAATAGGAATAAAAAGAGGTAGGTGACGTAGATGAGATAATGCTATAGTAGTTATTAATTAAATTAAGATTTAAGCGTTTAATTTTTCAACAATAGCATCAGTGAATTCAGTAGTAGAAGAAGTACCACCAATATCTTTAGTTCTAACTTTACCTTCAGCAATAGTTGCGTAAGTAGCATCAGAAATCTTATCAGCAAATTCGTTTAATCCTAAATGTCTTAATAACATGGCAGAAGATAAGATCATAGCAGTTGGGTTAGCAGTGTTTTGACCTTTAATATCTAAACCAACATGTCTACAACCTGGTTCGAAAACAGCATATTCTCTACCGAAATTGGCACCTGGAACTAAACCTGGACCACCGATTAAAGCAGCACCAATATTAGATAAAATAGAACCGTATAAGTTTGGAGTAACTAAAACATCGAATTGTTGAGGTTTAGCAACGGCTTGCATAGAAGCGTTATCAACAATTAAATCATTAACTTCAATACCACTGTAAGATTGACCAACATCCTTAACAGTTTGTCTGAATAAACCATCACCTAATTTCATAATATTAGCTTTATGGATAGCAGTGACTAATTTTCTATTGTTCTTCTTAGCAAAATCAAAGGCGAATTTAGCAATTCTTTCTGATTTAAATCTAGTCATAATCTTTAAAGATTCAACAACACCAGGATAAGATTGATGTTCTAAACCGGAATATTCACCTTCAGTGTTTTCTCTAACTAAAGCAAAATCAATTCCATCTAATCTTGATTTAACACCTGGAATATTTTTAATTAATACTAAAGAAGCATAAATATCTAATTCTTTTCTTAATGCAACATTTAAAGATTTACCACTGGAACCAGTTGGAGTGAAAAGGATACCCTTTAAACCAACCTTGTTTCTCTTTAAAGATTCAACAGCTTCAGCAACACCATGACCAGTTTCATCAACACCACTAACATCAACAGTTTCCCAATCAATTGGAACATTTTGAGATTTGAAGATGGTTTTGACTGAGTCAGTGATTTCTTTACCAATACCATCACCAGGAATTAAGGTGACGGTATATCTACCACCGTATTTCTTTGGTAAGACGGATTCTGGAGTAGAATAAGTGGCTAATGAACGGAGAGCAGACTATAAGAATTAAAGTTAGTATTCTTTATCCGAAGATTTCACAGTTTCAATGATCTGAGAGAGGGACATGATCCAAAGACTTGAAAGACATTGACTTCCATATATATTGAGTCATTCAATTGGCAAACTGTATTAACAGGCCAATCAGATAACATCACTTTTACAAATCCGAAACTTAATATAGACTAGACTATAATCAGGGACAAAATATACATACTGTTCTAGCGATGGCAGTTCTTCTCAACATTGTGTGATATGATTAATGGATAGCTAGTTGACGTGAAGATATGAGATTTACCGACCTATATATCCGAAGAGTGTAAACAAATTATTTCTTCAGGAAAATGAATTGCGTTAGCTGAATCAATTAATTAATTGAGTTACTGAATTGTTACCTGAATTTGAAAAATGAGCTTCGCTGTTGATGACAATTTTTTTCGGAGCTCTATATTTTTCTCCCTAATTCGTGAAGGGCACGCTGAGATAATTTTTTTGAGTCGCCTAGCGGAGAGATGAATTGTAGGGAGTCCAGAGTAGAGAGAGTGAGGAGTTTTAGAGAAATACTAAACAAACGTTAAAGTTTAAGTAGGACCAATACATACTAGCTACTTCTATAGGCACATACAGTCAATTGCAACTTTGTTATCTATTATTGAGTGATAGTACCGGTGAATTAACTGTAATCAATTGATTAAATCAATCGGTTAGTACTCAGTGATAGGACTGCCAAAATTTTGTTGCCGATGTCCCCTGTTCGCAGCCTAAGTTCCCACGAATAATCCTTCTCCCTAGCGATAGTGGACGTTTTTCGGTACCGAGACAGAATTGTGTCGACGAGAAAAAACGCGCAGAAAAACTGGAAATGGGAAGATTTGATTGGTTGACTAGTGACCTGTGCAGTCCGACACTACTCCGACGGACTTTTCTGAGAGATGAGAAGAGGGAATTTTTGTGGTAGTTATATCGCACGTGATAAATCAGCACTACCTCACGTGATCGATTTTTCAATGATAATTTTATTTCAAAGCTATCCATTAACTAGTTAGTTAACTAATACAATAACTGTATAAACCATCTATACTAAAATGACAGCTATATCATCCAAAACATTTCCTGCGTTTAAAACCCTCCATCAAAAGCTTGTAAATGAATTAAAGGTAATAGAACATAAATCATCCGTTATACACTTCAATAAGAACTATGAAAAACAGCTAACATTATTGAATTATAAGAAGATAACCCATATTAAAGAACAAAAACCAGTGGACGAAATAGTTCAACAAATCAAAACTTTGGAGCTGACAAAGATTAATGGTATTCCAGAACCAACAGATTTGAAGGACACTAAATTATTAAGTACTTTGACTAAGCATATTGAACAAGATAATCAAGACATCCATCATAAATATAAGTTAAATAATTTAGGTAATGTCGTAACCTTTTTATCAAGTCAACGAGAATATACTGAATTATTAGAAAGATATAACCCTGGTTTAACTATGAGTCAAGAAGATAATGTTAGAAAAACTGCAAAGAGAGTTGGATTAGAAGTACCAGAATGAACTTTACTGGTCTACGAAGATTTTAACGTAATTATACAGTGTAAATAGATATTTATCCCATAAATATAAATATAAATAAGTAATAATGTCACAGTAGATAAGTAGTATAAAAGCCGAAATCATTAGTTGAGGAATCTTCTTTTCCGGTCATGAAGGTTTCCATCAACTCCGCCTACAATAATGGTATCATCAAGCATATCATCATCAGGTTGTGAATGTGTATTATTGGAATCATGAGAAAGGGACAGTTCTTCGTCATTTCTTCTCTTTAATCTATAATTCAGTGTTAACAACCCTGGCTTCTCTTGCTTGATTTGATTATTTTCAGCAAAAAACTTCTTTAAATTCTCCCTTATTAACAAATCATCATAATAATTGAAATTTAGTGGATTAACACTTGGTCGCTTAGACTGAATGAATTTAAATGAACTATCAAAGTTATATTTATAACAATCCATAAGATAAGCAATAATTAAACCTGTGGAGAGATTGACATTTCCCAGCTCCGAAAGAATAAGAATTTGTGTTGTTGAATTTATCACTTTAATCAAATTTATAAATCTTATAATGTTAAAAAATTGAGCCTTTAAATTCCCACCTAGAATTGGGTTTGTAAGATTTAAACCATTATTTGAGCTATTATTAATTGGTAGATTATGAATCAAATTATTTATATTTGAATTATTATGATAAAAATAATGAAGATAATTTTGAAGGATCTTTTTGAATTGAGTTACAAATTCATGTACCAATTCACGATCATCTTCATTTTCCACATTATTAATATCAAAGGCAGGATCAAGACTCAAAATGACAACATCAGATGAAACAACAACGTCTTTACGCTGTAGGCACCGAAGGAATCTAGATGTAGACAAACAGTTAATTATTATTTTGATTTGGTGAGTTTCAAGAAATCTGGCATTAGTCAAGGATTTATAAGATCCGAGCCATATAGATGGACATATTTCTTGTGCACCGTCAGGATTGAAGAACATAGATTGATCTTGTTGGGACATAGTACGCTTTTAGCAGCTTAAATTGCTAATCTCTTTTTTTTCTTGTTGCAAAGTCTGTGCGAGGAAAAACCACTAACCAGAAAAATTTCAGAACAATAGGAAAATTAACCAGCAATAACTTGAGTGGTAGCTATTGTTCGTGTGGGGTGTAGGACAGCTATTAGAGCGTTTATTCAAGTAATATAGTTAAATACTCTTTGACAAATGAACCAATGATCCTTTATTAGTCACTAATTATTAGAATTAGTTTAAGTATTATAACTTGTGTAATTCAAAGATGTGAGACGTGACTCCTGTGTAAGCACAACTAAATGACTAATTTAGACAAGACGACTTGTGAAGGGCAATGATAATGACCGATACGCTGACACAACCAATGAAGGTGACCTAGTAATGTTGAAGTTATAGTTGGTGTAAGTGTCTAAAAGCGGAGGTCCTGTTATAGCACTGTGGAGGTATATAGTTGAAAATACCTTTATAGTGAATAAATACTGTACTTTGAAGTATAGTAGTACTAATAAACTAACAAATAACTAAGAAGAAACAAAGTATAGTAATAAGAAAGAAGGGATGAAGAGAATAATAATTGGGAATAATAATTTAAAAAGTCTAGGCTAGTGAAATATATATATATATGTACGGTAATATCTACAAATTTGAACCCATTGCAAAATGCAAGCAGGCAAGCTAAAATATTTCAGAAACACAGGACAAGGAAGCCACTTACAAATACTTAGAGTAATCCACGTACATACACAAATTCCTACTGTGCTGGATTGGGTTACAGTGAAAATCTTATAGTAAAAGCCAATATATGTGGAAAACGGGAAACGGGTAATAGGAAATTTTCTCTAAATGGAGGCGTCCTGTGTATAATACACATAGTAGAAGGTAAATTGAAATACGCAATTTCTGCACTACTAGGTAATTTTTTAATTATGCTCCTGCATGCAGCCTATGTAATTTACATCCGGCTTAATTAGCTGTTTTTACACTATCCACCTCCTCAATTTACGCACGATTTTTTTCTGGACTTGGACACGACGTCACCTTCTCCTCTTCTGCCTCCAAAAATATCATTACACAAATTTAACCATTATTAATTAACACAAAGAAATATTATTGTACTCAATGTATCTCACACGACCTTTAGTAATGTAGTGTAAGAAGCTCAAAAAATATCATTATAATAGGTTACAGTTTTTATTCATACTTCCGACCTTTTCTTCAGTTCAACCGGTCCAAAACATTTCAAACCGGTCATCTTATCTTCTCATACTTCCGGGTCGGATTTATCGTACCATAAAGATACTATTCAAACCCTTCAATTGTTCTTTCTTACTTAAATTCGATCTCTTAACTTTAGATTTGCAAATTGTCCAGAATTCTTCAATAGCTTTCAAGTAGGAGAACATGATGACAGTCAAGCTCCAATCCACTAAGAGCGACTAATAACGGAATATCTCAACGTTTACATATTGATGCAATCAAATTTCTGAGATCAATGATGTCTCTTCTTTAATCACATAGTTGATAAATGAATAGTAATGACTTGCTGTAGTACCTCTAGCAGTAGTTTGAGATTTTCGATCCCAATTTTCTTGTTGGCTGCAAATCTCGGATGAGCTCTCCTTTAGAAGAAATGGCATCAAGAAATTAAAGCTAACGTGTTAGTCTCGGGAACTGTGATTACAGCTTCTCTTCAATTGATATGAATCATGTACATTAGAGATAGTACACTCTTTTACAAACAATAATGCTGTAGTTTTATTAATTTTTATTCGTATTACTTAGTATAAAAAATAAGGTAGTATCACATAGACTTTGCTTGAACAGTTTCAAAGGCAATATGAGCTGTAAATGATATCATTATCTAATTCACGTGTGTTGCACATATCTACCAACAGATCCTGATCAGACTGAAACTGTAATAAAATCACTGTTGTTCCAGGCACTCAAACAACTAGGCACTCAAACAACTAGGCACTCAAACAACTAGGCACTTAAACAAGCAAATAAAATGGAATGAACTGCAAAAGCAAGACTGTAGAAAGCATATTTGTCATATCCTAAATACTCTAATAATACTGCTAGGGAAATACTAGCAGTAATATAAGTCATTCTAATTTTACCAATTTGCCGAAATTCCGCCATTAGTGAAGAATATAGATCAAATATAATATAATTAGTTAGGCAGAAGACGTACCTTTTATACCTCAACAGTAGGAATCAATTATCAACATTATGGGGTTATTTGGCGAATATAGTTATATGTATTTACAAATTAAGGTTCATATATGAGGCAGTGTATTTAAATTAACCTACTATTGACGGTAAGCTCATGCAAAAATTCTATCCAACCATGAACTTTATCCTTTATCATTTTCCGTATTCTAGTAGTGTAGTCCTAGTAACCCTCAAAATAAGAGGATTACTGTTGATAATTATGACGTATACGGTTATCCAGTTATGAACCTGATTTACCAGTATGAAAAGTTCCGGTCAGTGATACTAAAAACTAAAACTCGGGGTTTTGAGTAGTTCCGGTAGGGAATCCGGGTATAGGATTGAAATCGTACACTTTTTACAGATGCTTACCCGGATATAATTGGCGGAGCTCTGACAACCACAATGGCTATGTAGAATACAGTATAAAAGGTGTGCGACATAGTTGATGTCGTCTTTCTGATGTCGCAATTTGGGCCAGATTTTGCATTCGACTTTTCTCAGCCATAGGCAATAAGAAGGATACTGAGGAGTTTGATAATGTAAGTGTAAGCAAAAAATAAGCAAATAGATAGTTTATAATGCATTGAGTAATATAAGAATTATGCATGAATGTTGGAATTCAAGTAACCATAATATGGGACACATAACATTAGCTAACCAACATATGGATAATGTTGGGAGTCTGTTCCTGTATATAGGGCCATATATGAAGAAGAGTTGGACCTGAAATCCAGAGCAAAGGTTAATCAATGACTTTACCAATTCACTCTTGTTATAAGATAAGACTAATTATCAAAAGTTGAATATGTTTATCATTAACCAATCACTCAAACGGCTTGCAAATCGAGGTTCATCACCTATGAATGTGGTATTATCGGCCAAATCATTAATGCGATGCACTATATTACCTAAAAGAGCAATCTCAACCGGATCGCTAACAAATCCAGCAGCTTCAAAGAATTCACTTAAATTATTAATGGGTTGTACTACAAGTTCATTAGTACTCCTTGGATTATCTAAACTGTCTCTTATATTAAATGATTCTGCGACTGCATTACCTTATAATCAATTACAACGCATTGAAATTAGTCCTAAACGTAAACATAGAAGCAGATTAGGAGGTTATTTAAATTATGAAGAATTAACTATAGGCTCAATAATTGGATTTTTTCTAGGAGTAATAATTGGTAAATTGAGTACTATATTAGTATATCTTACTCTATCTACTTATTTATTATTAGAATACCTTCAAACTAAGCATATAATTCGTATACCTTGGAATTATATGTTTACCATAGGTAAAGAAAAAGTTGATGTAAGACAATTAGTATTTGAAAAGCCAAGTTTTAAAATAGCATTTGCGCTTTCATTCTTGTTAACTGCTTATAACATTTAGAACAAATAATATATATATATATATATATATATAACTTTTTTTTATTATGATTATATGAATATAAACTCTATATTACAATTAGACTTTTGGCATACGAGCAAAAAGATCAAATGAACCAGTACCAACATTTGATAATTTACCCATAACAATTCTAGCCGATGGAGAATCCAAATCTTCTCTTTCACCATCTAAAACAGCTTTAGTTAAGAATTGACAAGTTGTTTCATAACTCATTTTCATAAATGCAGAAGTTGATGAATCAATACCTTGTCTATTAAAAGCCAAATAAGTACCTTCTCTTGTCATCATATCACCAATTAAATCTATATGACGACTAGATACACTAATACCATAAGTATCGAAAACTCTATAAATTTCATGAACAATGGTATTTCTAGCAGCTTCAACCCCATAAGTTTTTAAAACAGCAGCAACATCATTAGATGTAATATTATTAACATTAATAAAATCATCTTGTTCCCACATAGCTTTAAAATTAACTCCTTCAGTAGTTAAAATTCTCTTACCATCAGAACCAGGTTGTGGATGAATACATCTACCAATTTGAGGAATTTCACGTACAACTACTTTACGACATAAATCTTCAACAATATTAACCATTAATAATTTTTGAGTTTCATTACCATTCAATTCTAATTTGAATTCACACCATTCACCATGTTCATCATCAAAATCAAATTGACTAATCATATTATGAGATGTTATAACATCAGCTTGACGATCTTTAGCAGATTTAGATAAAACTTTCTTATCTTGTTTTTGTTCTTCCATTTCTTCATCTTCATCTTCATCTTCATCTTCTGATGATTCATCTGATGTTTCTGAAGCTGAATCATCAATCATTTCTTCATCACTTGTTTCTTCTGCTTTTCTCATAGTTTCAATTTCATCATCATCTGGTCCTTCATACGATACAGCTTGTTTGGTACTAGTCTTTTCTCCATCATCTTCTTCTAATGATTCAGTATTCTTAGCAGAAATAGTTTCAAAATCTGTTTTACCAGCAGATGTACCAATCTTTGGTAATGAATCTGGTCTCTTCTGTTTTTTAACTTCTTTAACAATTTGAGATTCTAATCCATGTAAGAAAGTACTTGTTATAACATTTTCTAAATGACCTTGAGAAATATCATATTCATGTTCATATTCTTCTTTAGTATAAAATTTCAAATTAATAACATAAGATCTAGTATTAGTACCATCTTGTGATGTTGTGGTAGTTTCTGTAACAGTTACTTTATCAATAAATTCAGATAATACAACTCTTGCAACTGATTTACAGAAGGCATCAGCTTGTTCATCATTAACATCATTTAAAATTGGTAAAGTCATTTGAGGAGTTTTAATAGCAGCAGAAGCTGTCATAATAATTTCTCTCATACGAGGAATACCTAATGTAACATTTGCAGCACCATGACCAGCAAAATGGAAAGTATTTAATGTCATTTGTGTTGATGGTTCTCCAATAGATTGAGATGCAATAATACCCACAGCTTCACCAGGATTAACTAAAGATCTCATATATTTCAATTGCATTAAAGCTCTAAATTTCTTTTCAGTTAATTTACCGGTTGATTTAGCTTCTTCTTTACTTCTAGCAAAAGTTTCTGGTTTATTCTTAACGAATTCATCCAATTTATCTTGGAATTTTTCGGAAACTGATCCTAAATATTTACTTGGATTATAAACATTTAATACTGGATCATATTTAATATTTTGATCATAATGATCTAATTTAGATTGTTTCTTTAAATTCTTACGAACTTTTTTAGAATAATGTAAAGCCGTTTCAGTATCCAAATGATGAGTTAAATCACCTGGATTATATTTAGCTAATAATGCATCATAATTTTCTGCACAAAATTCAAATTGATGCATATGAGATTGTTTAGTTGTATCTATAGCATCTCCACCATATAAGAATTGAATTAATGTACCATTAGCATCTCTAACTGAATTATCATAACTAACATGTACTCCTTCTAATTGTTTAGTTAAACAACGTTGTAAATAACCTGATCTTGAAGTTTTAACAGCAGTATCAATTAATCCTTCACGACCTGCCATACAATGGAAATAATATTCTTGAGGTCTAATACCAGAATAGAATCGTTGTTTAATATAACCACCAGCTCTGGCATCAGTTTCAAATGGTTTAAAAGATGGTAAAGTTTTACCGGAGACCATAACTGGAACTCTTCTACCTTCTAAAGCTTGTTGACCTAATAAACACATAATTTGTGAAACATTAACATTAGAACCTTTAGCACCAGATAATGCCATAGCTTGCATAGAATTATAAGGGAATTTTTTCATAGTACCATCAGGAACACATTTAGATACAACTTGAGATGTAATTGTATTAACTTTAGATTGAGTTATAGCATCTAAAATTCCTAATTTATTATCATCTCTTAAAATTTCTTCTAAACGTCTTAATAATTCTTTATCATTATTTGAAGTTGTCTTTGAATCTAAATTAGTAACTTCAGTTGCAGCTACTCTACCAATATCAACTGATTGTTTTAAAATATCGTTTCTCCATTCATTACCTTCGGAAGTTAATCTTAAATCATCCATACCACAAGTAAAAGCTGTCATCATAATATAATTTGTAAATAATCTACCTAAAATACTTAAAGCTTTACCAGCAACTGATGGTCCATAAACTTCATGTAAAGAATGAACAATACCAAATTGAGTGGCACCATATTGAGATTTATCTAAAATACCACTTAATAATTCACCATTTTTAAATAATACTTCATTTTCATTAGATCCTTTACCCCAATATTCACTCTTAACTTTATTCTTAGATATTAAATTAATACCAGGAACATTTTCTGGTTTAATATTTAATAAAATAGTAGTAATAATTTGTTTCCCAGTCCATAATGGTTCAGGTTTAAATATAGTTGGAGGTACAGTAATAATTTTATTACCAGTTGTATGACCATCTTCAGGTCTAATACATCCATAAATTAATTGTTGATAAATTTCTCGATTAAAAAATGTATCTTTACTTGTTAACCAAACTCCAGCAGAAATATGATCTTGAATTAACCCTCTTAATGGTGAACCAGAAGTTGGAGTAATATATTGAGAATCAGTATTTGCTAAATTTAATGCTTCAGCTTTGGCATTTTCATTTTGTGGGAAATGCATATTCATTTCATCTCCATCAAAATCGGCATTATAAGCTCCAGTATTTGCATAATGTAATCTTAAAGTCTTTTCTCCTGGTAAAACTCGAACTTTATGACCCATCATTGAAGCTTTATGTAAAGTTGGTTGACGATTCATAATTACCACATCTTTATTTTTAATATGTCTATAAACTTTTTTATTAATAACTGTGGCATCACTTGATGGAGTTAATAATTGATTAGCAATGGCTTTACGTTGTTCTAATGTCATTCCAATTAATGATACTAATGAACCATCTTCATTTTGAATTTGAACTGCTCCTGGCCATTTATCAGGTCCATTAATAACAGCTTTTCTTAATTCAGCAGCATTATACGCAGTGACGGGTTCAGGATAAGTTAATTTAGTGGCAAATACTGGTGGAACCCCAATTTCATTAGTTTCTAACATAGGATCAGGAGAAATAACTGAACGAGCAGCATAATTAACTCTTTTACCCATCATATGTTTTCTAAATAATCCTTCTTTCTTTTCTAAAGCTTGTTTAATACCTGGAGTTGGAACTTTCCCGGCTGGAGCATTTTGATTCTTAGTAGAATCAATAAATGCATTAACATCATTTTGAATTGTAACAAAAGAATTCATTAATCTATTAAAAATAATCTTTCTTTCTTCAATACTAAGTTTACCCTTTTCAAGATTAATAGTAGAAATTTGATCATTTAAATCTCTTATAGATAATGCAGTTTTTAAAATATTTGACAATAATTCATTTTGAGAATTTTCATGAATTTCATCGCCTAATTTAGATGGTAATCTAAATCTGGTTGGTGGAACTAATAATGATTGTCTAAAGAAAATATCTCCTCTAATAATTTCATGTTGATAAGGTCTGGAATGGAATACTTTTTGAATAATTGGTTGTTCATTTTCAAATACTGATCTTAAAATATTTCTTACTTCAGTTGATAAAACATATTTAGATCCTCCCTTATGTTTAATATTTGGCATACTTTCACCAGATGATTTATTTGTTCCAGAATTATTTTTAATCATATCTGGACGTTGTAAACCTTTAACTCGATTATTAGTAATTTGTTTATCAGTTAAAGAATTTTCAAAAATTTTAGTAAATCCATCCTTTCTAAAACTAGGAGAATACATTCCACAATTATCACATCTTGGTCTACTTAATAATCTTTTATAAAATTCATGAATGGTGGCTTTTCTTTCTTCTCCAACAGTAGCAGTAACAATCCCTTGTTCACTAGCTCTACCTTCACTAAGTGCTTTAGCAATAGATGTATTAACAAATAATTCTCGACGTTCAATTAATTCTTGTTTAGCTTTATGATCTAAATTATTATTAGTGTCTGCTTCATCTTCTTCATCATTACTGGAAATTCCTCCATTAGCCAACATATTTTCTAATTCCACACATTCTAATAATAATCCATATTGAATTAATTTTAATTTACATTGATATTTATGAACTTCAACAGCATTTAATTTAAATTTATGACAAAAGAGACATGAGGATCTTAAAAATATATATAATTGATTAAAAAATAATGGATTATAAACTGGAACAGGTAATTCAATATGTCCTAAATGTCCAGGACAAAATTTCTCATCTAATCCACAAGTTGTACAAACATTTCTAAGAAATGCTCCAAGAGCTAAATCATAAAGACCGGAATTAATTGGATGTCCTAAATTATCAAATACTGTTGGATTAGTGATTTGTTTGGCGGATAATTTTCGAATCTCACCATCCGACAATACCCCGAAATCAACAGAAACAATCTCCGATCCTACTGGCTTGGAGATATCCATCGTTTAAGTAATTGGTGTGTGGTATCTTTGGTGAATTAGTGCAAGTGCCTCGAATGGATCTTGAAATTTTTTTTAACTACTAGAAATTTTTCAGTGCTCATCGGGGAAAAAAATCTAGGAGGTCACGTGCTTGCGCATATAAGCACGCATTAAATTTACACTAATTATTTTGAACAAATATATTGACATTATACAGTTACAACTGAATGATATATAAAATTACATAAATTTTAAAAATTTTGAAAATTATGAAAATTATAAAAAAATTGATAGTCTACTCTTTTTCTTTACTACTACCAAAGTGTAAACCCTTCTTAAAGGCTTTACCAACATTACCAACTCCTTTAACAACTCCCTTACCTGCATCAAGACCAACATTTCCTACGGCACCTACAGCACCAAGTGGATTAAGTGAAGTACTTGCTCTTCTAACGTTTAGTAAGAATTCTGGTTTAAATCTAAGACTTATAAATACATTACCAGCTGGTTGACCATCTTCACCAGTTAATGCAACAGTTACTTCAAGAGGTTCTGAATTAGGTTCAACATCCTTTAATTTAACATATCCAATTCCTAATAAGTCATCCTTTTCTGGTCCCATATCCCAATCATAACAAACAATTTTAAGAGTAGAATCATATCGATTAATAAGTTGAGTACTAGCTGTTTCATTCCATACTGGATCTAATGTCTTTTTAATTTTCTTGGTTTTATAAAAATCATTAGTATCAGTATTTAAATATAATTCAACATATGGATCTGATTTACCATTTCTATCAGCTGCTGGTAAATTTTCGGCATTCTTAACATTAATGGTTAATATACCAGTATTATTAATTGAATCTTGTGGAGGAATTCCACTCTTATAAACAAGTGGAATCCATTGACATCTAATAGTAAATGTGGCTTCTCCTGCTCCAGTTAATTTAATTTTATCAGCTCTAGAATAATGATTTTGTAATAATTGTAAAGTGGTATTATTATATTCAGCAATTGGAGTTTCAGCTCGATTTTCATGTTTCTTCTTAACAATTCTAAAGTTAACTTTTGAAAATCCTAATTCTTTAATAACTACATCACCAGTAGTAGAAAGATTAGTTTTCTTAGTCTTAATTTCTTGTGATGTAAAGTCAGCATGACCATGATTATCAAAGAATGCTTGTAAGTATACATCATCTTTAGTTAATGTTCCATCACTAATTTCATAAATAAACACACCACTGTTATAACCAATTAATTGTTCTAATGATAATTTTAATTTGGAATTGCCCAGATCTTCATCATCCTCATCTTCATCAACCTGTTGATCGGGGGCAACAGAATCAGTAGGTGTACTACCATTCTTTTTAATAGAATCTGATGATTCCTTAGTAGATCCATTCTCAGCTTTAGTAGCATCTCCATTGGCATTTGCTGCTGCCAATTTCTTCTCTTCAGCTTCCTTTTTGGCTTGAGCCTTTTCATCAGCTTCTTCTTTAAGATCTTCAATAGTCATTACTGGTAAAGCAGGATAAAAAGAAAGTGAATAAGTTACAATTCCCTTAGGACCCTTTTTATGAATTAATCTACCAGTTCTCTTTTTAGTATCAACAAATTCAGTAAATTGTCCCTTTTCATCTTTAGTAATTATATCACTTAATCTTACATCAAATGATCCTAATGTCCGATCAGATTGAGTCCTTTCAACATCCATTACTTCAATAGTAAGTTTTTGATTAGATGAAGATACAGTAACATAATGAATTTCATTCCATGTTGGATTGGTGGTGGAATCAGCAGCAACAGTTCTAGCTCTTTCAAATCCATTAACTAAGAGTCTTGCATAAGGATCAACAGTTCCAATGGTTTCTAAATTACGTAAATCTTGTGCCTTTTCAATACTAACTCTAACTGCTCCAATTGGTGGAGTATAACCTCCAGAACCAGTAGCATAAACAA
Organism: Scheffersomyces amazonensis; assembly: GCF_036850825.1. Taxonomy (NCBI): domain Eukaryota; kingdom Fungi; phylum Ascomycota; class Pichiomycetes; order Serinales; family Debaryomycetaceae; genus Scheffersomyces; species Scheffersomyces amazonensis. Next base: position 2,126,542 of record NW_027042741.1, on the reverse strand, counting down.
GATCAACCGGTTTCCAACTGGCAACAATCCGAACTTCACCACCTTTTGCTAATGGATGCCAATTTCTTTCAGTTTGAGTAGCATCAATTAATTCATTTAATGAAGTTTGAATAGTACCAAGGATTTTATCTTTAGTTTTAATAACCACTTTAACTTTGGCTTTAGCTCTATTATCAACAATTTCTTCTTTAGAAGCACCCCAACCTGGATTATTAGTATGCTTTTGAACACTTGTTTTTAAGAGTTCTTTACCATTAATATATAATTCAGCAAAAGCTGAAGCACCCTTTTCTCCATCTTTCAAATGTCTTGCTTCAGCAATTTCAAGTCTAGCAATACCAGTATTTAATTCTGGTGGAGGAGTAATTGCTCCATCAGCAGATTTTTGAGCTTGTAATACAGGCATAAAATGTAAACCAAATTGTAATTCACCAACTGGTTTATTATTTCTAATAAATGGAGCAGTGAGACTTGGTTGTTTTGGTTCTCCAATTAATGGTTCTAAATCAAATTGAATTGTACCAACTTCTCTATCCTTTCTAAAATCATTAAAATCAACCACAGTAATATTTAAAGGTTCAGATAATGAATTTACTGTAATATAAACAGTTTCTTTCCATGATGGTTTATTAGTATCACTAATGGTTTTAGTTCTAGCTAATACATCCTTCTTAAATCCAAAGGTTAAATAAGGATCTAAAGTATTACCAATATTAGTAAAACCCTTTAACCCTCTAGCAGAATCAGCACTAATTGCTAAAACTCCAATAGCGGAATCTAATGCATAACCAGATAATAATTGTTGAACATTTAATTGAAATGATAAAGGAGCAAAAAGCATTGAACCAACATATTTTTTAACCATTTCATTAATAAATGGATATAAACCAGGAATTGATAAAACTTCCCAAATCCATGGTGCATCACTAATAATTTTAGAATTAAAATCAAATTGAGGAGCTTCTAACATTGAGATATTAATGGTTTCAACATGAGGAAAAGATGTCATCATTCTTAATCTAACTCTAGCAAGACCTTTACAAGCAACATCAGATACTGCAACTTGAAATGGAAATCCAAATAATGAAGCTTTAACTATAGTCTTTTGATTAATTTTATTTTTTAATTGTTTTGTACTAGCATCAGCTAATGAATTTGGAGTAAAAGAAAATCCCCAATCCATAACAACAACATCATCAGCTGTATCAAGTAAAGTTTTAACACAATCTATACGTGGAGGTTTAGTACCAGCACTAAATGAATCAATCCATAAAGCTTTAATAAATGCTGGAGCTGGTGAACTAGCTAAAATTGGATTAACTTGCTCACATACAATATTGGCAATTGAAGGTTCTAAGAAATACCAAAATTTTTCCAAGAAATTATTTAACCAATCCATTGTTTCATAATCAGTTTCAATCTTTTTAACTGAAAATTCTCTTTGAGCTTGTTCTCTTAAAGTGGTTCTATACTTTTTAACAGATGAACGATAAAGAATTGCAAATACCACAATTACAAAGAATAATGGAGCCACTGAAAATCTAAACCATCCAATTATCCATGATAATAAACCTGCAACAATTAAATATCCAACATTATGATACCAATCTCCATATGCAACTGCTGGTAAATAAGTATCAAAAATTGAAGGACGAGATAATAAATCAACAATTTCATCTTCTTGAGTTAATTTATCATCTTGTCCCCAACCTCCAACTTCTTTCCAACCTCTATAAGTTGGTGCCACTGACTTTCTTGGGGCTGGTTTAGATTTAACATCACTTAAGTCAAAGTCTTCACTTGGTTCAAGACTAGCCGTACCAGTAATAGGAACAACTGGTTTAGATGTAGGAGCATCTACACCAGTCCCATCACCTAGAAGTGGTGCTTGTTTCACTTCTACTTGCTCCGGAATAGCAATTGTCTCATTTGGCTATAAATTAATAGTGTTAAGTTAGTAAACTATAACCGGGAATAACAGTTATCATTATGATATTTAGATAACTAACTAACAGAATACATACATTAGTAGCCATAGCTTATATAATTTCTATATAGATAGATATGACAAACCGGTACAACCAATTGAGTTACTAATTTGGTTGATTATGTTACAATTCTAACAATTGGTAATTCTACTATAGTGAATCAATTGGTAGTCGGTAAATGGGAAGAGTAACTAAAACGGAATTGTACCTCAATTTGACAGGAGACACATCGAAAGATGAAATTTCAAGTCGCGACTGCAGCCCCCTATTATGTGCCGAACGGTTTGACCGGATATCGACTTCCGAGCTAAAAGGGTCCTTATCAAACTACTTAAACTTAAAGTATAATAACATTGACATATGTGATAAATGTTCAATGTAAGTAAGTTGAAGTATACTATTCAACTGCAATAAAGTAAAGTGTATATAAATTTGTATTGATCTATTAAATCTTTTGCTGGTATACCTCTATATCGAGTACTGCAAAATGCATGAAAGAATGGATTATCATTCTGTCACCATAAAGTCTTAGGTTTATGTGTAGTTTCTGATTCAAACGTATTTGTTATTCTGATATATGTGTATGTATATACATATATATATGCTTAGCTTATATCTTATTATTTATCTTCTTGTACGTTCTAAACTGCTTCAATAACGAAAGCTTATATTTGTGCTACTTTGATGCAAAATTCATCTTAAAGTAATAAATTCTAAAACTGTACATAATTTACATATTTCAAAATTAACCAGCATATACTGATCAGTAACCATTAACAACCTACTGATTACATTTAGATTCATAATTACGATCACCACCATGCAGTAATTATATAGCCATCACTATTTTAGCCGTTCATCACTAAAAAAGAATAAGGGCGCAAAAAATAGAATGTGAGGCGTACAGAAATAAGGTTTCTGGAACATTTTGGCGGGACCCTATGTAAACCTAATATTGTCCTTATTGTCTTTATATTTTTAAGTTTATAGTGTAGTAATATTACGTGCGATGTCAAAGACGTCAAATAAGTCCGGAGAGGAATCTTTTAATGGATTTGATGTACCTACTGGCTTGGAAGACTATGCACGAGAAGGGTTCGGCGTACAAATTAATGGGGTAAATGTTGATGGCGATGGTAATCCGAATATTACAGAAGTAGAAGAAATCTTAACTGATTCTGAAGATGATGCATCTTTTATAAAAAGATATGGAGAAATCGAATTTCAATATATAAGAAAGCCTCGAGAGAGGGTATGGTTTATAAAACCTCATGCTTTAAACTATTTTAAGGATGGAGTACTTTATAGAACAAAAGGTGAAAGATCTTCTGAAAAGTTGGAATTATTTTTAGATTTATTATATGTTGGGATTGTAGCAAACCTAGCTAGTGATGCCACAGAACATGCTGGTGGTATTGCATTATTAAAGTATATTATGTTATTTATTCCTGCCTATATGGTTTGGTCAGATGTAAAAGATGCCACCAATTATTATTACAATGAAGATTTAAGTCAAAAGACATATATGTTTTGGATATTTTGTTTATTAACTATGTTTGCCAATAGTCATTATGATGTGACTGTAGATAGGAAAGGTGCTGCTTATACAATTGTACCATATATATTTTGTCGTATATCCTTAGCTATATTCCTTTTATTTTATTCATTTTTCATTCCAGAGTTAAAGTTTCAACAAAGAACTTATGCAACTTTAATATTTATAACTTGTTGTTTATGGATACCTGTTATATTCATTTCTAATCGAGCAAAAATTGGTTTGGGATTTGCAATCATGATTTTAGAAAATTTATCTTTTGTTATACCCCATCATCCATGGTTTAAAAAGAAATTAGGATTGAAAACTTCTACAGCTCTAAATATTGAACATGAAGTTGAAAGATATGGAACTTTTGTCACCATTGCAATTGGAGAATTTTTAATGAAAATTGGCTCAAATGGTTCTCTAGGAGTAGGATTTTCTTTAAAATTCTTAAGGGGTATATTTTTATTAGTAATTGCTTATATTCTATTTTGGTTATATAATTATGGTTCAACAACTAAAAAGGCTGTCCATGCTCTAAGAAGAAGTGGGTTAACTGCTTGTCTTTATATTTATGGCCACCTACCATTAATTGCTTCAATTGTGCTTGCAGCTGATGCAGGTGGTGATATAATTGCATTCGATAATACTCATATTGATAAACGTTCACAGGAAATAGTCGAAGAACAAGAAGAGCCTAACATGTTTGCATTATCATTTTTCTTCACCGGTGGATTAGGTGTAGCTCTAGCATCTCTTTGTCTTCTTGGAATGTTAGATAAATGTTTAGACCCTCCTGGTAAATTTCTAATACCAAGATTTTGGAGAGTTATCTGGAGACTACCTGTTGGTATTGGAATAACTATGTTGGCATTTGCTGAAATGAGTACTACTCTTTTAATGGGGGTAATCTCAAGTATAATGCTTGCCCTTTTAGTGTTTGAAAGTATTATGGCCACTCCTGTAGACTGTTTGATCTCTACAAAAGTTAAAAGTAGTGATTCTTCTTCTTAATTATGAATATGTATTTACATCTTTATGACTTTTATTTATACTATGTACATTAACTGTGGTTAAAATTTAATATTTAATCAAATAAATCAATCAAATCTATTAAAAACCCCTTTTTTATATAATTGATTTCATCAATCTTATAAATTTGATTAGAATCATTACGGTATATATCAGTTTCTTGAATAGTTTTTAAACTCTCATCGAGTCGATATTTTTGTTCTTTGATCTTACGAATTAACTCCCATTTAATATCATCAGGTCCCTTAGTATTTGAGGATAGATTGTGTAATATGGAACCATAAATTAAATCAATCAAATTATTAGAAAGTTTTACAAAGTTACCCTTAGGAATGGATAAATGTTCCAATGTTTCCTTCGGTAAATTTAAATGATCATTGACAAAGTTTTTCAACTGTGTAGATAATCCAAGTTTATCAATCTTTGACATATTCTGATCATCTATAAACATAGATGAATCAGGAGTTAAATTAAATGAATAATCATGTAGATTAATAAGTTTTATTACGAAATTGATTAGTTCATTCAAATCTGACCAATCTGGTTCATTATGTATATCAACGACAGATTTAAATTTTTTAAAAATGATGGTAAATAATTTAGTATTGGTTGGTAATCCATAATAAACTTCCATTATACTCAATAAATATCTGACCTTATTAAAACTATTGGTAATAGGTACCATACCACAATATTGATTGATTAATAATTCAAATGTCTTTCCAGTTGGTTGAAATTTAAAAAATATATCCTTATCATTAGTCAATGCTTTCAAATTTCTATAAATTAACATTAATTTGTTATATGCAATGATATCTTCAAGAGATAGTTGCCGATAGACAGCATCTTCTTCATTTTCAACTATATCTGATTTATCTTTGATTTCACTCAAGAATAATTGAGAAAGTACTTGCTCTGCAAGATCAAGTCTATTCAATTTTATTAATGAATCAAGAATAGAATTAATTACATTAATATCAATAATCATCGAACTTGAATGATCTAAAATAAAGTCAAGAGTATTAGTAAAGAAAATTTCTTGTTTAGAAGTTGCAAAATATTCTAGTAAAAGTTTAAATGTTCGAGTATTCGCAATTGAGTTATTCTTATACACCTTTTTCTCATCTATTAAATTTGATAATTTCAAATCTTCTATTATGGATTTAACCACCTCAAAATTATCATGTTGTGATGCAATATACAAGAATGTATTAAATGAATTTATATGTAACTTATCTTCGTTATCATCAAATTTAAAGTCAGGATTATTTAAAATCGATTGTTTAAGATCTTGATAGGTCTTTAAATTGAATTTCGAATACTCAGATGTGATTGGTTTTATTGTGGTTGAAGCTATGATTTCATGATATTTGTCTATCATATATTTTGAATCTCGAAAGAAAATATACTTTATTAACTCATTTTGTTCATTGATATTAATGGGGATTCCCCACAGTTTGAAATCATTTAGAATCTTACTTATCATTCTAACATATTGTAGTCTTTTCTTCATCATTTCTTGCCAAAACTTATCTATAGATTCTGGGTCTTTATTGAACTCAAGATATAATTCCGAAATTATATTGGGTTTTCTGAAATCCCGCTTTTTAAATAAAAACTTTTCTATAAAGTCATTCACATGCTTTGCATCTAGATGGAATGCTTGTGGATATGGTAATTCATAATAAGTATGATATAACTGATTATGATTAATTAATTCATATTTTGTTATCATACTGGGAATATCTAAATATTTATTTGAGTTAAATTTATCAAACAGAATAGCTGATTCATTATGTAATGGATATAACTGTGTAATAAAGTTATTGACTGCCAGTATATCATCTGGTCCAATTTTTAGTTTATTTGATTCAATCACAGCTCTTCTACTCTCATTGATTCGCTGACAATGTTGATAAAGATCATGGTCACAAGCTCCAAGATGATCCCAGATCTTCTGTTTAACATCTATATAGTCTTGGTCAGGGGATTTTTCAATATTTAGTCGCCTTATTAAACTGTCTTGATGTTTATCTATTAACTTATCAATAGCTCCTAATAGTGAAGGAGCATTCTCTTGTTGGAGTTTGACAGTAGAAATGAAGTTAGTGATTGATTCCGATAAAGTTCCTGATCCAAATCGTACTACAGAATTACTGAATCGTCGTATACTCCCCACTACCATCATTTCTCCCAATATTTATTATCTTTATTAGTATTCTTATTTAAATTCAGGTGTAACTTTACTTACTATACTAAAGATGCCAAAATGGGTTAGTCAGTGCTTACATAATAAAAACCTCCGCGAATTTTCAAACCAGACTGAAAAATTTGTTTCACTTAAGGCTACTTGACTATAATAATATATAGTAGTTAGTTCTTGTCTTAACCAAAACATCCTTAGTGATATGAAGCCACAAATCAAGGCCCTTACGGTCTTAGAAAGAACATCGCATTATTTAAAGGCAGGAGTGTTGAAGGAGAAACCAGCATGGTATGATGTGGTAGGTGCGCATCCACCATCGATAGATTTAAGTAAGAAGCCAAAGAAGATTGAATTAAATCAACAAGAAATAGATCCAGGTTTAACTATATTGGGTGATAAACAAGAGAATCAAAGACTCTACAAGACTAGAGTGAGTGATTCTGAAAGAAAACAACGTAATAATAGTATAGCCCGAATCCCCAAGTTAAAGTTTCTCGAAGATGAATTGAGAGATGTATTTTATCATCAACATCCTTGGGAATTTGCAAGACCTAAGATTTTGGTTGAAAATGAAGGAGATGATATCAGTAAACTTGATTGGTCTCATATGTTACAGTTTACTAAACCTTTGGATGGGGAATCCGTAGTACAAAGAACATTATGGTTATTAAATCAAGAAATTAAAGAACATGAAGAATCAGAAACAGAAACAGTTGATAAAAAGTCATTATTATTTGAAGCTTATGATAAAGCCAGATTTGAATTCTATCGTTTAAGAATGGAAGAAGAAATGAGTAGTTTGGTATCAAGAGAAGAATCGTCCATGTATGGAGCCGTTTATCCATCTACCATGATGGATTGGGGAGTTAAACATGAACAAGAATATGTTGATGTATGGGCTAAAGTTGCTGCAAATAGGACCCAAATTCTTGAAGCTTCAAGAAGTAGAAATGTTGCCACTAGTAGTTACGGTACCGATGCTACTCTGGGTGAGCTGGGAGAATCTGTCTGGGAAACGAATGAAGATTCTGTTCCTCCTAAACAGTGAGCTCATTCATAACTTGTAAATAGATAGTTACGTTTACGTTTACACACATAACATAGATAATTTACCATTAGACATAGTGCATGAACTTGGTTTATATTGATGTAGATACACATAAATAAAATACAAAATATAATATAAAAATTATATATAAAAAAAAGAATTAATTCAAAGAATTCGACCCCATTGAAAACCAAAGTGTAAGAACTTAAATGATAAATAGTCTAGATGACAGATGTGGTGCTATTATGAGCAAATGCAATGGATTCATGTTATCTCTAATGATGTTCATGATGATCTTTAGTAAGGAATACCTTTTCATAGATTAAATATGCAGTGAATGCTCCAACAGCTATACCAAAACCAGGAAAGGCTCCTTTAAATCGGTTGTATCTACTGAATTGTCCTTCATATCTCCAAGCATCTCTCTTGGCCCATGGATTACCAGCACTCATTGTTGATATTCGTTAAAGCTAATGTTTAACTACTACTGTCTTGTCTTCCTTACTGTTTGATGGACTTTTTTTTTGGTAGGTCGCAATTGGGTGGAAAAAGGTACTAGTCGTGCACAAATGTCAAGATCACCATTATCACCAAAAAATGGATTAACATTTGTTAAAGGATCCCTTATAGAGTTTAATATAATTACATAATCAATTGATCATAGACAAGTCAAGATGTATGTATAACGTAAAAATATATAATATATATAATATATAATATAAAGTATATAATATATAGTAATAATGATTATGTATAATATAAAAATATTTACATAAGAATGTATGAAGTACACATAGGCCAGCTATGATCGTACCTTTAATACAGTACGAAATCAAGTAAATGAGTAAATGAATTTTTAAGAAAAACCAACACGAAATATAATGGAAAATACGTAAAAATTTGGAACGAAAAAAAAATTTGTATAAAAAAGGTTCAGCAGTAAGTAATGTGATTACCTTACTCTTACCATATCATCACTTTTCACTTCTTCTTAGTCAGCAGTAATGGTTTAGTATTTGTGGCCGATGATGGATTATTTCCATAAACAATATTTGTATTTCCTGTCGTACTATCAACCCTATAATGAGTTTTTAAATGTTGAGCCAAATTATCAGATCTTGAGAATTTCTTCTCACAGAATTTACAATGGAATGGACGAATGTTTGAATGAACTGAACGAATGTGACGTTTCAAATGTTCTGATCTTTTAAATTGTTTGTCACATTCCAGACAGGGGAATGCCCCTGATGCATTAGGCTGCATTATCAGATTATTATTGTTGTTGGAAGATGCTTTGGAATCTTCAAGTGTAGTGGTAGGAGAAATATTTGGAGAACTATCATTAATGATTGGTTCTACAGTGGTTGAGTTGAGACTGTTCAATTGAATTGATTCATCAATAATTTGTCCATTGGATTTTGAAGCCATACTTGTAAATGCAAGTGGAACAGTTTGACCTTGTAAAATATTGTTATCAATATTATTATTGTAGTTATTGGCCTCACTAATTCCTAATGGTCCTATTATTTCATTGGCTGCATTAGATGATTTCCGTCTCTTCTTCTTTGAATCTATCTTAGTATCCTCTTTAATTGGTGAACCTGCACCAGCCATAGAACCAGTTCCATTAACAATTAATGAAGATCCTCCTATTCCAGACATTACAGGAATAGAATTCCTTCTTCTATTAATTGAACTAACACTGTTAACTTTCTTTGGCTTAGGTCTATTTCCATTGCCCTTAGCAGGGATTGAAAGTTTGGTAGGTGATTCATCTTCATCATCTTCTTCATCAAACACTTCGGGATTTTTAATAACATTGCTATTACCATTACTATTGTTGTTATTGTTGTTATTGTTATTTAGCCAATATGAAATAGCATTGTAGCATTCGTCATTCATCTTAAAATCAAACATATTCAAATTACCATTAACATTTAAACCAACATCCGAATTGGCTCTATTATTGGTTCCTTGATTAGGAAGTTTAGGAATGTTTGAAAGATTAATATACTTCTGTTGAACATTCTGCTGAAAATTGGAGCTGTTATTATTGAATTGTTGTTGTAAATATTGCGTCACATTACCATTATTAATGAGATTGCTATTGACATTATTATTATTGCTACTATTATTGGTTTGATTCATAGTTGGAACAAAATTTTGGTTTTGTACTGGTAATACTGATGTTACCCTACCACCATTTTGAAATAATGTCGATAAAGATGGGGATGAATAACTCATGGGGATTCTGCTATTTGTAGTGAAAAGCTTTTGAGGATTAATTGTTCCAGCTTCAACTTCCTTTTCGATTTCTACTGATTCATGACCTTCTTCAACTTCAGATGGGATACTTATGGTGGAAGATACAGGAAGTCCTACTGATGTTGGTCCAGTTGATACACTCGAAATGCTAGAATTGGTTGAGTAATAATCAGGACTAGGAGATTTTGAGATATGATTGGCCGAATGCTGTGATTGTGATGGAAGATTCTGTTGAGCAGGATGTTGCCTATAAGTTTGTTGTGATTGTTGCTGTTGTTGTTGTTGTTGCTGTTGTTGATGCTGTTGTTGTTGAGATAACTTTATTTGGAATTGCTGTTGATAAGGTGTTGGATTGTTTGTACTATTACCTTGAGGATTTGTTACATCAGTCAAATTTTTTAAAGTCAATAAAGTTAATTGATCAATAGGGATTGAAGTTGAATGGTGTCTTGATAATTGTGGACTTGTAAATGCCGAAGAATTACTTGATACTGCTGATGTGATAGGAGGATTCATAGATGGAGTAGTAATGGGTTGAAATGAACTAACTTGATTAATGGTAGGTGTTGTAGCATTTTTAGCTTGTGATTGAGAAGATATTGATGAAAAAGATGAATGAGTAGTGGTAGGTTGATGTTGAGATTGTGGACCAGGATTGAAAAAATTAGTTAAGGAATTAGAAGATGAAGTAGGTATAATATTTTCATCTTGATGAATATAATTTGTATTATTATAAAATTGAATATTACCATTCCCATTATTAAAAGTGAAATTGTTGGATAAAGAAGTATCGAAAAAGATTTCATCATTTAATTGTAGTGAGTCAACTGTTGGTTGAAAGACTTGATTAGAAGAATGTATTGCGAATGGTTGATTATAAATCTCATCATTATTAATGGAACCATTATTCATATTTGAAGGCATAATGAATTGTTGTGGAGATGAAGTTAAAAGGTCCACATTAAACAACTGATTATTATTGAACCCAGTATTTGTAGTGTCTTTAGATCCATTTGGTGCAGCACCAGAAGATGGTGTGGCTGCGACTGGTGAAGATTGCGATGGGAATTCAAATAGATTAGAATTTGATGGAACAGGAGCAGTAGCAACAGGAGGTGCTTGTGTAGTTTGATGAGGAGGATATTCCAGTGTCATAGTGTATGGCATAACCTAGATCTTGTTTTTTAATAATTGTAATTACTGTCTTATGAATAAAGTTGGTTAGCTGATGGTGTTACTTTTTCCGATTTAAATCGTAATCTGCCGATGCTCGGATAGTGTGATAAGACTTTTATTCACTTACGTAATTTTCACTAGTGATGAAAGATTTCACTTGTTAATTAATTGTAAATTGTGAATATGATAGAACCTATACAATATACCAAAGAAAGATAATTAGTTAAAAGAATGAAATTACTATACAAATGAAGTGAATTAGAAATAGAAATTGTGAAAGGTTTCTGGTTGGTCTAAAAAAAAAAATGATTTTTTTAATTGTTAACTATGGTCAGAAAAAATAAAAATTCAAAAAAAAAGGCCATAGATAAGAAAAATAAAAAACTTAGAGGGAAATTCTGGATGAGAGTTTCTATTATTCCGAACAGACAGATATTTCGGTGGTTCTATAACTACAGGGTCGAGATCGGTATGATCTCATTAGGGGTACAAAAGAAAATGAGCAAATAACTTATAGGGTTATATGTTCTATAGTATTCTTCATTTAATTTTATTTAATTAGTGACTGTCGTTCATTTTTGATTTTTAAAGTTATACCTATTCTTAATATAATATGGTTGAAAGCTCTAAGAGAATATACAATAAATTGAAATAAAACAATAGCATGCTCTTTTTTTTAGAATATTATAAAAAATATTAATAATTCATTTGAATAAATTATTAAATTACTCAAAATAGATATTATACCGAACACACCTCCACTCATTGCACTGCAAAACTACTTACTGCAACTTGGAATATATTCCTATACAACTAGAAATCCAGTTCTTAGAAATCATTTTCTTTCCTGTAATTGCATATACGCACATATCAAACTTCCATTTATCCATATTTACCTCAAATTAATTAATTGATTATATATTTGTGATTAAGCTTTAGATGAATAACTTCTCTATTTCTCCAAGCATATTGTACAGAATGTTTTTAGGAATTCTTCAAGTATGCGGAAGTGAGTGAAGGTCAAACATTTCACTCCAGTTGAATTGTTTAATTACTATTCCTAATTAGGACATGTGTGGGTGTAACACCCCATAATATCATAAAGAACACCCCATTTTCTCTTTTGTGGTTTGTGCGCACGCACGACCCATACATGTTTTTAAGACCTTTTGTGCACTTTTTTTATAGGCTGCAATTTTAACAATCGGGAATTACCTGATGTACATTGGATAGCAATCACAAGTAATAAGACCGAGACAATTCAGAAATGGGTTGATTCAGAGTAAGTAAAATTTCTACTAAGATTATGAGGATTATGTTTGCATATCGGATATATTAAGTATAAATCGGACTTGTAATTGATCTGGCATAATAATCCAGTATAACTTTTTGATGGATCCAAGGAGTATTTAAAGATGACCCTCATTGAGAACAACCTGAACTGCTTCTTGACTTCCGTGCTACGTTCAATATTATCTCAATGTAATAATCCACTTTTAAAAATTTCTGTAGAATTAAGTAGAATATTACATCAGGGCAGTGAAAGATATTTTGTGGGATTCTCTTAAGCCTCATAAATTATTATCTATATAGTTAAAGTGTTCTATTTCATAGTGATATCGGCTTTTAAAAAAACAATAAGATGACAGACTTCTATAATTATATCTTGTTTTCTTAGAAATATCAAATTCTGGTACATCTTTATTCTTTCTCAACTTTAGGGCCAACCAGCAAGTTTAAACGCACATTTTGGAAGAATATGTTCGAATATCGTGCAGAACAGTTGGAGAAATTGCAAGAGTTTCTTTTATCATACATAAATATGCGTCTCGCCATAGTTTTGAGAGGTTAACTTTTACTAGTAAAAATTGAAGACTTCTCAATTTCTTGTTCCAGTTTCCTAAAGGATGTCTAATATGCGGATTTTGAACTTGATCATAGCTTTAGCATTATTAGAATCAAGTAATTCATGGTCAAGTATAGGAAGTCCGGGATCAGCAATTAAACAGTACTGTATGTTAAATATTATGACTCCTCTTTTGCTCCCCTCCATTTATGAGCTTCCGAGATTTTAGACGGAAAAGGTACACTACCCCGATTTTGCAATCACCAGGGACAATAGACGAGTACTAAATACTCTTGATTGAGTATAATTAGCTTTACAATTTCTACAATTCATCTGGATAATTATTTTTTTGTTGTTGCTGTTGTTCGGACAGGTCAAGTTCTCCGGGCAATACTCAATACCCTCAATAAAGATTGTTAAGAATAGTTCATGATTAAATAGTAAATCTCTATATAGACTACCCAAGACAACCTTAAACTCTAATATAATTTTTATCATGAAGAGCCATGATGTCACCCAATTTCGTGTCTTTGACGGGTAATTTTATAACTTAAGATAAATTAAATAGGCAATCACAAGGGTTGAGTTTCTATTACTAAAGCAAAAACTTTCATATTAAGCTAGTTCAACTTTCCCTGAAAGGTTTTATAAATACAGTAACTACGACCGACCGTCCGAGTATATCGGGGAGGAGGACTACCTGCAGGATCCACAATTTTTATTAAACATCACCGAAATAAATTACACCGAACCAAACCCTAACGAAACTTGCCATTAAATACTTAACTCAATATAAATTGTCATTAGTGCATTGTCATTGACTTCTACGACTGTAATAAGAATTGGAAAATTGTATAGTCATTGAATTAACTTTTTTTCTTCATTATTTGTGTGCCTTCAATCGATCATCGCATCCATTTTAATCGACGCACCATCATAAGGAGGAATACCTAATCTCGGTGTTGTGATATTATTGAATTCATATTATTGATACAATTGTCAATATCCTTCATCATACTCCCCAATACATTGGTTTTTTTTCCATATAACAAATCATATACTTTTCTTTAACAATTCGGGAAAGGTATACCTAAACCTCATGTCTTCAGATCATCCCCATTCAAGGAAGACCGATCATAGTGAAGAAGAATCGAGTAAACAAAGTCTCCATCGTCTTTTACCACTTCAAAGAGCTCATACGATATCCAACGGAGTATTAATGCATTCTCGAACTCATGGAAAGAAAGTATCATTTTCCAATCTTCAATTAGAGAGCAATGATGTAAAGAATAATACTAATAGTGAGATCAATTCAACTAGTTCATCACAAACTTCTTCACAAAATTCAAGTGATGATGATTATTTAGGAGTTGTTGATGATGAAGACGAATTCTTTGATTCAACGTTAGTACCGATATCTCATACTAAACATAGTCATCCACATCCACATCCACAATCTAATAGACGTCATGCAAAATTTACAACTTCAGTTACTCCATCACCTCAAACTATGTCTCCATGTACATCAACAGTTCTTACTCCAACTACATCCAATTCAGGAACAATGTCATTGAGTAATAGTACTACATTAAAAAAGAGAAATTCACTTAAAAGAGTTATAAGTAATAATAGTGCTAATTCCATAAATATTTTACTTAGTGATAAATTAGCCATGTCAAAATTAGATTCTACATTGTTGGATTCACTTAATTCAGCATCTTCGAGTCAATCAAATCTACTCCCAGAATTCAATAAAAGACCATTGACTGATACACCTATTGTATCTAGCCTAACATCACCAATAACAAGAGAACAGAGCAGTGATGATGAGGAGGAAGAAGAAGAATCCGACTTAAAAAAGACTGAAGATGAAACAGATACGGAGATTGAGGTTGATGATAAAAACAAAAAGAAGCCTTCCAGTGATTCTGAATCAACTCCACTTAAGAAAACTAAGAATATATCTCATTTAAATTTAACTGATTTAGTTGAAGAAGAAACCAAAAAGGGTGAAAAGCATGCAAAACCTCAAGAACCTCCATTAATAAGAATTGACAATAATAATAAATCATCATCTATAAGTCCCTTAACTGTAGGAACCCCAATACTAACCCCTACTTCATCACATTCTACTAAATCAGGAACAAAATCTCCTGATCAATTGATTGCAATGAATGCAGCCATTAAAGCTCATTTACTTCAGGATTTACCAGTTGATCTTCAAGAACAATTTGAAAAGACTCCATCAATTGAAAAATTAAAGAATTTATTACTTACTAAACCTCCACCATCAGCCAGAAAGACATATACTTTAAATATTCCTGGTCAAACATCTTCAAAAACATCTCCAGATGGAAAAATTGCTCAAGTAGATATTGGATCAAAGCTTGTAATTGTTATGGTTGGACTTCCAGCTAGAGGGAAAAGTTATATTACTAATAAATTAACAAGATATCTTAATTGGTTACAACATGATTGTCGTGTTTTCAATGTTGGAAATACTAGACGTAGAGATAAGAATAATGCTGGACCAGAAAAGAAACCATTACCTGATACTCATACCCCTAATAATGAGACGGTTGAAAAAGTAGAAGAATTTCCAGAATTTCCAAAATCTCCATCTCAACAAGAGCATAATGCTGATTTCTTTAATCCTGAAAATAAATCATCTACAGCCATGCGTGAGAAATGGGCTATGGATACTCTTGATCAATTATTAGATTATATTTTAAAAGGTCCAGGATCAGTTGGAATCTTTGATGCTACTAATTCTACTAAGAAAAGAAGATTAAAAGTTTATAAAAGGATTAAACAAGCATCTAATGGAGAATTAAAAGTATTATTTCTTGAATCAATTTGTACTGATCCTATTATTATTGAAAATAATATAAGATTGAAATTATCAGGTCCTGATTATAAAGATATGGATCCATCTGAAGCACTTAATGATTTTATTGGTAGATTAAGGAATTATGAAAAGGCATATGAAACAATTGATGAAAGTGAAGAAAAACTTGAAGGTTTTCAGTATGTAAAAATGATTGATGTTGGTAAAAAAGTAGTTAGTTATAACATTCAAGGATTTCTTGCTTCTCAAACTATATATTTCCTTTTGAATTTTAATCTTTGTGAAAGACAAATTTGGATTACAAGACATGGTGAAAGTCTTGATAATCTTACTGGTCGTATTGGAGGTGATTCTCCATTAACTAAAAGAGGAGAGAAGTTTTCGAAGACATTGGCGAAATTCATGAATGCTCAACGACAAGAATTTAGACGTCAACAATTGGAAAGATTTAGTAGTAGATTGGAATTGAAATATAATAAGGAATTATTTAATGAAGATGATGATTTATCAATCTTAGATACACTTCCTACTGAACCTAATTTCTGTGTATGGACTTCAATGTTATTAAGAGCTACAGAAACTGGGAAATATTTTAATGAACAATTATTCTCTATTAAATCTATGAGAATGCTTAATGAATTAGGAGGAGGTAAATTTGAAGGTATGACTTATGATCAAATTCAAGCTAAATATCCTAAAGAATTTGATGCTAGATTAAGAAATAAATTAACTTATAGATATCCAGGTGTGGGAGGAGAATCATATTTGGATGTTCTTACAAGATTACGTCCTTTAATATCTGAAATTGAGAGAACCACTGATCATTTACTTATTATTTCTCATCGTGTTGTACTTCGAATCTTACTTGCTTATTTCCTTAATCTTGATAAATCTAATATAGGAGAATTAGATGTTCCATTACATACACTTTATTGTTTAGAATCCAAACCATATGGAACTGATTATAGAATGTATGAATATGATGAAAAATTAGATTGGTTTGTTGAAAGTCAACCTGATCATCAAAAGAATATGAAGGAAGTAGGAGTATTGTTTAAAGAGAGAAAGTATAGTGTAGTACCTACTGCTCCACCATCAAGTAGTTCTGGTGGATCGAGTCATTATCATCAACACCATCATCATCGTCAATATAGTGTAAAACCAACAGGAGGACCTACAAGAGATAGATCTAGTATTGCTCCGGCTGTAATGGATCATCCACTAAATGAAACTTCATTTAGTGTCAGAAGAAGTTTAAGTTTTGGATCTTCCGACAGCAATTCTACAAACAACGAAGATACCAGAACCAAAATCATTCAAGGTTTAAGTGATTTAAGAAAACCATAATTATATGGTTACAATGATAATGATAATGATTGTAATGATCCCAAGCAAAAGAAACAAAACAAAACAAACCAAACCCAACCAAATTACATTTATAGAGTGTATGTTTATGATTTTATAGTAACCTCTTCGTATAGGCGGCTTGTTGTTATATATAATTGTTTTAGGGTATACTATTTACTATGGAGTGTAAGGTGCGGGTAACCTCACTTCTGAGCAGAAAAAAATTTCTGCTGGTGTAGAAAAACGGCGATGGAAAAGAAAAATTTATAAACTTGTTAATGTATCTTCTTCTTTCTGTAATTATCTAGTCTAGGTGATGGTAGCCGCAAGAAGGTTAATAAAGAGTGATGGAGAGATATATTGGATATCGTCGTGTTTAAGTCACGGGACATGATGTATTTAAAATCTCTTCGTGATTCTTTATGGATCACTTGATGCAATCATCTTTTTTTTTGGTGATAATACTTTAGTTTGAATATGATGATATTGAGTCTCTTCTTTCCCAGTCCGACTCGACTATGACGACAGGGTGGAAAACCGTTGAGCATGCGGCGTTTGCAGGGTTAAGGACATCTAAGATGACTTAACTTGAGCTTCATGTTTAACTTATACTTGCCAGTATTTTAACAATTCTGATTCATACTAAAGTAATAAACCAAATTACTATTTACTATTTACTAAATACTATATCAATTTTGATTTTTTGATTGAGGATTTTCAATAAGATTCTTCAGTCTTTCTAATGGTGGTTAGTTGAAGATTTTAATCAATATTGAAATAATATATCATCATGTTAAGGTGATGAAAAGTCCCATAAACATTCGCAGTTTCCTCGGTAGCATACGCTTAAGAACCCATCTTTTGTATGCCGGTGACCGCATATACGACCTTCCATGGATGTCTGATTTAACATGATATAATATTATTTCTATTAAGGTTAATTATCTTTCTCTATTACTTGTGAAAGATTTTAAAGAATCTTTGTATTGAAAAGCCTCACAAAGAATCTATCTACAATTAATTTTGTATGGTAGTATTTTCGATTATTCTATGTACTTACTCATCACTAAAAACTCAAGCAAACATCAGTAAACGATAAACTTTGCAAATAACTAGACTAGCAAAGAAAACAAAAAAGAACTATTAGAATCAAACATGGGTAGGCGTAATGTATATAACGACTATGGTTACTTTTTCCATATTAAAAATACAACGAAAGAAACATTAATTGAATTAGATTTTCCCCTTAACATTTGGTGTAGTTAATGGCCATTCATAAGTACCTTCATCAGAAAATACATAATCATGCTCATTCAAAAACTTACGTAATGCTTTTGGACCCTTTGATCCATAAGGATATAATTCTGGTGATGGGGCTGCTGGACCTTCAAGATATTGAAGTAATGGAGTAAATAACTTCCATGATACATCTAATTCATCATCTCTAACAAAATTAGAATGGTTTCCGAGGTAACAATCTCTGATTAAAGCTTCATAAGCTTCAGGAATCCAGAAATCTTTAGAATATCTTGTAGCATAAGTTAAATCCAAATCAGTAAGAGAAGTTTCAGTAGAAATACCAGGAATCTTTGAATTTATCTTCAAGTAAACTGCTTCATTTGGTTGAACACGAATAACCAATTCATTTCTTTGAATTTCTTTAAAGATACCTCTAGCCACAGGCTTGAATTGAATTCTAATTTCAACTTTAGATTCATCCAAGGCTTTACCAGCTCTCATAACAATTGGAACACCATCCCATCTTTCATTTCTAATAGCTATACCTAATGCAGCATAAGTTACACATTTGGAATCTGGTTTAACAGTATCATCATCCAAATAACCTGGTTTAGAACCATCTTCAGATTTAGTATATTGACCAAGAAGAACATCATCAGGATCTAAAGGAGCAAATGCCTTTAATACTTTAACCTTTTCATCTCTAACTGCTTCTGGATCAAAGGATACGGGTCTTTCCATAGTCAATAAAGTCAATACTTGTAATAAATGATTTTGCATAACATCACGAACTATACCAATTGAATCAAAATAACCTCCTCTACCTTCAGTACCAAAGGCTTCTTTAAAGGAAATTTGAATTGATTTAATATGTTTAGCATTCCAAGTACCACTAAAGAATTCATTACCAAATCTTAATACCAATAAATTTTTAACCATTTCTTTACCAAGATAATGATCAATTCTATATAATTCTTCTTCAGAGAAAAGAGGAGCTAAATCCTTTTGTAATTTTCTTGATGATTCTAAATCATGACCAAATGGTTTTTCAACAATAATTCTAGTTTTACCATGAGTAGCATAAACATTCTTTTTCAATTGAGAAGCTACAACTGTAAATACTGATGGAGGTAATGCAAGATAAAATAAACGTTCTGGAGTTTTAATACCATGATGAGATTCATATTGTTCAATTGATTCTCTTAATTTATGATAACCTTCATCTTCATCATAAGGTCCACTAATATAACTAGTTAATTTAAGGAAATTTTCAACTTGTTCAGGAGTTCCCTTTTTGAAATTGGCAGAAATACGAGATTTAAAATCATCTTCTTCTAATTTAGATCTGGCATAACCAATGATTTTTACTCCAGATGGTAATTGACCTTCTCTAAAAAGTCCAAAGAGGGCAGGAAATGTCTTCTTTTTAGCCAAATCTCCTGAGGCTCCGAAAACAACAACGGTAGCTTGAGCTCCAAATGAATCAAATGACATATGGTAAAACAATTAATATGGTGAAAACTTACTGATCAATGACAATTGATATGACAATAGTAATCAATGAGATCACAGGGAATTTGGGGATGACAAATTAATTTAAAGTAAGGTAAAATTTTCCGAAAAATTTCCGCTGGAAAAACTAGCAATATATATCTTTTGATGGGGATATTTATATGGGGGAGTCAGTGGTCCTTGGTGATGTTAGTGAGATTTTTGGGCGATTAGTGGGAGAGACAGAAAAAATAGTTTGTCGCTACCGGAAGTGATTAGTGAGATTAAGTAGATCCGCAGTGACAAGAAAGATGTTGTGACAGTGAGACCAAACAAAACAAAATAAAATAAAACACCCTAGATCAATTGGGGGAAATGAGAATTTGGAAGGTGGCAAAATGTTGCCCACTGGGAATTAGGGGAAATGATTAGTGAGACAGGACGGAAGACGAGAACTGATTTCTATTTTGTGCGCCCCGGTTTGGATGGTTGTAGGGAGGCTTTTAGAGTAGTGGTGAAGTTAACGAATAAGTTGGGGGAGTCTAAACGTTGGAAGGTCTAGCAAGTAATAAGCAATAATTACAAAATTAATATTATATATATTATTTAGTTATATATAAGAATAATACTTCAATCAATGGGAATTGTAACAGTATTATTTATATGTTGAGATTAGTTAGTCACAAGTAATTATATTCCTCTAATAATCTCAGGCAATTACTGACCTTTACGTGAAGATTACTAACAACTTAGATTTGCAGATGTCATTACTAAGGAGCGGAACACTCTCGACCAATTTGTGCGCACATCCATTGCCCGTGAGACCGAATGTGGATACCGAGGGTGAGTTGCAAAATGTCTAGATTTAGTAATTAATAGCTAATACCTTGTAATTCGTATGTATAGTCAATTATTATAGTTTGTACGCATCACATATAACTGGATTATATATATATAGATCATTGAATATACCCATATCTACAGATAGATAAATAATTGACAGTAATGATAACCTTATTGGGCCATATCCGGTCACCGAACTATATAATGGTTTCCGGCCGGACAGGATGTCGGACATACCGTTCTTCCATTCCACCCGAACTTGGTGAGAGTTATCTCCAGAGCCAGCTGACTAACATTCCATAATGAGTTATATCCAGTACATTAGAATCATTATGGTAAATCCTGATCAACTATAGTTACTATCTTTAGACTATCGTGTGGTAGGGTAGTTAGTCCTTCCGGAATTAATAGTTATTGCCTTACTAACACCACATCACGTGCAAGCTCAAATCAAAACATATGCAGGTTGCAACTCATCAATCGGGAAATTGTCACATTCAGAATTAAGCTCAGGATTAAAGGAACGGCTACGACTCCAGCAGTAGTCATTAGTTCCGGTTATGCGAGTAAAATAAATATAATTAGCGAGTCATAGAGTTACTTGTGTATCTACCCCACCATTTATGGAGACTCATTGATTATATTAGCGCAATGGACGAACGGCTGCAAAATAAAATTAAGATAAAGTTAAAATAAAAATAACATAAAAGTAAAGTACACGTTGTCTATTGTAGAAGTAATTATCTCTGTAAATAATTCTATATACGGCCGACTAATCTGAGTTGGATGTACCTTCGGATGAAAGTAATCTATCATCCTCACCTTCATTATTGTTGTCATTAGTATCGTCAAATGTAACCTTCTTTTCACTGCTCTTTTCTTTGACTAACCCTGTTGATTCAGTAATATTTTCATCTTCATCTTCACCTCCTATAGCAAAAATATCTTCACTATTAGTATTGGTATTGGTGTTGGAAGTATTATCAGTACCAACACTCTTCTTTTGATTATTACCTTCAGATTCATCATAATCAGGTAAAGTATCTGACGGCCTGAATCCATACTCTATTGCATCATCATCATCACCTTCAAAGAAGTCATCATCTAATGCATCACTATCGGAATAGTCTTCACCGGGAATGATATCAAACTCATACTCTTCTCTTCTTCTTCTTCTTCTACCACTACCTGGTGTCTTGTGAAATCTCATAATTACCAATACTACAATGAAACCTACAACGGCTATTGCCATGAAATATTGTCCTGTATGATCCCCAGTTGAATATGGAGTCTTACCTTCTTCTGGTCCATCTGTTTCTTCAATAGGAGATTCTTCATCATCAACAGGAGTAACTACTTCACTGGATTCAGCCGATTCTACTAAGGAACTAGAACTAGTAGTAGAATCTTTAGCTGCACTGGTAGTCACTTGATCATTATTTTCTGAAGTACTAGTTGTAGTAGTGGCAACACTAGTTTCTGGAATTGGAGTAGATGTTGGTTGTGGTTGCGTAGAAGCTTGTAATTCTCTTCTAATTGCTGCATAATCTTTATCTAAATCATATGTTTCAGCCTTACTAGCATCAATAGATTCACCAAAGAATCTTAATTGCCAATCTTCAAATAGAATTTCAGCTCCACCAGCTTTAGATTCATCACCAAATACTTCAAGAATCCATTCACCTAAACCAGATTCTCCCCAATGAGCTACAGACATAAATGTCCAATTTTTAAATCCAACTCCAGTTGAATCTTTAGGTCTAAAAGTAGCTAAATCACTAATAATTCCAGTTGGAGATATTAATCGAACTCCAACTCTACCTCTGAATGATGAACCAATATTAACAGTAACTGTTACATGTTCAACTCGTTCAAGATTAATGATTTTTAAATCATCTTCAGTAACAATTATACTTTTCTTTATAATTTGATTCTTTACTGATTCTTCAGGACCAATAGTAATTGATTCATGAACATTTTGAACATCACTATAATACCAAGCTTGAGGTTTAACATTTTTCCAATCTTGAGCAAAATGAGCCATAGAATATGCATCCATACGTCCATAACCATACTTATGACTATACTTTCTATTTAATGCAGTAATTTGATAATTTCCATCATTTTCATTAATAGGATCAGCACTAAGTACACTAATATATTGTACATCTCTCCAAGTTAAAGTTGGATTAGCCAGAAGAATCAATGAATAAACTCCAGCTGCTAATGGAGCAGCAGCAGATGTACCACCATGTTGACCAGTACATTTCTTTTTTATATCAGTAGTATGTATATGTTCCCCTGAACCTGATGAATAAGTTACAACCATGACTGCTGAACATGCTTCAGCATAAGATGGATGTAAACCTTTAAAATCTATAGCTCCAACGGTAATTGAATAAATTGAATTAGTATATCCATCAAAATTACATGAATCTCCTGATCTACCTCCATTACCAGAAGCAAATACATAAACTGAACCTTTATTAGCACGACCTTGTTGAATACCTTGAATCATAGCCTTTTTAACAATAGGTTCAGGAGCTGATAATGTTCTACCATCATCAGTTGGACCCCAAGAACATGAATATATATCATTAACATCGAGTCCATAAATCATAGCAGCAGCTTCTTCATCTGAAGTTATAGGTCCTGATAAAATTCTAATACCACTAACTTGACTATCATAAGCAACTCCAATTCCACATACATCATTTTTAACGGCAGCAATTTCTCCTGCACATCTTGTACCATGATAATCATCAAATAATCGAGGTAATGGTATATTAGTATTATCATTAAAATCCCATGAACCCTTGGCATTAAAATTATCTCGTAAATCATCTGAATCAGCATCTAAACCATCATCTACTATAGCAGAAACTATACCTTTACCAGTTATACCTTCATACCATAAATCTGTTACATTAACATCATGACCAGGATAAAGAGTATTAACTAAATGCCATTGTTCAATAAATCCTGGATCATTAATTCCAAGTTTTTCACTAACTACTTTAATAGGTTCTTGAGATGAATCTACAATATCTAATCGTTTAGATTTATATTCTTCTTCCTCAATAATTTGAATTGGTAATCTTTTAGTTAATCTTTTTGGTGGTAACATATAAATTGATTTTAAATCTTGATTATTATTAAAATCATCATAAGTATTTTCAAATCCAATACCTCTCTTCATAAATTTAGGATTATGTTCAGTTAATGATGTTGGATCAATTTTAAAATTCCCCATAAATTCATTATGAGGATGAGATTTTGGTATACTAAAAACATAATGATTATCAAATCCATATACTTGATGTTCAAATTTATAAGATTCTCGATATTGTTGAATAAAATCCATTAATGGTTTTTGACTAATTGTCGTATTTAATTCTACAAGGAAATAATTTTTATTATCGTAGTCTCGAGTGGGGATATTATAACCCATTACCATGGTTTGTAAGTATCCTAGTACTAAGATTAATACTTTTAATGGTAACATGACATATAGATTTTGTTGGAGATTATGATACTGTATGACTTATGGTGTCTGTTTCTATTTCTATTTCTGATTCTGACTCTATTTCGGTTTCGGTTCCTTATTGTTAAACGACTGAATGAAAGTTTATGTCTTACCACTAGTGTCTATTTGACTGATTCGGTGATAATGATAATGGACACTCGTGATCGATTTTTACTAGTGCAATCGGACAAATTTAAACTCTTAAACAATTCACGCCCTTTCGGCAAACCCTTCCGTACTAGTTGAAAAGTGTCCCGTCCGATGAGGTTAGCTAAGCTAGTGGATTTGACTGATTTTTCAGGTCTGATTACTGCTTTTGGCTGAGTTTCTTTTTCTCCATACGTTTCAGTTTTGTCGTTCTTTTTATAGAAGGAGTGTCGTGCGACATGGGGAGTAGGGGAAGCTTGGCAACGACATTATTTCGCACCCACTTTGGGGGAGGGTACCCACTAACTCTAACTGTTTTGAAGGTACTTACTGTGATTTATGATAATTATATAGTGATATTTATATAACTATGTGTGTGGTATTGTGGTGGTATTTCCGTGATATGAACTCTGCTAAGAGTGATACCAGATATTTTGTGTTTATTGCGCTATTTATTGTCCTTACTATGTAACTCACACTAGTTAACTATTAGTATCCGAGAGCCCGAAGCCGTACCGGAAAAACAATCTAGCAACACTTCGATGCACTACAAAATACCTACATCAAACCTCATAGACTACACACATATTCGCAAACAAATACATATATACAATGTCAGTGAGACGGAATTGGGTAACAGTGATCTTAGTGAGTATCTTACTCAATTGTTTGACTTATGTTAGAGCTGATATGGATATGGATGATGGAGAACGAGTCGAGTTTCATCCCATCAATGCCGGATCAAAGACATTCCATTGGTTATTATCATTATTCTTATTATTAATATTACCTTCAGTATCTTCAACATTGGCTATTGCCAATAGATTAAGTTGGTCATTATTTTTCACAATCATTTCAACTAGTTTCTCAATATTTGAATCATTATTCCTTAATTTCCCTGATAATGTTGATAATCATGAAAATATAACTTCAAAGAATTCAGGTAGATTATTATCTCTTTTATTATGTGGAACATTATTTTTAGGAACTATTATTAATGGATCCAATTTATTTATTAATAAATACTATCCTAATATTAAAATTAATGAATATGGTTGGGGTTATAGAATATATAAGATTTTAACTTTCATAATAGTAATTGTTGGTTGGGTACGTGTTTGTATGGCACCTATTGCATTATTTGGTTTTTGTTATGGTCGTCATACTGGTCAATGTATTGCTCATGGGATAATGGGTTCTGCATTTATCTTATATTCATTCTTATTATCATTGGTATTGATTATTCCCTGGATTAGAAAACATCAATTATACAATTCTGATGTGACTAAATTCAAATCACAAGAATTCTGGGATTCAATTGTTATGTGTGCATGGGGTATTGTTAATACTTTTACTGAACATAGATGGGGTAGAGAAGCTTGGTCAATGGGTGATTATCAACATACATCAATGGGGATTATTTGGTGGGCTGGAGGGTTATTAGGAATATTTTTATCTAGGAGGAATAAAAGATCATTTATACCGTCAATATTATTGGTATTTACAGGATATTCTATGTCCCAACATGCTCAACACCTTGAAATAAGTACTAAAGTACATTCTGTATTTGGAATGGCACTTATGGGAGCTGGAGTGTTTAGAATTATTGAAATTCTGTTTGTATTGAAAGATAAGGCATGTGCTGCAGACGGGAAGATCTTATCTTTCCAATACTTCCCCCCTTTCTGTCTTACTTTGTCTGGTATATTATTCATGTCTGCCACTGAAGAGCAATTAATCTTGGTTCATGATTTAGGAGCTGATCACTCGGCATATATTCTTGTTGTATCATCTGCCGCTTTCTTGATTTACTTATGGATGATTTCATTACTTACCTTATATCTTAGATTAGTAGGCTATGATGAAGATGGAGAATTGGGGTTAACCCATGCTGATTCAGAATATTCTCAAGTACGTAATGCTGAAGACTTTGAATTGGGTGATTTGAGTGACGATGATGTGAATACTCCCAGTGAGGATCTTCATCATGAATGATACTATATAAATATATAAGAATAATTATTATGGTGGTATATATTAATAGATTAAATTACTAATAAATTCTCTCCAAGCGGGATTTGAACTATTGGGTTTTTTTTGCAACTACTAATATTCCTGCATCCAACCCATTGCCAATTTTAGCTAATGATAAAAAAGTTCTTAGTCATCATGACTCGGTATTGATTGCTTATTTGATATAATTAATCAAATTCCATGAGTGCTATATTAAGTCAGGACGATTTGAACGACTTTATATCGCCCGGTGTGGCGTGTATCAAACCGATGACTCAGCCTAGTGAAGAGGAGAGTCGAACTGGGGAAGTTGAAATTCAAATTGATGAGCAAGGTAATCCACTTGAGATCTCCAAGATTGATCAAAAAGTTAAGCAACTAGCTCCAGCTCAGATCTCATTAAGTGATTGTCTTGCCTGTTCTGGTTGTATAACTTCAGCTGAAGAAGTTTTAGTGGCTCAACATTCTCATGATCAACTCCTTCAATCGTTAAAAGATCAAAATAAAATATTTGTAGTATCTATATCTCATCAAGCAAGAGCTTCATTGGCTATGGCTTATAATTTATCAGTTAATAAACTAGATAAATATCTCATAAATTTATTTATTCATCAACTTAATTTTTCATATATTGTCGGTACCTCCTTGGGCCGTAAATTGAGTCTTATTAATGAAACTAAAAATATTATTAAAACTAAAAAAGAATTAAAATCTTTAGATGGTCCATTATTATCATCTATATGTCCTGGTTGGGTCCTTTATGCAGAAAAGACTCATCCTCATGTATTATCCCGAATGTCAGATGTTAAGTCACCTCAACAAATTACTGGTAATATGTTAAAAAATTTAGTTAGTACTCAATTAGGAGTATCTAAACAAGATGTATATCATTTATCAATTATGCCATGTTTTGATAAAAAGCTTGAAAGTGCTAGACCAGAAAAGTTTGATAATGAATTAGAGCAATATAATGATGTAGATTGTGTATTAACTCCTAAGGAATTAGTTACTTTATTAGGTCAACATGAAGATCAATACCAATTAACTGCACCACTTGTTGAAGATAATGATGTCAAACAATTATACGAAAAGTATGCCCCGCGTCATTGGCCATTAGTGCAATATTCATGGTCAAATGATTCAGGATCTACTTCAGGTGGTTATGGATGGAATTATTTAAAGCTTTACCAGCAACATTTAATATCACAAGACCCAACAAATTATCAACACGAAAACTTTAAGATTCTGATAGTTAATGGGAAGAATTCCGATATTTACGAAATGAGATTAAACTATAATGGACAAGTTATTGCATCAAGTGCGGTAGTTAATGGATTTCGGAATATTCAGAATCTTGTACGGAAGCTTAAGAACCCTACTGCTGGATCTGGTGCAAAGAAAATCAATCCATTAGTGGCTAGACGTCGTGCTAGATTACTGAAGAGTTCTAGTCCATCACCTGCACCTTCTGCTGGATCAGAGGATAGTGGAAGTACTATTGGTACTGCAGAAGAGATTGATATTCTTAAAACAGATTATGTTGAAATCATGGCATGTCCTAATGGATGTATTAATGGAGGAGGACAAATCAGTGCTCCTGAGAGTATTACTGAAAAGGATTGGGTTGCAGAAGTTATATTAAAGTACAGTAATATAGAGATGATAGATTTAACAACCAATTTAGATATTATACAATATTTAAATGATTGGACAAATGAGTACTGTCAAACATTTAATGTATCACCACAACGATTATTAACTACTTGGTTTAAGGAGGTGGAGAAGATATCCGATCCTGCAACTATGCTTTTAGGGGCTAAGTGGTAACGATTGTGGGGGTTATGATAGTTTATGTATATGTATTATAATATTATTTATTTTATAGAGGTATTGATGTACATAGGATCAATTTTAATTTAATTTCAATTTGTAATCAGTTGTGGTTAATGGTACTTAAACCTAATTGAGTTGTAAGTCCGATCGTCTCGCAGTTAACTCCTGTCTGTGGGCATGTCAAAATTGTGAGGCTGTTTTGCGACATTCTGTCAAATGGTCAGTTCTCGGCTCTCGGTCAGTTTATGTTACAGTGCGACATTGCTAGCTTCACAAGACCTAAACCACTGACCAGTAGAATTAGTTAGTCAATTAATTAGCCAATCGGAAGTTGGTCAGATTAACTGGTTAAATGGCATAATCAGTAACTCTATCTACATACCCCTACTAAACTTCTCTCAGTAAGCATAAATTGACCGTACCTGTCATTGGCCTGCATCGTCTCTACCACCACCACCACCACTACTACCACCAGTAATAATAATGTCGCACTATAATGAGGAGAACGTGTTTTTCTTTTGAGCCAGGCATCTCCAGCCTTTAAATTTCAACTGTATCTCCCTTCAGCTACCAAACGTTTAGGTAATTTATCACTATTAAACAATAGCACACACTAACATTAGCTGTACCCCAGTCCGCTCTAAAAAAGTTTATGTCGAAAAAACTACCTTCACGAAGTAACCACCATGCCCTATCTCTAACCCACGGCAATATAATACCGGGGATCTTTTTCATCTTGAGTCAATTTGTTAAATTAATTCATGCTTTACCAATTCTTCGTAGTGAATCTGTTTCATTAACTCATCATGATTATGGTAGTAATTCTGATTCATCTGTTGGTTATGGTGCAACCGCCAATAATATGACTGCTGAAGAATTTTATGTTAATTTAATTACTTCAGTATGTTTAGTATTAGCTGGTGGAGTATTTGCTGGTTTAACTTTAGGTTTAATGGGTCAAGATGAAGTTTATTTAAAAGTTATTGCTACCAGTGGTGATTCTCATGAAAGGAAACATGCTAGAAAAGTTTTACAATTAATTGGTAGAGGTAAACATTGGGTTTTAGTTACTTTATTATTATCAAATGTTATTACTAATGAAACTTTACCTATTGTATTAGATAGATGTTTAGGTGGAGGTTGGCCTGCAGTTGTAACTTCTACTGCATCTATTGTTGTGTTTGGAGAAATTATTCCTCAATCAATTTGTGTTAGATATGGACTTGAAGTTGGATCATTATTTGCTCCATTTGTTCTTATTTTAATGTATATTATGTATCCAATAGCTTATCCTATTGCATTATTATTAGATCATGTTTTAGGTGAAGATCATGGAACTGTTTATAAGAAATCAGGTTTAAAAACTTTAGTGACTTTACATAGATCTATGGGAGTAGAACGATTAAATCAAGATGAAGTTACAATTATTAGTGCTGTATTAGATTTAAAGGCTAAACCAGTTAGTTCAATCATGACTCCAATGAATAGAGTTTATACTATGAGTGCTGATAGATTACTTGATTCAAAAACTGTTGAAGAAATCTTTAATGCTGGATTCTCAAGAATTCCTATTCATTTACCTAATGAACCATTAAATTTTATTGGTATGCTTTTAGTAAGAGTTTTAATTAGTTATGATCCTGAAGATGCTTTACCAGTGGCTTCATTCCCATTAGCAACTTTACCTGAAACTGCTTTAGATACATCATGTTTAAATATTTTAAATTATTTTCAAGAAGGTAAATCTCATATGATTGTTGTATCTGAACAACCAGGTGAACCAGTAGGTGCTGTTGGAGTTTTAACTTTAGAAGATGTTATTGAAGAATTAATTGGAGAAGAAATTGTTGATGAATCTGATGTTTATATTGATATCAATAAGAATATTAAGAGAAAGAATCCTGGTCCATTACTGAAGAGAAATTTAACAGCTTATTTACATAATTTATATCATTTAAGTGGTAATAATTCCAAGAGAAATTCTTTAGATGCTTCTAGTAATGGTAATGGATTAACAATTGGACCAAGTGGATTATCAGGACAGTTAACTGAAGAAAATGTTCAAGATTTAGCATCCAAATTAGGTGTAGCTGCTGAACCTACTGTTGAAGGTGAAAGTTCAGGAGCTGTCAAGAATTGGAAACCTAAGAATCCTGCCTCTAATCCATTAGAAACCAATAAATCATTTGTTACTATTAAAAGACCTCATCAAGGATCAATTGTTGATGCTAATTTAACAGTAATTCCGGGTCCAAATAGACAAGCACCAGCAGGATCTAAAGGATATGGAGCCATCCATATTAATGAAGAAGGAGCCATTGAAGAATCTCGTAATCAACATCATGATAGTTCACATTTATATTTGCTTCCTAATGAACGAGAAGCCGATGTTAGTGAACTTAATGAAAATAAAATCCCTCATGGTGATAATAATCCTCTTGATTTGATTGATATTAAAGATTCTGAAAATGTAGAAATTAATTATAATGGTGGTGGAACCTCACCAACCAATAAAAGTGTTGGAGCCGATGATGTTTCAAGACAAGGAATTGCCACAACATCTATTTCAAGAGATATACCGAGAACTCATTCTACCACCAATAATGCTTCATCCAGTAAGATTAATAATCCTGAATATCAAGAATCGAGATCATTCAGAACAGGAGGTATCATTGAATCGATTGTGAATGTTCAAGGAGTTCATAAGACAATTATTGAAAATGTTAGTGATGATGATCGAGCTGAAATTTCTATTGAAAATTTGAATGCTGTATCATTGAAAAAGAAGAAGAAGAAATCCAGTAAAAAGAAGAAGAAGAAGAGAAGTGATCTGATTACTTTAAATCAATATAGTAGTAATGGTAAAGATATTTCTAGTACTGGTGTAGGAAATGCCGCCGTTCCATTATTACAAGATCAAGATGCTACTGATAGTGATGTTCTTATTCTTGAAGATGATCATATTGTTCAGGAAGTGGATGATGATGACGATGAAGATGCTGAATCATTAATCTCCAGTGCCAATGGATCTCGTAACTCATCGGTGGCCGTTGAACATGAACAGCCACCAGCGCCTAATGGTAGACGTTTGAGTATGTGGGATAAGATTAAGGGAACTTCATCATAGAGGAGAGGAGAAGAGAAGAGAGTTAGTTAGTTACAGTGAGTATGTTCACAACAAGTTTGGAAGGGCAACCAGCGTATGTCTGTCTGTTTTTAGTCTATTTATATATATACCTAATCGTTATTAAAGTAAATTAAAGTAAAGTTTACACGGTAAATAAGTGTAGGGTCTAGTGACGTCATGTGTTTAGCGACAAAAAAAACTGATGCCGTGCGTGGGCTGTCGCAAGCAAATATCATAGGGAGATTTGACGGAGGAGTGGTGGGTATTCCCGAGGATTACCTAATTTAATTTAATTTAATTTAACTTAATTTAATGTTGACAGTGTTTGTAGTCCGGGTATGTGTTGCTAGTTAAAAAGTGAGCTAATGGTTGAGTAGTTGGCGACAGTTTGCGTATGAGCAGTAAGCTGTAGTTGGGCTAAGTTTGTTAGTGAGCGAGCCTAGTCAGTAGTGAGTGCGCTAGTGAGCCAGCCAGTGCAGTGAGGCTGTCCTATAGCGAGCATGCACTAGCGAGACTGTCAGGAAGATTAAACACATGTGGTACTATACTATTCTCTACCCGCTAAATATCTCCCTAGCTTCATTCCTTTGTATCTATACCACTCTCTTTAAACCTACACTACTAACCAATAACTCTCCCTCCTCCCTAATTCGTCTGTCTCAGCAATTAACGGATTTACCGTATTTCGTCGTCTACGCCGTAACTGGTAGCGACAAAAAGTTTTTGGGAAATAATTTCAAACATTACTATGTCATCTCCGGCAATACCCTTCACAACTTCATTTCTTCCCAGCCTGTACTTACCAGGTCCATTCGATAAGTGCCTACGTCCACTATCTTTACCACTACTGTTGGTATTTCACTCCCTAGCAATTAGTGAACCGTAATTCCTTCGGGTCTCGCTAACTCCGTCAACTGACCTGATCCGACTAGTACCACAATTACCGACACTCAACTGTAGCAATTATCACATATTGTCACTAATTTGTCACTAATTTGTCACTAATTGTCACATATTGTCACTAATTTTTCACCAAGTATCACTAATCATCGCCAGTCCCCACTCATTGTCACTAATTGTCTAATTGTACTATACAATGCTGCTTAAAAAGTTGTTAAGAGGCTCATCCTCTAACAAAACCGATAACCACAGTCTTCACTCTAAAGTATCTTGGGAAGATGGTTCGAAACTGTCCTCAACCAGCCCTCAACCACCACAACATGAAGTTCCTCAATCATCCAATTCTTCAACCCATAGACTGTTCTTAAAAAAACGATCGTCTGGAAATTCAAATTTATCTCCCCAAACATCTTCTGGTTCACTTGCTTCATTAATTAAACGAAGTTCGTCTACTTCCAACACATCTCCAGTTCAATCAAACAATACTCACCTTCATGTTGCACCACCAGTCCATTCTGCTACATCTATGAAGAGTGGTGGAGGTACAGCCTCATTCTCATCCGATTATTCCATAAGTGAAGATCATCTGATTGTTCATGGTAGTCAGACTGTAACACCTAAACGAGTAGAAAGAAGAGGATCTGCTCATAGTAATAATAGTAGTAATGGAAATGGTCATCATCATCATCAACCTAATGCATTAAAGCGATTCTTTAAGAAATTGAAACAACCATCAACTCCTTCTTCATCTACCGTAAGTCTTAAGGCATTGGCAGCTGCTAGTTTGGATACAGAAGTCTCATCAAGTTCAGCTTTATATCAAAAATATGGTGCAGTAGGTAAACTACTTGGTGCTGGAGCTAGTGGTTCAGTGAATCTTGTAGCATTGAAATCAGATCCTACTCAGATCTTTGCCATAAAGAAGTTTCGGTCAAGATTGCCTACTGAGAATGAATTAGATTATAAGATTAAAGTTAAGAATGAGTTTAAGATTGGTGAATATCTCAATCATGAGAATTTAATTCATACTATTGAATTAATTAGTGACTACCCTACCAATGTTACTAAGAAGAAGTCAAAATCTATTGAACCTGATTATCATATCGTAATGGAATATTGTGAGTATGATTTCTTTAATTTAGTCATGAGTGGATTAATGGAAACTAATGAAGTTGCATGTTATTTCAAGCAGATTGTTAATGGTGTTCATTTTCTTCATGAAAATGGTTTGGCTCATCGAGATTTAAAGCTTGATAATTGTGTCGTCAATGGTAATGGGATTCTTAAATTGATAGATTTTGGTTCTGCTGTACAATTCAGAAAAGTCGTAGACAAATCAACTGTTCTTGATTCTACCGATGAACTTATTAATGATGGCAAATATAGATTAATTAAGGCTCGAGGTGTAGTTGGATCTGATCCTTATTTATCACCTGAAGTATTTGAACCAACTAATCTAGGCTATGATCCAAGATTAGCCGATGTTTGGTCTATTGCCATTATATTCTGTTGTATGATATTACGAAGATTCCCCTGGAAGATTCCTAAATTGAGTGATGCATCTTATCGATCATATTTAGCATTGGGAAGTTCTGGTGATTTAACTCAAAGTATGAATGATTTGAATGTCAATGGTAAGACATCATCTTCGGCCAGTAGTACAACTTCTGTAACTGGTCCTGATAGATTATTACGATTATTACCTACTCATTCAAGAGATTTAATCCGTAATATGCTTGTAGTAGATTATAAAAAAAGATATTTAATGACTGATGTGGTTGAGCATGAGTATTATAAATCAATTGATCATTGCCATAACCTAACTCATGATCACTTTGATGAGGCAGATGGAAATGATGATGACTTTGAAGATGCTCAGGATAGTAGTATCGAAGAGAAACAAGAACTCGACATCTACCACAAACCAGTATACAAGGCTACTAACCATCAACATCACTTGATATTGGAAGAAGACTTAAAGAAATTGAATGCTGAGAAGGAACGATTGAAGAAATTGAAAGAAGCAGGAGTAGCTTAAGAATAATTGGTCGAAGGAGTTGTTTATATAAATACATAATCGATACGTTTAGAAGTAAGTTCTAATAGAAAGAATCCAAATTTGTAGGCTTAGTGAAGATGTCTACTCTGTCGAATATCTTCTTGTACTTCAACTTTAATTTCCAATATATCTTTTACTATTACTTTCTAATAATTTTTAAAACTGTGCTGTGCCTGATTAGAATGTTGTCTTAGGAATGTTTCTGTGTATACTTAGAAAATGGGATGCATGAAGAAATACGAGTAAGGATCATTACAGAGCGATAGTATAAGATAACTGGAGTTTAAGTTGAAGTGGACTAACGTTATAGAATAATAGAAGGTTAGTATTTTGCCTAAACTAGTAGCGCATATCAAGCTGGATTAATCAGTTTCAAGAGCTGGGTGATCATAGACCTAATCAACCTTCCCTGTTTATTGAAATACTTAATTTGTCAATTGCTTCTTAGGGTGAATATAAATCTTTCTTCTTCTTAAGTAGTTGGTGAATCATTAATCATCTACTTGACTATTTAAGCGTAATCAAACCATTAACGATAACAATACCAATAACGATAACAATAACGATATCAATAACAAAATATTAGGATTGTTTGTCACATGATAGAGTCGACTCACATTTGCATAGTGATACACAAGTGTCAAGTAGCAAATAGTGAAGTGTGGTAGCAAATTGTATACTCGTCAGTCTCATCAGTGTTTGTTATCCTCACCACAAAAAAATATACCGTGTATCATTAGCGGATAGCAGCAACAGTACTATACTAAGTTTATTAAGATTAAGTCGTACACTAAGTACTTCAATTACCCTTTGGTATGTCGCAACTGGTCCATCTTTCGCCCTGGATAAATTCAGTATGCTTCTATTCATCGGTACTATCAACATGTATCATCCTAGTAAGTATCTTACTCCATCTCCGCAATTATCGTAAACCATTACAGCAACGATTAATGATTCGAATTCAGGTAATTGTACCATTATTTGCTGTATCATGTTATTCGATGTTGGTTAATCAAACTTCGATTGTCATAAAGTATTTCGTTGAACCAATACGAGAAGTTTATGAAGCTTTCGTCATATATACATTCTTTTCATTACTTACTGATATGTTGAATGGAGAACGTCATATAATTATTATGACAAGTGGTCGACAGCCAGTAGAACATCCAGGAATAATGAAGTATTTCTTTCCTCCTATGGATATTTCTGATCCCTATACGTTTTTAGGTGTTAAACGTGGAATTCTTCAATATGTTTGGCTTAAACCCATCATGTGCTTTTTAATTTTAGTGACAGAATTAATTGGCTGGTATGATATTAATGATATGAGTTATAAATCGGTTTATTTATGGCTTACTATCATCTATAATCTTAGTGTATCCACTTCATTATACTGTTTGGCCATGTTCTGGAAAGTATTATGGACAGATTTAAAACCATTCAATCCTGTTGGTAAATTTCTCTGTGTCAAATTGATTATTTTTGCTAGTTACTGGCAAGGAGTAATTATTGCTATATTAAATGCATTTGACTTGTTACCTGGTAATGAAGATGATACTATTGTGAATGGCAGTATTGGTGTTTGTATTCAGAGTGCTTTGCTCTGTGTAGAATTAATTGGATTTTCTATTGGCCATTGGTACTCATTTTCTTATCATCCATTTTCGATATCTCAATTACCTTATGGTCGAGTCAAATTTAAATATGCCCTTAAAGATATGATAGGAGTAAGAGATTTATGGCATGATTTCCAATTAACCTTTTATGGTGATTATTATAAAGATTATAAGTCATTTGATTCAGTAGAAGCATTAATTGCTCATCCTGATTCTAAAGGTAGAATGAGCAGAATTAATCAAGGTTTGAGATATCACTTTGATGGTAAACAAAAGCATTGGTTACCTAATTCAGTAACTCCTGTCCTCCCTAATCATATAAAAAGTACATCTGAAATTAATGCTGTAACGGGTTCATCTGAATATGCTGCTTCAGTAAATTCAACAGGTACTTCAATGAGAGCCATGTATCCATCATCCCCCAAGAGTTCACATATTTCTCCTCCAGATTCTCCACCATTAATGCCTCTTAATGCTTCTGGGATCACTATTAGTGAACTCTTAAATACTGATGAATATAACTACGATAAGGAAATGCTCGATGAAGATGAATCTTACTATCAGAATGCATGCTCAGTGATCAACAATTACAACTTGGACCAACGGGAAATTAAACAACTAATTAACTATCCCATAGTAGACGAACTTATCTATGGTCACGAGTATGGATATAAGGTAAAGAAGTTACGACAACAAAGGCAATTGCCGACGAATACTACTAATAATAATCTTCTAAATTCTAATGAAAGCTACCGTTATGGCAGCATTGTATGATACTACTAATATATATATATATAATCCTATTTACAAGTTTATGTACATTAATCCTCAATCTTGAACAGATAGAGTGCATCCAAGTCCTCTTCTGATTTCTTGGTCTTGGCTGGTTCTTTTGATCTCTTTTCTTTCTTCTCCTTAACTTTTTTAGATGACAGTGCTTGTGGTCTCTGTTGTGCTTCCTTGGGTACTTCCTTTGGAGTCACATCAATTTTCATTCGATTATGAATGGCTCCTTCTATGTTGTAAGTACAGCCAAATTCATCTAAGACTTTCACCAAATTATCCAAGATTAATTGTCGTTTAGCCAATTCAATATCGAACAAGTCTTCATCAACTTCACCTGTGTCATCACGGAATTTGGCAGCATTTCGAATATCATATGTTTTTGAACCACTTTCACTGTCAACTTCTGTCGATGATTTTTTACTAGAGAAGTATGGCCTTTTCATGGTTAAGTAGATAATGAACTTTGTTCCACTTTCAATAAACTTTGTCATTTCTCGTTTCTTTTGATTCACTAAATCACTAACACTAATACTGAAATATAAGGTAACACTCTTTTCCGCCGACTTCTTGTGTTCCTGCTTCATTCTTTGATGAGCAGCTCTTAATGCTGCTGAATTACCTGATTCAAGTAATTCTTGCTGTTTCTTCTGAGCTAATTCTTCACTATATGATTTGACCATATCTACAACCTTTATATGTCTTACTAATGGGAGGTCATTCTCCTTGACAATCAATAATAATCCTTCTTCTTCTAAATTAAGTTTATTGGTGATTTCTTCTAGATGTTTCTCTTGGATTTGATTCAGATCTGGATTCAAATAATTGACAACGTACTTGGTTTCAAGTTCTTCTACTTTACGAATCAAATCTTTCAATGCACTCTGAGAAAATTCGGATCCTGTAGTTAGTTGAAACATCTCTCTTCTTTGTCTGGGCCTACTCTCATTGAAGTTAGATGTTCTAAGTTTCCAATTGTTTCTGTCTCTACCAGGATCTCTGTCTGAATTCCAGCGGAAAGATCTCTGGTTTGTTTCATTTCTTTTAGTTCTATCATTTCCATTAATTCTCTCATTTCTTCCGTTACTATTGAACTTTTGTGCAAATCGGTTTCCGTTTAACTGTCCCAGACTCTGTTCAGGGATTGCATCATCGCTACTACTGACTGTGTTAGCTTGTGGCTTCAAGAACGAAAACCGATTTGCTGATTGAAGTGTTTGTTTGGTTGCATGTAGATGTCTTGCTGCAACCACGCGCGAACCTATTGGCCTTAACATTGAGTGTAGTGTTAGAACTGCTAATGGTTGATAAAGCAATGATTTAATTATAGAGTTTTTTTTTTCCGTATATTCTCACTATACACGATATAAAATTATATATAGAGGGAATACTTACATGCAAAATTTTTGAGAGAAACTAGTAACTAATGAAAACTCTCATCGAGATATTCTTATTGGACATATTATGTAGATAATAATATAGATAGATTTATAAGGATGAAGACAAATATGATACCCAATTTTTAATAAGTGGAAGAGTTAATATAGAGTATTTTTTTTCCGTAGCAATATATGTAATAGAGTGTCTTTGTGAAAATGTTAGGTGATTTTAGGCATCCAGACACGACCATCATATAATGAATTATACCAACTCTAATAGTACAACAACTGTAGGAAATGTTACAAAGTATGCATTTCTCTGTTAGTATGTAGGCTCTTAGGTTGTTCTTTTATGGTCAGTTTTATTGGCCATAGTTCAAGTTTATATGTGTTTAACTTTATTGAGCAGCGACGATAGCGCACATAGTTAGTCTCTCAAATGAATACCTACTATAAGTGTCTAACTAGAGCATTAGTATGTATAACCAGAACAAATGTGACAACAACTATGATGGCGGCATCAACTGGTATTACAACTACAATGTAAAGTCGTTTCATTATTCATTATAAGAAATTGAGGTCGGTCTGACTGGCTTCGGTTATACTTCTCGGGTATGGCCCGCTCTCCCAAAAAATATAATTAAGGCCCGATTATAATGACCAGAACTCATTGGAATGGTCAGCACCATGAACGATTCAACTAGCAGTAACACAAGTCGTAGGGACGAAGTCATGACTACCAGTACAGATAGAAACTCTAGCTCGTCGTCAATATCTCCAAATCAAAGTCTTGGGCTGACAATTAGTGAGATACCACCACCCGTTCCACTTCAACTGGTGGTAGAAGAGCCACATCCAGAGAGGGAGCAGAAAGCTTTACCTTCCTCAAGGTATATCATGGACAACTCATGGAGTAACGTATTTGCTACTGCAAAGGAGATGTGTCGCATGAGTATAATTCTAGAGAACAAAGGGTCCGTAGCCCGAGATCACGTAAGTATCACCACAATCTTCTCCACAATGTTGGATGTTGTATAGAATACTAACCAAGAACCATGTAGTTGGCTAACGAGAGAACATTCTTAAGTTGGATACGAACAGGCACCAACTTAGTAGCATTTGGTATTGGGTTTCTTCAGATTTATAGCTTAGATATCAAGGCCAATAGCATAGTTGTAGATCAAAATACGGGCCAACTGCAAAATTTAACTAATGATACTCATAAAATGTATCAGGCTCTAACTAAACCAATATCTAGTATATGTGTAATCTTGGGTATATTAAGTTGTATATTTGGCTTAACTCGGTATTTTCAGGTTCAGTTCTTACTTATACGTAATTACTATCCTGCTACACGATTACTTTTAGTTATACTAATATTAGTTAACTTAGCTATGCTTATACTACTATTGATTCTTGATGCTAAGGTGACGGCTCATAGTTAGCACTAGCACCCCATCAATATTACATGCCACAAGCAATACTATAATACACTACACTATATACAACACTGTACACAACGCATCACACACTACCATACAGCGCACTAACCTTTACTGCTACAGTAATGTGTGAGGTGCTGGCAACTTGGGGCGTCTCCATACAAATTTTGACCACGCACTAAAAGTTGTCGATTTTTCTAAAGTATGTAAACTCAAACTGTGTAAACTCTACACCACTTAGTTAATATAGTAAATAAACAGAAACAGTATAAATGACGGATTATAACTCAAACACCGTTGCACAGTTAAAGGACTTGTTGAAGGAGAAGAGCTTATCGCTCGATGGAAAGAAAGCCGAATTAGTCCAAAGATTAGTGGACTATGATAATCAACAAGCTAGTGAAGCAGCTGAATCAGTTACTGAGCCAGTAGCAGAAGCTGATGGTGAGACTATCGCTGAAGATGTAGCATCAGCAGATTCAGCTGTTGGAACAGTAGCTGAAGAATCTGGTGAACCAGCTGATGATAAAGATGAATCAACATTGACAGTAATCCAACCAGCCAAAAAGGAAGAACCTAAAGTATTAACTCCAGAAGAAAGAAAGCAATTAGCTATTGAATTGTTGAACAAGAAGATACAAAGAGCTGAAAAATTTGGAGACGAAGCTGCTGCCGAAACTGCCCGTAAGGATTTGGTAAGAGTTGAAAAATTTGGTGTCGAACCAGGCACTGCCTTGGCCAGAGAAATTGGAATTGTTGATAGGGAATTGGGTAATAAAAAATTCAACAACAGAAGAAGAAGATTCAGTAATAATGGTAAGAACCACAGAGGCTTTAAAAATAGAAATAGTAATAATAAGCGTAGAAATTGAATTGATCTGATTTGACCTAACTTGACCTAAAATTATCTCTTGTGTATTATATAACTAAGTAACAATAAACAACAACATAAAACCTTTCAAAAGCAAATCTCTAATACAACATCTAGGCTCGAACTTCTT
The DNA here is from genome assembly GCF_036850825.1 of Scheffersomyces amazonensis. Taxonomy (NCBI): domain Eukaryota; kingdom Fungi; phylum Ascomycota; class Pichiomycetes; order Serinales; family Debaryomycetaceae; genus Scheffersomyces; species Scheffersomyces amazonensis. Next base: position 2,085,847 of record NW_027042741.1, on the reverse strand, counting down.
CTTCGTTATCTCCTACTAAATCTTCTTCATCACTAATCTCATACTGAGATACATCTGCATATTCAATTGGATCGTTGGCATTTGGATCATAGATAACTCCAGTATTATCCTTGACCCAAATTGCATACATTAATCCAATAGTTAAGAAGAATGTCAATTTTTCAGACCAGATCACGAACAATAAACCAGAAGATTCTAAAAGTGAAGTTTCCATAATCTTGATTTGGAACACTTCCATTTCTAAATCACTTACTCCCTGTGTGGGTAACTTGATATTGTGAAGAAGCTTATATATCAAAACACCAACAGATAAGAAAAATATGAATACCGGTAATACGAATATTACCAAAATCGATCGCCTGAATGCAGTAATAAGTTTGTCATTAGTTCCAGTAGGAAACTTACTTATAATCTTCTTAGTTTTGAAGTAATTAACTATGGATAAGATTAGCCAAAGGAATGAAATAATACTCAAAATGAATCCAAGAGCAGAATGAGCACGAGTGACAAACTTAGAGTTCTCAACATCGGTACGGTTGTTTACAAAAGGATTGGCCTTGACTGCATTGATATCTAAGAAGATGAATGCGATTAAAAGAACAAGATTAGCAATCAAAAGATATGATGCATGTGATAAGGACTTTTGAGGCATCATTCTATAGTTCTTGGAGTTACCATTGTGATAATAAATGACTCCATAACCCATAGCGAATAATAATGTGAAGTAGTTAAGTACTACTTGGAACGTACTTCCAAGTGCTATACCAAAATTAGCCAACACATTTAATAAGTAACTTTCAGAAATTCTGTTAAGCAAAAAGAAAATGAACCATAAATAAATATTCAAAAAGATGTATGGTAAAACGACAAAGAATACGAGAACTCGAGATATTAACGAGACTGAATTTAAATTCTTGAAGTCATCATCGACTTTGAACTGAAGGATGTAATTCAATAAATAACCAAAGAACACACAAGCAATGATAATAACATATATCCTCTGTGTATTTTCTAAGTAATAAGTGAATCCCAAATTTCCATATGAATTCTTAAAAGTAACGGGAATCGTTACAGACGTTAATGATTGATCGGTTGGAGGGGCAATGTACACACAATAGAATCCAGATCTTTCTACTGGGAATATTACATCAATATGTTCGCTGTCATCCTTGTTATCTAAAGTAATGTAATCATTATAGATATCAGCTTCATTGAATTGTGCATCCTTAGCTAAATCCAACTTAAATTTGTTGGTCTCAAAATCTACCAAGTCTTTATATAATTCGGCCTTGTCTTCTTTATACAATGAGTCATATTTGGTGAATGTTGGTAAATTGGTGAAATTGGCAATATCAGTATATTTGAAGATTATTATGGGGAACTTAAGTGTGGGGATGAGTGACTCATCGGTAGTATATAAGTTATCTACATAAGCATGGATAAAAGCTGGATCTTTAGAACCAGATATCTTCTTGACTAATCCACATGAAGCTCCATTAATATCATAATCATTGACATGAGGTGTGAATGCTACAGCTTCAAGTCCATTGACGATATTGAGCCAGAAAAAGACAACCCAAATTAAGTGGGTATATATTCGAAACATTTGTGCCATTTTGAAAGGAAGTTTATTTGTTTATTGACTTGAATAGTATTCACACAAAAAAAAACGATAAGACAATTATACTCAATTATATATTGATACGGCTCTATCTTTAATTGGTCATGCTACTAATTAAAAAACCCCTTTTTCTGTCCTCCACATGCACAGTGCTGAAATTAGTAGCGGAAGCTTTGGTGGAGCCAATGCGCACTCCTGATAGGGACTTAACTCCTATAAATAATTTCTCGCTTGGAGTTATATTACATCATACTAAAAATAATTATATACTTAAGACATTTTCTTTGCAACATCAGATTCATAACCTGTTTTATTACTGTTGAACCAAACGAAGTGAGCAAGGCCAACTATTAAATAAATTTTTAAATTTTCATCCAATATAAGGAAATGCATAGCGCTATTAAAATACTCCTCTTGCTTCAATGGTTCATTTGAACGTATTAGAGCAAAAACGAATTCTATAACTAAGTAAACAATACCTATACCAAGCACGAAAGGCCTTATAATAGGCTGAATAAATAGAAAATAGATCGACCTCTTAAATGCTCTTATTTTATTGTCAATTGATCCTGCTGGGTAGGCATCAATTAATAATCGCCTAGTTCTAAAATAATTAATACATGTTAGTATATACCATATTCCAGGTAGCAACCAAAGAATGTATTCCAATACTAAATTACTTTTCCAAGTCGACACCAAAACTAGAATGAAATTGAAAATTAGTAGCATATTGCTGCGATAAAATGACTTCGATGGCATTTTACTATAATTCTTCATTTTATCGTTACAGTTGTAGAGCGAGCCATATCCCATCGCAAATAATAACTTGAAGTATCTAACCAGCAAAAAATATCCTTTACTGAAAATATACGTAAGGTTTCCAAAGTCAGGTGGTGATAGGTAATTGTTCTCCAAATAAAACGTAAACCATGTGAATAGCTGTACAAAAATGTATGGCAATAAAATATAGTACAATGACGAATAGGAAACCACCTCGATATTATTGCGATCCTTGTTTCGCTGAATAGTAACATGTAAGTAGCCAAATATTAAGATACTTAAAACAAGATAATGTTTGGCTTTTTCATAGAGCAAAAAGCCTTCGTAAATCAACTTTCCATGTGAGTTAATGAAAGAAGTTGAAATTAATATATCGTTAAGCGAAACATCAGTAGGTGGTGCTATAAAAATACAATAATTTCCTGATACTTTAACTGGAAGGCGTACTTCTTTCTGAATATTCTCTTTATCCAAACTTAATAGACCATTATACACTGCTGTTTCATCAAGTTGATAAGCACTGCCCATCGACAAATTGAATTTATTATTACTGTAATCGAAGACTTCATCAAACAAAACAGTTCTATTATGTTTGTATAACTCATCATAATGTGTCTCGTTTGAGAAGTTTATTAAATTGTTAAGATCGACTTTGTTTATTATCAAGACTGGTAATTCTAATTTATAGCCTGGAATATTAGATTTTGACTTCGCCTGAATTGCTACATATGGTTCTCTAGAATTTGGCAAAGCTTTTATAAAGCCACATTTAACACCATCTTCCTTAATATTTTGCCCGTAATATATCGGCATTTCACATAATACATGATTTAACCATATAAATAGTCCTAAAAGGAGTTGCAGGTGCACCATGATAATGGCACTTCTTTAAGAAACACTTCTATTAAGTAATTCTATTTAGAACTTATTTAATACGATCCAATTCAATTGGCACGGATTTCAATCCGACTTATATAAATAAAGATGCTATGTCTCTGTTTGTATTAGCTTCTCTTGATTGGGGCAATATAATGCATGCATTTAATTTAAGGTTCTTGCAAAATTGCCCTGTCGTCTATAAAGTATAAAAAGAATTCTATGGGTTATATTGTAATTTGTGGGGTTTTAAGAAGACATTAGCCTTATCGAAGCCCCGCCTTTGATGTTCTCTTAATATTGATTTTAGCTCAAACACCCCCACACCTGAACTCAGCGTTACTCGGGTTAGCTCATAATGATGGTCATGCCCATTTAAGTATACTGTGAGAGATATAGCACCCTTAGAATGTCGTTACCTGTCAGATTATTTATTCATCAGATGTGAACATCGTGTCTGTTATGGAGTGCTTGACACTGTTGAAATGTACATAGTTTGGAATTATATTAATGAAGTCTTAGATGTATTGTTACAGCAGCAGAAATGTTGGTGATCTATAGAACTGTAACTCTGGATTTTGTACTCTTTTGCTTGAAGCATATTTATGCACATGAATATCTCATTGTCATCGGATACTCGCTTGTACTATGAAAAATTACGGTTGATCCGAAGTATTCATAGTCAGAGTTTTGAGTACTCTATGTCCAAGATATGAAGAAATTATTATATAAGCTCTTGCAAAAAATGCAATTTGTATGATTGCAAATTTTGGGGAGGCTTTGTGTCTTTGTCTTTGACTCTGTATGCGCCATTTAGTTTTTGTATAGTGTGGTTTCAAATAGCTACTCTATCATTTAAGTGATAATCGGTCAATTGAGCTTATATAGATCCACAATAAGAATATACAGAGTAACAAATGCATACTAACTTTGTATTCACCAGTACAATACATATGATCTCTAAGATATGTGTGGGATCTATGTGTGGGATCACTAAATTGTAATACTGACTAGTACCTCTCATATACTTCAAGGATTCTTCTACGTCCTGGATCACTCTGCATATTTAAGAATTTTACATATATCTTACATTGGTTTTTAGAACATCTCAGTTACTAATGCTCTCGGCATTTGACCCACCTTCTTCAACTCTCTTATATTTCACAAACTCGATCTATACCTCTACACCCAATAATGATTTCTAATGAAATGTACTTGAATCAAACAAAGACCCAAATCATTAAGCCCCGTCTTACTAATCTCATACTGAGAGTGTTAGCCTTACAACGTACGGTTCTGCAAGTCCGACTGGTAATGCCAAATTTTTTCGACGATGCGAACACCGAAAAAATGAAGTCTGGGGCACCACTGGTATATATACACCCACTGGGCTATTTCTTCATCATCAGATCTTTCCCTAACTATACTGGAACATGTGCTCTGCTCCTAAAAAACCTTACTACGAAGCATTGCCTGCTTCATTACAACCTTTCCACTATGACTTGACAATTTCCAGTATCGATGTAAAACAAGAAATTTTCAAAGGTGTTGTAGAAATTCAATTGAAAGTAATTGAAGAAGCCGATGAATTACACTTAAATTACAGAGATTTGGAAGTTTCAAAAGATGGAATTGTTGTTGAATTGGTCAATGGTTCTGGTGAGTCGACTCCTGTACAAATCACTTCCTTACAAGAGTTTAAAAAGAAGGAGTTTTTTGTTATAAAGTTTGATCAAACTTTGAAACCATCAGGTGATGATAGTTATGTTAAAGTTACATTAAATTATGATGGTATTGTTCAAACTAATATGGCTGGTTTCTATAAGTCTGGATATGTTGAAGATGGTGAAGAAAGATTTATGTTATCTACTCAATTCGAAGCCACCGATGCTAGAAGAGCATTCCCATGTCTTGATGAACCATTATTAAAGGCAACTTTTAAAGTAAAACTTGAAGTTCCAAAGGAATGGATTGCCTTAGGAAACACTCCAGTTGAATCTATAGTTGAAAAGGAAGATATTAATTTATATACTTTTGAAAAGACTCCAATTATGTCAACTTATTTATTGGCATGGGCTGTTGGAGATTTTGAATATATTGAATCTTTCACTAAAGATACTTATGAAGATGATAAACCATTACCAGTCAGAATATATACTACCAAAGGTGGTAATCATCTTGAAAATGCTAAATTAGCATCAGAAATTGCTCCAAAGATTGTTGATTTCTTTTCAAGAATTTTTGAAATTAAATATCCATTACGTAAATTAGATTTAATTGCTGTTCATTCATTTAGTCATAATGCTATGGAAAATTGGGGATTAATTACTTATAGATCAACCGCATTATTATATTCTGAAGAAAAATCAGATCCTTCTTATAAACAAAAAGTAGCGTATGTTATTGCTCATGAATTGGCTCATCAATGGTTTGGGAATTTAGTTACTATGAAATGGTGGGATGAATTATGGCTTAATGAAGGATTTGCTACTTGGGTTGGTTATGTTGCTGTTGATTATTTATTCCCAGAATGGGATAGTTTTAGTATCTTTGTATCTGATTCTTTACAACAAGCTTTAGCTTTAGATGGTTTAAGAAATTCTCATCCAATTGAAGTTCCAGTCATTGATGCTTTAGATATAGATCAAGTTTTTGATGCTATTTCTTATTTAAAGGGTGCCTCTACTATATTAATGATTTCCAATTATTTAGGAACTGAATTATTCTTAAAGGGAGTTGCCTTATACCTTAATAAAAATAAATTTAGTAATGCTACATCTCATGATTTATGGGATTCAATTGGTGAAGTTTCTAAAAAGCCAATTGATCAAATCATGAATGAATGGATTAAGAAAATAGGTTATCCTATTGTTGATGTTAGTTTAGAACCAACATCTAATAGTTTAGTATTAAAACAAGCTAGATTCTTAAATGGTGGTGATGTAACTAGTGAAGAAAATGAAACTAAATGGTGGATTCCTTTAAATATTTCTAGTGGTAAAGAATCAGTTGAATCTATAGTAGATTCATTTGAATCAGAAACATTAATTATTGATAATTTCCCATTAGCTTCTAAATTTTTTAAATTAAATAAAGATATTACTGGAGTTTATAGAGTTAATTATTCAACTGAAATCTTGGAAAATAATATTTTACCTTATTATAATCAATTAAGTACTAGAGATAAAGTTGGATTAATTGCTGATGCATCGGCTACATCTATTGCTGGTAATAATTCAACTATTAGTTTATTAAAATTAATTAAATCTATTAAGAATCAATTAGGAAATAATTATGTTGTTTGGTTAGAATTAGGTAGAAATATTGATATTTTATTAACTAATTTTGCTGGTGAAAAGGATTCTATATTATCTCAAAGTTTAACTGATTTTGTTAGATCTGTTTATGAAAATAAAGCTAGTGAATTAATTGATGAATATGATTCTAATGGTGATAATTCTGATTTCTTAAAGGTTAAATTAAGATCAGATGTATTATCTCATGCTGGTTTATTATCTATTCCAAAAGTAGAAGAATTTGCCGTGAAATTATTTAATCAATGGGTTTCAACCAATAAGATTGATCCATCATTAAGATCATTTATATTCTCTACAGTTGTTCATTCTAAAGAATTCACCAAAGATCAATTTGAAGCTATTTTTAAAGAAATTACTCATCCAACATCTTTAGATTCAAGAGAAGTTGCCTTGGGAGCTTTAGGACATATTAGTAATGAAATTTTAGCTGAACAATTAATTTCAAAACTTTTAAATCCAGAAATTATTCCAATTATGGATAGTCATTATTTAGGAATTCCATTATCTAAAAATGCAGTTACAAAGAATTCATTCTTAGATTTCTTTTTAAATAATTATGAACAATTCTATAAATTAATGTCTACTAATATGGTTGTATTAGATAGATTTATTAGATTTACTTTAGGTAATTATAATTCTATTGAAATTCGTGATAGAATTGAAAACTTCTTTAAAGGTAAAGATGTTCATGGATTTGAAAGATCGTTGAATTTAGTATTGGATAATATTAAAATTAATCATAATTGGTATAATAGAGATAATGAAGAAATTGAAAAGTTTTTGTTATAACTTACAAAGTATGTAATACTAATACTAATTTAAAAAAAAAAAAGAACTAAAGTTTAATATTAATAATAACAATGATACTAGCCATATACAAAACCATGAACCATGAACCATGAACCATGGTATTAGTGCTGTAGCTTAAAAATCTATAAAACTTCAAAACCCTTAAACTTGATCAACTTTATGGTCATGAGTTGTAGCATATCTACCAGATGGATCTTCATGACAACCCCATTCGGCTTTTGGAATCCATCTCATAACAGTAGTAGCAGCAGTCTTTGAATTATTAAAAACTGAATCAAATTTTAATCTATACCAATAAGCTTCCTTAGTGGTTGGAATATCATCACCCCATTCTGGTTTTGGATGAAGGAATTGTTCATCAGAGATAGTAGCTTCTGCAGTATCTTTTAAAGCATCAATCCAAGAATATCCAACCCCATCAGAGAATTGTTCCTTTTGTCTCCATAAGATTTCTTCTGGTAAATAAGGTTCAACATCTGGTTCATCAGTTGTATCAAAAGCTTTTCTTAATGCGTATTTTTCAATCTTTCCTGCCTTTTGATCAATAAGTTTATCTTCAGGGTTAATGTTCATACAAACTTCTAAGAATTGTTTATCTAAGAATGGAACTCTGGCTTCTAAACCCCAAGCCATAGTAGATTTATTGGCTCTAAGACAATCAGCATAATGTAAGTTCTTAACTCTCTTAACACATTCTTGATGGAATTCTTTAGCACTTGGAGCATTAGCAAAATATAAATAACCACCAAAAATTTCATCAGATCCTTCACCTGATAAAACCATCTTTACACCTTGAGCCTTAATTTTTCTAGATAATAAATACATTGGAGTTGAAGCTCTGATAGTGGTGACATCATAAGTTTCTAAATGATAAATAACATCATCTAAAGCATCAATACCATCTTCAATAGTAAAAGTATGAGAATGATGAATTGTACCAATAAAGTGAGCAACTTTTTCAGCAGCAATTAAATCTGGTGCTCCAGGTAAACCAATAGCAAAAGAATGTAATCTGTTCCAACCTGTAGTATGTAAAGAACCCTTATCATCAACACCAGATAATTCTCTGTTAGCATCAATACCTTCAGTGGTAATAGTTGCAGCAGCTTTTTTAGTTTCTCTTGAAGCAATAGCAGCAATTAATGAAGAATCCAAACCACCAGATAATAATACACCATAAGGAACTTCAGCCATTAATCTCTTTCTAACAGCTAATTCCAAAGTTTCTCTAACTTCTTTATAATCAACATGTTTTTCAGGAATTTTAGATTCATCCCACCAAGTTGGTTCGAAATATCTAGTAATTTTATCAGTGTTTGAATCATAAACATGACCAGGAGGGAAAGCAGTAATTTCATCACATTCATCAATTAAACATTTTAATTCAGAAGCAAAATATCTAGTTTCTGGAGATTTTGAAGATTTTCCCAAGTATAAAGTTGTAATACCAATTGGATCTCTAGCAGCAATTATTCTATCAGCTTTATTATCATAACAAACCCAAGCAAACATACCATCTAAATATTTAGGAGCATCAATACCATATTTTTCAACTAAAGGAATAATAGGTTCACAATCACTTAAAGATTTAAATCCATAAGATTTAAATTCTTCTCTTAAATGAATATGATTATAAATTTCTCCATTAACTGCTAAAGTAAAGTTTTCATCAGGAGATGTAATTGGTTGAGCACCAGAATCTAAACCAACAATAGCTAATCTTTCATGACATAAGATTGTTGAGTTTTGAATAATGTTACCAGACCAGTCTGGACCTCTATGTCTAATTCTTTTAGAATATTGTAATGCTTTACCTTTAAATTGTTCAACTTCACGTTGTTTGTAAGCTGCAAATATACCACACATTTTTTATATGCTATTATAAACAGATATACGGTTAGAAAATATATATATGAAAAAGTTATTAACAGATTACAGAAAGATGTAAAAAAATTTTTAAACTAAGGTTAATTTTAATTATATATAATTTGGCTTGGACGATATTAGCGATTTTTCAGTTCTTGTCGCAGCGATGAAAAATTATAGTGAGTCAGAGCGAGTTCCGTCTCCGGGGATGTTGTGAGTTATGTATGGGTCACAAGACCTGGCCATAGTTAAGGCAGGCTTTACCGAGGGGTGCGCACCCTCGTAATCCTCCACAAAATTGATCGAATGAGGTGACATTTGTGCGCTGTAGGCCCGATGACTCAGTTTACTTAGCGGGAGATGGGCCTGCGAAACAAATTTAATGTGAGCTTGCTTATTGTGCTTATTATGCTTATTATGCTTATTGTGTTTATTGTATTTTTGGTGTAATTACCGGATCTCATCATACTATTGGTCTAAGTCGGTTCTATTCCTTACTGTGTCCCCCACATTCTTCGTGTGTTATGCTAGTCATTGTGACTCAGTATTATGTTTTGTTTATATATGGTCAAATGACTCAGGGTGCATTAATCGTACTGTTATAAGTTGCTATATTGGGCACCCAAGCGATCCATCTCTGCCGAATATCTTATCTCGCATCGTACATAAATTCTTTATTTGTTTCTTACCTGTAAAGTGCTAAGCGGCGAAACTCTCCTAAAGCTTATTGCAATTTCCCCATTAGGCAATAGCCTACCGCTCCAACTCCGATCATAATATGCTACAAGCTCGGAACTCAATACTGGAGCGTTATTCGACACCTTGACTTATTGGTTACCTTTAAAGATTAGCGACTTTGTCCCTAGAATATATAACAATAACAAGAAAAGCATTTTGTTTGGCACGTAGCATTGTACTCGCATCATCGTTGCGCATCGGCATCTTGGTGAAAATTCAACGTCTCTGGAGAAGAGTATCACAAGACTCCATAAGACAGCCAAGGTAGGGTGTCTATATAACATCACTGATTTGTATATTAGTATATAGTAGTATTCATTATGGTCACATGTAGCATTAACAATGTGCTACTAAGCGTAATGGCAGCATATACCTTTATGATACTTAACATTCTTCTTGTTAAGTTCTATCGGCCTTTGAATAATTTGCTCTTGCATGGTAAGACTATCAGCAATAAGACCATCAATGATGGTGCAAAATCTAGCAATAGTCTACTCAGACAATTAGTTGACTTTATAGTCACACTAACAGTCCCCAAATCCTGGTTTACTCACTACTATATAGTGTTTACTGTGTCTTGTTGTTTAATACAACTTTTTCCATGGTATGGAACCTATCAACCGGAAGTAGATACTGTTGATACTGTAACATACAAAAATTACAAGTTTATTCATGTGATGATGTCTATTCAAGCTATTAGACGGACAATTGAAAGCTTTACAATAACAAAGTTCTCATCCAATTCAAGAATGAACTTTACTCACTATATCGTTGGGTTAGCTCATTATATCTTGATTTCAATCAATTGCTATGGTTCTTTGGTACCATTTTCGCAATCTTCTATAACGCCCAAAACTGGTATTAATGGTATTACTGTAATTGATATAATTTTATTTACCGTATTCTTATTGGCTTCAATAGATCAATTCCTCAACCATTACCATTTATCTACACTAAAGAAATATACTATTCCCTCCAAGTTCAAATACGTATCATCACCACATTACTTAGATGAGATAATTATCTATGTCTTATTCTTTATTTCTAGTATAAAGAACATAACAAGATTTAGTAGTATTTCTATTATTCATCTAAACTACTTGCTTAGTACTGTATTTGTTGTAGTAAATTTATCCATTAGTTCAATTGATAATTACAAATGGTACAAGTTAAAATTTAAAGATGAATTTAGGCTTAAATGGTCTATAATTCCAGGACTAATCTAATACAAGATCTTGTTCAAATTCGAATAAATGATGATGTCAATTAACTATAGATTTACATAATTGGGTATTTTACAATAATATATTGTCTACTGGTTCATGCTTAATGATCGGCCTTTGGTGGTGCTGGAGTAGAATCTTTTGGTGGTAGTGGTGGTAGTGGTGCTGGATTAGAATCCGTATCTGGTCCGCTATATTGACCCACCTTATGACCCTTTTGAGGTCCTTGAGCACAGTATTCTATGGAAGATTCTATTGCACATCTATGATTAATATCATAACCTTTCAATTGGAATTGATCATCTTCGGTGATTACATTCTTTTCATCGTATAATGAAGGAACACGAAGTAAATAGTTTAATAAACCTTGAATGTGGACAACAGTCACATCGTTATCATTTGCAGACAATGTTACACCCATGTAATCATTGAAATGGATCCAAGAGGTTTGCTTTTGTTTTTCTCTTTTGGCAATTTGTCCCTCAGACGATTCAACTTCCTCTTCTCGTGGTGGTTGACCTTGAGCTTGTGGTTGGGCTTGGACTTGTGGTTGGGCTTGGGCTTGTGGTTGGGCTTGACCTTGCGCTTGACCTTGCGCTTGACCTTGCGCTTGACCTTGCGCTTGACCTTGCGCTTGACCTTGCACTTGACCTTGCGCTTGACCTTGCGCTTGACCTTGAGGTGGTTGAGCCTGTCCTTGAGGTGGTTGAGCTTGAGGTTGTGGTTGAGCCTGTCCTTGAGGTGTTTCAGCTTGTTCCTTTGGTGCATCAACCTGACCTTGACCTGCAGCAACCTGACCTTGACCTGCAGCAACCTGACCTTGACCTGCAGCAACCTGACCTTGAGGTGCAGCATTCTGACCTTGAGGTGCAGCATTAGGTTTGGGTGCTTCATTATTAGCCTTTGGAGCCACAGCCTCTTCCTTAGGAGCTGGAGCTTGTGGAGCTGGGGCTTGTCCCGGTCTTTGGTCCTGGTTTGGTGTTTCAACTTGTCCCTGAGGGTTTTGAGCCTGTTTTTCATTAATCTCTTGCTTCACTTCAAGAGCTCCATCATCAGAAGGTATATGATCAAAGTATACCTTTTTATATAAAAGTCCTTCTTTAACAATAGAACTCACTTCCCAAAATGCAATTGAATTAGGTACCAATATATTTCTACCTTCACAAGAGTCTATTTTACCTTCTCCATCTAATGCAACCACGGCTTGAGTGACAAATGTGGCATCAAAATCAAAATAATTGGAAATATCGCTTAATTTATAGTAATACTTATGAGTAGTTGGATTATAATCTTCTACCAATAAGACTAAATTAGGTCTATAAAGTGAATAACCACAACCACAATCATTTAAATGACTTCTAGCCCATCCAATATAGAATTGTCTATTTTCAGGAGTCTCAAATTTATTTCTAATATGACTTGGAATTAAATCATTCATAGGTACAGAAACAAATTGAGTAGCTCCTAAAATTGGAGATTTATAATCATGATCTTTCTTTTCAGGTTTCTGAACATAATCACATACTCCTGTATCAATTTCACAACTAACTACTTCTAATGGAACTACTGAATTAATAAAATTTAATTTAGTATTACCCACTTGATCTTTATTAACATTCGATAAAGATATAAATGGAGTCCAATTTCTTTCTGCATCAGAGAATGGATGAGATCTCTTGGATAAGATTTCTAATTTGTGAGAGAATGGTAAATATTCATGCATAACTCTCTTTAAACCTAATTTCTTAACTTTCATACTAAATACAATGATTGGTTCATTGAAACCTAATGGATTCTTTCTAGAAATGATTCTAGGATCTTCTGGACCAAAATGATGTTTATCTTTAATAGTTTTCAATCTATAATCAATGGGGATTGGTAAAATTGAAGGATAAGTTACATTTCTAAAGGCAATAGTTCTCTTCAAAATAGTTGAAGAAGATGATCCATCAGCATTTACTACTGATTTAACAGTATTTTGTTCATATGGTAAAGTTAATGTTGAACCTTTAATTTCTTTCCAAGATTTATCATATAATTGAACATACAAGAAACTAACAAAAGCTTTATTAGGTTCACCAGTTGGAGAATATAATACTGTACTAACAACATAATGACAATCATATTGTGGTAACCATATAGAAGAACCTCCATGTCTTATCCATCTTTTTGTATGATCAATATTTGGTTTAAATCTTTTATCAGCTTTTTTAATCATATTTGAATAAGCTGGTAATTGTTGTAAAGAATTTTCAAATAAACTAAAATCAGCATCTAAGAAATATTGTGGAGATATACGAAAGAAATAATCATAACCAATTCTTGGACAAATATCCTTTAAATTAAATTCAAAATTATTTGGTACATTACGTACATGTTGATAAGGATCAGCAAAAGTTTTTAAATTACGAAGTTTATATTTCTTATTAGAATTATCATCATTTAATAAATGAGCATCTAATGGGAATGAAGATAATTTATCATAAGAATCTAAACTTTGTAATTTTGCAATAATTGCATGAGGATCTTCTTCAATTGGAATTGGAGTTTGATTCCCAAATATTGAATGAAGTACTTTAGACCATAAAGAATTTGAAAATTCTACTTTAGAATTAAAATCATATTGATGAGAAGCAGTGGTAACTCTAGTAGCGATAAATCCTGTCGGAGTTATCGTTGCATGAATTAAATAAAGTCCAACTAATAGTAAAGCTGATAAAGTTATTATAGCCAGTCCAAGTTTAACATATTTCTTTGAGAGATACAGCATTGTCGCTATACACCCCGTATCATTCAAGTTAAGGTAAAGGGTCCAAGCTTCTGTTTAAGTAGAAACTGGTGTTAAAGAACAGGTGGACTTTGAGAGTTGTGTGGTATTAATTTATTTATTTATTTTATTATTTTCTAGTTAATTTATTTTAAATTTTATTTTAATTTTTAATTTTATTTTATAGTATATACGTGAGGATTTTATTTTTCATCCATCGTCTGTGGTTGGATCGAGCCTTTGGATAAGTGGGGTGGGTGTGCCAAGACTCCTGTGAGTGGGCAAATTGTTCATTACACTTTGTGTGAGTGATTATGACTGCTTCGAAATCAGATCTTTGATAACTCTCATTAAGGATCTGTAATTTGTAGTAGGTTTGAATGTGTCTATCTGTACAGTGTAATATGTAGTACTCTGATAGTGCTTGGAGGTGCAACTATATTTTCCGATCCGCGTCTCGTGTGTCGCGAATCAGTTTACGACAGACAGAAGCATGTCGTAAATTGTCTTAAAGCCTTTACCTTTTTCAGTCCTATCCTGCATACAGAAAGGTAAACATCCACCTTCAGCTTAGCCTCTACTGATGTCTAGTGACTAGTAACTAGTAACTAAGGACAAGTAAAACAATTACGAGTAGCGAAGAGCATGTTCAGTAATAAGAATCAGTCGCCCGTGGTGGTTAACTTAGAATCTCCTGGAACAAGTATAGTCCGAGGGTGTCCTGGAGTGATACGAAGCATTCCCCGTATCGATACTAATCTAGAAGTGAGATCAACTATACCGGGTAGATCATTCAAATTGCGAAACATTAGTGTTGAATTGAGAACCACTCAGAAAGTAGGTGTTCCCTCAAAACTAGGGACCAATGATGCCACTAGGGACTATAAAATATTTGAAAATCCTACACTTTATCGACCTCCAATGGCTCAATTATCTCAAGAATTGATAGGTTTGGATATTCCCTTATTAATTCCTTTACCAAAGGATATTGTATCTAGTGGAATATATCCTAATTTCAATGCATATACTATCCATAGATTGATCATTAAAGTATCATTGGGAGATTCTATTGATAATGAAATGAATTATATATTTCAATTCCCAGTCCCCATAATAATCTATGATTCCTTACCATTATATGGACAATTTAATACCCCTATAATAGAATCTAAGACAAATTCTGATCAACAAGTAGTAGTAGAAGTTAATTTACCAGTGTCATCTCTTGGACCAAGAGATATGTTTAGTGTAAATATGAAAATCATGGGTAATTATCTTAACAATCACTTGAAAAGAAATCTAAAATTATCCAAACTTACAGTTCAAATCCATGAGATCTTAGAATGTTATGAAGGTGGACTTCCTAGTAAATCAACTAAGATATTCAGTACTAATGAACTATTCGAAGATAATAATTTAATAACTACTCAAGGTATAACTTATCAATTCAGATGTAGATTTCCTTACTATAATGATTACTTAAGATTATATGCTAGTAAAGTTGAAACTAATGGACGAAAATTTCAATATTCTGAAGATCTTGAACATCTAGATAATGAAAAAGATTTTGATGAAAATGGTGAACGTGTAAGGTTCAATCCTAACACAGTTATACTTAATAATTCTTCATTGAATGATGGAAAAATTGAGTTAGGAATACCATTAACTCATACTCAGGGCTTTACTACTAGAGGTAAATTTTTTTCTATAAGATACGAAATGCATATCAAGGTAAAATTGATCAATACCAAAGATCTTGAGATAACTATTCCATTGACAGTATGTCCCTTTGATCGAATCAGTAGTGATTATTTGTTACAGTGGGTTTCTCAGGAATGTGAAGAGTCTAATGCTAAATTCGGTCGCGACATTCGTAATTTAATCTTTCATTCAGTTAAGTATAATGAGATCATTGACATGTTCCAGCAATTCATTGATCCCGCCAAAACTTACAAAAACAAAAGATCCGATTGGATTAAACTAGGGTATAATATATAGGAATATAGATAAAGGTATATTTGCAACTTTGTAATTGAAAAGAAAAACAAGATGTCGCAGATAAGAATGTCGTGAAATGCGACATTTCTCCAAGCCCACTTACCCATAATCAGCCATAACTAAATGTTAGTAATTATAGACTATAAAAGTAGGATATATAATTCTACTTAACTAACATGTCTTCACCATTAGCATATGCACCCACATCCACTACCAGCTACACTACCAGTAAAAATCATGAACAGTATCATCAAGAAATCACAAAATCAACTCTTATCAAGACATCTCTCCATAAAAACATCTATGAATCATTAGCAGAAATATATCTGATCATTCCTACACTTGAATTATTAGAGAATTCATTTTTAAAAGATTTTATAACCGATAAAGAAATATATACAAACATTTCTTATCGATTGATCAATCAATTCCAAATTATACTAAAGTCTTTTAAGGATAATACTGAGAAATTTAATCTTCTTCAAACTATATTAGGAGGTGTACTTGATTCTGAATTGACTAACTTTTTGAAGTTATTTTCCAATAAGTTTGATTTACATGATTATTCCAAAGCTATAAATCGATTAGTAGTAGGAGTTCCTGCTACAATTGAACATTTAAGTACTCAAGTAGAAAGTTCTAGTCATCATACTCCACCACCTGTAATTGTGGCTAGTGGAAGTAATAATGATACTAATGATAATGCACCTGCTTCAACTTCAAGTGCAAGATTAATTGCTCAAATAACGGGTAATTTCATTACATGTATGGATGCAGTTAAATTAAATTATTTAACTAAAGAGAAATTACATCCAGTATTAAGTAATCTAGTAGTTGGTATTAATGATTTGGTTGAAAATGATAATCATAAAGAATTGGAGTTTAATGGGAAATCCAAGCTTGTTAGTTGGTTAATCAAATTGAATAACTTGGGAGAAATTGAAGAATTAAATCAAACTGATGCAGAACAATTTTTAAATGATTTGGATGTAGCTTATAAGGGATTCTACTCTAGTTTAGAATAGTTATATATATCTAATATTAAGATTAATTTACGAGTCTATATCATATATATCATTAAACAATAGATTCAATTTGTTCTGAATAACCTAATACATTCTTAATGACGGCATGTTCTTGAGATTCTTCTTCACCTTCTAAATCAATATCACCATCAGATTTATCAAAGTATATATTACCGTTTTCAAGTCTCCAGTTGTTTATACCAAATTCTTCAAACAAAGCTTTCTCAAATTCACTATCAGAAAGTTCTTGTGGGAAGTATAATAAATTTTTACAGTTATTGATAGGTAAGAATTTATAGGTTTTATCAATAGATTTTGAAATTTCAAATCTTAATGCATGAATTAAAGTATCTATGAAATGCTCATATTCAATACATGGTAAATTTGTCTTTTGATTTAATAATTTCCAAATTTTGATATAATTTCCTTCCATTAGATTTCGTTCTAAATTAATGGGGAATTGTAAATATTTGTCTTGTTCAATATTATATTGATCTGAATTGAAAATTATTTCTAATTCAATATGAAAATTGGAGATTAAACCCTTTGATAAAAGATATAAAAGATTTAATGATATGATTTTTGTGGTATCAGTATTCAATTCATGTTTATGATATAACTTTTTATTGAGATAAAATGGTTTTAATTGAGAAAAGAAATTCTCAAACCCGGTGTAATTATTGGTTAATAAAGAACTTAAGACTCCTATTTCAAGAATTCGTTGACTGATTTTTAAATCATTAATTTGATTCTTAGTGGTAGTATTATTTAATAATGGAACTAATAAATTATGTTTAATTAACTCAATTCGAATGGGAGGTAAGAGCTTTTGACATTGCTCGTAATTACCCTGCTCAAATGACTGGTACAACTCAGCAGTTAACTTTTGTAATGACATGATTTATATGGTGCTAATGGTACTATTAGTAGTTAAGGTGCAACCGTAATATTGCCACTTGATTGTCAACAAATTTGGCTGAGAATAAGGGTCGTGTGGATGGGCGGAAATGGCGCTACTACCACTTTGTACTAAGAATAGCGTGGTGTATGAGTTAGTTGGTTGTTAAAATGTAAATGTTTGGGGTTGAATAAAGCATCTCTTGCTTACATGCATGAGTTCTGTGTGTAAATGAATTATTCTAATAATATATTTGTAATATAATATATAACCTATGTTACTTATATATATACAGTTAGATATTCATGCACGTGATCATCGGTCACGCTTTTGCATCTTACAACTTTTTTTAGACTTTTTCAAGAAGAGATCAAGTCATCGCCAGGCTTTAACTTATAGCTCAAAACGTAGTGACAGTCAAAAAGTAATATGAAGTTCTTAACCACCAACTTTGTCAAGTGCGCTGTCAAAGGATGTCAATCCTCGCAGGAGTCATTTCCTTTAAAGTATGAAGAGTGTCAATTAGTTCAAGAAGAACAAGAATATAATCCAGAATTCATTACTCATATGTTAGAACGTTTAGATTGGAATGCTATATTGAAAGTAGCTCATGATTTAGGTAATGATAGATTACCTCCAAACAAGCCTGAAAATTTGGATCCAATAATGGAAGATGATCAAGCTGTATTAAGGGATTTGCATACTTTATTATTAGAAACTCAAATAGTTGAAGGTAAGATGGTGTGTGGTAACTGTGAGCATATCTACTACATCAAGAACTCCATACCCAACTTCTTGTTACCACCTCATTTGTGTTAGTACTAACATAAGTAACGCTTCAGTTTAGTCTGATTGTGAGTTTCATCTCAGTCTCAGTCTCAGTCTCAGTCTCAGTCTCAGTCTCAGTCTCAGTCTAAGCTTCCTGTACTATAGAAAATGTATTATCTGCTCTGTACATACATAGTCAATAAATACAACTCCGTCTTATTAATTAGTAACTGGTATATATTTTCACTGTATAAGCACACTTCCACACAATACAATATTTCCGGTGGTAAAGCCTTCCGTGTTTCAGAAAATAGAGTGGGGACTACCACAGATCTCATTCGAGATTCCGCCTGATATCTCTACTATGTACTATACAATATACAGTAAACTACAATACACACTATATAAAGTTCTATTCTATTCTTTACTACTCTATACTGCTGTATACTGCTCTTTAATATACAATAATACAGTATACAGCAATATACACTACTGTAATACTCTAAGGTTTAGACATTTCTGTCTACCCAGCCCACTATTGCTAAGAAAAATACGAGCGTCCCGTTCCGTTTCTTTTTTCTCCTGCCTCAATCTCCACCTGTTAATAATTGATTTGCTCAATTGGGTAAAGGGTGGAAGTTCTTGCTTACTATTAAAGTATATAACAGTATACTGAATTCATAATTATATAGTGATAGGATATTTGAATAGTGGATACATTCAAGTTACCTATAGACATTCTTTTATTTTATACGACCGATACGACACGTACGGTCAATCACTACGACAGAATCTAACTTTGCTTTATTCACGTAAGAGTCAAGTTTTATAGTTAAGTTATTAAAATTTGGACTTATTACTACATGTTCCCTTTGGTAACATTAAGTGAATATTATCTATCTGTTTCTAATATATTCGATATTATATATCATGGTTCTATTGCATCTGAATAATCCAACCATTACTTCAAATCTTCCACCTCATCCAACTATAACCCTGACAAACGATAATATCGTAGATCCAATGTCTCAAGCTGAATCTATGGTATCATCATTGGATGCAGATCCTTCCACTAGACATGAACAAGAAGCTTTACATCCACCAGCTATGATTAGATCTGATAGTTCTAATAATGATTTAGGAGTCCCTAGTAGACCCCATTCTCGTAATAGATCAAGATCAATCTCAATATCTAAATTACTATTATTTAATTCAATTAATGCTTCCAATAATAATTCAGACAAAGCTGGTAACTTTGCCAATGATTCAACCAAAACTGAAAGATCTGTAAGTCAAACATCAACATCTCCATCATTAAATCAAGATACAACTAACTTTATCAAATTAAAGAATTTGTTCAGACTTTCATCTACTTCAAGTGTTAATTCAAAACATAGCGAAACTTCATTGAAAACTCCAAAATCAGAATACGGATTTGATGATGAATTTGAAGATCAAGCTATAAGCCCAACCCCTTATAAATCTACTCCTCTTGGTAGAAAGAGATCTGTTTCTTCACCTCCTGGTAAGAATTATGACTATTCCGATTCACTTTCAAATCAGATCATTCCGGAAAATGGACGATTTGAAAATTTTAAAGACAATGCATCAACTCCTCGATTAAATACATCAGTAAATTCTCCAACAAATGATGGTTCTAAACACAAAGATTCCCCAGTTATGAGTTCAAATTTATATTTTGCGTATCAGGGCTTACCTCCTCATCAAACAGGGAGTAACAGACATCATCATTTGCAAATAAATGACGAGTCTATAACTAAACATGATGATATTTCTGTATCATTAAGACATAATGACTCGGTATTTTCATTGAGTGATTCAGGAGTATTAAAGCCTCCTACAAAAGCTCATCATAAATCTGAAGATTCTCCTATAACTACTCCGATATCAACACCAAAATTAACTGCCATTCGTGATAGTTCAGATAATCAACTTCAACCTCAATCAATTCAATTACCACCAAAAGCTCCAGCAATCGTTGAAGAAAAATCTATGGTGGAAGGAACCAAAACTGAAAAGGAGATTAGTAATGAAATACCAGGAACTTCATCTACATCTTCATTCCTGAGGACTTTGCGTAGAGTAGCTTCTGCTCCATTAGTTCATCGTCTTTTAAATGATTCAGCTCGATCATCTCCTGATCCTAGTAAATCTCCGGCAGATAAGTTATCTTCTGAGAAACAAGAAGAAGAATTTGATTTAAATAAGCATATTGGTGAATTAAACAAATTCCAAGGAAATAGACCTAGAACATATACACAAGAAAGAATGTATTCGAATGCAGCAACAAAAATTGTTGATGTTCAAGTAGGTCCCGAATGTTTCGAGAAGATTAAATTATTGGGTAAAGGTGATGTTGGGAAAGTTTATCTTGTAAAGGAGAAAACTTCAAGTAAATTATATGCTATGAAAATCTTATCCAAAAAGGAAATGATTGAACGTAATAAAATAAAACGTGCATTGGCAGAACAAGAGATTTTAGCTACTTCAAATCATCCTTTTATTGTCACCTTATATCATTCATTTCAATCAAATGATTATCTTTATCTTTGTATGGAATATTGTATGGGTGGAGAATTTTTTAGAGCTTTACAAACAAGAGAAACTAAATCTATTCCAGAAGATGATGCAAAATTTTATGCGGCTGAAGTAACGGCCGCTTTAGAATATTTGCATTTGATGGGTTTCATATATCGTGATTTAAAGCCTGAGAATATCTTATTACATCAATCTGGACATATTATGTTATCAGATTTTGACTTATCAAAACAAAGTGAAAGTGCCAAGAATCCGACGATTTCTTTCAGTAAATCATCTAGTCATTTGAATAGTATCAATCCAGGTCACGGTAATCATCATAATGGTCCTACAATTGATACTAAAGCATGTATTGATGGTTTTAGAACTAATTCATTTGTAGGTACTGAAGAATATATTGCTCCAGAAGTTATTAGAGGTAAAGGGCATACTAGTGCTGTTGATTGGTGGACTTTAGGTATATTTATATATGAAATGATTTATGGTACTACTCCATTCAAAGGATCGGACCGAAAAAAGACATTTGCTAATATCTTAAAGAAAGATGTTAAATTTATTGATCCAAGTTTGACCAGTTCCAATTGCAAAAGTTTAATCAAAAAGTTATTGATTAAAGATGAAGTGAAAAGATTAGGTTCTAAAACTGGAGCATCAGAAATTAAGAGTCATGCTTTCTTTAAAAATACCCAATGGGCATTGTTAAGAAATCAAAAGCCTCCTATGATTCCTGTATTAACTAAATCTTCTCCATCGAAAAAGCATGAGAAAATCATAGATAACGAGGATTCAAGCACATTAACTTCAGATTCTAATAGTACTAATACGGCTGCAAAAGCAAAAGTCATTGACTCAAGTGATCCTTTTGCAAATTTCAGTTCCGTAACTTTACATTACGGAGATGAACTTACTGAAGAACATTTAAATAATCAAAGTCTTAATGTTATGGATGATACTGCTTATGGGAATGTGGCTTATACTATAACCAGGAGCCCAATGAAGCAAAAGGGATTTTTGAAGAGATAAGGAACTAGGCATATATAGAAATTATATTGTTATATATATATCAATGCAAAATTGCAAGAAACGTTTAAACTAGATATACAGTGATTTAAGGAATCTTAAATAGTTAGGATTCCTGCAATATTCTGTAAACTTTCATTTTGTTTTACTGATCGAAATTATTCTAATAAAACTAATTTATTTTGAAATATAAACCCAAACCTATACAGAAATTTTAATAATAACGAGAAGAATTTTAAAAAGTGGTTATTTTATAATAATCTAACATGAGACCAAATCAATGATCTTTAATTTTACTGGTTCACATTGAGCGGCGACATTTTCATCATACAAGTTGTAGAAGTCACCGGATAAACATTGGTAGAAGACATCAGCGTCACCTAAGGCTAAGAAACCATCATTGGTGATAGACCAACCAGCAGCGTAAATAGCACCAGCTTGAGGTGGAGGACCATCGAATTGGAATTGTCTGTTAGCAACAATAGAACCAATTCTACCATGAGAATCAGTTAAAATAGATTTATTCAAAGTCATAGCTAATGAGTTTGTAGTAAGACAAGATTGTGGGAATGCACTATCACCAGCGGCAGCTTCAGTTGGAGCTTGGACTTGACCATCAGTAATTTGAGAAGCACCAGAAAGTGTAGAAGTTGTAAGAGTAGTTTGATGTTGAATTTGACCATCACCAATTTGGTTGACAACAGAAGCGGTTGAGGTAGTTTGATGCTGAATTTGACCATCACCAATTTGGTTAATAACTTGTGCGGTGGAAATAGTTTGGTGTTGAATTTGACCATCCCCAATTTGAGCAACTACTTCTGCTGGAGTGGCAGTGGTTTGGTGTTGAATTTGGCCATCACCAATTTGGTTTATTATTTGGGCTGTAGAAGTGGTTTGAGCTTGGATTTGGCCATCACCAATTTGATTAACATCTCTCTTGGCAGCAGCGGTAGCTGAAGAAGAAGCTAAAGTTTCAATTTGTATACCGAATGATTGAGTGTAGTCGGTGGTAGCACCTGAGTAAGTAGCTGAAGGAGTTAAAGTAGAAAATGGTTCTGATGGCACATAGTAGGCACAAGAACGATTTATCAATGATGCAGCAACAGCTAATATAGTTGAGTATCTCATTATGTTGTTTATATTTATGTATGTAACTTTTAATCAATTAAAGAACTTTTATGAAAGTGAGATTGTTCCAACTGTGATTGATTAATAGAAGATAAAAAGAAAGAAGAAAGAAATAGGAAAGATTAATCAAGAATTTGAGCTGTATTTATATTATTCTACCAACCCCTTTTCAGAATGATCCCATTGATTTAAATCAGTCCTCCTTGCATTCCATAAATAAACAAATGGCTTGATGACTGATTTGTTTTATTGATTTATGCTGGTTCATTAACCTCTTTAGAATATTGCTGTACAGTTAAGGGCAGTGATTCGTGGAGAGAGTCACAAAAAAATTAATTAAATGCATATATGTAAAGTAAACATAACTATTAATAACTTGCATGATCTAGAAGACACGGATCAAGGTTACGTTTTGAGTCATTGATCCAGCATTTAATCTGCAAGTACTCATAAAAGTTTCTATATATATTTTATTTTGCTCTTAGTGCGCTGGTTGCTGGTTGGCTGCGAAAGAAAAGTAAACAATAAATAGATTATGTGCAGTACCACCAGCCACCTTTTATTTTCTTTTAATTATGCTTTAGTGGCATTTGAACAGTCTATTGACGTAATAAAAATGCTTCGCTTCGCTTGTACCGGAAGGGCTAGGATGTGGTTAGAATTTCGATGGTACATATTATTCTCAATTATAATTGGAAGAATAATCGATTATTTGAGCTGGTTAACAGAAAAATTATGTATACGGGAGGCCTTAACCAAACATAACATAAATATCATTGGTTCTTGTTTGATTCTATGCTTTAACATTATATGACAAGTAGATACGACTAAATTTTGTGACAAGTAGATACGATTAAAATAAAGGTTAGACTGTTTATGTAATGGTAGGGTTTTGTCAAAGGGGGAATGAAAAAGAAAGAGCAAAATGAAACGAAGTTTTCATTAAATGACACAAAACTGCACTCCCTCGGCAAGAAGTATCCTTGTAATTAGTATCAATCGTAATTAAAAGATCAACATTGCTTATTTATATTATGATCCTTTAGATTTTTGGAATTGACGATCAGTAACAGTCGGGGATTAATTGTATATATCGGTCAATTAATCGTTAACGCTTTTAAAGAGACAGATTAGTTGGTAATACAACACCCAATATGTACAGAAATTTCAAGCTGTAATTAGAAGTTCGACTCAATGCATGGAATTTGTAATTTAATATTTGTTCAAAATTCATAAATAAAATGCATTGAGCAAATGATATATCCGCTTTACACAAATTCCAGGAATTTCTTAATAAGACGGAAATCTATGTACTGTTGTACTTAAAGGTGTTATATGTAGACTACCGTAATTGAATGCCACTAAAAGCCTCATTATCCTAACAATGAGTACATACATTACGAGTTCGATAATTAGAAAATAGAAGACGGAATAACATAGACACTAGGGGAGTTGAAACGGTTGCCGGGGTTGAAACGGTTGCTGGGGTTGAAATGGTTGTCCCCTTAATTATAATTGAATCAAATAAAGGTTAAACAACAAATGAGATTTACTGAGTGTACACCTTACGAATTACATCTGTAAAAAGCACGATTGATATGTTGACACTATGAATAGATCACACGGTATTCAATTAATCAGAGAGATATTCTCCCACTAAGAGATGTTTAGGATTGCACATGAACTGGTACCTTTAAACTGAAATTAATATTGGTACTTAATGACATGCAACGGTCTTTCGGAATTCATTCCGAAGAATGTATGAAGGGTTCATCGCAAGATACGACCTTTTACTATTTCACAAGCAGCAGAGTTGATGTTTGATAGTAATTATACCTTTTAGGAAATAGATAATTAATATGTTTCTTACAAATACTGCACTTTAAATTAGGTTGTAGATCGGCTTGAATAAAAATTTTGAACAGCAAAGACTCTCACATCAACCTACAGAATAATAAGATAAAATAAGGAAAAGAAATTATTGGAAAGCCGAAATGACAATACAGTGCGAACTCTCGTAATAGTTAACAAAAAAAAGAGGGGTAGTTGCTTTTTACTTTGTCTATTACGACAAAATATCACTAAATATTTTTAAATGAAATGAGTTAGACGTTGGGAAAATATTCTATTTTTGTACTTGATCTAGGAGCGAAAAAAAAAACTGAAGATAAGAGATTGTAAATCTTTAGAAAATAAGGAACCAATTTTTAGGAGTTTTAATTGCTCGTAATTCACCACACCTCCTGTTTCAGGATATTTATAAGTACTCTATAAGAGCAATTTTTAGTGAATGCGGTTCGAGCCGAGTTGGGGCTAGGTATTTTCGCAAATTTTTCCAGGGAGTGACCTTTTATTATTGTTATTCTTGCTTGATGTATATCATCTTAAACATAACTGCGTGTATGCGCTGCTAATAGAGAAGGTTTACACCTTCGGTTAAAGTATCTTCCGATAATAATAAGATATTTTAAGAAGAATCAAATATTCTGAATAAGTAAGAATTTTGGAATTTTGAAGAGATAGCTATTCTAATCTGGATTCTCGAGAATGTCATTGTCTTAGTAGTTAGAAGTAGTAAGTAAAAATGATTTTGAGCGAATCAAATATTGGAAAAATTCGGTAGAAATTACTTTCTCAGTACATGCAAATATTACTGTATAGCCGATCGTGGTCCTCTAACAGTAAAACATAAACTAAGATCGACCATCACAACGCGCTAATGGAGGAAACAAGGTTAGTTGGCTACTCAGGTTGAACTTGCAGTTGACGATCATTCCACATAAATCAGAAATTTGGAGAAAAATACTGGCACGATCTTCGGTCAAATTAGTAAAATAAACACAGAGTCAAGCGAGTAGAGATATTTTGTTACTGAAACTCATGTTATTTTTTAGGATATATCGCATTTATAATTTTATTATTTGTGTTGAAATTGTTTACTATCTACGAAGTAATAGAACCCTGTTAGCATAAAAGCTAACGCATTATGCACTAGATCTAGACGTTAACTAAGGAATACGAACAAATAGAAGAATTGACAGCAAGGGGAATCAACTATTTGTGCAGTTGGCGTTATCTTCAATATATGCTGGATTCTTCACTTAATTCTTTTTTAGAAAAATTCAATTAAGGTCGGTATAGGACAGCCAGTACAGACTTGTTTCATGTTTCATGTTCCATATTTTAGTAGAGCCCTATATCATTACATCTAAATTCACTTTGTAAACCATCGTGTTACAGAGTGCTTCAAAAAATTGAACAGTTTTTTTTAAGAAAAAAGATGAAAAAGCAATAAAAATAAACAAATCCTAATTAATTGCAAATTACTTTAATTACTTTACTTAAAAAGATTTCTCTTGAAGTACAGACTCTTGAAGTACAGATTATGGATGATTAAAATCTATCGTTTAACACCATTTATGCATATTTTGCCTTTTTTACTTCTCTCTGATGACTGTTTTGGTCTAAAATAAATAGGAAGTTTAAATTAGAAGCATCTTACACTAAATGACTATGGTCAGATTTATTTTCCCTGTATATTTGCTGGAGGAGCCTTTGGGAGTCATGGAAATTGAATTCCACTAGGACATTGAGCGTATTTTGGTCTAGCCGGCGAGTTAAAAAGAAACCAGTTTCAAACTTACACATAAAAAGTAATTACTAGTTTATGTACTTATGACGCCGATCATTACAGTGCTTTAATTTTTGCGCGACCTAATAAAATAATCCCGTACTGAATTGGGCAAAAGAACAAATATAGATCAACTGAGTTAAAAAGAGCTAAAAAGTTAAAAAGAGTTAAGCGTTGCAAAGACATGAAATATCCATTAGCATATAAAACTTGTACAAAAACAATTACAGAAAGTAGCCTTATTGTAGGATCGTCCAGAAATCGTAACGATAGAAGGCGCCGGCCCGCACCGAGCATTTGCTGTTCTTTTAGTTCGTAATAAACAAAACGTCCACTGGCCGCACCCCACTAGACTTGGACCAAAAAATAATGATGGACATTTACTTCGATTTCGCTAGCCACATACATCCAACGTAAGTTACATGGTTTTGAACATACATATGTTGATTTATCACTGTTTATCACTGTTTATTAAGATTAGCTAATGTTCCAATACTTTAAGTACGGTGCATACTTAATTTGTTATAGAAGAAAGGAGCACTTAAAATGAGAGTAGTCCCATAGTGAATTGAAAATGCTGAACAAAAACCGAGTAACATTGATAGCTCAATGACCAGATCCCAGCAAATAATATATTCATATATGTAAGTGAATTTTTGGTACGTTACAGTGATGCTGAGAATGCTACTGAAAAAGAAATACTGAAGGAATTTATAGAGGTGTGCCCAATTTTTAGGCACAATTCTAGGTCAAAGAAAAAGAAATAACTAATTAAGCTTTTCTTAGTTAAAAAATACTGCACAAAATTTTATGCAATGGGATTAAACTTACCTGCAATTGAATTGCGTCATAAAATTCTCGTTTCTCCGATCATCCTGTACCATATTTTATTTTTGAGTTGATTAGAGAGATTGCCAAAAGTTGGTCTAGAAACCAAATAAATATCAGCTAAAATCACTTTAAAGATTTTATGAAAGAATAGAAGACCATTTAAAGTAATGATAATATTTGATCTGCAAATAATATAAACGTGCTTAGTCATAATTTTAGTTGGTAAATCTAATCTATCTTTGTTTACAGCATAATCTATTGAATAGTGAAAAAAAAAAGAATTGAACAGAAAAAAAAATCTAAAAACGATTTGCAACGGAGTTTGACACAGTGGAGTAACACCTCTGCTATCAGAAAGTTTAACGGAAGAAAAAAAAGAACTTGAAATTATTTTTGCGGAAATGCATAGAATTAAAATATTATTTCATTTATAAAGACGCTAATCTTTGCAGATCTTTCTTTATTCGATTGTTTTCTTTTATTTATGGTGCGTATGGCCACCGAGAAGTGCCAGAATTTTTTGTTACAAGGTACCACACACCCTTTTTTGAGTTGATGACATTTACGCTGCCATTTTGGTTATAGCTTTTTGCTTCGCAGTGCTTATGTTCCTTGTCACATAGAGATTTTTCCTTGCCACATCACCCTGATTATGTACAAAGAAGTGATAAAGCTTTCCTTTTTTATTGTCGTCTTTGTCTGAATGGTCTTCCACCTCAGGCGATTATAGCATAAATTCCAAGAGACAAGAAATATCAATCGTTTTTGATTTATTGTCGGGTTTCTTAGTTTTTTAAATCCTTAGCTGCATATGATTTTTTACCTTTGTATTGCTTTATTTTCTCCGTGTATAAATGAGCCAATTTGCTTCTCTAGCATATTTCCTGTCTTGAATTATCCGTTAACATCATTACAACTTGAGTAAATAATTACGATTCTTATTTCCTCTAACGGAGAAAATCCTTTGGTTACCTATCTGGCATTCAAAAGTTTGCCTATGGTAAACAATTAAGGTTAAGTTGCAATATTTCCTAATAGTACTTTTGCGGCTACAACTGCAAGAAAAATTGAACCCGCAGATATTAATCTTAAAATTAGAACAGAAGATTTTCATCTAATATTTAGACTTTGTCTATACCCTAGCTCTACTATAACATTACGCCAAAAACTGAATCAAAAAAAAATTAATAATTTTCCTTGTCGCAAAAAAATCATTGGAATTAAACAATAAAATAATTTCTTTTTCAGCTTACAACCTCACAGTTAATAGGAAAAGTAACATTTACTGCAGCTGTACTGCAGCAGCTACTGCCAGTAATAAAAATAAAATTTTTAACAAAACATAAAATAAAATAATAATAACTTAGAAAATAATGTGCAAGAGAGTAAAGACCATAAAAAATAAAAAAAATAAAAATATTAAAAATCAGAAATTTAGAAAACTCATGATAATTCTTTGATGGAGTTGAACTAGTCGTATTTATATCAAATATAAACCCTGATTTTTCCTATACCCCATGATAAAAATTAACACACGGCTACCATATACGTTCCATAATTTCAATTGGAAATATATATATATAATTATATTTTTATTACGAATTTGATTACTTTGTCTCTAGTGGATGTTGTTGAATCCAACAAATCCCAATCGACTTGAATATTGTTTTACTGTTCTGTTTTTTTTATTTTTATTCATATAGTGATCTACGATTTTAACAAAAAAAAAAAGAGAATCCAGAAAAAAAAGTCGTTATATTGCATTTTGTTGTTTTGGTTTGAGGTGTCTTCGAATAAAATATACATACGTAAATATAAATTGAATCAGATTTCCAGAATTTAGTTGGTCGAACATATTTACTCCATAAACTTGTCCAGTTCATTCATTATCCATCTATTTCTTTTACTACATTGTCAATTCATCCTTTAGACTTTGTTTTCCCTTTTCGGAGCTGTCATTTTCACCCCCTCTAAAAAAAGATTTATTTTTCACTGGTTGAGATTATAAAGGAAGAAAAAATAAAACTACCCAATTAATACGGCAATTAACCTAGTCAGAAAATATTTATTTTTATTCCTGTATCACCAATTTCTGTTCAGACAACAACGATATAACTATTTCAAGGGCTTCAAGAATTATATCAATCACATTGGACTCTGAATAATTATCATATCAGGTAGGCTGAGTTCAATTATATTGCTTCGTTTGTTTTTTTTTTAAAAAAAAAATCATTTAATTGTTTATTAGTCTGGTCCGTGTCGATTTCATCTCCACTAAATATAACTATTAACAAATATCAAATTGACTTTAAAATTTAAACTAACTATATTCATTATACCCTCATACATAGCAACATTTACGTGAAGGAATAGTCTGCTACCATCGTTCATTGCAACATTTAGCCAAATTTAGAATTTAGGGGAAGCACCATCAGATAAAAAAAAGATTTTCTAATTACAACCCACAATAAAACAACAAAAAATTAGAAAAAGGTCAATTGCCCTTGACACTAAAGATATATTTGTAATTACATGGTTAGTATATCTCCCTGATCGTTGTTAATAGAAAACCTTTCATTAATTTTTTTAACTTACAGCTAAAAGCATCGGTCCTTCTAAAAGTTGTGTTTCTTCTAAATTATTATTATCCTTTATTCCTTATTACCCTTTCCTTTTGTTAAAGTTAAGTACTTCATTTCTCTTTTACCTTATTGTTAATAATTTGCTATTATTTGACTGATAGAGATCACCTTTAATTAATAGTGAGTGATCACAACAAGATTTGGTTGAATTTAATTTTTTAAATCAATTTATATCTAAAGGGTATTATAGTTCCAATACTAATTCATTTTTAGTATTCTTTCTTACAAGTTTTATTCAAAGTTCTATAGACTACATTCCTTCACTAAAAAGAAATCTACAAATATGAAATGATAACTAATTATGTCCTTCATACCAAATTCGTCAAATGAAAGTTATTCCAACCAAACGAGTTCAAATCCTTCTGGTAATCAAGCGCAACAACAACAGCAGCATCTGCTGCCTATACAAAATCAATTACAACAGCAGCAATCTTCTCAACTCGATCAAACAACTACGAGAGTTCAAGATCCTTCTTCATATTATCAACTACAGCAACAACTATCTAATTATCAACAACAATCACATCATCATTCACCGGTACAGATACCGGTACTTCAACAACAGCAATTGTACCCGGATCCTTCATTTAATGCGAACCAAATTCAACGACCGCAGTTTCAACAACCAGCTCCACAACAACAAGATGGGCTCTCACAACCCCCTATTCCACAACAACCACTACATCATCACTCCTATTTTCAGCAAATTATTCAGCCCGAAGTTTCTAACTATTCACATGCTCAACCCATAGTTCAATCTCAAAGCCTATCGAGTTTGGGTATTCAGACATCACAGCAACTGCATAATGCCATTCAGGATTCTATTAATTATCAAGGTTCACCTCAAAGAAATCTACCAAGTCATTCTCATTTACAATCTCACCAAATACAACTGCAACAACCGTTACACCCACAGCCTGTTCCTATGTCTGGTTTAAGCGGAATTCCGTCTTCACTTCAATCAATTTCTAATAATACTAGCAGTGTCGGGGCTACACAACCATCAATAATCACTTATATTCAGGGTAGTGCGTATCCTTCTCAGTCACAAAATTCAAGCGCATTCCAAAATAATACCCCTAGTTCTGAAATATTAGGCGGCGCACCTGGGGCTGTATCAACGCCTACTTCCAATCCTGGTAGCTCGGGAGCTGCCAATATGAATACCAACCCTTCAGATCCTTATGGTTACCTAAATTCATCTATTCCTCCTATGGTAGGCAATCCTAATCCATATAATAATTATAATAATCAAGCTATGTATTATGGGGGGCTACAGATGCAACAACAGCCTCAAATATTTGATGTACAATCATCGCAAAACGTTTTGCAGCTGCAGCAAATATCATCAGTTGTTGGTGGAAGTGCGAATTCTGCTTCTCATATACCTAATTTTAATCCACTTGGACCCGGTAATAGGACTCATGCCCAACAACAATTTCAACAACCGATGGTAAATCCAATATATTCGACAATGCCACCACCTCCAATAAAGAAACCGAGAAAAAGGAGGCACACTGCTACTGTTCATGATATGACTCCGGAAACTGCAGAAAGAAATAGATGCCGAATATGTAACAAACAATTTAAGCGTCCATCAAGTTTACAAACTCATTATTATAGCCATACAGGTGAAAAGATATTTAAATGTCCTTGGCCTGATTGCGGTAAATTGTTCAGTGTAAAATCAAATATGACAAGGCATTATCGATTGCATGAGAGAGATGCTAATAAAGATCTAGGGCCTCATAGAGATGATCAACAAGATGGATTCAATCCTTCATCAAGTTCCCTTGGCAGCAGTTCTACAACTACTAATAGCGGTATCGGAGATACTGCCAATTAATTAACGATTCATGTTACCTAATTATATTGTTGAAATAAGCGATGTCTATCCATTATAAGCAGATAATGAGCCATTTCATTCATTCCAATGTATTACTTCACCAGTATATTTAAAATTCCCAAAAATTAATAACTTCCTATTGTATTATTAGCTACTTAATTTTTAATTTATGTCTTACGATTATAGAATTTTACTGATTACGAAACAAACGCTTCAAGTTAATGAACTTGGTTATTTCTATTATTGAAGTCAAACTTTCCCTTTAATAAAATTCCACAAAAATATCAAAGACAAACGTTGTTGAAAGTTAAATTGAAAGACAATTTATACTGGAGACTATTTTGCAAACAGTCCAAATAATCAATTAACGAAGCTGGTCAATTGTTAGTTGATTATCTTGGATTGTGTATATATTTATTAAATTTGTACAATATTAATTTCTAACTTTTCTAATGACTTAAACTATAATGACTACCTTATTTACTATAAGAATCAATTGGGCGAGAGCTTAACGGAAGCAATTTTCGACCCAAAGTTTGAGAAATTTGAAATTACCCTTCATAAGTCAATAGATATATAGCAATCGATCTCCAAAAAAAAAAATAAGTATTAAAGTGTATTCGTAAATTAACACTTCAGTGGGATTTACTATAAGTGAACGACATTTTGATCGATTCACAGCCAGTTCTGGCCCATTTCTACCGCTCAAAAAAGTATTATTGGATTTGTACACCTTTACATGTGACATTTATTGCTTTAAAAATGTAGATCATAAAAGATATTGTTAATTAAATAAACATATACGCCTGTTACTTGCTTTGTACTATTCCTTGTCCTTTAATTTTATTATTAATCTCTAGTTTCACCAAAAGATTGGCGATATTAAAATTGTTGTGATTTTTTCTCTTTTTTGCATTAACTGATATATGCAGGAATTTCCTGTTTTGAAAGGATTTACCGTCTTTTCACAATTGATATTAGGACTGATAACTAACGTCGATCAGAATTTCTAAGGAGCCAATGGTGGTTGGATGGTAAATTTTTATTTGCTAAATACTTCTTTGTTTGGATTTACCTAGTTAAAAATAAAATTCTTGGGGTTATCGTAATTGAAGTAAGTCAATTACTAGCGATCACTAGAAAATATAATTAGAAAGAACATTTTTACTACTGTCCTTGGACGGAATTCCATGGTAATCAAGTTCCTAACAAATGATGAGCTTCATATTCAACCTGATTGTGCAAATGAATAAGGCAAAGTGTTTTTATTCAAAAACTATTTATTGATGTAATATTAACAGCTTTTGCCGCTAGAAATTCTTAGGAGGTGACAAATTAATGGGTAAAAGTTGGTCGACAACAACATTTTATAGTTACTTGATTACCACATTAATTTTATTTTGTTAAATAAGCTGAAGGTGATGCTATAGAATCCTGAAATCAACGAAATACATTTAAAGTTGGAATTTGATTGTGCTAAATCGTATTTTAAAATCATCAAGAAACGCTACAAAGACAAGTTTCGGAACTATCTCTTTGACATACGAACATTTAAATTCATACAATTCTATCCAACTTAAATAAAACAGATCAAATAGTATTGAACTTTTTATGTTACCTATTCAGAAATCTAATTGTTTACAGTTCAAATTATTGCCAACGGTTTCATATTGGTCCACCTGTGAAGCATCCGAACGATATAATTCTGTCAATTCTAATTTTGAAGTATTTTACTGTCAAAATTTCTTCCAATAATTGCAATCCTGACTATAAAGAAATACGGATAGTCCTGATGCTTAATTGGAGAATTTGTGGGTCAAATATTTAAATCTGTTATCTACGATTGGCAGCACTCATTCATCAATAAGGCGTATACATAGAACTGTTTACCAAAAAGAACCATTGACAGAAGAATGTTTTTGTAATGATTATTTACATGATATTGAACAACTTAATGCTGTTGGGAATAAATTTTTCAAAGGTTCATAATTAGTTACAAGCGTCTGCCTGTCACAACCCCCTAAGGATAAGAGCGAATCTTCCATAATGCTATAAAAGGTTTTGCTAGATTTTACTACTATCAAAGAAAAAAAAGGACATACCAAGTGCTTCCCACCATCCTTTAGTTGAATCTAATGGATTGATACCAAATAATGGTTTAAATTATTAATTTTTGATAGTTGCTGTCCCGTTAATTAATAAATCTCGTGAGATCAACGAATATTTTGCAGTTCTTCAGATCGCTTTCTTGCGAAACTAATTTACCATTACAAAAGACTAAGCTATGTTACCACAGAGAGTGCGTAATAAAGGTCATTATAGTATTAGAAGAATAATTCCAAGTTTGAGAGTATAATGGCTTTGGTATATGATGAATTTACGTCGTGTGTACTACAGCGTGAGGAATAAAGGGATTTTTTTTTATAAAAAATAAGTTCAATATGGTAATGAATTGCTATTCTGCACAAGAGTAACAATCACATCCTTGTTTTTTGGAAAAGGATCAAAATATAGTTTTCTGAGATAAAAGCAATACATTTTGCATTCTAGAAGGATTGCATTGATTAGTCAAATGACTGAATGCGCAACTTGTGCATTTGTATTTTTGCATTACTTTCAAAGAAGTGAAAACAAGATAATTTTTCAGATATATATATATGACATATATGAAAATAAGATTATATTTATTTTATTTATTTTATTTATTTTATTTATAATATACGTGACATGTACGAAATTTGGAGTAATTGTTTTAGGATTGCAAAATTGGGCTCGTGATAACAAAATATATTATTTTTCGCTGAGTAAGGGTAAACAAATGCACGTGAGTCAGCACGTGACAATTTTGCGCGTGACCATCTACCAACCAAAAGTGATTAATTCAACATTATAAATTTTTCCCTAATAAAACCCATCAAAACTATCAGGAAGCTAAACTTATCCATATTACATACTTAAACAATATGGCTGGTCATCATATAGCCAAATACATTCGTCACGCTCCAGTTGCCAAGCCCCATGTTGACTTTAAAGTCAAGTGGGCTTCTAAATTTTTAGGTGCTACTATGTGGTTCTACATTTTCTACAGAATTAAGGAAGATGGTCCAGTTATCTTTGGACAAAAGTTACCATTCGAACATCATTAGTTTTTATACTTCCAATGCATTCATATCATTTCTTCATGTATAATAGATTTCAGTTTTATACGCCATATTTCATTTCCTGACAGTTATATATATATTATATTAAGTTATACTATTAATAAATCATTACATTTTATTTATTACTATTAAAAACATGGACTGTACTGTAATTGAGGTTCTATACTATGGTTTACCTCTACCTCTGAATTTCGATCCTCGATATGATCCTCTATTACCTCCCCTAGATCCACTACCATTGCCTCTACTATTACCAAACCCTCCTCCGCGACTATTACCTCTACCTCCCCGCAATGATGGACCTGGCCCTCGATAATATCGACTGGTAGAGTTTAAGAGATTTCTTGTTCGAGAAAATGCTTCATCATCAACAAGTTCATCATTAGATCCTCCACCATTATGATCGATATCTTCTTCATCAAGTTTCTTTCTACTGTAGTCATTAGAATAATCAAATTCGTAAGATTCTTCACCTGCAATTAAATCTTCACTAATTCCTATGATTTCAGCATGCTCATTCTGAGTCTTGAAATTAAAGTTAAATCCTTGACTACTACAATAGTCCAACTTAAAATCTCCTAATGAATCTAACTTAAATATCATATAATTATATTCATTATCCGAATTTACTGTTCTTGGAGTTGATACATGATCACATAAATTAAAATGCCATAAATTATAATATGCCTGGAAATAATAATCATTAATCTTCTTAAGAATCTTCTTACTTGAATAAGAATCATCATTTTCAATATCAATTGAAGAATTCAAACTTAATGGTACAATCTTATCAATTGAATCATTAATTGATATGGGGATTTTATCAAATAAACTTAATCCCAATTCTATAAGACTTCTAATTCTATCATTAGATCCTCCATTATCTTCTTGTAAAAGTTCGGCTATTTCATCTCTAATAATTAACCATAATTCTCCTAAGATCATTCTTAATCGAGAAAATTTTGAACGATAATTCTCTATATATCCAGCTGATCCACCTAAACTATCAACAAAACTCATTCCATTACCCATAACAGGATATCTAAAATGTAATCCTTGTGAGATGGTGAAATCAGCATTAGTTATAATTGCTAAATGTTCTAATAATGGATTCTTAACCACAGGTGCATGACTTATAAATATATTTATGGTATTATCATTAACTTTACTATATTGATCAATTGATGTACTTTTCATAACATTCAAGTATAATTCGGCTACTTGAATTAAACTAATCCATAATTCACCTACTTTACCACTAATAGATGAATAATTAATATTACCATTATCAAATAAACTGTGAATCTTTAAAGTTCCTCCAATACCATATAATTTTATATTAGGTTGATTAGGTAATGGAGTTTGAACTTCATAATTATGCAAATGATCGATTAAATACAAATTGGGGATCTTATACTCCTGAGTATGGAATTTATTAATGATTTTAGGATCATCTAAGGGTCCAAAGATCGTATATACTGGACATGGAAATTTGAATTCTCCAGTTAAATATAATGGTAATTGACTAATTAAACTATTAGACTCTAATAATTTGGCTCGATATTGTTGGAAATCATCACCATGACTTGATGATGAAAATGTTGATGATCCATTAGTAC
Source organism: Scheffersomyces amazonensis (assembly GCF_036850825.1). Taxonomy (NCBI): domain Eukaryota; kingdom Fungi; phylum Ascomycota; class Pichiomycetes; order Serinales; family Debaryomycetaceae; genus Scheffersomyces; species Scheffersomyces amazonensis. Next base: position 2,048,723 of record NW_027042741.1, on the reverse strand, counting down.
TACTGGATGGTATGGTATTATGATTGGTGGAGTTCGATATTAAACTCAAATCATTCAAGGCCTCCACGAGATCAGGACTTAATACATCCAGAAATGCTACGATTTGTTTAAGATAATTAAGATCTTTATAGTCATCAATAGTTCCCGAATCCCAGAGTCCAAAGTTCCCACTATGAATAATAATATCAATGGGTTTCCCCCTTTCGAGTTCTCGATTATATAACTCAGTTATGGCATGGAAATTACCCTGCACATCCGAGATAGTTAAGATCCGAAGCGAATCCGATGTCATAATCCTTATATGATAAGATGTATCTACCCCGTAAATCTCAGATCTATGCGTCCACTATCTCTACCCCCCTTTTATCTATTAGTGGCACAATAATTCTTACTCTACTGAAAAACTTTCAGTGTACCCGCTAATGCTAATGCTATGTGTGCAACTATATAGATCTCCCAGATCTCACTAATTGTTAAGTACTGATAATCGGACTTGTACCACTAAACTTTAAACGTCAAATATGTCACCTACAGATTTAACCTTAGCTCATTCTCGCAGTTTGCTAATTAGTCCCAATCGGGAAACATCACCCATTTCAGGTACGCTCGCCCACAATTATAGCGAAAAAACAAAACCCACCGCAAAAAACTGACCCTACTGACGCTTAATACAGCAAATTTCAGGTAGTGTTTAGTAATATTACAGCAATAGGATTAAGTAAAAAGTTAGTCTAAACCACTGAGAAAGTGGTAATAGTAATTATTTACCAATTGCCAACAATTTTAGCCTGTTAGAAATCCATTGTAGTGATAATAGTCATATGTTGGAACCCCTGGATAGAATCAGGAACGCGGTGATGGAGGGGAACCTCTTGATTGCCAGACGGTTAATCACTAGATTCCCTGACTTATGGTTGAATTCTGATCCTAATCATAATGGTTGGTCCAATCTTCATTATGCATCCTATTATGGTCATTATCTAATATGTTTCCATTTAATATCTTACATTAATAATAATTTGGAAGGTCTCACCCGACAATATAATGTATTGGACTTATTAAGCTTTGATGGCTTATCGGTGTTACATACTTGCATTTTAAACAAACATTATCAAACCTTACATTACTTGTTACAGGAATTCCCTGGTAGATTATGGTTGAATCACCCTGGTGGTGAATTCAAACGAACTCCACTTCAATATAGTTGTGTAGAAGGATGGGAAGAAGGAGTTAAATTATTACTTGAATTCGGAGCTGACTGGGAAATCCAAGACTCCGAAGGAAACACTTGTTTACATTTAGCATTCCAGTATGGTAATTATCAATGCATTGAATCATTATATCGTCATGTAATCCTGAGCTCAAAAGATAGGGAAAAGGCCATAGCCAAATTAAAGGAGTTTGAATTGATTCAAACCAATAAAGGTTGGATAGCAACGGAGTATACTACAAGTTCAGATTTCGTTACCAAATTCAAAGCCATGAAGAAAGAATTATTCACATTCAATTTTGATTTCCAAGAGTCTATATCCTTGACGGACATAAGCTCTTCTAATTCTTCTTCTATAAATCTAGGCTCAGCCAACCGTTCTCAATCATCATTATCAGAAAATAAAGTTCTAGCTAGTCCCATAGTACCCATGTCACAATCTCTGTTAAAGGACTATGCTGAAAATGCTGGAACTTCAGATATAAAGGCTCCAGGACGTGCCCATTCTCAGTCATTACCTGGTGTAACTAGTTTAACTGATATGACATCTACATCTACATCATCAGGCAAATCATACAAGGCTGGTTCTACAAGAACTAGATCAAATACATACAACTATAGACCTCCTAATCCCATCAATGCATCTCCACGAGCTCCCAATACTCCAATCACACAACAAGCATCGGCCACCAAACCTCCTTCATTAAAATCAATTACAATTTCACCATCTGTGAGGACTACAAACAATGACGATGGAGGCCCTCATTCACCCGTATCGATGGTTTCCAGCACATCTTCTATAAATGTTTCACCCGTACATATTCAAGGAACAGCCACGACGAATCACTCTCGTAAGAAGAGCCTATCATTCTCCAAGGGATCATATCAATTATCATCAGTAAGTACATCTATTGAAGAAAACAATCAATGGCCAGTAATTACTGCTAGCCCTACTAAAATTATTCCACAAGTAGTAAATATTCCACAAGTTGTAAATGTCCCACGAACTACATCAATCAAATCCAAATCAATATCGCCGGAGAAATCTTCACCCAGCAATAAAAGTGAGAGCATCAAAACTCGATCGAGAAGATCGTCATCTGCATCTATTGCTGCTAAGCTAGCATTCAACAACAGTAATATTAACAGTAATAATAGCAATAGCAATAACAATAGCAATTTCAATACCCCCACTCATCATGCCTATAACAGTAGTAATGGCTCAATAAATCTGGATATTCCACGTCGAGGACCCTCACTACAATCCCACTACAGCACATCCAGCGGGAATAGAACACCTCAACCACCACCAGTACCTTCTCGACAAGAAGAAAGTGTTGGTGGTGGTGGTGGACTACCATCCGCGTTACGCAAAACTAGATCGTCAGGTACGTTAACTAGTCAATCCTCCAGCTTTATGACCGACAGTTCACGCTCAGCATCATCCACCACAGTACTCCAGCATATTCAACAACCTAGTCCTTCATCAGAAAGTTTACGACTGACTAAAATTAATAGTATTAGTTTCAGTCGGGTTAGGTGATACGGTAGTGCGGCCTAGAAATATCTATGACGCGCTTTTTTGAAAAATTTATAGACAAAGTACATAATTTATATAGGGTATAATACTATACAAGGGCATTATTTAAGTATTGTAAGAAGAGTTGACAAGTGTTTACATAATGAGTTCGGTAAGGCTGAAACAGCATGCTATCAGTCATTTTTTTCAGACTAAAAAAGCCCGCTCTGAAGCTCCAGTAACCACCCATACCACAGCAACTAATGGACCCATAGTTAAGAATGCCAGTATCTCTAAATTTTCCTTTAACAGGGACAATGATAAGTCAGTTGGTATACGAGATAGTGTGAAGAAAACAGACAGGACTGGAAGTGTCAAACGGAAACTGCCTATAAAGTCAGAGCCTGTAGTTAAGAAGAAACGTACAACCTTCACACCATTAGAGAAGCAAATCATAGAATTCAAACAGAGTCATAAGGACAAACTTTTACTATTTCAAGTAGGGTATAAATATAAGGCCTTTGGATCAGATGCAGCCAAAGTCTCCCAAATTTTGAATATCATGTATATCCAAGGAGGTGACGATGGATCTAAGGAAGAGTTTTCATATTGTTCATTTCCTGATAATAGACTTCATATCAATTTAAAGAGAATTTTAGAACATGGTCATAAAGTAGGAGTCATCAAACAAGTGGAATCAGCCATTGTGAAGTCAATTGAAAAGTCTAGCAAATCTGATTTAATGAAAAGAGAAGTTACAGGAGTGTATACTAAGGGAACATACATGGATGATGAAATAGTGGCTAGTGGAAGTAATTTTGGATTACTGGAACTGACCAATACAAATTATATTGTATGTATTAATGAAATGTCTCATAATGAGTATGCGTTAGTGGCGGTTCAACCCTTAACAGGTGAGATTATCTATGATCAATTTAAGGATATCTTAACCCGTGAACAGCTTGAGACTAGACTAACATATTTGAATCCTATTGAGATAATAGTCATAAATTATACTGATGATATATCTACCGATACTAAGAAAGTATTAAACATTATAAATAATGATATAGCCATAACTCATAAGCCTTCTAAACAAGATCTGGATATAGTAGAAAGCTTATATGAATGCTTTGAATTGTTAGAACAGGGTAAGCATCAAGAATTAAGTGACTTTTATACAGTGACATTCTCTAATTCCATTCAAAATTGCTTTTATGAATTAATTGTCTACTTGTCGGAATTCAAATTAACATCCATCTTTACTATTCCTACGAATATATCGACATTTTCTGATTCTCATAGATATATGGTATTACCAGCCAATACTATAGAAACCTTACAAATATTTAAGAATACTGATGAAGTAACTGGAAATCATGGTACTTTGATATGGTTATTAGATCATACACGTACCAAATTCGGAAGCCGAATGCTTAGACAATGGATATCTAGACCTTTAGTAGAACCTCATAAAATCAGAGAACGTCTGCATTCTATTGAGGATTTAAGAGGCGAGTTCTCCCATGTGATAGATGCATTAAAGAATCAATTGGATAAACTCGGTAAAACTGTAGATCTTGAACATTTACTAATGAAAGTTCATTATTCATGTTCAAGTGGGATTAATAAGATTACTCGTCGAGAGTTGTACCAAATGTTGAATTGTTTCCATGATGTGTTAAACATAGTGAATCAGTTTGACAGATCGATTGAAGATATTAATAAGAAATTCAAATCGAAATTGCTATTGACAATAATTAATGACTTGCAGGCAATGTCCAAGGAAAGTACTGTAGAAGATCTATTGAAATTGATAAATACGTCTTATCTTATGAATGAGTCTAAAGATATTAATGAACAAAAGAAACAATTCTTCAATCCTAACTATTCACCCTGGAACGGAATAGAAGAAGAATTAAATGAAATAAAGCAAGTTGAAGAACTTTTGGGTCAAGAATTGATAAGAATTCAAAAACTTCTTAAACGACCTCAATTACAGTATATAACAAAGAACAATGAACCTTATCTAATTGAAGTTAGGAACGGTAAGCAGGTAGATGAGTTACCTGCATCTTTTCTTAGAGTCAATGGAACCACTACAGTTTCAAGATTCAGAACTGAAGAGACTCAAAGATTGCTTAAATTGTTGGAATATCATCAGGAGTTACATTTGAATAAGTGTGACGAAGCCTTTAATGACTTTTTAAGTATGATTGATAAAGAGTACGTCTTTTTCAGGAGGATAGTCAATCATTTATCAACATTTGATTGTTTGCTATCGCTCACAGCTGCCAGTCTTTTGAATTCAAATTATTGTCAACCAGAATTAGTCGATGAACAAGTGATTGAAGTTAAGAAGGGGAGAAATCCAATTATTGAAAATTTACCTCATATTACCAACTTTGTAGCTAATGATATTAATATTAGTTATAATAAGGATAGAGCTCTAATTATTACTGGTCCAAATATGGGTGGGAAAAGTTCTTATGTCAATCAGGTTGCTCTTTTGGTGATTATGGCCCAGATTGGTTGTTATATACCTTGTGATTTCGCTAGAATAGGAGTGTTTGATTCCATATTTATTAGAATGGGAGCTCACGATAATATCTTACGAGGGAACTCCACATTCAAAACAGAAATGTTGGAATGTAGTACTATATTAAATGAATTAACTTCAAGATCTTTAGTTATTCTTGATGAAATCGGACGAGGAACAGGTACGATTGATGGGATTGCCTTGGCGTATTCCATATTAAATTATTTGGTCGAATGTAAACAGAAACCTTTAGTATTATTCATTACTCATTTCCCCAGTCTTCATGTTCTAGAGGATAAACATCCTGAAGTCAAGAATTATCATATGGGATTTAAAGAGGTTCATAAAGATATAGAAGGAGAATTCCCAGAGATCATATTCTTATATAACTTGGTCCAAGGAGTCGTCAATAATCTGTATGGATTGAATGTTGCCAAGCTTGCTGGTTTACCGACTGATCTTATATCCAATGCTTACAAGATAAGTGAGCAACTAAAAAATCGAGTTGAAGTGGAGAGTATGGAAAAGTTTGCAACCCAATTTATTCGCATTTTGCAGCAATTACAAGATGAAAGTTCCAAACAGAATATACTTGAACAGCTTGAACACTTATTTACATATTTATAGGGTTTCCAAACACACACACACACACACAATATATATATATTTAAATATCTAACATCTAGTCTCTATAACAAATTAAAGTAGTTTATTGCCTCTTTATTAAATCTATCGGGATTATCCAAATAGATATGATGTCCAGCATTATCAATGATTTTGAATTCAGCAATTTGGGGATCTATAGATTTTAACTTATCAGCAATGTATTTTCCCCCTTTCAGATTCATCCAATCTTTATCTCCATAAAGCCAAAGAGTCTTGACTTTATTTTTGGTTAAGTAATCTACAAATCCTCGATCTCCTAATGGCAATTTTGCCAATACTTCACAACTAATAAATTTAGTGATGGCTAATTCTCCAGATCCAGTATATTGATTAAAAATTGAATATGAGTAATTATGAAGTTTTAAGATTAATTCAGCATCTATGGGTTGTTCTTCATCTTCGTCAAGTTCAATAATATCTTTGTTATTACTCTTAAGATTCCTAAATCTTCGGAATGACCAATAAGATAAGATTTTTGAATAGAAAGGTCCAAAGTATTGTAATACCTGGAATGGAGAAACATGAAATCTCCATAATGTCCTTAACACTGAATTTTGAGGAAATTTAGGTCTTCCTAATTCATTCCATAACTCTTCAATTGCAGAATTACTATGGAAAACATCTAATTCCTGAAATGGATCACCAGCAGCTTCATGAGTATTAAATTCATATTTCTTATCACTAATTAAACTATTGGAACTCGATTCTGTCCCCATGGGACTAACCACAATAAATTCCTCGACTATGTTATTGGTCAAACCATTATTATATTTCATAAGATAACAACTTGAAAGATATGCACCCATAGAATGACCAATAAGTTTAAAACTAGGAATATTTCTCTTAATACGCCAATTTTCTATTTGATCAATAAACCAATTTTCTACGTCAATAATTTGATTTATTTTAGCATGAGTTGTTGGTGGTTCATTAAGAAATTCAGTTGGGAATTGTGGCCGAGATGAGTTCCCAAATCCTGGTAAGTCAATAACATGAAGACGTACACCTGGTTTTGATTTTATTAGAGCTTCGACATTCTTAAGGAAATATCCCAATGCTGCCATAAACCCATGAATAATAACTATATGAGTTTCTGGTACTGATTTATCAGTATTATTCTCTAGATAAAGTTCATGAATGACAAAATTTCCATATAGTCTATTAGTATTAACAGTTGTATCAAGGAATTTGGCCACTATAGGATGAGAATTCCACTCCTGTTCACGATCTGAAGCAGATAAATTGGGATGAAGAACATAAACATCATTAGATAAAATAGCTCTGAATAATTCATACTCAATTATTCGATTCTTAAGCATAGCTGTTCTGATAGATTCATCTTGAGAAGTATAAGTAGAAGTAGAAATATCTTCAGATATACTAAGTCTTGTAGGATGTTTAGAAAGTTGTGAAGAACTTGCCCACCAATCTTTAATTGAAGCCGATACAGGTATGGATTTTACCGACAGGGCTTTGGTTGAAACGGTCGATTTTGTAGAATGAAGACTATGATTCAGACTGAGGGATGAGTAGGAGGAAGTCGATGTAGATCGATCCTTTCTTTCCATTAATGGAGCAGTAGACATTTTCGGATAAGCAGTTACTGAACACAATGATACCTCGTAATCTATAAATTGAAATAAGTTAATTAATTAGGGTTTATAGGGAGTTTTATATGATAAATTAGGGTTATCGGGGTAAGATAGTGCGGTGTGGATCTTGTGACATGTGCTTTAATGTCCGAAAGCGGTAATTTATACGAAGGTATATTATTACTAGTATTAATAACATTAATACCGTATAAACTCTATAAAATTTTCTACAAATTATTTATGTGGCTTGATTAGAGCGCTGGCTGCAATTGAGTATTATAATTAATATTATAATTAGGGATGTATAGAAAGAAGTAAAATTAAAATGAAAATGAAATAAAAAAAATTAAATAAATCTATGGAGGAATAACAATTAACGATGACAATACCAAATTATGAAGAAGAAAAGTCCCTAGGATGGATGAAAGCAGATCGCAAAGCAATCACGTTTAATGTTGAGTCTTGTTATCGAATTCAGTGTAAGCAGGTGGAGCATTAGTACCATTGGCATTTGATGATGAACCTTCAGAAATAGCACCATAGTTAGCTGCTGGAGTTTGAATAGATCCTGGTTGACTTCTTATTGGAGTTTCTTGAGATGCATCACAGTGATGATGATGATGAACATGTTGATCACGAGGTACTTGCGCCTCAATATCATTTCTGTATACATAGTATACCTTAGTACCCTGATGATAAGGAGGATATTTAGCAATGATATACCATGAATGAATCAACCCAGGTAAATAACCTAAGATCGATAATAAGATATTAATAAATGAATCAGCAGAACAAATCCCTCTTCTGATCCATACTGGTAAGGGAGGGAATAAGATGGAAAGAATTATAAGTATGCAATCGGAAAGACAATAACACATGTTTGACTATTAAGGATTGAGAATTAGTATTAGGTATTAAGTATGTAGTGAATGTTACACTAATTGAGTCTAATTATAATGAGTACAGAATGAGCTGATAGCACAAACAAGACAAGTGATTTGGGGGTCGTTTTATATTGTATAGGGGAAGAAAAAAATTTGTAAGGGAAGGTCACACATTAGTAGAATCGGGATACCGGTTTTATTTTTTATATGTATGTATGCATCACGATCAATTTATCATGTGATCGAGCAACCACCACTGAAGGCAAAATAAATTTATATTGATATGAATTAACTAGTAATATATATATATATATATAAGTAACGATAATCACAATGTCTTCCATTACGTTCAACGTAGTATATAACACTGTGACTAAGAAGGTGACGGTAACGAAGACCAATACCATTCAACAACTTATCAATGCTTCTTTAACCACATTTAAGATAAATGATAAAAAGTATGATGGGAAATTATACCATAATGACAAGGCATTGGATACGGCTTTACCCATCCGATTGACTTCATTATATAATAATACTAAACTTGTATTGAAAGTTACTAAAATTGAAGCTGGAGATTCACAAAATGGCCTTGAGAAATCTATTGATATTAATATAAAATTGATTGCTAGTGTGGCCGGTGGACGTGGAGAAACCAAATCATTTATACATAAAGTATCTAATCAAGTCACATTATCTCAATTATTAACACTGTTTGAAGAAAAGTATCCTGGTGAAGTCTTGGGACAATCAGGAGCACAATTGCAATTATCCATATTGAATTTAAATTATGAATCCGACCAATTTGATGCAGTTAAGTTATCTTCAGTAGTAGGCTCAAATGTAACAAGTTTAGTGATTCGATTAAGTTATGGTAATGGTAGTGAAGATAAGAAGCGTAAGAATGAGGAACAACAAGAAATAATTCGTTTACAATTGCAACAGCAAGCTGAAAGAAATAGAAAAGCTAAAGAGCAAGAAGAATTAGAGCGTGAGCAAGCAAGGAAGGAATTGAAGAGACAACAGGCTGAAGATGAATTGAAGAGGCAACAAACTCAAGAAGAACTGAGTATACAAGAACAGCAATCACATATAGTTGATCAGGATATCGATTACCAACCAGTAGTCTCCAAATCCAACGTAGCCAAAACCGTAGTTGAGGATGACAATGGATACGTTTTCAACCAACCAGAAGTCAAAGAAACTCCACTATTGTATGTGCCCAACGATCGAACTGCTACATATGATAATCCAGAAGAGGATTATGAGATGACTGTTAATCAAGCCATGACATACCAAAAGATAATTCAGAAGTCAGCTATTAGAAAGAAACCACTAGAACGGAAAAGACCTACCAAATATTTAATTCGGGTTCGATTCCCAGACCGTAATATTCTTCAATTGAATTTTATAAATGATGTAGAATCCCTCAAATATGGTCAATTGGTTCATAAGATTGATGAATTATTACATATTGAGTATATTAATAAAGCATATAATTTGAAATTGAGTTATCCACCATTTCTGAAGATTGATATTAATTTTTCCAATAATAATTTGAAATTGGTTGATATGAAAGAGTTTCAAAGTGAACAGATCAGTTTAATATGGGAATTGGTCGATGGTAATGGTAATGGTAATGGACCATATATTGATCAAGGTAAGATTGGTGAAATTAAGCATTCTGATGAGTTACCGGAAGTTATGTTAGAAAATCATAGAAAAGAGTTACCAGGTGATATCAGTACTAGAACTAATAAATCTAATGAAACAAGTAATAGTAATAGTAATAGTAATACTGATGAAAAAGATGGTAATAGTAGTAGTCGTAAGACTCCTAAATGGTTAAAATTTAAGTAGAGTAATACACTAACTAAAATTTTTTGCAATTTTGACTTTCCTAATTAGGCAATGGGCGCTTAACTTTTTTTCCGCTACTGTAGCCCTAGCGGGCCTTAACCGGAGAGACCAGCACAGATTTAAATAATTAATTCTGGTATTCAAAAGCAGTCACTGAATTCTTTTGAATTCTGCTGGATTCCATAATGCTTCAATTGAATCAATTGAGCCAATTGCATCCAATCTATGCTAACATTAACTTCCCCTATTTAATTGCGCAGCCATGTGGTTATTGTACACAATCTAATCTCAGACAAGGATGAGTCATAGATTTCAAAATTCGTGTGTTTTCTCCCATAGTTAAGAGAGGTACGTACTGAGGACAAATGTCGTGTTGGACCCAGAAAATTGTCTGTGTCCCAATTAGGCAACAAAAGATTAGAAAAACGAGGGGAATACCAAATGATTAATAAGCGCAGTCTGACAATTACTATTTTTGGTACTAGGAACGGCTAAAATGTCTGTAATTCTCAGTAATTCTCAGAATGTTGATCCAGAAAAATTTTTCACCGCCTGTTTTCTCATTTTTGTATAAGAATACTGAAAAATCCCCCCATTTGAAATTATGTCGTAAATGAAAACTTTTTCTTTTCTTCTTAATTAACAACAACAAACACAATCTTTACATCTTATTATTATTTTATTATTCCTTATTAGTCCTAGAAATCTAATCTCCAAGATGTGTGCTTAAATTAAATTGTTTTAATACATTTTCCTAAATTATTGTGTTTTAAAAAGTCGTCTTATTTATTATTATTATATTAAAATAAAATAAATAACTATCAATCAAGTAAAACAAAACCTACGTTGTTGTTTACAAATTATACTATCAATCATGTTGTCGTAAATTTTATAAATTAATTCCTTGAGTTACTACTCACTACAGTCTATCTGTCTAAATCAAATTATTGAAAAAGAACGAAAGAAAGTTAATTACTTACCCTACTGCTTACTATTAAATTTTATTAATTATTAATTGTTTCTAATAATATAATCAAAATGTCCGCTGCTACCGCTACTACTGCTAATTTGAAGAACACTATGAATTTGTCTGATGACGTATTCATGGGTGCCTCTTCTACTACTACTATTAATAATGCCAACTCTGATTCCAAGAACGATGTTCTTTCAGAATTAGAAGATTTGGCCGGATTGAAGTCTGAGACTAACAATCCATTCATTGAAATTCATTCATCTGTGTTGGAATCTGTATTCAGCACAAACTTGGATGATGTCAATGGTCCCGATGCCGACTCTACTCCTATGTTTGATGAATTAGATTTCATTGTCGACGGTTCCAAAGTCAACCTGAAGGAGGATTGGATCTCCTTATTTGGAGAAGTTCCTGTTAATTCAGGATCTATCTCTCAGGATGACATTGAGCCCATCATCTCATTTGTCGACAATGTTAATAATAGAGAAGACGAAGAAATCGAGAATGAGGTTGTTCAAAAAGATGATTTAGTTGACTTGTTTGATTTAGCACCATCAGGTGATGATGCTTCTTCAATGACGAGTGCTCCTGCTGTCTCTGGTTCTCGTAAGAGAATGTATAGCGAAGTCGAAGAATCATTTGAATTTACTCCTCATAAGAATACTCAATTAATTACTCCAAACCCATCATCAACATTACCTACTCCATTATTAGATTCTGGTTCTAAGAAGGTTGACCATTTAGGATGTGTGACTTACTCAAAGAAGCAAAGAAGTCAACCTTTACAACCAATTGAATTACCAACCAGTGATGATCCAATTGCATTGAAGAGAGCTAAGAACACTGAGGCTGCTCGTCGTTCTCGTGCTCGTAAGATGGAACGTATGACTCAATTGGAAATCAAGGTTGAAGGTTTAATTGATGATAGAACAAGATTAGAACAAGAAGTTTTAAGATTGAGAGAAATGTTGTTGGCTAATGGTATCCAACCATAGTTGATGGGAATTTCTGGTGATTATTTGTATATTTTAGTTTGTTTTCAATTCTGTTTATGCTATTATTAAATTAAATTTAGATTAATTATTGAGTTTAAAAATCAAAAAAAAGTTATGGTTATATATCTCCAAAATACATAATATAAATATCTTTTTAAAAACGTACAAATGTAGTATTAAGGTTTTTTAAGCGAAAGAGTATCACGCGATGAATAACCTTTATACGTCGTACAGGTACATCTGCAAGTTTAGTTTGTCAAAATGAGCCGTACCATCGAAAGACAATAAATGGCGAGGCACTTTTGTAGTGGAATTTGAGTACATATGTGAAAAGGGCATTAACGAGCGGGCATACACGCTGTGCAAGCGAAGTCACAATAGGATGGTCAGTACAGCATGATGGCTGTATGTCTGTATGTCTGTATGACTGTTAGGGATATGCACGAGAGAAAGAAACAGAGAGAGAAACAGAAATAATTAGTGAAGGAGATGATTGTCCGACGGTAATTTACAAATATGGTTTGACTTCTTAGGGTGTACAAAAGCGAAAATTAAATTAGGTTCCCGAATGATGATCGAGAGGATGATGCTACCAGCTAAAAAGTAGGTCAATTGTATTGGAGATTCTATGAAAATAATTAGAATGCGGAGATCTTATTGGGTAGAAGTAATTGTTAGGTCTGATTTATAAAGTGTCATCTTCTCCTCATTATTATAATTATATTATAGGGAGAAAGAAATTGGTTTGGCGATGATCTAATTAATTGCAACTGATAAGAAGTCAAACGGAAAAAAATAAAACCGAAATTAAATTAAATTAATTTCAAAAAAGGAAAGAATGAAAGAATAAAAAAAAATAAATCAGACATTTTTCAATCGACCAGTGCAGATTTTCTGCATATAACCCATCTTGAAAACCACCTAAATCAATGGACGTATCTTTCACAAACAAGTAAATAAAGGTATTAATTGACTTTTGCATTTTAGTGTAATACGAACAATTCAACTAGCGAAGAAAGTAATTAAACGTAAATTGAATTATTTAACAATTATTATTTTTAGCGTGTGTAAGTTCAAGGGCCGTCCCTTCGTTGTTTTATTTTCAGACACTTGTTCATGATTTCTTAAGAGTTTACGAAAGTATGCAATTGACATCAGTCCTCCTGAAAAGCCCCTGTGATGATTTATCCAGATGTAATAGATGAGCTCCTGCTGTTTCTTTAAGCGGTAGAATTTCACTGTTCTGAAGAGAGAGCTATTAAAAAAAAAGAGCCGTTCCATATTTCTCTTTTCAGTGAAGATCCGCTTGACACTAGCAGAGATAAGCACTTGAAAATGGTAATGTACTGATGCATGGATGTTTTCTTAATGAAAGGAACCTATTCAATTAGCCATATCTTAGCTAATGTGTTGAACCAAAATGATTCCGATGGAAAGACTCTTATGAAACGTATACCAAGAGATTTACAATAATGTAATATAGTGGGGGTGTATAAAGTTATAATTAGATGTGTTTAAATTGAATTGTAATTGCAAACCTATATACGATCCTTATTATTTAAAATTTATTAATAAAATTATATTAGATAAGAGTTCAATTTTCAATTGGGATATTTTACTCCCCTCCCACTAAGTAATTCATCATAGCAATTGTGAACAGCGGCTTACTTTAGGTATTGTTAGCTGTACAATTATAAAGAAGACTAACCCTTTACTAGACACACTATGTTACAAAATGCTCGAGTTATACTTAGTTTGTTTGTTCTTATCAGGGAATCCATTCATATCAATGGCAATAAATCATAAACTCGGATAATTCTCGTTCTTGGCATTTTTCGCTACTATTAATATCACTATTACTATTAACAGTCTCTTTACTAGTTAAACTTCCTTTAGTTTTTGATCTGGAGACTCCGCGGGGCATTTTTCATTTTCTTCTTCTAATACGTTAAGGCGATTTTTATTTTCTTTTTTTTTTTGTGCGTTATCTATTCGTTGAAATTAATTTTTACTTTTTTTCTCAGCCTAGTTTCAATCAGACAAAAACTTACATTGGTCGTATGCTCAATGAAATGTCTGATTGAGGGTATTGGTGTTAAGTGGTATACTTCAAAGTATCACGAACTGAAAGTTGCACTCGAGAAACTATAAATTATTGAAGTGAACATTGTAGAGCTTTTAACATTATTTGAGGTTTAGATGTTTAGATGTTTTATGTTTATAACTCTAAGTACTAGCCAAGAGTAGGCATGTACATATAGTTCCATATATAAGCTAATTTACTACTATAAAGAATCATTCTATCATATAATATAATGGCTGCAAAATCTAAACTCTTATTTTCTTATCTATCGACCACTCCCAAAAATCATCGTTTAAAATTGTAATGTTACACCCTTCCGCGGACTTCCTCTGTAAAAGTCTCATCTGCCAAGACTTCCATATTCAAAAGTTTATTGCTTCTTGGCTGACCTATCAATCAGATGAAAACTCTTGGTTTCTTAGTAGAATTTGCTCTAACAACCGAGACCGCAATGAGCTCCTTTGAAAGCTCTTACGATAAAAAATTTTCCTATATAAGATGAGGAGAATCCGTTTAAGTTAATCAATTTTATTTTACATGGGCAATTCAAGATCTATTTGCGGTGTTTGGTCAATCATGCCCGATCAAGAAAAGGAAATTGCTCTAACTAAAGAAAGACTGAAAAATGAGTCATATGAAGTAATCCTGGTAGGAGAATCTAACAAGGTCAATGGTCTCAATATATTCAATAAAATAGCTGCCAGGGTTAATGCTGAAACTAAAGGAATTGAACTCGTTACAGATGAAGAAAAAACCGAAACATCAATCTTCAATGTTTGGTCTATGTGGTTTTCTGCCAATTTGGTTATTGCAACTTTTTCCTTAGGAGCTCTTGGGATAACCGTATTTAATCTTTCATTTGCTCAAGCAGTACTTGTCATAATATTCTTCTCATTAATAGGTGTCATACCAGTTGCGACCTACTCCGTTTTTGGTCCAAAATTGGGTTTAAGACAAATGATCCTTTCTAAATTCTTAGTTGGAGATTATGCAATGAGAATATTCTCATTTATTAATATGGTTGCTGGTGTGGGATGGGGTGCAGTGAATATCATGTCATCAGCCCAGGTTCTTTCTATAGTCAATAATGGTGCTTGTCCTCCATGGGCTGGATGTTTAATTTTGGTCTTGTGCACCATCTTAGTTAGTTTCTTTGGTTATCATGTCATTCACATTTATGAAAACTGGTCTTGGGTTCCAAATTTAGGTGTTTTTATAGCAATCATTGTGAGAATGGCAAAGTCTGGCAATTTTACCATGGGAACCATGGTAGGAGGGGCAACCACCGCAGGTCATGTTCTCTCCTTTGGCGGAGCAGTATTTGGATTTGCTACTGGTTGGGCAACATTTGCTGCTGATTATACAGTTTATCAACCAAGAAATGTTCCAGCTTTGAAGATATTCTTTGCAGTCATGCTTGGTCTTTGGATCCCTTTGTTATTCACTCTTATCTTAGGCTCAGCTTGTGCTACTGGTATTACTACAGACAAAAGATGGGCGGAATTATACACAACTAATTCCATAGGTGGATTACTTTATGCTATTTTGGTTGAAGATTCTTTACACGGATTTGGGCAATTTTTATGTGTTCTTCTTGCTCTTTCCACAGTTGGAAACAATATCCCTAATATGTATTCAATGGCCCTCTCTGCCCAAGCTACTTGGTCTAAACTTTCAAAGATACCAAGAGTAGCATGGACTGTCCTTGGAAATTGTGTTACATTGGCTATCTGTATTCCAGCATATTACCATTTCGCAGCTGTAATGCAAAACTTCATGCACATGATTGGCTATTACTTAGCCATATATGAAGCTATCTCCTTTTCCGAGCATTTTATCTGGAATAAGGGACGGTTTGATGTATATGATTATGAGCATTTCTATGATAAGGAAGTTTATCCTAAAGGTTACGCTGGTATATTTGGATTTTGTTGTGGAGTTGTGGGTGTTGCGGTTGGTATGAATCAAGTTTGGTATACTTCAATTTTGGCTAGTAAAATTGGAGAATACGGTGGTGACATTGGATTTGAGTTGGCCTTTGCATTTGCTTTTGTCGGATTTAATTTAACCAGACCATTAGAGAAGAAGTATACGGGAAGATAAATCGTATTTAAGTAAAGTAAACTAGACTTGTACAATAAACCAAAGCTGATAGATTTATAGTAACAAATGAATAATAATCATTGTGAAGCAACTAACCTTTGAAGTACGTTAAGTAAGTGTTCACTATTTTTTGCCGTAAGTTTGAGTAATCTTCTGTTTTCGAACTAACTCCGTCAGAATAAATTGCATCTACTTCAATCTGCAAGAGTGGTTGACTGCAAAAAGTAAGCAAAGCAAAGCAAAGCAAAGATCAAAGCAAAAAGCAAAGGGTTGGGGCCGACAAAAATGGTTACTCTAAACAGCAAGATCAAATTGCTTTTTTTTTGTCTGTCTGACACAACCAACTGGGAAATAACGAGCGCCCTTTCTTTTTATTCATTTCTTTTATTTTTTTAATTTTTAATTTTTTAATCTTTTTTTTGCAAAAGAGAACTTTTTCAACCATCTGGAAAACTGGATATATTTAAACAGACATATCCTTATCTGTCTGAAATTTTTTTTAGCTCTTATACCCCTTCAGTCATTTAACAACCAATAACTCATTCCTTTTGAATTACACCCATTGGGAACGTATAACCAACCTACTTACGTTACTGTAAACATCATATCCTCACACTTTATTAATTAAAAAATAACTAAAGTGTATTCTACCATCCTCATCGAATAAACAAAATAAAAATAATAACCCAATATTAAATTGCATAAATTCACAAGTTTACAATTACAATGAGTTACGAAGATACTGAAAAACAACAATTTGTGACTGAAAAGAAGAGTGCCGACTCTTTTGAAAAATCTCTTGAAGGTGGACATTCTGATGAAGCTGAAGTTGCTACTGCTAAAGATATTAATTTTATTAATCGTTTAGCTGCTAAATTAAATGCTGAAACTAAAGGTATTGAATTAGTTACTGATGAAGAAAAAACTGAAACTTCAATCATTAATGTGTTAACTATGTGGTTATCTGCCAATTTAGTTATTGCAACTTTTGCATTAGGAGCTCTTGGTATTACTGTTTTCGGATTAAGTTTCTGGCAAGCAACCCTTACTATTATTTTCTTCTCCTTTATTGGGGTTGTACCTGTTGCTTTCTTTTCTATCTTTGGTCCTAAATTAGGTTTAAGACAAATGATCCTTTCTAAATTCTTAGTTGGTGATTATGCTATGAGAATTTTCTCCTTTATTAATATGGTTGCTTGTATTGGTTGGGGTGCTGTTAATATCATGTCTTCTGCTCAATTATTAAATATTGTTAATAATGGTGCTTGTCCTCCATGGGCTGGATGTTTAATTTTAATCATTTGTACTATTTTAGTTACTTTCTTTGGTTATCACGTTATTCATCTTTATGAAAAATGGTCTTGGGTTCCAAATTTAGTTGCTTTTATTGCTATTATTGCAAGAATGGCCATGTCTGGTAACTTTGAATTTGGTACTATGGAAGGTGGTAAAACTACTGCTGGTAATGTTCTTTCATTTGGTGGTTCTATTTATGGTTTTGCTACTGGTTGGACTACTTATGCTTCTGATTATACCGTTTATCAACCAAGAAATGTTTCTTCTACTAAGATTTTCTTTGCCATCTTTATTGGTTTATATACTCCATTATTATTCACTTTAATTTTAGGAGCTGCTTGTGCTACAGGTATTAATACTGATCCAGCTTGGGCTGATTTATATAACTCTAATTCTATTGGTGGTTTAATCTATGCTATCTTAGTTCAAGATTCTTTACATGGGTTTGGTCAATTCTTATGTGTATTATTAGCTTTATCTACTGTTGCTAATAATGTTCCAAATATGTATTCTATGGCTTTATCTGCTCAAGCTACTTGGTCAAAATTATCTAAAGTTCCAAGAATTTTCTGGACTATTTGTGGTAACTTTATTACTTTAGCTATCTGTATTCCAGCTTATTATCATTTTGCTGATGTTATGGATAACTTTATGGATTTAATTGGTTACTACTTGGCCATTTATCAATCTATCGCATTATCTGAACACTTTATCTGGAATAAAGGTAACTTTGCTGCATACGATTATGAACACTTTTATGATAAAGATGTTTATCCAATTGGTTATGCTGGTGTTTTCGGATTCTGTTGTGGTGCTGCTGGTGTTGTTATAGGTATGAATCAAGTATGGTATATGTCTGTATTAGCTCATAAGATTGGTGATTACGGTGGAGATATCGGTTTCGAATTAGCCTTTGCCTTTTCCTTTATTGGTTATAACTTAACCAGACCTTTGGAAAGGAAATATACCGGCCGTTAATCTTTCTTCTTGTAACTACACTTTAACTTATAAACTTTTTATTATAGCTTTATTTTCTTCTTGATATCTTTTTCTTTAATCTTTTAATATTTGATTTGGGCTTTTACCTTTCTTTTTATTTTTGTACTTTTACTTATACCTTTCTAATATAAAACGATATTAATATTAATGTTACGTAGTGGTTATATATACACATAGATATAGCTATATTTATATCTATATCTATATCCATCTATTTACATGACAAAGTTAAACATGGATTCGTAAGTGTTCAACTTTCCTTCCAATCCAAACAATTTCAAAGCTGAATATATTTCTTTGGTAAGTTTGGTATCATTAACAATGGTCTGACATCTATTAGGATCACTCAAGTATTCATCCAAATGGGGTAACACCCACATCATTCTACCTAAATCTTGAGATAATCGAGCTGCTCTAATTAATATTTCAAAAACTGTATTATTGAATATCATAGCATGAATCTCAGGGTATGGTAAATTAGAATTTAAAATCAATGAATTCTCATTGACTTTAGAAACATTTAAACATACACGAGAAGTATTATCATTAATAGTATGAAGAATTAGTTTATTGAATAATGCATCAATGTGTTGATACTGGTGCATAGAAATACATGAATTCATTATATCGTAAATGTCCTGCAGCATTATATACAAGGGAGTTAAGCAGGTAAAGGTATTGGAGGGTATATACCTTTCGGAATAATTTTTATAATACATAGATTTAGAAATCATCGAAGTTAATTTGGTTTTATCAAGCAACTTCTCATATGATATCACTTCATTGATATTTAAGAAACTCAATAATTGTCGGAGTAATGGACCATTCTGTCGATGTACTTGATATCTAATTAATGATGGTAATATGGTAGGAGTATCTTCAATTAAGTGACGGAAATGCATGGACTGATATGATGGGAAAGCCTTTGATAGAACAAGTGATTGATGTTTATATTCAAACATACTGTTATGTACCAAAGATTCAAAGTTATAGAGCCCAACTTGATGGAATGTATCTAATAAAAATTTAAAGATTACCATATTGGGTATCCCATTTTGACAAGTCAATAATGTACTAGCAATACCTATAGCAAGATTTAAATGATCACCATCTTGATTGAACTGATTAAATGAAGAATTAAATCCCGACAAATACTCGTCATTGTTTAAACGAGTACTATGAAACTTTATAACATTATGTTTAGATTCATTAAATTGATTAATACTACCATAATAAGTCAAGTATTGAGAACTCTTAAAGAAAGTAAACAAATTCCTATATGTTCGAATAGAATTGAAATGGTCAGACGTTTTAATATCATTAATGAAATTGGACGTAGCTTCCCGATCTAATCGACTAAAGAATAGTTTGAAATCAGTAGGAGTTCCTTGACTTTTATCATACAAATTAGAAAGTAATTTGAGGATATTCTGTTGTTGCTGTTGTTGTCTTATATTGTTAATAAACATATCATTAATAAGTGCTGTTTTTACCTGTGGACCTTCTTGTAATAGTAATTTACGAACATTTAACTCTACCAATACACTATTAATAAGTGAAATGGCTAATAACATTAATGAACTCTTGATAGAAGCATCATTATACTCCAACTTTTCAACTTTTACAAGGCCTGGAATTTCTTTATAGCTTGTTATCGGTATATGTTTATAGTTCTCTTTATGATTCTGATCCTTAAATAGTAAATCCACATTATCAGAAGTCTTATTGAATATTCCAACAATATTCAGTCGATGCTTTACAAAGCTTTCAGCCGTAGCTTTCTTCTCTCGTGCATCCTCTACTCGTCTCTTAAAATGCTTTAAGGTTCTGGAAACCCGAAAATCGTCAATCCTTTTCTGGTCAATCGATTCAAAGTCAAATGGAGTTCCATCTTCATCAATCATATTATATGACGGGTCCAGATAGTGTCGTATAAATAGTAAATCTGTACTAGTTGAATGTGGTACAACATGGTGTCTATGATATCGTAGTATAAAACTAGAGTCATACATGACCCATTTTATACTACGACACATACCACCACTTGTTACTGATGACATAAGCGCAGTTTTACAGTGATATACTCCAATTTGAATGTGTCACAGTCTTTAAGAATCACTACAACTAACTCTATTCATAGTGAAAAATCAATCAGTCCATACAATATTTTGGTTCGGCATATTGGATACTGTGTGCAGGATACACTATATTGCACATGACTAGTCACAAGATACCATTCCTGCACACTATTCCCGACAACCTGTCCACAGTGTCAAATCGAAATTTTTCACTGATAAACTCCATTTTACCATAATTTGTAGCCCTACTGGTCTCTAATTACTTTCCAATTCTGTTTAACTACTGTCAGATATGAAGTTCTCATCATTGTTTGCCACTGCAATTGCTGCAAGTTCAGCTTTGGTATCTGCCTATAAAGAAGATCCTGTTGGAGGAGTTAATACTATTAACTTTTTCGTTGATTATTCCATAAAGGAATTACCTGAAGTTCAAGCTACTGATGTTGCTGATATTCATAATACTGAAACTGTATCTTTATTTTATACTGCTAAGAATGATGAAGATTTCCCAGTTTTAATTATTGGTGTAGGAGGTTCAGTCAATCATCCAGTTACTGGAGATATTGTATCTAATTTTACTGTTGGACAACTTGGACCAATTACTCTTGGACCAGGTGAATCAGAAAGTTTTGAACAAAAAGTTTCTGTCAATTTAGTTCCAGGTAATTATGTCATTAACCCTCAATTATATGTTGCTATTGATGAACAAGTTAGACTTATTCCAATTAGAGGTCAAGTAGTTACTGTTACTGATTTTCCAATTTCTTTCTTTAACCCTCAATTATTATTCTTAGAATTAATTTTGATTGCATCTTTTGGAGGTTTAATCTACTTTGGTTATGAAAGTTACGGTAAACAATATTTTGCTGGTACTAGTCCTGTGGCTGCTGCTAAAATTAAAAAGGCATCATCTCCATCAATTTCAACTGGTGCAGCTAAGCTCGATGAAAGCTGGTTACCAGAAAGTCACTTGAAGCAAAAGAAAGCCAAAAAGGCTAATTAATTTGGTCTGACTAACTAAAAGGGCTAATCCTTATTTCACTTCATTAACATTAACTTTTTTAATTCATCCCTATATGTATTTACTTTAGTTGACTACTACTAATAAACAGTTATATTGTATACTATATTACCTAATTTGGTTACTGCGGCTGTGTACTGCAGACAAGGCCAACTAAAATATAACCATAACATATCTCTATATGCAGGTGAGCTTCCTCCATGTGCAGGAGTTACCCAACTACTAATATCTACTATGCTTTCATCAATATTACGAAATATCCTCCATTAACACTTATAAACATTATACAAACAAGTGATATTTATACATTGGTAAGGTGGTCCTATCGGTAGGCGAAGGTATATCGAATTTTGGTGTGAAATAACGGAAAATTCATCGGGATATTGAGTAGAATATATTCCATTCAGTATATAGCATAGCCCTAACCGACAGTATGGATCAGTCTATAGAACTACATTTTGATGCTGGTACCAGAGCATTTGTACTTCAAAGTAACGGTCATTCACTAATTGTTCGACATCCATTCCCTACATTCACAAATGAATCCAGACATACCATTCATCGACTTGGAGGTAGAAGTTCAAGTTCCAAATCCAAATCCAAATCCAAATCCAATTCTAATTCTAATGCCAATGGTTCAACTCTTTCTAATAAAGTACTAGTGGAATTTGTACGACTGGATTATCTTGATATGGCAAGTTTCATTAATATAACACCTAAACGAAAGAAATTACTTCGATTTTTAGGTTTATTATATATAAAGGGTAATACTTATCTTGGATTTATAACAGGAGAAGAAACTGTTGCTTATTCAATTGGGGATAGAATTATGAGAATTACTAGTGTGGACTTTTATTGTTTGAATAGTGATGAATATGATCATTATCTACAAATTGATGATATGCCTGATCCAACAAGAGAAGGTAATAAACCTCATATATATCCTGCTTCATCAGTTCGAAAATTCTTAATGAGTGGTTCATTTTATTATCTGAAATCTTTTGATATAACTACTCATTTTGGTCATAGATTTACTTATTCTAAAATGAAAACAAGATTAGTTGGTGATAATCCTTATTTTCGAGTATTTATGTGGAATTCATTTATGGTATCTGAATTTATAGATTTTAGAAATCGTTTAACATCTGATGAACAAATTTCATTTGATGTTTGTGGATTTTTAACAACAATAACTAGAGGTTTTGCTCAAACTTTAGATACAACTATTGGAGATTCTCGAGCTCAATTAACTATAATTACAAAACAATCATGTTTTAAAAATGGTCCATTATTTGGAGAATGGGGGTGTGATGAAGATGGAGCTGTATCTAATTTTTCAGAATCAGAAGTCTTGGTTCATACAAACAAATATTGCTTTTCTTATGTAATAATAAGAGGAAATGTCCCAATATATTGGGAACTAGAAAGTAAAATTATGAAGAAGAATATATTATCAAGTAAGAAAGTACTCTTAGGAAGATCATTTGAATCATCTCAATTTGCATTTAAGAAACATTTTGAAGAATTAGAACGTCAATTTGGTCATATTCATATTATAAATGCAATATCTCGAGATCCAAAATCTTATAAGGGAATATTAACTCAAGCTTATGAAGAACATATTAAATTTTTAAATAAATCAAGAGATGATGAAATTAAAGAAGGTATATTAACTGAATCTCAACCAAATAAATTAAGTTATACTTATCTTCCAATAACTACGTCAAATATGAAAAAGTATGGTTATAGTAATCGAACTCAACCAGATATTTATCATGTATTACAAGATTCAATTTATAGATATCAAGCAACAGTATATGATATTGAAGATGGGAAATTTACTAATAAACAATTGGCAGTATTTCGAATAAATTCATTTGATAGTCTTACAAAAGCCAATTATATATCTAAAGTTGTAAGTCAAGAATTAATTCTTTCAGCATTTAGAATTCCTATTGGAGAAGATGTTGTATTTAAACATGCAAAATTATGGGCAAATAATGATGAACAAATATCTAAAATTACTGAAGATTATATTTCAACATCAAATAAATTAAATACTTCAAGATCAATGACAACAAAGGCAGCATCATCAGTTAAATCACAAATAAGTAAGAAATATTTTATGGATATTAAACCAACCACTTCAGGAATGTTAAAATTATTAGGAAAGATGGAAGAACAAATTAATATAAGTATTTTAAATCCAATTCATGATTATGTATCTAAAAAGTTAGCCAAAGAATCTCAATATTATAGTTCAGAAGGTGAAATTAGTTTATTTGCTGCAACATTTAATGTTAATGGTATAAATTATGAAGGAGATTTAAAAGATTGGTTATATCCATCAAATGTTAAAGATCAAGATTATAATTTAGTATTTGTAGGATTTCAAGAAATTGTTCAATTAAATGCATCACAAATGATTAATACTGATGCATCTAATTTAACTTCATGGGAAAGAAATATTTTAAAATGTTTAAATCAATATTCACCCCAAAATTCTAAATATGTATCCATGTGGAATGGACAAATTGGTGGAATTGCTCATTTAGTATTTATTAAAGAATCTGATCTTAATAAAATTAGTTATGTAGAAGGTTCACTTAAAAAGACAGGATTTGGAGGTATAAGTGCTAATAAAGGTGCAACAGCTGTAAGTTTTAAATATGGTACAACTAGTTTTTGTTTTGTAACTTCTCATCTTGCAGCTGGATTTAATAATGTTGATGAAAGACATCATAATTATAAAAGTATTATGAAAAATATAACATTTTCAAAAAATCGAAAAATTAGAAATCATGATGTTGTTATATGGTTAGGAGATTTTAATTATAGAATATCTTTACCATATAAAAATGTTATTGAATTAATTGAAGAAAAGAATTATAATAAATTATTTGAATTTGATCAATTAAATTTAGAAATGGCTAATGGAGAAAGTTTCCCATATTTTGCTGAACTGGAAATTAATTTTCCTCCAACTTACAAATTTAATAATGGATCTCATGAATATGATACCAGTGAAAAGCAAAGAGTACCTGCTTGGACAGATAGAATCTTATATTTATCTCGAGTTGTTAAACCAATTAATTATGGATGTGTAAGAGATATAATGTTTTCTGATCATCGACCTGTTTATGGACAATTTAAGATAAAAGTAACAACAATTGATAAACAAAAAATGTCAGAATTAAGTTCGAAATTTTATGCTGAATATAAAAAGGAACCAGGAAATGAAAAATTCATTTTTGGATCGGATTTTTCATTTTTATTAGATGATGATCGTCAAGCATTACCAGCTCCAAGTTCAGAAATTAATAAATGGTGGTTAGAAGGAGGGAAATCAGCTAAAATAAATATTCCAGAACTCAATAATGATGAACTTGAACCGGATAAACATCATGTTATAAACCCTCGATTACCTATTAACCCTTTTGAACCCACAAATGAACCGGAAGTCATTCTCAAAAAGCTATATTAGACAGACTTAGATTAGATAAAAAGTTTATATCACGAATAAAATCAATACCGTAGTATACTCACTTCTACTGAGACTTGTCCTGTTTATCAGTTTCTGTTTTAGTTTCTGTTTCTGTTTCAGCATCTCCAGCATCAGATTTAGTTGCAGCTTCAACTTGCTTACTCTCAAGTTCGGCCTCTGCATCCGCAAGCAATTGATCCATCTTGGCTTCTAAAGCATCCAACATCTTTTCTAATCCCAGAGCTCGTTGCTCGCCCTCGGTAAGATGCTTGTATAACTCTGCTATACTAGCAGGATCTCTATCTTGAGTCATTTCTATTAAGCTTATTGCATTAACTAGAAGGGTGGTGGTTGACATAGTTTGTCGGTCGGTTTTCAGTACTCATATCGCACCGACCGCGCTCGGATCGAATATCGAATATTCGCATATCGAATATCGAATATCGAATCGAATATCGAATCTCAACGAAAGGTTACCTTTTCATATATTGGACTATTTACGTATAATAATGATAGAAAGAGAATTGAAAGCTTAGGGAGATAAGCACAACATAACCATTATGAATGTTTTTCAGTTGTAGAGAATGTATGTATGTATGTTTGTTAATTTTTATGTTTCCAGACAATAAATAAAAGAATAGAGAACTAGTATAAAACTAGATAATAAATTGACCTCATGAGATTGATTAGATATCACCATTTCTGTGAAGACCATTAAGAATAGATATTAATGATAAGAAAGATGCTTGTGAAACATCTTCATGGACACCAACACCCCATCTAGTCTTATTATTAGATAAAGTTACTTCAATATAAGTAGCAGCTTTAGCACTTGATTCAACCCCTAAAGAATGTTCATGATAATGTTTAACATTAAGATTAATATTCAAATATTTAGAAAGTGCATCATTAAAAGCAGAAAGTTGACCATTACCTTTACCTTCAATCTTAACAATTTCATCCTTAATTTGAATTTCGGCATTAATTTGTTTAGTACCTTTAGATGGAGTTGAAATAGAATAATCAATTAATTTATAAGTTTGACCTTCAACTTTATCATCTCCTTGATAATCAATAAAGTATTCTTTTATAAATAAATCACATAATTCTTCATTAGTTAATTCTTGTCCCTTCACTTCAGCACGTTCTTGAACAACTTTTGAATAAGCAACTTGTAAACCTCTTGGTAAATCTAATTCCAAATTTCTTAAAATAACCCAAGCTGATCCACCTTTACCAGATTGTGAATTAACTCTAATAATAGCTTCATAAGTTCTACCAATATCGGCAGGATCCAATGGTAAATATGGCATTTCCCAATGAACATGAGATTTCTTTTGTTCCTTAGCTTCAAGAAGTTTCTTTTCATGAGCTGAAAATCCTTTCTTAATTGCATCTTGATGTGATCCACTAAATGCACAAACCACAAGTGATCCACCATAAGGAGCTCTTGCATGAACTGGGATTTTATTACATTTTTCTACCACATCAATAACTGAATTTATATCAGAAAAATCTAATTTTGGAGTTACACCTTGAGTGTATAAATTAAGAGCTAAAGTTACTAAATCAACATTACCAGTTCTTTCACCATTACCAAATAAACAACCTTCAACTCTATCAGCACCAGCCAATTGAGCTAATTCTGCAGCTGCAACACTACAACCTCTATCATTATGAGGATGTAAAGATATACATATCTTTTCACGTTCAGAAATATTAGTAGCAAAATATTCAACTTGATCAGCATAAATATTTGGAGTAGCCATTTCAACAGTTGCAGGTAAATTAAATATAATTTTATGATCTTCAGTTGGTTCCCAAGCATTTTTAACAGCTTCACATACTTCAATAGCATAATCTGAATTAGTATCAGAAAAGGTTTCTGGAGAAAATTCAAAATCCCAAATAGTACCTTGTTGAGTTGGATCATCTTTAGTTAAAGATCTAACTAATTCAGTACATTTTACAGCTAAAGCTTTTGATTCTTCCTTTGTTAAACCAAATACGACATTTCTAAAACAATCAGAAGTAGCTAAATATATATGAACAGTAGCTCTTTTAGCTCCACGAAGTGATTCAACCGTTCTTTTAATTAATTCAGGACGACATGGAGAAAGAACTTGAATTGAAACATCATCAGGAGCAGTTTCTACTGCAAATCTAGTGAAATCAAAATCAACTTGAGAAGCAGATGGGAATGCTACTTCGATTTCTTTAAATCCAACTTCAACTAATTTAGCAAAATAAAGTTTCTTTTCGGAGATGGACATTGGATCAGGTAATGATTGATTCCCATCACGTAAATCTGTTGATAACCATCTTGGAGCTTTAGTCAAAGTACGGGAAGGCCATTGACGGTTAGGAAGATTCACTTGAGGAAATGCTCTGTATTTAACAGAAGGATCTTTTAACATAGGCATATTTAATTTAAGTTATTTCGGACTTGTAATTGTATTAATCGCAGTACTTAACTTAAAGTATTGGATTCAATAATAGATTTACTAAAGATTATACACACGGATGTAACACACACTTTATATATAAGTATATATATATTGTAAACTCTGACGATAGTCACAAAACCAATATCTAACCAGTTACAGTATCAAAAGTGATTGTGACTAATTGTCATAGTTAACTGAAAAATTTTTGTTCCCCAGATATTGGAAAGGCCTGCACAGGGCCACATTTTTCAATTTGCAGCGCACTGTCATTGTCGTTGCTCATCCCGAATAGTGAGACGACTTCTTGGTCTTATATATAGCGGCAAGGAGTTTCGGTTAGTGGCGGACGTGCACTTCCGGCACCGGCCAGACGGACTAGCGGGTCCAGTTGAGAATTTTTTTGTTTAACTAGTAATTATATAAGTCATTGATTGATTATACGTTTAAATCACTTATGTATGTGTCATACTATGAGACCCTTTCTTTTCATGGCTGTAGACGGATCTTAGCGGACTTTTAGTAATATTGTTTTGTATTGTATTGTTTTGTATTATTTTGTTTTGTTTATATTGTTCTACAGTAGGTTGCAAAATTATTCTAGAGAGAGAGATACTTGTAATTCTTTTATAATAGTTATTATATATTAATTGGAGTGACAATGATATTATGATAAAAGAAACAGGGTCTTTATTGTATAATGGTAATTGAAAATAAAAAGGTATATATCAATAGTAAATAGAAGAAAGGAAGAAAAGAAAAGAAAAGTAAAGAAATACTAATAAGATAAATATAGTATAGGAAAAGTAGTGAAACATAAATTAAAAGTAATAGTAATGTAATAATGTAATGGCAAATATGACATGAATATGGATAAAAAGTTGATAACAATACATAAATTTGGAATTAATCTTATTACTAATTGTGAAGACCAAAGTAAAGACCTAAAATAAGAGCAAGAATGACAATAATAAGAGTGACAATAATAGCACACCAAATCTTCTTCTTTCTAGCAGCTCTAGCAGATTTAACAGCCTTTTCAGTATGACCTAATCCACCTTCAATATCATGTTGAGCTTGATGAACAGTTTCATCAATTTGTTGAATTTGTTGATCTTGTTCTACAACTAATTCTTCCATATCATGAACTAATTGAGTTAATTCAGCCATTGTCTTTTCTAATTTTAATAATTCTTGATGTCTAACTTGAACTTCATTTAATACAACACGAGCTTCACCTCTTCTATTAGATTGTAAAAGAGCTTGTTGGAAATATTGTTGAGGATCTCCACTTTCAACAACTTGTTGAATTTCTTGTTCGGATGCTTCAGGTCTGATAATTCTATATTGTCTTTCACTTTGAACTTTACTTTGTTCTTTATGTTTAGATTCAATTAATCTATAGTTTTGAATCAATTCTAAGAATCTTCTTTTAGTAACTTCAGCTTGTTCTTGTTTAGTTCTATCATGATCTTTAACAGCTTGAGTTTGAACTTGTTTAATTCTTTCCTTTAAATTTGCTTGTAAAGTAGTGGCTTCATTAACTAGATTATCAATTTGTTGAGTATTATATTCAGTATCAGCTTCATTTAAATCAACTTCATTAATTAAATTTTGTTGCTTTTTATCAATTAATCCAATTAAATTAGAATATTGATCTAATGAACTATTTATATCATGAATTTCATTCATAAATGTTCCTAAATCATCAGATCCTGAAGAATATTTATTATAGTTACTTAACTCATAAGAGTTATTGTTATAGTATGGATTGTTACTCATTGTAATAGTAATGCTTTAAATGCTCTGTTTAATATTATGGGAGAATTGAATTGAGTGTCTTGTCTAGTCTTTAGATTAGTTTAAGACGGCGGGAAATTACTAGTCTTTAATGGTAAAACAAAGGAGTGAAGGAAACCAAATAAAACTTATATAATTAAGATTATTTGATTGTATAAATATATGAATGACTTATTTGTTCACTATATAACTAATTATGATTAATAGTCAATGCAGTGAAATAAAATTATTAGTCGTAATCAAGAATGTCTGAGTACTGAGTACTGATATTGCTCGTTTAGTGCGGGACGGAATGGAATGGATGGGAATAACTTAACAGTATATAACTCAAACAGTTAGAGAAAACAGATCCAGTACGTATTCAATGGATTGAACTAACTATGACACACTGATTTTCACTGAACAAGATGAGAATGAGAATGAGAATGAGAATTAGAATAAACACGATAGTAAAACTTTTGAACTAAGGCACTTTTCGCTTTTTCGTTTTTCGTCTTTCTTTCGTTTGTTTTTTTTCGGTGAAAAATGGGTACAAAAAAAAGATTGTATGGGTAATGCGTGTTAGAGGGTTAAATGTCGTGTATGCTGATGGCTGAGTTGGGTTAACTTCTATAGAATATATAGGATAAATAGGAGAGTATATGAGTCGAATGTTAGGTACGGTGCTGTCTAGAGATGTTCAGCTGAATACGATGACTGTGACTGTGACTGTGACTGTTTTTTTTTTGGTTATTCTTACTGCTATTATGGCTGTGAATGACAGGCCTGACAATTTCCCGTTTAATCCTAATTAAAATAAAGCCTAATTGTGCCCAGGCCATAGCCCCAAGAAAATGCGCACCCACGCCGCCGCCGTGCAGCATCAAGTCATGTCACACAGGAGTCAATACATAGTAAATTTAAATCTAAATCTACTAAATGTCATGTCAAACGTGTCATTTGAAGGCTATATACTATTAGGTAATAAATGTCTGTCTGTATTTTATAATTACAGTTTCTTTAAATCATAATCTGCTCAGAAAACTCTTGTAGATCATTACCTAAATGTTCAGATCATTGCCTAAACCAGCATACACTACTGTATACTATCTCTTGTCGCATTTTTTTTCTGCTGTGTCATTTGTCGCGAATACTTTGAGACACTAGAAACTCACACTTGGTATAATACACGACAAAGCTCAGTATGGAATATTAATCTGATCAATGGCTGTAAAAATAGGCTCTGTACCGGCATTATCCAATGAATTATATACTGCCAACTCATCAGGCAGCTGGACATGAAGGCTACTTCACTCCTGAAGATGGCTCACTATTCATAAAGGCCACTGACCAGCAAGAAATTGACTTTTATACTCAAGTACAAGCCCATGATGATGAACAAGATGATGAACAAGATGATTCATACTTGGGCTCAAAGCTTTCAGATTGGATGCCTCTATATATGGGAACATTGACTAGTGGAGATATCACTAAATCAAACACATCAGCAACCACTAACAATAACAATAACAATAACAATAATAATAAAAAGTATATTGTCTTACAGAACCTCTACCAGGGCTTTAAACGTCCCAGCATTCTAGATATAAAGCTCGGAGCTTTATTGACTGATCCAGATTCCACACTGCCTGATAAAATTGCTAGATTAAAAGAAGTTAGTCAGTCAAGTACAAGTGGATCTTTACATTTTAGAATTTGTGGAATGGACGTTTACAATGGTAATAATACTAAACTACCTACTGATATATTTCCTAATATGAATAAAGATGCATTGGAAATAAAGAAAGATAATGAATATATATTTTTCAATAAGCTTTATGGCCGATCATTAACAACCGATACTATAAATGAAGGAATCTTACTCTATTTCAAGCATAACTTTGCCGAACAACAATTGGGATCTAGAATTATTCGGAGATTATTAAGTACATTCCTTAAACGATTACAATTACTATACAATTGTATTCTTGATTATGAAATCAGGATATACAGTGGATCACTCTTATTTATATATGAGAGTGACTTATCAATGTATGGAGAAGGTATACTTGACGATGATGAAAAGTACGATGAACTTGATCCTCTTGTTCAGGAACCCATCATTGAAGTTGATGATGATGATGATGAAGATGAAGATGAATATGAAGATGGAGAAGATACTCAACAATCACTGCAACAATTCACTCCTCTTAGCAGTCTACATTTTATAGACTTTGCCCATGCAAAATTCGTCAAAGGTAAGGGTCATGATGACAATATAATTATTGGGATTGAGAATTTAATCAATATATTTGAACAACTTGTACAAGATTACAAATAATTAAGAAGATTATTAAATGATAACGGATTTTATGATATTCGTATTTACAATTAAAATGAATCAAATGATTAGATAGATAAATAGACATAGAACAAAAAAGGATAAAGAAAAAGTTGGAATGAATAATACTATTGGAATACTTATAATAATTTAGTAATCTTACCAATAGCAATGGTAGTATCTTGATCTCTTAAAGTAAATCTACCTAATTGAGGATAACTAGCATAAGTTTCAGCACAAACAGCTTCATTGGCTTCTAAAACAGCAATAATTTTCATACCTTTCTTAGCAAATGCAGGAGGTTTCTTAGATTTTCTATTAGTACCCTTTTCTAATTTATGCTTTAATTCAATAAATTTAACTTCTTCAATAGCAGTATGTAAATGCATAACACATGAGAACCCATTGGATAAAATCGATTTTAATTCAACAATGGCAATTTGTGCTTCAAATCTAACAACAGTATTAACAGGATTCTTTGGAGATGTTAATACATAACCAGTTTGAATATCTTCTTCTTCAACTCCTTTAAGTCTTAATCTAACTTGTTCACCACAAAAGGCTGAATCACATTCTTGTTCAGTTTCATTATAAACAGTTAAAACTTCAACATTGGTCTTATTTGGCATAATAATTAAACTACCACCCTTTTTAATATGACCAGATTCAATTTTACCTTCAACAACTGTACCTAAATCTTTCATTTTACCAGCAATTGGTAACATAAATGGAGCATTAATTTTTCTATTAACAGTTTCCATATTATCTAAGAATTCTAATAAAGTTGGACCTTTATACCATGGACATTCAGTTGAATTAACTTGTTCCTTTAATCCAGCTCCGGTATAACCAGATACTGGCATACAAATAATATCTTCTTTAGCATAACCAATACCTCTTAAGAAAGTAGAAAGTTTAGTAATACATTCATTATAACGTTCTTGAGACCATGAAACTGTTGGATCATCCATCTTATTAACAACAACTACAATCTTATTAACTCCTTGAGTTTTAGCTAATAAAGCATGTTCTCTTGTTTGACCACCTTTTTCAAATCCAGTTTCATATTCACCTTTTCTGGCTGATATAACTAAAATACCAACATCAGCTTGTGAAGCTCCACCAATCATTTCAGAAACATACATTTTATGACCTGGTGCATCTAAAATAGTATATTTTCTCTTTTCAGTTTCAAAATAAGCTTTACCAACTTCAATGGTTTTACCATCATTTCTTTCTTCTTTGTTAGTATCCATAACCCAAGAAAGATACCAACCTTGTCTACCAGCATCTTTTGCTTCTCTTTCATATTTTTCAATAGTACGTTTATCAACAGATCCAGTTAAATATAAAAGGTTACCTCCCATAGTTGATTTACCAGCATCGACATGTCCCATAAAAATAATTGAAAGATGTTCTTTACCACCAAATAAATCTTTAACAACTTCTTCGTCAATTTCTTCTTCTGGAACTTCAACACTTGGAGTTGGAGCCTTTTTAATTGAGCTTGAGGCAGAAACTGGAACTGATGATGGTTTAGATTGAGCAACTGGTGTAGATTCTTTCTTTGGTTCTTCTTCTACTACTTTTTCAACTGGTGCTTCTTCTTTTACTTCTTCTTTCTTTGGTTCTTCAACTGGAGTTTCAACTGGTACAGGAGTAGCTTCTTTAGTTGATTCAGTAGTTTCTGAAGTTGAAGTTGGAGCTGGAGCTGGAGATGCCTCTTTAGATGCAGGGGTCTCTTTCTTAGCTGGAGCATTAGCAAGTTTAATAGTACTAGATGGAGCTAATTTCAAAGTCTTCTTTGGTTTGGCGGAATTTAATGAAGCTTGAGCAGCAGCCTTTTGCTTTTCAAAATCAGCTAACGACATACCTTGAGAACCAGCTGGAGCTCCAGCACCAGAATCTTGATCATCAGTTGAATAATTGTTTCTGTTATTATAGTTTTGATATCCTCCTCTGTTATTATAGTTTTGGTATCCTCCTCTATTGTTATAGTTTTGGTATCCTCCTCTATTATTGTTATTGTTATATTGATTGGTGTTGGTATTGTTATAATTTTGATATCCTCCTCTGTTATTGTAATTTTGGTATCCACCTCTATTATTATAGTTATTATTATTATAATTATTAGGTTGATATCCACCTTGATATCCACCTATAGGTTGTTGTTGCTGTTGTTGTTGCTGTTGTTGAGCATTATATTGATTATACCCTTGATATTGTGGTTGGTAACCTCCTTGAGGTACAAATGTTTGAGCACCTCCGGCATTGTAATAGTTTTGTTGTTGACCAGCATTGTATTGATTGTATTGCTGTTGTTGGCCTTGACCTTGACCTTGACCTTGTGATGCTCCACCAAGTGCGATGTTTTGCAAGTCTTGAGCCAATTTTTCTGGCGTGTACCCTTGCTGTTCAGACATGACTACTAACTAGTTATCGGACTACGAATTAACTCGGATACTCTCAAATCAATGAACTTCCCACTAATTAATTTACCCTAGTGATATTTCAAAAATTTTTATTTGATCCTCGAAGAGACTGAAATTTTTTTTAGTAGTGAGCAGGGCAGGTGCATCCATGCATCAATAGTTAGCTTATGTGTCACGTGGCCAGATCAGTGAACTATAAACTATATATCTCTAAAGAATGATTGCAACCGTATTTTGAAATCTTGTAAGAACCAATTACTACACGTTGCATTAATCAATTGGTGTAAGTATCCTTATTAATTCCATTTACTGTCCAAGTGTGACAAACAACCACTACTGAATATACCTGTACCTCACTATACTACACTATACTATAACTTTATCTTAGTGCATCTTATCCCGCAGTTAAATGTCGCACAGAACAAACAAAAAGGGGAGGACATCAATTGGGACTTCCCACACTTTCACTTTATCACGGTCAATTTCAATTGTACTCAATTCTCTTCTGTTCAATTGTTTAACAATTGATTGTTAGATTATATAGCATAGGTAAGTGGCCGTTCAGATATCGAAGCCAACATTTTGCACTATTATAATAATATTAATAATAATAATATTAATATTATTAATAGGCATAATTTCGATCTGTACTGAAGTATATACCCCCATACCCCTTTCAATTGCAACCTTTTTCCAATTCTTCTAGTTGTTATTATTCTAATCAATTATGCCAATCTTTGGAGAAAAACCAGTGACATCAATCACTATAAAAATTAATCAATTAAGTCAACCTCATAGGTATGATGATGATGATGATATAGATGATTCACCTGAACTTCAATTATCAAATTTATTGGAATTAATTAAAATTCAACCATCATCTGGAGCAACTGAAGCTGCAAGAGCCATTAGAAAAAAAATTAAGTATGGTGAATCAGTTGAAGAACAAATAAGAGCATTAAATATATTGGAATTATTAATTTTAAATTCCGGTAGAAAAATTGGTCCAATTATTGCAAGAGATGATAAATTAATAGATGTTTTAAAGGGAATTTTAACTGGTAGTGGTAAAACTGGTTTAAGTTTATCTTATGATAAAGAAGTTCAACAAAAGGTTAAAGAATTGGCTATTGGTTGGAAAACAGAATTAGAAGAATTAGAAGGTTATAAATACTTTGCATGTTTATGGCAATTCATTCCAAAATCAAAATCAAAGCATGGACGTACTTCATCACGTTCAATTTCTTCTCCTGCTCCATCTTCAAGTCGTCGTACTGTTGATGCTGATTACGATGATGATGATAATACTGATGATTATAGACGTAGTAATCAGTCTAATCGTAATCATGGTCATCATGACAATAATGGCTATGAAGATGATGAATATGATAATAATGCAGTCTATGATTCTCCTAAATATTCAAGACCAAAATCTCCTCCTCCACCTCGTCCAAGAGTATCATCTCCATATAATGGTGATAATGGATTGGATAAATCTAAAGATAAACAAAAGGATAAAAAGGATAAAAAGAAGAAGAAAAAGGGAAAGATTGGAGTCAAATATGCTGATGAAGAATTTGAAATCCCTCAAATCAATTATACTCTTGAAGCCCCTAAAATTAGAACTTTAATTGGACAATGTCATACCCATACTACTGGATTAACTAATGCATTAATTGTATTACCTGCTGGTGAATCACCTTTAGACAATGATAAAATTAGAGCAGAATTTGACAAGTGTAAGAAGATTAGAAGAAAAGTATTAAGATATTTACAATTTGTAGGTGCTGGTGGTGAAGCAAATAAGACAGCAGAAGTAATAGCCATGGATGAAGAATTTCTTGGTAGTTTAATTGGAGCAAATGAATTGTTGGTTGAATCCTTTAAACAATTTGATGCTAAATGTGGTATTCCAACTGTAGGAGTTCCAGCTCCAACATATGGTGAAGAAGAAGAAGACGATGATGATGAAAGTTATAGTGGTGAAAGTTATTATGATAGTGAAGATTCAGATGAAGAAGAAGCCTCTGAACAACTGATCAGTCAAAGGTTACAAAATACTACTATTGAAGGTAGTAGTAGCCAACCTGTAGTTGATTATACTATACCAAGAAAATCTCCACCACCTCCACGTCCTTCCAAACCTTCTAAGTTAATCAGTAGAGCTTCTCCCGCACCTGTTTCTTATACACCACCACCTGCAAAGCAAAGTATAAGGAAGTCACAACCAATTGCTGATGATAATGATCCTTTTGGTGATAATCATGCTGTTCAACATGAAAGATCAATTTATGATTGAATTAATTAATTCATTCATTCATTCATTCATTCATTCATTCATTCATTTATTCGTCATTTTTATTGTATTTATAATTTGTTTCTATGTAATATACAATGCATTAATACGTCTATACATCTATTCTCTTTTGATAGTTTGTTGTTTATTCTTTTTATTGGTACTGACACTGTAGTAGAAGGCACCACCAAGAACGAAAATTGATCCAATATAACCAGAAGTAGATACTTTATTATCAAATAAAAGTACACTCAAAAGTAAACTAATAAATTTCCGAACTATTAATGCAACTGTAACAGTTAATGCTGAAGTTTTACTTGCTAATATATTTACACCTCTAATACATAAATATTGAGTTCCAACATTAACTAATAAGCTAATAAATTGATTTGAAATTGGTATATCTTGAGATATATAATGATCATCATTCCATATAACTTTAAACTCTTGTAATAAGAGAGGTGAAATGAATAAAAATAATGGAAGTGCTAAAAAATGAGTATAAAATAAACTCTCTTGCCAATAAGTTCCATAAGCTTTAAATAAAGATTCATTAAATAAGCCCATAAATGCTGATAATATAGTTGCAAATAATAATATAGATATTCCCATTAAAAATTCATAATTTATAATGATTTTATGTGATGGAGTTTCAGGAAATGCTAATGGAATATTTGATATTAATATACCCAAAGTAATAATTATACCAGATATTATTTGATTACGATTATAAGATTTACCAGCAAATAAATATCCAATAATCATAGTTACTACGGTTCCACAAGATCTAAAAATTATATGAACTGGAATTGTAATATTAAATCGGGCCACTTGATTATTTAATATTGATACTGTAAAATACATAATAACAAGAATCCCCCATTTCTTAACCGGAATATTGGTTTGTTTAAGGTATAAGTATCTCCAATTTGAAGATTTAAAATCAGTATTGGCAAAATAACTTATTAATGATACAAATAAGAATTGACTAAAAGTAATAATAGATCCAAGTCCATATTCCAGATGATTATTCTTAAATAAATTCTCCAACACAAACACATTGGTACAACAACCGCCAAAAACTTGATACACAATTAATAACCATTGTGATAAGGTTATATAAGTCAAATCTGTATGTACCATACCTTTCAGACCCCGTACTCCACGAAATGGTACAGCGAATAAATAAATATTTATTTTATTTATTTTTGTTTGTTAAGTCCGGTCTTGCGAAAAATCGCATCTAAATGAAAATAAATAAAAATAATAAATAAAATTAAATAAAATTAAATAAAATTAAATAAAATTAAATAAAATTAAATAAAATAAAATAAAATAAATAAAAATAAATTATTCAGCCTTAAATAGTAATACCTAATAAGACCGGTCGTTCACCAACTGTAATTGAAAATTGGTTGAAGCATGTCTAAACATGCAAGCATGACTACTACAAGCTCATCTTCACTGAATAAGAGTAGTAATTCATGGAAATCACATCGAAAGAAATATCAGCCCCACTTTCAGAAACAACCTCAACCACAATTACCACCAATTGAATCATTCTTTTTAGATAATATTGTTAATAACGAATTAAAGGATGAATCTCAACAAGTAGTAGATCAATTATTGAATGTTACTAAGAATTATAAGTCGGATCTTCGACAAGAGTTTGAACGGAAACTTTATTACGAAAGAAAAATCCAAGATAAGAATACTGATATTGCTAAATTAGCTAATTCCGTTAGAAAATCTTTAGTACATAAACAAAAACGATTACTTAAGACTATTTCTAGTACATCCAATTCCAATGGAATCATATCAGGTGATGATAATCATTTTAGTAGTGTTATGGAATCAGAAGTTGATCAATTATTAAAATTATCTATAAATAATTCTCGTCAAATTAAAAAATTAGCATCAAGATTAGCTGCAATAGATAATAAAGTAAGTAATAAAAAGGAAATTATTACTAATCCAATATCTACTAGAAGAAATGATTATCCATTAGTTCATAAATTACTTGCTGAACCTCGTCATTATATTGCTAATGAAGATTCAGTGATTATTGAAGACTATACCAATAACATCAGTTTTAATGAGAATTATCTCGATACTCATCATGACAAATATAGTGATGACTCTGTTTCCAAATCATCTGTCAAATCTTCTGAAAATGCTTCACTAATGAATATAACCAAAGATGCAGTACTACCAGTACAAAATCCTATAACCAAAGACTCAGTAGTAGACCCTATAACGACCCCTACTAAACCAAAAATCCAACTTATCAAAGGTCCCAGTCCTTCTCCAGATCATCCACCACCACATGAAATAAACCCTGATGAATTTGAATTATTTGTATCGTCATCCATATCAAAATATCGAGAGAAACAAAGCAAGAAATACCTCGACAGTGACCCATTTCTGAATCCTGAAAATGGGACTAACCTGAGTTCCACAGACACAGCTAATAATGATAAGGATTTTGCTCCTTATCATGTGGTTAATAATCCAATCCATCTATTATATTCTACCTTAATATCAAATCCCAAGTATGTGGAAAACTCTCCAATTCAAGAAACTGGAAATCCATTCTCATCTATACTTAGTGTCAAATCTCCTGCTACCATAAAACTGACACTACAAACATCACATTTCAAAAAGCTCCGAATCAATGGGTCTCCCATAACCTCAGAAACATTTAAGAAGAAACAAGAAAAGGAGTTAGAACAGGGACAAACTCTCGCAAAACAACATAATGCTTTAGCAGAATCATTGTTGGATACGTTAAGACTTGGAAGTGATGAAGAATTCTGGAATTCGTCTGGTTTAGTTACGGAGACTGAGACAGAAACTGAAACTGAAACTGAAGAAGATTCTAGAAAAGCAAATAGTAATGGAGATGGACATGGACATGCAGATGGAGATGCAGATGATGCAGATGATGCAGATGATGACGATGAAGATGACGAAGAAGATAAGGAAGATTTGAAGAGAATTCGTCGTGCACTTACTATGCTGATATCATCTGAATCGTCTGATACAGACTCATCAGAGGAAGAATCCAACAATGGTACAAGTATATCTAGTACCAATAAGTATTACAATAATCTTAAAACAGATTTGATTCAAAAGAATACTAAAGTAAGTAAAACATCTAAAAAGTCCAGTAAATCAAGAAGGAGAAACAGATTCGAATACTATAATAAGGAGTCATCACCTACTCCCAAACATAAACCTTCACATCATATATTAAAGCCTAAGCGATCTATTTTGAAGCTGCAGACTCCTAAATTACAACCAAAGTCAAGCACCCTTGTTACATCATCGACTCTGGTTGAAGAAGAACCGATAGAACCAAACCCAATAAATGAGTATGATAATCGAAATGCCTTAGCCTCCATAAATAATGCATTTGATTCAAAGATAAGAAATTCTGTTAGTCAAACCATTGCTAAGGGATTAATACTTAGTATATCTGAAATAAATACTCATGAACATAATACTGATAATGAAGAAGAATATGATGAATATGATACTACTACTAATGATAATAATGACCATGATATGATTGATACTACAAGTACAACTACAACTATAAATTCCATAACAAAACTTAAAACCCTTATACTGTAATTATTATTATATATTAGACATTAATATAGGATGAAACATAACTCTAGATACAGAGAAAAAAAAAAGAAAAGAAAATAAAATAAAATAAAAGCAATGCATAGTTGAAATATTAATTAAGGCAAGGGTAGGATATATGCAAGTAGTATAATTAAGTATAATTAAATTAAATTACATTATAATATATTTTATGATAGTCTAAAAGAACCAAACATAAAAGAACCAAAGAAATACTATAATAAACACCACCAACCACATTCGCCACGTTATACCTGCTCTTTGACTCATTAAAATCATTTTATTATAAGTATTTTTTAAAGTAACTCTACCTCTTTCGAATTGATTGGTTATTTCATCATTAAGTTTAATAGATTTATTAATTTCAACTCCCATTCTTTCTCCTAAATTCTTTAAAAGAGCCACTTTTTGTCCCATACCTTCCATTTCATCATTATTTTGAGATTCTAAACTCAGTAAAAATGATTCATTATGCTTAGCTGTTGATGTTTGAACAGGATCATATGGTGATGTAGTGCGAGACGGTGGGGTTCGAATCCCCTGCGGAGTACTAAACAATTGTGTCCTTAGATCTCGCTGATGTGCTCCTACCGCTGAATACCGGGAACTCATCCTGCTATATGTATAGAATGCTTTATAATTATTAGTATTAGTATTAATATTATTAATATTATTATTACCACTAACTATCGGTCGTAGTGGTGGTTGCCTTCTTCAGCATATCTTTTTGGTGCGCGTAGTGTGCAGGCAGCGGAGATTTGAAAAATTCACCTTAAACCTCATTACTAATGAAGTACAAGAACAATTATTGAAATACATTCAGAAACCCGTAAACCATGACATCAGAAGAAAATAAGGGGTCGGCGTTGGAACAGGGGGTTGTTCCACAAGCAGCACCCAAATCTTTAGAAAAAGTTAAACATATAATATTAATTTTATCAGGAAAAGGTGGGGTAGGTAAATCATCAGTAACAACTCAAACTGCATTAACTTTAGTTAATAAAGGATTTAATGTGGGAGTTCTAGATATAGATTTAACAGGGCCATCTTTACCTCGAATGTTTGGAGTGGAAAGTAAACAAGTTCATCAATCTGTTGCAGGTTGGGTGCCTGTATCTGTATATAATAATAATCATAATAGTAATAATGACAATAATATCAAACGAGGTAATTTATCATTAATGTCACTTGGATTCTTATTAGGTAATCGTAATAATTCAGTAGTATGGAGAGGTCCTAAAAAGACTGCTATGATTCGTCAATTTTTAAAGGATGTAGTATGGAATGGTGGTGATAATGATACTCCATTAGATTACTTATTAATCGATACACCTCCAGGAACTTCTGATGAACATATTGCTATAGCCGAAGAATTAAGATGGGCTTCACCTATAGATGGAGCCATAATAGTTACTACTCCACAAGATGTGGCTACTGCTGATGTACGTAAAGAAATAAACTTTTGTAAAAAGGTCAATTTTGATATTATAGGAGTTGTAGAAAATATGAGTGGATTTATATGTCCTTTTTGTTCAGAATGTACCAATATATTCCTGAGTGGAGGTGGATCGAAATTAAGTCAACTGTTGGATTTAACATTTTTAGGTAATATTCCCATAGATCCTAAATTTGTAGAAATGATAGAATTGCAAGATAATGATACTAAAAAATTAATAGATTTATATGATGGTTGCGAATTAAAACCAATAATGGAAGGAATTATTGATAAGGCTTTACAAAAGAATTATCCGGCACGATTTTAAATTGATTATTATCTATAAAGGGAAATGCATTTTTATTTAAATGAAACTAATATACACGGAATTTTTATATATCTATTTATGATCTAACTAATGTTATTGGACTTTTTCCATTTGGTAATTCTTCTTCTGAGATCTCCTACACTTTGTTGATAAATGTTAAGTTTTTTATCCCATTTCATTTTATCATAATCATCACCATGCTTTTCAAATAATGCCTTTAACCAATCATTTTCTCTTTCTGATGCTAATCTTTCTCTCTTTGGAGCTCTTTTACTGGCATATTCTTCTAATTGCTGTACAATAGATGTACTTGAACTCTCAGATTGACCTTCATTATTTACTTTCATAGTACCATATATAACTTTAGTAACTTCATTAGTTTCAGGATCTCTAATTAATCTAGCTTCACCTTCTGGAATTTTAGTTGGATCATCAGTTTGTGAAATATCTTCAACACTAACTTTATTATCTTTTCTAGCTCTATATTCTGCTAAAGTTTCTATTTTTCTTTCTTGACCACCAGCTGGAGTACCTAATTTAGCTCTTAATCCTAATCGTTTATAATTTTGTTGTAAAGTTAATGATTTATCCCAATTAGCAGCAATAATTGGATTAGAATGAATATTAATATCTCTTTGTTTATCCTTGGTTCTTCTGGTGTTCTTCCTTACGGAAGAACGATTCATTTTTCTCTTTCTTACTGAAGTCATACTACAATTTCTGTACCTGTTATTTACTTTGACTGCTAAATACGCTTTACTAACAGCTGCTACTGTACTTCTTTATAGATGAGATGAGAATTTTTTTAGGCTATAGACTTTGTACAATAACCTGCAAAATGATTTCGCACTACATAATACAGTTTAAATTATTAGCACATTAGTTTCTTTTTTTTTGCAGTTTCTTTTACAACTACTAATCCTACTGCACGTAATACTATCATTATAGTACCAAAACTTTACAAATCTATGATAAAATACTATATGTTAATATATCGTAGTTCATGTTAGCCTCATTAGGTAAATATTCCCGGAATTACTATAATGACAACTTTTGTGCTAAGTCCAAAAAGCAACTACTATGTGGTAACAGTTCTAAGAATTAAGAAGGTAACGACAAGTAGCTGGTAATAAAGTATCATCAGTTGTTATCATCAACAATTATTGAGTGTGCTAGATCATGTGCTCGACATCACCACCATAGAATTCGGTTGCGGTCCGAGTCGATGTCCATCGGCGAACATCAGAAAAGGCACGTAATGGCTCACATGTGGGGAAAAATGAAAATTTGAAATAATTTTTACGAGGATAACATAACTCCGACATCTAAGATGTGGAAAATGTAGTAGTTCAACGGTCATTGAAAACAAGACAATGGAATAGTGGCTATATTACAATAGTAACATTGAAGAATTTTATTGCTATAAACTTTATGTGTAATAAACAAACCTGTGGATATCTGATGAGTTATCAATTTTCAGATTTCGTATTTTGTAGCTAAACTGTTTAGCTTAATAAATTATCATTTAGTAATAGATAGTAATATGAGTTATAATTTTTATCGTAATAAGCTACAAGTAGTGAACGGCTAGAGTGACAATTGTATGTCAAGAATTGAATTGAATTGAATTGAGTCGAGTTAAATTGAACTGGGTGAAATGAATTGAAATGGATAATATGCGATTTGGATTACCTATTCAGTAGCTTCAACAGCTTCTGAATTTACTGGTTCTTCACCATTCTCACTAGAACCACGGAATCCACCTCTGCCTCTACCTCTCCCTCTGAAACTTCCTCTACCTCTACCTCCTCTGCCTCCTCTGAAACTTCCTCTACCTCTACCTCCTCTACCTCCTCTGAATCCATTACCATTCTTTCTAAATCCTGGTAAATTAGTTCTCTTGGCAGTAACTCTTAATTCTCTACCTCTAAAGGTCTTACCATGTAAATCATTAATGGCAGCTTCAACACTTTCTGCTTTTTCAAATTCAACATAGGCATACCCTTTTGGTAAACCAGTGTATCTATCAAATAATATAGTTACACGTTCAATTACTCCTACTACATGAAAGAATTCTTCTAATTGTTCAGGTGTAGATTGGTAATCAACATTTCCAACATATACCGATCTACCATCAATTTCTTCTTGTTTGGCTAATCTGGCAGCTCTTTC
Source organism: Scheffersomyces amazonensis (assembly GCF_036850825.1). NCBI lineage: Eukaryota > Fungi > Ascomycota > Pichiomycetes > Serinales > Debaryomycetaceae > Scheffersomyces > Scheffersomyces amazonensis. The sequence continues at coordinate 2,004,543 of NW_027042741.1, read as the reverse complement.
TTCTTCAGTTTCTGGAACTTTTGATGCACCTGTACCAGAAGTCTCAACTTGTTCCTGTTGTTCTATTTCTTCTTCTTGTTGTTGTTGTTGCTGTTGTTCTTCTTCACTCATCTTAATGTGTACTTTGTATACTATTCTTCTTCAATTCCTCAATTGAGTGCCTGTCAATTTTGTTATCTTCTTTTTCGACCTTAATTTTAGTCCTCAATTAATTGGATCGTTCAAAAAAGTATGGGGTTAAAAATATGACTCTATATTAAAATTCCCACTATTACGTAAACAAATAACACAATTAATGATATAGATAAACTATGTATATATACACAACTGCAATTGATCCACAATAAATTAACTTAACCTTGAAGTTTATCGGCAATTGGTAAATCCTTCAATAATAGATAGACCCGTAAACGTTGTGAAATCTGGACCAGTACGATTTTTTTCGTTGAAAATTTTTTGTCCACTAAAATGGGTACAAATTATTAGGCGGATGCGTGGTGCGTAGTATACTATTATAGGTATATAATATAATTATTAGGGTATTTTAAATGTATATAAGTAGAAGTGGCCATGTAGAAATAAAGGGCATATGTAGAGGATTGTTAAATGTTAAATGTCAACTTTTTAAATGTTAACTTGAGCTTAAACATTGGCTTCAACAAAGGCTCTATAAGTAGTAAATTCGTTATCAGAAGAGGTTAATTCAATAGCAGCTTCTGGAGCAACAAAGTAGACATAACCAGTTTTGAATGGAAGAGATTCTTTAGCACCTTTGATCTTGATAGAACCTTCACCTTTGGTACCGATAACAATTGATGGACCATCAAATTCATCAAAGCTTTGAGTTTTACCGGCATGATCGAAAATAGTTTGTAAAACTGCAAATTCGGCAATTGGTGGATTGTATAACACAGATTTGGCAGCTTCACCATGAGATTTGGCAAATGATAATAATGGCATTTTTTGTTTTTCTACTGAACCATAAGAGTATGTCAACATTTCAACTAAATTCTTAACATCTTTGAACTTTGGAGTAAATCCAGCTCTAACTACGTTATCACTAGCAGCCATACATTCAATTATATCACCACTAATATAAGCATGTGGATCTTTGGCTTGTAAAAACATAGCTTCACCAGGGTTTAAATCAACATGGTTTAATAATAAACAACCACAGAATAATCCAATATCATTAGGGAATTGTTTATTTAATCTTTGAATTAAATTTGGTAATCTGGAGTCAATGTTGGTAAATACTTCAGGTTCAGATTCTGATCTCTTAACTAATGAAGCAGCTTTTTCATTAATTATAGACTCTGGAGTATTCATTAATTTACCAAATACAGTTTGTAATAATTTTCTATTAGAAATATCTTCAGTACTATCAATTTCAGCATTTGGTTTAATATTGTTAACAAATTCATTAACAATTTGAGTACCAATAATATCATGTAATTCAGGAACAGTTTGTAAAGTTTTAGCTAATTGTTCTAAAGGTTTAAATCCACAAAAACCTTCAAATGAAGTAATGGCAATGGCCATTTCTGGTTTATGGTTATCATCAGGATAATTCTTTGGATCAGCAGCATGTAATTGAGCACCTAATTTTTTATCAGGATGAGCTTGAATACTTAAAACTTTTTCAATTGATAATACTTTAAAGAGAAATGGTAATTCTTGACTAGAACCAAACTTTTCAATAATAGATGAATGTAAATAAGTTTTTGGATCAGATGTAACTAATTCACGTAAAGTCTTTCCAGTGTTAACATCTTTTGAAGGTACAGAAGGATGAGTACCCATCCATAATTCAGCATAAGGCTTAGATTCATCAACTTTAACAGTAGGATCAGATTCACTAGCGAATTGAGCTACGGCTGAAGAAGATCCAATTTTCCCCCAATCATAATTTTGATATCCACAATTAATTCTAAACAATTTGGTTGAGTCTGACATTTTGGTTATTCTTTATATACTTGATAAGTTCGATATTACGTTGACTTATCGTCAAAGATCGAAATTAAATATTTACTGAAATTTATATAATTTTAAAATTTTTTAGCCAACGTCAGCGTACGCAGCCCACCATCTTTGCGAACAATAAACAAACTGACACGCGCGGAGTTCACTAATTCTTTTTTCCTACAGTAGATAATGCCAACGTGTAGAGATAGGCGGCACAGCCAAATCAGAGAGTGGTAATTATTCATCAGACTCCGATGCTGTAGCGATATGTTCAATATTGAATGTATAATGCTTAATGGATAATGTATAATGAATGATATATACTGTCTTGTCACTACTGTTGTTAGTCGATAACAGAATGTAAATGTTAGGGCCATCATTTTTGTCTGCGCCGTATAATCCACCATAGATCTTCAGAGCAAATGTACCTACACCAATGCTTATACTATACATACCTACAATTACACTGTGTATTATATATTACGCTATGCTATCACTATCCTCTTCCTTGTGGTTTGCATTGGCTAAATTGATAGATTGTGTTACTAAATTGGACAGTAAGCAGCACTACTCACTCCGAAGAAAGATCTTACGATATTCTTTCGATCGGTGCCTTAAAGTTTACTTTTCTCAGTAACTGTCTATTTTTTCGCTACTGATCTACCGCTAAATCACAACACACTAAATGAAGACAGGGTATGTTGTCCACAGCATGGATTGAGACAGTTACTTCCAATAGGATCTCAAAGCTGGCCCATATCACCGGGTCAGATAGAATCATAATTAGTGGCAATTCAACCATTCATCCAGGAGTCATACTTAGAGGAGATGTAGAACTCTTACCTTCACAATCAAATCCTACTGCCAATCCTACCACTATCATGTTAGGTAAATATTGTTATTTAAAGCAAGATGCTTCTATTACTCCTCCAGTAATTAAACGTGCTGAAGATAAAGTATGGCATGGTCCAGTAAATATAGGAGCTTATACAGTAATTGGTACCAATTCAATTATTAAACTGGCTAATATTGGTAATCGAGTAATTATTGAAGATGAATGTGTACTTAATAATCTCAGTATTGTATATGATTGTTGTATAATTCGCCAGGGAACAATAATCCCTGAAAAATTCGTAATTCCTCCCTACAGCGAAGTTAAGGGAACGCCAGGAAAAGACTTTACTATAACCAATCTTAATCCGGGTTACAAGTCTTTGATTGAGTTGGAAGCCAAACAATTACAAATCTTAGGCAATTAGCATTTATGTATGTACATATACATATACATATATACATATATACATATATACATTTATAGTATTATAATATTTATTACATTAAGTATACACGAAGTCCACTAGTCCTTCTCCTTCTTTTGAACATTCCCGATGATCCCATATCCGGAAGCTGAGCCACTAGACTTTGATTTAAATAGCCTTTTCTTCTTAGATAATCTAATAATCACTATATACATAAGGTATATAAAGCCAAAGAGCCCTATATAACCAATAACTCCTCGATCATGAATCTTATCCATAAATCTTAACTTTGATCCATAGGGACTTCCAACTAATTTAGTTATAGCATGATTTTGAGTTGTTACTAATGAATTATCTAATAATGATAATAATAATGGTTTAATAACACTGGGGTTATTAGTTAATTGACTACCATCAATAGCTTGATCCCAATAATATCGATTATCTTTAGTAATAACAATAGTATCTCCTACTTTATAATCATCAGGATCAATTTTCCATTTATAAGCATGTTCAAATTGATCTTTTTTACTTAAATCAATAAATGTAAATAATACTTGATTATAATTAAAGAGATGAGGGATTTCTCTTCTTAATTCTTTTATAACTTCAATACTATCAGCATTTTGATGTTTCAATTTCTCAACTCTAGCTTCCTTTTCTTCTCTACTAAAAGAAAGTTTATTAAAATAATATTGTTTCTTTAAATGATGATATTCATGAGCAGCTAATGACATGTTATATAAGGCAATATTAAGTTTAGATGCATCAGTTGAATCAATAAATGTTACTACTACTTTTTCATTTCTTTTATCTAAGATATCAGTATTGAAATAATAAGGAATTAATTCTGGAGTTAATTCTTGATATAATGGATATTGACTATCACTAATAAATTTAGATATCTTTTTATAATCTCTCATATCTTCAGGAGCAAAATTTTGATAAACATTAGTAATTAATGTATTATCTTTAAATATTAAAATGGTTGGCTTAGCAGTTAATGTTGTTGATAAATAATTCTCTACATGAAATCTTTGTCTTGGTTCATTAGGATCATAATTTACATAATTTATCAAATTTTCTGCTTGACTTAATACTCCCTTTTCAATTTGACTATGAGTGGCAGTATATAAGTACATGTTAAATGGTGAATAAGTTACATAATCCAATAAGTATGGTAATATAGCTTTATCTTCATCAGATACTGTAGTTTCATCAAAATAGAATATAACAGATATTTTATTCTCTAATGGATAATAAGAATCTAATGGTTCATTAGGTAAACTTTTTCTAAATGACATAACATCCCCTAATGTTCTAGCAGTTATCTTTTCATATTGAGAATTTTGAAATAATCTTACAATCCATTGCTTCATTTTATCAATTGAAACTTCTCCTTTATAGTCAAATCTAATACGTCCAGTACTCTTTGGTAAGAATACCGCAAATTTAGGTGTAGCTCTAACTCCAGGTGTAGTCAATTCAGTTAATTGTAATTCTTTACATAATGTTGGATTTGATTGACAATTAAAATGACCAGTCTTTGCAATAATTTGAAGATGATTTGAAAGTCTATCCCAAATCTGTTTATATTCAAAACAATCATTACACTTAGAAAAGTGATTTTTCTTAGTAGAATCAACTTTAAGATATTGTTCATCTGTAGCTGGGAAGAATGAAACAAAGTATACTTCTTCCTTTGAACCAGCTAAAATATTTAACATTTCATCAGTATCTAATAATTTAGAAGATGATGGCATATCTATAGTTCCATCATCATATTCAGCAACTGATTTTCTTAAATACTTTTTAAAATTTTCACTAGTTCTAACTAATGATCGAGGAAATGTATCAACAAATTTCAGTTTACCAGGTATAATTTGTCCAGTCTTTACATCTCTTTCGGGAGCATATAATCTTAAATAAGGAAAGTATGAAATATCTTCTCTTCCACATAAATCACCATTCTCAACACAATTGACTTGTCTCATTTGAATATTTAATGATTTAGCTTCCTCTTCAAATTCAAGGTATGCTTGTTCCCATATAGGTGCAAGAGCTTTACAATGATGACAATATGGAGAATAGAATTCTACAAATGAGAGTTTCTCACTGGTGATAGCATCGAAGTTTTCAATATTCAATGATGGAGGAAGTTTGCTTTTGGGTTTGGTGTCTTCTTTCTTATTCTCTACCGATGGAGTAACCTTATCTTCGGATGGAATTACTTGAGATTCATCTTCGTTTGCTTTTGCTTTTGATTCTGGTTTTGATTTTGGTTCTGGTTCTGATTCTGGTTCTGATTCGTGTTTCTGTACTTTAGTATTGTCATTATCATTGGCATTCCCATTTCCATTTGCATGGTTGTCTTGAACATTCCCTGGTGAAGACGTATCCTTAAGGGTGTTACTATCATCATTAACTGGTACGATCTCTCCTTCCTGTTTGGGAATAGATGCTGGAGTCCCTAATGCCAATGGTAGAATGAGAAGAGGTATTATGATACCTTTACTAAGTGAAATCTTCATGACTATAGTCTTCTCAATCTCCCCCAGTAGAATATTAAGCACGCACTAAGTTCACAGCACACCATTTCATGGCACTATACTTTTTGTGGCAGTCGCACAGATTTGACATCCCCGAAATTTTTCAGCTGGAGATTACCCAGTTAGGCAAATGGCGCAGATCCCCTTGTACTAAGTAATGAATAATAATATGGCATAATCTATATACGTATACAATATATATATATATAATGAATATAAATATGAGTATAAATATAAATATGGTAACAGTGTGGGTGTAGAAGTAAATGACTGTCTATAGGTAGAATATATCGAAGTGAATAGAAGAAATGATGTGAATATGTATGTATATATATATATATATGCTATTGGGATGAAAGATGCATGAATAATTTATTTATTGGGTGGACTGTCCACTCAATTGAAGTAAATAAGTTTTGATATATTCAAAACTAACTAATGTTACAGCACTGGCAGGTACAGTTCTAATAAGATTAACTCCATAACCAGCGTAAAATCCCTTGAGTCCTTCCTTTCTGTAAATCCTTATAATTGATTTCAACATACGGTGTTTATTCTTTTTACCAGGAGCTGTTGCCTCCTGTTTAATGGCTTGAATCTGCATTCTTGTTCTTAAAATTTCATGAGGATATGTAATTGTACTAGCAACCATCTTAGATATTGAAGATGCAATAATTAATCGTCCCAATACTGATTCTTCTTCATTTGGGTGTAAAGCAGGATTACATTTTAACCATTTCTTTAACATTTCATAAACTGGAAAATGAATACCAACATGTAATAATCCAAATATCGATGGTACTAATCCACTATAAAATACTCTTATCCCTTCTTCATGATACATTTTCCTGAATGCATCAATGGTTCCCTTATAATAAGTTCTTTTATATCTTGAATATTTTTCTGCATGATCATAAATGGTTTGACCCTTACCAGTTTGGATCATAAGTCTAGTTTTAACTACCCATATTGGATTAACAGCTAAAGATGCTGCTAAACCAGCAGTTAAAGCAGAACAAAAATGTGATAATGATTCTTGTTGAATATTAAGATGATTATTTAGAAGTGAAGGATAAAATTTCTTTGCTCTTTCATAAACCGTAAAATAAATTGTCCAAGTTGGAAGATAACCTACTGTAATTGGAACTAAACCTCTATATAAACCTGTTAAACCTTCCTCTTTTAATATAGTTTTAAATGCATCTATAAATCCAGTATATTTGATTTTATAATTTGATTGAGTTTTAACTAAATCTCCTTGAGCTTGAAGTCTAGTTTTAACAACATCTAATGGACATACTACTACACCAGCTAAAAATCCTGCTGATGCACCAGATAATGTCACTAATTGATTAGCTGAACAATTCTTTATAACTTTAGTAGGAGATAAATAATCTAGTATTGATGTTACTTTATTAGGATTAGTATTATGTTTTACATTCCCTAGTACCCCTGATCTCTCCTCATTTGTTGATAATGGTACTATTTCTCCTGATAGATCTTCATTCGACATATTCGAATTAATAATGCAAATTTCGGTTTCCGATCCCCGAAGATACCAATTTTAGGGATCTGGTAACGAGTAAAAATGCAAAGGAGATGTAATGTATTGAAACAGTTATTATGAAACTTAGTGTATACTTCGTTAACAATTTACTATCACTCCTCAATCAAATACTACAAATGATATTATGCTAAATAGGACTCAGTAAGACATTTCGTCTTGATTCCTGGATTTCTTTTTTCCCTAACAAAATAGCTTTTTGCGCAATTACGTTTGTGTTGCTAGTGCAGCATCGCTTAGTACTACCATTTTATATTATGCAAAATTAAATATATATGGTAAAGTGAAAAAAACCCTATGTGGAGAAGAATACGAAAAAGAGCTTAAGATAATTATAATAAAATACGATAATTATATTAAATATCATAATTAAGATAAAGTGGTTAGATAAATTCTTTTATCTTTAGTATCGTAATATATCTAAAACTAGTAATTTTGACTCTAACTATGAGAGAAAAAACAAAAGATAAGACCATTAATTTAAACCGGTTCTCCGGTTAGTGCACAAGTCTGGGGATACTAACCTATATATATGGACCCAAATTTTTCATTGTAAAACTCTTGGTTTGTTTACAATTTTTATTTATTTACTTAATTACTCGTTAGAATATAAAATAATTAAAAGTGAATTATGACAGAAAATCCTTTGAAAATTGTAGATATTTCTACAGTTAACCAATCAACTGCCGATGAATTATTAGATGCTGCAACAACCCAGGGATTTCTATTTGTTGAAGGGCACGGCTTTAGTCAAGAAGAAGTTGATACTGTATTTCAATTATCTAAGGAGTTCTTTCAATTAGATAATGAATACAAGAATAAATATCCCATTGATTCTTCCAATCATGGTTATGCCAACTTTGGAGGTGAGAACTTAGACCCTCAGAATCAAAAGCAAGGAGATCCAAAGGAAGCCCTTAATTTTACTTCTTTAAACTTCTTAACTGGGAAATCTTCTAAGGAAATACCAGATTGGTTATTACAAGATCCAGAACGTGAAAGAATAATTACTGATACAATCCAAAGAATGTATCAATTATCAATTAGAATCTTAAAATTGTTGGCTATTGGATTAAAAATTGAAGATACTGAACTGGTTAAAGGAGAAGATTGGTTTTTATCACGATATGATCCAAGCAAAGATTCGGGATCAACTTTTAGATTTTTACATTATCCGGGTCAAAAGAGTTTAAATCCAGAATCAGTTATTCGTGCTGGCGCTCATACTGATTATGGTTCAGTAACTTTATTATTCCAACAAGAAAATCAAGAAGGTTTAGAAATCTATTCTTCAGGAGGTAAGAGATGGATACCTGTTCCATTTGTTGGAGCAGATCGTTCTAAATCTACTACTGCTGGTCCTCCAGTTGTTGTGAATATTGGTGATTTATTAAGTTATTGGACTGGTGGGATTTTGAAGTCCACTATTCATCGAGTTAAATTCCCAGCCAAAGTTCAAGAAACTGGCCAAGATCGTTATTCTATAGTATTTTTCAGTCATCCAAATGACGATGCACTCTTGGAGCCTGTTCCTAGTAAACTTGTTCAAACTATTCAAAATAGAGGTGCCAATAGTGAATCCAATTATATTACTGCAAAGCAGCATTTAGACAATAGATTAGCTGCCACATATGGATGGAAGAAATAGTTAAACAGTTAAACAGTTAAATAATTAAATAGTTAAATAATTGATGGTCTGAGTTATTTTAGATATTGTACATGTATATATTTATTCATTTATTTTTAAGTTTATGTAGTAAACCTTACCATAAGGGGTGGTGGGGTTCTTCACAATTAAAGCCCAAATCCATAAATCTTCCTTGCAGCATTCTCACAAGATCTCTTCCCTATTTGGGTAACCGGTTGCGTTTTCTGATAAGCGCGCGGTTACCTAAATCAGAATATGCCCGACATAGATAGAGATGCCGAAGGCACAGATAGGATTGTCAAGTAAATATGACAGGGGGGGGTTAGATTCTTAAACTTTGAGATTGACTTTGAGATTGACTTTTAGACTACTGGTTGGTCAAGTTTATCTAGACCATAATAATCTCATTCTAATGTCACTCTTACAATCACCTCAGGCATCAAATGCTTTGAGTGAGATAAGATCAGTAGACTCAAAAAATGATCTTCAACTAGTTACTGATCCTTTAGAAGTAATTGAAATTATTAATGATCAAGAAGTTAGAAACTATAAACTTGGAGTTATACTATTGGTAGTGGCTGTTAGTACTTGGATCATTGGATTAGAATTAGTTAATGGGATTTTAAAGGGTGATGATTATCATAAACCATGGTTATTCGCAGTCATAACTGGTTCATGTTTTACATTAAATTTAGTACCTGAAGTATACTTCTTTTTCAAAAATATTATTATTACTTCATTGTGGAAATCGAAATCTTGTTCAGATACTCCTAAGATTTCATCTTCAGAACCTAGAATTGGTTCTTCCACATCTCATCATAAATCAATTGAAAAGTTACTTGATGATGATTATATTCATCAACCTCGACAATTAACTAGTGGTGAAATTTTTATATTAGCGTTACAAATGGCCATTATTTATTATCTTTATAATTTATTTGCCATGAGTAGTTTACAATTTACATCTGCATCTAATCAAACTGTATTAGGATCTACTACTTCCATATTTACTTTATTAATTAGTACATATTTAAAAATTGATAAATTTACCTTAAAAAAAGTTATTTGTGTTGCTATAAGTTGTTTTGGAGTATTTTTAGTTAATTTCAGTGAATCTAGTAAAGAACCAAAGGATGGAAATAAATTTGTACCTAAAAATCCCAAATTAGGGAATTCTTTAGCATTATGTGGAGCATTAATGTATGCATTATATTTAATTGTTATGAAAGTAAGAGTTGGTACAGGAGCTCAAACAACTAATGAAAGAAAATTATTTGGTTATGTTGGGATCTTAACCTTTTTACTTGGAATACCAATCTTATATTTTGCCGATAAATTCAATATGGAAAAGTTTGAATTCCCTCCACCTTCAAATTCTATACTAATACTGATTATTGTTAATGGTACATTTTCAGTAATTTCAGATTATACTACAATTTTGGCTATGTTATTAACAAGTCCATTAGTAACTTCATTATCTTTAACTTCAGCCATTCCAATAACAATATTTATTGATTGGATAATTATGGTCATTACTTCCGATGGAGAATCTAAAACTTCAAAAGGTTTCCTGTATTTCTTGGGGATTATAAGTATCTTATTAGCCGTTATATTAGTTAATATTAATATTGCATCAGAAAATGAATTAATTGAAGAAGTTATTGAAGATGCATTAGAAGAAGCAATTCGTGAAGATGAAGTATTATCTCCACTATTATCACCTTTATTATCTCCCCATCCAAATAATCCAATTGAAGTTAATTCTCCTCATTTCCCAATTCAAGTAGGAGTATCTGGTTCAACTTTATTAGCAAGCTTTTCACCTAAATTAGGTTCAAAGAGTCAGAAACAACCTCCATTAATTCGACAATTATCTGGATTTAATCTAAATCAAAATGGATTTAACTATTCCGAGGGAAACCAATCTAGTCCTTTGAATCCAAATCATTCTAGTAAACTATATACTGTTGATCCTAGACAACAGGCTAGCCTTGTAGTTATATCAGGTGGTAATCATCAATACCAGGTTAAGAATCTTGATGTTCCCACTTCCTCTAGTGATATTGACAGTAGATTAGATGAGTATGACGAGGAAGAGGAGATATAATTGGGCATAATTTTATTTAATATAATATAATATAATAATATACTAGCATCGTTTATTCTAATTATAGGAGTCTATGAATCTAATCTCTATTAATACTTGTATGTAACTTATGTTCTCTCATGAATAAGGAAGATGTATAACCTAAAACAATGGCTAACACACTAAACCAGAAAGCCCCTTTACAACCAGCAGAATAAGAACCTATAATAGCATTCTTAATTAATTTAGGAGCTGATTTAGCATAATCTGCATTCTCTAGAGCTTTGGCAATAATTTCATTGGCTTCCTGTTTATCTGCAACTAATTCATAAATCTTAACATATAAATTAGATCTTAATACATTTTGAAAAATGGCTGAAGCAATGGCTACACCTAAAGTAGAACCAGTAGATCTAAAAGTATATTGAATTGAAGTTGTACAAGCTTGATATTTCGAGGGTACAGCAGCAATTAATGATAATAAAGTCACAGTTAAAATACTTGAATAACCTATACCAGATGGTAATAACAAGACAAATTGTTCCCATAATGGGATTTGAGGAGTAATACATAAAATCCTAATTACTCCCAAAACAGAAATAAGTCCAACAATAACTGTAAAATTATAATACTTACCAGTCTTTCTCATATAAAGACCTGCACCAACTGAACCTAATGATACTCCAAAAAAGTTGGGAACTAATCTTAAACCATTTTGAGTGGCTGAAAATTGCATTACTGCAGTATAATATACTGGAATATAGAAAAGATAAGTGAATACCCCCATTGTATAAAACCAATTAGCCAAGGATGAAGCTAAAATGGTTCTATTACCTAATAAATGTATTGGAATAATAGGTTCTTCTGAAATATATGATTCAGCATAAACAAATAATGCCAAAAGAATAAATGAAGAACTAGTTAATCCAATAAAAGTCTTAGAATTATAAGGAATTTCTTTACCACCTAAAGAAGCAGCAGTTAAAATTAACATTAAGGAACTTACCAAAAAGAAAGAACCTAAAAAGTCAACTCTCTTCAATTTTTGTTTAATATCAACACCATGAGCTCCTAAACCTGGAGAACCTTCTGGTAAGTTAAGATTTAAATAAAGGGAAATTCCTACAATAAGTGCTAAAGGAACTTGTAAAATGAAGACATATTTCCAACCAAGTGAATCAGCAATTAAACCTCCAATCATACCTCCTGAAGCCGATCCTAAACCAAAGAAAACATTGGCTAAACCTTGATAAAATCCTCTATCTCTTAATGGGATTAAATCAGACATTGTAATAGTACCTAAGGCAGTTAAACCAGAACCACCAATACCAGTAACAAATCTACCAATGACTAACCAAAATAAAGAATCTGTTACACAAATAACACATCCTATAGCAAAAAATCCACTACATAAAATTAATAATATCTTTCTACCAAATATATCTGATAATTTACCAAATAAAGGTTGGAATGCTGCACAAGATAATAAATAAGCTGTAGCAATCCAAGAAATATTAGAAACTTCCTTTAAATCAGATGCAATTAAAGTAAGTAAAGTTGTTACAACTGTCATATCTAATGCAGCTAAATATGATGCCATAAATAATGATGATATTACTGTTAGTAATTGCGCTTTTGGTAAAGCATAACCATCATGATCATCAATTTCTGTAGTAGTAGTTTCTTCACTTGAAGATTTAGCTATAGCACCATATGAATGAGATTTTAATTGAGCATTACTAATTAAACCTTCTTCTTCGGCTGCAAGTTCAGCTGCTATAATACCTGCTCCTCCTGCTGAACTATCCTTAATTATATTAGGATGAAGTTCATGATGATGAGGAAGACTATCCTGTAGCTTGGAAGTTTGATTTTTCGATTGAGTCATATCGTACAATGATCAACTTAAACGATATTAGACACTTAGTAATTATTTAAAAAAAATCCTATTTGCTAATCTAGGGATAAGAGACATTATTTATTATGTGTAGAGATTTTTCAGGCATCCACAGTCCCGGTCCTATAGCGCAAAAAAATAGAGATAACGGGTCAATTACATAAAGGATTTTATTCCTAATTAGTAACTTAGCCGAGGAAATCTCACGTGAGCGGAAAAACCAGAAAAAGAAAACCTTATCTAATTAACGGGAGCTTGGCGAATATTGCTGTTTAATTGATTGCAATTAAATTAAATTAAATTAACTTGAATGATAATCAAAAGGACTTGTTGGACTCTTTCTGCCGATCATATGTATAGACCTTCTATAATTTGCATATCTACAAAGTAAATTTTAACTCTGACACATACAAATACGCTTATACATGTATTATCCGACAAGTTTGACTCTGTTGTCTGTTCCAGTAGCTTCATAACTACTTATTCATGGTAAATATTTATCCTGAAAGAAGTCAATATCTTTTGAACTTTTGATCTTTTGCTCTTTTGAACTCGTGTAGACCTACTTGGAATAGAACACCATTGTTCTTATCTTCGGTTGGGCCGATTGGTAGCGTTCGCCGATCTACGCGTCCTCCTTAATAAAATTTTAATTTATGGAGTTAATGAATAATCCATTAGCTCCGAGCTCAATTCATTCTACACTATCATTAGTTATGACTGATACAGTAAATATTAGTAATGATGTACCTGAAATAGTTGCTAATTTAGTTCCGGTTCATATTGAATATTCTGGCTCAGCAAATACTCAAGAATACTTTACTGATTCAAAGATTAGAGAAGATGGACATGAAGTGGCCTATTTCAGAGGTTGTAAATTGGTTGGAAATAATGTTGACTTTGCTAATAATTACACTGCATATGTCATGAATAAGTCGGAATCTTTAATACGAATCCAAGACAATGGTAATAATGAATTTAATGGACTTGAAGAAACTGTCAAATCCGTCAATTCATACAATCCTGTTGGAAAATTTACTAGCATAAATGTATATGGTCATGATGCACCCCTCTCTCAAACCAATCAATGGCAATTAGTTAATGAATGGCATGATATTAGTGAGATCATTCATTCCTAGTCGTTGCTGTTAATAGAAATATTTATAGACAGAGGCGTGAATTTTATCATTAAATAGAAATTTTATGAAATTGCAGTTACAGCCATTTCAGATTTATTTATGTATTATAGTTGTATTATAGTTTTAATGAGAAGTAGATATTTACAGCAATACTTTGTAGCGAGAAATTGTAAATTAAGTCAATTGAAAAATCTCCTGTGCGATGCTTATATCTCTCGTGCGATAAGTCCTTTAATTCCTTTAATTCGTGGGGCTGAATGTAGGAATCATGAATGGTTTAGATGATGCTGGTCATGGACTATTCATTTCTGATTCTGATTCTGATAATGAGTTAAGTGAAAACGAAGAACCTTTATCAAAGAAGAGGAAACTAATCAATGATGATGTAATTGCTATAGAACCTAATTATGAAGTATTGAACGAATCTGATGATAGTGATTTCGAAGATATTCCTCTTGATGATGTCAATCCGGATGCTCCTGAATCATTTTCAATCCGCATTTATGATCAATCAAACGAAGAAGAAGAGAGAAGAAGGTTAAAGATAAAGCAGTTGATACAAGAGAAGCAAAAACGGTTGAGTTTAAATTACCTCGGTATGGTTAGTTACATGCTTCATGCTAGAAATCGAAATAAGTGGCTTTCAAATAAAAAAGTTCTAAAAACTTTGAAACATTTACTACCTAAAGAATTCATTAAGAAGCATGTCAGGGTCCTTCAAAGAACTTTGGATGAAAAGTCTCCCCTAGAATTCAATGAGGAGTCTGACAAACAGCTCATTTACATCTTAAAATATTTAATCAAGTGGTTCAGGTTGAACTTTAAATTTAAATCTAATGGACTAAGAGTCTTGGGGTATTTACCTAAGAACAAACCTCCTGATCAATATTATCCAAATAATGCTACTAAGCTTGAAAATATCAATGATTTTATACGGGTAATAAAGAAATTTGCTCACAATCGAGATACTGGAGCGCAAATATTTACAGCAATATTACGTTCATTGGGATTCGAAGCTCGTCTAGTGTTCTCTTTGCCACTACTTGCGGTGAATGATGTTAGCTTGAAGCAACCAAAGCTCGATTTTCATAAACTAGATATCAACAAAGATAATGATTTACTTTATCCATATTATTGGACTGAATTGATAAATCCTCTAGATACTAACGAAGTTATAGTTATTGAAACAGAATGTTTCCATAATGAAGATCATAGATTAATTAGATTGAAGCGGATATTTAATGACACTATCGATGAACATAATTTAAATAGATTTTATACGGATTTATTTTATCCTATCTCAAATCAATTCAATCAGATGTCCATGCATTACGTGATTGGCTTATCTAATGATAACTTGATTTTACCCATAAGCTCGCGTTACATGCCAGATATTTCATACCGTTGGTTTAATAAACTAGATTTGAGAACCGATTATGGTAGATCAACATTATTGTTTCAATCGCTTATTCGAATATTCAATGGTAATAGGCATTACGATCATTTAACGGATTTAGAATTGAGTACATTAAGAAAAGTTGCCATGATCAATTACAAAATCCCACATAATATTACTGCTATGAAGAGAAATCCTAATGTCGTGACAATTTCTACATTAAGATACAATGAGTCTATTGATGTAAAAACCACTAAGGCAATTAAAAAGATTCTTCTTGATACTAAGAAAGAGTCAGTCTATTTCAAAAATAATATTGTTGTGGGTAAATCAGTAAATCAATGGAAATTTCTAGGTAGATCTGTTATACCAGAAGAAATTGAAAGGCCCATAAAAACAACAAAGGCATTGACACCAAGGACCATTGAAGGGAAAAGGATTTTTAATCTTAACATACAAAATAATCAACCTGAATTGAACGAAACGAGGCTTTACAGTTTTGCTCAGACTTGCTCATATATTTGTGATGAAGTTAAATCAGATAATGGTAATTTAATACTACCTAGAAACAAATATGGAAATATAGAGATCTACAGACCATGTATGATTCCACGTAATTGTGTTTGGTTGAAACTATCAAATCTAGAAGCTTTTCTTAGCAGCTATAACAAAAGTAATATTGAAATGGTACATTATGTTCCCGTAGTAGTGGGTTTTAACTTCAGTACCAAACCCGGTCAATGCATACCAGTAAAGCAAGGTGTCCTTATTTTAAAAGACGAGGAAAATAGAGTCAAGAAAATTTGGTTAAATGAAAAGATGAAGGCCAGTCACCTTGAGTTTAAAGCTAAAAGGCAGCACGAAGCTTCAATGTGGAGGATTTTTATTCGAAAACTCCGCATTAAAAGGAGGCTTGAGAAACAGTATGGTATTAGTCACCTGTAATCTGGGGGAGCTTCAGATACCTTTATTTTGTAATCTCTAGCATTATCGTTCTTAAATGTTATAGATGCTCCTCTTGTACAGCCATCCATCAATTTGGGTACTCGACTTTGAATGTAATTTATATTGCTTATGGCTATTCCAAAGGGATCTGAAGGTAACCACAATTTTGGGTATTCGAATTTAAAAGCAGGATGAAGATAAATCATACTTTTATGTGAAAGATCAGGACATCCGGTTCTAGTTGCTATTCTGTCATTGCTTTCATCAAATGTCGATTGCCAATCCTTATATTGTTTATCTTCAAGAATTGGTAAATATGAAAAATGTTCGACATATCTATTATATATTGTGTTATGACCAAAAATGGTTGCCAATAATATGAATATCATTATCCAACCTTGAATTCTCATTGTACATGAACCTGTTTCATTTTTCAGTAAGAAAAATATTCCAATTAGACAACCTTCAAGACAATAAATTCCAGTGTATAAATGTAGGAGAGCAATTGGATATAATTTTCCTTGTGTTTCAGATTGATTTAAATGACTGTATATATACTTTAATGCATACTTGTAATATAATAATGCCAATGAAAGGATGAATATTATAAAGACGGAAATGAGTGGTGATATAATAGAATAAGCAATTCCAATGGAACCATAGACTGAATAAGCAGGAAATGTAGATCCCCACTTAATAGTTGGTAAATTGGTCAATCTATGAAACTTTTGCCTTGGAGTTCTATCTCTCAATTTGTATAATGTATGATAAAGAATCAATTGGTCTATTCTCAAAAAGTTTGTGCCGCAAAATGCAAAAGCTTTCAAAGAAATATACTGAAAGAAAAAAGTTGCAGCCTTCGGTAAATTTGTTGCAAGCAAAATTGGTATTGAAGTAGGTTGATCTAGAATTTGCTTAAAAATAACAGTGACACTTGACAGGATAGTGACCACTAAGAATTGTTGAACAAATAAAAATGAAAAATACCATGTCTGCAAATCTAATTCTAATTCAGCACCAGTTAATTTTCCTTTGAAATAAGTTAAAAATCTAAATGTAATCATCACAATCTCTGTTAAGATTGAAAGTAATAGTGATGGCATAAAACTAGAAATTGTTTCTCTAACTTCTTCAGGTAATTTGTATAGCCACAGAAGAAATGGCATAAGTTCTGTTAATAAAGGCATCTGAGATACCAACCCTATAAATGAAACAGGAACAATATATAGAAGTATAATGCCAATGAAGGCAATTGTAACAAAATATTTTTCTATCAAACACACAAAACTATTAGTTCTATCAAGATTGTTCCATAAAATATCGTTAGGCTTGATTTCTGAAAAACTCGTATCTAAAGTTCCTTGGGTTTGGGATAATAAGCATTGGTGAGCAATACTCGCTCCATTTTGAGTATTGAATTCAACGATTATCTTATTATGCTTCAATAACTGATCTTTAGTAAGCAAAAGCTTCTGATAATCTAAGGAGTCAAATCTAGAATTTAAAACTTCAATTGACCAATCAAACATATTAACCTTTTTCTGACACAACAAGATTCTAAGAAATCCAGGAAGTTTAAATCGTATTCTTCGGTTCACTTTTGGAATCTCGTATGGACCAATAAATATAGGTGGATAAAATTTTGGACATAATCTAGGTTCAAAGTCTACTTTAATATATTTTTGAATAATTGTGTCATCTATATTTCGTGAACCCTTTCCAAAAAGGCTTACTTTAAACTTGGACTTAATAAATTTACGAAAGTATATCGTGTGAGCCTCTTCTAAATAATCAAGAGCAACCTTGATCATTCTAACATCATCTTCTATTACTGAAAAGTCATGAACAAACCATATATTCTTTATTCCTCCAGGAATTACATCAAATACCTTTGTGAGTATATTCTTGTCTTTCAAATTATTAGGTACATTGGTTAGAAGCAAAGTTCTTGAAGTAATTGAGTTTTCATGTTTCTGAGACAATAAATAGGATAATCTTATAATTACAAAACTATTGAATTCATAAATTATTAACCAATGAAAGAATCCAATAGTAATTAAACTCATAACAAAATGTGCATTTAGCTTGTGAACGTTGGAAATTGATATATTAGATAGACTCAATTTATCTAATCCGGTAGCTGCTTCACTATAATCTGAATTACCAGACAAATTTATTGGAATTAATACAATCATATTTAGAGACCCAATGACAATGAAGAATAAAAGTAAAATACTGATATACCTCACAAAGAAATAAGTATCTAATCCCATTGATAAGTAAAATCCATTGCTACACTTTATAGTTGGCATTACCCAAGTTAAAAATCCCCTTGGTAAAGGATCCATC
This sequence comes from Scheffersomyces amazonensis, assembly GCF_036850825.1. Classification (NCBI taxonomy): domain Eukaryota; kingdom Fungi; phylum Ascomycota; class Pichiomycetes; order Serinales; family Debaryomycetaceae; genus Scheffersomyces; species Scheffersomyces amazonensis. The sequence continues at coordinate 1,985,746 of NW_027042741.1, read as the reverse complement.
CTTTGATTTACCGGAACGCAATAACACCTTGGTTGGTATAAGAATTTGAAAATAGATCTGAAAAAGCAAAAACATGTTAACTGGACAGTACAAAAACATAATGAAGTAAACAAAGTCTTTAACAATAAATTAATTTCAGTTCCTGATGATGAATGGGCATAGCCAGTCTGAGTTGTATTTAAAAACTGTGCAAATTTTGGTGAATACAAAACACCCATATAACTCTTAGTTAACTCAGTATAGTTGACAATACCTTCTGGAATTATCGCTGAATCCATTGTATTTAGTTGTATATCTGGTACGGTTTAGACTAACCGCTAATTACTTAACGAATCTAAAGATTTGCAGTCAAAATATGAAGATTTGAGCCCTGGACGACCTGTTGAAAAGCTTTTGCTGACTACCCTATTTATTCCCTGAAAGTTATAGGAGTACTGTGAAGTCAATGTAAATATATAATATTGTTTAAAATATGTTAAAGTTTATTTACAAATATTACCAGATTTATGTATATTTTTGTAGAAAATCATTCAAATTAATTTAAATTATGATTTAGATCCATAAGAGATTTCAAATTTATCAAAAAACAAAGAATTTTTCTTTGAAAATAAGCAATTACTTTAAATAGGCAATATCAGTTATTATTAACTGTGTAATACATTTTAACTAGTATAAATAAATAGCATAGATTACTGCAAATACTGCAAAATCATAAATTCAGGTTAAATGCGATCACGCGCAAAATAACACGCGGAAGTCACGTGACCATTTAGTATGAAAAAATCACGTGATACGCACTCTCTGTGAGCGAGCTGCTCAATTTTCTTTCAACAAAAATCCGTGATAGTTTAGTGGCTAGAATTACCGCTTGTCGCGTGGTAGACCGGGGTTCAATTCCCCGTCGCGGAGTTTGCGCAAATGGTTTAGTGGTAAAATCCAACGTTGCCATCGTTGGGCCCCCGGTTCGATTCCGGGTTTGCGCATTTTTTTTGCATTTCTGATATCCTAGACTATCTAGTTGACACTCTAGGCTCTTTTCAGACTTATTGGAAGTTGTCAGAGTGTATAATTCGTATTTTAAATGCGGAGCATCTTGTTGATGGCTAGAGAAGCCACTTTTTTTTTCGCAGCTTACGATTAGCGAAACCGCGCCTAAGAAGCCTTAGACAGATTGCATGGAATGATACATAGAGAAGAAATAGGGCCAATTGACAGAAATTATTAATCCAAGAGTAATGCATTGGAGTCTACATGGTTAATTGACGATCAATGTAGTATTAGATGATCGACCAATACCAGAGTATGCCCAGTGTGCCCAGAGTGGACTAGGAGTTGCTAAGGGAAAAGAAATAAAAGTAGCAAGAAAAAAGAAAATAATAGTGACATAAAAGGACAGCAGCGTTGACAACCTATCGCTAGTTAAGGTTAATGGATTCTAAGCCCAAGTCATCAACCTCCACATCCACGTCGAGGAAACAGAAAGCCTACGGCAACATTGTGGTAGCAATTGCATATACGGGAAGTTTATTTGGTATTCATAAGAATATTAAGCAACCCGGAATAAGATCCTTAAGCACAAACTAAGTCTCCGATCCGACAGTAGAGGCAACTGACTAACTAACTAACTAACTAACAATAACAAACATGCCAACGCTCGGTAAATCAGTCAGCTGATTTTTCGGATCTAAAGTTTGTGCTCGGTGAACTGAGAATAACGAAATACTGCGACATCTGCTGCAGTGAAAAAGAAACTAGTGCATCACTACTGAATTAGTGACTACGGGAATTATTCACTAGAGAATTAGTGACCAAATGAATCATTAACGTAACTACTAAGTAAAGTAAATAAGACCAGCACTAAGTATTTTAACTATTAACTATATTGAGCCATTGAATGTTCCAGTCAGTCATTAAATTATTCATTCGATTACTGTCAAATAGTAATAATAATAGTATCATTAGTAGCAATCTTGAGGTCGCACACTCGTATTTTCTGTTCCCCACCTATAAGTAAAACCTTAAGCTATTTAAGGGAAGTCTATCATAAAAAATTACTTTACCTCAGTACACGACATTATATTTTACTGAGACAAAAGTAATGCCTATATTTTTTTTGGCTAAGGTAATATAGATTGAAACCCGAAGACTAGGGACAAATCTACCACTATTTTTAGCTCAGTAGCCTAGATTCTCCTAAATTGACACTTCTCTATTGACACTAAGATATATAATTAATTTATACATTACTGGGAAAGTCAGTAAAAAAAAAAAGACAATATTTAAAATCCATCCCCCTAACCAGTGTCTCAGTCCCCAAATTATCTTCCTTCCCCACTAAAAACACATCATCTCAGTCTGACCTCAATGTCAACACCCTCTGACAGTATCCAAAAGACATCGTCTAATGGAACAACATCATCATCAACAACTAATCCACTTCAAGGATCTAAATTTGATTTAGATTCAATTAAAGATATTATTGAAGAGAAAAAGATTGCTTATTTGAAAGGGGTAACCAATACTGATGTAGATTGGTTTTTAAGAGATTCTTCAATTTCAACTTCAAGTCCTAAATTATTATCTAATAATAGTAGTCAAGTTGAATTAGATAAATCAAAGAGTAATGAGACATTTGTTTCTACTAAAAAATTATCATCAAATTCATCAATATCTCCTGTAAGTTCTCATTTAACAGCTGGAATTTCTAATACAAATGATAATAATTGTAATAAAACAAAACCATCTATAGCAACTATTCATGAAGAAAATGTAGCATCATCACCTACAGGATCTCCTCAAGTAGTACGGAAACCTAAACTTAGTGTTTCAAGTGTTTCTAATGTATCATCATCATCTAATCCAATTTCTTCATCTCCTACTGGTAGTAGTAGTAGTGGATTATTTTCAAAATTAAAGGGTAAATTTCATTCTCATACTCCTAATTCTCCTCCATTAACAAGTTCATCACCAGTTAATAATGCCAGTAATCCAGTATTTAAATCAAATTATTCTATGAATACTAAAAAGCCTTCTATACCTCCTCAAACTCAAGTACCTCGTTCACCTCCAATTGATGATTTACAACATATTAAAAATAATAATAATAATAATAATAATAATAATACAAGTAATATTGATAATTATAAATTAACTAGAACAACATCTAGTCCAGTCAATGATAGTGATCCAAGATTAGAAGAATATATAAAATTTTATCAACAAAAGGATATACGAAGAAGTTCAGTTTCTTCAAGAAGATCTTCAACTGTATCTACTGGATCAGCAGTATCTCATAATAGTTCAATAAGTCATCCAACTGTATCTCCATTACCTAGTGTTTTAATAAATTATGATGATGTTCAAACTCCTATTGCATCTAAACTTGAACCATTAGAAACAACTAGTTCTAAATTATCTTCTATATTTAGAAGGAAAAGTATTACATCTTCACCTAGTTTAAATGCATCAGTTAATGCTAGAAGAGATTCTGAATCAACTATTTCATTAGTAAGTACAGTATCTTCTCCACCTCCTGCTTCATCACTTGAAATGGATCCAAATTTTAAAGATTTAAAACCTCTTAAAAGAGTTGCTTTCCATTCATCGACATTTTTAATTGATCCTCCTCAACAAATTCCATCGAGAAATCCTAGAAAGGGTAATGTAGAAGTTTTACCTAATGGTACTGTTAAGATAAATCCTCTTACAGAAGAAGATAGAATTGCCATGGAAAAATCTCAATTAGGTCAAGGTGGAGGTATTGTTGTTGGAGGCACAGGTGCCTTAGGATTAATTAAACCCATAGATAAAGTATCATCAAATGATAATGATAATAAGGGAAAAGATAAAGTTAAAGATAAAGATGAAAATGAGGATGATGAAGAAGATGAAGAGGTTGTAATAGATACAAGAGATAGTAATGGAGAAGAAGATACAGCCGTTGATAAACATGCTAAACTGTTAGGTATTGATAAACCAATGATACCTCATACCAGACGTTCATATGTAGTACCTGTTAAAAAGATGGCCTTAGATTTAATGTATACAAGATGTTGTCATCTTCGAGAAATTTTACCAATTCCAGCTATTTTAAAACAAATTCCTAAAGGATCAATGGCTCCACTTCCAGTTATTCAATTAAGAAATCCTACTCCAACAAATGTTGAAATTCAAACTTTTGCAGATTTTATTAGAATTGCTCCAATTATTTGTGTATCATTAGATGGAGTAAGTTTATCAATTGAACAATTAAAAATTTTATTATCATCTATGAGTGCTAAGAAACAATTAGAAAAATTAAGTTTAAGAAATACTCCAATAGATAGTGAAGGTTGGGCATTATTATGTTGGTTTTTATCAAGAAATACTGTATTAAATAGATTAGATATAACTCAATGTCCTGCCCTTTCAGTTAATGTATTAAAGAAACGGAAAAAGAAAGTTGAAAATAAGAAATATGAAGAAGAAATTAAAAGAATGACATGTAATCGAGATAATAGATCTGATATGGATTGGTCATTATTTGTTGCTACTTTAGTAGCCAGAGGAGGAATTGAAGAATTAATTTTAACCGGATGTTGTATAACTGATTTAGAAGTTTTTGAAAAATTAATGAAATTAGCAGTACTGAAAAATACTAATCGATTAGGATTAGCTTATAATCAATTAACTGCTAAACATTTTAAAATCATTGTAAATAATTGGTTATTTCAAGATTTTGCTAGAGGTATTGATTTAGGTTATAATGATTTCCTGTCACCTCTGATTCAAAGAATCTTTTTAGATTATAAAAGGAATACTAAAAATTTTGATGAAATTGTTTCTAAATCTTCTTTAGGATTTTTAAGTTTAAATTCTACTAATATTCCATTTACTGAACAATTTAAAGAAGTATTTGAATCAATTCTTATGAAATTACCTAATTTAAAATATCTTGATTTTAGTAATAATCAAAGATTATTTGGTACATTATCTAAACAAAATCAGTTAGAAGGATCAGATTCTTTAGATTCAGATCATAATTCAACTTTAAATTCAAATTCAAATTCAAATCCAGATTCTCCTATTGATAGTCCAAGTCCAATTAAAGATTTAAAATTAAGTGAAGACGCTATAGCAATATATTTCACTTCTAAATTACCATTATTTCCTAAACTTATTCGATTACATCTTGAAAATAATAATTTTAGTAGTTCATCATTAACTTCTATTGCTAAAGTTATACCATTTTGTAAAAATTTAGGTTATTTATCTTTATTAGGTAATGTAATTGATCTTTCATCAGGTCTGGCATTAATTAATGGATTAAAGAATTCCAAAACTTTAATTACATTAGATTGTGATATTGATAATTTCCCAGTAATATTTAAAGAAAGAATTGGTTTATATACTATGAGAAATATGGAAAGATTATTATATGCCAATAAAAAGAGTGATATTTCTTTAAATAATAATAATTCAAGTACTAATTCAGAAGGAAGTAATAATAATTCAGAAACATTAGCTGAACAATTAAATCAAATTTTAATGGCTAAAGCTCAATCAGAAATTGATTTAAAATCTCCTGAAATTTTAAAATTTATTGAAAGAGCTCAAAATATTCGTCATGAATTAAAGGAAACTATTGATGAATTATTAAAACTTCAATTAAAGAATGAATTAGATTTAGATGGTAAAGAAACTTTAATTAGATTTATATTTATTGATTCATCTATTGAAAAAGGTTTACAATTAATTGATCCATCATTAGTTGAACCAATTAAAAATAATCCTCAATTCTTTTTATCAGGAGCTGAAGATGAAAAGAAATTATTCAAAGTTTCTAGTGAATTTAATGATGATCAACATACAGTTTCTACTCCTCAATCTAATGATATTGTTCATAGTGCATCACCTTTAGCTATGTCAAGATCAACTTCAAGAACTAATCTTAATAATTTAGATAGACAAGAAGGTTCAGTATTAAAATTAAGTAAATTACATGATTTTCATCATCCAACTGGTGGACATTCATTTGATGAAATGTCAGGTGAAGAAATGAGAAAGAAATTAAAATCAATTGAATTTGTTGATTTAGATAAAATCATTGGATATTTAGGAAAATTAAAGGAACAAGGAATTTCACTTGAACGAGTGTTTAATCAACATGGTAAACCAAATTTTAAAACTAATACAGATAGAGAAGAATTTTTTAGTATTGAAGAAATAAAGAGTAGATTATCTAAACTTGCTGATAAAGAGAAAGTTGACAGTCATAATGACGAAGTTGAAAATGAAAATGATAATGATAATGATAATGAAAATGAAAATGAAAATGATAATGCTGATGAAAATGAAGGCAAAGACAAGAAGACCGATAAAACCAGAAATTCCTCTGAAAGTAAAACAATTCCTGATAGTTCCAATTTAGAATCTCCTCATCCTATGGAAGTTCACGCAGATACCGGAGACAATCTTAACGAAGCATACGATAAAGTTTTAAGTGGCATTGCTGCTTACAAAGAGTAAAAGAAAAGCTCTACCCCACCCCCATATATTATTTAGTTCATATACATTTTTAGAGTTTTAATTCATTTTACATAATTTATATTTTGTATTTTGTATTTTGTATTTTGTATTTTGTATTATGTAGATTTTTGTATATTACAAGTGTGTTTTTCCTATGGTATAAAATTACAGTACAGATTGAATTACTAATAATCATCATCTTCTTCATCAGATCCAACAACACCACCTCTAACTGGTCTAGCATTATCGAAATCATCATCACTATATTCTTGTCCTTCATCTTGTTCGCCCTCACCACCTACATCAGCATCTTCCGCTAAATCTTCGCACGCATCGATCCAGTCCGAATATATATCAACTGGTTGCGACAAAGAATTTATCGTAGTTTGAAAACTTTGTCCACAAATCTTACAATGTAATTCACCTAATGAATTCTTTTTATCTAATGTACAAATGACTGACTTCTCATGATTACAAAACAAACATGTAAATGTAGTATCTAATACTTGTTTAACTTTCTTAACGGGCTTACGAGCCGACGACTTTCTCTTACCCATCCTTAACTATTGGTATTGTATGATGGTGTTGGTTTTGGTGTTGGTGTTGGTGTTGGTGTTGGTGTTGGTTATGGCGTAGAGATCTGAAATTTTATTTTAGCTTGCACTTTTACTTTTTCGGCGGGTGTGTATTGAATGCAAAAAAAATGAGCACTGTCTATAAACTACTTCTACTTTTATGGTCACTATCACTATCTTAGCATCAGTTGGGCTTTCTTCTTAAGTCTCATTTCGAGTCTGAGTTTCTCGAACTTTAGTTGTTCAGCTTTGGGGTCTGGATGTTTGTGATTTATTGAACTACTAGTATTATTATGACTATTATGACTATTATTACTAGTATTATTAGAAGCTAATGGAGTTGGACTTCTTGATACAGGTGCACTAGAAGTTGCCGAAATTTCTCCACTATTTCTTGCACTACCTGAATAACTCATAGTTATTCTTAAATTTGGATTATATATATTATTTAATTTTAATCCATATTCATATAATTTTAAATCATTCGCCTTTCTTTCATATAATTTAAGTGAATCCTTTATAAGATTCCCAATAAATTCATGACGAGTTAATTGATTATGTAAATGCAGTTGTATAGGATAATGTAATAATAATGATAAACTTTCACTAAAATCACAAGTAATTAAATTAGTTTTTAATTGAATTAATAATTGAATTATCATAAACATTAATAATTCAGGTATACCTCCATAACTATGAATTTGAGGTGAAGCAATTAATTTATCCCATAATAAAGTAGTTGTCTCCAAATCATTACCTAATTCTCTTAATAAAATTAATCGAAAATATCGTATAATCCATAATTGAGATTCTAATTTTAATTTATTTAAAAGATTATAATGAATAAGTTGATCAACTTTCATTAAATATACGTTAAATGTTTCAATGGTTTTCCAAAGAACTTCTTCACTTTCGTAAAATTTAGAAATTATTCCACTGGTTAATATAAACTTATTAAAGATTGTAAATAAATCATGATTTAAATAATTAATATCATATAAATTAAGAATCTTTACATCATCACTAGATATGGTATTAGTTCTAGGGATTTCAATGGATTCTTGATAAAGATTCTTGTAAAAGAGTCCTAAAATTTCATGAATACCTTGTTTGTAACCCACCTGTGGATTACATCTTGACCAAACATACAATATTTCTATTAAATGTCTTTTATGAGTTATAGAATTGGTTGATTGATAAAATTGTTCACCAGGGAATAATCTTTCAATATCCAATACAATGATTTGTAATAATTCTATATCTTCTTCAGTGATTTGATAAGGTAATGAAGGGGTTGGAGATCTAGTAGATCTAACAGGAGAACGATTTGGACTTCTTAATGGATCATCAATATTGCTAACTCTAGTTAAGGGAATTTTATTTATAGATACTGAATTTGTAGTAGTAGTGGTGGTTGAACGAGAAGTTCTTGAATTGGTTCGTTTAATATTTGATTTATTATGTATAGATAATTCCTTTGATTGAAAAAATGGTGACTCTGGATCTAATACCCACCACGGTATAATCATATCATTTCTTTTAGTTAATTGATGATATATTATACGAGAATCATGAAGTTTTGTATACCAATTATGAATACTAAGACTATCAGTTATTAAACAACATTTCCATATTAAAGTTCTAGAAAAGTATTTAGGACAATTTAATGGAGTATATTCATTATCAAGTACAGAAGATTTAAGGTTATTTAAATTCCCCTTATATTGATCGATAGTTAATAAAGCTTTAGATATAATATTATTTTCTTTAAGCATGGTGGCCATCTTGATTTCTATTGTTATCAATAGATCACCACCAAATTGCTTAAGTAATAAGTTAAATGAATAGGATGGTATAAGTGTCGCTGGCTGGCAAAGTCAAAGTCCGAGAAATTTCACACACACACATAGTTAAGCAGAAAAAATGATGGCCCATACAAAAACTTATTTGATAGTTAATACTCGTGACACTTGTGAAACTTTAGTAAGACAGACAGACAGACTATTAGTGAAAAAAAATTAATTCACGGAATTATACAACTACTTCAGATTATATAGGAATAAAAAATGTCGGAAGAGGATAAGTCACGTTCACTCCAAAGGAGTTTGGATGAATTGGCACAATGGGAGAAAGAGATGAGTGAGATTGATAAGGATATTGAAATTTATCGTATAAAGAAGACTCAAGCTATATATTCTAAACGTAGAGATATTTTAAATTCAATTCCTAAATTTTGGTATATAGTTTTAGCAGAAAATGATGATTTTGCTGATTATATTTATGTTGATGATTTAAAATATTTGGAATTTATTGATGATATTTATATTGATTATCCAATAATATCTCCTAGTACTTATAAAGATTTTACAATTACTATTAAATTTAGTGAAAAAAATGATTTAATAGCAGGTCAAACCATAACTAAGAGTTTTAAAACAATAATTGAGGATGGAGAAGAAAGATTAATATCTGAACCAGTGGAGTTCGAATGGCCAACAGATCTGAATCTTATAAATCCTCAAGTGATTAAACAAAAAAACAAAGGTAATAAGAATTGGAGTACTCAAGATAAAAAATCTTATCGATTAAGTATGAAATCATTCTTTGCTTGGTTTGGATGGACTGGTAAAAAGCCAGGTAAAGAATTTAAAAATGGAGAAGACTTAACAAGATTGATTGTAGATGATCTTTACTTGAATGCATTAAAGTATTACATATTGGCATTACCAAATGGTGATGATGATGAAGATGATGAAGAGGATGAAGATGATAGCTCAGAAGGTGAAGAATTAGATTTAAGTGGTGATGAACATGATTCTGAAGAGGAAGAGAATGATAATGAGAGTAAGACAAATAAACGAGCATTAACTACTGAAGATGATCTAGAATCAAAAAAGCATAAACATTAGATAAACTTTATATACATATAGTGTAATGTAAATAATTAATTCAATTGAATTATACTGTCCTATACTAAGACTTTTAGTCTGATGTAACTGCGTTCATTCTAATTAAAGATCCAAACCCTTCAAAGAGACCCATAATAATCCAAGCAACCGATTGTTTAAAAGGAGCTCTAAACTGAACTAATCTTGGAATTGTAAAGAAGAGAGTTTCAAGAACATGAAGAAAAGCAATAACATATAATATGAAAGATTGATTCTTGGAAATTATAGCTGGAATGTACTTGACAATTTGAAGATAAAGTAAATCTTTACCCAAATAAGAAGGAATCAATTTTGGTTTAAAATGATTAGTAATTAAAACAGGTATTAAAATATACAAGCTTAAAGCGAAAAGATTGTTTGGAGGTAATACCTTGGTAAGTCTCTTATGAGAATAACCTTGTTTAGCAGCAGCATATTTAGCCATAGAAATCAATTTATCTTTAACATCCTTTAAACTATTTACTTTTAAAACTTCTGCTTCAGATGCATCAGCCCAGTGAATAGTGATTTTTTTTGATTCATTAGAAATAGTTTCATAATTTAATGTGAAGGATTTTTCATTAACATCAGTTAACTTAACTGAAGATTGCTTGAAAGTATACAATTCTTGTTCACCATATATGACCAAATAATCAATTAATGCCAATTGATGGTCATCATTCATGTGACTAATAATTCTTTTAGATGCTTCACTCATTTTATATTTAGTATAATTTGGAAACTACTGAAAATTCAACAAAATCTGGGACTTCCTTGCGGTTTATAACTAAAAGCTGTAGCTATCTTCTGAAATATTAATCTGGAGTAACGCACGTGATTCGCTTATAGGCGGAATTTTACACGGAGCTAATACGTTTGAAGGTTATGGTTATGCTGCAGTGCAGATCATGTACAATTTCATAGTTCAGGAACTTATCGGTTTTAGAGTAAAGTTTTTATCTTATATATCAATTGGAAAAGGGGGTCGTATGATTCTACATAAAGTATTTAAGTTCTATATACTGGTGATATAACAACCTTATATCTTGATCTCGGGTATAAGGCAATTGTCGTGTGCGTGTAATCATGTGATCTCTGAGTTTTAGTTTTAATCAATACATGAAGATAGCGTCAAGAAAACATAGTAGAAAGTGTGGCAATAGAATGGTGAAATGAAGTGAAATTAATTACCGATTTAATTAATGATCCGTAGCAGCCAATAGCAAGAGAGATCTTAAACATTTCAATACCGATTTAATATAGTGGTCCAAATTTCTTAGCCTAATCCAACCCACCGGACTGTATATTGTGATTAAAAAAATACTTACATTAAATCACGTTTCTTTTTTCCTTTTTGCAGTCCGCATGATGTCTCCTTCTCAAAATCTCAGCTGGAGATGGCTGGGGTGCGCGACATTTTCACCTTAGTTAGGAAAGATGAGGCAAGCTTGCAGCAGAAAATAAAGACTTGAAGTGTAAGGCTAGTGAGTCCGAGATTAGATCGATGATCAGAAGACTATATAATCTGATGTTCCTAATTTTTACGCATTTTTGACATATATATATAGACTAATTTTTCAGGGTTTCCTTTTTATAATTACGAACTGAGCTGCAACGTTGCTGATAAATGTTTTCTCCTCAATTCACTTCATCTATAGATAATTTTTCAACTCACCATAAGAAATGCATATCTCCTCCTACGAATGTTATAGATGGAGAATTCTATCATATAAAACATCATAAACCATTTGAAATTACTACTGTACTATCTAATGAAATCAGTTACCTTAACTGGTATAATAATGTCGAAACCCTTTTACAAGAGTTTCCTCAATTCCAGCCTTTCATTAACTTACAATTATTACCCATAAATGAAGAAAATGACGAAGAATATCAACAAATTACAGCTGAAAGGGAAGCCAATTGTGTATCTGATCTAGAAACCAACCAATTCTTAATAGAAAAATTAGCACAATCCATTCAACCTCAATTACACTATTTGATAACGTCTAATCTGGTTTGCAAAAACTTTGAAAATCTAAAGCAATACTTCCAAACCCAAATAACAGGATTCTATTTGTTAAACATGGAGAATAGTCTAACCATTAACCTATCAAACATCTTACAATTCTTAATTGATTTAGATGATTTATGTAAAGTCTATTTCTTCATCTTTCGAGACATGCCAAACCACCAACTAAAAATTCAATGGATAATGAATTCAATTAATAAATTAAATAATCCTGAACTTCAATTGGAAGTACAAATGAATTGGGAAAAAATAAATCGAGATCCAATCTATATTCGAAAAATACTAACTATCTATTCAAATAAGCTAAAGTTAAGGAGAAAGTTCTAAACTCTTATTCATGTATAATTCATTTTATAAACCAACTTATAATTACGACAATTTTATGTTTTTATGATCTACTGTGTATTCCTATTTCTAATTCATTTTATAGAGAAAAAGTTTATAAATATTCAATAATAAAGGGAGGATAAGCTGAAAGTCTAGTAATGGCTTAGACATGTAGACTACAATTTTTCAAAAAAAAATGAAAAATTAAACGAACAAATGATTTTGCCCAGGATCGAACTGGGGACGTTCTGCGTGTTAAGCAGATGCCATAACCAACTAGACCACAAAACCTTTTGTTGTTGAACATAAATTCCTTCACTTTTTGCAAAGGTGTCTTTTTCACGTGATAAATATCACGTTTTGGTGCTATATGCAGGAAATGTCGTAAAATGTCCAAATAAATGTCGTCTTTTATAGAGGATTTGGCTGCAACTAAACTATTACCTCCAAATTCACATACATCCTAAGAGTTGTCAACCTTTAGTTTGACATGATACGCTTATAATATTAAAGGGAAACTTTATTTACAAGCATTACAATTAACACTAAAGCGAAATGATATAAATTGTGTAGATATCTAGCAAAATTTGGAAATAAGGTGACTAACGATAAGAAAGAATACGCTGTAGAGGCACTCATACCATAAGTATGTTAGGATACAGTAAGTAATAGGTTTTACATCATGAGCTACTAATAGATCCATCTATATTAATATACTCAGACACAACAGATGTTTCTTTTTCTATATGGTGTATTCTCCTAATTTATATATCACTTCTAGTATTTGCAGAAATAGTATGTATATATATATACATATATATATACTTTTATCACATCTCTTCGTGCAATAACTATGATAACAGAGACATATGCAATTTACTTCTACTACTAATCGGTGCAACTAACCTGTCGGTAATAGAAATACTTCTCCAGAAAGTTATCCTCGCTAAAGAAGATAGCTGCATATATATTTGTTTTGTTTGTGCGTGTATATAAAAAAAATTTAGGACCTCATCCTATTCATACATTATATTTGTAATAACTCTATAGGTATACTACGATACAACATACATAATAATTTTATAATAATAATAATAACAAGAGGAGACTGAATGTCATGTCAGAAGTCGATACTGCATCGGTGACATCCGTGACGTCACTGGGATCAGGGAGACCTAAGAAATTTGTGTGTAATTTTGAAGGATGTGAAAGAGCATATTCTAAACCATCATTATTAGAACAACATAAAAGATCACATACAGGAGAAAGACCATTTATATGTTCACAAGATGGATGTAATAAATCATTTCTAAGAAAATCTCATTTAGATGCTCATTTAATATCTCATAATTCTGATGAAGAAAAACCATTTAGATGTTCTATATGTGGTAAAGGTGTAAATACTCCTCAACATCTTAAACGTCATGAAATAATTCATACAAAATCATTTATTTGTACGGTTGAAGGATGTCAAGAATCATTTTATAAACATCAATCATTAAGACATCATATACTTTCAATTCATGAAAGAAAATTAACTTGTGAAATTTGTAATAAACAATTTAATCGACCTTATAGATTAGCTCAACATAAAGTAAAACATCATAGTGAAGCTCCAGCTTATCAATGTGATCATACTGGATGTTTTTCAAGTTTTAAAACTTGGTCTGCTTTACAATTTCATGTTAAAACTGAACATCCTAAATTAACATGTGCTATTTGTGGTAAAGGTTGTGTTGGTAAAAAGGGTCTTAAATCTCATATGTTAAGTCATGATGAATCTAAAATGCTTAAACTTTGGAATTGTAATTATTGTACTTCAAGATATTCCAAAAAAATCGAACTTATTGAACATTATAATTTGATTCATGATGGAAATATTCCTGATGATTTATTAACTATTCAAGATAAACTTAAATTAGAAGAATTATTAAATGAAACTGATAAAAATATCAATAATTCTTTTGATGATGATAAAAATATGGATCTTAATACTTTAGAAGGATTAAAAAATAAAGGTTATCAATCTGTTTCTGATAGTGAAGAAGATGATGATGATGAAGAATTTGAAGATCATCGATCAGATTCTCCTCAATCTCATACTTCGATTGATACTTTAAATAGTAAATTAATGAATGGAACTGAATCAATTATTGGGTTAATTCTGAAGAATTTCTCTATGAGAAAACTTCAATGTCCTAAACCAAATTGTGATAGAGCATTCAGGCGACTGCATGATCTTTCAAGACATTTAAAATGGCACGAAGAGCACTTGAAGAAAGTGGAAGAATTCTTAAATTCCTTAGAGAAAGAGAAACAGAAAGAGAAAGAGAAAGAACCTCCACTCAAAAAGATAAAATTAACGGATAATGAGCCTATTAATGATGATAATTTAGATGAACTTATAGATGTAGAACTTCGAAGACTTAAAGCGGGCGATAAGTCTTAAATTAATTAATTAATTATATGTATTATTTTATACATGATATTGTATTGATTATTAACTAATATACACTTTAATATCTTGTTTTTTTATCATAACCTCGATCATGATAATTTCCTCCATCTCTCTTATTACCTTCGAATCGTCTATTATTGGATGAATTTCTATCGTTTCTTCCATTAAATCTTTGATTTCTATTGTATCCATCATTTCTACCACTTGCTAGAGGTGGTGGTGGAGGTGGTGGAACTGGTAATGAAGAGTCTGGTTCATTTGCACTTCTATTTGCTCGATTATTAGTAGTAGTATTGTTATTATTACTACCATTGTTGTTGTTGTTGCTGTTGTTATTGTTGTTTCTATTACTATTGCCTGGTCCACTAGGGGCGTTCCTGGTATAATTATCTTTATTGTATTGGCCATAGCCTCTATTCTGACCCCTTGGATCTTGACTCTGTCCTGGTTGTCTTGACAGAGATTTATAATCATTAGCTCTGATCTCATGTTGAGGAGGTAATGGAGTTCTTTTGATAGGAACATTACGATCTACTACATCTTCTTTAGATAAAGTACTACTACGACTAGCTTCTAATTCCTTCTTAGCTTGAGCCAATTTGTCCTTTAATTTATCTGGTGTAGAACTTCTACTGGTTTGACTACCTTGAGGGGTTAAGATTCCTTCTTGACTACTACTACTCTTTGGAGGTTCTGAATCCTTTACTTCTTTAACTTTTTCAACTTTAATTACTTCTTCCTTTTTATCTCCATTCTTTTCATCATCAAATTTAGCTACACTAATAGGAATAGATGATTTCTTTTGATCTTCCTTAGTTATCAGAGATTTCTTATCATCTGAATGAGGAGGTACACTATTATCTGATCTAGTATTGGCATAATTATCATATCGACCTCTTTGAGTACTGGTACCTCTTGAATCTGGTCTAGATACTGGCTTTTGAGAATCATAATTAAGTTGAGTTGCCAACCGTTTCTTCTCTTCTTCTTCTTTAGCCTTGGCCACTTGTTGAGCCTTCCTTTCAAGTTCTTTTCTAATTCGTTCTTCTTCAAGTTTCTTCTTAGCTTCTAAAATAGCTTGTTCCTTTTGATTTCTTTCTTCAATCAATTTCTGCTTCTCTTCTTCTTCCATAGGTATAAAATCCCAAATATGTACCCATTCTTTAGATCGGGATTTTACATGACCAATTAAGGCACTTGAAGAAAGTTTTAAATCTTCTCTATCTTCTTCAGAAATCACTTTTTGAATTAATTCAACGACTCTTTCACAATGATCTTCAACATTAGGATATATTCCTAAAAGATTCTTTAAAAATGTAATGGCATTTCTACGACACATATATTCCAAAACATCTAATGCTTGAGCAATATCATTTAAAATAGTTTCATGATAGTTTAATAAGATTTTTCTAAATTCATCATAATTTACAATTATACCTTCTTGACTTATAAGATTAGTAGCTTCCTTTTCAAATATATCTTGTTTAGTCCAACTATGTAATCGATATAAGATATCGGCAAAGAATAATCCTAAATTTTCTGCTTCTGATGGAGTTAATGTGAATAAAGTTCCAAATAAGATCTTACTATTAATTAAATGATCAAATATAGTTAATAGAGAGAATTTATTAGGAGATAATTCATGAAGTTTAAATAAGAATCTCGAAGCAAACACTGCATCAAATGATGAATGAATAGATCGAGGTAATATACAAGCTTGCAAGAAAGCTGTTGATTGTTCAGTAAGTCTGTCTTTATCATTATCATCTGAAGAAAACCATCCTAAAGAAAGTTTAACTAATGAATCATCAACTTTCTTATTTTGAATTTCATGTTGAATACTTTCTTCAGGTAAAGTCTTTAAGAATTGTTCATTTTGATATAAATCTTGTTTGGCTTTATCAATGGCTGATAATGATACATCTTTATCTCTAAGATTAATATTAATCCAATCCTTAAGACTTCTAGCATTTGATTGTAATTTAATTGTTTCAGTATCATATAATTGTTTAGAATAATTAATATCCTTTAACGATAATCTCCAAAATGTCATAACAAGTGTTGGAGGTAAATCTGTTAAGATATTATTTGGAATAATACTTACAATGCTTTCTGATAAGTTTTCTGTTAAGTTTTCTTCTTCTTCTTCTATATCTTTATTAAGATATGGTCTCCATAATTCAAATGCCCATTCAGTAGATACTCCATATTTAGTAACTAAATCAGAAATAGGTAAATAAACATTATTAACTTGATTTAAATTACCAAAGAAATTAGTTACTGTAAGAAATAATCTAATTACAGCAGTAATATCATCTATTCTACTAGATAAAACTTTTAGAGGGAATTCATTTGCATTAGCAATTGTAATTAATTGATTTTGATATTGACATAATAATACAAGTAATTCATTAAGTCCATCTATTTCTAATAGAGTCTTAATTAAAAATTCTCCTGATTTATATCTTTCAAATCGTGCATCATCAATAGTTCTATACACTAATTTTTCAAGTGATTTCTCACAATTTATCATATCAATTTGTTGTAAAGTTAAATTAGTTATAGTTTGAACTCCTCCCATAGATATAAAGATTTCCTTTAATACAATTAATCCAATATTATCTTCTCCATGAAAAGATTTTAATAAATATTGTAATAAAGTCTTTATATCTATTGCTCGAGGATATCTTTGACATATTTTCCCAATAAATGATGCTAAAGATTGTAACCATTGACGATCTAACATTCCATTATCTTGAGTTCCTGTTCTACCAGGAGATGTTAATCTCATTAATATAGCAGTAGTTAAATTATCCCAACCATAACTACTAAAATATCTGGCTGTTTCAACCACTAAATTATTTAAATTATCATAACTTTCAATTTGTTGTAATATAGTTAAAAAACATGGTAATGGATTAGAAAAACTTACTTTAGCTAATCTTCTCATCATTGGTCTAACATTTTCTTTTGAAAGTCTCTTTAATATACTTTTAGTAGATTTTTCTGCTTTACTATAAGCCATTTTAACATAAGGATTATTCTTAGCAAGTACTTGATGAAGTTCTCCATATATACTAAATCTATCTTCTAATGAATAAAACGTTAATATTTGATAAGCTTTATCTATTGCAATAGAATCTTCTTCAATAATTGTCATGGCTGGTAATATATAATTTCTAAAATAATTAAACCACGCTAATTTCCTTTCTTCATTCTCATTACCATTACAATTATTAGTTAAATCTTGAGAAATTATTTCACATAATCTAACAAATAATGATAAATCTTTGGAAATATTAACTCCAATGAATTTAAAAAATTCTCGAGATACTTTAAATAAATCATCAATTGTTTGTAAATTAGGTAAACCTTCAGTCCATGTATCATAAAAGAATCGGAATTTCTTTTGTCCAAAACTTATTATAGTTGCTTTAAAACTTAATAATTCTGTACAAGGAAATTCTTCATATGCTACAGAATTTTGTGGTCTTGAAAATGCAATTCTTTTAGATGTACCTAATTGTTGAAATTCTTCATGAGTAAAAGTTTCAACTTTTTCATTATAAAATGAAGATATAATTTGGGACAGTACTCGATTTAATAATTGAATAATTTCATTATCAGCATAAGCTAAAAATGGATATTTAGTTAATAAAAATATACTTGGATAATAAAGTCCTGTAGAAAGAAATGATCTTAAAAATTGATATTTCATATTTGTATGTAAACTTTCTTCATAAGCTTCCTTTGGATCTTTAATAATTTTAGTTGAATCATGAGATTTTTCCTTAGGTTTACTTAATTCATCTTCATCATCAAGTAATGGAGCTGCAAGTGCAAGTGCATTAGCTCCGGCTTTATTAACTTCATCATCTAATATTTGTTTATAATCATTTTCTAATTTATTCATTTCTTCATCATTAGGACTAAAATATTTAAATAAAGATCCAAAACTTATAAATCCTTCCTTTATAAATATAGCCACCATAAGTTTAAAAGTTTCAGGTAAATCCCGATCTCGAGGACATTTTACTAATCTTAAACCTAATGCTTTAGCTGCAGTTTCATTACCTCCATTAGATAATGATTCAAGTGATGAATTATCACTTGGTTCAATTGGCCACCATCTTGATTTCTTTAATAATTGTATACAAAATATATGTTTAGAAACAATATGACTTTCAAGAATTTCAAATAAAAGATCAAGACATCGATTAGGATCTAAACTATAATGACCAATTAATTTTTCAATTACTTGAATAGCATAATCTACTTGAAATTCTGTATCATCAGCTTTTAAAATAAAATAAATTTCTGTAATAAATTTAGAAAATCCTTCGAGTTCTTCATGTAATAAATTATACTTCTTTTGAGAATATAATTGATCTCGAGCTTTACTACCAATACTTTTAATTAATGAAACTTTAGGAACAATTTCCAGATCTCCAAGATTATCTTGTCCAATATACATTGCAATAGTTTCAGGTTTTATAACATTTTCCTTTCTAGTAATTAATTGTAATAAATTTTTAATATGTTCTGAAACTGGGAATACATTAATTACTTGACAAAATACTCGAGCTATCATATCATTTCTTATGGCAGAAAATAAAAAGGTTACAAGAGCATTTAATTCAATTCCATCTTCATCTAATACAAGTAATAATTCTGTAAATAATTGAACTACTAATATTTCACTATCGGGATTTGATTCTTCAACTGATTCTAATATTTCAAGTAAAATTTCTGTACCTGACCCACCAAATTGTTCAATGACTTCTTTGGTCAAGTACTTGTATGCACTTCCACTTCCACTCATATTAATAGTGATATTTATAGTGAATTACTGATCTAATTTGACTGGTTGGTGGATTAACTGCTGTTAACTATAGGTAATCTTCGAGACTGAGTTAGCTTTTTTCGAACTAACCTGTAAAAGCTAAAACTCAAATAATAGTGCGGGTTATAACTATGCCGTTCATGGGTTGCAAATTGCCTAATTGTAATATTATAAATAATAAGTAATAAGTAATAAGTAATATAGAAATATATATCTTAACTGTGGTCTAATAATTTAATAGTGTAATAGTTTATGAAGATTATCGGATGTTTACTTAAATTATGAAACTAATCCTGAGTCTGTGTTTGTACGCATTGATAAGAAGTATAAGATATACTGAAGGTTAGTGTAGTGTCCACTCCAAACAATCGACTGTTATACAATGTATTAAGACGATTAAATCTAAGAAAAGTACATTTAATTGGTCTTTGTAGTCTTATGTGTTTTTGAAACTATACCACTTACTTGTATAATTATTGAATATTTGAAACATTTTATCCAATTTTAATAAAATTCAATTATTTTTTAAATTATTCTTTATAAACAATTTATTTTTATAGAAGACCAATTAAATACACCTTGTGAGCATACAGAAATAAGTACTTATAAGTATTTACATTTCAATTAGTGTAAATGAATAACATACATTACTGCAAATACTGCAAAATCATAAATTCAGGTAAAACGGGATCACGCGCAAAATAACACGCAGAAGTCACGTGACCATTTAGTATGAAAAAATCACGTGATAAGAACTCTCTGTGAGCGAGCTGCTTAATTTTCTTTCAACAAAAATCCGTGATAGTTTAGTGGCTAGAATTACCGCTTGTCGCGTGGTAGACCGGGGTTCAATTCCCCGTCGCGGAGTTTGCGCAAATGGTTTAGTGGTAAAATCCAACGTTGCCATCGTTGGGCCCCCGGTTCGATTCCGGGTTTGCGCATTTTTTTTGCATTTCTGATATCCTAAGCTGTCTATTTGGTAGTCTAGGTGCTTTTTAAACTCATTGAAAGTTGCCTGAGTGTATAATTCGTAATTTAATGATAGATCAAGTTCGGTCTTCAGAATTTTGCAGTGATTTTTCGGTGGCACCAAAATATCGGAGTTGCGCGCGTTGCTCAAGATGATTTTAATTTTTCAGTTTCCATAGTTAGGATTCATAGAATTGCAGCTTACCAAGTTCGATATGAGTGAGTTTGGAGCTGAATATTTTGATTATGATGATGAAGAAGATCATAGAGCAATTCAAGAACATATTGCGAAAGAAATAGATAAAGATATAGGGACCTATAAGGATAAAGTTGTGGAAGAGGAATCAATAATTAGAACCTTTAAGAAATGGATCAGGAAAAATTGGGAGTTTAAAGTTGCCCTGTTTGTAATAATATACTATCTTATTTCTCATGTATTACTTGAGTCGACAGATTATGTTTGGGAAACAGGACTTGATAAGCATTTAAGAGTTATACCGAATGAAGTTATTCAATATTATGATGAGAATAGACAGTTTGATCAAAAGGACTTTAACGTAGATAAATTCGCTTATGTTCAATATGCTACTAATTATGAATATTTAAATCTCGCTATTATAAATTTTATTCATTTACAAAATTCTGGTTCAAAGATTAAAAATTATGTCATATTGTATGATAAGACGATGACATTTCATAATGCCAGGAATTGGAATGAACTTTATTTACTTTCCAATAAGCATAATATTGATTTAAGACCAGTAGATCTTCTCAAAACAAGAAATAGTGAATCTTCATCTTGGTCAAGTTCATTCACCAAGTTTCATATTTTCAACTTAATTGAATTTGATAGAATTGTATATTTTGATGCAGATTCAATGTTGTTAAATATTCCAAATGAATCAAATGAAGAAATTGATTTTAATACACTTGTCAATTCCCACGGAAATATAGATGAACTATTCAAATTACCAAAAGAAATAAAATATGCTTTACCACAAGCATATTGGTTAAATGATGTAGTAGAACAAAGAGGTAAAGTTCATGATTTAGCTCGAAAATTACCTAAAAAAGTTGAAATCCCAACCACAAGGAGATATCATTTACGCATGGGTAAATTAGTCAATGATATTTCTAAATTACCAGCTGATAAAAGTTCATTTAATCTTCTTCCAACACTTTTATATGAAGGTCATAAGTATGATAACTTTGATGATTTTTTTGCCAATCATATTATGGTAATTAAACCATCAAGAGACATGTTTCATGAATTATTGAAATATACCTTTAATCCATGGTATTGGTCAATTTTTAATAGATCAATGCTTAAAAGAGCTAATGATTATGATATGGAAATTTTAAATAAAGTATTCAATGATAAATTTAAAGCTGGTGAAAAGAATTTTAAGGTAGGAATCTTACCTCATAAAGTATATGGAGTTTTAACAGGAGAATTTAGAGAATTTTGGCATAGACGATTCACAGTTGAACCTCAATATTTACCATTTATAAAAAAAGAAGTCCCCGATAAGGAAGCTGAATGGAAACCAATTGAAATACTACAAGGAGCTAAAGTTGTTCATTTTTCCGATTCTCCAATTCCAAAACCATGGGAACATCAAGATAATGAAGATTACTATAATCTGAATAAGATTTATTGCGCACAAGTTGATGATTGGGAAGATTACTATATCACTTATCCTGGTAGATATAAACCAAGAATTACTGAAGATTGTGCTAGTGTAGATATTTGGAATTGGATTAGACACGATTTCTCTAAATCCAGATTAAGTTATTGGGTTATAAAGTAAAATGTGAAGTAGTAAGATAAATTGTATAGTTAGTTAGTTAGTTAGTTTTATACACGTGATTGGAAATCCGGTCGAATTGATCTAGTTTGTTTACAAAATCCATTTTTAGTAACAGAAATTTTTTCCAGAGCGCAAACCAAAATTCATTTCAGATCCATCAATCGTTTTACTTAACCTCTTCAATTATCATAGTCAGACTGTTATTTACTTATAGGAATATAGTACTACAGGGATAGGGAGAACTAGTTAGTCATACCACTTTGTTTTAATTTGTTTATTCATTCATTCATTAAGTATTTAGTAAAGAATCTATTTATAATCACTATGGCTACATTAGTTACTGAACTTATAATACGAGCAAATGGTGGTGGAAGTTTACCTACCCTTACTGGGATGCCAACATTAACTACTTCTACTTCACAAACATTCACTACTCCTTCTGTGTCTGTACCACCTAGTCATAATAATCCATATATTATAAGAAATAATAATCCAACTGGAACAGTATTTATTGCTGTTGGTGCCATAGTTGGAGCTATTTTCATCGGATTTATTTTATATCATTTAATTATATCACTTGTAGCTTCAAGAATAGCTAAGAAAGGATTTTCTAATGAAAAAGAATATTATGAAAAATATCAAAATAATAATACAAATGCTTATGGAGGTTATGCTGGTTCAGTTATTACTCCTCAAATGTCATTAAATGTATTTTCTAATCATCATGTTGATCCTACTATATCTAAAATACCATTAATTAGTCCATCTAAAAGTTTATTATTTGGTAATCAAAGTTATTCTGCATCTCAAGTTGGTGATAATTCTACAATTTATAATTCTGAAACTGGTCCAACTTCTAAACATGATTTAACTAAAATGTTTATTTCACCTACTGCTGAAGTTATGCTGCATAAGAGAAATAGATCGGGTCAATTTGGAGGATCAACAACTAATTCTATATATGGAGGTAATGGAACTCATTCTGGATCAGTTCCAAATTTAATTAATAATCCAGGAAGTAGACTTTCACAAGTTCCTAATTTATATGTTAATAATGAATTTAATAATAGTGATTATTCATTGTCAGTATATCCACCAGTTCAACAACAACCTCAAGGAACTCCTCAATCTCATCAAACATCCCATCATGGATCAGTATCCAGTTTTGCTTCACCTCAAGCAGGTCCAAGATCTACTAGAAAAACCGTTCCATCTATGTATCTTGAAGATTTAATAGATGATCAACAAGAGTAGTCTAGGCTTTAGTCTTTAGTCCACTCTATCAACAATCGGCAATCAATACATTGATTTATTTATAGGTTATATAGAATTCAAATATCACAAAAAGTTACGTCTGCAATATGTTTTACAATTGTATGTATGCTCATTCCGATACTAATCTCAAACTCAAAACTCAAACATATTAACTACGTACATACAGTTCTACTACTACATTTACATTTCCATTTAAAATTGCATTAACATTTACATTGACATTTCTGCAATCTAACCCTATTGTATAGTGTACATTACCATCACTCGTAATGAGCTCACAATCTCGTATTCTTCACCAAATATAGTCTGCACATCGTCATACATAAAGACAGCCAGTCTCAACTTATTAGTTAGGTTAATTTTTCAAGGCGAGCCTCAGCGGAAAAAATCAAAACAAACAGACGAACTGATAAAAAAAAAAATAGGGTAACAATTAAAATACTTTCGTAAGCATTACATAATAGGTGATAAACTCAAACTCTTGCATTGCTATAATTATACGTATATCACATATAGTATCTCAAGTATCTACTAATATAGGTAGACTTTTAGCATTATTAGCAAACCTTTTGATACAGTGATCCTATCTAAATATCTTTCATAATGCCACTTTGTGGAAGTAGTCCAGAAATAAGTATGTATTATACCTTATCGATGCGTTGTTAAATATGATAACTAGATATGATCCACATATAAATTATATTTGTATGAGATATATCTATGAATTATTTATGGATTCCCTCGGAGGTTTAATTTATATAATATTTTTCATAAAGTTACTAACATTATTAATCTAGTTCAACGGAAAATAGTCATATTAGGTGATGGTGCTTGTGGGAAGACTTCATTATTAAATGTATTCACTACAGGTTATTTCCCACAAGTATATGAACCAACTGTTTTTGAAAATTATGTTCATGATATATTTATTGATGGGAAATCAGTACAGTTATCATTATGGGATACTGCAGGTCAAGAAGAATTTGATCGATTAAGATCACTTTCTTATGCCGATACTCATTGTATTATGTTATGTTTTTCAATAGATTCAGCTGATTCCTTAGAAAATGTTCAGTCCAAATGGGTGGGTGAAATAACTGACCATTGTGAAGGTGTAAAATTAGTGTTGGTTGCATTAAAATGTGATTTAAGAAGTCATGAAGATAGTGATATTGATAATGTACACGGTAGTGCACTTAACGGAACCTCAGGTGATGATGATCACTATAATCCATATAATCAATCACTGAGTAATAATAATCATTATCAACTGAAAAGATTAATAACTTATGAAGAAGGTTTAGCAGTTGCTAAAAGAATAGGTGCATTAAGATATTTAGAATGTTCAGCTAAAAAGAAGAGAGGTGTAAATGAAGCATTTTCAGAAGCTGCTAGATGCGCTCTTAATGCTAGACCTAAAGGTGCTAGTGAAAATGAACCTAAAAAGAAAAGTTGTATTATAATGTGAGCTTGTGTTGCTCGATCATCACATAGTCATTTCATCACCAAACCATTTAGAATAAATACACGCATACACCCTGTATAATTCAGATAATTACAGTTAATAAAAGTTCTCCATGTATTTTTTAATATTGTATTGTATTATATTTTATTCTATTGTATTTACAAGTTAGGTTCTATCTATATTACGTAATTGCATATGCTATTTTTTAAACGGATCTCCCAATAATTCTTTTCTTTCATCCCATATATCCTCAGAGCTTCCTAATGCCTTATCTTCCAATACCCTATTCTTGTAGAAATCTTGAATTTTAGTATACTTGGATAAATCTTTCGATGATAATTTACTAAAGTCTACATTATCATTCAGTTCAGAAAAGCCTCCATTTTTAATAGCAAACCAGAATTTTTCTCGTTGTCTCTTACACACATCATAATTTCCATATCTATAATAGTTTTTAACTTGACCACCAAGTGAGAAACATGCTATTAACTCATCTAAGGCAGTAAATATCGATATTTGTGTTGGATATACTGAAGTTGTATTATCTTGTATAACTTTCGTAATATTTTTTCTTCTCTCCTGAATATCTTCTGGTGAATCTTGAAATAATGACCAGATTTGCTTTAACTCTTTATCTTCCTCATCATCTTGATTATTGTTTGCACCCATGCTTGGCTAGTTCTGGATAAGGTAACTCTTCCCAGTCATATACAAGTTTGATTCACTTTCTGATGTCGCATTTTATTTTTCAGTATCCAAACTTTTCAAGTTCGTGCGATTCACAGCTTTTGCAAAATCTCTTTACTGCAAATATAAGAAAAGATCTTCAAATGTCGTTATCTCAAGATAAGTCATTATTATATGTGTTCCCAATAGAAAGGATTGTTGTTCTAAATAATCTTCGGAAGTATAGATATCGCAATCATACTCCTGATTCTCTAGTATGTCGTTGTGATATCTACACATTTCAAAGCTGCAATTTTTGAAGTAGTGCGAAAATACTAGCCTTATCATCCTTATCATAACCTGGAGAAACTATCATTTTAGAGAAGCTTAACTACATTTTGATTAAGATAATGACGATTATCATTGGTGGAGTAAAGGACCCAAGGAAAAATCCTTAGCATGGTAATAGGTAGCAACAACGAAATGCAGGATTCCGCCCTTGAATCCATATTCTTTGTTCAATTAGACCTTCCCAATTAGGCAGATGATTGCGGTTCCTATGATTCTTAATTTATAGGTTTATCATATTACAATACGTACTCGCTTTGATATTCTGAAACAGTACATATTAGTTAAACTGTAAGGCCCCTCGGTACCTTTGTCATTCTCAATTGAGCGGGGGTTAAGAGTAGAGTCTTATCTCCAAAACTTATCATTCTAGTAGTAGTATACTTATCAAACCTTTGTAAATCATCTTTCTTTTAATATCTAAGTTTTATCTTTATATTTATGCGTGTATGAACTGAAATTTGATCTGAATGTGATATATAAGTAATTCTTATGCCACATCAATAAACTGGCTATGAGAGAAATTTGATCATTAAGTTAATTACAGAATTAAAATATATTTATAGAATGATTACTGCCGAAGTTGAACCAGATAACAATTACGAAATTGTACCAGGTACAGTTCATTTAGTTGATTTATTGGGTGAACTAAAGGTGCAAAAAGGCAAAGATGGAATTATCCTTATACCTCAGCCAAGTTCAAACTTGAATGATCCATTGAGGTGGAGTAAGAGAAAGAGATACTGGCAGTTTGCCTTTCTCTTTCTTTGGTATGTATCATTTCTTCTTCTATACTCTTTTAGCAATAATCATGTTAACAAATACTAACTAGCTTACAGGTCTTTTTTATTAGCAGGTGCGCTTAACTTAGGGGGTCCAATTTTTGCAATCTGGACTGAATTATTTGATTGTACATTTTTAGACTTGACAACTACAATAGCAATATCATGTCTCTTTTTAGGACTTGGTTGTGTATTTTTGCAACCAACTGCTCTTAAAATAGGTAGAAGGTTTGTTTATTTGTTATGTACTATACTTATGATTGTTAGTAAGATATTAATGGGTAGAGCTCAAAATCTTCAAATGTTATATTGGAGTGGAGTATTTGGTGGGTTCAGTGCTTCCCCAGTTGATTCATTAGTGGAAATTTCTACAACTGACATTTTCTTCCAGCATGAAAGATCAACTGCTTTAGGATTAGTTATTATGGCTTTGTGTGCTGGTAATAACCTTTCTCCAGTTGCTACAGGTTATATTACGACAACTATAGGATGGAGATGGACTTTCTATATTATGGTAATAATTCTTGGAGTAGTATTCGTTGCACAATTATTCTTTATGGAAGATACTTCCTTTAGAAGACGATCTATAGAAAGTTTAGAACAAAATATAGCTGAACAGATTCGCTCCCATACTAGTGCAATCGAAACTAAGGGAGGACGTTCTGATATCAAGACTGTAGAAGTTAGTGATGAGTACAGCAATTATCTGTCTAGAATAGGTGAAATTGAAGTGCCTTTAAGATCTTACAAGAAGAGAATGGCTATCATTCATAGCGAATACAATGACACTAGAAGTTGGTTTAAGATATTTTCAAGACCATTTCTTTTGATAAGATTTCCAGCTTTCATATGGGCTGGTTTAGTTTACGGGGCTGCCGTTATGTGGATTACATTATTAGCCAGCACAACTTCCGAACTTTATTCAGCACCACCGTATAATTTTAGTCCCAATGCAGTTGGATTAACCAATATTTCTGCAGCAGTAGGAACTATTATTGGTATGTTTTTTGGTGGACCATTAGTTGATAAACTTGCAATCTATTTAGCCAAGAGAAATAATGGAATTTTTGAACCGGAATTCAGATTATATGCTTTTATATTCCCTACTATTCTAAATGCCGCCGGTATTCTTGCTTATGGATTGGGACCATACTATCAAGCACACTGGGCTATCAGCGTTATTGTTGGACAAGGGTTAATTGGGTTTTCTATGAGTGCAGTTGGAGCAATTTCGTTAGCATATCCAATTGATTGTTATGGGCAAATTGCTAGTGAGGGATTGGTGTTGATTCTTTTCATAAGAAATATGATATCTATGGGCTTTTGTTTTGCCCTTCAACCATGGATCAACTCTTGTGGATGGAAAGTTACTACTTGGCTTTTATTCTTGGTATCAGTTGTACTTAATGGATCTTTTATCTTCCTAATTATCTTTGGTAAGAGATTCAGAAAATGGACCGCTGAAGCTTATGAAAGATATTCGGATCCATCATATTCGGGCTTTTAGGTTTTTTAGAACTTTTAGAATTACATTATAAGTATTTCTTACATTGTTTCTGTTTATATATAGTTTTATGTTTAAATGAATGTGTTGTTCATAAGCTGCAAAAAAAAATAATTTTGTAATAAAAAAGAAATGCCTTCAGCCAGATTCGAACTGACGATCTCCTCATTACTAGTGAGGTGCCTTACCAACTTGGCCATAAAGGCTAACTTTCGAATTTACGCCTTTTTAGGTAACATGTAACGTGACATAGATCTATATACAGGAAATTTGTATATGCAGGAAAATTAATGATTTTTCATGTCAATTGGTAGAAAAAAAATTTAGAGGATAGTAATCGTTTTGGATGTTCAATAGGTATCACCAGCAACAATGTTTAATATTGGGACAAGTTTAAGGTCCAGAGTGATGAATGGAGTCAGTGTACTCACATCCATACGTAACCTAGGTTATATGGGATTTTTAAGACCAAATGAAGGGGCCGTTAAAGGATATAAGAGAGTAGGTAGAGGTCAAGCTTCAGGATTAGGTAAAACTTCTGGTAGAGGTCAAAAGGGTCAAAAGGCTAGAGGAAAAGTACCTCATTTATTTGAAGGTGGTCAAACACCATTTTATAAACGTTTCCCAATCATAGGGTTTAAAAGACCACACAAGAAAATATACCATCAATTGAATTTAGAAAGAATTCAAGAATTTTGGAATAGTAATAGAATACCTTTAAAGGAAGGTGAATTATTAGATATAAAAACCATGAAAGAATGTGGTTTAATTACTGGTGGTATTAAAGATGGGGTGAAAATTTTAGCTAATGGATCTGAACAATATAATGTTCCATTAAGTATTGAAGCATCCAGAGCTTCTAAGTCAGCCATAGAACTGATTGAAAAAATGAATCAAACTTTTACAGCAAGATATTTCACAAAGTTAGGATTACGTGCTCATGTGCTTCCAGATATATTCTTATTGAAGAAGGGTTATTTACCAATGCAAGCAAGACCAACTCATAAGAGAGATATCAAATATTATTCTGATCCAGAAAAGAGAGGTTACTTATTAAAGGACACTTCATTATTATTGGATCACTTAAAGGAAGATACAAGAAGCTTCAAGAAGGAAGTTACTAAATCAGCATTAGAACAACAATTGGAAACAGCCTCCAAAAAGAGAAGTAGTGATGAAGTTAGATACATTTCTGTAGTGGACTTCCTTAACAAGAACGAAATCTATGAGCCTCACACCTACTCCATGTAAATAAATCTGTCTATATAATCGTATAAATAGTTGACATATATATATATATACATATACATATATTATCATACCACATTAGGGTCATCAATATCGATGAAAAGTTGTAATAATTTCTCAACAATATCCTGCAAATCATTAATACGAATAGGATGTTGTTTAATATTCGAATTTTGTATGTCTTTATCAGATACTAACTTATTATTTATAAAATTAAAATTATATTTCCTCAATGAGAATAATGTTGCCTTATATGTCATTTGATATATTTCCTTTATAGTTAATTTGTTATTTATGTTATCATTTAAATTCGTAGAAAATCCCCGTATCCTTAGGCCCGATAGAATGATCTTGTTAATGGCCAGATTAACTTGATCTTGTGTTGTAAGAATCAGTAGTGAAGGTGAAGATGCTTGTTTTGGTTTTAATTGTAATGCTATTGACAGGGATGGTTCTTGATCTACTAGAAATGGACTTGATCTCTTTTTCTTTTGTTGGAGTACTTTGTCGAATACAACGGTATTTGAATCTGATCTTGGTTTTGTTAATGAAGACTCTATATCTCCAAGTTTATCTACAGTACCAAGTAACAGTTGAATATATGAAAAATCTATTACTATTGAATATATCTGATTTGTCTTAATTTTATAATAGAAAATTAAGTATGTTGGTGAAGTTGATGAAGTGGATTCGAATATTAGACTGACATATTCATTGACATTGAATGATTTTTGTAAAAGATTATGTTTAAACCATTCTTTAGTAGTTTCAGAAGTGGAAAATACATGTAAGGGATTACCTGCTATTAAATAAATAGGTATTAGTCTATAATTAAGGTATATGGGTAATCTTCTATATGAATTATTTATATTCGGTATCGCGTTCTGAGTAGCATTAGATTCTTCATTATTCGATTGTTTATTCCATAATTGAACATCCTTTACTATTTCCTTATCATTTATGTCAGTTAGTGTGACTGAAGTTACTTTGTACATACTTCAATAGGGTCTTAATCTCGGTTCACAATGCTTTCATTCATTGTAGATCTGTAGTATCATAGTTAAGATTAATTTTTTCCCATTACAGTACTCGCGAGATTTCGGAGTGGATGCGAAATTATACTTTCCTTTCCTAAGGTACCAGTGTAGGACATTACATTACTACTTCATTTCTTGTTACCATGTTACGTTCTATTGTTGACTACATTGTATCTTCAATTCTGTTGTAAATATTATAACTATTACCATTACCATTACTATATCTACTAAAGTTACAGGCACAGTTACAGTTACAAGTACAGGTACTGCAGCTACAGTAACAGCTACAGTAACACATACATATATGAATCTACATTATTGAGTAAACTCAGATATAGCATAAAAGAAAAATCATAAGATAAAATACACACTCTCAAATTGAATCAATAGCCTCACTACGAAGAAGAATGGCAGTACTAAATTATTGTGAGTGTGAGTGTGAGTGTGAGTGAGTGTGTTATCTTTATCTGTGATGGAACTCCTGGCTCAAACGAGCGTAGATTTTTTTTGACATAGACACGAGAGGCAAGAAAAAAATCATCGATAAAAAGTGGGAGAGGGTTTTGGTGAAAGGCTCAACGAACCAGTGGGAGTTTGGGAGACAGGAATATCGAACAAATAAAAAAAAACTGATTAAGTAAGTGGGGAATCATCTATTTTTGGTTTTGTATATAGATTAAAACTTGAGGGAACATTATTGGAATTTGATTTGTTTATTCACCCTTTATCGACAAAAGTATAGATTACCAATATTAAGTGGTTTCCTAATATTACATATTAATTATTGGTGTGTCGTTGATCATCAATTATATCCGTTGTTGAAATAATTTAATTTTGTAAAAAATCAAATCAATATCGATGAGTGTGAACACGCGAGTTTATTCAGTATCGAGGGTATTTGCTGAGGTCAATAGTAAAAAGCCAAGTGATTACTGGGATTATGAGAATCACAAGATTCAATGGGGAGATATTAAGAATTATGAGATATTAAGTAAGATAGGTAGAGGAAAGTATAGTGAAGTATTTCAAGGGGTTAATGTAATAAATGATGAACCATGTGTAATAAAAGTATTAAAACCTGTCAAATTGAAGAAGATATATCGTGAAGTTAAAATATTACAAAATTTAACCGGAGGTCCAAATGTTGTTGGATTATTGGATATTGTAAGGGACGAACAACTGAAAATTCCTGCTTTAATCTTTGAAAAAATTAACAATGTAGACTTTAGAGTCTTATATCCTAAATTCACTATTAGTGATATTCAATATTATTTTACTCAACTTTTAATTGCATTAGATTATAGTCATTCAATGGGTATTATACATCGTGATGTTAAACCTCAAAACATCATGATTGATCCCTTATCTAAAAAATTAAGATTAATTGATTGGGGGTTGGCTGAATTTTATCATAAGGGAATGGATTATAATGTTAGAGTTGCATCAAGATATCATAAGGGACCTGAATTATTAATTAATTTACAACAATATGATTATTCTTTAGATCTTTGGTCAGTTGGTTGTATGTTGGCTGCTATAATATTTAAAAAGGAACCATTTTTCAGAGGTGATTCAAATAATGATCAATTAGTTCAAATTGCTAAAGTATTAGGTACTGATGATTTAATGCTTTATCTTTCAAAATATGGTTTATCATTAAGTTCAGAATATGATGATATTTTAGGTAAATATCCAAGAAAACCATGGAAAGCATTTGTAAATAAGGAAAACAAACATTTAGTAAGTCCTGAAGTCATAGATTTGATTGATAAATTGTTAACTTACGATCATCAATTAAGACCAACCGCAAGAGAAGCTATGGATCATCCGTTCTTCTCTTTAAAACCATAAGATTGGTGCATAATGGTAATTCATTTCCAATAACTCCATTTAATAATCTTTCCAACACTGCATTCATTACTTCATCTTTGTATTTTGTTTTTGTTGTTTTGCTTTCTTTGTTATAATGATTTTTATAATTGATATTTTATTCTTTAATTCAAGGAACATCTTTAATAATCTTAATAATTCTTTTTGTTATGTATTTTTCGTTTTGTTAATTCTATATTTCTTAATTTACATGGTTCATTAATCATCAATACAAGAGATTTATTCAATTCTGTATCATTAAATCATATATTTTGTTTAGTTTGTTTTATATACAACTATACATAATTCATAACTTGAATCCGCCTTCAAGTTTACTTATAAATTCATTAAGATCATAAACCTTGTTTCTGGTTCCAGATAATTCAGTATCTAACTTTTGTTGCAAATCATCAAAAATAAAATCTTCATCTTCACTACCTGTTGAAGTCCCAGTACTAACAAAGCTCGATGTAGATGATGAGAATGATGGTGATATAGTGATAACCGACTTTAAAGGAACTAATTTCATCAACTTACCTGCTGTTTCTATAGAGAGATCAAGTGTTTTAAATGCTTTTGATAATTGGAAATGAGTCAAATTATCATTATTTTCAAAACTTAACAGTAACTTGAAAGAAGCATAGGATGATGTATTGGATGAAAATAATGGAGTTGATGGCTTTGACTCAGTCTCCAAGATCTTTTTAAGATCCATAGTAGATTTGACAAGACTGAACAGTCTATTAAAGTGATCAATTTTATAGAAAAATGATATTAGCATATCGAAATTATCTAGACATTTGAATAAAAGTTCCCTATTGATAGATGAAGCTTGTCTTAATTTCTTACCTTCAATATCGGCGAGTAAACTATCTAACACTTGGGACATAGGCTCGAATTGATTATTAATTTCCTTTGCAAGATTAAGATATTTGCCTTCTAATTGAGACAACTTATCTACTTTGGTTTCTACCACTTCGATGCTGAGATTTTTAATGATAGGAAAGTACGATAAACCAATAAGATTTAAATGTGATATAAGACTGCTATGTAGTTGGTGTAGTTCAGGATAATCTGTATAAAGCAATTGAGATTTAATCAGATTCTTA
Organism: Scheffersomyces amazonensis; assembly: GCF_036850825.1. Taxonomy (NCBI): domain Eukaryota; kingdom Fungi; phylum Ascomycota; class Pichiomycetes; order Serinales; family Debaryomycetaceae; genus Scheffersomyces; species Scheffersomyces amazonensis. Next base: position 1,951,994 of record NW_027042741.1, on the reverse strand, counting down.
AAGTTATGAAATGTTTGATAAATATTAATTAATCCAATTAACTGAATATCTAGTTCATTATAAGTTTGTAGAAAGTCATTTATTTGGCCTTGATCATTAGGATCACGACATACTTGGGTCAATTTTTCAATTGAAATCTTGAATTTTTCAATGATTGACAGCTTTGTTAACTGGAGTATATCATAATCATTGGATAATTGATTCAATACGGTGTTTACCCTATTAATAAAACGTAATGATTTTGTTTCAAGCTTATTTTTAAATTTATTGGATTGTACAATGAGTTGTCCCAAATCATCATAATTGGGAGTACTGCTTGGTGGTAGTATATGGTCTTGATGTGAAGCGTCTATTTCAAAGTATTTGTATAGTTCCACACAAAAAGTTACTATACATTTTTCGTCGGGAGCTATATCAGCAGTAAAATCATCTGTATCTATAAGTATAGGTATATTAAGATCATCGTGGATGAATGTGAGAATTTCCGTCAAATTGGTTGAAGGAAGTTCTATACCATAATGATTAAATATTGAAGTTAATATCGGTACCAGATCTATCCAGTCCTTGTGAAAGTTTGATATTGACAGTATAGGATATAACCAGTCGAGCAATATTTGTTTAATTTCCATGAATGAAGAAACTTGATTGAACTTACTTGTCATATTAAATAAATATAAGGACCATGTTAAACCAAGAATTAATTTTAAATTACCATCATATAGATTATCTGAAGATATATTACAGATATTCAATTTAAGTATTAATTGTAGAAATTTGAAGATATCATCGAGATTTTCAATTATTTGTAGTTTGAATTTAGGATTATTGTAAATTGGTGTTAAATAATAAAGTTTCTCATAGTAATATGAGTTGTGATTCTGTTCATTATGATAGTCATATATTAGTCTATTAATGAGTTTGATTAATACCAAACCATTCTGTAAATCTGTCTGTAAATTTTCAATTGAATTAGGAGCTGATGGTATATCGGGTAATTCAAGTTGATCGTAGTCTTTTATTTTACTATTCAACCATTTTAACATTGTTTTATGTTGAAGCTGAACCCAGGGTTCGTCATCATTTTTGGATTTAAAAGTTCTGATACTCATGGAAAGCCTCTCTGAGTATTTATTGTATTTATTGTAAGTAGGTAGAATTAAATTTGATTGAAGTTGATTCGAGTCGAAGATGAACAAACGAACTAGAATGGATGGGACAAGCTGTTAGAAATGAATGTATCGGTTAAGTCGGTAATATGAATGTTTGGGAGACTATGCGCAGAAATGGTTTCAGATTCAGACCGTTTCGTAATAGATGTTTCACATAAAGCAAAACAATAAGATTAAACAAACGCTATTTTATAAGGAAGTTAAGTCTATTTAATAAAAGAAACATCTATAAACGATATATGGTGTTAACAAGATTTATTGGTTCAAAACGAATAAACCTAAAATCTTTAACATATAAAACCATAAATACCAATAAAATATAAAAGTAAATAAATAAATAGAATACGTAAATAAAAAATAAACAAACAGGCACCTTCGTGCGTCTGTTGAACTCTAACTTGCATCCATTAAGTATGGCATTGACGAGCAGATTGATTTTTATGGCTGCACCTTATTTATTCCCTGAATTGTTATGTACTATATTTACCCTAATCAGGAAATTGTTCCACCGGCTAAATACCTGCGTAACTTTTTTTTTAAGCCAAAACAAATATAAAACTTGACGCGTTTTGTACGAAACTCGATTGTTTCAATAATAGAAGGTGCGTACATTTCTGCTTCTATATACCTAATTATGTATAAATACCGTGTGCCAAAGCAAGGAGCTGTGCGTATGTCCCGCGAGATACGATGTAAGCAAAGAATACCTAGATTGTACTTACCAACTGTATATTGTACAATTAATTGTTTATAGATTAGAATTCAAGAATTCAATAGAAATAAATATGGTACCATTAATGCGTCTCTCTATGATTTCCTATTTGGTAACTAACTTTTGTTCAATATGTCTGGCTTAACTTTAACCTATAGCAATCTATTTCTACAGCATCATATGATGCTCACACCACACGCACATCCACCAACCAAATATCTTCATCTCATACAGTATAGCAAGCAACTTTATCATAGTAGTATTATAGATAAGGAAGGAGCAAAATGTTCCAGTGTGCAGTACCACGGAAAAGTATGGGGTTAAGGTCGTGGCAAACCTACCAAAACCAAAATGTCTAGCTCTCTTTCTCCTTCCCCCCTAGTAAAGATCTGTAGATAAAAGGGGAAAATGTCACACTTGCAACAATTCGGTCTTGTTCCTTTTAGGCAAGTCAATCAGACAGTTTATAATTGTGCAGCAATTCATTAAATATCTCTACCCCCCCCAATTACTCATAAGTACCATAAGTCACTATAAGTCATTATAAGTATATATCAACTATCTTTTTCTATATAATTAACTACTACTGATAGAGCTACTACTAGTTAAAATTTAAAAAGTTGCAAGCCAATTAAAATGAAATTGTCATTATGGTGGATCTCATTTGCCGCAATTATAATTAGTACTGTAAGTGCTACAAATCAAGTTATTCATGAAAATGGTTACTGTGCAATGTATGGAGATTGTGGTAAAAAGTCTGTATTTGGTAGTTCATTACCTTGTCCATCATATTCTTCAGCAGTAAAACCTGAACAAGATACTATTGAATTATTATATTCAATATGTGGTACAGATTTTGATACTTCACAAATATGTTGTAATAAAAATCAATTAGAAAGTATGAAAACTTCATTAAAGAGAGTAGATCCTTTAATTAGTTCATGTCCTGCTTGTCATAAGAATTTCTATAATTTTATTTGTAAATTTACTTGTTCACCAAATCAAGCAACTTTTATTAACATTACCAAGACTGAAAAAGCTTATGATACAGGAAATGATATAGTAACAGAATTAACTCAATATATTGATCCAAATGCAGCTGAAGAATTTTATGATTCTTGTAAAAATGTTAAATTCTCAGCAACAAATGGTTATGCTATGGATTTAATTGGTGGTGGAGCTAAGAATTATCAAGAATTTTTAAAATTCTTAGGGGATGAAAAGCCTTTCTTAGGTGGCTCACCATTTCAAGTCAATTATGCTTATAATTTAACTGAAGATGAATCCAATGCAGGTCTCAAATTAAGATCTGATGATATGAAACCTTGTAATGATAAAACCTTTAAATGTGCATGTTCAGATTGTGAACAATCATGTCCAAAATTAAGTTATTTTAGTAGTTTTAAGAATACATGTAAAGTAGGGGTATTACCTTGTTTTTCATTTTCTATATTAATTATTTGGATTGTGTTGATTTTATTATTAGGAGCTTATCATATGTATATATTTAAATTTAAATCTGAACATTCAGAAGATGATGATGATATTGATGTTGAAATTAATCCTTTGACTTATGTTACAATTAAGAGTAAAATTAATTATTTTCATAATTATCATATAAAGTTAATTGATAATATTCAAAATGCATTTGGAATTATTGGATTCTTTTGTTCATCATTTCCAGGAATTATTATAGGTTCAACATTAATATTATCATTAGGATTATCTGGAGGTTTATATAAATTGAATTTTGAAACAAATCCAATTAATCTTTGGGTAAGTCCTCAAGAACCAGCACTAAAGAATCTTGAATATTTTGAATCTAGTTTTGGAGAATGGTTTAGAATTGAACAAATCATTGTTAGTAGTAAGAATGATTCAGAACCTATATTGAATTGGGATACTGTTCAATGGTGGTTTGCTAAAGAACAGGAATTACAAACCATTAATAATCATACAACTCTTAATGATATATGTTTTAAACCACTCGATACAAGTTGTGGAATTCAATCATTTACTCAATATTTCTATGGAGATATAACACATTTAGATGAGAATAATTGGAAATCTCAAATTGAGAATTGTGCTAATTCTCCAGTTAATTGTTTACCAAGTTTTCAACAACCTTTACAAAAGAATATATTATTTGATAGAGATAATATATTAGAAGCTAGAGCATTTACAGTAACATTATTAATTAATAGTAATCTGAGTAATATTGAATATACTAATAAGACAATTGATTATGAACATCTGTTACAAAAATGGGCTCATGATTTAGGAAGAAAGAATCCTCATTTAAATATTGCTTATAGTACAGAAATATCATTAACTGAAGAATTAAATAAATCTACTAATACTGATATAAGAATTATAATTATATCATATTTAGTCATGTTTATATATGCATCCTTAGCATTAGGAGGGAAATTACCTACTACAAATTTAAAAAGTTTAGTAAGAACAAGATTCTTATTAGGACTTGTTGGTATATTTATAATATTACTTTCAGTTACTTCATCACTTGGATTCTTTTCATATATTGGATTGAAATCAACATTAATTATTGCTGAAGTTATACCATTTTTAGTATTAGCCATTGGTATTGATAATATATTCTTAATTGTTCATGAATTACATTTGGTTAGTGAAACTTTCCCCTATGCTCCATTAGAGAGAAGAATTTCTCAAACTTTAAAGAATATTGGTCCATCATGTTTAATTAGTGCTGTATTACAAGTAGCCATGTTTTTATTGGCTACTAGAGTTGATATGCCAGCCGTTAAGAATTTTGCATTTTACAGTGCCGGCGCTGTATTAATTAATTTTATCTTACAAATGACATGCTTTGTTTCAGTATTAACTTTGGATCAAAGACGGTTGGAAAGTAATCGAATTGATTGTTTTCCTTTTATACAACTTGATGGTCCAATCTCATTACCTCATGAAGATGAGTTTGTTAATAATGACAATAATAATAATAATGATAATGAAAATAATAATGATAATGATATCGAAACATTATCGGATCATTATGAATATAACTTCTCAAAACTTATCAGCAAATACTATGCACCATTTATATTATCTAAGACTAATAAACCAAAGATTTTAACCTTATTCGTTGTTTGGTTAGGTATATCTTTAGGTCTTTTACCTACAGTACCATTGGGATTAGATCAAAGAATCGCAATTCCTCATGATTCATATCTTATTAATTATTTTGATTCAGTATATAATTACTTAAATGTTGGACCTCCTGTATTCTTCGTCGTTAAGGATTCAGATGTGACTCAAAGACATGTTCAAAAGCAAATCTGTGGTAAGTTTTCTGGCTGTGATGAATATTCCTTAGCCAATATATTAGAACAAGAATATAAAAGAAGTTCTATCTCTTCAATTGCTGAGCCATCATCCAATTGGTTGGATGATTTCTTATCATGGTTAAACCCAGATTTAGATTTATGTTGTCGAGTTAAGAAAGTTCCAACATCTCCATTAGAACATGAACGTGAATTTTGCAGTCCTAGAACTCCAACAAGACAATGTACCGCATGTTATGAGAGTCATGATCCACCTTATGATAGTTTTATGAATGGATTTCCTACAGATGGAGAATTTATGAATTATTTCAATAATTGGATTGAACAACCTAGTGATCCATGTCCATTAGGTGGTAAAGCTCCTTACTATAATAGTATATTAAGAACAAATACAAGTATTGATGCCAGTTATTTCAGAACTGGTCATGAACCATTAAGATCACAAGATGATTTTATTAATGCCTATAAGAATTCCATTAGAATTGTTGATGAAATTAAGAAATATCAACCAGATTTGAATATATTTGCCTTTTCACCATTTTATGTATTCTTTGTTCAATATGCAACAATAATTAAAGATACATTTTCTTTACTTGGAATTGCTTTATTAACTATTTGGATTGTTAGTTCAATATTATTAGGATCATTCAGAACAGCTACTGTTATGACAATTGTTGTCCTTTCAATATTAATTAATATTGGAGGAGTTTTAGCATTATGGTCAATATCATTAAATGCAGTTTCATTAGTTAATTTAATTATTTGTGCTGGTATAGCTGTTGAATTTACTATTCATCTAAGTCGAGCATATGTTATAAGTAAAGTATCATTATTTGAAGATGAAAATATTAGTGGTAATGAAGATGAATACTTTGAAGAATTTATGAATAGTGGAGTAGCTACTAGAAATGCAGATGATTTAAAGGCAAATTTAAAACTTTTAAAGAGTTTTAATGCTTTAAGTTCAGTTGGAGGTTCAGTATTAAGTGGAGTTACATTAACTAAAATAATTGGGATCTCAGTACTTGCATTCACTCGATCGAAAATCTTTGAGGTTTATTATTTCCGAATGTGGATTTCATTAGTATTTATTGCAGCCATTCATGGCTTATGTTTATTACCAATTTTATTAAGTTATTTTGGTGATGATCATCGTTCTACAATTACATTTGATAATGATTTACAAGGTAGCGAATCCCAATTGGGAAATAGATTCGATGCATATACTGACGAATAAATTAGCCGGCAAGCGAAAAATAAACATGAATGCAAAAGCAAAGTGTCTTTGTTGAGCACATTGTCTTAACAATTAATTTTAATTTTAATTTGTTTTTGTTTTGTTTACGTCAAAGTTCAATTCGGTTAATTGACGTTTGACTGTGTTGTCAAGACAAAAGTGAGCGAAATGTACCATTAGCATTTGTATACTAAATGTTAAGGTCACACTACTACTAAAAGTATGGTACCATCAAGTATTTAATTTATATAAAGTATTTAAAAAAATTCGGCAGTCCCAATTCGGCAGTGCTGCATATAGTGATGCCCCCCCAAAAACGTACAATTTATGGCCGGTTTGGGAAGTTCAGCCACATCCACCCGAACAAAGCAATATCAGAATTTCATTTGTATAGCCCCAGTGTTTTAAAGGAGTGTACTGAACTACCAGATCAAGCAGTCCCCACATGATATAATAAAAATAAAAGTTCTCATTTGTTTATTATTAGCGTATATTAAACTTAATATTAGGGTTTACTATTAATAGAATTAGTACAACTAGTAGTATTAATATTTGTATTAGTATGATTAGAATTTCTTGTTGCAAAATGAGAGTAAAATGAACAGTATTCATCACAATGAGTTGTCACTGACAACTTTCATAATAATAATACTAGACAGAAACAATAAAGTCCGAATTTCCCCAGCCTTGCCTTGGCCAAACTGTAGCCTTACCTAATTTTTGTACCCAAGAAAAGAAGGAACTAGAAGGCGAAAGTCAGGGAAAAAAAAAAGTTGGATGAAGCCAAATAAAATTATTTGCTATATTAAATATATATTTCTTATCTCTATTTAACTTACTGTTACTTTAGAACCAGCCTCACAGGTGAGAATAATTAATTGTTGTTATTATCGAGACAGTAGTCATAGTAATTGTTGTCAATTGTAATTCTTGTTTGTAATTATTCATTCATAGCTATTAGTAATATCCACCGGAATGTCATCATATACATTTTCATGGTAAGTATTAACATTACTATAATATATTTATAGTATATTATATTAGTTAAAGTTGTGGCAAAACATTATCGTACTGATACTGAGTCTGAGTTATAACCATTGACAAAGTTTCAAAGTCAGAAATCGAGTCAATGTCTTCTCGATTGTCTTTGATAGGTACATTTAATGTTATGCTTTACGAGGCTTTAATATAGACTTTGAAATATATATTAACTTTACATTATTTGTAGGCCAAAGGGTCCTCAAGAAGTTATTCTTACTGGTACTTTTGATAATTGGTCTAAATCATTTCCTTTAGTTAAGGAAACTGATGGATCTTTCTCATTAACTGTTCCACTTCCAAAATCTTCAGAACCAATTCTCTACAAATATGTAGTTGATGGTGAATGGTTAGTTTCATCTACCCAAAGAATTTCAAAAGATGAAAGTGGTAATGAAAATAATGTCTTAGAAGAATCGGATTTAGTTGAAGCTAAAAGTTCGGGATCTGCTATTCCAGAAGCTGGTGGTTTAGTTGCTGCCACTGGTGTAGGCGCTGCTGCAGTTGCAGCTGCTGCAACTCCAAAAGACGATGTTAAAACTACTGTTTTACCATCAACTGAAGGTATTCAAACAACTTTAGGTGAACCAGGAATTCATGTCCCAAAAGACCCAGAAGCATTAGCTGCTTTTGAACAAGTTAGAGATGTTGATCCAAAAACTTTAAATGAACCAGAATTGACTGCTGAAGAAAAGAAAAAACAAAAGAAGAAAGTTAAGAGAAGTCAATATAAGGCCAAGAAGAAGAAGAAGGCCACTGCCACTGATGGTACAACTGTTGAAGGATCTACTGAAGGTGAAACTACCGAAGAACAAACTCCAGAACCAACTACCAAAGAAGAAGAAGAAGTTGCCGCAGGTACCGCAGGTGTTGCTGCTGTAGGTGCAGGTGCTGCTGCTGTAGCTGTTGCTTCTGAAAAGGAAACTGCTCCAGAAGCCGTTCCAGAAACTAAAGAAGTTGTTTCAGAACCTGTTGTTCCAGAAGACGCCCCAGAACCTGTTCCAGAAACTAAGGAAGTTGCCCCAGAAGTCGTACCAGAAGTCATTCCAGAAGCTGTTCCAGAAACTAAAGAAGTCGTCCCAGAACCAGTTGTCCCAGAAGTAAAAGAAGCTACTGAAGAGGCTCCAAAGACTTTAGATCCTAAATCAGATGCTCCAGTTGAAACACCAGCTGTTTCTAACGGTGAAGCTGCTGTCGAAAAGGAAGTCGATGCTTCTCCATTAGTCAAGTCTCCAAAGAAGGCCAAGAATTATGAATCAGATGAAGAAATAGTTATTGCCCAAGGTACTGTCGATAAGGATGCCATTACTGCAGCAGTTGTTGCCCAAGAAGGTGACGTTACTCTTGAAGAAATGAATCTTACAGAAGCAGAAAAAGCCAAATTAACTGAAGAAGCTAATATACCAACAAAAACTGCTACACCAGCTCCTGCAAAGACTGCTCCAGCCAAGGCCAAGGCTTCTACTACTTCTTCATCTGCTAAGGAAGATAAGAAGAAGAAAGAAAAGAAACCAAACTTCATTGTTAGATTCTTTAGAAAGTTGTAAATTCTTCATTAAAATCAACTAATCACTAATATCACCAATATCATTCAGCACCTAATGTTTTCTTTTCGTGTCATTATATTCCTTTTCTAAAGTTTGTCTTACTATTATTTTATTACATGCTCTCAATTTACATCAATCAAGTTTGGTAAACAATCGGATTTTTTATTTAAGTACAACCTCAATTACAAAAACATTTTTAAATTTAATGACTATAATTAGTCTTTTGCTATGAACCATAGGTTCCATGTTCATTAATATTTTCCTAATCTACTGTTTGATATTGTTCATTTGTTTTTGTCTTTGTAACAATCATTAATAGTCATTTAATATATAAGTACACTAAAACTATAACTATAATTGTAAGCTTCATTTCACGACTTTTCTTATCTCACACTATTACTTTGAAATGTGATGTTCTACTACTTGTTCAACATCACCATTTGTTGAATCGTCATCTTTCGTTGGATCATCATCCTGAACCAACTTTTCAGCATCTCTCATACCTTTCTCAAAATCAACACAGTAGTAAAGCACAATGGAAACAAGAACTAAGACAAGATTTGGTACAAAGGGGAATCTGTCATTATTAGTTCTGTCTTGAATACTTGCATTAACCAATGAACCTATCCAACCTGTTGCAACACCCAACATTACTTCGAGTCCAAAATATTGAGCTTCCTGACCTTCAGGTAACAAAGTACTGTAGACACACCTATTTAAACTTCTCATTGATGAACTACTAGCAGAATAGAATATTTCAAAAACCCAAAATTCCCATCTATGCTTGAAGCCAATACTAGTTCTATTACTAATACCTAAACAACCCCAGAAGTTAGAGAATAAAGACAAGAACAAGAATCCATAACCCCAAGTTTTAATATTCAATGATAATCTTGGATAACAAAGCATCCATGCAATTGCACCAATGCAAGCTGTTACATAAGACATGAATGTATAAACAGTGTATTCTGAATCAGACGACCCTAAACCAAGGGTTGATCTGAATAGAAGAACGTAAACACTCATAAAATTACCAAAGCTTACATTCCAAATAACCCATGAAATACAATAAAGAAAAGCATTTGGGTACTTTTGAATTTCCTTGACTAAACTAAACATCCTTTTGATTGTTAGAAATAGCAAAACTTCATCCTTTGGCCTTTCAGTTCCTTTAACTTTGGGAATGTAAAAGGAAGATAAGATCGAGAAAGCAACAGTTACACATCCAGCGATTGTAATGGCTAATAAAAAGTTATGGTAGCCATCTTTCATTGGTCCTCCTTTACCATAGGAAATAATGATTCCGATAAGTAACGCAGTCAATCCTCCACAATTTGATATAAATAAACCCATAACACTTACAACCGAACCTCTCTTTAAGATAATATCTCGCCTTACATCCTCTGCTGCAGTACCTTTTGGAGAAGCAGCCCTCAGAAATAATGGAATATACGAACCTTCTAAAATTTGATAGATCGAATTAGTAACTGTGAGCAAAGCATATAATACTGATAGAGCTATAAGAGTAGGATAGTTTTGTCCAGTCAAACCAGCGAATGGTAAAGCGATAGAACCATAAAACAAGATAGAACCGATAAGCAAAATCTTTCTGTAGTTTGAATAGTCTGCAATTCCCATCAATAACAAGCTTACAATTCCTTCAATTGCAGTAGCAATCGCTCTTATATACAACACATAAGATGTTGAATGAACTGTTCCTACCCCAAATTTAACATAGCAGTCATTTCCTTTAAACAGACACTTTTCTCCCAATTTTGTATGACCTACTGCTCTTGCAACAGATTGCATTGCAGCAGGAACATATGTTCTTGACATAGAAGCTACTGGTCCTGTAGTATAACAAAGTAGCAACCATGCTCTGAATGTGGTCTGTTTCGTCCAAATCGATTCATCAGTACTTATTTCGCAGTTGGTTTCTGAGACCACCAAAGTATCATCTTGTTTTGAAATTGACTTATTTATATTTCTCATCTCTGTCTACAAATATTCTTAGTTAAAAATGATTTTAATAATTTCTGAATTATAATTTACTTTTTATATTAGTTATAATAGTATTGAATAAGTTAAATATTTGCTCAATTACTTAATTGATGAGAGTAATTTTAGCCTTTGCATTTTTTAATTAGGGGTGCAAAATTGCGCACATTTTAGCTTATTTCTACCCCTTAACTTTTTTTATATTTTTTTTATTTAGATGTGCGCTTATTTTGAATATATTGCTCTCTCCATTTAGGACCGTATTTGAGCAATATAATTACCAAAACAATTCCAATAATATAAGTAAATGCGAATCCGGTAAAGCACCAACCATAACCCATCTTCTCAATTAAAGGCTCTATTATGACTGACGATACGGCTGCAGCCAAATTTCTCATCATATTTCCTATAGCCACATTAGTAGCCGGTTGTCCGTCTGAGCACTCTGTTAAATAAGTAGTATTTGATACAAACACCCATGTCATACCAAAACCAGACAAAAAAGCAAAAATAAAAATAGCTAACACATGATTGTGCCTCTGTATACACCAACCGTAACCTACCATACCACACATAGAAACAAGTATGCCAATTAATTGTAGCGAAAAACGATGCTCAGGTAATACGTTTTGCGAGTTTTTAATTCTCCGTTGACACATCCTATCGGAAAACCAGCCCCCAGCTAAAGAACCAGCAACCAAAGACGCTCCAGGGCACATGAAGGAGAGACTCACATGAAGCTCAGAAAATCCGTAGTTGTTTTTCAATATTCTTGAGAAACTAACACTTAAACCGTAAAAGGCTGCAAACAAAATTCCTCCATTTAAAGAGCAAAGTAGAACTGGTTTGTATTTCAATGATTTCAAAAGAAGCTTTACACTAGGTTTAGGGGGTTTAGGGAATTTAGGACTGTCCGGAATAATTTTCTCTTGTTTCCATTGAGGGCATGTAAACCATGAACTATTTTGATAAACAGATCCATCTCCTACTAAACAACGCAAAGTTTCTGGTAATAAGAATAAGATAATCAAGAAAACAAGAAATCCAAGAATGGCAAGGAATCCAAATACCCATCTCCATCTGTCTTCTATTCCAATTGAACTAAATAAAGGACCAATAATGGGACCTAGTTGTGGCCCAATCATAAATATTGAAATGAATTTTCCTCTATTCTTTGGCGGAATGATATCGGAAACGGTTCCCGCTCCCAAAGACATGACACTTGATGCACCAAAAGCTTGAACAATTCTAAGAAAGTACAAGGCTCCAATTTTGGTAGGAACTGTAGCAAGTAAAATATTAGCTAAGATGAAAATTAATATCGAAATTAGATAAAGAAATTTTCTTCCACCAAAATCAGCCCAACTAGCCCATATAAGTGGAGCAAAAGCAAAAGTAACCATAAATATGGAGACGGTACCATTAATTGAAATAGCAGAAACATGATAGATATCCTGAAATAAAGGCAAAAGAGGAATATATATGTTACCTGCTAGTGGTCCTAAGAACCCAGCAAGTGTTACAATAAATATTATGAGGCCCCTTCTTCTCTTTGGAATTTGTGAATACTGATCAGCCACTCCTAACTCTTGCTTTTCAACATCAACATCATCCTTTGAAGATTCTAATACTACTGCTATATTATCATAAGTTTTGGAAGTCATTGGTAATTGGTGAAGCTTGTAATAAAAATTATAAAAAAAAGATTTGAATGAATTTCAAAACCATTTTGGTGGGGGCTTAAGGAGCGGCAAAAAAAAATAAAGTTTAAAATTTGCTCAAAAAGTGTTGCGAAAAATTTAAGCAATTATAAATTTGCGCTTTAAGATGCGTCAAATGCGTTATATTTATTACCTAAATAGAATCTAATTAATCTCTTGAAATTTAATTTGAAGTTTCAAAGGACATATTGGACCTGCTGCAGTTATTTTCTCTTTCCAATTTTCAACTAAGGAAATTTCAAAATTGCTCATGATTTCAATAATGAGAGCCCTTACTTCAAATATTGCAAACTTTTCTCCCAAGCATGCTCTTTTGCGACCATGGAAAGCCGGGAGTGTGGCATTCCTCTTGGCAGTTGTAAAATTACTATGAATTTCATTAGATGTCTTCCCCCACCTCTCTGGAAGAAATTCATCAGAAAATTCCCAAACAGTTTTGTCTCTACCAGTTACTAAATTATTATATCCTACATATACCCCTTTAGGTACTTTTATTAATCCTCCAAGGATAATATTTCTAGTAGTTTTCCTGTTGATGATTTGACCAAGTGGTGGATATATTCTCAAGGTTTCATAAATCACTGAATACAAATAAGGAGTTTCCAAATCTTTGCTATTTAATTCATTCCTTATCTTAATTTGTACAGATGGATATTTTGCTATGACAAACAACAAAGACAACATAAGCAATAAAGGATTTTCATGACCAGCTACCATTAAAATAATAGAATTATCTATTAATTGTTTCATGGTTATGTCTTGATTATCATAAGCTTCAACCAACTTATTACCAGCTGTTCCAAGTGTTCCAGAAGGTTCTCTTGAAGTGAATATTTGGTTAATAAAGTAGTGCCTAAACTTAATAACTTCTTTCCTAGCCTTTTGCCTGCTTGGAATTTGAAGCTTATCTAAGAATGGAAAATTTAGATATAATGGATTGAATATTTTCAGCTTCAAAAATTTAATTTTATTGTGTATTATTGATTCGTCATCTTCCAAACATTTGAAATTAATCCCCAATACTGATTTTCCAATGTTTTCAAGAGAGTATTTCTGTAGAATATCTGTCACATGTAATATATTTCCATTTTTGCTGATTTCAGTTTTCAACAAAGTAATCAATTTCTTTGTATTCTGATTGACTGGTTCAAGCTTAGGAAACTGAATTGACTGTTTTAAGATACTTCTGTAAAGCTTCCAAGATTCACCATGTGCACTTATTATATTTTCTCCAGTATATTCTGATAATACTGAGTAGGGGATCTTTTCTTGATTTCCACTTTTAGCATATATATCTTCTGATTTAAATATTTCAAGTAAATATTCAGGTTTTGAAACTAGTATATTCCACCTTGAAGCAAAATATATTTTAACTGCTCCATGTTTTTCCATTTTCTCTTTCAAATATATCTTGTATATATCCTCTTGGTCAAAGCTTGTAATTAAACCTAAAAAACTAACATAAAATGGAATTGTAGGAATATTTTTAGGAAAATTGAATGGTGGGAATATTATGCAAAGGATCTTATAGACTGAAAAGCCTATGGCGATACTTGCTATGTTCTTCACCAAGACCCAAGTTTCTACTGAATACATATTGAAGAAGAAGAAGAAGAAGAAGAAGAAGAAGAAGAAATAAGCACCAAATAAATTGAGTCAATTATTTTAAGTTTTCTCTAAGAGGAGAGTCAATTAACATTTCCTTATTTATAAAATTCTCTGAAAGTTTTGTAACCATGTTTGTACGGTAAGACAAGATTTTATACTTTCCACCTTCATGTAGAGAAATAAAAAAAATCTTGTTGTGCAACTTGATGTGGTGTTTTTAAGAAAAACCAGCCCACTGAAAAACCATTATGGTAAGAATCAGTAACAGAAGCAATAGAAAGTTCAAGCAAATAACCATCTGGTAGAAAAATTTTTAAAACCTTATAAATATGCTACATCCCAGTTAACTATAATGCTGCAAGTAATCAATACTACCTCAATATTAGAAACATTTTATGACGGCTCAAGAAATTGATTTTTTTCCAACCTCAAGCTCAAGCTCAAGCTCAAGCTCGAGTAATAGCAGTGATTCAGAAGAATCTGTTACTTTAAAAAAAAATACCGTATATGAAAGAATCAGATTAATATATTATAGAAATAATAAAGATTATTTAAATTACAGAACTTTTAAAGGATTTGAAATTTCTCAAGCACTTCATATTGGTGAATTATTAACTAAGAAAAATATAAAAGTTAATAAACTCCTAAAGACCGATTATGAAGGTTATACAATTTGGGAGTCTTCGGAAGATTCAGAATTTACTTCAGGAATTATTACAGAAAACTTCAGCGCTACTGACTTTGATCTTTGGATTATACAATTAGTTATTGATACTTCTAAAATTAAATATTCTATACCCCACACTGAATTCAAAAAAGAACGATATACGGATTTAATTACTGAAAAGTTTAATAGTGAATTAAAAAATCATGTTGATGGTGATCAATGGGAAGCTATCGGAAGATCGGTATTCTTTAAAAATGTCGACTTTTTTACATCAAGATGGAAACCTTTAGAAGCAGTTCTTCCTGCATTCCCTTGTAAATCTTCTAATGTTGAAAAAGTTTCTGGTCAGATGCCAGATAAGGGTGAAGAATTAGCTTTGAGAAGATTAATTAACTTTTCGAGGTCAATTCAAAAGGTATATCCCCCAGGATTAATTATTTGGATTGTCAGTGATGGCCATGTATTCAGTGATTGTATTGGTGTGGATGATCTTATGGTCAATAAATATACTATAGCCTTGAAAGAATTATATGCAAAAGTTAGTAAGGAATTAAATTTTGATTGTATAAAATTTAGTTCTCTACCAGATATATTTTCATTGAGGACTTCAGAATTCAATGAAGATATTGTTGCTGATGTTGAATTAGAACATCACCTTGGAACTTGTATTGACAAGGAGTCAGAAACCTGTCGTAAGATATTGGTCACCGCATGTGACACTGATGATGGGCAATTAAAGAAAGATATCAATACACCTGAACATTCAAGATTATATTTGTTTAGAGGGTTTTCTAAGTTTATGACTGAAGATTTAGAACTTCATCCAAAAGTTGCAAAAATGTCTAGAAAGAAATTTAAAAAGTTGGTTGCTAAGGTTGCTTTTGAAATGATTAAACGAAATGATGCTTACTCCAACTTGGTAGAGTTAATATTTCCTTTCCATTTGAGATTATCAATTCATTCTCATATCAATAGTGGACCCAAATTTGGAATTGCCTTATTGAGCAAACAGGGACCAGAGAAATGTCAAGTAATTAAAAAGATTACGGATCATAAACAACCAGCAACTACCGACTTTCTTCATATTCCTACTCCTTGGCACAATTCTATTGTTAAGATCAATAATCAGGACACTTTTTTTGTTATTAAATCTATCGAAGTTAAGGAAGAACTTGATAAAGGTAAAGGAGTCGGAGGATGGGACTCATCCAAACTTCACTACACTTTTGTTTCCAAATGAATTTCATACACTAATCGTAACGCTCAATTAATTAATTTACTCTGCTCTGTTGTTTTTAAGTAATTAATAAATAATTAATAAATAAATAATTAATAAATAATTAATAAATAATTAATAACTAAAATCTATGCAAAGACCCAACTGGTAGCGCCTCAAATCAAAGGAATTGTGAAAAATTACACGACAGTGTAACAGAAAAGGTAAATATATGAAACTCAAGCCCTTAACAGTCATATTATCACCAACTCACATTCTTCCACAGCCATGTCTCCTACACAACTCACCATTAAGGTCAACGCCTTAAAGAGACTCATAAAAGAAGAGAAATTATACCAACAAGAAGTCAACGAACAAGAAAGTTACGTTGAAAGTATGAAGACCAATAACGGTGACAAATACGAAATCAAGAAACAAGTTGAAGTATTAGACGAAAGTAAACGGATGATTGAAGAACTCAAGAAGAAATTGGTCACCTATAAGGAAGACTTGAAGACTTTCATTGCCAGCTATTCAGGTGATGAAGATCTTACTGCTGCTAAGGAGTTGTTGGTATAGTATAGTAGTTAATACGCGTTATTTATACATAGTCAGAATCATAATGTATACTATATTATTATTATGTCAAAATATACTTAATCAGTGTAGAAACTATAGGATACAGTGGGTTTATATGTGAAGATACATTTTACATTCACTAAACTAATATACTAACTAATATGTAATATTGACAGTAAGAAGATTAATAACTAGTAAGTACTTAAAATAGCTAAAACTGAACTATTGAATTATTAACATTGATTTCTTTTTTTTTTATAAGGGAAATTACTTCATATAGATTGAAACTAATGTTCCAAAATGGTCAAGTTACCAGTAACCACAACATTTTCTAAGATGGAACCATTAGGAACATCAATTCTTTGACCATCATTACAAACAATAATAACTGTACCTTTCAAAGTAACACCTCTACCTAAATTAACATTCCCTGTTATAGTTAAGTGATCTAATTCCAAGATTTTTGGCATATGAGGAATTCTCGATTGGAAACCACTAACTTTCTTAAAATGAGATCCTAATTTAATTAATGGATTAGAGAATCCATCTCTAGTTGGATCTAATTTCAAAGCTCCATGTTCTAAATAGAATAAATCAGATTTAACTAATAATAAATCAGAACATGTTTTAACAGGTAAGAATCTTGATCTTGGAACAACAACACCATGAGCACCATTAAAATGTCTAATGGCAGCACCAACAGCAGTTTCTAATTGTAAAACATTAACTTCAGATGATCCAACATTAACAGTCTTTTGATTTGGAATAATTTCTGCTTCAATGGCATTTTGTTCAACTAAATTCTTAATAGCTCTTAAATTAATCCATAAATTATTAGTATTGAAATATTTAAATTTCTTAATACTCTTAAATTCTTCAACATGTTCCTTTGGAACTTGAGCAATTTCTAATAATCTAACTTGACCTTCATAATTAATTAAAGTACCACCTTTAACATCAGCTCTGGTTTTATCAGTTAATTCCATAATATATTCTGCACCAGTTTCAATCATATGATTTAAGATTTTAACATCAACAGTTGCACCTAAATTATCACCATTAGAAACAAAAAGAATTTCTCTACCTTGAGCTAATAATGAATCTAATTCACCAGATTGAACTAAAGATTCAAATAAATCACCATGACCTGGTGGATACCAAGATTCAACTTCATCATCATATGAAGTTGGAACTGGTAATAAAGAATCTCTATAAATTCTTGGGAATCTTGATTGATTAAAAGTTTTAATTCTAATTCTATGACCTTGATACTTTTTAATGATTTTAGCAGTATCATTATCAGTATTAAAAGAATTCATTAATAATAATGGAACATCAGCATCATAATTACGATTTAAATGTTCAATTTGTCTAACACTTAAATCTAAAAAGGTATTACCATCTCTAACTTCAATAACTGATTTTGGTCCAACACAACCCATTGAAGTTCCTAAACCACCATTTAATTTTAAAACAGCTAATTTAGATAAATTAGTGGCATCTTTATCGGCATCTTCTAATTTAGTATATTCAACAACTTCACTTGGAGTTGGAGATTTAATCTTTTCCCAATCTAAAGTTGTACCGGCTGCTTTATCAGTTAAATATCTTCTAAATAAAGCAAAAAATGAATCCATTTCATTCTCAAATCTACTTTGTTCATCTGGATTTTCAACGGTATCAGCCAAATTGTTTAAGGCATTACGCATTTGGGAGGCGGCTACGGTCGTAGTTGCCGTATCAAAGGCCTATTATTAATTATAAATTGTTAGTAAAATGTGGTTCATATAAAGTCAATTGAGTTTGAATTATACTTACCCAAGCCGATTGAGTTCTAATATGCTTTTTGGATCCAGACATGTTAATGAATTAGCAGAAATTGAATAAAAAACTGTTGATACTTATTACCAAAAAAGTTGAAAAAAAGGTCCTCTTACGCACGGTGGGGGGATCAGAGTTTAATAGGACAGAAACGTGATTAATTCACAAAACGGGAACAAATCAGCCAATTGAAGATCGATTGAAGCAATGATTACTACAAACTTGTTAGTTAGACAGTAGTGGAACACTAACTAGAATTCAATTGTTAACTACAACTAAAAGAGAATACAATTAAGTTATCAAAATTCGTCCCTGGAGGGTTTGGTGATGGATCGAATTTTGGGCTTTGTTTCCTGAATCGAAAAAATGTGGGAGAAAAATAATAATATAATAATAATAGTAATAATACAACTACTAATTAAAGTAATGGTCGTGTCTGCCTGCACAGCGTCGAAAGTTCTATTTCATTTCATTTGACTATTGTTTTGTATTACTATTTTCAGCACACTAATATATATTGTTGGTCATTGTGTTGGACCATTTCGTTTATTACTATGATTTGTGTAGTAGCCCATAGTTATAGTAATAGTTATGGTTATAGTTATAGTTGTATTCAATTTCAATTTCAATTTCAATTCCAATTTCAATTCCGATTTTTCTTGTACTCAATATTTGCGTGAGTGGGGCCGGGCCAGATGCAAAATTGCTGGCTTCAAATCCAACAATCGCCTCATGTCACTTTGACTTGCTGCATTAAATTCGCTCTCTACTAGTTGCAACTTATTACCACTCTCTTGTATTATATTTTTTCACATATAGTGTAGTACATATAGGGTCATTGTCATCTGCCATACTTCGCTTAATCCATCAATATATTCATTTCTACTGCTTCTACTAGTGTCCCCAATCTCATGCGAACCTGTATTACTCCCCACATCGCCCCGCCTTTCGATAATTTGGGTGGGTTGACTTTCGATTATTCTTATTCTACATCTCGCTTCAAATAATCTTGGCGAATCCTATTTCTAATTTTTCCGATTCTTATTTAAAGATAAGCTGATACAGGACTACCACATTATTCCTTTATGTGTACTACGACCACACTTTCCGTATTATTAGCATTAGGGATCTTTTAAATGTGTCATACAAATTTCCATTTGTTACACGAGAACGCATTTCTAAGTAGCCGGTTTTTTTTTTACATTGTGTGAATTCATCGTACACCAACAGTTTTTTAAATAAAGAAAACACCGGTTAGTACCGATTCACTTTCGTAACACACATGTATTCAACAAAACACATCCAAGTTCAACTACAGTAGGAATTCCGTCGATTTAGGAAAATTCTGCCTTTTGGCCAAAAATTCACCATCTCAGTTCTGGAATACATGATCGATATTTATTTATCGTTTTGTAGTTTTACGTTACAGTGGCCGAGTGGTTAAGGCGACGCCCTGCTATTAGCAGCCTAGGCGTTGGGTTTTACCTGCGCAGGTTCGAATCCTGTCTGTAACGTTATTTTTTTACAATTAATAATGTATATTTAATTTATATGTCTATAACATGACCTTATTAATCGGCTCTGAATTTGCTGTCTACGTGTCCAATATTTTTAGCTGTGCGGTAGCAGCGAAATATTTTGTGCGCATGAAAAAGTTGCAAAAAAAAAGTGCTTTTATATGCATTTCTATAATGGCTGCCTCCAAATATCAAATAAATACTTATACTTCATCAGTGTGTCAGTACTAATATTATTAACTATACCTCTTAATCCATTGTATGAATGCCCAATAACATCATAACTACACCAATACGGGAAGTTAGATCCACCATTATCTTGACTAATCCATCCAAAATTAGGTTCACGGAATGCAATATCTTGACTGTAAACTGGTTGTAATATTGTTGGCACTCTCATAACACTCTCAATGAGAAACGGATTAGGTTTAACTTTTGTATTGAAAAATTTTCTATCAATTGTCTCGATGGTCTTATTTGTCCCATCATCATTATAAACTATTTGTCGATCCACTTCAACATATTTCTTTTCTAATACTCCCATGAATTTATCAAAGCTCTTATCAATATTGTCTAGCTGGAAAGCGGTTACATACATAAGCTCTTCAGTGAAAATATCAATTTGTCCCCATGATGATGAACAAATCTCTTGTGCTGTCGTAACAATATTTAACGGTCTATTTTTGCTAGGCGTCAAAACACCAACACCAACCGCATACTCGATATTAAATGTGGGTACATGTCCAGCTAGTTCTTGCCCTATCCAAAAATGTTCAAAATTCATTTGATCTTTGCCAAGAGGAAATCTTAATGAAAATAAATTATGGAGAAGGAAATTATGTCCACTTAACAATCCATTCAATGATTTCTTTTTATTTAATACCATTACAGTGGGATCAATCAACTTTCTGAAGTTGTGACGATAGATACGCGTCATGTCAGCATTAGGCTCACGTTTTGGGATACCAAAGAATTCAGTATCAAGTTTAGAAGGAGTTAGATAATTTTCAACTAACTCTGTGATTTCATGAAATCCTGGATTAAACTTATTGACCCTATTATCTTCATAACTTGAAATTAATTTGAAGAAAAAGTGTCCCAGATCTTTATAAGCAGAAAGGTCAAAGAACTTGCTTATTTCAACAGTGGGAATAGCAGACGGTAAAAGTATCACAGCTTCTTCAAAGGAATGAAATATGGTACTTAAAGTATGAATTAATGTCAGTTGCTCATGGATTGAACTGTCATCTTCAGATAGAATTGGATGTTTTTCATAATTAATTGCGGGACTCATATCCACAAACCAGAGATCCTGAGGAGGAAATTGTATTTCCATATTAAACAATTTCTTGAAGTATTCCAAACCACTATCTGGTATATAAGTTCGACTAGTTTGAGCTTCATCTATAAACTTCTGCTTTTGTAAATCAGGTATCGGTCCCAATGATAGTAATTGAATAGGCAAATCATTCTTCAATACTCTCAAAACTCGAATCAACCTACCCACATTCAGAAAATCTTCCGGCAAAACTGGGATTACAATTCCTTTTCCATTGCTCTTATCTACTAAGTTCCGTATAATCCCTGAAGTAGGATTCTTGAACTTCTTTTGATCATCATATATAGGCAATTCATTGGGTGGAAGCTTTTGGCCCTTCAAGTTCTCATACATGGGCAAGGAACCTGATAACCAGGGATACAATTTCAGTTCGTACTCAGCTGCCCATTTGTAGTTTGAATTTATTATATCACTTTCCACAAAACATTTCCCCCATATTCTCATGTGACTAAAAGCTTCAACAATCTTTGCCTCTTCTCCAGATAACGCATAGCTTCTGTCATTATATACTTTTTCTATCTCAACACTATGCACTTCCTTATTAAATCGTTCACCTTTGGCCGATAACTCTTTCTTCCACTGTTTTTCAAGCTCTCGAATAAATTTCTTCTTCTTATATATGTTCAGTATAATGTCCAAATCGTGACTTTGGAAAGTAGTAAATTCACCATGATGAAAGGATGACAAGTCTTGAAAGTATTTTTCACATTTAGTATTGAAATCAAGATCATGGATCGAATCTTGTTGCTGACTCCACCGTTCATATACTGGGTGGACGAATGACTTCCGGTTTCTTATGATGTTGAAGTCTCGGATACTAGATTCACGATTCACACCAGGTAAGATTTGTATGTAACATACTACCAAAAGAAAGACTGTTAATACTAAGTAAGTCAATCTTCTATGTCGGGAAGGATTGAATGCTCTCTTTATACTGGACTGGTTTATTTTCATTATACCCTCACTGAATCAATGTGCTCCGAATCTTATATAACTTTGGTTTTTGTTATTGTTTAAGGGTTCAACCGCACTTACACTTTGATTTAGACGATTTAAGGTACAATCAGATCGTGTTTTAGTTTTACAATATTATTTTACACATTCATTAAAATTAAAATTATATGCATTATATTAATTACACTACAAAAATTATAGTACTTTCCCAAATAATTTATCGATTTCGTTGACTTGATCTTCGACCTTTTCATTGTTATTTACATTTGGGTTACTTTCATGAGATTCATCGAGAGTCGAAGTAGTAGGTTCAACTGTAGGTTTATGCTGTGGTTTCATCACCCCTTCAAAAGTATCAAAGCCCGGCGCCACCGTCTTCTTCTGTAGATTTGTCCATTCTTTAAATTTCTCTGTTTCTACATTCTTTGTTATTCTTGACTTGATATCTTCTAGTTCATTTAACCACTTATCTATATCTGCCTGACTTATATTAATATTTGGAGGTATAACTGTATTAGATAGTGTAGGTATTAGCTTACCATAATTAGTCTTTAATGTTATGGGGCGAGGAGGTTGATAAGAAGGATTTTTTATAAGTGGAACTTGCTTAAGCATAGGATCCGCTATACAATAATAAATCAGTTAGTAATTGTTCAACACCAATAGTATATGTGCTATTACTTACGTCTCTCAGTGTCATCCATCGTGGCTGGTTCAATGGATCAATCTTTACGTGCTTATAGTTAAATAACTGAACTAGCCAAATTAGGTTTTTTGTTTGTGGATGCGATAATGCACCTTCACAAATGGCAACCATAAACTTTCACTATAGAAATAATCTTAAGATTTACCAGTTAACTATGATACACTAAGTGAATTAAATACATATGTTATATATTGAAATATCTATTTTTTGAAATTATAATACAGTGCAAAGATTCAAAGGTTATCTATCTATACATAGAACATCGAGAATATGATGAGTAATCCTAGTAGGTACCATCATCATTTTATTTCTACTTCTAAATGGTATGTTCAGTTGATACGGAAAGATTAGGAATTAGTTATCCTTGTATTGACGAATCAATATATATGCATTTTCTTGTTTCAAGTTACTCAAAGATCTGTAACCTCCCTCTAATCTCATCAATAATCCACCAAAGGAAATATAGACAGACATTTTGTCATTATCTTCATTTTCTTCGAATTTATAAATGGTACCGTACATGACATAATCATAATCATCAGCTAAGGAATGTGTTCTATCATCTGGTCTTGGTGGTCTCCATGAACCGTTAGAAGTTAACATTGATTTTTCATTTCCTAATGACGAACTTAAGGCTATAGTTAAAGAATCGTTTTCCTTAACAGGAAATAACTCATTGTTTATATCTAAGGTTATCTTTATATCTTTTGAAGTTGACGAATTTGCTACTATACGAGCGACTTTGGTATATCTACCCATGTCGCTGGATTCGACTACGAACATATCTTCAAATAAAATTCCTGACATCTTTTGTGTATTATAAGGCGGTATGGCTTCTATGCAAAATGAATATAAGTATATGATACCCGAAAAAGATGATTCGATGAATGATTCAAATTCTGATAATTCAGTAGATTTTTCAAATTCTGTATTTAACTCTTGATGACATTTGAAAAAAAAATACATCATGTGATGTGGCACGTGACTATACTTTATAAAATCTTATATATTTTATAAATAGTCACTGTACAAGGTCTAGAATTGAAGGATTAAACATGTAACTTAATTTACTGTATCGACATGGCTGTTTCTCTTACTTTTTACTAAAGGTTATTAACGGTATTAATTGTATAGTTATTAATTGTTTAGTCCCATATAACAGTATACATTTGTGAGTGCTTAAATTATTCGCAGCTTCTAACGCACTAATTAAGAAAAGGTAAACAAAAACCACAAAATAGGAATTCCATTTTTAGCATTGAATATTAAAAAAAACTTATCTACTTATAACTTTTGATGTCATTGAAGACTTTCAGTATAAATTACGATTTCTGAGAAGTTCACATAGGACTGTGTAAATACTTTGGACAAAATGGGAGAAAAGGAAAATGTCTACATATCGTTACCATTGCATAAACGAGATGCCGAGACGAAACAAAGCATTGCCAGAAGAAATAGAAAGTCCATTGGATTAATTATGACGGCACTTTTACTAGTGTTGTCAATTACTTACTTAGCTAATGGGGTTTTATTCGTATCACCTACATCGATATCCAGCTATAGTCAGACAAAACCCAATACTGATCCTGAATTCACTACACCATCGATTGCGACCCCATCTTTAACTTCATTAATGAGTAATTCACATGACGCAGGATCGGAAGAAATTCCTAATATCAGTATAGATAAAGATACAACTAAGAGAGATGATACTACTTCTGATCAATCATCTGATAAAAAGAAATCAACACCAATCTATGATATGGTCGGAGTAAGAGTAGCATTTGTACTTGTAGGATTTGTACTTTTAAATATGCTTGCAATAGTCATTCATCATATATTCTTGAAAGCTTCTCGAGCAACGTCATCATACAAGAATATAGAGTTACATTATTCTCCATTCTGATTTCATTTTATATACTAGTATTAGGATAAGTATTATTTTGAGTACATTTAGGCATTTAATACGTTCGTTTATAACAAAACAAATATATATCTCGGTTATATATATGCTTTCATCTAATTTCTGACTAAAATACCATATTCTCTAATAGTCCCATGTTGGATCGACCGAAATTTTGATCTATATTGAGCTCGGTAATGAACGATTATCAACGAACTTGGACTCGGAGTTATCAGGGGGGAGTTAACAGGGTATAGCCGAGCGTCGTGATCGGTGCGAAAATTGCAACGTTCCCCAGAAAGTACTTAAGGTTGTGAAAATAACACTATCGGTCGCTAATTAATTCAATTGATTATTAGCCAATTAGTTTCAATTGAATTACTTTAATTATGTCAAAGGAACAAGCATATTACAGTAAAGGTTATAAAAAGGAAATTGCTGATACTCATGCCTGGAGAACAGTTGCAAATTCATCTGCTTTTGTAATTCCTATCCTTAAGCCTGATTTCAAGATTTTAGATGTTGGAAGTGGTCCAGGAACTATCACTATTGATTTTGCTAATTATGTTCCTGAAGGTAGTGTTATTGGAGTAGAACCAACTGCTGAATTAATTGAAAGAGCCAATGAAGAAAAAGCTAAAAAGGAGGAGGAAACAGGAGTTAAGCTTGAGAATGTGACATTTCAAGATGGTTCAATCTATAGCTTACCATTTGAAGATAATACTTTTGATGTAGTCCATGCTCATCAGGTTGTAATTCATTTACAGGATCCAGTTGCTGCATTAAAAGAGCTTAGAAGAGTCGTGAAAGTTGGAGGTTATGTATGTGTCAAGGACGCTGATTTAGATTCCATTATAGCGTATCCTGATGAATATAGCTTGATAATTAGAGATTATTTAGTAAAAAAGGCTTCCAATGCAGTCTCTACTGATATTAAAGCTGGTAGATCTTTAAGGGAAAAGGCTATAAAAGCTGGGTTTGAACCAGAACATACCTTATCTTCTAGTTCTACGTGGTGTACTACTAAAAGGAGCGAAAAGATTATTCATGGTGAACGAACTTTAAAAAGACTTCAGAATTCAGGTGAAGAAATTGTAAAAAATGACCCTGAAGCTAATCAGCGTGAAATAGAAAAATTAGTAGATCTCTGGCATAGATTTGTAGAAGATGATGCTGCTTGGGGTAATATATTGCATGGTGAAATCATTTACACCAAGCAGTGAAATTTATATAAGTGTTAAATAGTTTAAATATCCAAAGTATTACTACATAAACCATAGACCATTTTCGAATCTAGCATTATTACATAGTGTAATATGTTAGTTAACTAATTAACTTGTGTGTTATCTTTCTTGAGGTTTTTGTTTATATGGCTCGACAGTGCTTACTGTTGACTATATATTCCTATTCCCCTCAAATACGTGTTTTTAAATTACAATAAATGAGTTTATATTATAGAAATTGTAGAACAATGAAACAATAAAAATTTTGCAACTAGAAGTACGGAGACCACCGAGAAAAAAAAATTGCTTTAATTACTTTTCACTATCAGAGGCCGAAGCCCATCTCCGAACTTTAGTATATAAGGACAAGCAGAAGCAGTAGTCGGACTAATTTCAAACCAAAGTCAGATAATCAGCAATACTTATTACTTACATCTGGCATAGATAAGTTATACCTTTAATAACTACCCAATAGCCAGAGTTGACTGTTCTTTACTATTTCCAAGAAAAATTCCCCACGAAATTCAACCCATCTATATAGCAATATTTCAAACATTCAACATACATTTTATATAAATGACATCTGAAGCCATTCCTTCATTAACTATCCGAGTTCTTCAAACGTCTAGTGCCATACTATGGTGTTTGTTAGCAGCTGGTGTAGTATTTGGGTTTGCGGCTTTAAAACCAATATTAATCTTAGAGAATATTTATGAAGATAGATGTACTATAAAGGCACAATCTGCAACTGCAATTTGTGATGAACAAGACTTATCATTAAATTTCTTATTCACAGTAGCTTGTATGGTTACTAATATTTCAGCATTACCAGTAGGTTCAATATTAGACAGTTATGGTCCAAGAGTTACAGGAATTATTGGATCGATTATTCTTGCATTAGGTGCATTAATTTTCAAATATGCATCTGTAATAGAAATATTCGATGGATATTTAGTAGCTTATACCCTTTTGGCATTGGCTGGACCTTTTGTCTTTATTTCTTGTTTCCAATTAGCCAATTCATTCCCTAAGAATTCAGGATTAATTTTAGCATTATTAACAGGAGCATTCGATTCAAGTTCAGCATTATTCTTAATCTATAGGATTTACTATACAACCATTTCAAATATTCCCCTTGAAAAATTCTTTACGATATATTTGATTGTTCCACTATTCATTTTTGGATGTCAAATTTTTATTATGCCTTCAAAATCTTATAAGACTGTTGGTACTTTAGCTAAGATTGCTGAGACCGGTATTGATGAAACTGGTAAACCAATTGATCATGACTTATTATTACCAGAAGATAGAATAACTGATAATTCAGTAGAAGAATTAGGAGGAGAATATTATCAACCAACTATTAGTGAAACTACTTCATTATTAATCAGAAGATCTTCAACTTCAGCAGCAATAGCTGCTTCCAGACGAGAATCTATTATTCTGAGATATTCAGTAACATCAGCCAAGTCAATATATGAACAAGATGCTGACAATGAATTATATAATTCATCCGGAGGAGTATTTGGTATTATGCATGATGCAAGTATTACTCAACAATTCACCTCACAATGGTTTATTTTAATGACATTATTTACTACAATTCAAATGTTAAGAATTAATTATTTTGTTGCAACCATTAAGACTCAAGAACTTTTCTTATTTAATAATGATGAAAAAATTGCAACTGCCATTAATCAATTCTTTGATTTAGCATTACCATTAGGTGGTATTTTTTCAATTCCATTTATTGGATTAATTCTTGATAATTTTACTACATTAAGTATCTTATACATTTTGACTACATTATCAATTTTCATAGGAATTATGGGATTACTTTCATGGATTCCAGCAACTTATGCTGGTATTATTGTTTTAGTAATATATCGTCCATTTTATTATACTGCTGTTAGTGATTATTGTGCCAAAGTATTTGGATATGAAAATTTTGGAACTATTTATGGAACTATAATTGCATTTTCTGGGATTTGTAATATTTTACAGCAATATATGGACTTATTGACTCATGAATATTTCAATAAAAATCCTATACCTGTGAATTCTATATTAGTTATATTAACAGGTATCTTTGGTATTGCATTAATAGGATTTGTAAGATCACAAGAATTACAATTAAAAAGAAAGAGATTAGAAATAGAAGCACAAGTAGCAACAGACAGACCAATTCCAACTTAGTTGGTAGGTGAATTTTAAAAACTTTTATTTAAAGGATACTTCTAATATACATATAATAATTAATTATTCAATTCTAGCTCGAGACTTACGCGATTTCTTCTCTTGTTGGATAACCAAGTCTGGATCCAAGGCAATAAGCTCGGGAATGCAACTTACAGCTTCTCCTTGGTATGGAATATCTACTATTTGGGGAGTAGTAACAGTAGTTGTAGTAGAACTCCTGCTATTATTAGTACTAGTATTAGTAGCACTAGTAGTCTCGGGAAAGTTCGAAAGGATATCTTTAACTGTAACCATCTTACTTCTTTTTCAATTTCTCCTCTTTCTCTATCTGTCTTCTGGAACCTTTAATGATTTCTAAATGTCCAACTCTACTAGCAATCAACTTTTCAGTTGAGGACATAACCTGACTTTGATGAACCTTTGATAATTTCTGGGAACTTTTAGCTACAGACTTCTTGGCCTTAATGATTTTTGGTGCTGCCTTTTTTGGATTCGATTGCTTCTTGGTAATTCTTCCAGGACCCCCTTTAGATTTAAGCTTAGAACCTCCTTGTGCCATATCCTCCAGTCTTGACTCTAATAGATCATTTATTAATTTAATTAGTATAACTCATCTCTTCTGTATAGTTTTAGTTTTTCTAGTAAAGAACAAAACTTACACCTCTACCGCAATACATAAGCACAAACCTGCACACAGCCCAAAGAAGTCAGAAATGCAACCATTTATTTTATTATTATTTCAGAGTTAATCATCGCAGTAGTGAAAAATTCCCCATCGCATTCGTGGAGAGTTGCAGTCGATAGTGGTTTACTTTTTAGTCTTCATTGATTCCAACGTCAACCAACAAGCGACTGACTAGTAGCGACTAACTAGTAACTAGTAGCGACAAACTGGTAGCATTACTTACTGCCTAGTTTTCAAAAGAAATCAGTTTATTTTTTAAAATGAGTGACAATAATTTCCTTATTTTACCTGGCCCTAGGGCTTTATCTAACTTTAGAGTTAGTAGTTTGATTCAAGAAATTGAAAAGAAATTGAATCAAACTTCGATTATTGAACAAGTTACATCCAGTTATACTCATTATATTAGTTTAAAATCACAATTAACTGTTAAACAATTGGAATTAGTTAAAATCTTATTAACTTATGATTCACCAATTGATGAGACAAATGAGTTATCTCAAGAATTAATTCAATTATCTACCATTGATGGAGATAATATTAATAATATTGATAATATTAATACTTTTAAACAATTAGATTCTAATCATATTCTTATTAGAATTTTACCTAGACCAGGTACAATTTCTCCATGGTCTTCTAAGGCAACTGATATTGCTCAAATTTGTGGATTAAATGATCAAATTGAAAGAATTGAACGTGGTTTAACTTTATTAATTAAAACCAAAAATGTTTCATTAGTTAATCATATTGATTCTCAAGGTTCTATTTTAACTACGGTATTTGATAGAATGACTCAAACATTATATATTGGAGATAATGCTCCTAAATATAATGATTTATTTGCTCATCATCATCCAAAACCATTAGTTCATGTAGATATTATTTCAAATAAAGAAAATTTATTAATTGCCAATAAAGAACTTGGTTTAGCCTTAGATTCAGGAGAAATTGATTATTTAATTAATGCCTTTACTGATGTAATTGGTAGAAATCCAACTGATGTTGAATTATTTATGTTTGCTCAAGTTAATTCTGAACATTGTCGTCATAAGATTTTCAATGCTGATTGGACAATTGATAATATTGAAAAGGATTTTTCTTTATTTAAAATGATTAGAAATACTCATCAAAAGAATCCTCAATATACTGTTAGTGCTTATTCTGATAATGCTGCTGTTTTTGAAGGTCCAGAAGGATTTGTTTATACTCCAGATTTTAAAACTAAACAATGGAAATCAATAAAGGAAAGAGTTCATACTTTAGTTAAAGTTGAAACTCATAATCATCCAACTGCTGTATCACCATTTGCTGGTGCAGCAACTGGTTCTGGTGGAGAAATTAGAGATGAAGGTGCTGTTGGTAGAGGTTCTAAATCTAAAGCTGGTTTAGCTGGATTTTCAGTATCTGATTTAAATATTCCAACTTTACCTCAACCATGGGAAAGAGATATTGGTAAACCAAATCATATTGCTTCTTCATTAGATATTATGATTGAAGCTCCAATTGGTTCTGCTGCTTTTAATAATGAATTTGGTAGACCAGCTATTAATGGATATTTTAGAACTTTAACAACTGAAGTTGAAAATCATGAAGGTAAAATTGAAGTTAGAGGTTTTCATAAACCAATTATGTTGGCTGGTGGTATGGGTGCCATTAGACCTGATTTAGCTCTTAAAGATACCAAGATAACTCCAGGATCTAAATTAATTGTATTAGGTGGTCAATCTATGTTAATTGGTTTAGGTGGTGGAGCAGCTTCATCTATTTCATCAGGTGAAGGTTCTGCAGCATTAGATTTTGCATCTGTTCAAAGAGGTAATCCTGAAATTCAAAGAAGGGCTCAACAAGTTATTGATGCATGTGTTTCTTTAGGTAAATTTGGTAATCCAATCCAATCAATTCATGATGTTGGAGCTGGAGGATTATCTAATGCTTTACCAGAATTAGTTCATGATAATGATTTAGGAGCTAAATTTGAATTAAGATCTATTTTATCTTTAGAACCAGGTATGTCACCAATGGAAATTTGGTGTAATGAATCTCAAGAAAGATATGTATTAGGAGTTAAACCAGAAAATTTAAAATTATTTGAAGAAATCTGTCAAAGAGAAAGAGCTCCATTTGCAATTGTAGGTGAAGCAACTGAAGAACAACGATTAATTTTAACTGATTCTTTATTAAATTCTACTCCAATTGATTTGGAAATGTCAATCTTATTTGGTAAACCTCCCAAGATGTCAAGAACTGCCATTACTCAAAATTTATTATTAAAACCTTTTGAAACTTCTAATCTTAATTTATCAGAATCAATTGATAGAATTTTACAATTACCAAGTGTTGGTTCAAAGAATTTCTTAATTACTATTGGTGATAGATTTATTACTGGATTAGTTGATAGAGATCAAATGGTTGGTCCATGGCAAATTCCTGTTGCTGATGTTGGAGTTACTGCTACTTCATTAAGTTCTGATTCAGTTTTATCAACTGGTGAAGCTTTAGCAATGGGTGAAAAGCCAACTTTAGCATTAATTTCTGCTTCTGCATCGGCTAAGATGTCTGTTGCTGAATCATTATTAAATATTTTTGCTGCTGATATTACTTCTTTAGATCATATTAAATTATCAGCTAATTGGATGTCTGCTGCTTCTCATCCTGGTGAAGGAGCTAAACTTTATGAAGCTGTTCAAGCTATTGGATTAGATTTATGTCCTGATTTAGGAGTATCTATTCCAGTTGGTAAAGATTCTATGTCTATGAAAATGAAATGGGATAATAAAGAAGTTACTGCTCCATTAGCATTAACCATTACTGCTTTTGGTCCAGTTGATAATACTTCTAATACTTGGACTCCAGAATTACAAAGAGTTGATGATTCTATCTTAGTATTGGTTGATTTAGCTACTGAAGTTAAAAAAGCTTTAGGTGGTTCGGCTTTAGCTCAAGTTTATAAACAAGTTGGTGATTCTGCTCCAACTGTTCATTCCAATTCAATTTTAAAATCATTTTTACAATCATTGGTTGTATTACATAAACAATTTGATGTATTAGCTTATCATGATAGATCTGAAGGTGGATTATTCACTACTATTGTAGAAATGGCATTTGCAGCTAGAAGTGGTATTGAATTAAATATTGATAGTAATGAAGATTTATTTAGTGAATTATTCAATGAAGAATTAGGTGCTGTATTCCAAATTACTAAATCTGAATTGAATAAATTCGTTGATATCTTTAAGACTAATGGTATCCCATCTCAATATGTTAAGGTTATAGGTCAACCAAATTTCTCTAAACAAGAAATTACTATTAATTATAATGGAAAATCTGTATATGCTAATAAGAGAAGTACTTTACAAGAATTATGGAGTAATACTTCTTATCATATTCAAAAGTTAAGAGATAATCCAGTTACTTCAGCTCAAGAATATGAAGCCATTAAGGATGATCAAGATCCTGGTTTATCATATCAATTAACATTTGATCCAAGTATTAAGAAAGAATATAAGAGTAGACCAAAAGTAGCTATTTTAAGAGAACAAGGGGTTAATTCCCAACAAGAAATGGCTCATAGTTTTGAACAAGCAGGATTTGAAGCTTATGATGTTCATATGTCTGATATTCTTGAAGGTAGAGTTAGCTTGGATGAATTTGTTGGATTAGCTGCTTGTGGTGGATTCTCATATGGTGATGTTTTAGGTGCTGGAGCAGGTTGGGCTAAATCTGTTTTATTTAATGATAGAGCTCGTGAAGAATTTAGAAAATTTTTCCAAGATAGAGATAATACTTTTGCATTTGGTGCTTGTAATGGTTGTCAATTCTTTAGTAGAATTGCTGAATTAATTCCAGGTACTGAAAACTGGCCAACTTTTGAAAGAAATTTGAGTGAACAATATGAAGCTAGATTTGTATTGGTAGAGATTCAAGAAAGTTCTGAAAATAATTCAATTTTCTTACAAAATATGAAGGGGTCTAAATTACCAATTGCTGTTGCTCATGGTGAAGGTAGAGCTAGTTTCAAAGATGGTAAAGATTTTGAACAATTTAATAAGGCTGCCATTAAGTATGTTAACAATTATGGACAAGTTACTGAACAATATCCATTTAATCCAAATGGATCTCCAAATGGTATTGCTGGTATCACTAATTCAAATGGTAGAGTTTTAGCAATGATGCCACATCCAGAAAGAGTTACTAGAAAGGAATCCAATAGTTGGTATCCTAAGAAACAAGGTGAAGCCTGGGGTTCTTTAGGTCCTTGGATTCAATTATTCAAGAATGCTAGAGAATGGGTAGGTGAAAATTATTAGATCTAACCAGTACGTAAAATGTATAATAACAAAATAACAATTAATTATAATTAATAAACAATTAGTATAGTAAATTAAATTAATATGATGACTAAGAGAAGTAAATAGTAGTGTCAATTATATATATATACAGTCAGTAATCACATAATTAATAGAAGTTGACCAGAATTTTGCAACTATTTCCTAAATGGGACGAGCCGCGCTTACATAAGCACAAACTCACTAATAAAAATTTCAAAATGAAAAGTCGTGTCCATATCCAATTTGACTGGAAAAAAAATTTTAACAATTTTCATGTCTCGAGAGTAGTAAAAAAAATTTTTCACTTTGTTAACTACTAGTATTCTTTATATAATCATCTCCAATCATATCCACAATGGTTAACGCTATTTTATCTAAAAAGAGAAAGTTAGTTGCTGACGGTGTCTTCTACGCCGAATTAAACGAATTCTTCACCAGAGAATTATCTGCTGAAGGTTACGCTGGTGTTGAAGTTAGAAAGACTCCAACTAAATTAGAAGTTATTGTTAAGGCTTCTAACACTCAAGGTGTTTTAGGTGAACAAGGTAGAAGAATCCATGAATTAACTTCTTTATTAGTTAAGAGATTCAAATTATCTCCAGAAGGTATTGTTATCTATGCTGAAAGAGTTGAAGAAAGAGGTTTAAGTGCTGCTGTTCAAGCTGAATCCTTAAAGGCTAAATTATTAAACGGTTTACCAATCAGAAGAGCCGCTTACGGTGTCTTAAGATTCGCCATGATGGGTGGTGCTAAGGGTGTTGAAGTTGTTATTTCTGGTAAATTAAGAGCTGCCAGAGCTAAATCTCAAAAATACTCTGACGGTTTCATGATCCACTCTGGTCAACCAACCAAAGATTTCATTGATATTGCTATTAGACACGTTTTAATGAGACAAGGTGTCTTAGGTATTAAAGTTAAGATTATGAAGGATCCAGCTGCCAACAAGAGAGGTCCAAGAGCTTTACCAGATGCTGTTAAGATTGCTGAAGTTAAAGATGAAGATGAAATTATCAGAGCTCCATCTGTTAAGACTTACAAACAAGCTCCAGCTCCAGCCCCAGTTGCTGAAGCCGAAGCTGAAGTCGCTGCTTAAGTTTATTAGGATTAATTTAATAGTATTTAATAATATATCCAGTTTTCTTATAATCGTAATTATGTAATCTGAACGCAGTCTATTATGTAAGCGCAAAACATTCATTTTTCTCACTTTCAGAGTTTTGTTTTTACGTTTTTTTCGACAGGCGCTACCATATGCGTTTTCGCCCTTCTCGTTGTCAATTACTGCATTGAGACGCATAAATAAATGATCATATGAGAAATATGGCAAGATACCAAGAAAAGTCGGATTAAATCTTCGTTAAGGTTGTTGTGCGAGGAACTAAATGCAAGTATTAAAACTCAATCTGAGTACAGCCTACAACGCGTATATCGAGCCATGCCATGTATTCTCTAAAACCTAGTTAGACGATTTTAATAATACGATTAAATAATAGAAGTGCATTTACGATCGAGATGACATTACCCCTATAACATGCCAATTTAAAAATAATGAGGAGGGGAACCGGTGGTCTCTGTACAGGACATGTGATAAACGTTTTCTATGGAGTTAGGACTTAAATTCAGAACTTTGATTCACTAACATAACGTAAGCACCAGGTGGGCTGAGATGAGTTGCTTCACACAATCTCCATAATAACAACAAATAATAATCAACAAATTTAATGTGAGTGCGATGCGTCATTACAAATTGAAATCATCCATTTATTTGTAATGCGCAGTTAAAGTTGATTTACTCCGAGGATGATTCATTTCCATCACTCCGAAAAAAAAGAAGCATGCATGGGTGCAGGACAGAACGATAACGGAGTTTAATCTCCATAGTATTCCACAGTTAGCCCCAGGATGGAAGGATCACTCATACAGCAAATTTTGCAGCGTATAACTAAGGCTATATAAAGCACTAGATCCCCAGATATGAATTATTTAATTATACGATTTTTTAAATATTTATCTTCAAATAACTATAAAATCACAAATATATATATAATGTCAGCTTATCACATACCACACGATGGTAAATTCTTAACCTTATCATCAGAAGTTTCTGAACCATTTATTATTCCAAATGTTTCACCAATTTCTTCACCTAAATTATTAGCAATTCCTAGTAATACTAGTGAAGCATCAGCCAAACCAATCTATAGACGTTTATCTAATACTATGGTTGAACCTTTAAATATGACTGAAGAAAGAGACTTCAGTGATGACGCTACTTTAGTGTCAGAAAGAAGCATGTCAATCCTTGATTTGAATTAGCATAATAACTGAGTACTAATTCAATGTATATTATTATATTATCATATTATTATCATATTATTATATTATTACTATTATTAAGTAGTGGTCCTTCTGCTACTGGTCTCGGCATGTCATGATTTCACTTCTGGTTATACTTATTTTTTTGTGGCTTTCATTTCAATCTTACATTCATTACTGGTTATAAAAACATACTAAAAAGTATATCTTATACCTATAGCTTGTATATTTATTATTATTATTATTATTATTCTTATCATTATCTTTTATTATTATTAGTTACTTATAAATAAACAATACTTACATAGAACAATTAATTGATCAAATAATTATTTATTTAATTAGTACTATTCATTGCTATTTACATACATACCTATATATTGTAATTTTTACATTAGTATCCTAAAATAATGGATAGAATTCGTTGTATTTTTTCAAATAGTAAGCTGAACCTAAACCACCTAAAACAGTCAATACAAGAGGTAAAGGTTTCTTAAATTTAGTTGGAATACTTCTAGCTAAACCTGTCGCCAATAAAAAACTAGAAGCACCTAAAGCTAATTCCAATCCCCAATCGGCATTTTTATGTAAAAGGTATCCTGAATATCCATAAATGGTTCCGAAAGTTAATCCGGCTACTAAGGAAGGAAGTGAGCCTTTACGACTGTAACCAATAATTCCTCCTACAGTACAGAGACCTGATAATGTATAAGCTGGATGTTCCATTGTTTATGTTACTGCTTGTCAATTGTTTATTACTACTTTCCAATTATAGTTGCTAGTTACTTCCTACTAGTTATTTCCCTATGTTACTGAGTTACTTAGTTATTTGCCGTCCGTAGATTCCACCTCCTCTGCAGGACTAGCCTCAGTAGGACATTAGGGAGACTCGACATTACATGCATCCATACCGCAGCACCTATTGGCGACGCGTAGCGCCATGCCGCCATACATAACCGACAAAACTCAACCCTCCAATGAAGTACGATTGAGCCTGCTTGTACGATTTGTTACTACCTTGGGTAATATTAAGTAGATTGTTATTGAGTTTCAGGACAATGACAAAGAAACATACAATGTCAAATATCAATATTAGTCATACAGTATACAGTGAAAGAATAACAATTATTATACGTAGCATAACATTTCTTGAATCAGTCCCCACTATCACCAAAACTGTTGGTGATGTTTCAACAGCAAGTTTGAACAACTGTAGAGTAATTGGACTTATAACAAGTAAGTATCCTTACAATTAACAGTATGATATTACTACATTAAATGCCTGTTCATTAAATCAATATCTATACTATAATCCCTAACTATATTACGTAAACTTTAACTATACTTCGCATACTCACTCTCGTCTCTCACTAAACGTCCCTCAGCACAGTGAAAAATTATGAGCTTTTCGCCCACCACTGAAAACAGCCCAACTCCACGGAGGTTCAACGAGGGACGTTTCGCTCTCTTGACAAATCATCATCTCGGCCAACTGCCACTTTTCTTCTGCCATAACCACAGATATAACCACAAATCATCATGAATATATCATCTATACTATCAGCCGATACTGGACCTAGTGAATCCAAGACATCAATACATAACTTAATTGAAGATATTTCTACTACTACTACCACAAATACAAATACAAGTGGACCAGAAACTACTGTGAATGGAAATAGTAATACTGGTACATTATCTACTATTAATCAATTACTGTTTGAACCAAGTAATTTTGTAGATGAAGCCATTACACCAGTTATTTCCAATTCAATCTTTAGTGAACAAAATATTAATGATCATCAAATAGATGATAATTATCATAGGACATTTCAAGCAAATATTAATAGACTTAATCAACTCGATGAACAAGTCACATTATCTCAAGATTTAAAGCTTCTAAAATTCAATGAACTTAAATTAAATAAACTTATTGTTAAATCATCTGAATTTTCATTTAATTATTTAAATCGAGTTATTGCTGAAGATATAAGTACAAGAAATAATAAAATTAGTGATACAAATAAGAATAAAGATTTAATACCTTTAGATTATTCTAAACCTTTACATCATAATACAACTCGAGGGAAAGAATTTAAATGGGGATCAACTAGAGAAATTATTAAGATTGATGCTAAAAAACGGAAACGTACAGCTGCTGCTGTAGCAGCGGCTGCAATTGCTTCAACTGCAACTCCAACGAATTCTAAATCTATTAAAGGTGGTAATTCATTAAATTTAACTCCTAGACCTATTAAACCTAAGAGAAAGATTGAAGATATTTCAGCTGATACTTCAGATACAACATCATCAGGAGGGAAACGTCAAAGAAGGAAACCTTCATTATATGGAGAAGAAGATTCACTGGATTCTAAAATTAAATTAAAACTTAAATTAAAAGCTGGAGAAGATGATAAAAAATCATCCAGTAATAATGGTAAATCAACAAATGCCACTACTACAAAAGAACTTAAAGTACTTGTTAAACAATATGATAATACTTATGTAGCTATTTGGAAAGATTTATCTAGAAAAGATGGACCAAAAGTTAGTAGATTAGTTCAACAATCAACTCAAGCTCGATTAATTAATCTTCGAAAGACAGCTATATTGGCAGCTAGAGAAGCCAAAAGATGGCAATTAAGAAATAATAAGAATCAAAAGGATTTAACAACTAAAGCAAGAAGAGCCATGAGAGAAATGTTTAATTTCTGGAAACGAAATGAAAGAATTGAACGAGAATTAAAGAAGAAATATGAAAAGGAATTACTTGATAAAGCTAAACGAGAAGAAGAAGAAAGAGAAGCTAAACGTCAATCACGGAAATTAAATTTTCTTATTACTCAAACAGAATTATATTCTCATTTTATTGGTAAGAAGATTAAAACTGATGAAATTGAAGGATCAGATTCTGATCCAAATATTGCTCGATTAAAAGCTGCTAATTCAACTAATAATTCATTTGATAAATATACTGATATTAATCATATTGATCATAAAGTTGATGATATTAATACAATTGATTTTGATAATGCTGATGAAGAAGATTTAACTCGAGCAGCTGCAGCAAATGCTCAAAATGCTTTATTAGCAGCTCAATCAAAGGCAAAACAATTTGATGATGATCCATTAAAGAATCCTGATACAAATGGAGAAGAAATGAATTTCCAAAATCCAACCTTATTAGGAGATATAACAATTGCTCAACCAAATTTATTAAAATGTACTTTAAAAGAATATCAATTAAAGGGACTTAATTGGTTAGCTAATCTTTATGATCAAGGTATTAATGGGATTTTAGCTGATGAAATGGGTTTAGGTAAAACTGTACAATCAATTTCTGTATTATCATATCTTGCAGAAACTCATAATATTTGGGGACCATTTTTAGTGGTAACTCCAGCATCAACTTTACATAATTGGCAACAAGAAATTAGTCGATTTGTACCTGATTTTAAAGTATTACCTTATTGGGGGAATGCAAAAGATCGGAAAATATTAAGAAAATTTTGGGATAGAAAATCATTTAGATATGGTAAAGATGCTCCATTTCATGTCTTAGTTACATCTTATCAATTAGTTGTTGTTGATGCACCATATTTTCAAAAAATGAAATGGCAATATATGATATTAGATGAAGCACAAGCCATTAAATCATCGCAATCATCCAGATGGAAATCTTTATTATCATTTAGTTGTAGAAATCGTTTATTACTTACAGGAACTCCTATACAAAATTCTATGCAAGAATTATGGGCTTTATTACATTTTATTATGCCATCATTATTTGATTCTCATGATGAATTTAGTGATTGGTTCTCTAAGGATATTGAAAGTCATGCTCAATCTAATACAGGATTAGATGAACAACAATTAAGACGATTACATATGATTTTAAAACCATTTATGCTTCGGAGAATTAAAAAGAATGTTCAAAGTGAATTGGGTGATAAAGTTGAAATTGATCTTTTCTGTGATTTAACTAATCGTCAAAAGAAATATTATCAAATGTTAAGATCTCAAATATCTATTGCTGATTTATTAGATTCTGTTTCAACAGCTTCGGGAGAAGATGCAACTTCATTAATTAATTTAGTTATGCAATTCCGGAAAGTTTGTAATCATCCTGATTTATTTGAAAGAGCCGATGTTAAATCAGCATTTTCATTTGCAAAATTCGCTGAAACTTCATCATTCTTACGAGAATCAAATGATTTAGAGATGAGTTATTCATCGGAAAATTTAATTCATTATAGAGTTCCCAAATTAATCTATGATGAATTACTTATGCCAAGTTTTACCAATGATTTAGAAACTAAACGAGTTAATATATTGAATAAATTCAATATCTATAATCCAGAAAATGTCATTAGAAATAAGTCTGATTCCACATTTTCTTGGTTAAGATTTGTCGATGTTTCTCCACAAGAATTACATACAATTACTCAAACTAATATAATTAATCGAGCTATGAATCTTAAATCATATACTGATAAGAATTATAATAAGATTAATCGATTCCAATACTTGTATGAAGGAGATTATATTCCTATTAATAAATCCTTATTAATTAATGAGTATAATAATAATCAAGCCGAAATTAATAATTCTTATCATTTACGAGAATTATATACGGTACAAACTAAAGTTTATGAAGATATGTATATAAATATTATGAAACCAGCAGCTGAACCAATTGCTTGTGCTCCACCAATAAGTATCATATGTTCAAGTAAATTATTTACTAATCGATTATATGATAATTTATTTGATAAATCTATTCAACAGAAATTATTACCATTATCATTAAATAATGAATTACAATTATTAGATGATAATATACCACTTGAAGAATTTCCTAAATCGGATTTATTACCTCGTCCAATAAATAATTTAATTGATTATTCTAATATTAGAATGCCATCAATGCTTAGATTTATTACTGAATCAGGGAAATTAGCTAAACTTGATGAATTATTAGTGGAATTAAAACAAAATGATCATCGAGTACTTATTTATTTTCAAATGACAAGAATGATGGATCTTATGGAAGAATATTTAACTTATAGACAACATAAATATATTCGATTAGATGGATCATCTAAATTAGATGATAGAAGAGATTTAGTTCATGATTGGCAAACTAAACCAGAAATCTTTATATTTTTATTAAGTACTCGAGCTGGAGGATTAGGAATTAATTTAACTGCGGCTGATACAGTAATCTTTTATGATTCAGATTGGAATCCAACCATTGATTCTCAAGCCATGGATAGAGCTCATAGATTAGGACAAACTAGACAAGTAACTGTTTATAGATTACTTACTAGAGGTACAATTGAAGAAAGAATGAGAGATCGAGCTAAACAAAAGGAACAAGTTCAACAAGTTGTAATGGAAGGTAAAGGTACAATGATGATTAATAAAAAAGATGAAGCGGCCAATAAAAAGAAGGATGTAGCATTTTTATTATTAGGAGAAGAAAATGAAAATGATGAAAGTACAACTGAAAGTACTCCAGCACCAGAAGGTTTTATAGCCCCTCTGAAAAAGAAGAAGAGAAAGTTATCAGCTGATGATGCACTTAGTAGTAAGAAACTTGAAGAATTATATCATGAAGGTGAAGGGTCCTTTTCCGGCAATGTAACTCCGGCGCCATAGATTCATAATTAAAGTATATTAATGTAATAAATAGAATAGTAGCAATAAATATAATAACTAAACAGTATCGAGACTGTAGATCCGATTGAAACTCTCTTCAAGTTTAAGCTTAAGCTCGGACTTGGAGTATTTGGTAGTGGCTGTATCATCGGTTAAGTCATCCGAAGTGATATGACTTGAACTAATGAGATCGGAGATACTACTGACATTAGAAGTTACTGAGTTAAGAGAATAATGAGGATTACTATTGCTACTGAGCTTATTTAGTGTATCCTGATTGTAAGCTTCAAAGGCTGACAGTTGTCTTTGAT
This sequence comes from Scheffersomyces amazonensis, assembly GCF_036850825.1. NCBI lineage: Eukaryota > Fungi > Ascomycota > Pichiomycetes > Serinales > Debaryomycetaceae > Scheffersomyces > Scheffersomyces amazonensis. The sequence continues at coordinate 1,910,216 of NW_027042741.1, read as the reverse complement.
GTTGTCTTTGCTGGTATTGTTGCTTTACTGAATTATTCTCTTCAACCACCGTCAAGAGTCCCAATTGTAATCCACCAGACCCTCGTTTATGTTTCTTACCGGCAGAAACATAACTGTCTCTTGGTGAAGTACCTGGTGAACGTAATGAATTGGTTCTAGTCATGGGTTGAGCCATAGACTGAACTGGAGATTGAGTTAATGATTGAAGTTGTGATTGAAGTTGTGATTGAGTCTGCGACTGAGTCTTTGTATGGAAAGTTTTCAAATTGAATTCTCCATTAACTGATGAACGAGGAGATGTATAATTGGAGATATCACTATTAATTTGAATCTCAGAATTCCGTAATTCTTCTTGAAAACCTTCAACACTAGCTTGATATAATTGTTTAAGTTTAACTATATCTTCACTAAATTGATTAAATATCATCACTTTCTCGGTGAGTTCATCAATATTATCAATTTGTTGAGTCGATTGATTATATTTCTGAAAGTATTGTAAATTAGTACAAAGATTAGATATCTTATTAATTAATTGATCTAATGGTGTATCATTATCTAATTCAGTTGAATTATTTGAGATTACACTAGTAGATATAGCTAAAATATTTTGATCTTCTTGTGCTGGTTGATTCTTAATAGTATTATAAATCTCATCGAAATTAATAAAACTATTAATTATACTACCAAGACATCCATTAAGATCTTGAAATATTGAACTCAAGAGCTTTAATTTAACAGTTTGCAGAATATAATTGACTGATGGTTGAGGTTCAGTATAACATATCATATCATAAAGTTTATAGATAAAGAATGTTTGTTTAATAGTAGGTTCATTAAGACTTAATAATTGACAAATGAATAATCGTCGTAATTGATTGAATCGATTCAATTGAGTGACAATTATATTAACTGAATTAGTATCTTCTTTAGTGGTGGTAGTGGTAGAAATATCAATATGATTAATTTGATAATACAGTTCTAATAAATCTCCATTCATATATGGAAGGAGATGCTTTATAGATGTTTGAAAGTTAAGATTAAGTAAATGAAGTGAATTCATAATATGACTTTCAAGTTGTTGCTTATAAGGATTATCCAGCAGTAGATACTTAAATAATTCAATCTCTTTATAAGCTATAAGTTTTTGTATAAGGAATTTATTAACTCGATAATTATGTAGAAGAAAATCTGTTAATAATGCTTTAATTCGATGAGATATAATTAACCATTTCAATCGTTTAATCTTAAGTAATTTAGTTGATGATATAAGAAGGATTTTAAATAATTTAATGGTAATTTGTGTTGGATGATTTGTGGTTAAATGACGTATAAGTCGTATAATTAAATTAATTATGAGTAAGATAGAATTATCTGTATGAGTATAATTGATTGTGGTATATTGAGATACTGAATAGGATTTATTCAGAAGGATTAATTCATATCCATCATTATCAATAGTAGTGAATTTAGTAATAGGTCGAGTTTGATGTAACGCAGATATATCATGTTCAAGATTAGTTAATGATTGTTCATTTTTAGATAGAATCATAGTATGATCCAATAAATTAGATACTACTAAAGTATATTTGAACTGTTCCCAGAATTTATGATATATATTATTCATTCCAAGATATTTTTCAATGAATTTTGTAAAGTTTTCAGTGGTAGAAATAGATGGAATTTGTGGTATTGATGGTATTGGTACAGTTGTTATGGGTTTTTCATAGTAATAATTTTGACTCAGTACTGTAGAATGAACAGGATGTAAATGAGTTGTAAATAAATTTTGATGAGATAATGTAGGCAGTGATATAGAACCTTCAATCCCCCAATCACTAACTTCGATGGGGTTAATATATCCTATATTACTACTAGTAATACTTGAGTGTCTTGGATGTTCACCAGATATTACTGTTCCCTGATCTGATTTCGGAGGAGGTGGAGCTCCACTGAATGTAAGGTACCGCGAGAGCGGATTCAATCGGTCAAAGTTCATGTTAGGCCATTCGTGTCAGTAATGAATAATGAGTAATGAATAATGAGTAATGAGGTATGGGTTATGAGTTATGAAGTTGAAGTAATGAATTAGTACTAGTACTGATTGGAAATGTTTGGCTTGTAATGGGACGATTTTGAGTACGATTTCAAGGGGAATGTGTTGAGGGATGTCGTGGGCTGCTAAACCCCGAAGGAATCACGGATACGTTAAGTTCAGTTAGAGATAGCAGTGATTAGAGGTGTTAGTTGATGTGCAAAAATGTTTGTTTACCTGTGGGGTTATAGTGGCCGACATTCCTCTGGAAAGATGTCGTGGTCGGATACAGAAATGTCGTGTTCTGATAACTTAAATAAGGTATAATTAGTAAGAAGTATAATTAGTATGAAGTATAATTAGGATGAATTATAATGTATATCCGATACTTTCTGTTTATATTATTCGTTTCTGTTGGTGTAGTCGAGTTATTTATAGTATGTATTGTTATATATATATATTGTTATGTAGAGGGAGACTTTTTCAATATAGAACTGAAATGTTTAACTAGTTGTGTCACTAATTCCACACGGCAAAAGATACTTTCCGTACCTTAGAATTATCGACTTATTATCTTATTAACTTTAATCATGTTATGCTTTAAATATAGGAGTATTTAACCTTAAATCCAGTGGTGTATAGGGCGACGGACTTATTTCCTGCATGAAAGCAACATGCTTTTACCGAGGTACACTTCATAGTGACAGATTTTAAAAATGGGTAAAGCCGTGCGAGCTAAGTTTACATTTACTTATATTAACTATACATAAGAGTGAATATTATAAATCTGAAGAGGGTTTTCTCTTTTTAAAAACCTTCTTGGTTCTTTCAATATCAGCAGCATTCTTTTTAGCTGGATTGAAAATGGGACCAATATCATCAGCATTTTCCAAATTGGAAGGTTGCATTTCCTCAGCAAATTCAAAGCCCAATTGATTTCTAAATTCTTCAAGTATAGCAAAACCAAAATCGACTATTTTGATTTCATGGTCTTCCGTGACTAGGATATTGGAATCCGTAATATCTCCATGATAAACCCCTAGGTCGTGTGCTCGCTGCAAGACAGACACCGTTTTGTCATATAACCTTCGTCTTCGAGTTAAACTGATGTCTTTTAATGGTATGGCATCGAAGTATTCTTCAATGAACCAGTATCCATTAAATTTAAAAGATTCAAAATCATTTATGGTAAATCTTTCATTATAAGTGGTTATTTCACGGTGTATATAACCATAATAAAAAACATCTGGAAAACCATCTACTCCTTGGAGTCTAGTTAGTGACGAGATCTCTTTGTTGAATAGTCTAGTCACAAGGCTGAAAGATTCATCCACATTAAGTTGTTGCAATAAATAAGCCACTGAAAAGACAGGATCATAAATCTTACAAATAAAGAATTGATCACCGCCTTTGTGTCTTATTTTAATTACAACTCCAAAATGTGAATTAATCTTACTACCTGAGACTATTTCCACGAATTCATAATTACTCCTTATGAAACTCATCCCATCTTCCACCCAATTCAACTTTGTTATTTTACCTAAGACTTTAATGTCAGCAGGACTTAGACTACTGAAGGTTAAATCGGAAATCTCTGTGCCAACTTCTACAAAACGTGAGTCACTACTACTGCTTGGGTTGCTACTAGTATCATTCCTAGATATAATTACAGGTTCAACATCTATCTGTTGCACTCTAGATATAATTTCTTTTGCAACTAGTGTAAGATAACGGTAATGATTAATGATAATCCTTGAGTAATTTTCAGCAATACTGGAGGCTAAAAGACTACACATCTTTCCAATATCTACTTCCTTTTTTTTTGTAAATGTGGTAATACCAATTGAAGTTAAAGCTAAAAGAATTGATGAAATCGAATAATCACTTCTAAACTTAGAAAGAAAACAAACCTCGCACTTCAATTTTCTTAACACCATTCCATCGTCAGTTGTAGGTTTCAAATTATCAACACCTTCCAATTTAACGTAAATTAAGTCATCATAGTCGGATATAAAGCCGAATTCACTTCGACTAGCAAGTAGTTGAAGTACTACCTGACTAAAGTTATGCACGCCAGCAATATATTTGGTTTTCGATTTCAGCTTTTCTCCCCGAAGCATGGAGTAAAAATGTTCAGCTACTCCACCAACTTTCATTTCAATCGGAATTGAACAAAGTTGTGAATCACTCTCCCGTTTAGCTTTGAGAGTGATATCTGGATATACTATGGTCCTGGTGTGATTCAAATCGAGCCTTGTCTCTCTGCAGTTCCGATACGTATCCATCTGATTTCTAAAGACTGCGTCTAGTATTGCAAGCACATTCAGCCGAAACGCATCAATTTTATCGGCTTTACTATTTTGGTCTACCACGAATACTGAAGGAACAGCAAAATCAATATGCTTAAGTTCTTCTACACTAATGTGGAACTCTTTAATTCTATGCATGATCTCATCAGACTTTAAGATACAGCCGCTGGATGGTTCAAAATAACCCAAGTATTCAGTAGACACATTACGGCATAAGTACGAAGATGCCAGACTCGGTTTTGATTTTATAAATGTATGTTCTTCCATTAGCTTTGGTGGTTCTAATTTTAACATGCACGTTACACTGCATATGTCTTGGACGAAGAATATTTTATCATGATTACTTTTGATATAATCCGGTAACCAAATATCCATACGAAAATATAGCCAGAAACGATCACGAAACATTCTCACAATATGCACTAGAGTTTTCGTTGTGGGTTGGGGAAAGCATCTAACTAAATGAAAATTGAATAAATGGAAAAGAAGATTGAGATAGGTCTTCTTAGGCATGTCGAATTCATTTTCTAAAGATCTACTTTCTAAAAACTCTTCAACCTCTATATCATCTATGTGATTCTCTAAAAATTCATTAAACTCTGCTTCGAAGTGCTTAAATTGGCGAATCACTTGTTCATCCTCTGATAACTTGAAAGGGTAGAAATGTTGATTAGTTTCTAAATGAGACTCCAAATGCTCAACTGCATATTTGAAAGTCAAGAATTGATCTATTTGTTTCATCAATGAATTTAAAGACAGCTGATAAGAGTAGTATTATAGAATGATTTTCATAAAGCTTGTATTGATACTAAAAGTGTGCATACTACTTAAATTAAGGGCTTACCTTTGAGTGCAGTAATTCACTTCTTCAGACATCTAGGCAAGTATAATTTTGTAGGAATAGTTCTTCTGGGGTTCAACCGAAACATGCAATTTTGTAATGAGTTACACAGAGTTAGAGACATTATAAATTAAAGCTAAGAGGATTGATGTAATTGAGTAAGCCGTCTCTAACGTAGAAAGAGAACAAATTTCGCACCTCAATTTTCTTAGCACCATTCCATCATCGATTGTAGGTTCCAAATCACCAATATCTTTCAACTTAACATATATCAAGTCATCATAGTCTGATATAAAGCCAAAGTCTCTCTGACTGTCAACTAATTCAGTTAATTGAGCAAACGTATATATATCGCTAAACTCTCTGTCATTTATATTTCCCTTGACCATGGAGTTAAAATGTTCTGCTACTCCACCGACTTTCATTTGAAAAGGTATTGAACAAAGTTGTGAATCACTCTTCCGTTTAAGTTCTATAGTAATATCTGGGTATTCTAAGGTCCTTCCAAGAGTCAAATCTACCGTTGTCTGCCTGTAGTTCCGATACGTATCCATCTGGTATCTAAAGACTGCGTCTAGTATTGCAAGCACATTCAGCCGAAACGCATCAATTTTATCGGCTTTACTATTTTGGTCTACCACGAACACTGAAGGAACAGCAAAATGAATATTCTCAAGTTCTTCTATACTAATGTGGAACTCTTTAATTCTATGCATGATCTCTTCGGAGTTTAAGATACAGCCGCTGGATGGTTCAAAATAACCCAAGTATTCAGTAGACACATTACGGCGTAAGTATGAAGATACCAGACTCGGTTGTGATTTTATAAATGTTTGTTCTTCCATAAGCTTTGGTGGTTCTAATTTTAACATGCACGTTACACTGCATATGTCTTGGAAGAAGAATATTTTATCATGATTACTTTTGATATAATCCGGTAACCAAACATCTATACTAAAATATAGCCCAAAACGATCACGAAACATTAACATAATATCCACTAGAGTTCTCGTCGTTGGTTGGGAAAAACATCTAACTAAATGAAAATTAAATAAATGGAAAAGTAGATTGAGATAAGTCTTTCTAGGCATGTCGAGTTTATTATGTAAGCGTCTACTTCTTAAAAACTCGTCAACCTCTATATCATCTATGTGATTCTCTAAAAATTCATTAAACTCTGCTTCCAAGTGCTTAAATTGGCGAATCACTTGTTCATCCTCTGATAACTTGAAAGGATAGAAATGTTTATGAGTTTCTAAATGAGACTCCAAATGCTCAACAGCATATTTGAAAGTCAAGAATTGGTCTATTTGTTTCATCAATGAAGTTTATTTAACCTTACAGACAGCTGATATGAGTAAATATTATAGAAGGATCATAAAAGTAAGAGGTTATATTCATGATACTCTAATTTAGTAAGTATTATGCATACCTAACCTAAGGGTTTACCTTTCAATGCATTAATATACTTCTACAGACAGTTGGGAGGAATAGTTCTTGCCGGGGTTCAATCGGTAGCGCCAGAATAAAAATTTGTACATTATGCTTTAATACCTAATGATTGCATAAATTAATGCTAAGAGGATTGATGTAATTGAGTAATCCGTCTCTAACTCGGAAAGAGAACAAATTTCGCAGTTCAATTTTCTTAGCACCATTCCATCATCGACTGTAGGTTCCAAATCACCAATATCTTTCAATTTAACATATATCAACTCATCATAGTCTGATATAAAGCCAAAGTCTCTCTGACTGCCAAGTAATTCAATTAATTGAGCAAACGTATATATACCGCTAAACACTCTGTCATTTGTCTTTTCCTTGAGCATGGAGTTAAAATGTTCTGCTACTCCACCGACTTTCATTTGAAAAGGTACTGAATAAAGTCGTGAATCACTCTTCCGTTTAAGTTCGATTGTAATATCTGGGTATACTATTTTCCTTCCGAGAGTTACCGTTGTCTCTCTGAAGATCTTAAACATATGCAACTGGTATTCAAATACTGCCTCTAATGTTGAGAGAACATTCAGCCGAAAAGCATCTACTTTATCGGCTTTACTATTTTGGTCTACCACGAACACCGATGGAACAGTAAAATCAATATGCTTAAGTTCTTCTATACTAATGTGGAACTCTTTAATTCTATGCATGATCTCTTCGGAGTCTAAGATACAGCCGCTGGATGGTTCAAAATAACCAATGTATTCAGTAGACACATTACGGCGTAAGTATGAAGATGACAAATTCGGTTTAGGTTTTATAAATGTATGATCTTCCATTAGCTCTGGTGGTTTAAATTTTAACATAATAGTTAGCTCTGATAAGTCTACAAAGAACTTGATTCTTCTAGGATTTTTGATTGAATCCGATAGACTAATATCTGCTCGAAAACATTCAGTAAAAGTTCTACGAAACATTAACACAATAGCCTTAAGGGTTTTCGTTGTTGGTTGTGGAAAACTTCTAACTAAATGAAAATTAAATAAATGGAAAAGAAGATTGAGATAGGTCTTCTTAGGCATGTCGAATTCATTTTCTAAACTTCTACTTTCTAAAAACTCGTCAACCTCTATATCGTCTATGTGATTGTCTAAAAATTCATTAAACTCAGTTTCCAATTGCTTAAATTGGAGAATCACTCGTTCATCCTCTGATAATTTGAAAGGGTAGAAATGTTTATGAGTTTCTAAATGATTCTCCAAGTGTTCAATTGCATATTTGAAAGTCAAGAATTCGTCTATTTGTTTCATCAATGAAGTTATTGCTACTACTACTTAATGATCTAAAATATTTATTTATTATATATCTTAGAAAGTTTTATATGTTAAATGTAAATAAACATAATATATGTGGTAATATGTCATATCGCTGCATGGTGCTATATGACATCACTAACGCATATTATCAGTACAGATAAGATTAAATAAAATAACACTTATGCACGATAGTAGCGAGGGAAAAGTTCTTTCCCTTATCTTTGCCTTATAACTGTATTTGATGTCTTTCATAATAGATAACTTAATAATGGTTGTTAGAATATCTAGGGTGATATTATTATTAGCATCTAAGTTAATAATTTAGTTACATTTTTCGCAATCATCCTAATTCGAAGTATATCCTACTCTGGTATAGTCTATAAAATATGTTTCACTGAAGCTCAGCGTGAGTACATAAAAAGTATATAATGTCAAACTCACACAGTAAGTCTTATACAAAAGCTCTGTGTCTATCCCAGTGAAGCGATACGTTTGTAGTGAGCGAGTAAACGAGAAAGCTTCGTAAGCAGATTACTCGTACAGTACAGTAAGTTTGTATAAGCAGAAGTAGAAAGAAATATTCAGATAATAAGAGCAAATTTTGCTGGCAATAGGAACTAAACGCACTTCTTAACAAGCTGGTAAAGATCAGTTATTGACTTTCTCGCTAATATAGCACAGCCATATATAACAAAGAACAGATACAGTGATTAGAGAATGAGCTACACAATATCTACAGCATAAATATCATACATTCTAGTCTACACAAACCCTGGTCCTGATCCCATCTGACTCAACCAATCAGTTTCTATGGATCCTCCGCCATTATCGTCCTTAATATCGACAGGTGGGTTCAGTTGTTGAATTAAGTCAGTAGTGCCAAACCCTATATCGAGTGAGTTATTAGTTATATCTCCCTGAATCTGCTGCTGCTGTTGCTGCAAGTGTAAGTTCTGCTGTTGTATAAACTTCATCCGCTCTTGCTGGAGCTGGTACATATTGAACTGGTCCGGTTGGACGGTTTCGGCAGTGTCAAAGCCCATCATTACATCTTTGCCATCTGGCTGGCCCTGTAACATCTGGAACATCATCTGTTGTCGCTGTTGAGCCTGTGGATTGTACTGCTCCATTGACTCTCGTCTGCCTCCAACCACTGGTTGGTTCAGACTTTGATTCAGGTTTTGGTTTTGGTTTTGATTTTGGTTCTGGCTCTGATTCTGATTGTTTTGGTTGTTCTGATTGTTTTGGTTTTGGTTGTTCTGATTCTGCAGCTGCTGCTGCTGTTTCATGAGGAACTGCTTCTTCTGTAAATCATTCTGGTTTTCCATGCGCAAGAGACTGAGCTGGTAGTCAGTAATTGCCTGGTTATTGCTGGCGTTTGTACTAGTGTTATTGGAAGTTGTAGTATTGTTCGTAGGTACCAGCAGTCTGTTGGCTAGTAGAGGTGATTGTAACTGGGCCGACTCAGCAAACGGCTCCTTAATGCCTCCGTGTTGCTGTTGTGCCTGTTGCTGGAACTGTAACTTCATCTGTTCAAGTCGTAACTGTTGCTGATACTGATGGAGACTGTTCTTTGGCTGTGGTGGTGGCTGTTGCTGAGATACTGGTGGAGGCATCTTGCCATTATTGGATACTGGAACTACAGACGAATTCAATGATACGGACAGTTGGCGAGCATTGTTGGTACCTGTAGCCCGTTGCATCCTTTGTTGGAGGAGCTGTTGCTGTTGTACGGGACTGCTAGCAATATGTTGACTAGATTGCTGCGGCAGTTGCTGTGGTTGCAGTTGCAGTTGCAGCTGCATCTGCTGTTGGCGTTGATAATACTGCTGCTGCTGGAGTTGAAGTTGCTGCTGAAGCTGCTGTTGCTGAATTATCTGCTGCTGTTTCTGCTGGAACTGCTGCTGTCTAAGTTGCTGGAGTGTTGCCTGTTGTGGTGCTTGTTGTTGTTGCTGCAGTTGTAGATGCTGTTGTTGCGGTGGTACTGGAGGTTGTTGTTGTTGGAGATTAGCGACATTGAATATCTGGTTCAAGTTGGGATTCATGTTGGCTTGGAGTGTCCAGAGAATGATCCACCACTGGAGGAGGAAGGGGTCTGTTGAATTTTGCTGTGAGTTAGCGAGGAATTGAGCCTGAAGGTACTTATCATTAGCGAGTGCAGATCCATTAGTAGAGGACTCTTGAAGTAAGGACTTGGCGGAGTCATGAAGACCTAATTCCTGAAGGTAGTTGTAGAGGAAAGCCACGAGCAATTGGTGGCGATCACTCAGGTTCTGAGGGAGGGAGGAGTCCGAGGCTGCACCAGTAATGTAGGACGTTAGAACGTCATTAATAACATTTTGTTGAGACATCGCTAATCAAGTTAGTGATTGTTTAGGGGGACTATCAGAATTACTGACCGAATTAGTGAGTTAATGGATTAATCACTGAGACAGTTAGTGGGCCATATACTGGGTCAGTACGATAGTGAGTCAGAAATAAGTGGTTGACTGGTCAGTTACTGAATAGTTTACTGATTAAGTAAGTTGTAGTGAAGAAGCTATGAGGATCGACTCACTAAATTTAGTGAGGTAGAAAAAACGCACCGAATTTGAGAGAGTCTTAGTGAGGAAAAAAATATGTGGGGAGGTAGATTTAGACCTAGACGGAAACTGTGATTAGTGAGCTTAGTGAGGAATTGTTACAGTAGTGTGAGATAGTGACTCAATAGAGACTCTATATCAATTAAATATAGTTCCGAGTATCTAACCCTTAATATATCTCTTTCCTGAGTACTTTAAAGACTGAATGATTAGCGATTCTTCTGTGTAATCGCCAGCACATCGCAGCGGAAGAAAGTCCCGTAATTAAAGTTGAACGAATTAAAAAATATTATTTTTTGTGTAGATGTTGCATGAAAAATAAATCTTTATCAGGCGTAAACTTTAATTGTACCTATCATCTAGCATAATTGAGTCGGAACTGCGCAGACCACTCCTGCTACTAAGTGAATGTCGTCTAACAAAGCTACATTAATAGACACAGTTTAAATCATGTGTATATTAATAAATGTAAAATCATCTTCATGAATTATGAATATGAATATGTAATGAACATGAACATGAACATGCGAATGCGAATGCACTTGAACAGTAATCGTAGTCATATACAGCGTTGTAGTGAGCTGTTATATAATTACAAATGCAGAATGTTTTGTGAGTAAGAGACGAGAATCTACAAATTTCATCTGTATCATTGTAAGTGCACAAAGTTTGATACCATAACTTATCCATTGTTTTCAAAATGCCGTGAAGCTCGCCTTATTCTACAGTATTTACTCAAGAAATTTAAATAATTTACCAATACATTAAAGTATTCCCATAACATTCCAATCCCATAACTATAACTAATCACCATTTCTAAAATATCCAAATGGTAAATTAGGTTTAACCCCCCTTTCAATTTCATCTTTCTTTGTAACCAAAAACAGTTCAGGATACTCTCCAGCATCAAAAATAGGTATAAATTCCATCTTGGATTTATCATATTCATAATAAATTCCATGAATCATTAAATGTTCAAGATCTAAAAAGATTGATTGAAGATATTCCACAAATGGTTTTAATTGATGAATTATATATGTAGTAACCAAATTATCAATACTAGTATCTTCTAATCCATTAGGATCTCGAGTTAAATGTACACATTTACATAATGAAGATAAATGAAATGCATTATGTAAAGTATGTGGTTGACCTTTATAAATTGGATACCTATCACAATGATAAGCATAATCTTTAATTGGTATACAAACTTCTCTATCAGCTTGTAATTTTCCTAATATATACCCAATTAACATATAATATGTTGATTCTAAATCAACTGGTGGATTCTCTTCATTACCTTCATGAAGATGTCCATCAATAGGATGAAATAATCGTTCTAATTTCTCTAATACTAATTGACATCCCCAACACTGACAAGTATGTAATAAACTTTCATAAAAATCAGGCTTGTAATAAATAAAACTAGTAAGAAAATCTTGTAAATATAATTTCCGTAAATTTTGAACTAATGTTTGATTAGTCATTGAAAATAAGCATAAGAAGAATGCTTGAATTAATCTTTCATTTAATTTATTTAATAAATGGGTTGATAATCCGACAGTATTATCAAACATTTTAAATCCCGGAGTTGAAAAATCAATTGTTAGTCGATATAATCCACTCAAAGTCTTAATAAATTTACCTAATGGAGTTAAAATATCTTCTAACATTTGATGAGGTCTTAGCCAATCTAAATTAGGAAATGATTCAACTTCAAATGACTTTAAATTAGGTAATCCATCATTTTCACTACTAAATTTAGCAAAATCTTCAAAAAATATCTCAAAACATTTACAATCATTTAATCGATGTTCAACACAGTCTATTTTAAGGAATAGATGACTGAGATATAAGATATCTACTTTTTCATGAATCACCTTGAACGAAAGTCTTTTATCAATAGTCTGTAAATATTCAATAACATCTTCATTATTAATAGGCTTTCTCCGTCTTTGCTGAGGTCGAGGACTCTCAGGTTGATTAACCAAGGCATGATCTTCTTCAAATTCATAATCATTATCTTCTATATCAAATTCATTTATATGATCACTATCATTATCATTATCATCAACATCATCATTATTCTGTAAACCTCCAAATAGAATATCTTCATCATGATAAAAGAATTCATCATCAGGGGTTAACGCATTGAACAGTTCTTTATGAAAATGAAAGATGGTTAATCCCTTCAATTTCAATTTCATATCAGAATGCATTAAATTAATATTCTCTAAGATTTGTAATCCCAATTGTTTATTGGTAGAACATGTTAAAGTAAATAAGGAATTTAAAACATCAAATGGTTTCTTAGATAAATCAAATAATTTCTTTTCCGGTTCTAACGTCATAAATTCAGATTCATTAAGCATTAAAAATAAATTTGTAAGACATTCAGGAGCTACTGGAGTATATAAATCTCGACTATCTGTTACAAATAATTTAAATACTTTTGATCTAATATTTTCATGACTTAAGAAATTCGTTAATTTAGATATCCCCGTCAGGAAATCTATGAAAGTAATATGTAAGAAATTCATTACATTAGAATTCTTCCCGAAGAATTCAATAATTTTAAATTGGATATGACTTATATCAATAATTGAATCTCCATAACATTTATCAAAAATGAAAAACTTAACCTTTTGAATTAATTTGGGATTTAAATGTAAAATAGCAAAAAACTGTAATAAAGATTCAATATTAAGAATTATAGAACTATTCATATAACGGATCCCATTTTCACGAATATACTGAGATGAATCACCCTTATATCGGATAGGAAATTCACCATTAAGAATCACAGTAACTCGTCTGTATAACCTATTGACAGCAAGCTCATAGAATTTATGACATGTTAACAGTAAATTAAGTAAATCAAACTGATGAACATATTCAAATATATCTTCAATGACATTGGATGGCAATCTATTAATGATTGAATTTATAGGTTGTTCAATAGGTACTGCTTGAGCTTGAAGCAAATGATGAGGTTGATGAGGTTTGGATGTTGTGACACTAGTACCCTTCCCCTGAGCAACTGTTGATACTGTATTAGACTTACCTGTAGTGGTTAAAGCTGAAGATCCTAGTAACTCTTCACAATTAATCATTTTTGCATTCACTACGACTAATTAAACGGTTACTTCCATGGAATCACACCACCTATTTATATACCTTAAAATCCCTGAAAGTATTAAACAAATATTTGAGTTTTTCAGATTATATTTAAGACTCAACTCTATCTACTTCTTATTTAGTTAGAAGTCAATACTTTATTTGCCATAGTTATCGGTCTCACTACTCCTATTTTTCAGCTATATACGAATGATACGCATTTCCTGCATCCAGCTACAGGAAAAGAACTCAACTCCGGCGGATACCGCATTTGGTAAAACAGTTGCTGTTATTGTTGCTTATTATTTTTTTATTTTTATAACAATTCTATATAGTAGACTACCATAAAAATTAACTAACTAACTAAATGTAATGTAATGTCTTATAATTTGTTACCCAAGTTAACATGAATAGCTTTGGCTTGGGTATACATAGATAAACCATATTCTCCTAATTCTCTACCAACACCACTTAATTTAACACCTCCGAATGGAATGTGAACATCGGAATCGTTAGATGAATTGATCCATACCATACCGGCTTCAATTTCTGAGGCCATACTATGAGCAGCAACAATATCCTTAGTGAAAATAGCAGCACCTAACCCATATTGAGTTCCATTGGCATATTCAATAACTTCTTCATCAGTCTTGAATTTACCAATAACAACAACTGGACCAAAGATTTCTTCATTAACAATTCTCATGGTTGGTTTAACTTCAGTGAAAATAGTTGGTTTAATAAAGTATCCCTTAGCTAAGGCACCTTCAGTATTCTTTTCACCACCTAATACAACCTTGGCACCTTCTTGTTTACCAATTTCAATATAACTTAAAATCTTATCATGTTGAATTTTAGAAACTTGTGGACCAACAACAGCTTTACTGTTAAACATATCACCTTGTGGGTAATCAGAAATCACATGAGATCTGTATGCTTCAACAAATTCATCATGAACATCTTCATGAACATAAATTCTTGAAGTAGAAGTACAAATTTGACCTTGATTACTCATAATACCAAAAGCAGCCCATTTAACAGCTTGTTCTATATCAGCATCTTTTCTGATGATTAATGGAGATTTACCACCACATTCTAAAGTAACAGCCTTTAAATTGGCAGCAGCAGCTTGTTGAATTAATTTACCAGTAGCAGTAGATCCTGTAAAGGCAATTTTATCAACTCCCAAGTGGGAGGCTAAAGCTTTACCAGCAGTAGCACCATAACCACTAAGAATATTAACAACACCAGCTGGGAATCCTACTTCCTTAAAGATTTTAGCAACATATAAAAGTGATAATGGAGTAATTTCTGAAGTCTTTAAGACAACAACATTACCAGCAGCTAAAGCAGGAGCCAATTTCCAAGCAGCCATAGCTAATGGATAATTCCAAGGAATAATTTGACCACAAACACCATATGGTTCATGAATTGTATAAGCTAATTTCTTTGGATCATTTTGAATAACTTTACCTTGAACTTTATCAGCCCAACCAGCAAAGTATCTGAAACATGAAATACATTCATCAATATCATAAACGGCATTTTGCTCCTTGGTCTTACCAGAATCCCAAGCTTCAATTGATCCTATTAAGTCACGTTGCTTTTCAAATACATCAGCAACCTTATTTAAAAGATCACCTCTTTCAACTCCAGTAATCCTTTTCCAAGATTTAAAAGCAGTTCTTGCAGCTTTAACAGCCACATCAACATCTTCGGCTTCTGCAGCATATACAGAACCATTAATTTCACTAGTAGATGGATTAATTGAATCAATGGTCTTACCAGCAATAGATTTTACAAATTCATTATTAATGAATAAACCAGCTGGTTGAATATATTTTTGACCGTCTGGTAAAGTGACTTCGTATTCTAAAGGTAAAGTCATTGTGTATTATATATAGTTATGTGAATGTAGTATTACTTATTTTATTTATTAGCTAAATTCGTCCAAGGGCAATTCTTAAACCTTTTATAGCATTTAGTATCTTTGTGGAGAAGGCCAATTTTTCAGCGGCAGCGGCTCTGATAACTGAAATATTTTTTTGCCTTGGTGCCAATTAATATTTAGCGCTAAAATTATCTTTGATTTAGCTTATCTGATTACCCTTTATAGATTTATCAGGGCTGTCGATGTGGGGGTTACTATTAATACATTTCTTATCTGATTAGTATTAGGTAGTGGAGGATATTTATATCTTTTCTTGTAGAACCCTTGTACCTTATTACCCTAATACTACTATAGACATAGTAGTGAACCTTAGTAGTCGTCGAATCTACCGCGCAATCGCTGGATCAGGAAATTCAAAATCGCTCTCCTTAGTGGTGACAGCTCCTTCCCGATTAGGTATAACATTGCGAATGTTGGTTTGTGTTCCTTTTTAAGGGAAACAGTTCCTTACTAGGAAGACATACAAAGTCTAATGTCTTTTATTTAATTTTAATTTATGACATTCAACAGTCTTTTTGACAATATATTTAAGTCTATTTAATATTGAGCTGCTTTAAATTAAGGTCATTATTTATTTCGGAATTGTTGTTTTGTTGCAACCATTGATATACTTTTTGATAATCACGTTTGCTCCAATTTACTTTAACAGAGATTTTATCTTTGAACAGATTGATAGTATTCTCTAGTAAATCTGATTTACTATCAAAAAAGGTTTCTACCTCTCGGAGTTGTTCACTTGTAGCTAACCTTGATAAACATGTTGAAATAATTTCAAGATGTACCTCTGAACCAAACCCTACTTTTTCAATTATATGATCCCATTCAGTCTGTAACCATTTCCAAAGTAATTGGATTCCAGTTGGATGATTCCTTACACTATTCAAAGTATAAGCAATATCTTGTTGTTTTAATTCTAACACTAGTTTCAACACCCGCTCTATTATTGAAGGGCTTGTAAATCTGCCAAGACTAGCCAATGCATCATCTTCAATCTCTTCATTATCTGAGGAATGGTACAAGTTAAGTAATTGTTCAAACTCTTTTTCTTCACCATATTTAGCTATACATTTGAAGATAACTAAACGTTGATCTGGATCAAGTTCTTCTTCTACTTCGAGAAACCTTTTAAATTTACTCTGACAATATTCCACTACTGTTGGTATTCCAACAGTATATCCAGTCGAAAATATTAGATTCTTAAGTTGTTTTGTTTCGTAAGAATCTTCTTCTTTAACTTTGAAACAAGATTCAACTTGCAGACTAATCATAGTTCCAATGAAATTGTTTAGTTCCTTCATGAAATCATCATCAAAAATGAAAGCATCATAGACATCAAGTAAACCGTTGATAATTTCATCCCATACATTTCCATCCTTTTCATTATTCCATTCTTTTACTAAATTAAAGTAACAAACTGTCAGTATATATCCTGAAGAACTTAATACTGAACAATCGGCTAATAACCCCATACGATCCCTAACAGAAAGCTTGCCAAGCTTTCCAGCAACACCTAATTTTGCCCAGCGGTCTTCGGAATATGCTGTTCTGTAGAAACCTACTTGGTTAGCATTCAACTTGAAAAAGTCATCATCGGTATTCAATGCAATAGTTTTTGATTTATCCTTGAGTAAGATCAGTTTGTCTACTTCCTTGGATGTTTTAATGTTCAAGAAAACAGGGAATATAACTTCTTCTTCTTCAGGCTTGCAATCATTAGTTGAAAGAAATCTTCTCTGGGAAACAATAACTTCATTTGAAGAAGGGTTCTCTTCGACAGAAATGACAGGAAATCCTGTACTATTAACCCATACATCCATTGTCGATTTGATATCTTTCCCGCTCGCAGCTTCTAATGCATTCCACAAGTCATCATTGGTGGTGTTCTTCCAACTATGTTTAAATAAATACTTCGATATACCATCAAGAAATGACTCCTGGCCAATCCAATCTGCAAGCATGACAAGTAATGAGCAACCCTTTTCATAACTTATTGAATCAAATCCTTGTTCAATGTCATAAACAGTATTTAATGGAATATTAACTGAATGAGATGAGCGTAAGGCATCTTTTTGTAATGCAGTTTGTAGATTATATGTGTTATAAGATTCCCATGGCTTCCATTCCGGATAGAACTTATCAATCGCGTAATAGGACATCCATGTGGCAAATCCCTCCTTGAGCCATAAACCATCCCAAAATTCAATCGTTACTAAATTTCCAAACCATTGGTGTGAGACTTCATGAAATATCGACTCAGCAATTTCGTTTTTCAAGTAACTCGATGCATATTCTATGTCAGCTAGTAAACAATCTTCCTTAAATGTAATTAATCCAAAATTTTCCATTGCCAGCTTCGAAAAATCAGGAATTGAAATTAAATCTAGTTTAGGAAGAGGATATTTTATCTTAAATATATCTTCATAGAATGACAATGCTTTCTCTGCAACTTCTAGAGCGAATTCTGCTCTTGACTTTTGATTTGGAGTTGTCCAAACTTTAAGGGGAATGCCCAGCTCTTTGCTTTCAAGAAATTCTAACTCGCAAACAACAAAGGCAACTAGGTAAGTTGACATAAGTGGGGTGGTATTGAATATTACGGTTTTATAACCACCATCTTTATTAATAACTTTCTTAA
Source organism: Scheffersomyces amazonensis (assembly GCF_036850825.1). Lineage (NCBI taxonomy): Eukaryota > Fungi > Ascomycota > Pichiomycetes > Serinales > Debaryomycetaceae > Scheffersomyces > Scheffersomyces amazonensis. The sequence goes on along the minus strand of NW_027042741.1, from coordinate 1,891,993 downwards.
TGTCCATGTTTGATAAAGCAGTATATTTGTCCTTAATTGTAAGAGTAATATCAAATGTAGCCTTCATATCTGGTTGGTCAAAACATGGAAATGCAGACCTACAAGCAATAGGCTCAAATTGTGTAGCTGCAAGAAGTTGGATTTCATCGTTATCATCAGTATAGCTTGACAGATATAAACCTTTCATGTGGTTGTTCAATTTGCCTCGAAATTTGATAAACAAATCAGATTCATTTGCTGTAGGATAGATTTTAGTTTTAAATTTTATGGAATGATCTTCATATTCGGGATTAACATGTTCACCATTAAAAGTCGCTTCTTGGATATCTAAATCAGCACTGTTAAGTGTTATAAAATCGGCTTCTTCTAATACTGATATTTTAATTATTTCTGAACCAGTAAAAGTTGAACTGTCCAAGTCAATATTGAATTCCACATTGTAATTAATTGGAGTAACACTTCTAGGTAATTTCAAAGTCATTTTTGTATGATGAGTAAATCATTCTCACTTTCGTCTTTTCTGGATATATATGGATATTAATAGTCCCAATTTAGCTAATTGCGCTTTTCCGGCCACCTTAATACACGGCTAACAATAAATAAATTCTTGCATAATTTTTATTTATTTGATGATGCAGAATTGATCACATAGGATCACAAGAATGGTCATTCTGCTGGAGACAAGCTCAAAGTCGGCTAAAGTAGAATAGTATCCATTGAAATGACGTAAAATGAATGTGTAGAATTCGTTCAAGTTCATATTGGCTAAAAGATATCCGAGGCTTTAGCCGATTGGATGATTTCGACACACGAGCACTGTGGAGCGCATTATTTCTGTCACATTTAATCTAATTTCTTCTTTATGAAGCATGTCGTTTGGAATAATTAGTTTGAGAATATGTATACACTTTTGTGTTGCATTAGACCCCTCACCTTTTTGAGACTCACAATTCCATTTAAGCATACATTAATTTGACGTCATATGATAATTGTTTCAGCCAGGAATAGTATACCAAAGGAGCCTTTTGATCTGTGATGTGTTGTGCCAAGATAACTCTAACATGCTCTTGAGGGGATTACTTTGAGATAATTTGAGCTATTAGAGTGAATAAGTTTGAGGCTTGATGGCACATTTCCAATTAAGTTTCTGAAAGTGGACACAAAGCTTTTTGAATTCAAAATGGTTAAATAACTGGAGGTGTTAATTAAGGCTTGTTAGATGGCATAGAATCAAAATTAACTTAACTACAGAGATGAAAATAGCAAATTAAACCTAAACAGAGAAACCTTTAGTATTGTACTACAGCTAGTATGAAACTTTATATCAAAAGCTGACAATAACCAGAAATCAAAATGCAATTTGACAACTTTTACTTGCTTGTACCATGATCAGATCACTAGGAAGCTTTCTTGGTATCAAACTCTAGTTGAAGTCAACTAAATATTTCCAGAATGTTATTTATTGTGTAACAAATGGCAAAAACTATTTTTGCGGCAAGTACACAATAGGAAATTGTTTTAAGCCACATGATAGAATAAAGTTTCTAAGAAAGAACAAAAGATTTCAAACATACAATTATAAACAAGTTACGCCTTAGTTTCTACACAGAATTGTATGTTTGATCCGATTGGATATTTTTCTGATAGGTAGACTCCATAATCAGGTTTCTTCTCCTCATTTCCTCCTCATTTCCCCCTCTTTTCTATAATTTGTTCGGTGGAATACTAATTTCAAAAAAGATTCCACAAGTTAGCTGCAAAATTATAACATTTTACGCAATAGATAGGTACTAAGGCCATTATTTGGGTTAAATATAGTAACTAACACCACATAATCTTATATGTGGTTCGGGAATGAGCTATCATCATTACTTTTTAATTCCACGGCTATGAGAAAGCAAAAGAAAAAGGTACTTAAGTAGATCATTTCTTCTGCAAAATGTTAGAAGAATAAAGTACCACACAAACAAAAATAACTATTAATTTAAACAATGAAATTTGCTCAGCTCTTACTTATTGCTTCTGCAATTATTGCTACCAATGCACAGCTTATTCCCAACTTAGGAGATAATAAGGAATTGGATTTTGATTCAATCTCCAATCAACAGGACTATTTAATAGGCCAGTTAACCAAGCGTGCCAGAAGTGGTAATGGAAGTGATGGTCGTACCAAAGGTCAATCTGGAAGAAGAAGCGAGATTCCTGATGAAGAAGAGGAATTAGTCAAGCGTGCCAGAAATGGTAATGGAAGTGATGGTCGTACCAAAGGTCAATCTGGAAGAAGAAGTGAGATTCCTGATGAAGAAGAGGAATTAGTCAAGCGTGCCAGAAGTGGTAATGGAAGTGATGGTCGTACCAAAGGTCAATCTGGAAGAAGAAGTGAGATTCCTGATGAAGAAGAGGAATTAGTCAAGCGTGCCAGAAGTGGTAATGGAAGTGATGGTCGTACCAAAGGTCAATCTGGAAGAAGAAGTGAGATTCCTGATGAAGAAGAGGAATTAGTCAAGCGTGCCAGAAATGGTAATGGAAGTGATGGTCGTACCAAAGGTCAATCTGGAAGAAGAAGTGAGATTCCTGATGAAGAAGAGGAATTAGTCAAGCGTGCCAGAAGTGGTAATGGAAGTGATGGTCGTACCAAAGGTCAATCTGGAAGAAGAAGCAAGATTCCTGATGAGAAATAATCCATTTAAATTTTTATAGCTTTTTTATCATTGCAATTTAACAATGTTTGTTTATTCAATTCAGATTAGTATAAGATGACATATTCTCATTTTCGATTTTAAGTTGTAAGTTTGCACATTATAAGTAAACAGTCACCAGAAATATCTGTTTTATATACCAATTCTTGTAGGACCACTTTTATTTTCTTCGAAATTTTTAATGATTTCATACTTCTATTTATTTACAGCTGGTAAGTTAATTTAGTGATGCTTATATTTTTATAAAATCAACATTCTGAAACATAATAAAATACTCCAGCAGATTTCCAAACAGGCACTTTCATTCTAACTTTTTGCATTGAAGTTAGAACAGCTATTTGTTCAACAAAATGAGCCGATCTTTTATAATTTATAATTCCTGCCCTATCACATATACCAAAAACATTGAAGTAAGTGTTACGTTATTTTGAACTTTAGCATTTATATAGCAATACTATATTTAAATAATATAGTGCATGGAAAATATGAAAACTATAGATGGCTCGGTTTCAATAATAGATTTCCGATCGTAAATCCGAAACTAAAGCAAATTGCGACTCGTAAATCATTTTCAAAAACATCCATGCACACATACATACTTTGGATATATGAGTAATCCGCAAGGCTCCTATCTGAAAAATCGGTTAATAGATTTAGTTACTTAACCTTTATCAATTGTTAGTTTGTCTTGTACTTATATATCAAAGTCTCATTACTATGTCAGAATTTGCCAACTTTTCAGCTCAAAGTCCTGCTCACAATGAATTTCGTAGTGACACTTTCACTACTCCAACTTTATCAATGGTTCAATCTTTAACTCAAGCTACGTTAGGTGATGCTGTTTATAACGAAGATGATTCAACAATTGCATTAGAAAAAAAAGTTGCTGCTATTGCAGGTAAGGAAGCTGGTCTTTACTGTGTTAGTGGTACCCTTTCGAATCAAATTGCTCTTAGAACTAATCTTTTCCAGCCTCCTTTCAGTGTATTATGTGATTATCGTGGTCATGTCTATGTTCATGAAGCTGGTGGATTATCGACTTTGTCACAAGCCATGGTGCAGCCTATAAAGCCAACCAATGGTAGATATTTAACTTTAGAAGATGATATTTTACCTTACTTTATCCCAGATGATGGAGAAATTCATGGGGCTCCCACTAAGTTAATCTCATTAGAAAACACATTACATGGTATGATCTTCCCATTGGAAGAGATCAAGAAAATTTCTAAATTTTGTAAAGCTAATGATGTAAGATTACACTTAGATGGTGCTAGATTATGGAATGCATCCGTTGCTACAGGAATTTCAATTAAAGAATATGCTTCATACTTTGATAGTGTTTCATTATGTCTTTCTAAAACTCTTGGTGCTCCAATTGGTTCTGTTTTAGTCGGTGATAGAAAGTTCATATTGAAAGCAAATCACTTTAAGAAACAAAATGGTGGTGGTATTAGACAAAGTGGTTTATTAGCTACTATGGCCATAACTGCTATTGATGAAAATCTTCCAAAATTAAAGAAGACTCATGAATGGGCTTCAGAATTAGGTAAACTTTGTGATGATAATGGAATAATTTTAGAACACCCAGTGGAAACTAATTTTGTATTTATAGATTTAAAAGCTAACAAAATAGATCCTTCCAAATTAGTTGAAATTTCAAATAAGTATGGTGTTAAAGCTTATAGTGGTAGAATTTCTTTCCATTATCAAGTAAGTGAAGAGAGTTTTGAAGCTGTTAAAAAAGTGGTATTAGAAGCATTTGAGTATGCCAAGGAACATCCACACAATAGTAGTGATGCTGTTAGATTTTATAGTGTCACTGAAGACGAGTAAGTAAATCTATTGCTTAGATATATGCGTTTATAGATTTTTCTGTTTTTTTAACTAATAGACATAGACTGTTTGTTTTGCAATCCAATCGCATACTAAAAAAATGTTATCTCGCTTTGTTTTATAGCTTTTACTATGGTGATCTAAGAAACTCAAACATGCTCATTATAACAAGATGACAGTAGATCTATATCATGAGATTGATGAAGCCGTCCAGAAGCGGTTGTATCAAGATCTGCCCAATAAGGAGTCGTGTAACGTGTTGTTGTTCACCACAACTTTAACTCCCGAACTAGTCGACTTTTTAAGCAATGACTATAATTTCGAACTTGTTTTAAGGTTAGTAAATAACTTGAAAGAACAACTATATATATCGAGTATCAAGGATTCTCACCAACGTTTTAAAACACTAATACAAATCCTTTTCACTAGATTAATATTGAATTATTTAACTAGTGATTCAAAACATTTGTGGGATAAAATTAGGTTCACCTATAATAAATATGGAAAACCATCAATCGAGAATATGTCAGCTTTCACTTTTAACTCTTCAAGTTCTAATTCTATAATAAGTATCATTGTACAATTCAGTAATAGTGATAGTCCTATAGGTATAGATCTATCGCATGCCAAACAAAATGGGATATCACCTTCAAATTTTATCGAAGAGTTTCGACCAATATTTGGCTCTAATGAGTTGAAGTTATTACAGTCAATCGAAGACTCCGATAGTAAATATTTTACATTTAATCATATATGGACATTAAAGGAAGCATTTACGAAATTGCTTGGGTGTGGTCTAAATATCGATTTATCAGAATTTGACTACGATATAAGGAGTTCTTTACTTGAAGATATTCATACTAGAGATATACTCCACTATAGTTCCAGTAAAATGGTAAATGAATACTTACTCAATTACAATACAGATATTATTATTAATGTTTCAAAGCTCAAATCAAACCAAAATGCATTTCTATTATCGCTTGATAACTTTCATAATTTCTTCATATATTCGTCTATACTACAACCAAGAAGGGAACATGATTTACCCGTTATAATCACATTCATTAATCAAATTCCAATAGACAAAATACGATCATTTGAATTTAATATGTTGAACATTCTTAAAACATGCGTATAAATAAAATGAACTTCCGGTAAGTTACATAAGTTATTAGGGATATCTAATATACAGTCACAGTATAATCTATCAAAGTTTATGCAAGTAAGGCGTAAGAAGCTGCTCAGCCTCATAACTTAAAAATTAATTAGGGGCTATCATATACATGATTGCTTAAAACGCCTTCTTAATACCCATTTTGCTGGTATACTTTAACCCCTTCAAATTCGAACGGCTTTTAAATTTCGTGTCTTGGTTGAAACGGAAAAGTACGGCTGTATTTACAGCTTCTTCTTCTTTTAAATCTTTGACTCTATGGGTTACTAAAACATTAGTTACAGTCTTATCTTTATAATTTAAGTGGTAAATCAATTGAGCTAACTTGGTGGCATTTCTAGAAGGTTTGAGTTTTGCATCACTGTGTAAATCAATTACTAGGTTTCTGGTAAGAGATGATGTTAATAAATAATTTTCTTGCTGACCGAATTGAGAATCTTTTTCATATATATTATTGTTGAACATATTCAATTGATCTCTACCTAATTTGTATAATGTACCTTTAAAAGTTATCAGATCTTTTTCTGATTTTGTATTGGTATAAATCCATCTATAGTAATCATCTCCAATCTTGATATCAGATATAGGAAGTATATGATGCATGAGCATTGTTATCTTAGATGAGTCCTTAGTTATGTCATATTTTACATAAATTTTATTGGTCGTTTTAAAAACTTTACTTACAGATTTATTTTTAGAATTCTTTATACTTATATTTCCTAACGAGGATTTCATGAAAGTATTATTCTTTGTATATTCAAGAGTTGGTGCAAATGCCAAATCTCTTTTAGACAATTCCTTCATTGAACTTGAATTACTACTACTACCATCCAGATCTTCTATCCAATGACCGAGATTGTAAATATTGAATAATACAAGTTTCTCATCTGTAAGGGCTTCTTTATGTAAAAGAAATACTTTTTTAACATTCGCCAAATTACTTAGTGATACGGATTTTTCAGATTCTAATAATTCATGTAAGGCAGTTAACTCCTTAATAGTTGTCATAATTATACGACTTTCTTTGAATTGGTCAATTCAATTGAGTTAGAACTTGTTCAGAAACTATAAATGGAATATTCTTACAGATATATACTATAAAAATATCAATTACTAAAAATATCAACAGTTCATATTTCAATGATCGCTTACTTAACTCGTATGCAGCTCTTAAGATATACTTAACCACAAATTCCATTTTTTTATCACAATGATGGACTTAAAGAATTAGTTAGGAAAAGCTTTCAGTATCCTTCTAGTATGCTGCGGCGCTATTTGTATGCATAAAAAAAATATTCCGCTTGTTAATCTCTTTTGGGATTGTTCTTTTTTCTAACTGCCACGATTTACTAATTAAGTACCAACTTACGCTTACATAAGGCTGGCACGCACCGAATAGGCAATTGAATTTTCGATGCGTCCGTTCAGAATTGTGTACTTACGAGAACTTCATAAAGCATAATCACATTAAAATCGTATATATAGAAAGGCATTGGCTTGTAACCCTAAAAAGTGAGCTCAGTTAATGCAAGTCTGGTAAACTAAACTAATCATAAAAATAAACCTCATAGAACTTCTCATCGTTGTCGCCACATAATTTTGAGCACAGCCCTTAATATAAATGTAACACAAATCGAAGGTCATGCGGTTGCAAAACAGCAAGATGTCAGCATCAAACTATCAAAACAATGTATGTATCTAAAGCAAAACAACCCCCTTGCTACTCGTTAATCCACTGCGGTCCGATAAATTCTCGTATTTTGAATCCTCCATGTATTTGAACACAATAGTGGAATTGATAATATCATTTTCAGTAAGTCTTAAATTGTGGAGACTTCTCTTAATAACTAAGTAGGAGCTAATAATAGAAGTTTTCAAATCAACTTCATACTTAAACTCAGCCAAAATTTTGAAGTTAGATATTCTTTCATCCATTTGCAATGCTTCTTGTTGATAAGTTGGTCTTTTCTTTGAATTGAAGGTAGTTACTTCAAACATATTGGTTGGACTCTCCTGGGGAAGCTTATACAAAACGTATTTGAAAGAAAATTTTGTTTTAGTTTCTGCAGATGCTAAGAAACACCATCTGTAATATTCATATGCTCCATTTCCAACTCTTAAATCAACAATTGGCTCCTTATGGTCTACTAAAAGTGTCATTAACTCACCTTTCTTTTGTTCATAATGAATTAATTTAGCTGTCAATATCATATATTTATCAAAGTTCCTTAATTTTCTTTCCAAGATTTGAATATGTTGGGTCAATGTACTGGTTTCCAATACCATATGCTTTTTGGGATCTGGAGCTTCTTCACGTTTCAAAACACTATACTCGAATTTAGGAATAAATTTCATATCATCTTCATCCTTAGCTGAAGAGGCATTTTCTCCTTCCCAAACTATATAATGCATAGTTCCAACCTCAGTACCTTCAATTGGTTCTGTCATATCTTTTTTATCTAAAACATAAAATTTTTTACATCCATCTAAATCTAAGTCGTCAAACCTTGCATGTTTGGAATCTTCTTGAGCTCTGGGGTTCAATTGAGAAGAAAGGTTTTGGTGAATCAGAGTAGGTGGATGAGCTGCGATCATCATTTTGCTAATTTGTTAATTCTTTAATAAATTATCTTGGTGAACATATTCATTTACAATTACTTAGAAGATTTAACCATAGATCCCTTTATATAGTATTCAAAGAGTACATACAATTCTAAACTATAATGCTTTAGGAGATAACAGAATGGATAATCGAGATTTATCATACTTCACTGGCCAATAAGATAGCCACCTCTTATCTTTACGTTTATCAACAATAATTAAATAAATTTTGAGCCACTTTCAACCCATAAATGAATATTTTTGTATGAGAATATTCAAATACGGTGACTACTTGGTCACAGGGTCAGTGGTGTAACTTTAAATTACCTTATTTTGACACAAATGCGGAGAAGAATCTTTTTGTCTTCTGTTTGGGGTCAATAATATTTTGCGACATTTAGCATCGATCCCAACATAGTTGCTATTTGTAACATAACCAAGGTGTTTTAGGCTGTCGATGTGATATTGGACGACATCATTAAATCCACTTTAACCATCAAAATAAAAAGTAATTTTTTGTTTTCTGACTTTAATGTGGCAATTCAAATACATACTTACGGACTAACTAACAACTATAATCTTCCTCTACTTTTTTTAAAAGTTTAATTTAAGTACTGAATTATCTAAGATGGCAATTTTGAAGTAAATCCATACTAAATACCCAATTATCATTAATGTAAAGAGATCTTTAACCCCCTTATTTATGTGTGCCTTATTCTGTGAAAGTTATGTATTGCGGTGAGGATCTTGCCTGAATTTTTCAAATATCCAAATATCGAATGTTTAACGGTTTTAACAATAGCATTATAAAACTTCTTTAAGTAGATAAAGTCGGTAGTGTAATGGTTTCTCATTCAAGTCAATTGTATATTGAAAAGCATGAGAAGTTTTTCCACCGGTTTCTAACTGTGTTACCATCAAAACTTCAATCTGAGGACGCCAATAAGTTAGCCTTAATATACTTCAATCTTTACGGATTGTCTATCATTAGGAAGCTAAATTTTAGCGACGTAGAGAGGAAATTTTTTGTTGATTGCATATATAAAGATTATTTGTTGGATACAGATAAGTTTACGGCATTCCGTTCAACGGCTAACTTTAAATATGGAGGTGAAAAGTATGATCTACCAAATCTTTCATCTACCTTATTCGCATTACAAATTTTATTAGTATTGAAGAATGATTATTCGGCTAAATTGAATAATCATAAGATTATGAGATTTGTTAAATTGAGTCAGTTTCAAAGTGGTACAATGGAGGGATCGTTTGCGCCAACATTAATAAATAATAAGAGTATACATGAACCGTTTGGTGAGTCAGATATAAGACTCTGTTATATAGCTGCTAGTATAAGAAAACTAGTAAAATATGATCAATTGAGTGAAGAAAAAAGGATAAATGATATCAATGTCAATTCATTAATAAAATATGTCAAACTGAGATTAAACATCGATGGAGGATTTAGTTCTCAGATTAAAGATGAGAGTCATTTGGGTTATGTTTATTGTGCATTAGCATGTTTGAAGTTATTAGATTACGATTTTACGAAAGATGAAGAATTTGAGTCAGTACTACATTGGTTACTACAAAGACAAGTAGATTATCCTCAACCATTATATGAACACATAGATTATGAATACTATAGAGATGAAGATGTTGGAGGGTTCAATGGAAGAGAAAATAAACTCGGTGATACATGTTATTCATGGTGGTGTTTAGGAAGTTTACAGATATTAGGATCGGAATATTTGAATTTAACTAACTTGGAAAAGAATTATAACTACCTATTACAAAGAACGCAAAATGGATTATTAGGAGGATTTAGTAAAGATCCTCATTCCAATCCCGATCCATATCATAGTTTCTTGGCCTTAGCCAGTCTTTCCTTAACAAATGAATTTCCTGAACTAGAAGGTGTAGATGAATCATTAGTTATTACATCATCGCTGAAGGAATTTTGGATAAATCACATATCTTTTACAGATTAGAGAGCGCATCCTATTAAATAGAGCATAAATAGAGATCTAAAAAATTGCCTTCGTAAAATGTAATTACTGCGGAAAAAAAGGTTCTATTTTTGAGCATTAGTAAATGTCATACATTCCTTTGCTATTCAAAAGATAAAGACACATGAAGACAGTGTTCAGTCTATATAGGACACTTCGATGAATAATAGAGATACCACCATTAAAAATGAAACTACAGTTTTATCAACGACATCACCTGCCATAGTTATTGAGGAATCTTCAGCTTTAGTTAAAGTACCTAAAGCTAAAGTTCACTTAATCTCTGGTGCTATAGCAGGACTTACATCAGCCATAATGTTACAACCATTAGATTTACTTAAAACGAGATTACAACAACAACATCAAATTGAAAATAAGATAGTGAGAACTACAATATTACAAGAACTTCGTAAATTAACACAGATAAAGGATTTATGGAGAGGAGCATTACCTTCAACTCTTAGAACTTCAATTGGGTCAGGATTATATCTTACTACTTTATCTCATTTAAGAAGTACATTATCTACATATAAGGTAAATCATCATGTAACTCCTAAATCCACTTCAAATACATCAATATTACCAAAATTATCACATTTTGAAAATTTATCTATAGGATTTATTGCTAGAGGAATGGTAGGATTTTTTACAATGCCAGTAACTGTCATAAAAACAAGATATGAATCTAATTTATATAATTACAAGTCAATACTAGAAAGTATTAGAGGTATTTATTTTGATAGTCTGGCAAATGAAAGAAGTACTGGTAATGGATCATTCCGTAACTTTTTCAAAGGTTCGGTAGCAACTTTGGCAAGAGATTGTCCTTATGCTGGGTTGTATGTTCTATTTTATGAAAGCTTGAAGAATGAAGTATTTCCTCGAATTATAAATACTAATGAAACTTCTAATGGATCTCAAATAATTAATTCATCTTCAGCAGTATTAGCTGCTAGTATTTCCACCACTATAACTGCACCATTTGATGCAATTAAAACTAGATTACAATTAGCCGATAATAGTATGAATACTCATAAATCAATTTGGCAAATTACAAAACTTTTAATCAATGAAGAAGGAGGCTTCCGTAATTTATTTAGAGGACTTTCATTAAGGTTCGGAAGAAAAGGTATGAGTGCTGGAATAAGTTGGTGTATTTATGAAGAATTAATCAAAAGTTCTTATTTCACGAGCTCTGCAAATACTAAGGCTAATGCTACACTTGTATAAATAGTAATATCGTATATTAATTACTTGTAAATAGCTTAATTATACATAGACATAGTAGACATACATATATGTATGTATTTTCCTGTACACAGTGCCCCACCTTTCTTTCCCAGCCATCCTCGGGCCAAAATCATGACTCGCACTTCCTCCACTATTTCTGGAGAAAAGCCGAAATTTGTCAAAGGATTATATACCCCAGTACATACTTAAACTTGAACTTTCGGTAGACTACAAGATGAATGAGGATTTAGTTAAGAGTGCTGTAGCATTCCTTACTGATGCCAATGTTGCAGGATCGCCTCTAACTAAAAAGATCGAGTTTTTGGAGTCAAAAGGTCTTAATCAGTTGGAGATTGAAGAGGCAATGAAAAGAGTTAATGAACCAACTAGTTCTATTCAAAGTAGTTCAAGTAGTTCAAATAGTTCAACTAATAATATATCTGGACTGTCTCAGAGTATTGTTGCCCCACCTCCAATAGATTATTATAATGCTGCTCCTCCAATACCTGATAGATCTTGGAAAGATTATTTTATTATGGCTACTGCTACTGCTGGTGTAACTTATGGATTATATCAAGTTGCTACTAAATATATAATTCCAGCTATAATTCCTCCTAGTCAATCTAAAATTGACAATGATATTGAGTATATTGAACAAGAATTTACCAAGATTGATAAAGTATTAGAACAATTAACCAAAGATCAAGAACAAATTAAGAGTGACAATGAAAATAAATTAAAAGATATTGATATTGTTATAGACAATGTTAATGATTTCTTAAGTAAATACAATAAAGATAAACTTAAATTCGATGACGATTTAAGATTAATGAAATTAGAGGTGGACAATTTAGGTAATAGTGTTGAAAAGAATATGAAGGCTATTAAGGAAAGTATTCATGATGAATTAAGTGATGTTAATGAAGAATTACAATCATTAAAGCAATTAATTAAATCTAGAAGTTCGGGTGTTAATGGAACAGTGGCAGGAGGTGTCGAAAGAAAAATCGCTCCTGTATCTTCTATACCTTCAGCTTCTGAAATTTTAAGAAGAGCTAAAGAAAAGGCTGCTACTTCATCCACTCCACAATCTCCAAGCACTAATGTTAAAGAGTCTGAAACTACACCGGTTGAAAAGGCTCAACCTCAATCACAATCACAATCACAACCACAAACTTCTGCACCAACTCCACCTATTCCTGAACCAGTTCAACCAAATCAATATTATACTAACGAAGTAGGTGGTGCATCTTCATACAATGGTGTTACAGCTGCGGGTATCCCATCATGGCAATTACAACATAAGGAAGCTGAACTTCATTCAGATAGTGGTCATAAAGTTCAACCAGAACCTGCCTTATATGCAGCTCCAAGTGAAGAAGAAATTCAAAAGAAGATAGCTGATGTTGGTATTCCCTCATGGCAATTACACTCTAATGCTAACGCTAATGCTAATGCTAATGCTAATGCTAATACTTCTGGTGCTACTACCTCTACTACTGCTGCTCCTGCTAAATCCGATGATACATCGGCAGGTATACCATCGTGGCAATTGAATGCCCAAGAAACTGCATCATGAGTAAAGTAAAGTTCAAACTATGTAGAACCCCTCTAATTTTAAATAATGTTGTATGGTACTAATAAATGAACCCCTAACTAATTTAAGCCTATCACACTTAGCATTTAAAGCCAAACTGGGAACGGCGCGCCTGCCTAAATCAGCAATTTTTTTAAGTAGGGAAGTCTCGTCCACCTGAAAAAAAAATTGAGCCGAACGAAAACAAGCACTTCTGTTAACTTAGTGTTTTTTTTATTAGGTACACCATTAAAATTAATATATATTAGGTTATATATAGTTTAGGGGAGTTTGTTGATTTGACGTATATATAGAAGTACTTATTAAGGTAGAATATCTCCGAGGAATTTTCATTAGCTTTTATCACTATCGAAATTTATTCCTTAGTTAACCATTTTTCACAACCTTTTTGTCTGAAAAATATATCCAATCCTAGCTTTCGGGATTAGTCAAATTTATCATAACTTAATTTACATAGCTTAACTTGGCTTAATTTAGCTTAACTTAACTTATTCATTCGTTTATCCATTCACTGAACCATTTTCATTTCTGAGACTGTCAGCTCGTTTATTTTCATATTATTTTCATATCATTTGACTTTTTTTTTTGATTTTTCATTCATTGGTTTGTTTAACAATAGCATTGTATGCCTTGTATTAATCTAATATTTAATTTGTGTCATTATCTGTACCATGTCAACATCTAATTCTACATCCACTACTTTTATAGCTCAACCTGAATCTCAATCCGTTGCATCTCATGCTGTGGTGGTCCCACTGACTTATCCCATTCGTGAATTACAACTGATCCCATTTAATTGTCAATTGGAATTTATAGCAAATACTAGTTTAAATTTAGCTAAGAACCAATTCAATTCAAATCAGAATCATAGTTATTCAAGATATAACAATAATCATCAACAAAACAACTATAACCATAATCATAACCACAACCATAACCACCATAATAACCATAGTAATGGTAATAATGGTAACAATCAACAACTGAATAAATATGCTTATGCTGCTGTAGCTGCCACTGCTGCTATACAACATCAGCAACAACAAAGTTACTTGATTCAACAGCAACAACAGCAGTATTATGCCTATAATCAACAACAACAGCAACAACAGCAACAACAGCAACAGCAGCAACAACAACAACTTCCTCATTCTCAAAATCAGCAACAAAGAAACAGCCAGTACCAACATTATCAACAAGATCGTCAAAATCAGCAACAACTGCATGTACAATCTCAACAAGGTTCTTACCAAGGATATCAAGAACCTTTAGTGCAACAGAATTCGAATTCGTATCAACTGTATCAACAGTCAACACGTCAACATATTCCTCAAGTCTTTTCAGGGTCTGAAACGAATAATAGTGGCAGCAGTGGTACTAACAGATCGAATTTTTCCACGACTTCTTCAATGTTTTCTGATACTTATTCATTAGGAAGTCAACAAAATGTTATTCCATCTCCTACTGGTTCTGTATCCACAAGTGCTACTCCATCTGTTCAAGGTCCAGCTGGTATTGATCTCAAGAATAATTTCTTGATGTTTAATGAGAGTTCTACTTCAATCTCATCACCTACTGCTCAATCAATTTTGCTGCAAACTGCCCAACATACTCCATCTAAGGCACCACAACCTCCTCAACTTCAAACTAAGTTGTATGATACTATTGGTGGATCAAGTAATAATTCTCCAATTTTATTTCCTCCAACAAGTGGAAGTTCTAGTAAGAATTCTCCACCTAATTTATTTTTATCAACTCCAACCGGTACTACCAACACTACTCCTATGAAATTAAGTCAATCTAGTGCTAGTTCGACTGCCACTGCAAGTACTAGTAATGCATTTCTTAATTCACCATCTTTGTTGCCATCTACTGTTACTGGAGTAAATTGGGGTAATTCCAGTTCTACAAACTCTAATGCTACGGGATCTATTTGGGGTAATCCTGCCAAGGCTCCTGTAGTTGGAACTACAGGTCCAAATCTTGGCAAGAACATTATTGGGTTTGGAAATTCAAGTGTATGGTAACGGTTCATATTTTTTTATCATCTAATTCATTGTTACTTTACTTTATTATTATTCTTATTATTGTTATATTATAACTCCCACTATCTAATTATTATCTGTTTGTTTTTTTTTATACATCAAATCGGTTGGGTGCAAAAAGGAATATGTTATCATCATTGAAAATAAAATGTGTTATTTTTATTCCAATCTTCGAAACTCATTCAATTCATTCAATTATATTTTTACTTTTACTTATACTTATATTTATATCTATATTTATTGTGTTGTGTTCACAATGCTACTGAACTATTCATTTTGTTTATCTTATTGTTAATTATTTCTATTTTATTACTTACTTACTGTTGTTCAAAATAAAAGAGTGCTAGAGATCCGTCAGGTTTAATCCTTTATATTCATCATTACTATTAATTATTGTTGCTGTCTTTGTTTGGTGGAGTTTTAGTTATAGGGACTTACGTATATACTGTTAATACATAATTGCTTACCTTTAATAAATTTTAGTTTCGCGTAGAGAGCCGCAAATTGCCAGAAAGAATCACTCACTCGTCATGTTTAGTAGCTTAATTGGAAAAGGTAGTGCGATTGGGAATATTTCACTATTATATATGTCGTAGATCTATATCTCCTTCACTAATAGACACTACAACTACAAGCCTAGCCGACTTACCATATTACCATAGTTATAATGACAAGTGATATTTCTCTTAAGAAGCTTGTGAGAAAAGCCAGAAGTAAAAAATTAATTAGTAAAATATTCTTGTCGTTATATGAGGAACTTAATGCTAGGCAATTAATCTCCGACAATGAATATACTACTGAATTCTTACAAATTGATATTAATGATGAAAGTAATAATGATAAAGAATATCAAATTAAATTGGCTATTGATGTATCATTTAGTTCAGTGGATCAATTAACAAAATTCTGGACAAATTTATCAAAAGTATCACCAAATTTACAAGTATCTTATATTATACAAGTTCATAAATTACTTAGTAGGAAACAATCAAAGATCGATAAAGAAATACTTAAGAGTTTAACTTTTACTCAACTTAAGCAATATATATCTAGTATTAATTTTGATTCAAAAAGTTTAGATGAAGGGGCCAACTCACTTATAAATCAATTGACTCTTTTCACTATATCCTTTATTAAGAATGATAAATTAGATAGTATCATTGATGATCTGTCAATTAAAGCCTTAGTACTGGCTGTTGTTCGTTTACTTAAATTACTGAAATTAACTCAATTATTAACATTTTTTATATCAAAAATTAAGTCAATTGTTAGTATAGATCAAATCAATGAATTGGAATCTCAAACGAATCTGGATTCAAAATCTATAGAAAATGATTCTTCCACTAGTTCTACTACCACAAATTCTTCAGCATCAACATCTTCAGCTTTTAAAAATCTTAATATCTCAAGTTTACCACCTGCCAAACTTGAGAATTTTAATGATACGAGAAAGTTCTTGTGGTTTAGTAAAATCATGAAAGATTGGAAGTTTGACAATAATGAGAAATTCCTTAAAAGCTTTATAAATAATTTTGTTCCTAATCAAAAAAGGAAGAATCCATACTATATAACTTCCGAATTAATTAAGTCCTCATTCAAAGGATTTGGGTCATCAGTATTGAACAATGAACCAAAGTATATTCTTTTTAATTGGAAGAATTTCATTGTATCAAGAATTCCCATTATATTACTAGAATTAAAGATCAGCAGTAATGTAACCAATAACAATAATAACAGCAACAATAATAATAATAATAATAATAGTGAAGAAATAGATACCATCGATAGAGCTGTGTTGGTAGGGTTTAATTCTCAGAGTGACTCAATTATCAAAGTTTTAACTAACTTAAAAATTGGAAGTGTAAAAACTTATGATCTAAGACAACTTTTTGTAAAGAGTTTAATCTTTAACAAATTATTACCACCATCAGCATTTCAAAAATTCTTTCCTATGGAATCTAAAATTACTCATCAAGTAATTATGAATGAATTAAATCAATTCAATTATGAATTAAATATTAAACAAAAATTTAGAGAGAAATTAATTAATATTAATGGTGAATTTACATCACTTGAAGAATCAGGTTTAATTTCTTATTGTGATTCTTTACCAACTTTATTGGAACTTCTGTATAAAAGACAAACTGAATTAAGTTTAGTTGTATTAGATATTATGAAAGATTTAATTCAATCAAAGCAACATGAAAAATTGAATAGATTACTTTTATCAATATTAAATAATATTCAATTATTAAATATAATTGCATTTAATTCAACCCCGGAAAAGCTTTTATTTTTATTAATTGACTTTATTGATTCTGAATATTATGATGTAGCCAATGATGATGATGAGAATTTTCAAGAATCATATTCTTATTGTGGAGTTATAATATTAGCCACTATTCTTATAATTGAAACTTTTAAAATTGATTTATCATGTATATCATTTAAAAATTCATTTCTTATTGAATATATTAATGATTTTTATTATAGATTATGTGATAATTTAACTAATCAAGCTCCTTTAGCAGTAAAGGATAATGAAGAAGATTCTATTATTATAATTAATTATAATAATTTATTAACTGATTGGGTTAATGCATTATTTGATGATTCAAATGATGGTTTATCAGATGAATTAATTAAATCTATTGGAATTAAACAAATTTATAAATTAATTCCTATTGTATATCAACAAGCAATAGTAGCTACTGAATTTGGGAAAATTGATTTTAAAATTTTAACTAATGGTCTTGATTATTTATCTCAAATCTTTTTAATTCCATGTATAATAAGTATAATTCAATGGTTATTAAAGAAAATTAGAATATCTAAACAAGATAATGATAGTTTATTTATTAAAGTATTATTTGAAATAATTAAATCTAATAATAATAGTACAAGTCATGATTTATCTACTTTAATATTTAAAACTATTATTAATATCAGTGGTAGTAATATACTTTTAACTTTAAAAAAGGTAAAAGATTGGGATAATTCTACTAAAATTAAAGAAATTATAAATACAGTCACAGGAATTTTAGATCCAAATTATATTGAAATGGATTCTTCTTTAAAGGAAAGTACTAAGACTCAAAATCTTAATTTAACAGAAGAAGTTAAGAATCATTTAATTAATTTTCAACTGAATTTTGAATCATCTACTGGTACCCCACCTTATGATCAACAAACATTCTTTTATCATAAATATCTTAATAATCATGCCCCAGAATTAGTTCGATTATTAATATTAGAAACTCAAGCATTTCAAAAATCAAATAATGAACTTACAAAAGTCTTTATTAATTTAGCAGTTTATATGATAGTCATAAATCTGGTTGAATCTAATACTGATAAACAGTATTGGAAGAATCAATTACTGAATACTTCATATGAATCCAATAAAAGTAGAATTAAATCTAACTGGAAAACTTTTGATCAAAAGTTTAATTTAAGTATGGAAAGTCATTATTCTAGTATATTTAATGATTCAAATTCTGATCTGCAATCAGCAAATGGAACTGAATTAAACCAAAAAAAGGAGGAATCAGTAGATGTTATGGATGGATTCTCTTCAATGTTAAAAGATGTAGATGATGATGATATGATCCTTGGAGATGATGATGATTTATTTAATGATAAGAATATTGGAGGAATTGATAGTTTACCATTAACAGTAACTTCTTCGGAAGTGAAAACTAGTATTATTTATGAAGAATTTAAAAATAAGATTAATCAAAATAACAATTTATTGAGACAGTTTAATGAAATTCGTCTCCATGAACCTGAAAGTACATTAGGTAAGACATTGAACATATTGAATGATAAGATTATTGAAGAAATAAATGCTTTATATTTCTGAATGAAACTTTTATAAGTATATAACTATATATATATGTATATAACTATATATATATATTTATCACTTGTGTATATGCTATAGTAATGCTATTAATGAAGATGACTGAATAATTATAATAATAATTATAATAATGAACTATTTTGAACTATTTTGAACTCTACCATACATCAACGTTATCATCTTAAGAAGGTGGTTGCGTATAATTATTGTACTGTAACTGATAAACATATTTCCTTAACTGATTATTCTCTTCACTCTTTCTAATGATCTCTTGATCTTTGATCTTTAGGTTTAACAATAGTGTTTCATTTTCAGATTCTAGAAGTTGAATCTTTGACTTTAACTGTCGAATGAGTTCCTTGTAGTCTTGAGCTGTTTTCAGAAATGTCGACATCCTTTCAGTCAAGATCGTATTAGTCCTTAAAAGATCATTGATATTTTCTCCCAATTTTTGATAGTACAATGCAAGCTCACTGTTATTATCGGTAAGTTCATCTTTATTATCGGTATCTACAATTGTATTCTTCAAATTGACTGCATTAAGTTCATGATATTTTTGTTTCAGTTTTGCTGTCAACTTGTTAGACATATAGTCAGGGGTATTGAATGGTTCAACTTAAAGTTGATGCTTATGATATAAAGATTTAAAGAAATGTGCGATGGCACTATAGATGATGAATTATTGGTTTCAATTGATGTTGGATGTTCACCAAACTCTTGTGATGATCGGCGGCCATTATTTCAGTACGACTTCCTTGTCCTGGTTGCTGTGTGTCTCTGGAGAGAAATCCTGAAAACTTGCAAACGTGTAAAATTCTGATAAGAAAGAGGTCTGGTAACCCTTCATTTACTGGTTAAGTTTTGCAACCATCATCAAAGAAAATAGCATATGGACAGTTAGATCATACAATTTGACCTTTTACAAATTTCTAGAATCTCTTTCAAATAGTGGCTATTCAAATCTATGATTTTTAATAATTGCAACTTTGTAATGTTTGCAGTCATTCGAACTTCCCGACACCCTCCAATTGCAGGTTTTTAAAGTTTGCCGCTAAAAGACGGTGGGACAAAAACTTAGTGCGGTCTTTTTATTTGGCATTACATTGTTATCTAATCTGAGTCAAAAATGCCGTTCCCGGTTCAATTTTGCGGAAAACACTCGAGTACTACAATACCAAAATAAATAAAATACTTAGAGTTTTAGACAGTTTGTGGAGAAATGAAATACAAATATGTTCAGCTGTTATAGTTCATAAGATTTTGTCTTCTGCAACTTAATTTAATACTGGCGTGGAGGAGTAATTGCGAGCTGTGGTGCGCTTCTCCTTTGGATCGGATCGGACAACAGGCCCAATAGGATCTCTTTCTCATTAACTAAAGACAATATTAAAGTTTACGGAGAAATATATTGAACGTATTGTGGTGCTCCTGAAAGCCGAGACCCATTACAACAAAGCGGAGGTGGCTTGAACTGTAAAATCAACTGAAAAAATCAACTGAAAAATCGTATCATAAATATTAAATATTACTATCCGTAAGTTCCAAATGATGTCCCCGAGAGTTTGTTGTACATATAGTCGTAAAGATAAACTTCATCCAGGCCATCCGGGATCTGACTGCGTATAAGCCAGACCATTTTGCCAAAATTGGACTAGATAAATTCATAGAAAATAAATGATAACTATACATTAAAGCAAGATAAAGGGACCCGATTGAGTTACAGTAGCCCAACGATTATTATTTAGAATATACAAAGTAAAGTATGTTCACAATGTCAAATATAATTTCTTCAAGTCAAAACTTTAAAAATTGCCTTGGAATTGCCTAATTAGGCAGTCGCGCTTATATTTATACCTTATCATCGCGATTAATCTGTATCACAAAATTGATCTTCTGATACAGAATTGTGCTAGCCGTAGCCCTTAATTATGGATGTCTGTCATGGTAATACTATTAATATTATTTAGTTGCTATACTATAAAATTAAAAGCCTCAATTCAGGTTATCTAAATTAATTCAATATACACTTATCTGTACCATGCACGCACGCTTTCATTTTTACTCTAATTCATTTTATTTGGGGGTTGTTATCTTAACTATGAAATATTAATATATAAATAAAATGATTTATCCTCTATCTCATTGTAGCAATTTATTGTTATTGAACGTTGGAAGTTTTCATATTAGTTTTATACAACCATGAATACTATAAAATCCAGAACTGAAGAACATCTTCATAATGTTTTATCAAATAGATCTGAAATTAGATCTATTGATCCTTTACATGTAGTTAATGATGATGATTTATTAGCACAAATTGGTTATAAGCAAGAATTAAGTAGACATTATTCTACTTTCCAAGTTTTTGGTATTGCTTTCTCTATTATGGGTTTATTACCATCTATTTCTTCTACTATATATACTGGGTTAGAAGCTGGTCCTGTTGGTTTAGTTTGGGGTTGGTTTGTAGCTGGATTTTTCATTTTATGTGTTGGTACTTCGATGACCTTTTTAGGTTCATCCATGCCAACAAGTGGTGGTTTGTATTATTATACTAATTATTATTCTCCAGATTCCATCAGAGTTCCATTGAGTTTTATGATTGCTTGTTCAAATTCTCTTGGTTTAATTGGTGGTATTTGTTCTATTAGTTATGGTTTTGCAGTTGAAGTCTTATCAGCTGTATATATTAACACTGATGGTAACTTTGAAATTACCAATGCTAAATGTTATGGTATTTTCGCAGCATGTGTCATTTCAAATGTGCTCATTTGTTGTATAACTACCAAACATACCGCTTCTTTACAAACCGTTTCCATTGTTGTCAATTCTTTCCTTTGTATTTTATTCCTTATTGCTGTCCCAGCAGGTGCTGGTAAAACCATTGGCTTCAATGATGCTCATTATATTTTTGGTGAATTACAAAATATTAGAACTTGGAATTCTGGTTGGTCATTCATTCTTTCTTTAATGCCAGCCATTTGGACTATAGGTGCTTTTGACTCAGTCATACATTGTTCTGAAGAAGCAAAAAATGCTCAAAGATCTATACCATGGGGTATATTAGGATCTATTTCCGTTTGTTGGATAGTGGGTTGGTTTATTGTTATTGTTTCCTGTGCTTGTATCAAAGGAGGTGACACTGCAGCTGTTTTAGATTCTGCTACAGGATCTCCAATGGCTCAAATTATTTATGATTCATTAGGAAAGAAATGGGCTGTTGCTTTTATGGCCTTAATTGCTATTGGTCAATATTTGATGGCTTGTTCTATTATGGTTGCTGCTTCTAGACAAATCTGGGCTTTTGCTAGAGATGAAGGTTTACCATTTGTCTATAATTATGTTAAGTATGTTAACCCTAAAGTTAAAGTTCCAATCAGAGCTACTATGTTTGCTGGTATCATTTCTTTATTATTAGGTTTACTTGTCCTTATTAATGGTAGTGCTGGTTCAGGTGCTTTATTCTCCTTGGCTGTTGCATCTAACATTTTGGCTTGGGGTACTCCTGTCTTATTGGTCATTTTACCATATGGTAGAAAGAGATTTATTCCAGGTCCATTCTACTTAGGTCCAGTTCTTTCCAATATCATCAATGTCATTACAGTTTTTTGGATTGCCTTCATTATTGTCATGTCAATGTTCCCAGATAGTAAGGATGTTACTAGAGATACTATGAATTATACTTGTGCAATTAACGTAAGTGTGTGGCTTTTATCTTTAGTTTATTACTTTGTTTGGGGTTACAGAACTTATTCTGGTCCTAAATCTAATCTTGAAGAATTTGATAGCATTAATGGTGATGAAACCATTCAAAATGTTGATCAAATCTTATCTGATGAAAAAGAAAAGGTCTAATCTGGACCATTTTATTTATCATTTATTGCTTATTTTATTATGTTTATTTAATTCTTGCTTAATAGATCTCTTTGTTCTGTCCATGGTTATATCTTTTAATTTACATTCACTGGCTGATTTAATTACTTAATACTCTGTAGAATTAAAGCCGGGTGGCGCAATAAGTCCGAGCCTCTTGGGTGCAAAATAATTGCACCTTTAAACCTACTTGAGGCTTTGGCATAGAAATGAATTGACTCGGCTTAACCTAAATATAAATATCTATCAATTGTTCATCGTTTTGAGAAGATTCTGAGTTGTAGCCAAAGCATGACCATAGTAATTGAGTGGTACTTGTCTCTTCCATCTGCCTCGTAGATAGTTAAGGTATCTATCATTTTTATTCGTTATTTATCTCCTTTTATTTTGTTCATCAGTATGTATCAAGGGGGACCGTAGGCTACTTGTAGTCTAGTCGATACAGATTCACTTATTTACTAAGAGTTAGAGTTACAGTTACAGTTTTGTTTAGTATTAGTGTCTTATTGGCAGTATAAAGGGTAAGAGTAAAATTGTCACCTATCTTGTCATGTGACCAGATTTATAAGCAAAAATTGTTATCACCGAATTTTGATTTAGTAAGCCGCACATTTTTTTAAGGCCGAGCTATCTCCATCTCCGTAAATACCGAGATGTATCTTAAAGCTAGTAAAAGGGTCGAAACATAGCTGCTAAATTTATTTAATTGATCCTCTTCCTTTATGCACGTGAAGACAAATCGCTTAATAGTAAGCATTGTACATGTATTGAGAGGCAAATAAGTTCATACAACTTTAATTTTAAACTGTTGACATACCTTAATAGTTATTCAACACGTTAAACATTAAATTAGTACCCCATTCCATTTAGAAAGCCTTAAATAAATATTTAGTGAATGAATATCATTTTGGTGTACTAATTACCAATTGTGTTAAAGTAATTTTAATACAGATAAAAAAAAGGGTGCTTACAATGTCTGCTGCACCTACTTCAGGAGCTCCTCACACAAGGAAAAGAAACAGAATAACACTTGTTTGCAATGTTTGCAAATTTAGGAAAGTGAAATGTGATAGAAATCTGCCATGTAATTCTTGTAAGAAATATAATACTTCAGATATATGTTCATATACTGAACCATATAATGGAGAACATCCGACAAAGAAACTGAATACTGCTACAACATCACCTTCAAATGGTGTGGTGCTATCATTACATTCTGGATCTAACTCCACCTCATCTATAGTATCTACAAATAAACCAAGCTCGAACTCTTTATTCAATTCTGGTGAATCTCAAGATTATGTTGATTTTAGTTCATTACCAAAAATAAAGCTGACCATAAAACCAAATTCTAATGGAACTTTCGTAATACCAGAACCAAAACCTAAAAGTACTGTCCCTCCATCATTTACTATAAAAGGTCGAACTCAAGCTCCAGTAGATGATTTTGGTCGTATAGGTGGCAGTAATGGTGTAGCATATGATTATGATGGCTCTAGTAATGGATCTTATTCAAGTATTGGAAAGACTACATATGCTACTACCCTAACTAATTCTACTTCAACACCAGTTTCGTCTTCATCACCAGATATTGCTGTAGAATTTCCAAGCAGACACGAAAGTAGTTCCACAACAACATCCAGAATATTTTTAGTGTCAAAGCAGTATACTCATTTTATGAAAAGTTTAAAGGGTTCCAAAGCATTTGTTGGTGTTAATCCTATTGCATCTCCAGATGATACTATAAATTTTCATAGATACAATTCCATATCTAATGGTGCAGATTGTAGTGAGAACTGTCCAGGACCATTTACTTGGTCGGCGTATATGAGGCTTGATCCTGCTATGAAAGATATGTGTGCATTCTTAACTGTCAAAGCCCAAGATTTTGATAATCGAAGAGTTCAACTTATAGCCAAATTACAAGGTGCAGATAAAGCTGAATTTGAAAAATCATTTCATTGGAATAAAACTCCCCTCCAGTTCTTACAGAGAATGAATCTTAGTGCCATTAAAATATTTAATCCTTCAGAATATAATATTAATGATATTTCACTTCCCTTGGGTTTAAATTTTGTAGCAGATGAAGAAACCCTCAATGCAAATAATAATAATTTAATTGAAAAGATTTTAAAAGTTTTGCCAACAAAAAGAATTATGTGGATCCATGTTAATAGATTCTTCAAATTCATTTATCCTTTTCTTCCAATATTAGATGAAATTTCTTTTAAAGAATCTGTTACTGAATTAATTGGTGAAGAATCTTATCTGGATGAAAAGATTTCGCAAATAAAGATTTCAAAGAACATAGATTTTGCTATATTAGGGATGATCTTAATAATTACTAGGATGAGTTATCTTTCATTAATTGCGAATGATAAAGAAGTCGATAGTTATAATCTAAACTATACTCCAGCAAGCGGTCCAGCACCATATGTTGAGGTTCAGCAGTTAAGTTCTTCTGAGAGAGTAAGTTTGAGAATTCTTCTAGAGAATTCAATTGGTATAGAATATATTGTCTTAGCAAGGTCCTGTCTTAATCAATTTCAACTTTTCCAAAAGATTGATTTGACAATTTTGCAGTTGGCATTATTAATGCGAATGTACGTATTTATAGCCCCTGAGGATTCGGAGGGTCCTGACCAGAACCAGTTTCAAACTTATACTGGAACTTTAATCCTGATGGCTTATTCCATGGGCTTACATCGTGATCCAGAAGCTTTCAATGATCCAGAAAGTAATCCCAGGATAAATAACCTCAAAAGGAAAATTTGGTTTTTATTGAATTACATAGATTTGTTCCAATCTTATACTTATGGTGTTCCGCTAACTACAAATCCCTTATTTTCCGATTGTAAATTCCCTTATATCGATAAAGAGAATAATAATATTAATATTACATTCTACAATTTGGAAACACATACTTTAAATTCTTGGAAAATATTGGAGCCTATTTTCGTTAAGTTAAGGTTAATTTTACATGACGTATTAAATGTTAATCATGATGTATCGCTAACAAAGCTCCTGGAGCAATTAAGTGATGTAGAGATTTTCGTTGCAAATTATATGGGTACAGATGTCCAAGAATTTCTTGATGCAATTAAGAATCTTGATGAACCAGGGAAGTTTCATAAAGTGTTACTGTTTACTTACTATATCCAACTTAAATTTTTCTTAATGTCAGTCTATTACCATTTATTCATTTATTATGAAGGTAAAGGTAATTATGAATTAACCTATTTTTATCTTAAGAAAATATTCCTGATTATCGTTGAAGAATTTTTGCCAAATTTTGGTAACGTTCTCGAAATGCAACATCATTATTTTGGTTACGCATGTAATTTATTTTTAATTCCTGTGCTAGAATCAGCTATGCACAGGTGTACTGGTTTTATGTTCGGTATTGTTGTTAGAATCAATTACGCTTTAAGATTTTTGTCAAAGATTAACACAGAGGATCATGATAGAAAATATGCCAATGATCTTGAGTATAAAGCCTACTATGATTCAATGGAGCAACTTCTTTACTTTTGCAATAAATATTGTAAAATGTTAATATTATGGTTCGCTAAATTGGGAGATAGATATTTGCATTCTTGGAGAGTTAGCAAATGTCACATGTATATTTTAAAAGCAATTGGCAGTGATGAATTCTATAATGTATTTGATTTTGTGCAGTTAGCACCTGGTGGTGAAAATTGCGTAGGTACGGAGTATCAAAAGACCTTGATTAAGTTTAGTTTGTCAACAGAATTAGCTGAAGAACTTGTCGGTGTTATATATAATGCTTTAAAAAGATTCCGTTTCACTGGGGGCGATAAACTACGTGAGCAATATATATCACTTTATGGACCACTTTCCCAGGCTGATGAGGCAAGACATGCCATTGCTCAATTAAAACTGTCAACTTCAGAAAATTTTAAGAGCCAGAGATATGAAGAGACTCCGCCAGCTTCCCAAATCCCATTAGAAACAAGTTTTTCTTTACCAGAATTATCTGGTGAATCTCAGAGTCCACAAGAAGTTAACATTGATTATTTATTTAATATGTTGAGTAATAAGGCTGCAGTAGGTGCTAATTATGATACATTCACTACTACTTCGGATTCGGATGCTAGTAAAAGTGGTCTGGTGGAAGATTTACATAGTGTTTTAGAGAGTTATTATGCATTGGATGATCCTCATTTTGAGATCTTTAACCGTCTCCCTCTTGATAAGCTTTTTGGTAGCTTTGATGATTCTACTAAATAGTGGAAAGTGCTTTACGTTGTATATATTAGGTAGTTTGATTTCTGTTTTATGTAAATATCGGGGTAATTTAATATTAATTCGCAGCAATTTTAATATAATTTTAAGAAAATAAATAATATAGAGGCTATCATTTTACATAGATGGGGAGCAAATACGTTCTTAGTAGAACCTCTCCAAGTAAATTAGACGAGTTTAGATAATACAAATACAGTATATATTATTACAGGAAATAGTCTATTTCAAGGAATACCGTAGCAAATAACACTAGTGCTACTAACCAAATAGTGTACACCATAACCGCAATATGTATTTCAAAGCTTTCGCGATCTAAGCCGGGGGCTCGGACTTTTTGATTGACATAAATGAGACTAATTCATGTAGTTGCAATGCAATAAAACTACTAAATTTAATGGTTTAAATAGTTTTATCAATTCAAATATTGTTATACATGATTTGATACTGTCCTAATAGATTTCAAGCTCTAATAAATGATACATTATTGTAAATTATAACAATTTTATTATTAGATCAGATCACATGACAACAGACGCATGACCATTCTCCCCCATAATTTTCTTATTTCCCATAGTTAACAACATCCAATAAAATGTGCGTAATTTGTAAAAAAGACACCCCCGGGAAACAAATCCGGGCAAAGGAAAAAATTTAATGTGACAATTACAAAGAACCATTGTAGAGTTGATTGTTACTATATATTGCTAATTCTTTTCAAAGATACTACTTCAACAGGGAAGTTGATTGAAACTAATTAGTCCTTAATACTATCAATATTTTTAGATAAGATGTTCAGATCAATTCTTCGTCAAACTAGAGCTTTGAATGGATTTACCAATGGTTCCAGAAGTTTAGCTACTGCAGCTGCTTCCAAGCCAGCTCCAAGATTAAAGACTTTTAAAATTTACAGATGGAATCCTGATACTCCAGAAGTTGAACCAAAAATGCAAAGTTATGATATTGATTTAAATGAATGTGGTCCTATGGTTTTAGATGCCATTTTAAAAATTAAGAATGAACAAGATGCTACTTTAACATTTAGAAGATCATGTCGTGAAGGTATTTGTGGATCTTGTGCTATGAATATTGGTGGTAGAAACACTTTAGCTTGTTTATGCCGTATAGAAACTGATACTTCAAAGGAAACCAAGATTTATCCATTACCTCATATGTTTGTTGTCAGAGATTTAGTGCCTGATTTAACTCACTTCTATAAACAATATAAATCTATTCAACCATATTTACAAAGAGATACTCATCCTGCTGATGGTAGAGAAAACTTACAAAGTATTGAAGACAGAGCTAAATTGGATGGTTTATATGAATGTATCTTATGTGCTTGTTGTTCTACTTCTTGTCCATCTTATTGGTGGAATCAACAAGAATACTTGGGTCCAGCTGTCTTGATGCAAGCTTATAGATGGTTAATTGATTCCAGAGATCAAGCTTCAGGTATCAGAAAGGAAATGTTACAAAACTCTATGTCTTTATACAGATGTCATACTATTATGAACTGTGCTAGAACATGTCCAAAGGGTTTAAATCCAGGTAGAGCCATTGCTGAAATCAAGAAACAATTAGCTTTCGATTAGGTTATGATTACCTTTATCTATATTAATTGACGTATAATAATAATAGAGTTATTATTTTACCGATAAAACATCATTGAACAAATTAGTTGAATTGCTTCAGTAGCAACAATCAATTTATAAGATATGACAAGAAAGAACCATGTATTAATTGATCCTAAAACTCAATTGTTATGCATGTCATTAATAATTTGCATTCATTCATCATTCACTTACCCCATTCATCGGACACTATTGTAGCGAATTAGATTATAACGTTTGATAAACTTTTTCGTTACAAACAATCACCTTCCATAATTCGAAATTATATATATCTTTTTATAATTATTATTTCTAATTATTATTCTTTTCTTTATCATTTACGATTTTCCACTTATTTATTCATTTATATAATAATTACATATCATTTATAAAATCTTTTGCACCCTCTCATGTTTCAGGTAGCTTTTTGACGGACTAGGATTTGTAACGAAGAACTCCGATTGGTTGATACACACCAAGAACTGGAGACTTCGACTTCATGAAGCATCAAAATTGCAAAGGTGACGCATCGGTCTCTGTCACTTAATTTTGAAATACGTCCTTGTCAGTATGTGTGATAATATTCAGCTCTAGCCCTGGTGGGTTGCCTCGCTAAACATGATTTTTAAGCTTTAGTGTTGCCGCTTTAAAAATTATTCGTAACTTATGTAATTACTTATCTAATTGAAAGTAAGAAAACAATTCATGAGTTATTTCCAACCAAGATATTCAAAACATATTATATAACCATCTATCTAATGTTTTTAGACGAATACAGAGTGTATTAATACTACTTGGGATTGAATAATTGAACTTTATACACACGTGACATAATTATCGTGATTGGAGCCCCACAAAAACCAGAAAATATTTTTGTCGCGATAATGTCGAGCCAAACCAATACCCTCTTAAAGATCCACTTTGACTAAGGGTCAAAACAATGAAGGGTCGAGAATTAGCTTTAGACGAATATCCGCGAACTTTTCTATAAAGGTTTCTTATCCATAAGTGGAGATTTTCTGATTTTGCATGCAAAGTAAGTAAGGCTTATATTTTACTAAGTAATCTCTCACTATCATATTATATAGACCTTCGTAGCGAATGTTGAACCGTTGCAATTCAAAATAGAATTTCGGATGTGTAGGAGTTGTACGTCACTTAAGTCAGTAACTTATTAAAAAAAATTTTTGTTAGCGCAAAGCCACTCACCACCAAAAAAAATAAAAAAAGCTCGGAAAAGGGAAAGTATGCAACCAATCATTACTTAATTTGGGCGCAGGATCATGGCGTAGAGCCATTAATAACAATTTGAAATACAGGAGCAATAATCCCCCAAATAGGAGAATTTTGAGGATTTTAGAAAATGGCTATTTAACCGCATATCCTCTTAACTATGTCTCGACCATTGTCAAATACTTTTAGTAGTGATGGTATTTTAGTAATTCTGGGGTAAGTTTTGCAGCGGGGTTGCGAACACCAAAATCCCAAACTTTTCGCCAACTACAAGGGTCATTAACAACGAAGTAAATGTAATTCGATCCCAATAGAGACAATAATACGTAAAGTTAGCTAACGATAGAGAGTGCACCTCAAATAGTTATTTTCTCCACAAAAAAGATAGTGCTTCCCCTATCCTTTAACCTTTCTAGAAATGGCTATTCGTTTTACTATTGTCGCAAGTCGATATTGTACCTCTCCGATTGATAAATGGACTTAGCGTGCTTTTGCTAAAAACGCAACTCACTGTCCCTCTTTAACCCCCTCTCCACAGTGTTAAAATATCTCGGATCAAGATCATTCATAACCAATTCTATAATTTTGAAGTTTTCGTTTAAGTCTACCAGACTGTATTAATGGTCAATTGTAATTTATAAATAGGGGCCAAATCATCTTCTTTGTTCAAATTTATTTATTGTATTCTCTTCTTTTATAATATCATCAAGAGCATCTCTAATTATTTGATATACTCTCTCTGATTCTCAAACAAGTTTTTTACACTCAATTGCAAATTTAACAAAAATGGCTAAAGGAAAAGTTTTATTGGTTCTTTACGAAGGTGGTGAACATGCCATCCAAGAAAGAAAATTATTAGGTTCTTTAGAAAATGAATTAGGAATTATTAGAGGATACATTGAAGAACAAGGTTATGAATTAGTTTCAACTTCTGATAAGGATCCAGAACCAAATTCAATTGTTGATAAAGAATTGGCTGATGCTGAAATTGTTATTACTACTCCTTTCTTCCCAGCCTACATTACCAAGACCAGAATTGCCAATGCTCCAAAGTTGAAAATGGCTATTACTGCAGGTGTTGGTTCTGATCATGTTGATCTTAATGCAGCCAATGAAAGAAAAATCACTGTTACTGAAGTCACTGGTTCAAATGTTGTCTCTGTTGCTGAACACGTTATTATGACTATTTTAGTTTTAGTTAGAAATTTCGTTCCAGCTCATGAACAAGCAATCAACGGTAAGTGGGATATTGCTGCTGCAGCCAAGCAAGAATATGATTTAGAAGACAAGGTTATTTCTACTGTTGGTGCTGGTAGAATTGGTTACCGTGTTTTAGAAAGATTAGTTGCTTTCAACCCAAAGAAATTATACTATTATGATTATCAAGAATTACCAGCTGATGCTATTAAGAAATTAAACGATCTTTCCTTAATTTTAAATGGTAGAGGAGACATTGTTGAAAGAGTTGCTGACTTAGGTGATATGGTTAGCAGATCTGATATTGTTACCATCAACTGTCCATTGCACGAAAAGAGTAGAGGTTTATTCAACAAGGAATTAATTTCCAAGATGAAGAAGGGTTCTTACTTAGTCAACACTGCTAGAGGTGCTATTACTATTGAACAAGATGTTGCTGATGCTGTCAACTCTGGTCACTTAGCTGGTTACGGTGGTGATGTTTGGTACCCACAACCAGCTCCACCTGATCACCCATGGAGATCAATGAAGAACCCATACGGTGGTGGTAATGCTATGACTCCTCACGTTTCTGGTACTTCTCTTGACGCTCAAGCTAGATACTCTCAAGGTGTTAAGAATATCTTAGAAAGTTACTTCACTGGTAAACATGATTACAGACCTCAAGATGTTATTGTTATCGATGGTGACTACGCTACCAAAGCTTATGGTCAAAGAAAGTAAGTATGTCTGAATTGACTAAGTTTTTGTTTTTCGCTTGTTTTTATTTTTGCCATGTCAAACTTATGTTTTATGAAGTCAAGATTATGCAGTTTATGTGTTAGAGTTTTCTCTTTAGTAAAAAAGTATTAAAATATAAATGAATTTATTGTTTGAAAAGATTGCAAAAAAATTGTAGCGCGCAGCCTAAAAATTTTCGTGGATACCGATCATTGACGATATTTATTACTATGTCATTAATTATGGATGAAATTAATCTCTCCATACTAGGTAAGTTATCACCCGCTTGTATTGATAAATTAACTGGTGCCGAGGAAGATGTGGAAGATCAATTAATTTATAGATCGATTTCTCTGAATAACGTCTTGGAACCTCCTGTAGAGCAGACTTACTATACAAAAGTCAAAAAGGGTTCTACCTCCAAGGTCTATTTTGATAATGCTGAAGGGTTACGAGAACTAAATATAAACATACGGCAGAAACCGTCTAAGAATAGAAATAGAGGTAAACTATCGGCTAAGAAATCCATGAGCGGTATTATAGGAGCTGATTTGAGTCGTAACTTTCATGAGTATACCCCAGAAACCAAACAGAGCATATATAGTTTAGAAGATCTATATAGGTCTGTACAATTTCTTGTTGAAAATAAGTCTAGGAAATTATCAAGTATTAAAATCCTTAGTTTAAGAAGAAATTTAATGACATTGCTAATGATTCCAGTTAAACGTCATCCCGCAAGATTCAGAGTTATTTATTGGCAAGATTTAATCATAATTGACTACGATTGGGAATTTGAAAATGATACTCATGATTTTGATAAACTGCAGTATTCTGGATTCAAGTTTGAAGATGTGATTACTAAACCAAAACCAGTAGATGAAGGCTCTGTTGAAGATTTGTCATTAGAGCTTGAAAAACTTACACTCAATGATGAAAAGCTGTCATATTACACGGTAGTTGAACTGAAATTAAACGGAATACCCATACTATTCACAGCTGAAATTGATGCGGGGATCAAAGAGTCTACCCCAGGCATTGATAATTATGTTGAATTGAAAACTCATACTAATATATCTACCATAGATATGAATACTAGACCTCCATATAGGTTACAGTCAAAGTTGTTGACAACATATTGTCAGAATAAATTTATTAATGCCAAATATGGAGTTATTGGATTTAGATCACCGCAATATCGGTTGACTTCGATAAAATCTTTGGAGAATAACGAAATCGGTAACTTTATGAATAAGTATCCGATGCTTATTAGCGATGGAATATCGGTCAATGGAGGCCGATTATTTAAATGGTACAGTTTAATAGTTACGTGGTTGCATGATCAGATAAAGACAAGAGGTCAAAAAAATCGTAAAGAAGATGTACTTGTATTTCACTTGGAATGTGTTTCAGGTGAAACAGTGTTAAACACTCGTTTGAGTCTAAAGGAAATTACTGATAAAACCGAATCTAGCCGGCTATTTTCTACTACTGTTCCCCAATGGTTTCAAGAGTTTGTCAAGAAACAATCAGAAGGAAACAGTTAAAAGCGTAAGTCTTTTGTATAGAACCAAATAAAATTAATTTATTAAATTATTAAATGCAATAAAATCATGACCTATGGAAGTATATGTACAAGTTGAACGAATTATAGTAATATGTAAGTATGGATGAAAAATATCGAATTTAATCAGAAATAGCATCCTTGATGACTAATTTTCTTGAATAAGAATCAAAGTAATCTCTTAAATCATCAATTTTCATTTTAGATGGATCAGCTTTCATTATATGTTTATCCTTAAAGGTGACCAGTATTTCTTGATGATCTTTGGAGTTAGCAGTCAATACTTTAGTTTCCAATTTAGCACTATGAGGAACTCTGGCAAGAAATAATCTGGCTGATCTTCCACCTTTACTAAATGGATCGAACTTAACAGAGACGTTTGTGAAGTATTTTGTTATCATATCTGGTGATGGGCTGCGTAGAATGTTTAGTAGTTGAGGTTGTCTTATCGTAGTAAATAGTACTGAAAAATATCTGGCAAAACAAAAATTTTCCAGACTTGTCTTTACACGGACACGAGTAAATATGAGCACATATATATATATATTTATAGTTATAAGAAGTGGAACTGCTATCAGCAAATGATTAACAAATTCTTCACTTTATATATAAATAAACATAAATTACAGAACCATCTAATATATAATGGAAAAATTGAGTTTATTGAAGGTTATTCAGTAAATTGCTTGCATTACCATAATTTTGTTGAATTATACATTTTGCAGCAATGCAACTAACTATATGAACATGTTAGAGTAACAAACTACAGGAAATACTATATGCTGTACTTCTATTCTATACGCACCAATGATAAGCTATTTCGTTTTGACAATGTTAACAATACTTTCCAGTTGGTGACTAACCTTAATGGCTGTGATGACTCACTGAGTCATATAAAAGAGCCGCGAAAACCGATAAGATTCGAGATTTCACTATTGCACCCAAAGAGAAATGCTGCAAACAGAGGATATAGAATTGACTCATGGATCACTGGGTGTCAGCAATCTCAATAGACATGTACATTTAGAAGATGAACAGCTTGAAGATGAAGAATATTATCCAGATGGTGGGGTAAAAGCATACTTCGTAATTGTTGGCTCGTTTTTAGGCCTTGTAGTTAACTTTGGTATTATTAATTCTATTGGTGCAATTCAAGCTTATGTTTCTACCCATCAATTGGTATCACTTAAAGCTTCTTCAATTGCCTGGATTTTCTCAATTTACTTATCTTTGGCATATGCAACTGGTTTATTTGTAGGCCCATTATTTGATAGACATGGACCATTACCTCTTTTAGTAAGTTCAGCATGTTTGATATTCATAGGACTTATGTTTACAGCAATTAGTACAAAAGTGTACCAATTTATTTGCAGTTTCATATTACTTGGTATTGGTAATGGACTTGGAATGACTCCACTTATTGGTGTAATAAGTCATTGGTTCAAAAAGAAACGAGGTAATTGTACTGGTATGGCCACAAGTGGTGGCTCAGTTGGAGGTTTAGTATTCCCATTGATGTTGAGACATTCATACACAACTTATGGATTTGCATGGGCAATAAGAATATTTGCCTTTACATGCTTAGGATTTATGATCTTATCAATCATACTTGTGAAAGGAAGGATCAAGAGAGAACCTATTCATTCAGACCAACAATTTGACTCTCGATGGGACAAGATTCGAAGTAGCTTGAATTTAGAGAAATTGAAGTTAAATGATGCTAAATACAATTATGTTGTTGCTGGATCATTCTTTACGGAGTTAGCATTAGTATTACTTCTTACATATTATGCAACATATGCAATTGCTCAAGGAGTATCTGAATCAAATTCACTTTTGTTATTGACTGTTTGGAATGGTTTAGGTGTATTGGGTAGATGGGTACCTAGTTATGCTTCCGACTATTTGGGCCATTTCAATATTATGCTTATTATGCTTATTATCTACTCGGCTAGTATAATGATAATATGGCTCCCATTTGGTCATCACACTAAAGTTTTATTTGGATTTGCAGTTTTGGGAGGGTTTTGTCAAGGAGCTATTCTGAGCTTAATGCCTGCTTGTCTTTCCCAGATTACACCAGCTAATGAGATAGGCTACAAATTTGGAATTTTAAACTCATTTATGAGTATTGCAAATCTATTTGGTATACCTCTTGCCAGTATTGTCATAGGAAGTGGCGAAGTACATCAGTATAATAATTTCGTTATACTTACAGGTATGATATCTATAACCGGTACTGTATTTTGGTATTGCAGTAGATTTGCAATAGTGGGGTCTAAACTAAATACAAAGATATAAATTAACTTTAGCTTACTACTACTAATTTAAAGTACGTAACTCGACTTCTTCTGGAATTGACGGTATTGCTGTAGATCCAACAGCTTTAGCTGGAACATTCACATTCTGAGCTGCTTGTCTTGCTCGATCTCTCTTCTCAATAACTTGAGTATACTTTACTTGTTTTCTATTCTTTAAGTACCCCCAGACTATATAAGCCACAGGAATATATGCCAATATAACGAATTTAGTAAAAAGTTCATGAATCAGTTCATCAGGTATGAATTGAAGACTGAGGAAAAGTAAGATCATCTCTGAGATTAATGCCATAGGGTATGTTAAGTAAAAGTTAGAGTATTCCAACCAGAATAAGAAACGAGGAGAAGTCTTGGTCTTTACCTTAAAGGCAAAATAACTGAAATGAATAAAGTTAGATAAACTATATGCTAGTATTAAAAATGAATAAGATGTATGCTTAGCAATCTTGGGGTGAGGAAATATAACTCCGTAACATATGATTATCATTTTTAAACCAGAAGCAAATGACCAAATATCTTTAACTGATAATGTGAAAGATGATGTGGTTAACTTAACTATAAGTATACCTATTAAGGAACTTATAGATATACCATGAAAGAAATCAGCCATACCGGCAGGAAGAAATCGTCTCCCCACAAGAGGTAACAAGATTAAGAATCTTCCTAAACAGCAAAACCATAACATGGCAGCTGAACAGTTGTAGAAAAACAACACCTTCAAGTTTGTGGGTAATGGATACAATTGAGCCATATTTATTTTTATTCACTTTGTATAATAGTAACTTAGCCAGAGAGAGAGAGAGTTGAAGAGGGTTTCAGTAACTCGAAACTTTTCCACGCGAGTGAAAAATTTCACACTATGTGTTCAATACAGTGACGTAGTGTAGTGTAGTTTAGCTTAGTTAATTAGTGATGAAGTTAGTTAGTGTAGTAGTGGCATTTGTGCTATTGTTGGCCACATGTCAAGCTGCTGCATGGAGCAAAGAGGATTATGAAATCTTTAAATTGAATGATAAGATAGTGGAAGACTTGGGAGCAGGTTCATCCTTCTACTCATGGTTAGGATTAGAAAATGGTCCTAAGTCGACCCTTCAGGAGATTACGAAGGCATATAGAAAGAAGTCGAGATTATTACATCCTGATAAGTTTTCAGGAAAGTCCCGGTCGGCTCAGAAACATGCTGAAGAAAGATTTCAGAGGTTATCATTAGTAGGTAATATCTTAAGAGATCAGTCATTAAAGAAGAGATATGACTATTTCTTATCTAAGGGATTTCCTAAATGGAAGGGTACGGGATATTTCTATACTAAATTCCGTCCTGGATTGATTTTAACAGCCTTTGGTTTATATTTATTAATAAGTGCATTCCAATTCATATCTCTTCGTATCAATAGAAAACAAGATTACAAGAGAATTCTTCAGATGAAAGAGGTTATAAAATCACAAGCTTGGGGAGGTTCAATCATTCCTCCAGCAGATGGATCCGATAGGAAACTCTATCAAGAAGAGACTGGTAAATCCTTTGTAGTGAAGGTAGATGGCAGTGTATGGATAGTTGATAGTGAAAACAATGATGCATTAGTAGAGCTTGATGAATCTGAAATTAATGTCAATCCTGGATTCAAAGAGAGTTACTTATTCAAGTTCCCAGCATACTTATGGAACCACAGTATAGGTAGAATTAGTTCCCTTGCTATAGATACACTGGTAGTATATCATAAACCTGATAGCAGCAATAGCAATAGCAGTGACACTAAGACCGAATCTAAGACTAAAGCCAAGAAGAAAGTTCAAAGAGGTGAAAAGAAAGAACTTGCCAACGGTACGGTAGTGTACGCTCGACCATCCAAGGGTAGAAAGTAAAGTAAAGTAAAGTAAAGTAAAGTAAAGTAAGAATTAGACTAAGATGTATTTTTGTATTAAGTATGTGAATAAATATCAATATATATAGATAATAAATAATTAATAATTAATAATTAATAATTAATAATTAATGCCATGAATTCTATTCATTGTGTTTTGGAACTCTTCGTAATTCATTACTGTGCTCATCATCCTCATCGTCCGATGAACTAGATCCTGAGAGATGTTCGAGAAAGTCATTCTCATGATAGTCCGTTTGGAAACCTCCCCGATGATCATACTCATCATCAATTCGATTTTCATTCCGGCCAATGTTTCCGGTGGGGGACATATTCTGGATTCTGACATCGGGGATATCCAATTCATCCATGGAATCATCATCATCATCATCATCCTCATCATCTTCATCTTCATCTTCGTGATCATGGTCATCGTCTTCATCTTCATCTTCATGATCATGATCAGCTGATTTGTCATGAATAAATAATTCATGATTAGAGCTATCACCAAGAATGATGAGATTCTTATTATTATTCTCATAAGAATCCAAGTCAAGGTATCCCACTGTAGATGCATCAAAGGCATCACCATCTATTTTACCATTTTCTGATTCTTCTGGTTCAGCTCCAAGTACTACATTATAAACTTCTCTAGTCTTTAATAATACTTCTTCAACAAACCAATCCCATTCTTCTAATGATATAGCATCCACAATAATAGGTGATATTAAATCAGGTTTATATAAAGATGTGAATTTAACAATTTCTTCACTAATAAGAATTAAATGTCCTCTATATCCAGGTTTGGGTTCAATATCTTCCTTATATTTTTCAACTATTAAATCAATTAGATTACATTTATCGGGTTTAAATAATTCCACAATGAGAAATGAATTGTATGAATTCAATTTCCCATTAAAAATCTGTTGAATCAAATCAAACACGACATTATGAAAGAAATTGTGCCAGGGGAATTGAGTAAACATGGTTATAACATCTAGTAAGATTTTCAGATCAATTAATTTAATCTTGAAATAATCTCCTATACATGGATTAAGACGAATAGTTTGATCTCTTTCTTCACATACAAAAGGATTTTCAGGAGATATGGCAGGTTCTTCATCTTCTGAATCTTCAATTGCATCTAATGATTCAATAATACTTCTATAATTCCCATCAGATGATGATTCATTTTCAAAATGTATATCATCTAATGATACATCATCAAGTCCCATAGTAACATCTTGAATAGATTCATCTGATGCTTCAGGAAAGTCAATAGTCTCATTTAAAGCTTTCTTAATTCTCTTCTTTTGTTGAGATCGTATATGATCTCTTATTTTAATAATCTTTTTAATCTTCTTACTATTGAGTAATATCATATTTGAACAATGAAGTAATTCAGCAACTAATTCCGATATTTTAAATCGTGTAAATCCTAATACTTCTCCAATAACATTATCAGGAGGAATAGGATTTTCATCCAATAATTCTGCAAATTTATCAAGATTTTCAGAAAATAATGTAAGCATATCTCCAAGGTAAACTGGATCTCTTGGACCTGGAGGATTTTGATCAAAATCTTTTAACCATTGAAACATTACAAATGAATTGACTTCACTAGGTCCATTTTCACCATTCTGAATTAATTCTCCATATGATCCACAGTATAAGTCATAATCGGAATTGTTTTTCCGAATAAGTTCTATTATAATCCCCACACAATTACTTATACCGTGTTTATTTGTTGGTCGTGGATTATTATTATTATTATTATTATCGTCTATTGATGGTGATGGTGGTTTGTATAACATTATATCATTTATTATACTTTTAATAATAGGAGGGGATACCAATTCTCTAGTTAATTGATTAGGTCCAATATTGGTTTCTAATACTACCGCCAATGCTGTATTAGAAGAAATTGTCACAAGTGCCTTAATAAAATCAGTACTAGCAGTTTGTTTGAAAAACAAATCATGATTAGGAATTTTACTATCCTTAACAAATTGTGATGGATGAGGTTTTAAGATTTCAATAAGTTTAGGAATTAAATTTTGCAGGGATAATGTTTCAATTATTCCCGTAGGAGATTGAGGTTTATCAGTTTGAATTATTCTTAAAAAGAAATCCATAAGCATAGGAATCTCTACTTTTTCTAAAAATGTATCTACTAAATCATCTTGTCGCCTTATGAAATTTAATAACTCTATACTGTTTGTATCCATAAGTTGATCTAAAATGTGGATCAAGTAATTAACCGTTGGACTACTGACTTTCAAATTATCTAATCGTAATATTTGCCATAACTTACTCATAATAGACGGTGTTTCTATAATTCTATTCAGAATGATCCATAAATCAATGGAAAGGATATCCGAAGCGGCCTGAACACATCTACGGAACTTTTCATCCTTAGTTTCCTTTGAATTAGTATCATCATCTTCGTCCTCTTCAATATGAGTTTGACTAACACTGTCATTTTGATCAAGTGTCAGTCTAACTTCTGACTCCGACTCCGACTCCGACTCAGTTTCAGATTCGGATTCCGATTCGGAAGCTAAATGATTAGTTCCTTCATTTAACAGTTTTTCAAGTTCTTCTAATTCTTTAACTGTTTGATCATGAAAATAATCAACACTATCTACTAGAAAGTCAAGTAATCCATTTAGTATATGCGGTTGTAGAAGAAGTTCTACTAATTTGACTCCTCTTGAATCTTTAGTACTTCCTGTTCCTCCATTATCAGTATTAGATGATGTTAATGAAACAACATCTGAATTTGTACCAGTTTGACCATTAGTTATAAGATCTGAAGATTGAAGTTGTTGCAGAAGCAGAAAATTAGTAATATTACTCTTAAAGTTACCCTTGATGTTATGAAGTTCACTAATCAATTCCTGCAGGAGTCCTGAATCTTCAAATATATCATTTACAGAAATTGATGAGAAATCCACCACACCATCAAGGAACTTTTGGAGCTGATTATTACTATTCAATGAGTTGGTAAACGGCCAAAACGACATAGTAACTTTTGTGTGTGAGGTGACAGTTTGGCCCCTAACTCAGTTCTCGTCCACAAGTAGTGTACCACTCTAATAGTTCGAGTTTGCTCGAGTTCAATGGGTTGGTCAAAGTGAAATTACACTTGAATCAGCAGTAGTAGTCGTGATAAGATCACTGGTGGTCGATAGTGCGTGCCCAACTCAGGCGCGGCGGCTGACAGACAGGTGAGATTGTGTTACTCGATTGGGACACAGTCACATGACTTCTTATATTACTACTTTACTACTTTACATATATACACTTACGAACTAGTAGGTAATGATTCTATATACTTAATAGCTCGTTGATATTCCTCTATAATGAACTGGCGCATCTCTTCACATGACTCTCGAAGAATAGCACTGGAATTCGTAGCACAGTGTTCAACCCACTGCTTAATAGTCATGTCTTCTTCATTCTCTGGCATTTCCGATATAAAACTAGTTAGATCTCCAGGATCATTATTGAGCTCATATTCTAGAGTAGCCAAGCTTCTTAATTCCGAAGCAGTTTCTTCCATGTTGGCTAAATTTTCAATGAATTGCCCAAGAGGTCTTGCCTGCCATTTTTGTATGGTCGGAGCAGACGACTTAGTAGTGCCACCATTCGAACTTCTTTCTTTATGAGGAGTACTAGAATCTAAAAGTCCACTAAAATTACCGGATAATTTAGTTAGAGTATGCTCAGCTGAAGTTTGAGTTACTGGTGGTTGATGAGTGACCTTTTCGTTTGTATTTGTCTGATCGAATGGCTGAGATGGAGTGTATTGATCGACTGGTGAAGTAACTGGGTCATGCTGAACAGTTGTCAATTGATGGGTGGGTGTTTTCACTGAGGTTGCACCTGATTCATTATCTCTGGCATCACTTTGATTGTGAAACAGACTGTCATTTCCTGCTTCACTTTGAGGCATGTCATTCTTAGTTTCATATTCGCTTTCATTGTTATAGTTAAGCTCACTTACTGGTTGTTCTGCGGTACTGGTCTCAGGGCCTTTCACTTCTGGAGATGATTCTGGTTTTGTATCTTGATTGTCGTTATCGTTGTCGTTATCTGTTGGTAAGGAGTTGACTGTTTCATTAGCTGTTTCATTGACTTCTCTTTCTTCAGTTTGTTTAGTTTCAGGTTCATTCACACTTTCATTAACCTCATCTCCTTTCACCTCACTCACTCTAACTTCCATGTTTTCTTTGGTTTCTCTATGTACACTGTCATTGCTCTCTATAGTCTCCTGTTCAAGGACTCCGTTGCTTACTACTTCTGTAACTTTATCTTCACCTGCAACTGCAACATCATTCACATTGCTACTCTCACCTATTGGACTCTCTGCTATTCCAATTCCAATTCCAATTCCGATTTCCTTATCCTTCTCAGTATTTGAATGGCTCTCTTCATTCTCTTCATTGACTTCTACAGGCTCTGTTTGTTGCTTTTGCTCACTTGATGACTCGCTGCTACTAACATTAGGTTGGTTTGAAAGTACAACCAGTTCTTCATGCTTATTATCCTTCTCTTCTTCACTTTCACTGCTTTCTCCAGAATACACTTCCATCGACTTCGAGAGTTCATTATTGATTTCTTGGATATCCTTAATGTAGTTGGCATAATCATCATCAGATTCATCAACTTCCAGTGGAGAAGACACATCTAACGATATTCGTTTACTTTGTTCTTTAGCATGTTCAGAGCTCTTGGATGGTTCTATTTCAGTCTTAGTTGATTTCAAATCATCAGTAGTTACTGGTGTTACAGCAGTAGTACTAGACTGAGATTCGGATACTTTCACTTCAGGTTCTACACTAGGAGTTCCTAGAATAGAAAGCCGTTTCATTGTCAATGGTACTCCAAAGGTATCTGCATCTAATGAGGTATCAAAGATACTGGTGGGTTTACGCTTTCGTATAGGACTTATCCTCGACTTAGTAGCTATATCATTAGTTAACTCTATGGACTTTGGAAGTTCAACAGGTCCATTACGTTTGTGAGAAGATGGTTGAGTGTCCGTTGGTAACTCTGGACTCTTAGACATAGTCACAATCTTCACATTCTTTTCAAGCTTATCGACTTTGTCATCTCCATAGTCATTGGTCTCATCATCAGATGAAATGTACTGAGGAGGAGTTGG
This sequence comes from Scheffersomyces amazonensis, assembly GCF_036850825.1. Lineage (NCBI taxonomy): Eukaryota > Fungi > Ascomycota > Pichiomycetes > Serinales > Debaryomycetaceae > Scheffersomyces > Scheffersomyces amazonensis. The sequence goes on along the minus strand of NW_027042741.1, from coordinate 1,849,133 downwards.
TGATCGAACACGTTTACTGAATCTTAGTCTCTTTGCTTTCAGTGAGTCTTCCGTCACTTGATCATTCTTTTCTACTTTCTCAAACTCTCTTTTGGGGCGAGCCGGGGCTTCTTCTTTCGGTATCTTTCTGTTGATTTTCTTTTCGGTGGTAGACTTCTTCGCTTTCTTTTCAGGTGAGTCAGGTGAAGATGGTATGAACTCAGACTCTTCTTCAGTATATGTAGTGGAGTAAAGAATGGAATCTCCTGTCTTGTTGGCATTGACATCTTCATCTTCATCTTCATCTTCATCTTCATCCTCCTCTGACTCATCATCGTCTTCTTCTTCTTCTTCTTCTTCTGCTTTGTCCATGTCTACATCTGAATCATCACTTTCTTGATCATCTTTCTTTTCCTCCTTGTCTGGTTCGATCTCTTTCTCTTCGATCTCTTTCTCTTCGATCTCTTTCTCTTCGATCTCTTTCTCTTCGATCTCTTTCTCTTCTTCTACTTGTTCATCCTCCTCGTCTTCCTCTTCAGACTTAGTGGGCTTGGAAGTATACTTATTGGCTGCCACCATGAACTCTTCTAATAAACCATCATCTGGTAATTTGTTCCAGTACTCATCATTGGTATCCTTCTGAGAAGCCATTTTCCGGACTCGGGCTGATCTTCGTACAGGTATTGGACTAGATACATTCTTCTGTGAAGTCAGTTTATCTTCCTGTTCCCCTTCGTCATCTTCATCTTGCTGAGCCTTAGCTTCAACAAAATCGTCATCGTTCATATCACTTTCTGACTCTTTATCGCTAAGTTCTTCTTCAGTTTCTATATACTCAAACGATGATCTTCTGTACTTTGTTTGATTGAGAAACGTTTTCCTTTGCGGTGGTTCCAGCTTGGACGGCATCACAATATTCACATTGTTATTATTATTATTATCATTGCTGTTATTGCTACTGTTATTGTTATTGTTATCTGACTCGTTATCCTCATCATCACTGAGTAATCCGAAGAAGACATCGTCCTTATTTGATTTTGGAGGTTTGGCTACTTTGGTAGTTTCCTTAACTCTTGAAACTGGTTTGGGTTTGATGGTCTTGTTAGACTGTAGAACATCTACAAAGTAACAATAACCTGGAGAGTTGGATGTATGTTCCTTCAAGGGCTCATCGTCTTCTTCCCAATGATCTAAAGAACATCCACAGTATATACACACGACTCGATCATCAAAATCATCCATAGGAGTATATATGAATCCTGCTTCTGATAAAGTTTGACTTGTCGGTACAAAATCACTAAGAATATCGGTTGGGAAAGTATCACCAAATGATTCTAATCGAAACTGTTTAGCTTCATCAGATAATGGAGATCGTATCACTGATTGTTCATGAGTCTCCCAATATTTCTTTAATGTTCGTTTCGATTTATGTTTCTGTCTCATTAATCCTGAGATTAATACAAGTGATAATGAACATTTATTACTCCTTTCATAATGAACTGTTGGTATAGTGGTAATATCAGATTCATCAGTTACATTCTCAGGCTCTGAACAATGTGAACATACTATACGATTATGATTGGTTTTAGTAGGTGAATAATAGAATCCCGAATCAACCAATGGATCTATCAACTCTTCTGCATGATTATCCAACCACCTGATTTTGGTCCGACTACCTTCTACTTTAACAGGATGAGTGAAAGATTGATAACGATCCAGTCTTTTCTTCATATTATTAACGCGTACTATAGTGATGGGTTTTTATATGGCAAGTAGCCTTGTAAAACCAATTCAATTTAATTCAATTCAAATGAATTTAATTAATTGGGTCTAAACTCTTTAAGGTAATTACACCCCCAGTTATTACAGTTTGATCTACGCAATTATCGGTTGTTCACCAGATTGTTTATGTTTGAAGTATTTTTAATTTGGTGCATAATTTTGCGCGCTAGATTAGGTAAATGATTTATTATACGAGAACATGAAATAAAGTTTGGAAATAATATAAATGTATATAACAAAATGGGGGTTAAGAGAATTAAATAGATAGATAATTTATCATTTACGATTTATGATTTATGATTTATGATTTCTCCCATTAGAAACTATGACCAACTAATAATTGGATAGCCTTCAAAGCTTCATATTTCAATTCATTATCTCCGGAATTATTCTCTAAGAAGGACATGATTAATAATTTATATTCACCGGATTTTTCAGTATTAATAAAGTTAATTAAATCTTGACCAATATTCTTAATTAAATATTGTAAATCATTTAATAAAATAACTTTAATTTTAGCATTATTGAAATCTTTAGATGATAAGATTTCAAAAATCCTTTTAACTAATTTATAACTTTGATCTTTAAACTTACCGGAATTTTCAAGCCAGAATTCATTTGATTTATGAGTTGGAGATGACCAACTTAAAAGATTTGGATTCTCTAATTCAGTCAAATATTCATCAAATGATGTTAATTTTTCACTAACAATTTCATTCAAAAGATCAGATAAATAAAGTAAATCATTTGATAATTCTTCATCACTACCATTAGAAGCAAACTTTCTTTCCTTTAAAGTATTTAAAGTAGATAATCCATCATGAAATAATAAAATCTTAACAGTTTTAAATTGTTCATTAGATGAAACTGTAGTAGCAGTAAAATTCTTTAAAATACCAACTGAAATTCTAACGATCTTTAATTTAATTGATTCTTTGGCAATAGTCAATAAATTACCAACTAATTCAGGAAAGTTATGAACTAAAATTTTATTGATAGGACCACTGAATGATAAAATCCAAGTAGTTAATAACACATTATAAGATAATTGTAAGGCTGTTGCATTAGCACTTTTAGCCAGATTAGCAATCAATTGATTTATAGCTTTGAAATTAGAAATGAAATTAGATTCTTGATATACTTTTTTATATTCTTTAACAATTAATAATTCTTGTAATAATTGAATACCAATGAATTGTGAATTAATATTTTGACTATTACCTATAAATTCATCAGATGATAAGACATCAAATATTTTAATTAAAAATTCTTTATCAACTTTAGAAGCATATTCTGGAGATTTAGATGCTTTGGATAATAAAATAGTAAGATTATATAATCCTAATGCCTTAATAATAAAATCTTTATTATCTAATAATTTAACAAATGGTGAATAAGGTAATGCTGGATCAACATTGGCTAAACTCAATAAAGAATTTAAGAATTCTTGACCTGGTAATTCCAATAAAAAGTCATTGGTTAATGCTAAGATATTTTTTAATACATCTTCTTTACCACTTTGTTCAGCTTTATCTAAGATACTTAAAATGGTATTAGTATATAAATCTAATTGAGCTAATAAAGTAGAATTCTTATTATCATTAGATTGTTTTTCTAAGATCTTAATGTTTTTAACATCATCTTCAGAAACTGCCCCTGATCTTGAGTATCCTTCCCATGCTATAATCTTTTCTTTAATGATCTTCTTGGAGTCACTTAAGAAAGTGCTATCAATGACTAAGGGAGTCTATAATATTCAAAGTTAGTATATAATTTCTAAACCATATCAATTCAAATCAATGTTCCATAAAATACATACAAATTCAGTAGCCATTTCAATATCCAATTTCTTCCAATTATTATCTGATCTTCAACAGTAATGAACTTAGTCTATCAATTTCCATATCTTGAAGGTGGGCTCGAGCTAATTTAGTTTCAATTGTCGTTTTCTGGGCGGGACACGACTGCGACATCCCAAAATTGTGTCGAACAGTTGCAAAACGTTATGACGAAACACCGTATGGATAATAAATACAAAAATGCAATATAATGTTAATTAAGTTGTTTGAATAGAAATTTTTTAGATGTCGTCTAATGCTTGGAAAAATATTTGAAGTAATTTCTTCAATTTTGTAATGATTACATTATTCAACTGTTAGACCTATTCTTTATTACCTAACAAGGGTTCTAACTATAGAGGATTTATATCCAGTTTAGTAAGTATAATGTTCAAACATGCAAAGAAGTCATCCAAAAATACCAACCAAGGTCATTTCAATATCTATATGCAAAAACATAAATTGGTATTCATTTCTAAAAGAATGCAAAAAAGAAATGCCGGTCCCAGGAATCGAACCTGGGTTACATCGGCCACAACGATGTGTACTAACCACTATACTAGACCGGCTGATTTTCTGAAAGATTTTTGGCTAGGTCGCTGGTAACGTGATATTATCACGTGTAAAGTCACGTTTTAACCAAACACGTGATCAATTTCATGTGATCCCACATACATTTTGTATTACATCAATTAAAGCGCTACCAGATTTAAGAGTTTTCACTTAATTTGATTTGTTCCATACACTTAGATACGATATAGTGTCAAATTATTGAATACAAATCATCCATCAAATGTTAAAGTTAGTGTGAAGTTAATAACGGGGACCTGATCCGTCCAGATCATCTTTTCTGACTCTGTTGTTCTAATATTCGTACAAGTGAGGTGTCATGAGCGGAATAAGTAAGAGAAATCCCGTTTCATCAACCAGGAGTACAGGCTTAAGCATAAGCTCGGGGTGGCTTTAAATGTTCAGTTCTATGACATATTATTCTAGTTTAGAAGGTTGAGGTGCTTATATTAGGAATTAAAAATCCGGAAAATTTTTTCATAGCAAGCACAATATTTTGGTTGCATTTTTGCGTCAGAAAATAGAGAACCGAGCCCAGATTTATTCCATCAGAGTGAAAATGTAATGACATACATTACACAAATTGGGTATCAGATTCCGAAACACCTCTCTTAATAGTTAGTAAGGGGAACACGAATTCCGCGTCTAACCTTCCTTTTATCCATTAAACTACGACGCATTTTAAAGAGTAAAGGGAAGACAAGAGCTTAATTGACAGGTCCATCACTCATAATTACCAATGAATATGATGGGCAGAAAAAGAAAGAAAAATCTATCAAAAGCAATGGCTTAACTTCTATACAGTATATTCATAAATCTTCGAAGGTCTAATTCCAATTAAGTAACGCTACTCAGATTCTTCAAAGTATTGCTTGATTGTTACTATTACATAAAATTTCTTTTTCAAGTTTCGGTTCCATTATCCCATAAATAGAAAGTTGCGCCTTTGGCTATGTGCAGGAGACGATTCCGTTAATATCACCTGAAACGTATTAAGGTTTATGTCATTAAGGTTTAACCTATTATAATTTTCTCATTGCTACAGACTTAGTGATGACAATGAACAGCCGTTGCATGTCACTCGATACTACAAACTTCTTGTATAACATTAAAATAAAATATATTACTTGTTTGGTAAAAAATGGTAAAGAAGAAAGAAAGGCAGACTAGACTAGATTGTAAGAAATAAAAATCAACTTTATTTACATTTCTCTAATTTATTAAATTATTAAGGTATTGAAAGAATTAATCAGAACTTTCTCTGGCAAATTCCTTGGTCATATCAGCATCTGGAATGGAACCACAAATGGTTTCAACCATAATACCAGTGACTAAGTATGGATCAATGTTAGAAGCTGGTCTTCTATCTTCGAAATAACCATAACCTTCCTTAGCGACAGATCTTGGGATTCTAATAGAAGCACCTCTGTTAGCAACACCAGAAGAGAAATTTTCAATAGAAGCAGTTTCATGTCTACCAGTTAATCTTAAATCGTTATCAGCACCATATAATAAAACATGTTCCTTATGTCTCTTGGCTAATTTACTTAATGCAACTTCAATATCTTTCATACCACCTGGTACTCTCATAGTCTTGGTAGAAACATTAGTGTGACAACCAGCACCATTCCAGTCACCCTTTAATGGTTTTGGATGGAAAGAAATCTTAACACCAAATTCTTCAGCAACTCTTTGTAATAAGTAACGGGCAATCCATAATTCGTCACCCATGTTAATACCAACACATGGACCAACTTGGAATTCCCATTGAGATGGCATAACTTCAGCGTTAATACCAGAAATGGTAACACCAGCATATAAACAAGCTCTGTAATGAGCTTCAATAACATCTCTGGCATAAACTTTACCGGTACCAACACCACAATAGTAAGGACCTTGAGGAGCTGGGAAACCACCCTTTGGCCAAGCATAAACATTATCAAATTGATCGAAAAGAGTATATTCTTGTTCTAAACCAAACCAAACTTCTTCATCAGCATGAGCAGTCATTAATTTAGCACACTCGTGTCTGTGGTTAAATTTGTTTGGAGTACCATCATTATTCCAACATTCAGTTAAAACAATAATGTTATCACCCTTTCTAAAAGGATCTTTATAATAAGCAACAGGTCTTAAATAGACATCAGAATCATGACCTGGGGCTTGACCAGTGGAGGAACCATCAAAATTCCATTCTGGTAAATCATCAACAGATGATGGACTACTAGCTAAAGTTCTACATTTAGATCTAGTATTACCTTCAGCGTCAATCCAGACGTATTCAGCAAGAATTTTACCATTTTGAGGTAAATCAAGATATTTAGCTAAAATAGCGGTTTGTTCAGTAATGCTAACCATTTTTTAAAAATTATATGTATATGTAGTAAAGTATATCGATGAGATAACTATTATATTAGGATGGATTGATGAATTGTTGATTAAGGGAATTGGTTAATTATCTTCAGTTGAATTAAACTCAAATCAAATCAATGAATTAAAGAATAAAAGAAGATAAGAAATAGATCTAATAAAATTATTTCATTAGAGAGATAATGAATTATTTATATATAAAATTCAACAACCTTTACTTTTGCTTGATATAGCTTTCCTGTTAAGCATAAAGCTCAACTGACTTTCTTTCCTTTTTTTTTTTTTCTTTTCCTTGAACCTTTCAATTAGGGATATGGATCCCGATAAGAAGGGAACTGGCGGTGCAATAGGGCGATTTATCTTTATCTTAGCCAATCACAGCTGCAATGCACCCGAAAAAGAAATCCATAATACTTTAGTTGTGTGCAGGAGCTATATGGCCCACCGGAATCAATAATCCGTTAGTATTATTTTGTGTTTTATTCTTTTTTTTTGTTTATTTTTTCTACAACTTTGTATTAACCGAACCTCTCATAGTTGATGGTGAGACCTAGGACCTGTCCTGTATGGACATATTAAGCACCTCTCTTATCAGCAAGCCCTAATTAAAAAACCGCTAACAGCATCATATGAAAAATAGACTATGTGATGTTTGACATATTGGAACCAATAGACTAATTGCCTCAATGAGTTAATGAAATACAATAAATTGCAATTCGCTCAATGGAATTGACTGCAATTTACATTGCAATACAATACATGATAATACAATGTAATATACACGAGTTCTATACAATCCCCAGATTAAAGGTATTAGGAAACAAAAATAATAAAATTAATATATTAAAATAATTGTTGTACTCTATAGTTAGTAACTAAAAATTTACAAAAAGTTATCTGTTACATTCATAAAGGGCCAAGTAGTATTTGTCTAAACTCCATGTATAAAGTGGAGTTGTTTCTTATCGTACCTACCATGTAATTTGTAGCATTTAAAGTCAAAAATCACAAAATGACTTCGCTACAACCAATAATAATTAATTAGATCATAATCGGTACTGTATATAGAGCCCTACTATTCATAAGGTTTAGCCTCTTGGCCGGAGTCTTTAATAAATTTCGCACCGGAGCCGCTGCAATTTAATATGGAGGAGGGGGGCCTTCCTAATTAAGTAATTGACTTGACTAGTATTAGAGATAATTTGTCGAATAGTTCAAGCTATCAATCTACTTAGAAATTAATGAATTAATGAATGAAAGGTTTGTTTCGAACTTTAGACCTTATCAGGATCAATAATCCTTATTGTACGCCCATTTCGACCCTTACAGACAATTACTTCTATGCTTTATTCTCCATTGACACAATTCTCTGTTAATTACCCTCCTCGAATATTGAAATTAATTAATATTTAATATTATTATTAAATTATTATTGTCTTTAATTTCCCCCTCCCACCCCTCATTTCAACTCAACATAACTCCTTTTATCGAGGCACCAATTAATTTGCATTTTGTTTTAGGGGTAATATCACTTGATACTTAATTCACGATAAGGAATATTCGAATCGTTCGTTATCTAAACGAGTTTAATTTAGGTTTGATATGTTCTCTTTTATTGTTTCTATTAATTAATCCCATTAATGCAATATACTGCTTTACATTAATCCACGTTGGATACACTAAGCTACTACGTTCTATAGTATTCTATTACTTTTCGTTAATATTTATCTATTCTACACAATCAACAACACTCAATTGTGCTACCTCCTATTTTTGGGTACAAACCAAAGACTTTCTTATCTCGCATATCTATTTTCTTAACACAAAATAGAAACAATTCTTCTCTGATTAGATCGGACTTGACTATTTGCAATCCTATATGGCTTTATTTATTTATTTAAATGTATTGTATAAATATATCATGTGTATTAATCGGGTATATACGTAATAGCAATTCAAAAAAATATATAGACAATAACAACTCTTATGAAAGTGGATCCTTTTACAAATCTGATAGAAGTAAACATGCAAAGACTAAAGAATACGAATTAGACCATAAGGACCCTCGACTAAGTGTATTCGTAAAATATAACAAAGCAATAAATAAATAAATAATTCAAATAAATAATTCAAATAACAATTGTCCGGTATGAAAATATAATTATTATCATATCCGAATATGGTAATCTTCAACTTTTTTGGTTTACTCACGCTACTAATTTAGCAGCCTAAATTTCAAAAATTGGGGTAATCATAATAACTAAATAGGAAAAGGAATGTGAAATATTACAGTGAGTGAATGATTTGGTTTTTCTATTTTATTTATTTTCAATGTTCATGAACTTCATCTTTAGGTTCTTTGGGAATTGAATCTTTAGGCTCTTCAGCGACTTGTTCGTTGATTGGATCCACTGGTTCTTTATATTCAACTTCTGGTTTTGCTTCTTCCACTGGTTCTTCCACTGTTTGTTCCACTGGTTCTTGATGTTCAGCTACCGGTACTGCTTCCTCTATTGGTTCAGCTGGCTTTTCAACTGACTCTACTGATTCGGCTGGTTCTTCGACTGGTTCTTCGACTAGTTCTTCAACTGGTTCTTCAACTGGCTCTTCGACTGGTTCTTCGACTGGCTCTTCGACTGGTTCTTCGACTGGCTCTTCGACTGGTTCAGGTTCTTCAACATTTTCAGCCACAACTTCAGTTTTAGCCTCTGGGACTTCCTCATGAATATCTTGTGATTCAACCTCAGGTTCAATTTGAGATTCTTGATGATCATTTGCATTTTCATGAGACTCCTCAATGCGTTGAACAGGTTGTTCACTTTTTTCTGCCTCTTCAATTAATTGTCTAACCAATCCTTCACGTAATTGGAATGCGACATTTGCTTGAGCTCTAACTAATCTAAGATAATCATCATTATCACGATTAACATAATTTATATGGAATTCAATATTAGTTAAATAATCATTCCAATCATGTAATCCAATAACATCTTCAAATGTGGTGGTTACATTTCCATCATTATAATTGAATTGTTCAGCATTATCATAAATGAAATCACGGAATTCAAATATTTCTTCTTTAACTTTATGAAATCTCTTCCAAAATTTCCATGAGACATTATTTTCATGTTCAGCATCATTAGATTCTTCATCTAATTCTTCAATTAAGTTAGACAAAGTCTTTGAAAATTCTTTAAAAGTTGATTCTGAAAAGGATTCTAAAATATCAATAGTATCTTGAATAACCTTGAAATATTCAATAATGACTCTTTCATGATTATCAATTAAAATCTGTTTAATTTCTTGGATTGCTTTAACATATAAATCATTAGTAGCAGAAATATCATCTCTAATTTCTTGACGACTTATTGTTTCAATACTTGTATCGCTAGTAGCCTTTATATTTTCAAAATCTTTATTGATTTCTCCAATCTTCTTATGTAACTCTTGATACTTATAATGACTTTCTTTATGTAATTTAGTAAAGATATTAGTAACAAGCGGTTTAATAGTTTCAAGAGTTGAATTAATGATAGGTTTCATTTCAATTTCAAGATTATTGGAGGCTAATTGAAGAGTCTTATTGACTTTAGTTTCCCAACGAGATAATTCTTGATGAATCTTTTCAACTTTAGGGTTAACAGGAGGTTCTGCTTCTTCGGTAGCCTCAGTGACAACAGTTACAGTAGAAGTGAATTGAATGGTGATTGTTTCTTCTTCTTCTTCATCATCATCATCATAAACATCATCATCATCCTCATCATAGACTTCAGATGGCACTTCACTCTCTTTTTCTTGTTGTTTTTCTTCTTCACTAGTGGAAACTTTCTTATCCTTGGAGACTTTATTTAAAATATCCTTTACTAGTTCAACAATATTTTTTTTTGATTGTTTGAAATTAGTTGAAGTTTCATTAAATTTGACCAAGTTTTTAAACTCTTGCTTAATAAATTCAGTCTTTTCATGAAATTTAAAAGAAGTCTTTGTATCTTTAACAGTTTGAATAAAATTCTTATAAATTTGAACAAAATCATTAACATATTTAATTGAAATTAACTGTTCCAATAATTCTGTAAAGTATTCCCAAATACCTAATTTGGCAAGTTCATCATAAGCCAAAGTTGAATAAATATATACTTGATTACTTAATAATCGAATATAAAGATCAACTTTACTATAAACTAAATTAACTTTATCTGTAAATTGAGGGTATAAAGTTGTTGAAACATAAGTATCAATAGAACTTATTACTGATTGAGTCTTATCAATGACTAATTGAGATTTTTCATTTAATTCCCATTTTTCAGTCAAATCAAGTACTGATGATTGGAATTCATGTAAATTATCAAGGATATGATAAGAATCATCCAATTGAATTAATGATGGTTCAATATATTGTTGATATTTTGGTAAAATGGTTGTATGATAAATTGGCTTTAAATATTGATGACTAAGTTGACAAGTATGATGAAGTATTGGAGATAACTGATTGGTTGAACTAAATGATGAATTAATATCATTAATTGGACAAATATATGTCAATGTATACGCGAGGTATGCCACTATCCCACTTATAAGGAACAAGTGAATCTTGAAACCTCCTGACATTGTGGTTAGTGTTGGGTTGGTTAGTTAATTTTTACAAGGATTTTATATAACAAGTGGTTAATACTTTTTAGTATTCAATTATTTTAAAACTCTTGCTTATCAGCTTTTGCTTTTGAATAACAGGATCAGTCGTCAATAGGGCCTTGTGTGCTTTAGTGATCTTCGAGTCACTTTTTCTCGCCATAGTATTTGATTGTTGTTAAAATCATGGGCCTGTATGCAGGAGCCGTCATCACCTCAAACTATGGAGTAATAGATAGTGAATGATTGACTGATTTAATGAATGATTATTGATTATTCTATGATTGATTGAATGATTCATCTGATGCTGTTGGTTCTTGTGAACACTACTAGTACGCATAAAATATATAGCAATTAAGTCATTAGGAAGGTAGTTTCTGCTGGTGCAGCTGAGCTAAACTTATCTCATCCCCATGATTCTCATTTTTCACTATTGCAGCCGTATACACTTTTTGCACGTTTCTTAGAGTAATTGCGTTATAATTAGTACGCAAAATTTGATAGCTATTATAGTTTTTACTTTAATCAGACTGTAGTGCATGTAGTAGGACGTATTGATCCTATTTGATATGACTGAAGACTGAATCTATGCTACGGTGGTTGCGATACTCTCCTCCTACAACGTGTCAAGTGATACAAACTGAGAAATTATTGACACAATCTCCAATCTATCAATAGAAGCCTGTAACGGTATTATTGCCTCATAGAAAAAAGTTTGGTTTAGGAAAAGTTTACATAGTACAGTTTGACACTGCAAAGATTGACATAATTAGCAGTAGTTGCGTTTGCTTGTTTACGGAACATACTACCACAAAACCAGAACAGGGCTCAATATAAGTGATAAATCAAATTACCTGTTTTTACAATTCGTTCTGTCTAACGGCTTGGCGCCTCATATTCTCCAATAACCAATTGTTCTAAAACTTTTTATGCCGGCCACCCCACTTAAAAATTATTAAATTAAAGTTTTAATTTTGTGGAATTTCACTACCAAATTAGGTATAAACCGAATCAAGAATATACTTGCGAATATTACATGCTATTTCAATTACGTATATCTTATAAAGCAACGTAAATACTTACAACTTAAGATTGCTTATACTAGCAATATATGTATAATTTGTTTTTGGTATAGTTTAGTATTGTATAGTATAGTATACGTTAAAGCATAGAATAAACAACACAAACAACTAAATAAAATAACTATGGTTGCGAACTTTTCCCCTGACTCACGCTCCACTCATGAGCTCACTTGGTCTCGAGAGAAACAATGAAAACAATATTGCCCGCCTGAGTGATCACCAAGGTACTCAAACTGTAGTCTAGAATATGTGTATACCAATAATAATAGATATTTATAGCCCCAAAATGATTCCGAAAATTCTCACGAGTTAAACAATGCAACCCACTCTTAGCGAAAATTTTTTTTTATCTACTACTATATTATACCGAGAAAGCAACCATACTAATTTACGGATTACTGCCTGCTTATTTCCCCGTACATATAATTACAGTCGTTTGGAACTATAAATTTAAGGCTAATTTAAATTTACTTAATTTTAATTTTAGTAGTAATTCGGGTCAATAATTTCAATTCAATTCAATTTCACTATATACATAATAATTAATCCGTACAATTAAGTAAACTTAAGTTTTAACTGCGGTACTCCATATATAAATGAATTTGTTTGAATAAACTTTCAGTGTAGTATATTTTTCAAATCATTCTAGCATACAAATTTTCACTTCAAACTAATACCTTTTAAACTTTGTAGATTCAATTCACTTCATAACATTTCCTAACAAAATCATAGCATAAATAACTAACTAATTAACTAATTAAATCATGCCTCGTCGAAATTCAAATGCTCCATCAATTCCAGTTATTGCAACTATTGATGTAGGTACTACATCCACTAGAGCTATATTATTTTCAGAAAAGGGAGAAGAAATAGCTAAACATCAAATTGAATATTCTACAACAGCTTCAGAAGCTCCTGATGAATCTACTAATACTGAACAATTTAGAAGAAGATCTTCATTAATGAGACATAATGAACCAATCTTTACTGCTGAAGGTATTGCTATTTCTATTACTGATGATATTGAAATTGAAAATAATAAGGCTAGTGTAGGTCCAACATTAAGATTTCCTCAACCTGGTTGGGTCGAATGTATGCCTGTTCATATCTTAGCCAATTCTGTTCAATGTTTAACTGCCTGTTTAATTACTCTTCGAAAGATCAATCAAAATCCTAATTTAAAAGTTAAATATAAAGTCAAAGCTATTGGAATTGCTAATATGAGAGAAACAACCATTGTATGGTCTAGAAAAACCGGTAAACCTTTAAGTGGTGGTATTACTTGGACAGATACAAGAACTTCAGAAATTATTCAACATTTAGAAAGAATTACAGATGAAAAAAAGAAAGAAGAATTGAAAGCTAAAACTGGTTTACCTTTATCTACTTACTTTTCAGCAGCAAAATTAAGATGGTTATTAGATAATGATGATATTATTCGTGAAGAATACGAAAAGGGAGATGGAAATCTTATGTTTGGTACAGTAGACACATGGTTAATTTATCATTTAACTCGTGAAAAGAATTTTGTTTCAGATGTAACCAATGCTTCCAGAACTTATTTTATGGATCTTGAAACAAAAGATTATGATGATGAATTATTAGAATTTTGGGATATAGATCCAACTAGAATTAAATTACCAAAGATTGTTTCAAGTTCAGAATTTTATGGTAGTTTCACATCACCAAATTTATCTCATTTAGGATTTCACAATAAGATCACTCAAGAAGCTTATGATATTCTTAAAACTATTCATGGAACTCCTATTTGTGGTTGTTTAGGTGATCAATCTGCATCATTAGTAGGTCAATTAGCTGTAAAACCAGGATCTGCAAAATGTACTTATGGTACTGGTTGTTTCCTTCTTTATAATACAGGTACTAGGAAATTAATTTCTGAACATGGAACATTGACTACTTTAGGTTATTGGTTCCCCACTTTAAAAGGTGATGCTGGAGAACCTCATTATGCATTAGAAGGTTCAATTGCTGTGGCTGGTTCTATTGTCCAATGGTTGAGAGATAATTTAAAATTAATTGAAGATGCCAAAGATATTGGACCCTTAGCTTCACGAGTTGGAGATTCTGGTGGAGTAGTTTTCATTCCAGCCTTTTCAGGTTTATATGCTCCATATTGGGATGGTGGCTCAAGAGGTACAATTTTTGGTATGACTCAATATACAAGTTCAAGTCATATTGCTAGAGCTGCTTTGGAAGGAGTTTGTTTCCAAGTTCGGGCAATTTTAAGAGCCATGGCCGAAGATGCTGGTGGTTCAAAAGATTTCTTAGAAGAAGCTTTAAGTTCACAAGATGAGAATCAACCACTAAGCCAATTAGCTGTAGATGGAGGTATGTCTAAAGCAGATGAAGTTTTACAAATTCAAGCTGATATTTTGGGGCCATGTGTTACCGTCAAGCGTGCTGCAATTTCAGAATGTACTGCTTTAGGTGCAGCCATAGCTGCTGGATTATCATTCAAGAATGAAGAAGAAAGAATTTGGAAAGATTTTGATGATGTAATTGAAAAGATAGATGGTACAGGAGATGATTCCACTAATAAATTTGTTGCTAAATTACCAGATGTTGAGAGAAGAAGAAATTGGAAAAGATGGGAAAAGGCAGTTGATAGGGCTAAGAGTTGGTTAGAAGATTTAGATTAAATACATTTTAAAAGTAAAGATATTTACTAATGCATGATTTATTCCATATGTACCTAAGTATATATGTTTATGTAGATGATAGACAATTATAATTAAATGAAATTATTCTTCAAAACTGCTATTGTAATCATCAATATCAACAATATCACTTTGTTCAGAAACATCGCTATTTTCATAAATAACATTTAAGTGATCTACATGATGACTATTATCGAAAGAAAGATTGTCGAAGTTGAATGAACTATTGATCAAATCTTCTTCACTTGACTCCTTTGATATGAAACTTTTGGCTAAGATATTCTTGGAAATACTATTTATGGTATTATTGAAAGAATCATTTAATTTATTGAAATTCTCATTTGTCTTCTTTGGTGATAAGTTTTCTAATACTTCATTAAAAAATTTAGATGTTTTATGACTTAATTCATTGGGTGTAGGCATTATTGGAGATAATCCTTTGGTATTATTGATATTAATATTTGAATTGAACATTCTTGAAACAGATTCAATTTCATTTTTGAAATTGGCTGAGAGGTTCTTATCTACTATAAAGGAAGCTTTCTTCTTCAAAGTATCAATGCTAGGAAATTTGCTTTCATTATATTTGGTAGGCAGGGTTGGTGGAGACTTCACAATTCTAATTTGATTAAGTTGTTGATTAGTTTGTAAATGCACTTGTTTATATATATCTGCATTATTAGCAAGATTATCATTCTTTAATTGTTGAATCTTTTCTTCTCTTTTACAATTTTCTAATTTAGTAGATAATTCCAATAATTCGAATTTAATTACTTGGACTTGTTTTTCATGATGCAATAATTCTTTTTGTTTATCCTGATATTGTTGGAGTAATTGTTGTTCAAGTTCAAGATAGTTGGGTCCGTTATTGGAGTCTGATTTAATTGGAGAATTTTCTTCATTCTTATCTGAAATAGGTATATAAACTGGTAATCCTAATTTTCTAGGACTAGAAGGATTAGTTGAATTAGTAGATCTAATTGGAGAAGAATTGGATGATAAAGCAAACTTAACTAATCCCGTAGATTCACTGATGATTCTTTCCTTATCTGATTTAGTTTGAGTTAAAGTTTTCATATTGGGTGAGTATGATACGTTTGATACTGGAGTTAAGATTGAATAAGATTTTCTTTTATTTAATCTACTAGGAGTTTGAGGATTCTCCTTATTATCACTCAGTACATCAGTATAATTCATTCTATAAGTAAATGGAGTAAAGTTCTAAGTAGAGGCTTAATTAAATAGTAAAGAGAAGTAAAGAACTTATTTAAGAAAAAATGAATGACTTATCAAATATCAACTTCACAACTGAAAAAAACATTGTTAATACAAAGTATCCCCTTACTACTACTCCATCTGATCTCTGCGGAATCAATTCCATCTATTATGTCGGATTCATTCATGCAACTAATTTAACTTTAAAACATTCATACTTCACTCACATCCTCATACAAATCACAAATTAAGACAAAACAATAACATTGACATTTCAAATCTTTTCAATTTTTTGCAATTTGCCAATAGCTTTACCTAATTAGGAAAGGTCATAACAAACAGCTCGTTACATACAGGTACATCAAAAAATTTGATTTATTTTGTTGTATTTTATTTAATATTTAATATTTTAATTAACTTACCTAAATTATGCAGGACGAAAACTTTATGTTTCCATCACGTGCGAGACGGAAAAAAAGTTCACCATCCTCCGTCTGGGTAAGTTCTAACTGAATTTTCCAATGATATAAATGACTTTGCTTTTGCCACGGTTAAGTTTCTAGATATATTTATAATTAATTAGTTACATTTCCAAATATTAAATTTGGAATTGAATTATTTAAAGTATCATTTAACTCATCTATTCAGTTTATTTGTGTCACCAGATCAAAATCAGATCAGTCGGAGATAATTTTAGAAGAGCATTAAACTAAAGAATGGCCTTATTTGCAAAAATCAAATGCTTCTTAGCATCATTTCTTTTATTTTACACTATATACTTGTATAACTATAAGTGTGTTGAATTAAAGGAAACTTCTTTTGAACATGCTACTGAAACTGTTTTCCATCCATTAACTCATCATCATAATCAATTATGTGAATCATTGGAAATTGGAACTAACTTTATTCAACCATATGTTGTTAAAGTTCAAGGATTTTTAGATGAACACGTTCATTCTCATCCATTATTCAAGCAATATGAAATCCATGAAAAAATTGTTGCTGGTCAAGATGCTTTTGGTCAATATGTTTACCCATATGTTTATCAAGTTTTCCAAGCTGTTGATGCTGCTGAAGTTGTTATCTATGATCAAGCTACTGAACACTATGCTACTCTTAAAGCTTTATATGAAGAACACTTTGGTTCTAAATAAATATAAAGTTGACGCTCATGTGATTAGTATAAATACATTTCATCGAGTTTGAAGAAAGCGAATTAAATGACAGATACAATCAAAGAATACGTCCAAAATACAATTTTTTTTATCAGGTAATCTGATAAGCAATTGATGAATTTTCTTTTTATATCATGCTCTAACGTTGTAATTACAGTTTTGTTTCTTTTATTCTACATTTCAGCTTTGATCTACTTCATTTTACGCTTATGCTTGTATAGTATTTATTAGTTCATAGTTAAATTTTTACTCTTTTTCAATATACATTATACCAATTATTATATAGTAAATATTAATAATATTATTTTTACAATTACTACCATTCCCTATTGCATGGTTATGAAACAGTAAAAGTGAAATTGCTGCTAGTATCTGTTACCGTAAACAATGACAGCTGGTGAAAGTCGTGTACCGATCCCAGCCGACTTTGTGTCAAATATGGGGTAATAGACCTTAAAGAGTATGAAGTCCAGAGTTGATTAAACATTGAATATAAAAGTCATATTTTGAGGGTTATGATGGTTAATGAAACGTCATGGTTATTGCCCAATGTCAATGTCAATAACCAATCGGTAGAACTGGAAATTGAAGAAAATCCTGTTCAACATGTACATACTAAGAGATTACTTGAATCTAGACATATTGAAATGATAAGTCTTGGAGGTATAATTGGTACAGGACTATTTATAGGTATAAGAAGTCAATTAACTAATGGACCAATTATAAGTCTAATTTCTTATGGATATGTTAGTATTATTTGTTATACCATAGTTCAATCCGTAGGAGAAATGTCTTGTTATATGCCAATTAATGGATCATTATGTCAATTTCAATTTAAATTTCTTTCAAATAGTATTGGATTTTCAATTAATATCATATATTGGTTAAGTTGGTCAATAACATTAGCATTAGAATTATCATTAATTTATGAAATGCTCTTATTTTGGCAAATCCCATTCATAAATAATAATCAAACTTTAGTAATATTTAGTATATGGATAATTTTAACAATATTTAATTTATTCCCTGTAAATTATTATGGAGAAATTGAATTTATAATTTCAATTATTAAAGTATTTTTCATAATATTTTGGATAGGATTAGCTATTTATTTAATAATTATTAAAGATATTGGATTTAAAAATTGGGATAGTAAATTTATTTGGGGGATTGATACAATTCATATAATTAAAGATCCTTTCCAATCTAAACTTGTAAATATATTAGGATCATTAGTTGCCAGTTGTTTTACTTTTCAATCAATAGAATCAGTAGCTATTTGTTCAGGAGAAATTCATCATGCTCATAAATCACTTCCAAGAGCAATAAAATATGTATTAATAAGAATAATTATATTTTATATGATTACATTATTCCTTTTAACATTATTAATAAAATGTAATGATCCAAATTTATCAAATGATCAAAATGATATATTTTCTTCACCATTTTTAATTGGATTAATTAATGCTGGAATAAATTCATCTTCATTTATATTAAATGCATTTAATTCAATAATTATAATTTCAATGATATCAGCTGCAAATTCTAATATATATTTTGGATCTCGATGTTTAATATCAATTATTGAAACTAATTTTAATATTAATATATTTCCAAAATTTCTTAGTATTACAAATACAAGGGGAGTTCCATATCCAGCAATTTTATTAACTTCAAGTATTGGATTAATTTCATTAGCATCTAAATTTAAGACTATAGAAATATTATTTAATTTATTAATTAATTTATGTGCTACTTCGGGATTAATTATGTGGTTATGTATTCTGATAAGTTATTTAAGATTTTGTTCTGCTCTTAAATTTAATAATGTTTTATATGAAAATCTTCGATTTCATTCAAAATATCCTAAATTATTAAAGTTATTAAATTGGTTAAGTATTGGTAGTATTATTATAATTATATTAAGTAATGGATTAGTTAATATTTGGAATTTTAATTGGGATAATTTCATTAGTTGTTATTTAACTCTGATCATGTTAGTTAGTATGTCACTTTTCTTATCATGGTATTGGAATGAACCATTACTTCGATCAATTGATACTATAGATATCTTTACTGATCAATCACCTTTTGCATTTACTAAATAGATACCGATTAAATATTAATATTAATACTATACAAAGAAAGAGATGCTAACACAATTAAATATACATACACAAACAGTTAATCACAAAACACATCCACACTTACATCGTCACTCACATCCTTAATCAGAAATAACTCCTTCATCATCATCATCATCCATAAATCCATGATATTCAATATCAAATGGATCATTTGGATCTATTGGATCATTTATTCCTCCATCATTTTTATTTTCATTTTCAGCATAATTATCTAACCATGGATTATTATTAAGGAATAATTGTTTGTTAACTTTTAAAAATTCAATAGCTTCATTGGCATTAGTATATGAATAACCATTACTTACAATTTTAAATATAATTTTAAAATAATTTATAAGAGAATTTAATCCTCTTAAATATCCCATATCGGGTAAATTTGGATGATAAGGTGGAATTGTTGGATTAATAATTTCCAGATCAGGTATAACTGATTGAGCAAAATCAATAATTCGAACTTTTATATCATTATCATTATTATCTCCACCATCATACATTAATAAAATCGAAGATCCATACATTCTATAACCAATTAATGTTGAAAATATTGAATATAATTCTTGTAATTGAATAATTAAAGTCGGAATTTTCAGTAAAATTGAATAATTATCTCGACCATTATATAAAAATTTAGTTAATATTTTACAAAATTGTATACCAATTTTAAGTCTTCTACCAAAATATTTATCCTTTATAATATGTTGATTCTTTATATCATTTCGTTTAAATATTTGTAATCCACAAACTCTTACACCTAATTTTCTTGATGTAGTTGATAAACATTTACTTCTTTGAGATTTTTGTTTAGATTCACTTGCTTCAATTCCATATTGTCTTGTCCCCATTTTTAAATCTAATACACATGGAGTTTTTAAATTTGTAGTTAAATCTTCTAATAATATAAATCTTTCAAATCTTGTATGTTTTCTTAATATTGGTAAGGGACCACCAAATTCTTCAGTCACATTTTCATTTTCAGTCACATTTTCATTCTTTTGATTATTATCATTATCTAAAGATGAATTATTAGAATTTAATATAGGTTGTAAATTGGGTGAAGAAACTACTGAATAATCCAGATGTTGCTTAGATTCTTCATCATCCATAGCAAATATATCATCATGAGGGTTATTTGTAGTTGGTAAATTAGAATTATTATTATTACCACTTTGTAATTTTAAAGTTGGATTGAAAACTTCTTGTAAAACTTGAACTTGTAAATCAATATTAACTGATGTAGCACCAAGATTACTAAAATTCCCACTATTAAGACCAGGAGAATTTATTGAAGAAGATACTGAATTATTATGAAAACTATTATGAAAACTATTATTTACAGAAAATGCTCCGCCTACAGAAGATGGAGCTTCACCATTAACAATTGAATCTGGATCAGGTGAAGGTAAAGAATTAGAATAATGATGCCATAATGAATCAGGTATAATATGTTTATTATCATCCAATACAACTTCTGGAGGTAATTCATTTTCTTCAAGTTCATAATCTTGCAGTAACATTTGTTTTCGTTTAATTTCTATCCCTCGAGGACTATTAAATCTTGAAATAGATTTCTTTTTCTTTAATGGAACAAATTCTTCAACAATTTCAGATTTATCTCTATTATAATTATTATTAGAATTATCTCTTTCTTCATTTATAGTGATGCTATTATTATTAATATTATTAATATTATTATTATTATTTACAGAAGTATTATTACCATTATCATCCTCAAAATCATAAGCATTTTCAGAAATTAAACTAGAATAACGAACATTAAGTACTCCAATATATTTGGGCATAAAATTTAATAATTCTTGATGCTTTAATTCCACAGTTTCATAAAATAAATTTTCTCTATTAACCAATGCTTTACATACTGCTCGTTTAGAAAAGCTAAAGATCGCTGTATGACCACCTACTTTATTTTTAAATGGTCGTAATTCAACAGCTAGGGGGAAGGATTCATTCAATTGAGGCGAATGAGGATGTTGTTGGTATCGTTGTTGATGTTCATGAGGTTGATGAGTATTATCATTGGTAATGGATTCAATTTGATTAGTATTTATATCATCCTTATAATGCTTGATTTCCAATATTGGTGATGATGATCTAGATAATTTAAGGATAGTTTTCTCAAAATCTACAAATTTCTTAGAATTAGTAGTAGTTGAATTATTAGTAGAATCTGGTTGATCCTTTAGAACAGTATCATTAACATTAACATTAGTTATATCACCATTTGACAGATGATCGAATTCAACATCGGCTGTAAGATGCTGTAGATGTTTATATGAATCATTAATAAGTTCATGTTTATGGTGATCTATATGATTATTAAGTTGATTAGAAGGAATGGTGACAATTGATTCATGATTTCTAGTAATAGTAGTTGAAGTATCATAATTAAAGATATCTGATTTTTGATCTGCTGGAGTATGAGGAAAGTAAGTTGCAGAAGAGACAGGTTCAAGGCCAATGGTTTGAGTATCTACTTTAACTATATCATCAGGAATTAATGGTTCATTGGAACTAAGAGGAGATGATTTATATGTATTAGTTGTTATAGTATCTTGAGTTTCTAAAGATATTGTATTATCACCACGAGGATGAGAATTATCATCTTCAGATGTACCATTAATTGATGAAGTAGGATGACGAAATAATCGAAGTGAACGAGCAGCTTTTCTACCAGATATTGAAGTTCCAGTTAATGTTAAATCAGTAGTTGAAGAATGATTTGACATGGCAGATTCACTTATTAATGATGCAGAAGGATTTGAAGGATTTGAAGAATTTGCACTGGGTTTTGAAGGTAGACCTGGAGATTGAGATGGTTGTGAGTAATGTGGATTGGGCAAAATCATCGATGTAGATGAATCAGAGATGGGCCTGTCCATGTTTAAACTAATAGTAGTAGTAGTAGTAGTAGTTGATGAAGTATACTTCTTCAGGATTATAGATATATAATATATAATTAGGCATAGAAACCTCCACTACAACAATGATGAAACTTTAAGAACCGATGGAATGTCATACATAAACTTTTTGTGTATGGTGTATTGGCCCCTGTAACAGTAAATGGTGATCTATTTATGATATCTAGAGATAAAAAAAAAAGATGATTACCGTAAACTTAACGATGAGAAGGAAAAATGAAGGTAAGTTAAAGTAAGAATGGTATTAATGAACACGCGTGGCTGTAGCCTGTATTATAATACAAGACACTATATAATAACTAGTAAAAGCCAAGATGTAAGACCAAGAATAACAAAAGAAGAGTTGTCAGTGATGTGATAACTGTTTAGATTTTTCGTTGCTCATTTGTATTTTCTATTTGTGTATACTGTACATTTATGAGCTACCAAGCCCAGATATTTCTTTTTTTAGTGAGTGTGCCGCAAATTCCTTTGCGACAATCGCATTTTAGCGGGAATGCAGTGTGAGATAATTAGTGAGTGAGTAATGTTACTGATGATACAATACTACAAAACAAAACACCATAATTATTAACACTACAAATACCATTACAGACTAATAGGACATCTGGTAAAGGTGTGTATCAATTTACTGTAACAAATAATCTATGAGCCCATCTATAGCCACGCTAACCTTATCGTCAACTATACTACTTCTACGCCAACAACGTGGTTAGTGAGATGATGACGACAAATATCTTTTCCTCGCTTCCCCCCACAATATATAATTGGAATCTAATTATGTACCACGCATTGTAAAAAAGCCCAAGACCCAAGGCCCAGCCCACCATCTGCCATCTACTGTTCTTTGCCCACCTGTCTGCCTAACTGTCTTTATTTTGTTATTATTGTTATTATTATTATTATTATTGTTTTTGTTTTTGTTTGTGTTGTGTTGTGTTGTGTTGTGTTGTGTTGTGTTGTGTTGTGTTGTGCTGTGTTCAACTCCATCTCTTTGATTTATTCTATGCGCATCCCACGCTTCTGCATTGTCATTGCCATTACTTGTCCCCTTAATAGATGTAATTTTTGACATACTTATTCTTACTCTATTTTGTAGAATTTTATGTCACGATTGCTACCGTTAGCGGCATGGTCAATTATTATTATTGTTATTATTAATATTATTTTTATTGCTAATATAGACCCTGTAACCCAATTTTAGTATTGATACTGTAGTACCTGTTGATCAATTCTACCTTAATTTATTTTTCAACACCCATTTTAGCAACAGAAACTCATACTCGCTTCTACTTCATACTTCTACTCTATATTATATTCTTCTCTATTACCAGTTCCATCACTACACATTTTGCATCCCCATAAAAATGGTTCTTATTACTTTTGTGTCATCTTATACCAGGAGGCGGACATTTAATAAAAAGGACCCGCCAAGACTTTTTAAAGTCACGTGAAAGAATAGATGAGTTGCTAGATCTAGATGTAGATCTAATTTAAGTTCATGTAAAGGGTTAGGTGCAAATATTCTTCAAACCTCAATGGTATTAGAAATAGCTTGTCATAAGTAGTAGTACTTATTAATCTAATTATAGTAAATAGTAAATATCTGAAAAGAAAACCTGTGTTAATATTTCAATTACACAGATGTAGGAATATGTGACAAAATTTGTTTGTTTGTAGCAACAAAAATAGAATTTCTCTTGTAATGGAAGTTAATACCTAAAAGGAAAGGGGGTTACTGTCAATTATTAACTTTAACTATTAATGCCGAAATTATAGTCGGTATGCAATATGATCTTCACATATGTCATCATACTAATATGTGTCCGACTAACAGTTTGTCAAGACCCTCTTATATATAATGAGGCAGACATAGTCCTGAAGGATCTGAGCAATTTAACTAATCAAAAAGAATTTATATATAGTGAACAGCAGTTTGAAGGTTTAATAGAGTTTGAATATAATTGGGATTTTAATCAGACGAACCAAGAGAACATGCAATTAATAGATGATTTAATTGATCAAGTATCATTATTTCAAGAAGATCAAAAAATTATTATACATAAATATAGAGATGATAATTTCCAACAAAGAGAAAATGCTACATTTCTAATGTTATGTAGAAATTCCGAATTAATAGATGTGTTGGAGACTATTCAAAGTGTTCAAGATCGATATAATAACAAATTCAATTATGACTATACATTTTTAAATGATAAACCATTCGATAACGAATTTATATATTTAGTTTCTTCATTCATACCATTTGGATCAATTAATTTTGGTTCTATACCTGAAGATCATTGGAGAGTTCCCGATTTCATTAATAGAAATAAATTATTAGCGAATTTAAATCAATCTAATGATACTATGTTATATGGAGATTCATTATCATATCGACAAATGTGTCGATTTTATCTGGGATTTTTCTATAAGCATGAATTAGTTAATCAATATCAATATTATTGGAGACTTGAACCTGGCATAAAAATATTTTGTGATATCGATTATGACGTATTTAAATTTATGAAAGAGAATGATAAACTATATGGGTTTACATTAACTATGTTCGAATATGAGCGAACCATACCGACATTATGGAAGAACTTTCAAGAATATCTTAAGTTACATTATAACAAACAATCACAGCAATTACTTAAATTAGTTACGAATCCTATAAGTAATACTTACAACCTATGCCATTTTTGGACGAATTTTGAAATTGCAAAATTATCAATCTATCAAAACTCTGAATATGAAAACTACTTCAAATTTCTTGATTCGAAAGGTGGATTCTTTTATGAGAGATGGGGGGATGCACCTATTCATAGTTTAGGTGTATCCATTGTAGTAGAAGAACCTCATCAATTACATTGGTTTGGAGATATAGGATATTATCATCAACCATATGTTCAATGCCCATTAAAGAATCAAGTATTTATTAATAATAAATGTTCATGTAATCCAGATGATGACTTCAGTTTCACAGATTTAAGTTGTACCAGCCACTTTTTAAATGTAATTAATGGAATTGAGGATAATTCTGTATAAGTAACGCATAAATTATATAGGCCAAACTCGTATATTGATTATTATTTAGATCTATGCATAATTTGTTCATGCACATGCTCAAATCGCAAATAAAAATTATCACAAAGATTGAAAATAGTAACAGCAATCGATTTAATATTAGAATGATAAGCGGCTACATCCGTAAAAGGGGGATTGTATAAACTCGCTAATTGTAAAATAATATAAAATACGAGAGCAAATCTGATAACAAGAACAGAAACTTTTACCCAATTTAAGACATTTGGCTACATCACAAATAATTCGCGTTAACCTTATTGAGTTGAATGGTACACTATATTCGTTTTATTTTTCGTTTTATTGTCTTTCACCAATGATTGTTTAGACTTGAAGAATATCCAAAATGCTTAAATTAATCCAGTGTATACCTATTTAAATCTATATATGGAATTGCAACAATATTGCCTTTATTTCATAAATTAATCATGTACTAAAGTTTAATATACTTTTGACCCGTTTCCACTAATACCCTTACTTTCCGTAAGAAAATCTTTTTTATTGTTATTTTAGTTTGCACCTACATTGTATGGTTATGGTCCGGCTTAAAATTGCACTACTACTACTACTGAAGCATAAGAAAAATCTGAAACAATGAGAATCAGATTTCTGCTATATAATTGTAAGTAGATTTGTATATATCTATGTAATAGTACTTCTGATTGTTGTGAGGGGGAACGAATACTATAGACACCCACAACCCCTTCCAAAAGTTAAAATAATTTCTTCTTTATGACCAACAATTTTGCCATCCTAATAAGATTCCTCGATCATTCTACATTATCTTTAAACTCGCTGTATTAGCCCATATCTAATCTAAAACTTATAATCTCAGAATTGCAGGGAAAAAGTTCCGCCTGAATAAACTACGAAAAAAAAAAACTTTAATAATATAATTATTATTTGGGTGAAAATTAGATACACAATTTGTTCAATTAATTCATTTCCTTCCATTTAACTTTATATACACATTTGTGTACTTATATTACGGTATTTATTACTTCTTTTCCTAGTGTTTATCTTTGGCGTCGTATATATTTGTTAACACTGAAGAAAATTGTTGGAGACTCATATACAGCTATAGTTCGCGTACTATTTAGAGTTACAGAACAGCAGTCAAGAGGAACACATAAGTTCAATTGGTATTATTACGTGATTGATATACCCAGCATTCCAATTTACTAAACATCCAATTGACCAGAAGCCTAGTGTCATAATACTCATATAAATATTCATCCATTCAAACATATGTATCATTAAGCTTCCACCAATAGATTACTTAAAACATCACTCATTGATTCAATCATTCATTCATTCCTTTATAATCATCCTAATCATCATAATCATAGTCATAATCAAAATCATCATTCACTCATTTGCATACAATAAGAATGCTCAAGCAAATATCACTAAGGATAAAGTCATATCTACGTCGAAGACATAAGTTCTCCTTAGTATATTCCTTCATATTCATCATAACCATCACTTACTTCATAATACTTCCCAACCTATCATTAATTCCCGATAACGATCCTTCTAATCATAACGACAATCATAATGAAGATCTCAACCCTCCAAGTGTACTAATCAATGAAAGCATAACCAACCTTTCTCAAGATCAAATAGGTTTTATAAAAACAGCATTTTTAAAAATAGCGTCATTGTTTGTATCAAAGACATCCAAGATTCATGGTAAGAAAGCTATAACTTCCAATTCTTATCCTAAATCAGACGAGAATGATGTTATAGGAAAACTTCAGCAAGCTGAAAAAGATCTTGAAGAAGAAGAACAGCAAGAAAGAGAAAATGATGGAACTAAAATCCAATTGACTCCAGAAGAAATGGAAGAGAAAAGACTTGAAATAGAAAAGAAACTAAGGATTATAAAATCATCCATGAAGAAACCAAATTCCAAATTACGTTATGACTACTTTCAAAAGATCTTCAAGAAATTTCATGATAATAAACCTAAAGTTCCCCCCTTGAATAATTATTCAACTTCGAAAAGAATTTATCATGCAAGATATGATACAGAAAATAAAGACAATAATGAAGACGATCAACGTTCAGAAGATGAGAAGGCATTCAGTGAATCCTATCTTTCACAATTTCTTCAAATTGATGATGAAGAACTTGAATCAATGACAGAATCTCATGCCAAATTACTTTCTAGCCTAGATGATACACCTCCAGAAGGTATATACCTGGGTAATGGTATAGTATTTGTTGGAGGTGGATCATTCAATTGGTTGACCTTATTATCTGTAAAGTCTATTCGAGCCTTAGGATCAGAGATGCCAATAGAAATTCTTATTCCAAAACTTGATGAATATGAATTAGATATTTGTGCAAGAATTTTCCCAGCTTTAAGTGCAAGATGTATTTATTTACCTTATGCATTGAGTGATCCAGATGCATCAGATTCTGAAGCAGAAGCAGATATTATTTCAAAATTTGAATTTAAAGGGTATCAATATAAAGCCCTTGCCATTTTACTTTCAAGTTTTGAAAATGTCTTACTTCTTGATAGTGATAATATTCCTGTTCACCGACCAGACTATTTATTTTCTAGTGAACCATTTACTAATAATGGATTAATTGTATGGCCCGATTTTTGGCGACGTGCAACTTCACCATATTATTATAAAATTGCTGGAATACCTATTAGTAAGACAGAAGTATTACCTAAGTATGATGAAGTTAATGGAGCTTATGTTCCATATGATGCTCCACCTTATGAAGGAGGCGATGATCATGAACATTTAAATCTTGACAGAATTCCATTGCATCAGAGGAAAGGTGCAATTCCTGATCCAACATCAGAATCGGGTCAATTAATGATTTCTAAATCGACACACAGTAAAGCATTACACCTTGCATTATATTACAATTTATATGGTCCAAACTACTTTTATCCACTTTTTTCACAAGGATCTGATGGAGAGGGTGATAAAGAAACATTTTTAGCAGCTACTGTAGCAGTAGGAAAACCATTTTATCAAGTTGCTAAATTTCTTAATGCATTTGGATATTTTAATTCGAAAAATGAATTCGAAGGTACGGGAATGGGCCAGTATGATCCTGTAGAGGATTATGAATATAATCAACAACGTCAATTATATCAAAACAATTTAAAGCAATGGGAAGTTCTTAAAACTAAAGATCATTTACTTAAAAATGGACCTAGAATATTATTTGTTCATGCTAATTTCCCTAAATTAAATCCCTGGAAATTAAAGAGTGAGAAAAAGATAATTGATAGTAAGGGAAATAGATTAAGATTATATGGAACAGGGATGAAAGTAAGAACTGGTTATGATTTTGAATTTGTTCAATGGTCAAATATGAAATTCTTATTATGTGATCTTAAAATTGAATTAATAACCTTTAAAGGAGTTGATAGAGTAGACCTTTGTAAAGAAATTCATGAACATCTACTATTTTTAAAATCAACCATGTCCTCCATGGAATGAGGCTTATATATATATATATATATATTTATATAATACATAGAATATTTGTAGATCCATACAATATTTATATCATACTTCGAAGGTTTAGTTATAGTACTACGGATAGTACTATAGGTGGATTTATGTCATTATATGCAGGCCAGACCAAATACATCCAAACAAAAGACACGATCTTTAAATTATTAGTGTCAATCAAAGTTGTATAAGAAATCATAAGGAAAACCATAAATATAATAACAAATGGCCATTCAATTCTTATATCTCTTGTCAAGACAAGGAAAGCTTAGGCTTGCGAAATGGTACGAGACCAAATCACAGAAGGAGAAGGCAAAGATTACGCGAGAAGTATCGACACTTATTCTTAGTCGTCGACCTAAGATGTGTAATGTTATAGAATACAAGGATATTAAAATCATATATAAACGATATGCTAGTCTTTTCTTTATAATTGGAATTGAGAGTGGTGATAATGAATTGATAGGGTTAGAAGTAATTCATAGATTTGTTGAACAAATGGATAGATTTTTCGGTAATGTATGTGAATTAGATATAATATTTGGATTTGAAAAGGCTTATCATATTTTAGACGAATTATTGATTGATGGTTATGTACAAGAGAGTTCGAAGAAGGAAATATTGAAGAGAGTAAATCAACAAGACGAATTAGAGAATTTGGATGAGTTTGATAATATATTAGCATAGTCTAGTATAACATAGCATAGATTATTATAAAGCATGTACATTGATTGTAACTGGGAAGACAAAAATTTGAATGTTAATTTGTAGAAATAATAAGCTGCAAGACTTGAAATTACGGATATATATCAATTAGTGAGTAAACAAAAAGTAAATGCTACATTCAAAAATTGACATATGTTAGTTTGATTGAGAAAATTCAGAAGACATAACCAGAAAGAGTAAGATAAATCTCAAATAGAAAAGCGCAATGTAAGGAGGTTTGTCAAAATTTCAGAGTCAATACATTGCTTAATCTATTGTTAGAAATCAACTCTTATTCATAGAATACAATGAAAGGGAAAGTAATATGGCAATAAGAAAAAGAAATGTTTGCAATTACAATGGATGGAATATCCATCATGATCATCTTGAAATATTCACTAAACATTTAACTAAATATGCATTGTCTCGTGTGGCCATAGATTGAATAATTGAGATGAGATCGTTTTAGACTGCTATTAGCAGAACATGCATACTATGCCATTCGATCACGAGTCAATTAGGTAGGTAAGAGGTCTGGAATGCATCGCTCGGTTAATAGCGAGACTCCTCACTAGCTAAAAATATATTTAATAATTATTTTACTTAACGGGTAAGCTCAAATAGGCAAGTCGAAGAATGAATAGCACAGTACAGTACAGCAACATTGGAACCGACGCATTAATGGAAAAATATTTATTAAAGGTTACTCCGTTATGAGTGTTTGGCACAAGCACAAGCTAGGTTAAGAAAAAATACAGCCCAAGTACAAAAGATAAAAAGTCCCTATCAGGGATTCGATGGTTTGACTTTTGAGATAATGCAAAGTTTACGATATTGCTAGCACACCTGTTTGTTAGTTTTGAAAAGAATAGAATAGAGCTGTACTTCAAAGAAAAATGTAACGACTTTTTCACTTTGTGATAGAAGGCGATTTTGACATTGATTGACCGAAATATTCACCTTGTTACGGTTAATCCCTCAAGTATACTTAAAATTACCCATAACATTCTCAAAAATACAGAGCCAACTACAAAATGAAACTACTGCACTGGCAAAGTACACGCAATTGGAATTGCCCTTTTATGAGAAATAAGTTCCTAATTGAGTAACTGATGAGAGTCAACTACGCTGAGGGATTTTTTTCATTTGTTGTTTTACCGTCTCGCTTTATTTTTACAGGTTATTGAAAACATTTTCCATTGAGTACGGTTTACATGTTAATACAAAATAATAAAGTCATGCAGATATAACCTGTAAACAGAAGGCATAACCTGCAAAATGGATAAATTTTTCCTGAGGAAATACCATTACCTCATACCTTTGTATATGCAAACTATTAAATCATCTCTAAAAAACTTAATATGGCAAAATTTTAGGTTTTGAATTCCAATTTAATTAGCGGTTCCTGGTTTGGTTTTCTTTTTTTTCTTTAGCATTGTTTAATACTATAATTTATACTTGTTAATGACTGCGCTCTTTCCCTTTCTGATTCTGTCCCCTTTAGCAAAAATTTTATCTTAGGTTTTTCTGTAAATAAATAAATAAATAAATAAATATCATTTGATTTTTCTATTTCCATAATTTTTATAATTTATTTCATATATATATGAAGTTGTTAAGTTGACTTCACCTTTATACATTCTTTCTTCTTAACTTATTCATTTCAATATTCATAGTACACGTCACATTTTTTAGGAAGTGTATTTTAGAAGACCCTTTACGAGATTTTCTACCACATTTTCTACCCCCTCCAAAAAGTTTTTTTCAGCCATTAATATTTTCAGTAGTTACGAGTATCAAACTGAACTCCAATAAAGTTGATTAAATTAAAACACTCAAGTATCAACTATCCACTAAATCTGAAAATTATTTGATTTCATTCATTTATCTATCCTTTTAAAGACTGAACAATAATTTTATTGCTTGTATTATACATCCTTTTTCCATTTTACTAATCTAGTTTATTTATTAATTTCCTATTCATTTGAGTGTTTTAAAGTGTCCTAAAGTATCTATCATGTTGTATTAACAATTAGTAAATCCTGCTGATACACCAACCCTTGTTATTATTTTTGATAATTTATAACTCAGAAACTATTCGTTAATATTTCAATTTTCCTATTCACTACTATTACAATAATCTATCAGAAATGTCGTTATTTGGAAGTAAAAAGAAGGCTTCTGTGACTTCTATATCAAGTCAAACTTCATCTTCATCTTCTAGGCGATCTTCAAATGCTTCAACTACAAATAACAATACTAGTACCAATAACTACACTTTGTCAAAATCATCTAGTTGTACTTTCACAAAATTTGATGAAAAGAAAGACTATGTCAGAAGATGCTCAATGAAGAAAGGTGGTTCTGCTACATCGAATAATTCCAAACATCATTGTCCACAGCCCATTAGTTTTTGCTTGGGTAAATAGTTTTCATTAACTGAAACTATATTATAAAAAACATCCTTAATTAGCTGTTTAAAATCAGCTTATAACGATTCTCATGTCATATATATACAAAGATAACCAAAAAACTAGATGTTTATCTCGTTAATTACATTCGCTTATATATTTATCTTTTACCTTTTCTTCTCTTTGCTTCATTTATTTATTTATTTATAATTATTATTCTAATGGGGGTTTAAATCAACGTTTCACATACATTGTATTACATATTACGATTAATTGTAGTTTAAAAATATTAACTGTTGGAATATTCGTAGAGTCATGAACAACATAATATAAATTCACGACTGAACCTTTTTTGAACATTCTAACAAAGCTCAACAAAGAACTTTCTCAATTTACGGGGCTAGAGAGTACGTCCACACTAGGGACCATATTTGTCCAGCATGACCGCTCAATGCAAGTGTCCCCGCTAATTTAGCATAGGAAGTAAAAGGAAACTATTGCAAATGTGGTTTATATTTAAATTGTAATGTATTGGCTAGTTCGAAAATTTTTTCGAGGTTATATACAGGTACGGTAAAATAAGCAATAATTCAAAATTTTTAGGGTTCTACTAATGTAACTAATTTAATTCAAAGTTTGTAATGGTTGGGTAAAAAGTTGAATAGTAAGTAGTAACCAGTACCCCTCAATTTAGTTGAGCAGGATATTTAATTGTATTTTGCTAAGTGAGGAGTAAGTTTGGGGGTAAAGACATCCTTCACTGGCATATCTGCATTACAAGCAGTTGTATATGTATAAAAACAATAAGCATATTATTGGATATCGTTACCTCTCTTATCAAAGTATTTGCTGCTGTCATTTGTATGACCAGAAATTATGGGTTAGTCCTATATATGCATTATAGAATCTCGTATTTAACTTAATATGCAATGCTTAAAATGCATTCAACGTTTCAGATTCACTGAGCCTAGGTCTATATACAACTCTACAAGTCATCAAGAAGATTGCGCCAGTAAATCATTTCAGGTATTGCCAGCAAATCATCTGTTATCTCTCACATCACTTCGGGCACCTTTCGATCAGGTGTTTTTGAATTGCTTTTTCTTCATTACCTTCTCTTTTCGGCCACCTTGGGTGCAAAACACCCTGACCGCACTACAAAATGCGATCTTTTGTGTGCCTGCACCTTTTTAAGCTGGAGTGCTCGGAGCCTGCAGTCTTTGTTACATCACATCACCAGGTCCCACATTCATTAATTCTGGGGAAATACAATGAGCCATCAAGTTTCATTTTAGTTGATGAGTAAAACGTGACTATCCCGATGATGATTATTATTATCATTAATTATTATGTCCTGATGAAGATGCACAGTAAATGCATCTAAGGTGATTCCGCTATTTTATCTCACTTTAAAAAAGTCTTGATATTATTAAATTTGTATGTATATAAATAAAGTTATTTTAGTCATATATATTTAGATATATATATATAGATGAATATAAAGTTTAATTTTTAAGTATTGTCAAGTTGATATCAATTCACTTTAATAGAATTAATAATTGCATTTAAAATCCTAAAAAAAATTCAACTAGTAAAACTAGTAAATCATTTAGTAGAAACATAAAGATGAAGGCTATTGTATATCATGGAAATAAAGATGTCAGATTTGATTCTGAGTTCCCAGAACCAAAGATTATTCATCCAACTCAAGTTAAAATAAAAGTTGACTATTGTGGGATTTGTGGTAGTGATCTTCATGAATATATTGATGGACCAATTTTCTTTAAAAATGAATATAATGCTATAAGTCACAATTACTATCAACAAGTAATGGGACATGAAATAAGTGGTGAAATTGTTGAACTAGGTGCTGAAGCTGATCCTCAATTGAAAGTAGGTCAAAAGGTTGTTGTTGAAGCTACGGGTACTTGTGTAGATAAAGCTATGTTGGAGGAAAAGGAGTTAAGTCAATGCGGATCCTGTTCTCAAGGTTATACGAATGCTTGTGATTTCATTTCCTTTTATGGATTAGGATTTGATAATGGTGGATTCTCAGAATATATGGTCATTGGTGATCATCATCTAATTCCTTATCCAGAAGAATTACTTCCTCCAGATATTGCAGCATTAACTGAACCATTGGCTGTGGGATGGCATGGTGTTAGGACTTCTCCAATTAAACCAGGAGAATCGGCCCTTATTCTTGGTGCTGGCCCAATTGGTTTATCTACGATCTTTGCCTTAAAGGGAAATAATATTGGTCTTAAAAATATTGTTATTTGTGAGCCAGCTGCTGCCAGGAGAAAATTGGCTGCAAGTTTTGGTGTAACTGTATTTGATCCATCTCCTTTTAATGATGACGAATCTAAATTAACTCAAGAGTTACTTAGATTAAGCTCAGATGGTTGGGGATTCCATCATATTTATGATTGTTCAGGAAATAAAGTCACATTTGATATGTCAATTTCTGCATTGCGTACAGGTGGGACAGCAACTAATTTAGCAATCTGGCATCATAAACCTATACCATTTTATCCAATGGATTTAACTCTTCATGAAAAATTCATTACTGGATCTATGTGTTACACAAGACGTGATTTCGAGCAAGTTATACAGGCTTATAAGGATGGTCTCATAAATCCTGAAGAGGTGAAAACATTAATCACAGCAAAGATTCCAATTGAATCTGGGTTTAAAGATGGATTTTTAGAACTTGTAAACCATAAGGATAAACATATTAAGATTCTTGTTACTCCTCATTTACATTCGTAAATGCTTCTTTTTTAATTTCTAGGTAAATAATTATGTAAAGAGTCTACTTTAACTCTCTTAGATAATCCAACACGAAGTTTTTTAATCGAATTATTTTGATTACATATGTCTGCTAGTGACTTCTGTGAACTAATACGATGACGTTTATTGTAATTATTATTTTGTTCAACAGCTGTAGTTATTTTGGGAGAATGTGTAGTAGTAGTAGTAGTAACATTAGTTTCTATTAAAGGTTTACTGACAATACTGGAAATATGTTCTCCAGGTTCATCTTCTTTATTTGTAGGATCATTCTTGATCGTATCTTGGACTTTTAATGTATCATCTTCAATCATTTCTTGTTCTTTTGCTCCTACAAGAACTACCAGATTATCATCTTCATTTTCTTCAAGTTCTTCATGTTGTTCGTGTTCTTCGTGTTCTTCGTGATCTTCATCTTCTGAAATTAACTCCACTTCTTCGATTTCTTCTGCGTAAATATTCTCTTCGATTTGTCCTACACTATCAAAGGTTTCAATGTTATCTCCAATTTTCATATTCTCTTGAGTAATTCCTTCATGCATAAAATCAAGTTCTTCGTCGACATGATATGTAGGCAGTTGAGAGCAATTGACTCTCTCTGCTGAGTCTTCATCAAAATATTCAACATGATCATTTTCTTCATGATAATGATCTTCAACCTCTCCCGGCAGCACTGACTCGTTATTGATGGCAACGTCTTCGGGATTATGAAGTTGGAAAGTAGAACTTCGTGAAGATGTCAATGCCTCAACTTCTTCTTCGCTATCTGCAATACTTCCTGAATCAGTTGGACTTGTGGAATCGGTTTGGTTCCCCAAAACTTTTGTATGAATCGGAGTTATAACTTCTTTTTGGTCGGGTATACGTTCTGATAGTTGTATTGTAGTTTCAACATACTGCAGTTCTGAGTTCTTCAAATTTATTTCTTTACTTATGTTGGTATTTACCTTTTGTAAAACAGATGATTTCTTGATATATGGTCTTGGTTTTATTATTGAACCATCATCTCCATAAATGTGAATTGTCTTTTTCTTCTTCTTTACTGACTGGTCTTTGAAGTTAAATATTGTATTTCCTTTCAAAAACACCAGAGTTCGTTTTGAACGACCTAAAGGTATTAATGGTTTGGAATCAAGATCTCGTAGTCTTTCCATTATCAATTTTCAATGTTCCTATAGGGTCATAAATTTATTATTATATTTAAAGATAAACAAGAGAACATCAAAATTACCAGTTAGAGAGCGCAAAAAAGTATAGACCAAAAAAAGTTAGCCGAGCCTAATAAATAATATGCCAAAGAAGTTACTTCTCTCTTTGGGAATATTTCTTCCTCGGGCAGAATAATGAATGAATATCATTCAGTCATGATATCAATCTTGTATTGGTATCAAAGTCGAATCATGTTTACTAGAAATTCCCTTTTTTAGTAAAGGGTATGTATGTATCAATTTTTAATTAATTTAACCCCAGATATCGACGCGTCACAATTTTTCATATCCAATATCAATTATAGATGCCTTTCATGAGTGGAAATACAAAATTACAAAACAAGTCATGTTCATGTTACTTATATTGTTCAACTTGACTGGCATAGTCATTTATGTTATTGTTAATGTTTGTTTAGTTAGTACTCTAACGATTTGTTTTCTCACTTCATCAATATGCTTCTAGTTATAGACTCTTTTCGATGTGGATTGAGGATCAATATAGATACTTCACTCAATTTCATTAATAAATGAAAAATATTTAGTATTAAGGGTCCTATGAAATAGTCTTTGAGTTGGATTTGAGGCTCATCCACACATCCAACATCCGTAATTTTACCTAAGGAACAGTATACGAAACAAGAGTGTAATTAATTTGATTATCAAAGTTAAGGAATTAGTGAAGACTGTCTATCGTCTACTGGATTTTATTGTTGTTACTTTGATATAACTTTGAATAATAACCAAACTCTAAGCAATACCTAAATTTATTTAATCAGGTAATTTATCACCATTAGCATTTGAATAAATCTTCATTAACTTGAAGTAGAACATTCAAAGCACAGAATATTATGATTACTTATACAAAAGGACGAATGAAGTTTCAAATCAATTGATACTCTTCATCAAGAGAATCTCCAAGATTCTTAAATTGTGGTCATAGCTAATATTCCGGTGCTGCTTTGTTTGTTGATTAATTAGCCGTTGTTTAGATTTTGTTTACTTTCATATAGGTATCATCAATGTTAAGCATAATAATTTTTCTATGATGATGGATATTACTACTTTCCTTAATTTATCAGGTTAAGCTTTCAATCTTGTTCACGATATTTGTTATTGATATTTATTATACTATGGTCTTTATTCTTTATAATAAGACTTCTTTGATTTTTGCTTTAATCGATTTCGTTTTTGATAATTCCATATTTTGGTTCAAAAAGCGAGGTTTTGAATATTAATTTATTCAAGACCTCCTCGAAACGAATGCATCCAACTTCAAGATCCAAAGAGTTTAACTTATTGGATATACATTTCTGGGATCCCGTTGAAACTAGTTTACGAAAGGAGTATTTATCGAAAGTTGATTCCCTTCAAGTCCTTGACACGATTTACATAGATGTCTCTAAGAAACACTTCCAATTTTGATATTTTTAGTGAGAAAGTTGGATGATTGATTTATCATAATATTGACTTTTTGAAACCTTATATTGAGGTGAAGGAGTTATTACTTGTCAAATTGTCTTAAACAGAGTTTATAGTTTCTGCACTTCAATATTGGGCTCTAGCTTACCTATAAGGATGTTCATTTTTCACACAATAGGCTGTCTCGAATCAAGTAGATTCATAATAACTGAGGGGATAGATCCAATGCAAGAGCAAGCAAATCTTGCATGTTATTGTGTGTCTATGTATATTCTTTCCATAGTGGTAAGAAAAGAATTCTCAATTAATAAGGTGATTAGAAGCTTTAAATACTTGATTATAACAATTTTGATACTGTACCAATTGCTATAACTTCCGCCGATGACGTAAGTAGAAATCTCTAGGTCATGTATTCATCATATTTTCCGAACGTTGGTTTGTCTAAACATGTCATATGCCAATACTTTGGAAATATAATTGACATAAATGGGCATTGACTTTCTCAAGAAGGATAGTTGATCGATATTGTGATTGTTATTTGGACTGTATGAGATACCGGGATATCTTGATTAGATATTGGTTCAGTAAGTTGACATGAAAGATGGCTGGATTATGAATTCTAACTCTGACCCTTTCATAATTTGGTACGTCTAAGAAATTTTTTTGCGCCTGATTCGCATTTTGCAGCATTTGCGAAAAATCGGAATTGAATATTCCTGACGATTACTAACTATCTATATGAAATAATATTACTGGAAAGTAAATGTATAAAATGAACCTATTATGAACATTATTTATTAAGTAGTATATCAAATTAGGTAAAATTAGAAAAGAAGATAAATAAAAAATACGTAGAACTAAGAAAATAAAATGAATAAAATGAACCTTTTTTGAAATTATTGAATGTTTTAATACAACGTAGTGGTATTACATTATTATACATTTGAAACAGCCACTCTTTTCAGAATCCTTTGCAGTTTCGGTAGCAGTTTGTTGAGCTCTTTGAGCTACTGGGGCAGCTTTCTTTGGAGCAACATCCTTGGACTTTTCTACAGTTGAAGCAACGGCAGTTTTTGAACTAGATTTAGATTCTTCTGGACTAGCAGCAGAAGAAGTCTTGACTAATTTAATGGCTGATGAAGCAAATGATGCACCTTGAGCTTTAGCAATTCTTAATTCTAATTCAGTAACGTGTCTTGAACCATCAGAACCAGCGTAAGTACCAGCACCATATGGAGAACCACCATGGAATTCTTCAAGATTGGTGATATCAGCAAAAGCTGGGGCATAACCTAATGGAATATATGGTAAACCATGGTGAGCTAAATAAGTAATGGCATTTCTGGCAGTAGTTTCTTGACCACCACCTGGAGTACCAGTAGAAACGAAAATACCAGCTGGTTTACCATAAAGAGCACCTTGAGCCCATAAACCACCAGTTTGACCCCAAAAGTCAATCCATTGGGCTGGTAAATGACCAAATCTGGTTGGAATACCAAATAAGAAGGCATCATATTGACTTAAAACTTCAATAGTAGCCACTGGAATGTCCTTTGGCTTTTCAGGAGCATGAATTAATTCAAGAACTTCCTTTGATAAAGTTTCTGGAATTTGAAAAAGGTCAACTTGGGAAGCTAATTTAGATTCTTCAACCCCTTCTTTGATTCCTTTAGATAAAGAGACAATATGACCATAAGTTGAATATATGACAATAGCAACCTTCATTTTGTAGTGTATTAAATAATTTTGGGCTAAAATAGATAATATAAACCAATAAATTTAATTTAATTAGAAATAAAATGGAATTTAAAGTGTATAAAAATCAATTGAATAATTTAAAAGTTGTTGAAGCAGTGTAAGATGGTTCCAATTTTCATAATTCATGAGAATTACATAAGATGCTTTTACAATAGTTTGGTGTCTAATGAATTACTAAATTAAGATGAACAATTACACAAAGCCATTTTTGGTATATTTTATTTTTACATACTAAAATGCCCATACGGAATTATATGGATTTAGAGTATGCGCGAAAGTAAATTTTAGTAATGAGTTTACTAATCGATTACATGCGCTTATTGATATTACACTGTAAGCCACAATAAGATAACCGTTTTAAAGTTCAATTGAGCTTAGCAAGACCCATAAGTGGGCCAATTGGTTATAGACATAACTAATGGCGACATTTGAGTAGATTTACAACATTAGTTAGTGGGCAGACTTTTGCAATGGGCGATGCGTGTAGAGGGATAATCTTATCCACCACACATCGCATATTTTGACCTGTCTCAAACACAGCCGTCGATACACATTCCCCCCCTCTTATACTTGGCTAGGAATATTTGAGTATGTGGCTTCGGTCGTTTGTCGTTTCAGTCTTCTCTACTCTGCGTTCAATTCTCTACATTATTATTACCTATTTAATTGCAGTATATGATAGTAAATTGCATCCCCAGACTGGTAAATCATCTCGCATGAATGTAATCCACTCTTGATTATCAACCAAAACAATGTATACCAATACTTCTGACCAATGCTACTCCTGTTACAATTAACTTTGACTTATTACTCAATAGTAAATCCCTCATATATTACAAACTATATGTAATATCTCATTTTCATTACTACAAAACTTACTGCGAGTAATCGTGCTATTGTTTTATTTCTCAATTTGTAAAACGTTAGTAAAATTATAAGTAAGAAAAATAACACAAAATGTATAGCAAAGTCGGCCTCGTTATGTAACCATTAGTATTCACATATTATTTTTATTTACTATGGTGTTCTTCCACTCGGCTTTCAGTGGAGTTTACACAGTTTAGGCATCAATGAAATATATAAAGATGCCCTATTTTTCTTTTTTAATTTTTCATTTTATTTATTATTTTAAATCATCAGATAACAATCTCTTATCTTAAGTAATATTATCCTGATTATAAATTAATAAAAATGGCTCCAAAAGTTGCAATCATCATTTACACCTTATACGGTCACATTGGTAAATTAGCTGAAGAAGTTAAGAAGGGTGTTGAAGCCGCTGGTGGTAAGGCTGACATTTTCCAAGTTCCAGAAACTCTTACTGAAGATGTCTTAACTTTATTACACGCTCCACCAAAGCCAGCCTACCCAATTGCTTCTAATGATACCTTAACTGGTTATGATGCTTTCTTATTCGGTATCCCAACCAGATTTGGTAACTACCCAGCCCAATTCAAGGCTTTCTGGGATGCTACTGGTGGTTTGTGGGCTCAAGGTTCCCTTTACGGTAAGCCAGCTGGTATTTTCGTTTCTACTGGTACTCCAGGTGGTGGTCAAGAAACTACTGTTCTTAACGCTTTATCTGTATTAGTTCACCATGGTATTATCTTTGTTCCATTAGGTTACGCTAAGGCTTTTGCCCAAATCACCTCTTTTGAAGAAGTCCATGGTTCTTCTCCATGGGGTGCTGGTACTTTTGCCGGTGCTGATGGTTCCAGATCTCCAAACAAGACTGAATTGGAAATTGCCCACATTCAAGGTAAGGCTTTCTACGAAACTATCCAAAAATTTTAATTTAATCTTAAAATGATTTGATTAGTAGAAGTTATACGAAAATCTTAAAATCTATAAATTTGGTTTAATTCTCCTGTTCGTTTACTACTTTTTATGAATAAATTTTAAAAATGATGACTAGCTTTTACAGCCAGAAATTTATATAGTTGAATATATCTAAATGATTATCTGTTGTATTGATTGTAACCACGTAGCTGTACTATATAAAGAACTTTATCATCAATAGAATTCGATCTTGATCTCGATCTCAATTTTGTTACTTAATAGCTTTAGTTGCGTAGTATCTTACTACATATATATAATATGTACAAGAGGTTTTTAAGGAGCCTTTTTTCTCCTCCGTTTTGCAGCTTATATAATAATAATAGCCCCTTATATTTTTATTACCTATAACTATAATTTATTCTGAACATACAATAGTTAATAATGTAAGATTTACCCGTTAGAGTGCGTGTGGCAATTGATGACTAACTGATTGAGTCAGGAATACGTTAAGTTTTAGTGAATCTATCTTTGAAAAGGAGGAATCTTTAGATTCACCTAATGTGTCAACCATAACAAGGATTTACGAAGACGACAAAGTTAATGAGAGGTTTAAATCCAATATACTGATAGACTGTAGTTTGAAATCTCCTTTATCATTTAACCCTAGTAGGGCTAACATTCTTGATTATCATTCCCTGCACTCCTTTCAATGTGAAAAATGCTTGAAAGAATTTCAGAAGCTTTCACACATTACTATCCATAGTAGATTCTGTAAGAATAAACCCTATTATCAATGTTGGAAGTGTCAAGAGATAATTCATCCAGATATATCTCTCCTTTTACACCACCTTCAAGATCATGATGATTTTTTTAGATATTGTAATGTCTGTGGAGAATATTTCACTAACCCTTCAGTGTATGCTTCTCATATAAACTTACACATATTTGATTTATCAAATTTAGATGAAGATCATGAGGTTAACAATAATAAAATCAAAATTGAAGAGAGTTCTATTAGTCGACAAAATATGCTTAATATTATACAGATTAATATTGATTATTGTAATGGAATAATTGATCAAATTACTAAAATAACTGGTAATAGTCTCTACAGATTTAATTGTGAATTTTGTGATATAAAATTTTCTACAAGATGTAAATTTCAACTTCATAAATTAACTCATAATTCATCGAAACAGTCTGTTAGTGAATAATCTTGTTTAGTATATTTATACATAATCTTCGATCTATGCTATTTATTGGGCTTCATCATCACTGCTTTCTTCATTAAAATCAAATCCAAATGAAAATCCAGCAGTTTTATTACATTCTTTCGAGCTATCTTTATTATCATTATCTCCAATTAATTTCTCCCATGCTTGAGATTTTCCTGTTATTCTTTCGTAATTCTTTAATTCTATTTTAGTTAACTTTTCTAAACCATGTTGTAATTCTGTAGTTTTCCCGTTCATAATCATTAATTGTTTAAATAATTCAAATACAGGCATGGGTGGTAAATCAGACATCTCTCCACAATCTTCATCTATCAATTCATCACTTAAATTTAATGAATTAAATTGATTACGATATTGCCTCAATATTCTTATATCTTCGTCTGTATCTCCTTTATCTTTCAATGCATCATTTAATAAATAATCAAGAGTTGATTTAACTTGACTTGGATGAAATCCACTTAATTGACCTCTCTTATTCTTTAAGAAATTTAAAGCATTTGGTAATTTCGACATAGGCACAAAATTTTGAGTTAATGCAACAGATTCATCAATGTTTATAACAGAATGCCACCAACCTGAAGGTACATACATAACTTCACCTGGGAATGTTACACCTATTAAACAATCTTCCATTTTTAAACAATCATTAAAAAATCCTGCTATCACCCATTCACCTATACCAACTGGAGAAGTAACTTCACTTTCTTCTTCATCAGCTCCTACACCTGGAGGAGTAATATTTGGTGGAAGCATAATCCATAATTTTCTACCTGTCAACGCAGCATTCCATGCAGAAGTATAATTAGGATCCTTATGGAATGTTGATCCTGATCGTTGGGGTCCTACTATTAACCAAGCATGATCAGGACGACAATTGTTGACTCCATCATTAACATTGAAATACTTAAATAAATCTTGCTGAAAAATACTTGGCAGTTCATATTCCTTACGTAATGTCTTCATTGCAACACTATTACAGTCGAATAAATATAATGGATTCTCATCATGATTAGAATTCATATAAGTTGAATAGTCATTCAAGCTCCATTCAACGGCTTCTTGCCTGAATTTTACATTAGGGAATCTCTTCAATAGTGATGCAAGATCCCAACGTGGCCATCTCTGAGAATCACTATTAGTTAATATGAAAGGTTGATCATGATACTCATTATTGAACAAAGTTAAATCAAGATCTGATTCAGGAATTCGAGGAATTCTTCCACTAGGTAATTGTTTTAAATTTCCTTCAAGTGAATCACGGTGATAAATTTCTTCTTCAGCAATAACTTTTGCGAATATAGTTTTATAATTAATTTGTGAAAGCTGGTATGGTCTGTATAATAAGTCAGAACATAATAAATTATCAGGTAATTTAATTTTTGCTTGGTTTTGATAGTCAAAGCCTAAAACAGAACATTTCCAGGATCCTCTCCATATAACTTCTTGATTTCTTTGTTTTATATATGCACGTTTCCATACTTCTTCGTCAAATAAAAAGGCATATAAAATCCTTGAAGTATGGGATAAATTCTTTAGGGTAGTTATGTCATCGTCAACAAATGAAATTAATTCCATAATTAAGTCATCAGAAAATCTATTCAAATATCCCAACAGTTGGGCTCTAGCTTGTTGTAATTCCTTATTATCCAAAGTGAGGAATACATTTCCACTGGGTTTAACATTCAAAGGATGTTTATGACTATTTATGCTGAATGTAGAAATGGTTCGTGGAACATTGGGATAAGATTCTAACCGTTGCTTTTTCGCCACAGGCTCTTCCTTCTCCGCCCCCATAGTGACTTTCGATCCTTGTACACTAGTCTCAGTAGCAATCATACTTTTATATTGTTAGTTACTAGATTATGGGTGCTAAAAATTTTTCAGTTTCTGATATTAGAATTATTTTTTTTTTAATTCTTTTTTTGGCTGCATGCTCATCATTTTTAGCAGTAAGATATCGTAAGATTAGTACAGTACTACTCGTTTATTTGTAATTTATTGGTTGATGTGGAAATAATAATTTTAACATAGAATATTGTAGATATATAGAGTAGTGTATCTGTGTTAGATAATTTGAAACTGACTCTGCTTGAGCTTTAAGTGTTAACTTGTCAAACTGTACAAGATCCACTATAAGTAAAGCATTACTACACTATAGTTTGACTCTGCATAGTAACAAGCACTATCTCTTCGGTATTTTATTAGATTAGAAATCTAGTCATGGCTACACTATTCTAAATATTATCACCATTGTCTTTATATGATTATATACTGTCACTTAAACTCATGATGTTTTACCCCTGCTCGTAAATACAATACAGACAGAGTCATTATTGTGTGACTTGTGATCTCGCATGGAGTCACCCACAAAATAAAAATGTATGAGTAATGGTTTACACTGAAAAATTATATAGGCTGCCTAACGGAACGATCAAGTACTAATGATAAAGTATCCACTTAGAACAACCATTAGATATAGATCATTAAATAGAATTGGCACTAC
Organism: Scheffersomyces amazonensis; assembly: GCF_036850825.1. Lineage (NCBI taxonomy): Eukaryota > Fungi > Ascomycota > Pichiomycetes > Serinales > Debaryomycetaceae > Scheffersomyces > Scheffersomyces amazonensis. The sequence continues at coordinate 1,804,343 of NW_027042741.1, read as the reverse complement.
ACTATACACTAGTAATATACGTTGTACTAACATCAATTCATTAAGAACCATGTCGTCTAAACCTGAACATCCCACTCAAAAGCCATTACTTTTCGCTCCTGAAACTTATCAATATACTAAAGGACATTTAAATATTGAAGATGTTGATTTAGATCCTTTAAATCAATTCAATAGATGGTTTAAACAAGCTCAAGAAACTTTACCAAAAGATTCAGATATTATTCCTGAATCTACTAATTTTTCTACAGCTAGATTACCTTCTGGAAGGGTATCATCAAGAATTGTATTATTGAAAGAATTAGATCAATATGGATTTATTGTTTATTCTAATTGGGGAAGCTCCAAAAAAGCTGCTGATTTTGAATCCAATAAGTATGCTTCATTAACTTTCTTTTGGCCTCATATTCAAAGACAAGTTAGAGTCGAAGGATTAATGGAACCAGTAACAAGAGAAACTTCTATTAGATATTTTAATACAAGACCAAGAGGTTCTAAAATTGGTGCTTGGGCTTCACCACAATCGTCAGTTATACAATCAAGAGATGATTTAGATGAAATAAACACTGAATATACTAGTAAATTTAAAGAATTAAAAGATGATGAGATTCCATGCCCTGATCATTGGGGTGGAGTAAGAATCTTACCTTTAGAAATAGAATTTTGGCAAGGAGGTGTTAGTAGATTACATGATCGTATTACTTACACTAGAGATTCTACTGATGAAAATTTATGGAAAATCAAGAGATTAGCTCCATAAACTAATGAAAGATAATTTAGAACTTAAAACAAAATGATTTAAAATAAAATAGTTTTTATATATACGTAGATTAAATATATATTTATATATATGTATATGTACAAGATATAAAATGATATGAATGACTAAATTATATGACTTACATGCATACATTATTAATTTTGACGAAACATGTTTGCCCAAACACCTTTACGCCTATGAATTTGTTCACCCTTTTGAAACATTAAAGGTTGCTCTCGTTGTGGAACATATTTCCTGTCTTGTAATTTTCTCTTTTCACCTTCTAGTTCTTTCTTTGGGTATAGAAGCTTTTCATCAATAGGTTCTATATCAGTTTGAGGATTAACTGTATCCTTAATTATACCCAAATCTCTCTTCTTGGCTTTTAAAAATGTTCTAATTTCATGGAAACAATGCATACACATAACATGACTTCTTTTAACATGACCACAAGCTGGACATCTAATCAAATTTTGTAATGGTTGAATTTGTTTATTTCCTGGGGCATATAATTTAGCTCTATGCTTTTGATGAGATAATTTCTTCTTTGGAGCTGCTCTTAAAATAGCTCCATTATCTATCATAAATGGGGCTTCACCACCATTATTTTCTATGTGTTCTCTTAATTCTTCCAATCTTTCATCCATTATAATAAGTTCTTGTGATCTTGTAATAGATGGTTTATTGGTTATTACTAAACCTATCACAGGAAGACGTGGAATATTTCCCAATACTTGTTTGAGAGTAGGAAAGGCACCCAAGCCTCCAAAATTTATTGCCAATGACATCTCTGCCGTTACTGTATTAATTTAAGTATAACTTCAATTGAAGCTGTAAGATAATTAATGCTTCGATTAGTTCAAAAATTTTCGTTTTTTTTCAAAGGTTTATGGGAGTGTATATAAGTGTCACAAGACCGCTCACGTGATGGCATGCAGCCCTGCATGTAAAAAAAGCTTCTTCTTCCCCATTAGGAAATCGTCGTGTGAATCGGCTCAAACCTCTAAGGACGCGTACTCCAACCTAAGACGATCTTTACAAAAGTAAGAGACACATCACCACCGCAATAATTAACAGAAAAAATGTAAACACGACAGAAAAAGTGAGGGAATCAACCGAAAGTAAAAAGGTACCACCATTGGAATTTACAGTACTATAAAACTAAGGGCCACTACACTTATAACGGGACGACTCAAATCATATATTATATACTGTATTTGATATACCTTATATATATTTAACTTTTAACTTGTTATTATTATTACAGCGTCAACTTATATAATGTCTACTACTGTTGATGGAATTCAATTTAGTCAGCCGCTGAAATATGTCGGATTTGATACTATTACTACTCAAATTGAAAATAGATTATTAAAGAAAGGATTTCAATTTAATGTTATGGTTGTAGGAAGATCAGGTTTAGGTAAGAGTACTTTAGTTAATACCTTATTTTCATCTAAATTAACTGAATCAAATGGTCGTAAATTACCTACTGAACCAATTGAAAAGACAACTTCAATTCAAGTTAGTTCTCATACATTAATTGAAAATAATGTTAGATTAAATATAAATGTTATTGATACTCCAGGATTTGGTGATCAAATTAATAATGAAAAATGTTGGGAACCATTAGTTAAATATATTAAAGAACAACATTCACAATATTTAAGAAAAGAATTAACTGCTCAAAGAGAAAGAAATATTCCTGATTCAAGAGTTCATTGTGTATTATATTTCATTGCTCCAACTGGTAAGAAATTAAAACAACTTGATATTGTAGCATTAAAGAAATTATCTGAAATTGCTAATGTTGTACCAGTTATTGCTAAATCTGATTCTTTAACTCTTGAAGAAAGAGCTGAATTTAAGAAAGTTTTACAAAATGAATTTATTAATTATAACTTTAATATTTATCCTTATGATAGTGAAGATTTATATGATGAAGAAAGACAATTAAATGAAGATATTAAATCATTAATTCCTTTTGCAATTGCTGGTTCTGAACAAGAAATTGAAATTAATGGTGAAAGAGTAAGAGGTAGAAAGAGTAGATGGGGTGCAATAAATATTGAAGATGTTAGTCAATGTGAATTTGTATTTTTAAGAGATTTCTTAACAAGAACTCATTTACAAGATTTAATTGAAACAACTGCTTTAACTCATTATGAAACTTTCAGATCAAAGCAATTGATTGCCTTAAAGGAAAATGCTAATCCAAATAGACAATCTGCTCCAATTCAAACTCAATCTCAAACTCAATCTCAACCTCAACCTCCAACTGCACAACCATCTCAACAAGATCTTAAATCACAACCATCTCAAGGTGTTTTCCCTCCAACCAGTCTTCTTTAGATATAACCAGTAATCTTCTTTAGTTCCCACATATATATTATGTATCTACTTATATGTTTGGATATATATAGTTTTCATTCATCTCTTATATATTGAGTTCTTTATTATATAAATATATATATATTATTATTATTATTATTATATTATTATTATTATTATTATTATTATTATTATATTATTATTATTATTATTATTATTATTATTATTATTATTATATTATTATCATTATAGTATCATTATAGTATCATTATAGTATCATTATTATTTTGGTACGCGTATACTGAAAAAATTTCGGAGCCCTGACATTTGCTTGTCCGAACTAGTTTAATAAGAATCTACAATAACTCTACAACTACCAGTATATTATGGGTGTTAAAGGTATGTATAGCAATATTAAATAATATGAAATAATTTGAAATAATTGTATGATGTAGTTACTAACATTTATATATAAATAGGTCTTAATCAGCTCATTAAAGAGCATTCACCTCATGCATTTAAGGAATTCCAATTAAAGAATCTATTTGGTAGAAAAGTTGCCATTGATGCTTCTATGTGTTTATATCAATTCTTAATTGCAGTTAGACAATCAGATGGTCAACAATTAGTTAATGAAGATGGAGAAACTACATCCCATTTATCAGGAATGTTTTATCGTACAATTAGATTAATTGAAAATAATATTAAACCAGTATATGTATTTGATGGTAAACCACCAGTTTTAAAAGGTGGAGAATTAGAAAAGAGACTTTTAAAACGTGAAGCAGCTCAAAAACAATTAGATTTACTTAAAGATGAAGGTACAGCAGCTGATGTATTAAAACATGAAAAAAGATTAGTAAGAGCATCAAGAGAACATAATGATGAAGCAAAAAAATTATTAACATTAATGGGTATACCTTATGTTGAAGCACCATGTGAAGCTGAAGCTCAATGTGCAGAATTAGCAAGAGGTGGTAAAGTATTTGCTGCAGCCTCGGAAGATATGGATACTTTATGTTATGAACCACCATATTTATTAAGACATTTAACATTTGCTGAAGCAAGAAAAATGCCAATTGATCAAATTACTTATACTGAAGCAATGGAAGGTTTAGATTTAACTAAAGAACAATTCATTGATTTATGTATTTTATTAGGTTGTGATTATTGTGAAACTATTAAAGGAGTTGGACCAGTTACTGCTTATAAATTAATTAAACAACATGGTTCAATTGATAAAATTGTAGAATTTATTGAAGAAAATCCTGATAAAACAAAATTTAAAGTACCTGAAAATTGGCCATATAAGGAAGCAAGACAATTGTTTTTAAATCCAGAAGTTACTAAAGCAAGTGATGTATCATTTAAATGGAAAGAACCAGATGTTGATGGATTAATAGAATTTATGGTTAAACAAAAGGGATTTAGTGAAGATAGAATTAGATCAGGAGCTGGAAAATTAAAGAAAGGTTTGAAATCTGGAGTTCAAGGTAGATTAGATGGTTTCTTCTCAGTAGTTAAATCACCACAATCCAATGATAAAAAGAGAAAGGATAATTCAAAAGATACCAAATCTAATAAAAAATCAAAGAAGAGATGAGTTATGTATGTACAATATTATTATTATTATTATTATTATTATTATTATTATTATTTCAGTTCGTTTATTTCTTTATAATGCATTAAACGTAATCTACACATTTATCTAATCTTTCGATTTCTTCTTCTTTTCAGCTTCTGCTTCCTTTTCTGCTTCTATTTCATCCACATATTTCTTAATTTCATCAACGTCTAATTGTTTAATGATATTTCCAGCTTTTAAAACAGAAACTTCAATATTCTTAGCTCCAGTTTGTACGACTTCTAATAATGATTTTATAGTTAATTTAACACTTTTATCATCATCTAAATCTTCTTCATAATGCTTTTCTAAGAATTCTCTTACTGTTTTAGATGATTTCCCAATAGCATGAGCTTTCCAAGCATTATAAACTCCTGAAGGTTCTGTTTGATATAATTTTGGTACTGTGTCATTACTATCAAAACCTGCTATAATTGTGGCTATACCGAACGGTCTAACACCTCCAGATTGTGTATACTTTTGTTGCACACCAGCAACATATTTTGTTAAATATTCAATGGAAACTGCATCTTCCAATGTTAATCTATGAGATTGAGCTTCTACTCTAGCTTTATCAACTAAAATTCTAGCATCAGCATTTAAACCAGCAAATACTAATAACGCATGATTATCAATTTTACAAATTTTAGATGGAGTAATACGTGGATCTTGTAATTTAAGTGTAGTTCTCTTTTCACATCCCAATACAACACATTCTTTCCCTTTTACTCCTACTGCGCAGGTACCTCTTTTAACTGCTTCTGAAGCATATTCAACCTCTATATATAAATAATGTTAGTATGGGTTCATAAAAAAATTCAAATGAATTTTAATTTCTCATTATAAATTAATTAATAATACTTACGGAACACATGTCCATCTGGTCTATATTACAATTGTTAGTATAAATGTTTTTAACAATAACTATTAGTCTGGGTGGCAAGTAATCACTCGCACACAATTATCAATATCAAAATTATACATACGAGAAAATAGATAATGCACTATCGTAACCACTCATTTCTCTATCACTATATTGTTAACGGTATCAATGGCTCAATCGTTATAACAATTATTATTCGTTATGACAATTGATTTTATGTTACATTTACAAAAAGTGAACTTTGATACTGGCCGAGTTCTGAAAAACTCATTTTGCCTCTGAGCGACATCTAATTATGTCGTACACATAAACATGATTCCAATGTCGCAATGTATACTCTTTTTTTTTAGTTATAACTAGAGATGATGAACTTAAGTATATAGCATCAGTAAGACCAAATAGATTACTAAGTATGGGTAAAGGTAAGGGAAATAATAAGCCAGGTTCTAAAATACCGTCTACAGTTCCTCAAAAAGATCATTATTCTCGAATTTCATATTTATTAAATGCTACTAATCATTTCACTAGTAGTTCAAAATATAATATTCTTAGTAGAGGATATGCTAGAAATCTTGATTTAGTAGCTAAAAAGACTGTAATTAAATTAACTCCAGCTCTTAAAAGATCTTTATGTAAGAAATGTAATACTTTTTTAATACCTGGATTAACTTTAACAGTATTTATTGAAAATGAATCTAAACTGAAAGCTTCTCATAATGATGTTCTTGTTCATCAATGTTTATATTGTCATTCAAAGAAAAGGTTCCCAATTGGTTCAAATAGAGATTATGTTGTATTTAGTGAAAGAGATGATGTTAAAGTATCATCTACATAGATTTATAACGATTTTAATGATTAATGAAATATGTATATATTATGAAATAAAAGTTTTAATAGTAAGTAATCAATTACTTTGGTCCAAGCATATTTTCTGGTCTAACCCATTGATCAAATTCTTCTTCGGTTAACATATTTAATTCAAGACATGATTCCTTTAATGTTAAACCCTTTTTATGAGCATTCTTAGCCACTTTTGAAGCATTATCATAACCAATTTTTGGATTTAAAGCAGTAACTAACATTAATGATTCATTTAAGAGTTTATCAATCTTAGCTTCATTAGCAATTATACCTTCTACACAATGAAGTCTAAAAGAACGAGCAGCATCACCTAATAATCTAATAGATGATAATAAATTATAAGCCATAACTGGTTTAAAAACATTTAATTCAAATTGACCTGAAGCTCCAGAAAATGTAATAGTAGTATGATTACCCATAACTTGAGCACATACCATTGTTAAAGCTTCATTTTGAGTTGGATTAACTTTACCAGGCATAATTGATGAACCAGGTTCATTTTCTGGTAAAGATAATTCACCATATCCACATCTTGGACCAGAACCTAAGTATCTAATATCATTGGCAATTTTAAATAATGAAACTGCTAATGTATTTAATGCACCAGAAGCTTCAACAATAGCATCATGAGCAGCTAAGGCTTCGAATTTATTTGGAGCAGTCTTAAAAGGTAATCCTGTAAGATTAGAAACTTCTTCAGCCACTTTAACATCAAAATTCTTTCTAGTATTTAAACCAGTACCAACAGCAGTACCACCTTGAGCTAATAAAGATAATCTTGGTAAACTTTGTTCAACTCTTTCAATTCCAAAAGTTAATTGTTGAACATAACCGGAAAATTCTTGACCCAAAGTTAATGGAGTAGCATCTTGTAAATGAGTTCTACCAATTTTAATAATTTTACTAAATTCTTCTGATTTCTTTTGTAAGGCATCACGTAAATCTCTTAAATTTGGTAAAAGTGCATTAGATATTTCAGTTACAGCTGCAATATGCATAACTGTTGGGAAAGTATCATTAGATGATTGAGACATATTGACATGATCATTTGGATGAACAGGTTTTTTAGAACCTTTAACTCCTCCTAAAATTTCAATAGCTCTATTAGATATAACTTCATTTGCATTCATATTAGATTGAGTACCAGAACCAGTTTGAAATATAACTAATGGGAAATGTTCAAGTAATTTACCTTCAGCAACTTCAGTAGCAGCTTCCTTAATGGCAGCAGCTAATTTTGGATCTAAAGCTCCAAGTTCTTCATTAACTATAGCGGCAGCTTTCTTTAAAATCCCAAAAGATTTAACAATTGATGCGGGCATCTTAATATCTCCAATCTCAAAGTTTCCTAAGGATCTTTGACTTTGAGCACCCCAATATTTATCGGAAGGTACTTCAATTTCTCCAAAGGCATCTGACTCAATTCTAATAGAACTCATTATAGTTTAGTTATACTTAATGATAATTAATACCTTAAAATTTAATTAGAATTGAAATGTTCATGCAATATATATATATATAATTAGATGTCGGAAAAAACAGCCGCGATGCAGCATAAACTTTTGACTCTTCCCCGGAATAAACATCCTTAATTCTCCGTAGTAGATTTGAAGCCAAGGATAAGCTAGTTAGTTAACTTTAGATATACTACTACTCCATAACCAATTATATTACACAATAAAATTATAGTTTGTATTATACTATAGAGATTTTAATTTTAAATAACTGGAATCTATATACATGGAGCGGGGAGTCTCTCAAAGAAATTTAGATTGAGTTTGAGCATTTCTTTGTTCTATTCTTCGAGGAGGTTGAACTCTAGCTCCTACCCAATTATATCTAAACCCTATTTCATGAGCCAATATTTCTCCGAATCCTAACATCATCCCATTTATAAATGGTAATATTAAATTTACTGCTCCCTTCTTTAGTATATCCCAGATATTAAATGATAATACCAATTGATTTTCTTCAGCTTCTTCTTTGCGACTCTGATTAATTAATTCTTCTGTGTTTAAAACATCTTCATCGTTAACAATTTCATCCGATGAAGATTGGAGTCTTAATACACTTAAATCATTTTCTTCTGTTATAGCATCTACATCAGCAGGAACTTCTTCTACTTCGTCATCTCTCTTAGCTTCTCCTTCAAATATAACTTCATCTTCTGTATCATTTAATATAGTTTGTTCTGAAGCACTCAACCCACTATTGCCTTCAGTAGTAGAACTAAAATCAGAATCTGAATTAGAACTTGTCCATTCTTGTGATATCGTCGACATTTTCTAAATTCTATACAATTGTAATATACCTATACTATTCAATTAGCTAACACTATACAAGTTCCAGAATTGATCGATAATCTGGCCACTAGTTCAGTTTTGGTTGTGCCTTCGCAAATAGTTTTTAGTTCTGTTCATGGCGCACAAAAACACACAAAAAAAAAGTCTAATATATGCATCCATTTACATTCTATAAAGGTACAGTAACACATAAATATATACTCAATGGGTTAGAGAAGAATTGAATAAGATAAAATCATAGAATCTGTTTATACTTTAACTCCTACCGATTTACCTTCTCTTAATCTTTTTTCTGTTAAAGCTGCAATAATGGCAGCACCAGCACCTGAACCATCTTCAGCAGCAACAATTATAATTGGATCTTCTTCAGTTTCCCAATCAAATATATCTCTTAAACCCTTAGCAGCTCTTTCTTTAAATCCAGGATATTTATTATATACTGAACCATCAGCAGCAGCATGAGCAGTTTTATAACCTCTCTTTTTACAAATGGCTGCAATACCACAAATAGATAATCTAGCAGATCTTTCACCAATTAATTCGGCTATACGACGAATGATTTTTCTTTCTGGAGCAGTCGTTTGAATTTGTAATACTGAATTGAATAATTCTTCAACATCACTTAAATTTTCAAAAGGATCTTCTTCAATTTTAGATGGGAATGAAGTATCTAAAATGAATGGTTTATTCAATTTTGTTAAATCTTGATTTTTAAATATTAATTGACGTTCAGAAGCCAATTCAAGTAAAATTAATCTTAAGACTTCTCCTAAATAATAACCAGAAATCATCTTTTCAAATGATTGTTGACCTGGTCTTGGGGATTCTTTATCAATTTGAATATCATATTTAGTTCTTGGTAATACAAGATGTTCATTATCAAAGGCTCCATATTCACAATTAATTGCCATTGGAGAATCAGGTGAAACATCAGATTCTAATTTACCTTCTAATTTTGGAATATCCTTAACAACATCATAATATGCTCCATTACAACCAGTACCAAAAATTAAACCCATTTTAGCTTCTGGATCAGTATACATTGAAGCAACTAAAGTACCAGTTGTATCATTAATTAAAGCAACAACATTAATTGGAACTCCGAATTTTTCAATAGAAGCTTGTAATTGAGGTACAACATCATGGCCTTCAACACCTTCTATATCAAAACCTTTAGTCCATCTTTGTAATATACCATTATTAATAGAATGTTGAGTTGCAGGATAAGAAAATGTAAAACCTAAAGGTAATGGAGCAGTACAACCTTCAGGAAATTCTTCTTCAACAAATTTCTTTAAACATTCGGCAATAAAATCCCATAAAACTTCCTTTTTAGCAGTTCTCATACCTTCTGGTAAAGCATATTTAGATTGAGTAGTATCAAAATCATGATTACCACCAAGTTTAACTAAAACAACTCTTAAATTAGTTCCACCTAAATCAATGGCTAAATAATCACCTTTTTCTTTACCAGTTGGGAAATCTAATACCCAAGTTGGAATCATAGGAATATTCCCACCTTGTTTAGTTAAACCTTTTTCTAATTCAGTTATGAAATGATCAGTAATTTTCTTTAAAGTTCCAGCAGATACTGTTAATAAAGATTCTAATTTATGTAATTCATGAACTAAAACTTCAGGAACATCAAAAAATGAACCCTTTCTATGTTGAGGAGCTTTTGGACCCAAATGAACCATTTTGTGTATATAATTATATAATTATAAAATTATATTATTTATATGAACAATTAAATATAAAAATTAATTACTAGAAGAAATTAGAAATTTAAATATTTACACCTTCTTAAATATTAACAATAATTAATTTATTTTCAATCTCCCGACTTTACCAAAGTAAATATTTCAGTCCAGTTCCACCGTCGGACTTCAGCCGTCAGCGAGCGCACAGAATAAAAAAACGTCAAACGTCACAAATTACGCTGTAATTTTCGCTGGTTGTACCGGCATTTATTGCGTAAGGAGGTTGCCTCGTACATATTCCATTACCAATTAATGAGTAAATAGTATGTATAGTAAGTTGAATTATTAGTTGAATTATTAGTCAAACCATCTAATGATGATTTCAATGATAGTCTTGTGCCCAGTGCTGGCATTCATCACATGTTTTGTAGCGTATAAGAGTATATTTTGTAACTTGACTAAACCAACTGGTGACATTGCGCAGGACTCTAATATAATTTTGTGCTTATATTACACAGCTAACAAAAATTATAAACATTGTATACCCTACTTACTTAAAGTTCTCCTATAATAGAACTGTAGTACTAAAAATTTATTACACAGATTAAGGTAAATTTCTTTGTTTGTAGGGACCCTGCCTCCCTATTCACCACTGGTCTCTTGTTGTCTCATCAAACTTCTTCATAGCTTTCGCAACTTCTTTTAAATCCTCTCTAATATGCATAACGTACTGATTCATTTCATCAAAATTTTGTTTTCTATTAAGTAACTCCTTTGTAGCTTTACCTTTATCATCTTCTCTGAAAAAATCATTGAGCTTCTGTTGTTTGGCTGTATCATCATCATCATTATCTATTGTTGTCAGTTGTGATTTCATTAGACTCTTTTGCGTTTCCTTCGTCTTCATATCATCAAAATTCTGCATGGACATGGTAGTTAATAGTTTATTCTGCAGTTCTTTAAGCTTATTTAATTCTCCTTCAAATTTATCATTAAAGAATGATCCCTTTAATCTTACTTGTTCGGCCATAGTTTTAACATCATCTAATACATCTATTTGAGTCCATAATTTATCCAGATAGGTTACACTTGGTTTGGCACTCGGTATTCTATCTATAGTTCGTATACTATGTGTTTCTCCTCCCCCAGTAGAATATCCAAATGATTCAGCATTGGTATAAGTTGGTCCCAATCGTACCCCACTTGAACCAGATCTATTACTTTTAAATGTACTTAAATATTGTGGATTACCTGAGGATCCTATAGAAGATACTGAGGCATTATTAGTATGACGTGGTAGAGTAGGTCGATCACTATTCATTATGATATACTCAATTTATTAACAGTTCTACTAATAATATCTATAGAAAATTAAATGTTGATATGAATTTATAAATTTGTAACTTTTTATTTAGTTTCGTTTAGGCACACGCTTTTTTTTTGATGATGATCTACAAAGACTCAATTATTCAATTTACTCTAATTCCCCACAAAGTCATACATTACAGCATAATTTTGTTAAACACTAAACATTGGTGATGTTAAGGCATGAGGGTCATATACGGCATGATAGTCCAGGAATTGTTCATACTTCATCACCTTTGAAAAGAGTAGCGTCTTGGAAGAAATTACTATATTTGAAACAAGCATATCCTGATAATTATACTGATAAATCATTTTTATCACAATTGAAAAGGAATACAACCGTAGCCAAATATTCATATATTAGTTTAATTGAAGATTTCTCACTAATAATTCTTTATGTATCCAGTTTACTTTTGGTTGTTCTTGAATTTTCCGGGATATATCTTCATGGTTGGAGTTGTATTCTTCCCACATTTATTACAACAATATTATCAATAGTTGGATTTGGTATAGTACAATTCTATGATAGATTAATATTATCATCTGATTCAGCTTCCATAACTAGTTATTTAAATCTTAAATCATTTATATTAATAGTATTTATTCTATTAATTTTATCTCCCATATTAAAGTCATTAACTAAATCTTCAGCATCTGATTCAGTATGGGCATTATCATTTGTATTATGCCTATTTAATACCATTCTGCATGATTATTCTATGAATTCTTCATCAACTCATGGAAAAAATCTGCAAGTACTATCAGCCTATAAACCAACATTATCTACTAATATTTCCCTTTCAAATGCCATTGTATTGGCTTCAAGATTAACTTCAACATCTCAGGTATTCTTATTTATCTTATTCGCTATTCAGATAAATATTTTACTTCCATTATTTGACTTTAATGTTAGAAGACTTAAATTTCGGATTTTGCATCTCATTTTATTTATTAGTTTATTTACTGTTGTAAATTATTTGATATTTAAATTATTGGGCTTTAAAATACTTATCTATTGGATTATTTCAGTAGTATTTATTGTATTTGGAATGCCTTCTTACTTTTTATTCTTGCAGAGATATAAAAATGAACTACAAGGACCTTGGGATATACATAAACCAATAATTAATAGAAATTAATAGAAATTAATAGAAATTAACAATATTAATATTATATACAATTTGAGTTCGTATACCTTATATACAAGAATCATTAATAGTTTGTAAAAGACTTAACACAATTTTATAGTATCTTGTATATTATAGCTTCATTCATAGTGGTACTCTTACAAATTACTGCAAAATTGAGGCCCCACACATTAACCTCCATGAATTTCAAAATTTTACTACACACTCTTTCTTTTTGATTTTCAGTATCTCTGTTTATACGATAATTTATTTACCTATTTCTATCATTTACACATTGCAACTTGAGTTATATTTGACTTTTCATATACATTTAATTATTATGTTACTAACTATCAATGATTAAATAGGGTTTAGAATATTGTGGTCGTGTGCCGTTCAATTTTCGAAAAACTGACAAAATCTATTCACAAGTATATGATAACACTCACAGTAAAGTATGAATAATAATTAATAATTGATTGAAAAGTCATTAATAAAGCTATATTGAATATGGCTGATAATAACCGTAATGTTCCTGGTGATGGGAAGACAGCCAAGGGTCCATCTCTTGGAGAAAATAATCAACAAGGTGGTGCACCCAATCAACCAAGACCTCAAGGTAATGTTGCAGGAGCTAGTAGTAGACAACCTACAACAAGAGTTCAACAACCTCAATTTTCTCAAGCTGATTTAAATAAGATTGTGTTGGAATATCTTAATAAAAAAGGGTATCATAAGACAGAATCTATGTTAAGATTAGAAAGTTCCAATACTCCAACTCCACCAGTACCTCAAGTTAATTCATCAAATACTAGTTTAGCAAATCCTGGAGAACTTGATGGATCAAGTTTAAAGAGAGAACGAGATTTAAAGGATAAAATAACTAAAAGTGAACGAGAATTAAGAGATTTAAGAGATAGACAAGTTAGAATAGAACGAGAATTAAGAGAAACAAGAGATCGAGAACTTAGATTAGCTAAAGAAAAGGATTTAAGAGAATTAAAAGATCTAGAAGAAAAAATGAAAAGAGAAAATGATCCTTCGGTATATTTTACAGCCTATGGAATGTTAAGAAAATGGATTGATACATCATTAGATCTTTATAAACCAGAATTATCAAGAATATTATATCCATTATTTATACATTGTTTCTTGGAATTAATTTCAAAAAATTTCTTAACAGAAGCAAAGGAATTTTTTGATAAATATAAAGTTGAACATATTATTTTACATGGAATAGAAATTAATCAATTTGCAGGTATTTCATTACCTGAACATCTTAAAGAAAATGAATTAGCAATTGCATACAGAGATAATAAATATAGAATTATTGTTTCTAAAACTTCAATGAATTTATTATTATATTTCCTTCATGAAAATGATGCTGTTGGAGGTGCTATATTAATTCGTATAATTAATCAATATTTAGATCCTGTTATTTCAACCACAAGACCTGATAAAAGAAATGAAGAAGGTGAATCGAATCCAGAGGAAGGAATTCCAGCTTATGTTGCTAGAATTGATGATGTTGAAAAGTTCAATGAACAACCCGTTAAATTGGGTAAACATCAATTAGATCCTGAAGTTCAAAAAGAAATTGAAGCTGAATTAAAGATTAAAGATGAAAAGATTGAACCAGTTAATGGAGTGACTCTTGTAGATGAATTTCAAGAAATGACAAAACCTGAAACAGATTCTCCTGCTAGAGAAACATTACCATTGCCTTTAAAAGATTCATCTGATATTAAACGTATGATATTAGAAGTTGAAGATTCAAGATCAAAAATAAGGTTAGGTGCAATTCAAGCATCTTTACCATCTGTTTGTATGTACACTTTCCACAATAGTATTAATGAAATGACTTGTATTAATTTTAATGAGGATTCTAATTTAGTTGCTACAGGATTCCAAGATAGTTATGTTAAACTTTGGAGTTTGGACGGAAATCCATTGAAATCTGTATTTAAAAAGGATCGTAATAATAATGAAAATTCTAGAAAATTAATTGGACATAGTGGTCCAGTTTATGGTGTATCATTTTCTCCTGATAATAAATTTTTAATATCAGGATCTGAAGATAAAACTGTAAGATTATGGTCACTTGATTCATATACTTCATTAGTAGCATATAAAGGACATACTCAACCAATTTGGGATGTTAAGTTTTCTCCATTAGGACATTATTTTGCTACTGCTTCTCATGATCAAACTGCAAGATTATGGGCTACAGATCATATCTATCCGTTAAGAATATTTGCCGGACATATAAATGATGTGGATTGTGTTGAATTCCATCCAAATTCAAACTATGTTTTTACAGGCTCGTCAGATAAGACATGCCGTATGTGGGATGTTCAATCTGGTAATTGTGTTCGTGTGTTTATGGGGCATACTGGCGCAGTAAATTGTATGGCAGTATCTCCAGATGGTCGTTGGCTTGCTAGTGCAGGAGAAGATAGTGTAGTTAATATTTGGGATGCCGGGTCAGGGAGGAGGTTAAAAACAATGAAAGGTCATGGGCGATCTTCAATTTATTCCTTGGCATTTTCTAAAGATGGCGGAGTCTTAGTTAGTGGCGGTGCTGATAACTCTATTAGAGTATGGGATGTTAAAAAGAATACTAATGATGCTGGACCTGAACCAGAAGCTTTTTCTACTAGTGATAATGGAAATTCAAATGATAGAAGCAAAAATTCAGGTATAAATAAAAAGGAAATCATTGCCACTAGTGATCATATGACAGCCTATTTCACTAAGAAGTCTCCTGTTTATAAAGTTCACTTTACTAAAAGAAACTTATGTTTAGCAGGTGGAGTCTTTGTAAAGTAAGACTATTATCATAACCCTCTAAATTTTTATGTATATTTCGCGAATGTATTTTTACTATAATTAGTAACTTGGTAGTATTCAAAATTCTCTACATATTCTAACTTTGCAAAAATCGCTTAATGTTTGCAAAATTATATAAACTTACCATGACCTAATTAACAATAGTGCTAGGGAGATTTCGCGTTTTCTATTATTAGGGTGCAACATTTATTCGTCTTTGTGCCTACGTAAAACTTAAAAATAGGAATAGGAGAATAGCAAAGAGTTAGAATGGTTGCTCCCACTTACAATAAGTGACACTAACCATATAAAATTGAATTAGCCGATAGCCCAATTGAAGCAAAAAAAAGCAGATCATGGTTTCAAAAATAGCATCAAAACTTGTTATTTATCCATTTATACTTCATTAAATCGCTCAATTACATTGGTTAGTAAAACTATAAATAGTAGACAATTATCCTTTGAAGAAACTCTTTTTGCTTTTATAGTTCTATCTAATATCTATAAGTCGCTCATTATCGTTTAAATTATAGAAATTAAAATGAAATTTTCTACTGTCATTACTACCTTAATTGTTGCTGGATTTGTTTCTGCTGCTGAAACTTCTTCTTCTGCAGCCAAGACTACTTCCGCAGCCAAGTCTGAAGCTAAGTCTGAGGCTAAGTCTGAGGCTAAGTCTTCTGCTTCTGCTTCTGCTTCTGCTTCTGGTTCTGCCTCTGCCAAGGCTTCTTCTGCAGCCTCAAGTGGTTCATCTTCTGCTGCTGCTAGTTCACTGAAGGCTGAAGGTGCTGTTGTTGGTTTAGCTGGTGCAGGCTCATTAGCTGCTTTAGCTGGTGTTTTATTATTATAGTTTGGTATATTTGTATATCTATATTCTACATTAAATACCTTTAATCTACATTGTTTTACTTCTACTTTCATAACTATGTACATATATTCATAAACCAACCTTGTAGTAACTTCATTAAGCGCAACTTGACATGAGTGCAACCACTTAATCTGTCCTCGCCGCGCGCATATATAATCTAGTCTGCCTGATTAGGCAATAACTTGCAAAATTTATTCTTGAATCAAGTGAGTTTCTTGTGGGACTATATATATAGATAAAAAGTCTACATTTTCATAATTAATGTTAGTTTTCTATAAAGTATTTAACAACAACTTTGTCCTAATATGAATTTATTATTCGCACTCTTATTCACAAGTTTCTTCGTAAGTATCAGCCAAGCTGCTGATCAATCAGATGTTAATTTCTTAACTGCATTTGTTGGTGATTTCAAGGATCATAGAGGAGAATATATTTTATATTTGGCAACAGCAACTAATGTGCCTCCTGAAGTAACATCGTTGGCTTTAGAAATTGCAACATATACGGATGATTCATATACTACAATATTAGATGATCCAGAAATAGATATTTCTAGTTTGGAAGCCTTTGCTACTAACTTGCCTTGGTACACCAGAATAGAGGCTGAAGCAAATGAAGGTAATTCCAATCAAAACAATGAGGTAGAAATATCATTACATAGTGGGGAAAATGTCACTATTACTACCACTGATGAAAGTGTTTCTACCACTTTAAGTTCTTCAAGTACTACGCCAGCCATTTCTGATACTACTTCTGTTAATGGTGGTATATCGAGAACATATGCTCCAGTTGGTGCATTATTGGGAGTATTATTTCTTGGTCTTGGTTTACTATAGAATAATATATATTAAGTTAAGTAAATATAAATTTTTATAAAATATTGGCGAATTTTCATAGATAATTTATAACAAAATGTCCATTAAATTAAATTTAAAAGATCAATGCGAAATTCTTAAGTTCCAACTGAATAATTTATCCACAGATTGCTGATTTCTTGACACATTGACTTATAGAACTTCTCTCGTATAAGTATAATACAAAAATCGTTGGTAGCACAATTTGCAATTTTTGAACAAAACTTGTCTACTTTAGGTCGCACTTTCCCAATTGGGAAGCTAGTCTGCATAGACGAGGATAACTCTATTTCCTAATTAGGCCATTTGTAGTTTACATAGGCATTATATAAGTCTATAACTTTTAATATATATTTCAGAGATATTCTAGAATTGAAAAAGAGTTGAAATATACTTTTGCATCACTCTTGATCAACAGGAGCTGTTAAGAATAGAAGTAAATACTGCAAATTCCACAAGAAGTTATCTAAACAATCAACTGGAATATTATTAGAAAAATTGGCATTTGTGGATACCCGATGATAATTATTATAAGTACCCGTAGTATTATTAATTAGAAATACTAAGTTTTTATTAAGTAAATTCAAAGCATGTTCAAAATTCTGATTCTTATAAATATATTTTCTTGAATCATTTTGAACTCGATCATTTGCAATTCGTTCTGTTTTAGTACCATCGTAATTTAACAAATATTCAGTTACTTGATCTTGTATATTGGATTGTTTCTGATTTTTAAGATCTATAATTTGATCAGTCGTAGGATCTAGTATAATGATTGAGTCCGATAAAACCAACATCTTATACTTTAAATCGCAATTAGTTATATTGGCAATGATATTCATAACTTGAACAATATATGCCAAACCAGAATTTATTTGACAAATATTGGCTTCTCTAGGATCAATATTTATGTTTCCTGAAACATCTTTATATCGACTTAGTGGCTTAGAATTAGAATCACCATAGTAACAGATATCAAGCATTTCATTAACATTCGATGGAAACTCTAACCCCAATATTGAGAATCGAACAGAATTGTCTATATTTTCTATTTCAAATACTTCTCTTAATACTTTCGCAAATAACAGAATTTGTGACATTATCGAAGGAAATACATAAGTTCCTAAATTCTCCTCTATTGGTTCTAGTTCTGCCAGGAGTAATTCAACCAGGTTATCAGCTATTTCTTGAATTTTTGCAGCTCTATCCGTAATTAATTCTTTTAATTCATTTATATTTAACTTTGTTCTTAAAATCTCAGCTATGAGGTTTTCGTTTACAGTCTTTTGTTTCAGAAGTGATTTTTCTAATATGCCAATTTTGAAACGCAATCTTCCTATCAGTTCTTCTAGAGTTTCTATACCAGAACTTTTTTTTAATGAATGAACTGCTTCTGAAAATTGAATTAATAGATTATGCTTGACCATATGTAACTCTTTTAATGATTTTGATAACTTTAGAATTGATCGTATGGAATCATACGAATATGAGTTAGAAATTAATTTCTCTCGAGAAGTTTGTCTTCGTTTCTTCTTGGATAATTTAAGCTGATTAATATTAATTTTTAATGAATCTGGTAAGGTATAGAATCTTCCACTTAGATTCAAAACCATTGAATTATAATTAAAATAATCATCGTCAATATTTAATGAATGACCTAGAAAGACGAGATTTCTTAAATTGATTTTATATACTGACAATAAATTCCATGAATCATCATTAGTCGAGTCAATGGCATTAAATATCAGTCTATACCATAGTTTGACTATAATCTTATGACTTTGAGATGTTGTGGGTATGAATGGTAATGATATACTTGAAAAATTTGGACTCATATCACAATATTGAATTTCACTAACATAAATAAGTTTATCCTCATTACGTTCAATTACTAAATGTAAACTATAAAAAGTATCCAATAAAGTTCTATTATTTCTATTTAATAATTCTAATCCACCTTCTTGAGTCTCTATATTATCAAAATTCGGTAGTATACTATTTCGTCTACCAGATTTCAGGGTAGTGGAATTTACATTAATTGATTTCAAATGATGATTAAAATCTCCATCAATTTTATCATGTTTCAGATATAAGTTTCTAAACGATATTGCTCGTAGATATCTTAGCTTGTCGTCCTTATATCCAAACATTGTCAATTCATTGATTCATTTTTTGTAATCCAGCTGACTTAATACTCTTATTAATCACATAGTATATATATATATTGTAGTAACAATTTTCTGCACTTTGGACTCGACTGTCTCACCAAAGGAAAAAACTCAAGTAAAAAGATTAAGCTATCAATACCGATCATAGATACTTAATAATTGTGTTTTCACATTGATCTCAGAAGTATAGTTTGTGCGAATGTCGTTGAGTCAGAAAATGGCGTTCCTTGGACAGGACCAATACAGTAGTCCATCCGATCATTCACCGCGAGACAGACAGTCATCAGAGTCGGAGATTGAAATAGAAGAGACACTACCATTGAATATACTGCCTCGAAATGATTTAAGACAAACAGCTATTGTAAATAGTATTGGTGAACAAGTTGAAAAAAAGTTAGACTTTAATAGTTTGATACTAGAGGATAGTCCATCTATTTTACCAGCTAGAGGTTCTACAAAGAGAAAGCCACCTCCAACATTTGAAGAGACGACTCTGAATTCTATATTTAGTGAAGGCTCATTTGTTAATATTTTAAGTTCTCCAAGTCCTGACAGACCTAGTAGTGATAATGATATATCCAATTATGCTTCATATGGTGATGATGAACGTAGTAGTAAATTCTCAAGAGAGAGTTCAACTAATCAACTACATCTTGTCAATGCATCTCCACAAGTAGATGATCATCTGGAGTTTCATTTTCAAGATGCTCCACAATTACCAGGAGATGGAGATGGAAATGGAAATGGAAATGGAAGTGAAGATTTAACTTATTTTGAAGATCCTCTTGACCAACAAATGAGTCAGCCAGGATTTGAACCAATTTCACTGAATACATCATCTTCCACTAGTGATACCAGCTATTCAAATGACAAAATCAATCAGGGATTATATCCTAAAACGAGTCTTGGATCCACTCCAGCTGTAATACCCCAATTTGCAAGTTCAACTTCATGGAATAATACTTCCATTCCAAGAACTCCTATAACTCCAACTCAACTGTCAAGGCTACCACAAATGGCAAATCCAATAACTCCAATAGATTCATCAGAAATGTTTTCTAAAAACAAACTAATAAAATCACCAACTCCAAACCATAGTCAAAATCATAATCATAGTCATCGTCATTCAAGTTCTGTAAGTTCAATATTAAGTACTACATCTGTAGGGAATGTGAATCTAGCTACTCTTAAAAAGCAGTTAAATTTAAAGCCTGGTGAAGGTGAAAGATCTAATTATGTATCTATGATTAGAAAGACTGCGGGAACGGCATTTAATGAAACAGGACCAGGTAAATGGAAGTTACCTGTTGGAATTATGCCTGTAGATAAATCAAATTATCTTTATTCAAATAGGTATATGCGTAGAGATGGATTTACTAAGAATAAAAAGGGGGTTGAACTTAGACATGGGAAGTTAGAAAGACCATTATTGGCCGATGAAATTGATAATACTATGGATATTTCCAATGGAGTTGATCCAGTTCGTTCTTCATTATCTAAATCAGGAAGTATTAAATTATCTGATTCAAGTGTAGTTGTCAGTTCCAATGCTTCAGTTGATTATGGACTTCAAAGAATTTCTACTGATAATTCTATTGATCAGAGTTCATCAGGTTCACCTGGTAATACTTCAGATAATGGATTTGGATTCTATCAACATAAAGGGTATAGAGATGATGAAGAGACAGATGATGATAATTCTACGGAAGTCGATCCTGTTGAATATGGATTTGGAGTTGATTCTGAAGATCGACCTAGATTGACAGTTGCCAATCCTGATGATGATTGAATGATAAGTTAAGATTGAGTTAAGTTAAGAGTGTGAAATATTTAGAGTAACAGTATATATATATATATATATGTATATATATTCATTTAAAATGTATACGAACTATTAATGATAATTATATTGATAATAATAATATTATTAATAACCATATTAATAACAATACTAATAATAATATTAATGTTAATTATATTGATAATTAATGATATTGATTATGATAATGATATTTATGGAGATTTACACGTGACCCTATAACTGCCCAATAATTTTGAGGCAGTGCGCACGACCATCGACAAACAAATTTCGAATCAAACACGTCGAAGTTCCCCTACCGAAAAGTTTCACTACGACAACATAATTCTTATACCATTTAAGGTACACTAAATATTTGAGATTCAATTGAAAGTGAAAGTACAAAATGGGCTATACGTTGATTTACGAGCCCAATGCGGCCTCGAAAACTTCAGTCAATGAGTTCAAAACTTTATTGGAAAAGGGGAAAGATGATGTTAAAGTTGATACTATGAAAAAGATTTTAGTAACAATTATTAATGGAGATCCATTACCAGATTTATTAATGCATATTATTAGATTTATTATGCCATCAAAGAATAAAGAATTAAAGAAATTATTATATTTTTATTGGGAAGTTTGTCCAAAACTTGATGAAAGTGGTAAAATGAGACATGAAATGATTTTAGTATGTAATGCAATTCAACGTGATCTTCAACATCCAAATGAATATATTAGAGGTAATACTTTACGTTATTTAACTAAATTAAAAGAACCAGATTTATTAGAAACTTTAGTACCAAATGTTCGTCAATGTCTTGAACATCGTCATGCTTATGTTAGAAAAAATGCTGTATTAGCACTTTATTCAATTCATAAAGTTTCTGATCATTTAGTTCCTGATGCTGATGAATTAATTTACAGATATTTATATGAAGAAAATGATTCTGTTTGTAAAAGAAATGCTTTTATTTGTTTAGGAGATTTAAATAGAGATGCTGCTTTACAATATATTCAAGATAATATTTACCTTATAGAAACTTTGGATCCTTTATTACAATTAGCATTTATTGAATTTATTAGAAAAGATGCAATTTTAAATCCTTCATTAAAATCAGAATATACTCAATTAGTTACAGAAATTATTGAAGCTGCATCAAATGTGGTTGTTTATGAAGCTGCTAATACTTTAACAAGTTTAACAACAAATCCTCAATCAATACTTTTAGCTGCTAGTAAATTTGTTGATCTTGCCACCACTGAAGCTGATAATAATGTTAAAATTATTACTTTACAAAGAATTAATGAATTAAATAAAGCTCATCCTGGTGTATTACAAGAGTTATCATTAGAAATTTTAAGAGTTTTATCATCTCAAGATTTAGATGTACGTAAAAAGGCTCTTGATGTTACTTTACAATTTGTTACCAGTAGAAATGTTGAAGATGTAGTTAAATTATTAAAGAAAGAATTAGAAAAAACTATGTCATCTAATGAAGATAAAAGTGCTGAATATAGACAATTACTTATTAATGCTATTCATCAATTGGCTATTCAATTTATTGAAGTTGCTGCTAATGTAATTGATTTATTATTAGATTCAATTAGTGATTTAAATAATACAGCTGCATATGAAGTTATTACTTTTGTTAAAGAAGTGGTTGAAAAATTCCCCGAATTAAGACAACCAATAATATCAAGATTAATTCAAGCTTTACCAGCAGTTAAAAGTGGGAAAGTTTTTAGAGGTGCTTTCTGGATTATTGGTGAATATGCTTTAGAAGAATCTTCAGTATTAGAAGTTTGGAGATATATTAGAAGTAGTATTGGTGAAGTACCAATTATTGCTAGTGAAAGAAAGATTTTAGAAGGTGGA
Organism: Scheffersomyces amazonensis; assembly: GCF_036850825.1. NCBI lineage: Eukaryota > Fungi > Ascomycota > Pichiomycetes > Serinales > Debaryomycetaceae > Scheffersomyces > Scheffersomyces amazonensis. The sequence continues at coordinate 1,780,999 of NW_027042741.1, read as the reverse complement.
AATAATGGTGATGATAGTGAATATACAAATGGATCAACTGAAAAGAGTAAAAAAGGTCCAGTTGTTCTTCCGGATGGTACATATGCTACTGAAACTGCTTTAACTGTTGATTATAATCAAAATCAAGAAAATTCTAAAACTCCAATTCGTAAACATATATTATCAGGAGATTTTTATCTTGCAGCTGTTTTAGCATCTACTTTAGTTAAATTAATTCTTAGATTACAACGTCTTAAAGTTGAAGCTAAAGTTTTAAATGGTTTAAAAGCAGAAGCTTTATTAATATTAGTATCTATTTTAAGAGTAGGTGAATCATCATATGTTAGTAAAAAGATTGATGAAGATTCAGCTGATAGAATCTTTTCATATATAAGGCTTCTTAATGATGAAGAAGATGTTGAATTAATTCAAACTAGTTTCTTGGATGATACTAAAGATGCATTTAAAGCACAAATTGAACTGGCAGAAGCTAAAAAAGCTGAAGTTGAAGCTAAAGCTTTACATAAGAATGCAGAACAAATAGATGATGCTATTTCATTTAGACAATTTGATAAAAATGGAGGATCTAAAACAATTAATGAAGATGAAGAAGCAATTACTTCAGGAACTGGAGTTAAAAAGGAAGATTTATCTTCAAGATTAAATAAAATTTTACAATTAACTGGATTTTCTGATCCTATTTATGCTGAAGCATTTGTTAAAGTTCATCAATTTGATGTTGTTTTGGATGTATTATTAGTTAATCAAACTACTACTACTTTACGTAATTTATCAGTAGAATTTGCAACTTTAGGAGATTTAAAAGTTGTTGATAAACCTGCTACAGCCAATATTGGACCTCATGGATTTCATAAAGTTCAAACTACTGTCAAAGTTACATCTGCTGACACTGGTGTCATATTTGGTAATTTAGTATATGATGGACAACATTCTGATGAATCAACTATAGTTATTTTAAATGATGTTCATGTTGATATAATGGATTATATTAAACCTGCTACATGTTCAGAAAGTCAATTCCGTAAGATGTGGAATGAATTTGAATGGGAAAATAAAATTACTATTAAATCTCCAATTGAAACTTTAAAACAATATTTGGAAGAATTAATGAAAGGTACAAATATGACATGTTTAACTCCAGGAGCTGTTATTGGAGAAGAATGTCAATTTTTATCAGCTAATCTTTATTCAAGATCTTCATTTGGTGAAGATGCTTTGGCTAATTTATGTATTGAAAAGCAAACCAATGGACCTATTATTGGACATGTTAGAATTAGATCTAAAGGTCAAGGGTTAGCATTATCATTAGGTGATAGAGTCGCCTCTATTTCTAGAAAAACTAAAAAGACAGCTATTAATGCTGTTTAGTGTAAATTAAATATATACAATCTATATCATTATACTTATAATAATAATCATAATTATCATAATTATCATAATTATCATAATTTTTAATTCTTAGAATATATATAATCAATAGCTCTTTTATGGGCATTATCTACTTGATGCTTATACTCTAAATTATTGTTTATACCTGTATCTATATGAACTCCATATATCTTATTCATATACTTAGAACTATCATCAATTGACTCATACTTATACCCATATTTTTGTATATGAACTATAATATCATTATATAAATTATTAAAATCTCCTCTTAAAACTTTTATATGAGAATTAGAATTAGAATTAGAATGAGAATTATAATTAGAATTAGTTAAACAACGAAGATGATATTTAGGAAATGATGATGTATATGCATTACTACTTATAGTATTAAGTTTTGCACTTAATATGAATGCTATATATACTCCTGATTTTCCTAACGATTCACTAGTACCTCTAATATGAATTAATCTATCAATACAACCTTCATTAACTGGTAATACTGAATATTGTGATAGTTTAAATTGATTATGTAGTAATTCACTAACTCCGATCTCTCCATCCTCAAAATATACTGCCTCAGATCCACTCACTAAAATCTGTAAATCATATTCTTTGTCCGCGCTCGTTATTTTTGTCTTGGTTAATTTCTTTATATAATCTATTGCCCTTAAAGAATCTATTGAATTTGGTACTCTTGGTTTAGTGGGCGGTTCTAATTCTAACAATTCTTTAGATGGGATATACGTGGACCCACTTGCACCTGGTCTAGATCTTTTCCGACCTTGAAATCGTGATGCTGATCCAGACATTGTATATATATATATATATATATGTGTATATGTATGTTTATGTTTATGTATATAAAGACTTAACCAGTTAGATTGATTGATCTCTACACAGAGTTGTTGCAACTGTTTTGTAGCGTAGCAGTAGATTAATTTTGGGCGTGCACCAAGGTCAATTTTCACCCTAGCATTTAGAGCCATCGCTAAATAAATTTTTTTTTTTCATTTCCTACTAATAGTGAAGAAGACAGTAATAAGCATAACTATATAAAATGGCTAAGAAGGAAAAGGTCAGTAAGTCAGAAGACGGAGAAGATAACTACGAGAAGAGATTGGCTGCAGTTTTACCATTTGCCAAGCCATTAGCTCCAAAGAAGTTGAATAAAAAAGTTTTAAAGACTGTAAAAAAGGCATCTAAGGCTAAACATGTTAAAAGAGGAGTTAAAGAAGTTGTTAAAGCTTTAAGAAAAGGTGAAAAGGGGTTAGTCATAATTGCTGGAGACATTTCTCCTGCCGATGTTATTTCTCATATTCCAGTTTTATGTGAAGATAATTCCGTACCATTTGTTTTTATTCCATCAAAGGAAGATTTAGGTTCAGCAGGAGCCACTAAAAGACCAACTTCATGTGTTATGATTGTTCCAGGTGGAGGTAAATCAAAAAAGAATGCTGATAAGACAGAAGAATATAGAGAAACTTATGATGAAGTTGTTAAAGAAATCCCAACTTTAGAATAAATAATATCATTCATGCAAAAATAATCATGGAACTCTTGATGAACCCCAGTCATTTCTTACCTTTTTGTAACGACATAAATATTTCTTCAATATGTATTTTAGTAACTAGTAATAATTAACGTATTACCCATAGAGAGAATCATGTATATGTATTTGTAATGGATATAGAGCTTGTAGTACTAACCGTACGTATGTTAGTTAATGTTAATGTTAGTTAGTGTTAAATGTTAGTGAGTGGAGCTAAAAAAAATTAAAATGATAACAACTGAGTTATCCCATCTTGTGACATAGATCATAACCACAATGAGTACTACCAAATCAGAAGAATCTATAACTGCGGTAGATTACATACATAACCAAGAAGAACTTGAAAAAGAAGCTAGACAATTGATGCCATTTGAGCCAGATGAGTGTACATATATTAAAGGAGAATTAAGACAACCAGTATTTGCATGTCTAACATGTTCTAAACAAAATAATAATACCCCAATTGGAATATGTTATTCATGTTCAATTCAATGTCATTCTACTCATGAACTTGTGGAATTATTTAGTAAACGAAACTTTGTATGTGATTGTGGAACTGAAAGAATGAAAAATACTGTCAATGGAGCTTGTAAATTAAGATCAAGTATAACAAATGAAAAACCTCGTAGTAGATCTTCATCAGGAGTATTTAAAAGATCACTTGAACTTCCTGCTGATGATATACCGGCTCTGTCTAATGAATATAATCAAAATTATCAAGGATTATTTTGTTCATGTAAAAAGACTTATAATCCATTAGAAGAATCAGGTAATATGATTCAATGTTATTTTGGATTTGTTTGTGGTGAAGAATGGTATCATGAAGAATGTATTTTAGGGTATAAGGCAGGAACTTTTAAATCCCAGACATCAAAAAATCATGGAATTAATATATTAGATAAATTACCTCCACCAGCAGAAGATGCAGAAACAGAGCAATCATTTACTGAAGATAATTCAAGTGATGATGTTAAAGTTCCATATTTCCCTAATCTTGAAACATTTGATCTGTTTATATGTTGGAAATGTGTATCTAAGTTCGATTCAGTATTCAAAGAGTTGGTTACTGATAAAGATATAGTAATAGCTATACGTCCTCATTTCGATCATATACTTAATGTAGATGAATGGAAGAGAAAGTATCAACAATTCGAACTTGAACATTCTAAACAGGATAATGAAACTTCTAGTAAGAGAATTAAATTAGAAGATAAAGTTGAACATCATACTCGAGAAGATATTCCTTATTCAGTATTTTTAAATTTTGAATTTCGAACTAAATTAAACCAATTAATGGAAATCCTTAATCCAGATACTAAAGTATATCAATTTTTAATTAATAATGATTATTTATATAAGGATGATCCCGTATATGAACCTCCAGAAGAAGTTAGTGATGATGAAGGTTCATCTACTACTGGTTCATTATTAGATTTAGGTTCAGAAGCATTACTGTCATTACCTCGAGAACAAGCAATTGAAGGATTACAAGCTTATGATAAAATTCGATCTAAATTAAGAGATTTCTTTAAACCATTTGCCGAACAAGGTAAAATAGTTACCGAAGAAGAAGTTCGAGATTTTTTTGCAAAAGTTAAAGAAGAATAAGAAATAATAAATAAGAATCATTAAGTAAGTAATTTATTATCAATATGTACAAAGAATTAATGTTTTTATATGTGTATGTATCTATCTACTTTTTCAGATTATGTTTGGCTTTCTTTTCCTCTAATTTGGCAAATTCTTGTTTCCAAACTTGATTGGCTTCATCCTTTTGAATATCAGGAAAGATCTTGTCGAAAACTTCTTGATACCATTCAACTGGATAAAAAGTTACTCCTTCCTTTACTTCTTGAGGAATTTCTTCTAATTCATTTTCTATATCCTTAGGGAAAATAATTTGATCATAACCATATCTTTTAGCTCCTAAAATCTTTTCTCTTAATCCTCCTACGGCTAAAACTCTACCAGTAACAGTTATTTCACCAGTCATAGCAATTGTAGGAGGAATTGATTTATTTAAAGCAAGAGATATTAAAGAAGATGTGAATGCAATACCAGCAGATGGACCATCTTTTGGAATAGCTCCATCTGGACAATGAACATGAACTTCAGCAGCTTCAAAGAATCGATTTTCTGGGAAATTCTTTACCATATACAGTTTAGTGAATGAATAAGCAATAGAAGCTGATTCTTTCATAACATCCTTTAAACTACCAGTAACATGCATACCTGCATGACCAGAACCAGAACCAATTGATTGAGTTAAAATAGATTCAATATAAAGGGCATCTCCATTACCTGATGTACTATACGAAAGTCCAGTAGCAACCCCAGCTGGTAAAAGATCATAAACCCTGGCTCGAGTATAGATTTCAGGTCCAACATAATCCTTTAAGTTCGATGGAGTAATATTAAGTACTATATCTTCAGGAATATCCAATTTAACAGGTTCAGGCTCTTCGATTGGTTCTTCTACAACCAATGAAGCTGTGCCCTTCTCCTTTTCTTTTTCCTTGACTTTTTCCTTTTCTTTTCCTTTTTCCTTGGCCTTCAGTTTCTTTTCTTCCTTAGCCTTTGACTTGACAGTCTTAGTGGTTGCTTCTTCCTTAACATTGGTTTCAATTTCTTCAGTCTTAACAGTTGTGGCAGCTGCAACTTCAACTTCAGGTTTTGGATTGGCTTCATCTCTAGCTTCAACTTCTTCAACAATCTTAAGGGAAGCTTTACTAAAGATTCTTTGAATAAGTTTCTTAACATTTCTTAACCCACTTTCTCTACAATATTTATCAATTAATCTAGCAATTGTTTCAGTACTTATGTTAACTTTACCTTCTTCTAAACCAGCTTTTTTACTTGCATCAGGAATAAGATGTCTTTTAGCAATTTCAATTTTTTCATTATTTGAATAACCTGATACATCAATAATTTCCATACGATCTCTTAAGGGAGGTGGAATATTACCTAAATAATTAGCAGTACAAACAAATAATACTTTTGAAAGATCAACTTTTACATCCATAAAAGTATCAACAAATGCATGATTTTGTTCTGGATCAAGAATTTCAAGAAAAGCTGAAGCAGCTCCTCCACTACGACTTAAATCAAGTTTATCAATTTCATCAATTAACATAAGAGGATTTGAAGTTTTTGCTTGTTTTAAAGCAAGAATAATTCTACCAGGAACTGATCCAACATAAGTTCTTCTATGACCTTTAACTTCATGAACATCTTGAATACCTCCCATAGCAATTCTTACATAACGACGATCTAATGCTTCAGCAATTGATTTTGCAATTGAAGTTTTACCTGTACCTGGTGGACCAGCTAAACATAAAATTTTCCCATCAACTTTTCCTGATATTCTACCTTGAGAAATAAATTCAAGAATTCTTTCTTTAACATCTTTTAAACCATAATGATCACGATCTAAAATCTTTCTTGCTTCTCTAATATTAAATCTATCCTTGGTATAAATTCCCCAAGGAATTGATGTTAACCAATCTAAATATCTTTCAATTACACTTGCTTCACCAGAATGTTCACTTTGAGCATTTAATTTTGCCTTTTCAGTATTATAAGCTTCTAAGGCTTCATCAGTCAATTTTAAATGTTTAATTCTTTCATCAAATTTAGATGTCTTATCATCTGATTCAACAATCCCCGCTCTCTTTTGCAATTCTTTAATAAATTCTCTTATAAATAATCTAGTTTGAAGTTCATCAGCTTTTGAACTAAGATTATGAATGGTTGATTCTTTGATTTTATTAGCCTTTAATTCAACTTTTAATAATTCTAATGCTCTTTGTAATCTAGTTTCAATATTTATAGCTTCTAAAATTTCTTGAATTTGTTTAGGATTTCCATGAATTGTTGATCCAACAAAATCAGCAAATCTTGATGGATCATTTACAATAATTGTTCCTTCTTTAATTTGTAATTTTTCAAGAGGATTTTTACTACCTAATTTACCTAAAAGTGATTTTAATGATTCAACTAATGATGTAATATCAGTTGATTGAATATCATATGGTTCATCTTTAACTGGTTTAACAGTAGCATAAGATACTTTAAAATTATTAAGATGGAATGAATTAAGTGGATTAGATTTATAATCTTTAGAATTTCTCATTTTTGGTGTACTAAGTTCTTCTAATTGACATCTTTCAAGAGGATAACCAACTAAATTAAATACTCCTGCTTTTGGAGTTGAATGTTTTAATATATGACAATGAACTCCAATAGTATGAACTGAATTTTTACTTTGAATTACATCTGCATCTGGTTCATTTTGATCCTTTACATGAAATAATACAAAATTTCCTTCACCTCTACCTTCTATAGTATATATGGAATTTATAACTTCACTATCAGTTAAATTAATTGCAAATGGTCGACCTGGAAGTGGTGGACGATCTTTCATAGGAATTGCAAGTAATGGAGGATATAATCCTGTTTCTTGATTTACTTTATGTTTTCCTGTTAAATCATCATCATTACCATCATCATTTCCTTTACCTTTACCACTTCCACTGCCATTACCATTTCCACTAGCTCCAGATGCTGCACCAACTGAACTAGTAGAAGATCCCAGTATATTTGAATCCTTTTCAATATTCTCTACAATATCTGAGGACTTGTCCGATTCGGATTCAAAGTCGGGTTCGGGGTCGGATTCCGATTCCTGTTCCTTTTCCGCTTCCTTTTCATCGATACTTTCATCTTGTTCATTCTCTATTATATCATTTTCAACAATCTTATCAGTATCATTCTTGGATTTATCGGTTAATACTATAGTATCCAAATCCATCCATGATTTAATATTTGAAGTACGATATTGTTGAACTTGATTAAAGGAATCTGTCATCCAATCTGTTCGAACTGATCTGGAAGCGTATCGAAACCCCAATCCCAACTTTAGTCCCAATCGGGCAGCCCCAGCTCTGGCACTAATTTGTGCTATATGCCTGATCTGGCTCCTATTCGCTAACATACTGATCCCGACTAATCAGTTACACCTGATCTAATGTTCAATTTAATAGTGGCAAACGCTTCTGGAGCTTCGATTACCAATTTTTGGACTGGGAAGCGACTTTGGGAGTGTGAGTGGGAGTGTGCGTCTATGCAGGAACGGTTCCAGTCACGTGAATCCCCGTATAACAAATTTATTAACTTTAAGTAAGTTACCCAAAGGCATGGATGGATCTATTGATTCGTGTAATTAGTAAAATACTCTAATTAATGTCTAATACTTATTATACTATTATACTATTATACTAAATATATATATATAGTCAACTAATTGTAAATATGTTCTTCTTCCTTTTATTGGTCGTTTCATCATTATTGTTAGAAGCGACAGGACGCTTTTGAGTATTCTTAGCGGGACTATCGTCACCTAAAAAGTTATTGTCTTCGTAGTAATTAAGCGAGTTAACGTTTTCATCCTCAAGTCCTAAACTATGAGATCTCTTTTCATTGGGTCTAGTGATTTCTGATTTCCAAAGTTGAAGTTTCTTTTTACTTTTCTTCTTATTTTCATCATCTGATTGGGTACCACCTACAGAAGAATTAGCACTAGTAAATGTATTGTCTGCCGATTTGGTTGTTGTATCATCTCCACTTAAGGATATATTGCTATTCTTTCTTTTGGATGGTGTAACATCACCAGAATCTGAATCTGAAGTCGAAGATAAATCAAATCCCTTTACAAAAGCTTTGGCTGAAGGAGTTCTTAAAACAGGTTCTGGATGAGATTCCGGATCGGTTTGACTCAGATTTTGATTTGGAATGTCTGGTTGACTATTTATTTGACTGTTTGGTTGACTCAGACTATCTATTTGAGTTTGAGAATCAGTTTCACTGGGTAGTGATTCAATTTTATGGGCTTTAGAATGTGGAGGTGGATCATCAAGTATCATAGATTGTTGCCTTAATACCAGGATAATACTAGCAGTAAGATACTTTCTTTTAGGATTTATATGACGACCCATTGGACTTAATACATTATTAGATACATTTTTAGGTCTATTAATGGTATTAAGATTTGAAACTTGATGACCTTTACTGGATGATTGATCAATGGCTTTCATTCTATCTCTATATCTCATATTTTCTGTTGTAACTGCTTCTAATCGAGCTTCCATTAACTTCACTTTAGTTGAATGATCTTGTTTCAATTTATTAATAGTCACTTCATATTGATCTATTTTCTTCAGTAAGTCTTCATTAGCACTTACATCTTTCTTACCTCCATTAAGCATTATTTGTAACACTGCTAATTTAATAGACTCCTTACGCTTATGATCATCTTCCAAGATCTTTAGTAATTCTTCTCTATTGTCATAGTGTGCCAGTAGTAACGTTATATCCACCATCCTGTATGTGTATGTTTCTCTATGATAAAGATATAAACTACTTGTATTAATATTAATTAGTATGAGTTCCTTCTGTTTTGTAAACAAGAAAAAGATGCAAACTCGACCGCGTACCGGTCAATTTTCTATGACCGGTGCAAAGGATTTCCGGTCCGAGGGGATGGATATGATCGCTAAATTTTAGTAGAACACTTAACATCTGAATAAACCAAGATGAGTTTAACGAATATGACAAATACAGAGTCTAAAGTGAGGCGACTGTCTCGTCACGGTAAGAATGTATATGTATCATCCAGTGGAGAGTTAGTTAAACAACGGACGTTTGATAAACGAGCTATCTCTAACTCACCTCATCATTCAATAATCGATACCGGAGCAGGATTAGAGATTGAACTTAATAAAGATGCTAAAGATTATGAAGATATGGTGGTTCGAAAAGGGTTTGCTGTGCCACCAGATGAAGTTTTAGGGTCTGGTATACTTGGAGGTATTAAAGTACCAATAAAACATCGAGATGAGTTTACTGATAAAAGGGGGTTACCACTGTCTGATTTATTAGAAGTATTACATTATTTTACTAGTAAAAAGCTTACATCACATGATAAATCGGCTAAAGCTATAAGAAGAATGGATGAAACTGCTTTATTATCATTAGGACTCTTAGTAGAACTGTGGATAGATGAAATGATTGATGAAGGTACAGCTAAATTGTTTGTAGATTATAGTCCACAGGAGGAAAAGGCTATGAAAGGTATGAATAATGGAATCCCCAGTGATCTTCTATCATCAATATCTTTTCAGTATGAATCAGAAGAGGATGAAAAGGGTAATACATCATCAGAAGAATCATCTTCAAATTCAGATTAAAGTGGGTGACTACATAAATGTACGATAATGTAATATATATTTACAAAAAACAAAATCTCTATAATATACAAGGTAATGGGTAGGTTTAAGCCTAAGCTTCAGGACTTTCTGTAACAGATGGTGTAACACCGGATTCAACTTCAGTATCAGGAGTTTCTCTAGCCTTCTTTTCGGCTTCAACCTTCTTTTGATAAATAGCCTCTTTACCTTGATCTTTGGCAGAAGTTTCAATATCAAATACTCTATAAAGTAATTCATGAGTATCTTTCTTATTAACCATTAAATTAACATTAGATTTTCCCTTCCATAAAGGTAAGAATAAATCTTCAAATCCTTCATCTCTTTTAACAGTTAAGAATAAACAACCTTCTTCCATTCCTTCTAATCTTTCAGAAAATTCTGGATCAATTTGGGCTTGTTTTAAATCGTTAATCTTAGGGAAAGCTTCTTGAAATAAAACTTCTAATAATTTCATATTACATGTAATTTGTCTTCTATCACCTAAGAAAGATCTAATAGTATGTAAAGATTCATTTTGAACTCTCCATGGACAATTACCAGTATCATTACGTTGAGATACAAATAATTTAATACCTGATTGAATAACTTTAAGTTTTTGATCATCCATAGTAAGAATTTCTCTTATAATTGGGGCAACATAATAAATAGTTCTTAATGGTTCACCAGTAGCATTTCTAACTAAAGTAGAATTCTTGGCAAAACTATCTTTAAAATCGTAAAATGGCCAACATTTTTCAAGTTCAGGATGTTTAGGATCTAAAAATATAAATGGTTCTTCATTAGCATCTCTTGGTAATTTATCTTTCTTTTGAGGTTTATGTTGAACTTCAGTATTACTTGTAGTTGTAGTTGTAGTTGTAGTTTCAACTTTAGCCTTCTTAGAAATATTTTCTTCACCATTTTCTTCAATACTTCTTTTAGTAGATTCTGGATCTAATTTTTCAAAAACAGTAATAAAGAAACCTCCAGTATTTTGTAAATGAGGATAAACTCTAATACAATTTTGTAAATTAAATCTTTTAGCTTCTTCTTCAGTTGGCGGGAATGCAGATTCTGGAATATCAGTAGCACCTTTTTCTCTTAATTCCATATCTTTTCCAAGAACTTTCCAATTACTTATACCATTACGTCTTACTAAACCTTCTAATTCATTATCACAATTAACTACTTTAATTTGTTCACCCCATTTTCTTAATGCAGCAGCTACAACAGCTTCATTTTCAACAGGAGACATTGAACAAGTTGAATAAACTAATCTACCACCTTTCTTTAATAATTGTAAACCTCTATTTAAAATATTAATTTGTAAAGGATGTAAACCTAATGCATTACCTACAGTAAAATCTTTCCATACATTAACATTCTTTCTCATGGTACCATCACCAGAACATGGAACATCACATAAAATTCTATCATATTTTAAGAATTCACTAGCATTATTTAATTTAATTCTTGGAAATAAAGTTGCATCATGATTAACTACCATAAAATTTGGAGAATTTAATCTTTTAACTTGATGAACTAACATATGAGATCTTTTATAATCTGAATCATTTGCAATAACAAATCCAGTTGGTAATTGTTTATCATCATCAGCATGTAAAGCTTCAACCAATTGAGCAGTTTTTGAACCAGGAGCAGCACACATATCTAAAACTGCATGATGAGGTTTAATATCCATTAATAATGGAGGAATCATAGATACAGCTTCTTGTCTTGATATATTACCAACTTCAGTTTCAATAACTAAAAAACGTTGAGTCTTAGCAAATTCCTTTTGTTTTCTAATAACAGCTTTTGAAACATCTAATTGCCAACCTAAATTATTAGGATAATAAGCTAAATTCTTGGGAGTTAATTTAACACCTTCAAATTCAACATCCTTTAATTTAGATACATGATCTTTAATAAATTTATCTTTGATTTCATTGGCATGAGCTCTGGAGCCAGTAATTCTAAATGTTAATGGAAGTGTATCTTGACATGCACTCTTAAATGTATCCCATTCATCTTCTGGAATAACTTGTAAAGTCTTATAATATTTTTCCCATTTTTCACTTTCTCTTACGGCTTCATTCCAACTTTGTCCTCTATCATCTACTCCTCCAGTCTCGGCTCTTTTACCAAAACTTTTCCTGTCTCCTTTACTTTTTCTAAAATTTCTTTTACCCATTGTTACAATTCTACTAAGATAAGCTCTAATGTATCCCATGTACTACTGGGTACTCTTAACATTGATCTATCTTCTGAGATGTGCATCAAAAAAAAAGTTTTTGCAGTTTGTGTCACGTGTCTTGTTTGTATGCTTACATGTTACGATACGGTACGATATCATAGGTACAACTAGTTGATTTCCGGTAGTAGTCTATAAACAAATATGGTTCAGAATTGAGGTTGAAGTAAGTTATACGGTAGTTTTCAAAGACATTCCGAATTTAAACTAGTGAATTCGGGGCAGTAAAGTAATCTACTCCATACCGATAAGTATAAAGCTGTTACTTTCTGAATGCTGTTTGATTGCAATTGAGCTTATATTATGATTTATATTTTATATCTATTAGGTATCACACATATACTGTACAATTTCTCAATTTCTTACTCCCTTACTTACATTTATGGTGCACAGACAATACTGTAATTATCACCGGTTATCTGTGTAAGCTCCGAAGAAATTGGTTGTGAAAAATAAATCAGAGACGGAGGAAGAAAAAAATGTCACACGAATCTTGCAACTTATCAGTGTTCGATGAACCTTTGTGAATGGTTAAAGATAGGTAGTAGATTATGGGAGGAATGAATAGGCTACGAATGGTTGGAGTAGTAAGTATAGGCTATGGTATTTTCTACTACAGTTATATTGTACTAACATATTCTCAGATTGGAGCATGTCTTGGATTCTCCGCATATAAAAAGTTAGCCCTTAATTATAATACTAATAATAATGGTAATAATAATAATGGATCTCATACATTTAATAATAAGTTTAATAATGTAATATGGTTTATACGGCATAATTATAATACATTTGTTTCTGCATCATCCTTTGGAGTAGCCAACGGTTGGCTTTTATTAATGTTCATATTCATTAACTTTATGACATGGCTGATATTTGGTACTAGACAAAGTGATTTAAAGATTTTAAAATCAAAATTAGGATCTACATTTTGGGAATTTAATTTAGGTTTTACTATATTCCATTTTAGATCTTCATTAAGTGGATCTTCTTCTTCTTCAATGCAAACTGATTTATTCAAGTTTGGAACCATATTCTGTTCCGTATTATGTTTGAAATTTTTTCATCATTTAACTTCTATTCGAGTTTATGAGGTTTTTAATAGACAACCATCTAATTATTATCATATTAGTTATGCAACTGTGAGAGTTATAATATGTTTAACATTATTAACATTTGTGGATGTCTTATTAGTTCATACATTTTTCAGTGAAATTTATCAATATTATTATTTTAATAAATTATCGGATAGACAACCCGATGACATAATGTTATTGGCTATATTTAGCTTTGAAATTGCAGATGTATTACCAAGTCTTCTATTGAATGCTTTAAAGTTTGGAATTAATTACTATAGAAAATTTTTACGAGCTCTTCAATCAGATGAATCTCCTATATTGAATTATTCTGGTGAAGAAGATGAAAATATGAATTACTTTTATCTTTTTGATTTCATCATTAATTTGGCTAGAGTAAGTCTTATTTGTATATTTTCTATTGTTTTTCTATATTTCTTTGCATTCCCAGTACATATTTTACCTATTACTTATTCTAGTTTAAGAGATATGGTGGTTACTGGTCGAAGATTTGTCCGATTCAAAAGAAAACAAATCATTCTACAAAAATTACAAATCCCTCAAAATTATCCTCAAGATGATGAACCTTGTGCTATATGCTTTGATAAATTAATCGATACTAATGATTCATTATCAGATATAAGATATTTACCTAATTGTGATCATACTTATCATACTTATTGTTTGAAAGAATGGATAGCTATATCTAATTCTTGTCCCATATGTCGTAAAAAGATATGATGACTGGTTCATCATTCCATCCCCATTCTTTTTGAATTTATATAGTTAACTAATTTTTATATTTATTTATGTAATATTACAGTCAAAATACAATAATCAATTTCACTCAAAAAGAAGATTTATATTATAATACATACAAAGAAATGAATAAATAGTTTTAATGGATTTTGTAAAGAATGTTCTCGAGTTTTTTAAGATAAACAAATTTATGAACTTTTAGTCAATTTTAGAAGTATAACCAACCCATCGGAATCCTATTTTACCCTGTTTTTATTTTTAATAATTTGATATTGTTTCATGTCTCTTAATAATGTCATTCAATTTAGAAATAACTTTCATTACTACCATTAGTAATTCCTGCAGTTATTGTATCAATATCTGCATCATCATTTGTTAGTTGTTTAGCTAATTCTTCGATATTATGATGAGCACTAGCTCCATTATGTAATTGAAGTTCTTCATTAGGTTCATCATTAATAAAATCATCATAATGATAATCTTCCAATTCAACTTTGGTGGTCTGTATGTTATTAGTACCATTAGATTCATGTGGTTGTAATTCTTCTTCATGTTCTTCCTTTATCTTAACATCACCATCTTCATATTGAGAAAATAATCGAGCTGGTGAATCATTCACTGTACCATTTGAATTATTAGGTACAATATCATCATGATCTTCAGTTGGATTATCTATCAAATTATCATCATGAAGATAACTATTTTGATTTTCTCCTTCCAAATGTTCTTCTACATAATTTTGATCACTTTCTAATCCTTCATTATTATCTCTTGATAATGGAGTTTCCGAATTAGATGGATCATTCAGATATGTATTACTTTCTACACCTTCTAACAGTTTAGATGAATCACCAGGTGAGTCAGCTGATGAAACTGCAGCAGCTGCTGCAGCTGCTGCTTGCTTGGCTTGCCTCTTAGAAGCTCTTGTCTCACCTCTTTCTTGTCTGATTGCTTGTTGTTCACGGTATTTAGCTAAATAGATTTTTAATACTTCAGCATAATTTTCAAACCCTAAATCATGCATGGAATATAAAATATCTTCACCATTAATTGTTTTTCGTTTCTCTCTTAAACATTTATCACTAGCTTCACTAGTAATAAATGATATAAATTCAGATACGCATTCTTGCATACACTCTTTTGCATCTTTTGATACTTTAGCAGTAGTTGGTAAAGTATTTTTCATTAATCTCGCAACATTTGCTATTGGTAACCAACGATCTTGTTCTCGTAACTCCACATCGTGTCCATTAAAATTATTTGGATCCATTATTTTTAATTATATTATGTATTTTAACTATTTTGTGAATAATTCACAGTTGGCTATTGTTTTAAAATATCTTCAATTGTATATGTCTAGGACACTTCAAACCCCACTATTAGATTTAGTATATATTGTTATATTATTATAATTAGCTTTAAGAAATATCATGAACTGTATAGTACAATTCTAGTTAGCAGTCTTACAATAGTCCCTTTCGTCAGTGGTTATTTTTCGGGCTCACTTTTTATTATGAGAATGGTGTAAAAAAAAATTGTACAAACCTGTAAACTTTTTCCGAGGAATACATGTTGGAATTTAAGTTTACATATTAAGTTACTTCAACATGTAAATCGATTAAAATACTACGAATAACAACTTTCTTGTAATAGTAGTAGTTAAGTTAAATAGTGAACTTGTAATTAGCAAAAGTTAATATACCAATGAAATGGTCCAGAATATTGAGTCTAATGAAAAACATAACCTAATCAAATCAAATATAGAAACCCCAATTGAAAATGATGATGGTGGAGCTGTAAGAGGAGCTTCATTCTTAATAGCTGTACAGTTTAGTACGAAACTTTTCACTTTTGCATTAAATCAAATTCTTGTACGATTTATTTCTCCTGAAATATTTGGAGTTTCTGCATACCTTGAATTTATAGTGTCTACAATCTTATTCTTTAGTAGAGAGGGGATTAGAGTAGCTGTTCAACGACTTTCTCTTGATGAAGATCATGATCATAATAATAAGCAGACTTTAAACAGTCTGAAATTTTATCAAAGTATTATTAATCTAGGTTTCTTACCAATTTTTATAAGTGTACCTATCACATTACTTCTAATTGTTTGGCAAGTGCTATATGGAGGATTGAAAAGTGGATTATTAGGCTTTACATATCATAATTATACTTTATCAGTATTGGGAATCCTGTTACTATCTGAATTGTTAGTAGAACCAATTTATTTGTTGAATCAATTCTTATTAAATTTTAAAAGAAGGTCTCAAATTGAAGGACTAGCAATATTTGGAAGATGTGTTGCTACTTTTCTTTCTATTGTTTTTGTTAACACTTTAGAACTTGATAGCAAAGATTTCTCTGGAGCAGCTATTATTTCATTTGCAATTGGTCAACTCACCTATTCTTTAACATTACTTATTGGATACTTGATGGTTTTCTTTTTAGAGAACGTAAAGCTGCCTGATAGGAAAGATTTAAAACTATCAATTCAAAAAATTACTTATGAATCAAACGAATATTTCTACTTTCATCCAAAGGCAATGAAAACTTGGAGTAATTTATTTACCCAAATGATCTTCAAGCAACTTTTAACTGAAGGTGATAAATTCCTTGTGAATTATTTCTTTACTATTGGTGAACAAGGAGTTTATTCTGTAATGTCTAATTATGGTTCAATAGCTGCTAGATTAATTTTTCAACCTATTGAAGAATCTATACGATTATTATTCAGTAGGAGTCTTTCATCTTCTGTTAATAAACAAAATAATGTTGAAGATTCATTTACAACAATGAGATTGGTTTCTTTGTTTTATTTTAACTTGTCCATACTTATAATCTTATCAGGAACTACTAATGCATCGTTTTTATTAAGTATCGTTTTGGGACGTGGAGGTACTTCCAAATGGCATGGTAGTAATATATTTGATTTATTTCCTCAATATGTTGCATATCTTCCATTTTTAGCATTTAATGGGATTTTCGAAGCTATTTTCAGTAGTATAGCTACTAATTCAGAAATCCGAAAGTTTTCTGTGTTTATGACAACTTTAACAATTACCTGTTTAGCAGTTCTGTATATTTTGATTGAACATCTCAACTTTGGGCTTAGTGGATTAATTATATCAAATGCTTTAAACATGACAATGAGAATAGGATATTGTGCAATTAAAATCAAGAAATATTATGAAGGGTTTAACATTAAAATCTCGGTTTTTAAAATTATAAATTACATCAAAAATAGCACTTTAGTAGGGTTGACTTTTGCAGCCATTCAGTATAAGGTTAAAGGAAACTCTTTCTCTACTACCAGCTACTTTCAGCTTCTTGAAAGTATAGCTATATCTTTATGCTGTTTGGTGATTTTGATGTCCTTGGAAATAAAGCTTATAAAACCAGTAGTTCTTGGTAAGTTCAAAAAAGCTAAGATAGAATAAATATATATAGATAATCAAATAGACCCAATAGAAATTATACTTCTTCGTTATTAGTTTAATGCTTAACATAAATAAAAGAAAAAAAAATTGTTTCGAGTGGACACAATAGATACTAACAAAGAGTCTTACGATAACAGAGGTAGTGCTATCCACTTCGCCTCCACTACGGGTAACATGCTGTGCTGAATTTCTTCCCTCCAGCGATATTGTTACTCATTGCCTGGAACTTTTCAGTTGATTACTCGAACTGTAGAGATCCGTACCGTAGGGATCGAACCGGACACCCCTCTCATTAAAACCCCAGAAGTACACGAACATCGCGCTTCTACTAACGACCATCACAGTCGTTTTTACAATTTTTATTCCATTACACATTTCATTAAGTTGGGCCTTATGTGCAGGAGAAAGACTATAACTGG
The DNA here is from genome assembly GCF_036850825.1 of Scheffersomyces amazonensis. Taxonomy (NCBI): domain Eukaryota; kingdom Fungi; phylum Ascomycota; class Pichiomycetes; order Serinales; family Debaryomycetaceae; genus Scheffersomyces; species Scheffersomyces amazonensis. Next base: position 1,762,869 of record NW_027042741.1, on the reverse strand, counting down.
ATAACTCCAGTACCTCTTTCTTTTCAACAAGACTACAATCTTTATCAATGTCCTTAACCAACAAGAGTTTTTTACTATCTACATAGTTTCTCTAAATTTTTTACCATTTATGACTCTCTATTTACATAGAACTTAATAAATGTTGTATTGAAAAAAAAAAAAAAAAAAAAAATATACAGGAAAACAGCAGGATATTTAATATTTTAAAGACTTAAAGCTTTTTCAGCTTGAAACATGACCAATTAATCTTTACCACTTCCAGTTTTTTGGAACAAGATTACTCGACTCTGGAATACGGAAACAAAAGCTTTTAATGGTAGTAATTACTCAAACAACTCAATCACCGTGATTCGTTCAGAGTCACAAGAATTCTCCACCACTCCAGACATACTTAATGCCATCTTCCAATATTATTTTACTTTAGGCTATTATGTACTAACTTTAGGCCCAAGAAACGTATGATATTCTTCAGAACACGGAAGATTTCATAATCCTTGATTTAGACTTTGATAATGATGATATTTTCTTCATGTATATCTAATTTAATATACATTGTTATATAATTATAATTAAACGTGTATTTTCATGTCTATATATTTTATCTAATAAATTTGCTAGAAATGAGTTTTCTGTTGTTAAGAGTTTCTTTACAATTATTGTGAATACATTTCCACAAAAAAAGGGACGACCTTTATCTCCCTCTTAAATGGGGTTTGCCTTATGATGAGTCAATCTCTTCACAGGATATTGCCTTGAGCTTAATAGATACGAAAAAATTATGAAATTGAATTAATGTAATAATTTATATTTAAAGGAAAGCGTAGTTGGTCGCCCATAACTGGAGGTGAACCACCTAGATCGAGAAGTATTTAATCTAACTACGAGCCTTTTACATATTTCTATGCTAAGAAGGAAAGCATAATCGGATGAGGGAGTGGGCTATTTTTAGAAGTAACCGATTATAAGCCTACATACTAGTCATATTGTAAACTTCGTTATATAAGTCCGCGAAATAGCATAAAATGAGTCACCAATGAATTGCAGTCAATAATATCTATACAACCATCAGCAAAAGAACCCAATGAGCCTACTACTAGTCAAAGTGTAAGCGTTAGTTAACTTCATGTTCGCATTCTCCTTCAAATAATATTGATAACGAAATAAGCAAAACAAATTTTTACGAAGTGCTCACAACGTTTTATTTATATATTGCAAGTGAGATAAATAATTATGAGAAAATGTAATTGAACCCTCTATGCATCACGTAACAACTTAAAAATTGTGACTAATAATTGTTATCTATATATTTTATCCATTTGTGAGGGGTAATGAGTCGCCATTTAATGTATGAAATTATTAGAGCAATTCAGTCATCACCATGTAATGGATGATTGATATACTAAATCTCGCAAATCTTAGGAGGCAAAAAAATATTCGTATTTAAATTTGAGCCTTAAAATTACTCATACAAAAATGAAATCCACAATATATAAAGCTACCAAACATTCATAACATGAAGACGCTATTATTATTTTAATAAATTATCAATAATGGAAAGTAATTCTGAAGTGAAAGATCAAGAAAAGTTAACTCCCTTTGATTTGGTGGCTTTTAGTTCTTTAGGTGGCTTTTTCTTCGAGGATGATTTACTCCAGAAAACCACCCCTGAAGACGAATCATCAAATAAAACGGAAATTGAGTTAGTGGTGACGACTTTTCTTGAAAGTCTGTTCTATTATGGGTTCTATATATCTGAAGAAATTTATAAGGCTTTAATTGCAATCAATGATAAAGATAAAATAGGCTTGGTTTGTATGAAATTTTTGAAGGTATTATGCGATGATATTGGAGAAAGTACTGCAAATGGTTTAGTAATGTATCCAAATTTTCCTCAACAAGTAATGGAAGCATCCGATTTTGATTTATTTTTAAATGCTATAATTAACTACTGGTCGAATGGAACTCTTTTACCTGAGTATATCAAACAAAAGAGACTCCCTCTTGATGAAGTACATGAAAAAGTGAAAATTAAAAATGTTGTAAAGACTGATGATTTGAAGGCTTATTTCTTAAAATTATTGGCATCTAAATCAAGCTTAACTGCGGAGAATGATAAATTTGTGGATTTTGCTTTAGAGAAAGGATGGTACAATGAAATCCCTCTGGAGTTTGAAATTCCGTTCAAGCAATTGGCATGTAAGGTGGCATATTTCGTCATGCGTAGAAACTTGTCCATCGACAAATACATTAAAACCACGACTGACATATTAAGATTAATGGCATATGCCTCTGGTGGTGATGTTACATTGGAGAAGAAAATAAAATTTAAGTCGTTCCCAAGACGTGAAAGAAGAATTTTGATCCAAGCATTAGACAATGTAATAAAAAGTGACGATGTTAAGTTTTATGTGGAATTATGGAAATTGGCATTTCACTCATTGCATGTTGGTGAATATAAACATACTAAAATTCCTGAAATAGCTCATAAGTACAGAAATGAAAATAATGTTACTACGTATGATACTCAGTATTGTGAAGCAATCAAGAAGCAGGATTCATTAAAGGCAGCTGACGTTTTGAAAGTCAAGCCCTCCATATTTGCTCGTAATCTTGATAAAGTAATCAGAGATTGTATTTCCGTTAATCAGTATGATAATATTGCTAAAGTTATGGAACAATTTGATGAATGTAGTTTAAAAATTGGAACCAAAGTACTTTTGCAGTTATTGAGTCACTTCCAAAGACGAAAGTTTTTATTGTTGAATGAAGATAAGAGAGCGAATTCAAATAGGTTGGTGCAGATAAGCGGTAAATTATATTCAGTGATTGTTCCAAATAATGAAGTAGTAATACCTGAAAAAGTATTGAATAAGTTAATTGAAATAATTGAAAACAGTTTGGTTAATCAATTCAAAGAAAGACATTTGTTAAAGGGTCAGAAGGTGTTTATCTCGAACAAAGTGGACAGTATTTTATTACCTTTGCAATTGTCATCTGCATCCACCAAAAAGACACTTGCTAAGGGTTCGAAAATATCCATGCTTCGTGAATTTGAAGAAGATAAAGAAAAGAAAAACGTACTTCGATTCTTTGTACATTGGATTGGAAATGATATTGATCTCAGTGCCTTGATATTAGATGAAGACTTTAATAAAGGTGTCACAATTGGCTTCACTTTGCTTAGAGATGGTTCTTACGCTTGGCATTCGGGTGATATAGTCTTTGCACCAGGTCCAGAAGGAGCCAGTGAATACATTGATATAGATATTGAAGCTGCCATCAATAATGGTAAGAGATATGTTGCTTTAGATGTAAGAGATTTCACTCGTAAAAAGTTTTCAAATTATGATGTCTGTTTCGGTGGGGTTATGATAAGAGAAAGTTTACAATCTGGGGAGATATATGAGCCAAGTACTGTGAAATACAAATTCGATTTGACAAGTGAAACTATAAGCACTGTTATGTTTTTGTTTGATTTGAAATTAAAAGAAATGATCTGGATAGATTCATCATTACACGTTGCTGGGAAGGCAAATAGTCTTCAAGGTCATAGTAATTCAGTTCGAACAGTTTTACAGGAAATAAAAATGATGCATGAGTATAAAGTCAGCATAGGACAACTTGTTAGACTTCATGCTAAAGCAAGTGATAGTGAAATAGTAGACGATAAGTCCAAAGCAGATTTCACAGTGTCTACAGATGATGAGGCAGGCCTTAATGTCTATGATGTTGCTGAAATAAATTCAAACTGGATTTGAATATATATAGTAGATAGATATAATATAGCATATAATGTACGAAGGTGTATTTTTCTCTTCGCACTAGATAAAAAAAAATCTTATTGTCTTCCCAATTCTCTTGTTATTGCAGTAAGTTCCTGACTGGATTAAATAGAATAAGTTAGTGTGATTCGAAGATATGTCAATAGTAGAGTTACTGAAAACAGTCGATAACTTGGCTAAGGTCATAACTCAGAAGAATAAAGAACTCGATGAGTTGAAAAGAGGTTATGATGAAAAGTTAAGTATACTAAACTCATATATACTGAAAATTCATCAGGCTATGCATTCAGAGTCGTCATTGCATAATACTAAGTCACAGACCATGGATTCTTTCATAGATGATAATAAATTTCTCCTGAAAATCCAAACTGAAATCAATTGTCCAAATTGTCATCATCTGGTTTGGGATAATTCTCGTTCAGAAAACGACTTCATACTAATACCAAAATCGCAGCTCCAACATTTGTCAATACCGATTGAGACTTCCATCTCAAATCAAATCACACATGTAGAGACTACAGCGAATCTGGTAAGTCAGAATTCTACAAGTTTAAACAAATCTCTGCAAAACAAAACTCTGCAAAATGTACTCCCTTACCCAAGCACTCCTCAAAATAATAATAATAATAATAATAATAATAATAATAATAATAATAAAAGCTATAACAGTAACTCTAAACGAATATGCTCATACTGTAAGAAGCATGGGCATCTGAGAGCAAAATGTTTGGAGAGGCTCACAAAGCCTGTTGTTGATAAATAAACTTAATAATTATAAATGCCGGAATTTGAATCGTATATTACATGGGAAATAGGTAAATAAGTATCATAAATAACTATTTAGCTGATTGAACTAAAGCTTCTATAATTAATTAATTAGTTAGTATATGAATTAGTATTATGACAATTAAATTGATTGTAACTTACCTCTTCTAGATGCATCTTGCAATAAAGTGCAATCCACCGATGATGGACTCATATGAACGTAACGAACAGTAGATCCTCTAATAAATAGAGTCTTAACGGATTTCAAATGTGGATATTTGCCTTCATTAACAGTAGATATGTTGTCTATTTTCAAGTTTAAATATTGGTCCACAGACTTTAATGTACCCTTAATTTCAATATCATTTTTTAACTCAACCGTTACTTCTTGATCTACTAGGGTCTTAAAAAAACTGAAAAACAACATCTTAGTTATAATATGTTTGTTATTGAGATATGCCTGATGTACTTGATATTTTTATTACTATTGATGTAGGATTCTGAAATTGTAGATAGTTGGAAAAAATCAATGAAAATATGGTTGATTATGTAATCAGGACGACGCAACCATTTGGCATAGTTTACTTAATATACAGCTGACAGTACTTCTAAGCTTGCTTGTTATCAACAATTATTATTGGTAATTATCTTAGGATTGACAGTCGCATCCAATTCACCATCAAATACATTGGCTAAGTGTGCGTTTTTGAAAGGTGATGCGAGTGCACAATTCATATCCCAAGAATCACTCGAGGAAGGTTTAATAGGACTGGAAAAATATTTAGGAAAGGACAGATTATAATTTTTAGTAGGAGTTGATATATTTCTTCTTCTTTGAGACCTTTGAACCAAAATACCATGGACCTTTAGTTGGTTGATTTTGTATTTTGTCTCTAAAATATAATTTTTTAAGGGAAATTTCAAGACATCAGATCTTTCAATATCAATTGGGATTTCATGAGACTTAAAATAAGATAAACCGGTATTGGAACTAACACTACTTGCCAGACCAACAGTACTGATATTATCATTGCTACTGCTTTGGTCATTTTCCCTATCTAATAATAAACTTTTCTTGAATGCTTGGTAATTTTTCGCATTAAATTGAAGAGATTTGGCAGACAATTTAGGATAATTAAGTAACTTTTCAGCAACTGGTAACTTATTTCCTCTAAGATTAGTATTGAGTGCTTTTATGATTATACGATTACTATTTTCTTCTTTGACCTGCTTTGAAATAGAGACACTTTGAAAATTAAAGGAAGGGTTTGTTAATGAATGAGGTATGGTACTTGGAATTCCAATCAAGGTAGAAATGGAGTTCGCGTATTGGGCTTTATATGACCGACATTCACTAATAGCATCGTTATAATCTATTAAATCCTTTTTCTTAGAAGTTCTTATGGATGCTTCTAATTCCGAACATGTGGGTAACTTAATGACCCCTTTATCTTGTTGTGATCTTTTAATTTGTTTCACTTGCTTTGTTTCCTCAGCCTTTTTAGCTTCTTGAGTTTGCTTGGCTCTAATCTTTAGATCATAATTAGAAGGAGATCTCCCCCTTATTATTAGTGGTGGAGTTTCTGAATATGAAAGCATGAACTTTTCCTCTAACGTAGATACCCCAAACAATTCTATTCTTAGTCGAAAGTGCTTATTTGTTGTAGGAGTCCTTTTACAATTTAAAGACGAAGAAAACTGAATTCTTTCATATTTGCAAACTTTAGTAACTTGATTGTTTGGATAAGTTCTTAAAATTGAGCGAGGTTCCAACATTTCAATGTTTTCAATATCAGTAATAAATATCTTATTATACAGTGCAACCTTTTCTCCATTCCTAATATTTGCCGTTTGCTTTATTATTTCATGATCTGGAAGTTCACTAGGTATTACAGTCATTTCAGGTGGTGGAACTTGAGGACCATTATCTCTCTTTGCCGTATGCTGAACCAATGGAACCTCTTTGTCATCTTCACAACAAATAGCTTTCAACTTCATTGTAAAGTAAAGGATCTGGATAGTTTCCCCATTATCATTAATTGTATTAAAGCTATCGGTTAAGAATATATTATTACTTTTATTTTCAATTTGAAAAGATGACACTAAAGTAAAGTAATTGCGTTTGTATCCAATCCAAATTCCATTGATATCATCATAACCTCTATCAACTCTTGCATGTATTATAGGGAAAACCTTTTGATTTGTCAGACATAGATATATTGGTCTGGTTGACTTAGATGGTTCGAATGGCGGTCCAACTTTATATTGATCACCAGAACGTGGAGCTGTTCGTTTCAATGCATGTAGTTGCTTGGACATATTAAGAAACCAATTTGATAACTCTGAATTTATATAATTGGATAGGTCTGACAGTTTGAGTGGGATCTTTAGATTTCTTAAAGAAGAAGAAGAGGAAGAAGAAAAAGTTCGTTTACAGCCAAAGACAATTTGGCGCCAATAATTTTGTGTATGCGAATTTTGCAATCACATAGGGATATATGACACTTGGACTGTGAATTTAAGATAGCCCAACAATCCCACTTTTTGAAACCAGCATTTGGATCGACATACTACTCATCTCTACTTATACGATGACGAAAGGGGACCTTTCAGATTTAACTAGTAGCACTTGGCTTGTTGTGCCTGGCTGAATATTTTGCAATCGAAATCACGGTCCACACACGACCTCATTGGTACAAAAAAATTTCGAAGAGCGATGCCAGTACATAATTAAATTAATTTATAGTAGATCGAGTAAAGTATTGAAAAATCAAGAGCAAGAACATTCACAATGGTTAAGAAAGCTATTGACGCTCGTATTCCATCTCTCATCAGAAATGGTGTTCAACAAAAGGAAAGAAGTTTTTTCTTTATTGTGGGAGATAAAGCCCGTAATCAATTACCTAATTTGCATTATTTAATGATGTCTGCCGATTTAAAGATGAACAAATCAGTATTATGGGCTTATAAAAAGAAATTATTAGGATTTACATCTCATAGACAAAAGAGAGAAGCCAAAATTAAAAAGGATATTAAAAGAGGAATCAGAGAAGCCAATGATCAAGATCCTTTTGAAGCATTTATATCTAATCAAAATATTAGATATGTATATTATAAAGAAACAGAAAAGATTTTAGGTAATACATATGGGATGTGTATTTTACAAGATTTCGAAGGTCTTACTCCTAATCTTTTAGCTAGAACCATTGAAACTGTTGAAGGTGGTGGTTTAGTTGTTATTTTATTAAAATCAATGACTTCTTTAAAACAATTATATACTATGACCATGGATATTCATTCTAGATATAGAACTGAAGCCCATGATGATGTTGTAGCCAGATTTAATGAAAGATTCTTATTATCCTTAGGTTCATGTGAAAATTGTTTAGTGGTCGATGATGAATTAAATGTACTTCCTATATCTGGTGGGAAACATGTTAAACCATTACCACCAAAGGATGATGATGAACTTAGCCCTAAGGCTCAAGAATTAAAAGAATTAAAAGATAGTTTGGCTGAAGTTCAACCAGCTGGATCACTTGTTTCATTAGCTAAAACTGTAAATCAAGCTCAAGCTATTTTAACATTTGTTGATGTAATTTCTGAAAAGAGTTTAAGAAGTACTGTAACTTTAACTGCTGGAAGAGGTAGAGGTAAATCTGCAGCTTTAGGTATTGCAATTGCTGCTGCTATATCTCACGGATATTCTAATGTATTTGTTACTTCACCTTCACCAGAAAATTTAAAGACATTATTTGAATTTATCTTTAAAGGTTTTGATGCTTTAGGTTATTCAGAACATTTAGATTATGATATTATTCAATCTACAAATCCATCATTCAATAAGGCTATAGTCAGAGTTGATATTAAGAGAGATCACAGACAAACAATTCAATATATATCTCCAAATGATCATCAAGTTTTAGGTCAAGCGGAATTACTTATTATTGATGAAGCAGCTGCTATTCCACTTCCAGTAGTTAAAAAATTGATGGGTCCATACTTGGTTTTTATGGCTTCAACAATTAATGGTTATGAAGGTACTGGTAGATCTCTTTCCTTAAAATTAATACAACAGTTACGTAATCAATCTAATAGTACCACAAGTAATGATGATACAGTTGTTGTTTCAAGAGGTAAGAATTCTAATTATGAACCTGAAGTTAGAGGTAGAACTTTACGTGAAGTGGTTTTAGATGAACCAATCAGATATGCCCCTGGAGATCCAGTTGAAAAATGGCTTAATAAATTATTATGTTTAGATGTTTCTTTATCTAAAAATGCTAAATTTGCTACTAAGGGTACTCCTCATCCTTCTCAATGTAATCTTTTCTATGTGAATAGAGATACATTATTTTCTTATCATCCAGTTTCTGAAGCATTTTTACAAAAGATGATGGCACTTTATGTTGCTTCTCATTATAAGAATTCTCCAAATGATTTACAATTAATGAGTGATGCTCCAGCTCATCAATTATATGTATTATTACCTCCAATTGAAGAAGGTGATAATAGAATACCTGATCCATTATGTGTGGTTCAATTAGCCCTTGAAGGAGAAATTTCAAAGGAAAGTGTACGTAAATCATTATCTCGTGGTCAAAGAGCTGGAGGTGATTTAATACCTTGGTTAATGTCTCAACAATTTCAAGATGATGAATTTGCATCTTTATCAGGGGCAAGAGTAGTTAGAATTGCCACTAATCCCGAATATTCTGGTATGGGTTATGGATCTAGAGCTCTTGAATTATTAAAGGATTATTTTGAAGGTAAATTCACTGATATTAGTGAATCAAATGTATTAGATGATCATACTATTACTCGAGTTACTGATAAAGAATTAGAAAATTCTTCATTAAAAGATGAAATCAAACTCAGAGATGCAAAGACTTTACCACCATTATTATTAAAGCTTTCTGAAAAGGCACCATATTATTTGCATTATTTAGGTGTTTCATATGGTTTAACACCACAATTACATAAATTCTGGAAGAGAGCTGGTTTCGTACCGGTATATTTAAGACAAACAGCAAATGAACTTACTGGTGAACATACTGCAGTAATGATCAGTACTTTATCTGGTAGAGAAAATAGTTGGTTAAATGAATTTTCATCTGATTTCCATAAAAGATTCTTACTGTTATTATCTTTTGAATTTAAGAAATTTTCAGCTGTTCAATCTTTAAATATTATTGAAGCCACTGGTTATGGAGAAAATTCTAATAAAGTTGCAAAGAAACTTACTAGAGATTTCTTAAGTGAATATCTTACACCATTTGATTTAAAGAGATTAGATTCTTATGCTAATAACTTATTAGATTATCATGTTATTGTTGATATGCTTCCATTTATTGCTAGTGCATATTTTTCAAAGAGAGTAGGAAAAGATGTCAACTTATCTTCTGTTCAAGCAGCTATTTTATTAGCTATTGGTTTACAACATAAAGATATGGATCAAATATCTTCAGAATTAAATTTACCTTCTAATCAATCTATGGCTATGTTTGCAAAGATTATTCGTAAATTTTCAACTTACTTTAGAGGAGTTTTAAGTAAAGCCATAGAACAAGAAATGCCTGAACTTGAAGATGAAGCTGTTAAAGAAATGGATGGAAGTTCTGAACATGTAGATTATGATGCTATTGAACAACAATTAGTAGATGATTTAGATGAAGCTGGTGATGAAGCTATAAAGGAATTAAGATTAAAACAACGTGAATTAATTAATGCTATTAATTTAGATAAATATTCTATTGCTGATGATGGAGATTGGGCTGGAGCTGAAAATTCATTAAAAGCTGCTGCAAAAGGTAAAGGAGTTGTTAGTGTTAAGAGTGCAAAGAAGAGAAAATCCACTGCTAATGCTTCTGAAATTTATGAAAGTGAAATGAAGAGTGTATCCAAGAAACCAAAGAAATCTAAAGGTAAAGTATAGACAACATATATGTATATAGATTTAAAAAAGAAAATGCATGAAATAAAAGTCCCAAAAAGTCTAACAATTCTAATGTATATAAAATGCCACATTAATTGATATCTTGTGCTATATTATCAATAGACCAACCAACAAGATCAATCAAATTACTTCCATTCTCATTAATTATATCATGAAGTTTATATGAGGATTTAATATTATCTAATAATTTCAGATTAATATCTTCATTTTCAAATAAATATTTATGACTCAGTACAAAAGCTGGCCATACAATCTTCTCAAAATAATGAGGAGGATCTACCCAAAATCCTTCAACTGTATTATAACCATCTCTAGATTCTCTTCTATCACGAAGAGTTTCAAATGATGCTCTAAAGAATAAGTTAACATCGAATAATTCTAAAATCTTTGGATCATGAAAAAGCATAAATCCATCGACTAATATAAATAAAGTGGTTTCAGAATCAGGAATTTTCAACTGAATCTTATTCAATAATAGTTGTTCTTCTTCTTGATTTAATTTAAGATCAACTGAAGGTTGTCTTGATTCTAATTTCTCCTCTAAACCCTGTCCACTCTTTAATTTTTTTAAATAATTTTCAAATAAATTAAAATCTAAAGCTTCTGGACAATCCCAGTTTTGATAACCAGTAGCTGAATCTATTGGAATTTTTGAATCTGCTATATAAAAATCATCTAAATGAATTAATATAGCATGTTTGAATAATGACTTTATAGCAGCAGCAGATGTGGTTTTACCTGATGAGGATGGACCCCCAAAGGCAACCAAGACAATTTTATTAAAACGTTGTTTTGCAGGTTGTTCTTGGGTCATATTAGTCTAAATCGTCCCTTACATACGTATAGGTTAAACAATGACCCACAGGAAATACTTACATGACTTATCGCAGTTGTCAAGCAAATTTTGTTAGGGGTCTCAAAACAATTTTTGTGACTGATTTCCTTACAGGGTAAATTAGAAATTCCCTTTATAGCAAAAGTAGAGCACAAGAAATTATCCGTAAGATGCTTAAAAACGTCTTATAAAAACAATAATAAGGAGTACATACATGTAGATGATAGAAGAAAATGAGATAATGGTTGGTCCGTTCAATTAAGTGACATCAACCATTGTATATATTCATTGTAGTCCTTAAAAGTAGCATTCAACTTGAATAGATTGTAGTTGTGAGAACTTGTGGGTTGCATGGGATAAACCAGATTAGGAAATCAGTTTTGAGCGTGAATCGTTAACAATTGCAATAAGCGGAACTATAACCCAAAGGATTTATGGGGTTACAAGTCCATCACAAAACATTAGCTAATAGTGTGCGTCGAGTAATTAGCTGCACTCCGATAAGCTAACTTCCAACAAGTGCTCAAAACTGTCACAGGTCAATCAGCTCATGTATGTATAAGCACGATTTACGAACTCCGGAATTTACAAGTAAGGTGGAGTCAGGCGAAGGATTTTGGCTTGAAAATAAGTCTTTGGGAATATAAAATAATTAGGGGAAGGTGCTAAGTTTCAGATAATATGAAATTAAGCTTTGACATTGAATCGTAAATACAAGTAGAAACCCCTACCGTCAAAGTCAAACAAAGAATTTATTGAAACTGCATTTCTTAGCGGAGTTAATTGTGAATATTTTTTGTAATTAGTCTTTAAAGCATTTTAAGATGCTTTTAGAACTTTTGCCCTATTTTTAAGAAGCGATCATAATGTAGGAGTCATGTGGCATTGGAATCAATTGTTTTATTACGGGCGATAGATATTTTAAATCCTAAACTCCTATTCTTACATGAACTGAGTCTGGTATAGTACTTCTTATTCAATGCGCTTAACTTGAAGTGAGTGGTATCTTTTGAGTCTCATATTTCTTCCTACTGTACTATTCTGTCACGGAATGTAACGCACTCCTGAATCTACTAGTATAGTCTATGCAAATTACCCAACAAGTGCTGTCATCTTAGTTAAAAACAGTCAAGTAAATTGCCAAATTCAGACTGGGGATAGCCACAAATCATGTTGTATCCCAAATTGGTTAAAGGCTCTGTTATACAGTTAAATTCCTATTACATTTCCTAAATAGGAAATGTTGAAAAATTATTTGCGATCAATTTTTTTTTGGTAGCCGTATAAGGAACATAATATCGAAATTGCTTTATAGTAAAATCCTGTATAATTAATTGAATTTTAGTTCAATTGTAAAATTAAGATATCATAAACTTGTTATATAAAATTGAAAGTAAACCCCAAGAATTTCATAAGAAGATTTTAAGGACTTTCATCTCTCGGGGATTAAGTTTCCTATATAAATCTCGTGATTTCTATCCAAACTACATTAACAGTAAATAGCATCTTAGTCTCCATAAGACTATTTCTAACTTGCTTAGAGTTAAATTCCAAAGATTACAGACTACTACCCCAGATTGATTTTTTTTGTTCGTTATTACTCCTCCAGTTTTATGCATTCATTCGTTTAAAACTTGTTGTATTTGTTAGAGACATAATACAACATCGCAATTTACCCTTCCTTTTATATTGGGAGCACCCGTCTATGAAGCTAAAATAAAATATTATTCAAGCTGTTATCCATAATAAATCTAATGTGTGCGTCTTCCGCAAACGAGTTGGTTCTGCCCTCCTCGAGCGCACATTCGCAGCCATGCCAAAATGCATCTTTTCAGAGGAAAGAGTTTCAAGTAACGTCATCTGAAGCAAATGTATACACTCCAGTAACTCATAACAAAAGAACTCCATCTCCTGTTAAAATACCGAGTAAAGAAGTAGAACAGAATGATCTTTTATCAACTGACGAAGAGAAAGATATTGGCACGGTTATAGTTGAATCCAAAGAGTCGAGTTCAATAGAAGAGAAGTCTGAAGAAGAACAGGAACAAATTCAGGAAGGTTCAAGTTCAAAGAAGGCTTCTCCTTCAAATCAAAAATTCCTCACTAGTCTTAAAAGTTTCAATATTGACAAAACAAAATATAGGCATTATGGTCACCAATCTCTGATGAATGAACAATCGTTATCTAAGATAATCAATGAATCACTGGTCAAACAAGAATTTGATTCAGAGAACAATTCACCAATTTCAAGCAATAGAATAATTATAGATGAGAAAATATCACAAATTCTTGGATTGCCTGAACAAATTGTTGAAGAAGAATCATTCTGGCCCTATAATGTTGATACTCTCAATGAAATTCTTCGATTTAAAGTAGAACAGGAAAGAACCAGACAAGAATCAATAAAAAATGAATTTGGAACTACTGCTGTTGAACTTTTGAAGTTGGCTAAATCAATGAATATTAGTGGAGATTTGATACCCTTTTTATTTATCTCCAGTGGTCTTACATCCGATAGCTTAAAGGTTAAGATTAATAAGTTGAAATCCGAGCCACAAGAAGTCATAAATGAAATAACCCAGAAATCAAGTGAATATATTCCAGAGGTGTCAAGGATAAGTTCATTAATGTCTCTGAACGCAGAATCTTCTTTAGAATCTGCAGCAACTACCATGTCAACATATGCTTCATCAGTAGGTTCTAAAAGAAAATTCTCTGATACCCAATTACCGTCATTTTCTGAAACTGCTGAAAGTATTAAAGGGACAAGTCAAAGTAATTTTGTTTCTCCTACCATTAGATCTCCGAACAGACTGCCCAGTTCTTCACATAAGAGGGGAGACTCAGACTCTAGTGATATTAAACTTGGAACTGGACCTGGGACTGGAACCGGAACAGGAACAGGATCTGCTGCATCACCTGTAACTGTGCCTTTACCACTACCACCCACAGGTTATGCTGCTGTAAACAGTCACCAACAACCTCAACCACAATCACAGCAACACCTGAAACCACATCTGCCTAATTTGCAACCACCATTACCAGTTCAAGGAAATGTATACCCTGTTTATTATACCCCACAACCAACAACTTCGACAGGGAAGGGTCTAGGATCACCATATTCACATAAATATCAACCTGTAATGTACCCAGGTCCTCCACAACCGCCTCCAAACCAATTCCAACCAAATTATATCACACAACCCCCACCAGGACAACCTTATCAATATTTTATACCATCACCTCCCAATAATGGTCAATATATACTTCAGGCTCCATCAATGGTGAGGATACCAACTCAACAGACTGGGCCGAATGTACAACCACCACCACCTTCACAGCAAATTCCACCACATCGCCAAGACCAGCAACCAGTTCCATCTCATCAATTTCAAAGTCCTCCAGAACTGGGTGGTGGAAGGAGTGTACCTATTTTCAAACCAGCTGAGATGTTTGAAGAAACGAGTCCGTACAAGAAACAAAAGTCGGCAGGTAAGAGTCAAAGCATAAATTTCATGATTACAACACCTAAGAATCCTCCGGCACGAAAGTACAATAATCCTCATAAGGAGAAATAGTACTTGACGTAATTGTCAAAACGGTATGATTTCGTAAAGAGTCTCAGAATTTTTTTCTTTTTCATTATAACCCATGGTTATCACTTTTTAGTTCAATTTGTAACATAATATATTAGCTCTATTGTAGTGATATTATTTTACTCACTAGATAGAAATTTCATTTACCATAGAAATGCACATGTAATAGTTTGTAGAAGTTATCTTTGTATTCCCCGGAAATTCGGAGCCACAGCCCAATTTGGACCCATTGTTATATATTAAAGCCGAAGGTTTGATGGAGTTGGGTGCAAGCTAGCATCCAAAAATAAGGCTGCCACATACAGGAACCTTTAAGCCGATGCTTCGCTTTCCCCGATCTAGGCAGCCGTTTGTGGCAGCATGTTCCGCATTATTTTTTCATTGGGGGTTTCTTTTTCCGACCGAAAAAAAAGAAATTAAATGACTTTAAAAAATTATAAAAGTGCAGTAGTTCCCGGTAACGAGATCGCCAAGTCCGATTAACATCATGATATGCCAATAGGGATTAGTCACAAGATTTAGAGTCAAATATATTCGATTATAGAATCATTGCTGTAAATATATATATACCCGGTAATCTGTCACTTTTCATCTGGTCAAGATCTTTTACTTAGGTTTGTTTTAGAGTTATTTTCTCATTTTATATAATACATGACACAAGATAATCTTATGCCTCGAAGACTTTGACACTTGCCAAGAATCTCAAATATATATAGAGAGTTTCATACAGCATAAAATAATAGATATAGACTATTAAATATGAGTGAAGAAGTTCATAGTATACATTCGCTTAGTGCGTATGATGATGACAAATTACAAAAGAGTCTTGAACTTAATGGAGTCGAGAGTCAAGTTGAAATAGAACCTCCTTATACTATCTTTAATCAACATGAAAAATATATCCTTATACTAATTCTTTCATTTGTTGGATTTTGGAGTACAGTATCAAGTCCTATATATTTCCCAGCTTTACCAACTTTAACTGCTTATTTTCATACTACTCCCGCCATTATGAATCTTTCTATTGTGGCTTATTTATTATTTCAAGGGATTGCTCCAACAGTTGCTTCTAATCTTGCTGATAATTTTGGTAAACGACCTGTAATTATTGCATCCATAATAATATATGTAGCATCATGTGTAGCTATTTCCCAAACCAATGTTTATTGGTTGTTGGCGGTTTTAAGATGTATTCAAGCTGCTGGTATTGCACCTGTTATTGCCATTAGTTCTGGAGTTGCTGGTGATGTATGTACAGCAGCTGATAGAGGTGGTTTTGTTGGAGTTGTTGCCGGATTTCAATTAGTAGGAAATGGGTTAGGAGGACTTTTAGGTGCGGTATTAATTAGTCTGTTCAACAGTTGGAGAGCTATATTCATATTTTTAGCTATAGGTGCTGGAGTTACATTCATATTTTGTTTGTTCTGCTTACCTGAAACCGCAAGAAACATTGTTGGTAATGGTTCTGTTATTCCTAAAAATTTCTTTAATAAATCAGCCATGATTTATTTACCACATTTTAGAAGAAAGTTAAATAACGAAACAAGTACTATATCAGAACAAACAGCTTTCGATTTCTGGAGTCCATTTAGAATTTTCTTCAAACCAGATGTGTTTTTCACTTTATTTCCTGTGGGTATGCAATTTGCAGCTTGGACTATGGTTTTAGCATCTATTTCAACAGAGTTAGAATCATCTGCCTACAACTACTCTGTTTTAAAAGTTGGTTTAATATATTTACCTCAAGGTATTGCATGTTTATTAGGTTCTATGGTAATTGGTAAAGTACTTAACGTGTATTATACATACAGAAGAAATAAGTACGAAGAAAAATATAAAGATACCATTGAAAGACCACCTTTTAATATTGTCAAGACCAGATTAGATATTTGTATTTTCCCAGCTGCAATGATGATTATAGGATTACTTATTTTCGGATGGTGTTTACAATATCGTAAGAATATATCATCAATCATTATTTCAACCATATTAATTGCATTTTCTTCATCTGCATTCATATCAGCTTGTACAACTATGTTAGTTGATTTATATCCTGGGAAGGGTAGTGCTTCAACAAGTTGCTTAAACCTTATGCGTTGTTGGTTAGCAGCTTTAGGATCAGGAGTATTAGATAAAATGATTTCTAGTATGGGACTCGGTGGTTGTTATACCCTTGTTGCAGGATTATGTTTACTAGCAGACTTATCACTATTCTATGTTGTTCATAGTATAGGAAACAGAATCAAGCATTCGGTTCCAGTCTCACCTGTCGCTTCCGACTAAAATCACATATTACGTTCATGGCATATTTTATTTCATATATTGTGAGATCTCTTTACATAGGTTAATTTTTTACATTTCTAATTAATTACTTAGTTGACTATTTTGTTGACGTGGCTATTAGCTAGTCGGACATATAGACCTTTATAGACTAATGAATATAACATTTAATGATTATTTATTATTTTAATGGACTTTATTGGAATTTTGCAGTTGGATAACCACCGGACCTTTGTTCCGGTCGGGCAATTTCCTATTTGGGAGGTATCACCGCGCGGCAGCTATCCAGCCCGAATTTCCGACCCCGTAACGCCTCAACGGTTGACATTAACATCGCGCAACCTTATAACTATAAAAAGATGACAAGTTCGGGGAACTACTCCGATATTTCGCAACTAAATTAAATAAGCATGAAAAGCATAAATTAATTAGCACTGATGGCACATACAGACTCAGATGAACAACATCACAGTGCCGAAAATCGACTACAACTACAGCAGCAAAAACAAGAACAAGAACATCAAAATGATGATCAAACTTCACATACTGGAAAAGACGAATTAGACCCCGAAGAACCTGATCTTTCGGACCAGGAAAGACAAGTGGGAGTTCCACAACATTATGAGCCACCTTATTCGATACTCACCGACAATGAAAAGTACTTTATGGTCTTTTTGGTAAGTATAAGTGGGATTTGGTCGACTTTATCATCATCTATTTATTTTCCTGCATTACCTATTTTATCGCAACAATTCGATGTTTCACCATCAATAACAAATTTATCGGTGGTTGCATACTTACTTTTCCAAGGTATAGCTCCATCATTTATAGCTCCATTGGCTGATACGTTTGGTAGAAGGCCTATGATAATTGCATGTACATTTAGTTATTGTGGGGTTTGTGTTGGTATATCTAGAGTTAGAGTATATTGGGGATTAGCTGTATTAAGATGTGTCCAAGCTGCAGTTATTGCTCCTGTAATTGCCGTATCTTCAGGAATTGTATCTGATTTAATCTTAAGAAGTGATAGAGGAAGGTTTTTAGGGATGATAACTGGATTCCAATTATTGGGACAAGGATTTGGAGCATTAGTGGGAGCAGCTTTAGTAACCGGGTTTGGATGGAGAGGAATATTTGTGGCTTTAGCTATTGGAAGTGGATTTGCTGGAATTTGTAATTTACTTTTGATTCCAGAGACTAATAGAGGACTTGTCGGTAATCAATCTATCCCTCCTACAAGAATTATTAATACTACACCTATATTATCATTACCTCGATATAGGGCTAGACTAACTAATGATTTATCATCCAAGAGAGATCCAACTCCAATAGACTTATTGGAATCATATAGAATCTTTTTCAGTCAACAAGTATTCTTTACCTTATTACCAGCCGGTTTACAATTTTCCAGTTGGACAATGTCTTTAACCACATTATCAACATCACTTGAAGCCAATTATGGATTTTCTGTAATTCATATTGGACTTTGTTATTTAGCTCCTGGATTAGGAACTTTACTTGGATCGGTAGCCAGTGGAAGAGTATTAGATTATATTTATAGACGAAAGAAAGCAAAGTATGATGAAGTAAATAAAGATATTCCTAAGGAAGATAGACCACCATTTGATATATTTACTACAAGAGTTCAATTCACAGTTTATCCCACCATATTAGCCATAATATTCTTTCTTATATTTGGATGGACTATTCAAAAGAAAGTTAACCTTTCCATTGTATTAATATCAGCATTTATAAACTCTTGTTGTGTTGTATCATACTTAACAGCTATGACTACATTATTAGTTGATTTATTTCCATCTAATGGTTCGGCAGCTACTGGAGCTTTAAATCTTCAACGATGTTTATTAGCTGCGGCTGGTGTAGGAGTCTTACAATCTATGGTTAATAGAATAGGAGAAGGTGGTACTTATACCATAATGGCAGGCCTCTGTTTTATTTCCTATTTAGGATTACTTTATATGATCAAGTATCAATTCAGTAATGCTGTTAATAAGACAAATTAAAAATATCAGTTACTAAAAGAATAATCTGTAGAATTGTTTGTACATTTATAAATATACATTAAAGAAACGAAGAGATCAAAAGCAGGAAAATTAATTAATAAATTAGTCTAGATAGTTCAGACTATAACTGCCTTGTCAAGAATCTATATCCCCAATACCAAACACTTAAATAGCTTAATATTTATTAAATCTCTATTGAGAAGCACATTGTACTCCTGGACCTTGATGACCTTCTTCTTCATCTGAATCATATGCATCACGTCTAGATCCAGCAGTATGTTTGTAAGGATCAACATCTACAACTTCAACATCATCAATTTCAGATCCCTTTGGAATTGAAACTTTAGTTCTAGCAGGTAAAATAGATTCTAATTCTTTTAATTTAGCTTCATCAGCGAATCCCTTAGTTGGGAATTTAATTGCAAATTTAATGAATAAATTACCTTTACCACCTTGTCTATAGATTGGCATACCTTGATTTTCAACAACTTTAACAGCTCCAGGAGATATAACATCACCAGGATAAAGAGTGACTTTAACATAATCACCAGATACATGTTTAAAAGCAAATTCACCACCAGCTAAAGCGGTTAATAAATCAATTTCTGCTTCATAATATAAATCATTACCCTTTCTAGTAAATTTATCATGAGGTCTTTCATCAACGGCAAATATAACATCACCGGGAGTAATACCTGGTTCTTGATCACCTTCACCAGAAAAGACAATTCTTTGACCATCTTTCATACCTGGATCAATATGAACTTGTAAAATTTTACGTTCTTGTTGAGTCTTCTTACCTTTACAAGTAGTACAACGATCTTTTGGATCACAAATATCTCCAGTACCTTGACAAGTATCACAAGTGGTTTGAAATCTTTGAATCATTGGACCCATTTGTCTAGTAACAAATCTTGTACCAGTACCATTACAACCAGAACATTTTTTAACTTTACCTTCTTTACCTCCTAAACCATTACAAGTATTACACAAGACAGTTTTATTTAAAGCCAATTTAGCAGTTCTTCCCTTATATAATTCTTCTAAAGTACAAGAAATAGCATGTTTAATATCTTTACCTCTAGTTGGACGTCCAGCTCCGGCTCCACCAAATGATCCACCAAAGAATTGTGAAAATATATCTTCAGCTCCCATTCCTCCTGGTCCACCTTGACCACTTAAACCTTCTTCACCATAAGAATCATAAATTTCTCTCTTTTGATCATCTGATAAAATTTCATAAGCATGAGAAATTTCTTTAAACTTCTCAGCTGCTTCTGGTGAAGGATTCTTATCTGGATGATATTTTAACGCAGCCTTTCTGTATGCTTTCTTTAACTCACTATCGGAGGCATTGGGTTGGACTCCCAACGCATCATAAAACTTTGTATCTTTAACCATCACTAATCTACTGTGTGCTGCTTAACTCTGGTTGGTAACTCCCCGTATAATTTGCCTGCCTTAAGTATTGGTAAGCTTAGAATGTTCTTTGGAATTCTTTGAAATTTTTTTTAGGCTGCGCGTGCTGTGTGCAGGTGCTCATTACATACAGGAGATAATGTATCTATCTGTGTTTATGCACGACTTACTAATTAAAAAAATATTTGCAACTACTATAAATACTACTTGTAGTATATATATATATATAAAAGTATATATGGAAAAGAAAGTTATCAGTCTAGTTAACTAAATCTAACCTTTGTGTTCTACTACTTCACTGACAAGTTTACCACCCTTGACCACGTGCTGGAACTGCTCAGGAGCAGCAAACTCTTCGTAATCTCCATCAGTAGGAACATTAACATTTAATGCCGTTGTAGAACTAGTAAAGATTTGTGTTTCTGCTTCAACTGATTCTTTAGATAAATAAATGTTAACTTCATCAGACTTATCTACACTGATTAATGGAACAACCCCTAAAACTTGAATTCCAACTTTAAATGATTTGATAGCATCAACCCCTGAGATTAAATTATCTAATACAACTCCGATATTACTGGATTCAGAAATAGAAACTGCATTAGCTTTACCCTTTAATTGAACAGTAATACCATCACTATTACCAATAAATACAGATTGGTGCATTTCAACTTCAAGAATTAATGGTTCTCCACTAGGAATATCTGATTTAGAGTAATTTTGAATAATCCACTTAGTACCATCAACTAATTCTTTCTTTGCCACTTTCTTCTTAACTACACTATTAGTAGATAAGCTTGCAGGTTTCTTAGGTGGAGATGGCTTTTTAGAACTTTCAAGGGGTGCTTGTTGTCTTAAAGCAGGATTCTTATGAGTCATTTGAGATTTATCAACTTTTCTTAATCCAGCCGTAATAGCTTCACCTTTATTTAAATCAGCAAACACAGCATTCAATCCACCTTCAGGTTTTTTATCATCTTCAAAAAGTGAAGCTGGTGGAGGTGGAGGTGGAGGAGGTGGTGGTGGGGCGCCTCCAGCTGCTCCTGGTGCAGGAGGAGGAGGAGGAACTGCAGCACCAGACGATTGTTCACTAACAACTTCGGATAATGACTTGCCTGCACTATTCCATGCTGGACCCTTAAAATGATACTTCTTAACATAAGCCTTCAATTCTTCAAAAATATTAAGGAATTGCTTAACCCATTCAGCATGTTTTGGATCCTTTTCCTTATATTCCTTTAATACTCTATCGGACCAGAATTTAGCACTATCTTTAAAATCAGGAATTACAGAGACTGGAGTATCTGTAACTATCCAACTTAATACTGGAGCACCTTCAGCTAAAGTATTTAAATGATTGAAATATTCTGATCTTCTATTAGCATCTTTAAGCTCAACAAGTTTACCAACCTTCTCATTAATAGGTGTTAACACTTTTAATAATTCAGGATCATCTAATGAAGGCTTTTTAGCCTTTAATACAAGTTGTAAAAACGATTTTTGACTTGCAAAGGCTTCAGCCAATAAGCTGGCACCTTGACCAATCAATGGATCAATGTCCTTAGATATAGTTACAAAAGGTGTAACATTTTGAGTAAGGAACAGATTGAACGCAGTTATAGTTTCTGGTTCACTTGCTGATGAGACAGAAGCACCCTCAATTGCCTTTGGAGTAGCTGAAACACCTGATCCTACTGCTGAAACACCTGCTCCAGCTGCTCCAATTGCCTTGGTAGAACTTCCCTCCACATTCTTATCATTATCTTGTTGCTTTAATGTTTCCTCTTGAAAGATGGTAATATCTTCAAGACGAGACGTGGCTGCCTCCAATCTCTTAAGAATGGTAACTATATTGTACCCTTGAACGTTGAATTGACTTTCTTCACTCGACATGATGTCAATGGTCCAATGATTAGAATCGTGGCCATGGTCGTGGCTACTGAGGTGGTCAAAGTTGTAAGTTTACCTCCGAGACTGTGTGTGGGAGTGTTTGGGCTCGCGCACGCTGAAAAATCACCACCACCCATTTAGCTTAACTATGGGTAACAACCAGTAGACACAATACATATTACTAACTATACGCTTACATCAGTAATAAGCTAATTAATTAGTAAGTAATACCATGGCTCCATCTAAAATCAAAAATGAGGAGGAGTTCCCTCCACAAGAGCTTCATCTATTACGAGATATTATCCCTCCTACCGCTCCTGAACCATTCTATGAAAATTACAGAGAAGGTGTACCTATTGCCCTTGATATAGGTACAAGTTCATTTAAAGTTGGGTTAACATCGGCCAATACTCCTAATAATGTATTTGATTCAGTAATAGCTCGTTATCGAGATCGTAAAGCATTGAAAACATTAACTATTGTGGGTAATGATGTATATCGAGACTATTCATTAAAATCATCTACAAAGACTCCATTTGATGGAGCATTAGTAACTAATTGGGATTATTTAGAACTTATGTTGGATTATTCTTTGGAACATTTAGGTGTTACTAGTAACAATGGTAAATTAAATAATCCTATTATTATGACTGAACCAGTAGGATGTCCATTAAGTCAAAGAAGAGGAATGTATGAATTATTATTTGAAGCTTATCAAGCTCCTAAAGTTGCATTTGGTATAGATTCTTTATTCTCATATTATGCTAATTCTTCCGGAACTTCAAATGGTTTAGTTATTGGTACTGGTCATGAACTGACTCATATAATCCCTGTATTAAATGGTAGAGGAGTATTACTGCAAACTAAACGTATTGATTGGGGAGGAGATCAAAGTCAACACTTTCTCGGCAAATTATTAGCATTAAAATATCCTTATTTCCCTTCTAAATTGAATTATCATCATACCACTAATTTATTTAGAGATTTTTGTTATGTTCTGGAAGATTATCAACAAGAATTAAATCATTATCTTGATATGGACGTATTAGAAACTAAGGATATAGTAGTTCAAGCACCAGTTGATATTACAGTTAGTACTGAAAAGAAGAAGACAGAAGAAGAATTAGCTCTTCAGGCTCAAAAGAGAAGAGAACAGGGGAAGAGATTACAAGAACAAGCACAACAAAAGAGATTAGAGAAGTTGGTTCAGAAACGTGAAGAATTTGAATATTATTCTAAATTTAAAGAAGAGTTTCCTAATTTAAAACCTGAAGAAATCTCGAGACGATTAGAGTCCGATGGGTTTGATGATATTGAAGATTTTAACAAATACTTAACTTCATTAGAGAAGTCATTAAAGAATGCAGCTCATGATCAAGGAGCTGAAGAAGAAGTTGCAGTAGATCCTTCAAGTGCTTGGCCATTGGTGGATATACCCGACGATCAATTGACCGATGAACAAGTTAAAGAAAAGAGAAAGCAAAAACTTCATAAGGCTAACTATGAAGCACGAGAACGTACTAAAGAATTAAAAAGAGAAGAAGAAGAGAAACAAGCCAAGTATGAAGCAGAACAAGCCGAATGGCGGGAAAGAGACTTTGATGATTGGTCAACATCTAAGAGATTACAATTGGCTGAATTGATTAGTAAGTATAAGGAAAGAGCCAAATTATTAGAATCATTTAAAGATAGAAAATCTGCTGCAGCTCAACAAAGAATGAAGAATATTGCCGATTTAGCTAATGATGAAACAGGATCAACATCAGCTGCATCAAGAAAGAGACGTCGGAATGCCACCAGTACTATTGATAATGATCCTAATGATACATTTGGAGCTGATGATGATGATTGGAGTGTTTATCGAGATATTACCAATGTATCAATAGAAGAACAACAAGTAGAAACCAATAATCAAATCTTAAGTTTAGAAGATGAATTATTAAAATATGATCCAAACTTTCATCATGAAGATACATTTGCTGCCTCTCAAACTTTTGATTGGAAGAATCTGGTTTTACATAAATTTATTCATGGACCTAGACAAAATATTACTATAGCTATGCAAGCAGAAGGGATAGATCCTGAAGAAATTGCTAATCATCCAGAAATTATTAAGAAAAATCATCAAATTCATTTAAATATTGAAAGAATTCGAGTTCCGGAAATCTTATTTCGACCACATATTGCAGGACTCGATCAAGCCGGAATTTCAGAAGTTCTGCAAGATATTTTAACTAAACATTTTGATGGAATATTTAGTTCAGGAGGTCAATCTCATAGTATTATTCAAGATATATTTATTACTGGAGGTTTAGCTAATTTACCTAATTTTACTTCAAGAGTAGTTAATGAATTTACAGCATTTTTACCAATAGGTGCACCATTAAGAGTTAGAAAAGCTCAAAATCCAATTACCGATGCTTGGAGAGGAATGCAAAAATGGGCTCAAAATGAACAAGATTCTCAATCAAGTTATATAACCAAACAAGATTATGAAGAGTATGGACCAGAATATATTAAAGAACATGGATTAGGTAATGTTTGTATACGATGAATATGAATTTATATTAGATATGCAATAATGTACAGTAAATAGAACTATAATGCCTTTTCCTTTTCCTTTTTGGCATGAGGATTTATACCTTTTCTCTTTAAATTTCTCTTAACCGATGATTCAATAATAGCAGCATCTTCATCATGTTCGAATTCAGCAAAATCATCATGAATAATACCTTCTTCTTCAGCTTCAGATCTTGCTAAGGATTCCTTTTCTTGAGCTCCTGCCTTGGAAACATCATGAGGTGATGAAGCAATCTTTTTAAATTTAGCTACATAAAATCCATCAACATTATAAGTATGAGGATAATAACGTCTTGTAAGGGATAATTTTGAATTAAAATGTTTCCCACGATATGATGTAAACCCTTCTTTACCAATTTGTAAACCAGTTTCAACTAATTTAACATTAGGTCTTTTTCTTAAAGCATAATCTACTACTGATTCATTTTCATCAACGGCAATTGAACAAGTAGAATATACAATGATTCCTCCTGTAGAAGAATTTGCATCTACTGAATCAATGGCTGATAATAATAATTGTTTTTGTAAATGAGGAATTTGAATAAAATCCTTTTCTGTACGACTAACTTTAACTGATTCATCCTTTGCAATAACTCCGGTACCTGAACATGGAGCATCTAATAAGACTCTATCAAATCCTCCAATAACTTTAGGAAATTCTCTGGCATCATAATTACATACTATAGTATTCTTACATCCTAATCTATGAATATTTGCAATTAAAGATTTAGTACGAGCTTTATTAGCATCATTAGCAAATACGCATCCAGTATTTTTCATAAGGGCTGAAATATATGTTGTTTTACCACCGGGAGCAGCAGCCATATCAAGTACTCTTTCATTTTCTTGAGGATCTAAGGCAATTACTGGTAAAAATGATGAAGCAGCTTGTAAGATATAGTGACCTGCAAGATATTCTGGGGTTGCACCAATTGGAACTTGAGAATCAAATACTTGTAATCCAACTTTAGTCCATGAACCAATTGGTTGTAAATTCACTCCTCTATTAACTAATGCTTGAGCCAAATCTCTACGTCTAGTTCTTAAAGTATTAGTTCTAATAGTTATTGGTCTAGCAATCTCATTAGCTTCAAAGAATTCCATAGCTTCTGATGGAGAAAATAAATGAAATAATTTATCAGCTAAAAATTCAGAATATCCAAAATATTCACAAATATCACTAAGTAATCTATTAACATATTCAGTACGAGATCTACCTTCTTCAGCTAAATCTTTAAAATTTTCTAATACTTTAACAATTTCTATCATTCTGGTTCTTACCATAGTCACGTCTTGTGGTCCATTTCCTAATACAGCAAGTTCTTCATCACTAGGTAATACTTTGGCACGAGGTTGAATTTGAGATTCTTGTAATTCCTTAGCAGCTTCTTCAGCTTCTTCGGCTTCTTCTTGTTCAAGTCTACGAGAATACTCTTCCATATTGGCAGCATTCAAAGTCTCCAAATCATCCTCTTCATCATCAGAAAACATGGGTCTTTCTCTTCCTTCTTCATCTGAGTCAAACATCTCATCTTCATTGGCATCTTCTAAATCAAATTCATCATTTATGTCTTCTTCTTCTTCTTCTTCAGACTCATCAAATAATGACTTTTTGGCAGATGATAACTCTTCTAAGTCCACTTGAGGTAAATCTGCTGCATCCTCTACTACATCCTCTCTAACTTTCTTCTCATACTTAGGTTTACCCTTAGACTTGTTATCCTTACTTGGCTTCCCATTAGACTTCCCATTAGACTTACCATTAGACTTCAGTTTCTTACTATCTCCACGATCAGACTCGGCACTTCTCTTGTTCTTGTTCTGTTTACGCTCCTTCTCGGCCTGGATCTCTTCAAAGGTGGGCGGCAAGCCCTGTTTAGACTTGGCTCTTCTTCCCATACTTTATTACTGTGTAGTTAACTTACTGAATAGTCACTAATATCTTCCCTAACTTAATGGGCCAGATATTTTTCACTTGTCTCGCTGCGATGAGCCCGCAAAAAAAAAATCCACCGGCGAACGACCGGAACTGATTTTTCACTAATGGCTTCTCTATATCAGTAGCGACCTAGACACTACTGCCTTAGTAATTACCACCACTACAGAGTCAGTAAAGAGTCAGTAAAGAGTATGAGTAGTGAGGACGTTAAGTCAGTAGCGACTAGCGAGTACAATTCACAAGTCATTGCATATGGACAATATGTTCTTGTCCGATTACCATCAGAAGGTCTCAAGCTAGTATACTTGAAGGAGACCGGAATTGTGAATTTGGGTAAATTTGGAAGTTTTCAAGTATCTGGAGTCATAGGATATAAGTTAGGACAGTCATTTGAGATTATTGAAGATCAACAAGTAAAACCTATAAGTCATATTAGCGAAATAACTGAAGATAATGGACCAGAAGTTGAAAATGAAGATGATGGAGAAACACCTCTCAGTAAGGATATGTTAACTCTGTATTTTACTAATAGTTCTGATAATAATCAGAATATCATTAATATAGGATCCAAGATTCAACAACTCACTAATGAAGATATCGATGAGTTAAAGAAATCAGGTGCATCTTCTGGAATAGGCCAACAGATCATTGAAAAGATGATCTCTGGTCATGAAGGGTTTGATAAGAAAACCATCTTTTCACAACAAAAGTATTTAAGAAGGAAACAACAAAAGTTTCTTAGAAGATTCTCGGTAGAATATGTCAGTGCATCACAATTGTTGGAATATTTCATTCAAAAGGATCTTCCTCGAGTTCTTGATATTAGTGAAGAAACTCTTGGATTGATCATGTCTTATGGGAACATACGACCAGGAGGTAATTATTTATTGATTGATGAGACTGGTGGAGTCATTCTTTATGCTATGTTGGAAAGAATGAAAGGTCAAGGTTCTGTATTGGTACTTCACGATAATGAACATGCCAATCTTTCAGCATTAAAGTATTCTAACTATTCAGAAGAAACTCAATCAAAAATGATTAAAACCATTAATTGGTTACAATTCTTAGAGCCTGAAAATGAAAGGATAGATTGGGAACATGTTAGTGAAACAGAATTAGCCGATATGAAACCATCTAAGAAAGCTCAGTATGAACGTAGAACCAAACGAGCTGGAGAAATTAATTCCGTAATTGAATTGGCTCAACAGGGAAATTTCGATGCTTTCATATCTGTCAGTACATTAAGTCTTCCCACTTTATTACCAGAAGTATTACCTAAAATAGGAGGATCTCGTCCTATTGTATTATATAGTCAATTTAAGGAATTATTGTTGGATACTCAACATTTCTTATCAGTAGATAAGAGAGTATTGGCACCTTCAATTCTTGAAACTAGAGCTAGAATTTATCAAACCATTCTAGGTAGAATTCATCCTATGATGACTCTGAGAGGTTATGGTGGTTATATACTTTGGGGAACTAGAGTTATACCGCAAGAATCAGGAATTACTGCTGTTGGTAGAGGTGTAAGTAAAAGAAGAAAGGAAAATACTGAACTGTCTCCCGAAGTTGCAACTGATTCAACTCAGTAATTACTTATATACATAATTATTTATTAACATATTAACTATATATAGACGAACATAATTGACCCAATACTCGCATGGGAGAATTGGATTTCCATCCCAATACACATCGTATGTTACTAGCACTATCTTTTAAAACTCCTACTCTCCATTCTTCAGTATCCTTTAACATTCTATAAACATAATCTGCTTGTTCTTGGTATCCCAATTCAAATACAAACCCTGAAGCAGATAAAGGTTTGACAAGATTATTTATTAGAGCTTCATAGAACTCCATATGACCAATAAGGGCCTCGGCAGGTTCATACTCTCGCACCGATCTTGATATCCCATCCAACCCTACTGACTTATGGTAATGATGTGCCGGTATATAAGGTGGATTAGAAGTTATAAGATCTGCACATTGAATTCCTACATGACTTACTATACTCTCACTAAACAAATTAGCTTGAATAAATTTAATATTAGTAGCACTAGAAGGATGAAGCAGTGAATAAGCCTGGTGATTCCTTTTCGATAATCTATAAGCATCCGAGGATATGTCAAAGGCCCGAATATGAGAGTTCAAATTGGCTAATTGGTTAAGCTCATAATTCAATAGTAATGGAATACATCCTGTCCCTGTACATGAATCTAAGATAGATAAATTCTTCTTTCCAAGGATTGATAATACCGATGATAATTTTAAGCACCATTCTTCAGTCTCCCATCGAGGGATCAATACACCTTTTTCACATATAATATCAAGGGATCCAAATGGTTGAGATTCAAGTATATACTGTAATGGTTCATATGCATTCCGACGTTTGACGGCATTCTTCCATTGGTGTTTCGGTAATTCTGCTTGGATCCATTTCAATTCCTGTTGAGCTTGAGCTAGTGACGGATTGGCTCGAAGCAAGTACGGAAGCAAAGGTGACACACGTGCGGCCTGCTTGACTAACTTACCTGAGACTCGTGGCATCTACAGTTTCATTCTCTAACTACGAACTGGTGGGGGTAGGGGGAGTGATACATATACGTCATCTCAATGTCTTTATGTAATGGACTCGGATCTGGTCATTGTAGGACATTTCCGGAGACTCTTTGTTCGGTCGGAACGCGCACATACGAGGGTAGGGTAAAGACGAATTAACTATAGCGTATATGAAACTAAGTACAGATGGATCATAATTATAAAGTATCTACATACCATTTCTAGCGTAGTACATGTATGCTCTTTCATGTACATGATCAGGGAATGGTGTTATGACTTCCGATTGTCCTGGTCTGGCAATTGGATCTCTAACATATACAGCATGACATGTCTTGAAGGAAATTTCAAGGTGGGCTGGATAAATGGCAAAACATCCAATGAATGGTCTTGGGGTCCAAGGAGTGAAATAAGGTTTGGAAAGATCTTTACGACCAAATAATCCTCTTTGCCATGGTAAATAGACTTTGGCAGACAGTTCATCTTCTTTAATTTTCTCCTTATCTAATTTTTCATGAAAGTATAATCCTTTAAAATATTCAGTAGTAAATGGAATAGTCTTAGAATTTTCATTTATTTGAGATGCTTGACCATCTTTACGGATAGTTTCCCACCTAGATTTTTGAATTTCACCCAACACTTGTTTAGTGAGTCTTAATAAATGTTTTTCATCATTATTAGCGACTTCTTCCTTTTTAGTTTCGAGATATTTTTTAATTTCTTCATATGAATTATTGGTGATTAAAGGATGCTTAGAATCAGCAAATTTTTGGTAAAGGGAAACTGCTTTTTGAGAATCAATATCTCCAAATTCTGCAAAAGTTGCAGCATTGACATCCTTAGATCCAGATCCAAGCTTTAAAATTTGGTCTAGAAGAAAAGATTTGGTCACTTTATCTTGTTGTACTTTTATAGAATTTTGTTTATCTTCATTATACTTTTGAATATCTATTTTAGCATCACTAGTCTTGCTATTGATAGTATCTAAAGATTTTGGTCTAGCTTGTAATAATTCATAGACAGCTCTTGGACTGGAGGAAGCATTATGTACATGTTGATTCCAAGCTGCAATTTGATTACGATCTACTTTAAGAGCTTCATCTAATGATGGTTTACTTCTTCCCATGGCGAAAAGAACCTTGTCTGGTTCAACACTGAAAACATCACCACTTCTTAAAGGAAATGAAGGATGTTTAATTACTATTCCATTAACTTTAACATCTCCTGAACGTATAAATTGTCTTGCTTGTCTAACTGATGAGGCAAACATTGCTCTAAATAAAGCTACTTCTAATCTCTTTTCTAAAGAAGCATAAGTTTGCATTGATATAGGAGTTGCATCTACTCTTGAACCCTTTAAACTCGCATCTAATTGTGCCACAGTTTCTAAAGAAGGATTGAAAATGGTTTTCCATCTAGATTCAGTTAAGTGTTCTCCATGATAAGCTCTTGTTTCAGCTTTAGCAGTCCACTTCTGTTGATATAATGTTCTACCATTATACCTTATAGGATTCTTTTTATAAAGATTGAACAAGTTGAACTTGCTCATAGAAGAACGAACATACCCTCTACTTAAAGAGTGTATATTCTGAGTCTTTCTAGGCATAGTGAGTTATGATTTGTAGGCTACTCTATCAATTAGTGCTTCCATAGTAAAATCAGATTTTTCAAAAATTTTCGTTTTGGTTGGTTTGGCAAAGTCGTGTGCGAGGGAAATGTCCAAATTTGGCTTACTTTGATCACATGGTATGCGATCACGTGCAAACATATACAAACCAAATATTCAATATTTTTCAAAACCGCTATACATCTTAAGAGAAGTAGTAGACTATAGACTCTTTTTATTAGAGCAATTAGTTAAAGAAAACATTAAGATCTAGCGGGTATGACACGAGTGTGGTCAGTGGATGAAGAAATAAAACTTTACAGTTTGGTATGTGACTTTAAGCCTGCTGGTAAGGATAAGATTAAGCATATGAACTCGATAGTGGAAGCTATCAATAAAGATGTTACAGTTACGACTCATATTACAGCAGATGATATATGGGAACGATTAAAGCAATTGTATGATCTACCTGCACTAGACGCATTAGAAGATTATAAAGAAGGAGAAGATCTGATAGAGGAAGAACTGATTGATGATGAAGGACCTAAAGGAGAAAAGCCAAAACAGGAAGCACAGGAAGAAGAAATAAAAGAGGAAGAACTAAAAGAAGAGGAAGAGGTACCTAAAGGTAAACGAGTGGATGTTAAGGAACCTACACCAAAATCTACGGGTAAGAGATCTAGAAAGGTAGTTGTAAAGGAAGAAGAGGATCAAGAAGATGAAGAGGATGAACAAGAGGAAGATGAAGAGAATGATCAAGCAGTAAGTGATGGTACTCCTGAAGTAGAAGAAGAAGAGGAGGAGGAAGAAGAAGAATCTCCTTTAAAGAGAAGACGTAAAAGAAAAGATAGTGAAAAACTTGTTGACAAGGTAACCAGCAAGAAACGAACAAGATCTTCAGCCAGACTTGAACCTGTAGAAACAACTCCACCACCTTCTAAAAGAAGACAATCTCGAGTCAGTACCACGTCTCCACAATCTCAATCACAAACTCAAAGAAGAAGAACGCGGTCGGAAACTCATCATGATGACTCTGAAGCTCCAGAAGATGACATAGCTGTGAAGCAGACTGATAAGAAATCAAAACAAAAGGATAAAGAACAGGAACCAGAAGAAGAACAGACTCCTACTACAAGAAGAGCTACTCGATCAGCTAAAGTTCATCCACCACCGGTTAGAAGAAGTAGTAGAAAAAAGTAGAGCTCTTTGTATTTCGATTGAAAGTAAATACTTTTATAACTATATACTGGTAGGCATTACTAGAGAATTATTATGTAATATTATAGGTATGATGAGATTTCCTCGTCATAATCAGGTTTTGTTTCTATATTTGCTAACAGTTCAATAGATTGAACACGATGACGATCAGTTGAAGGAAACTCTTCAAGTATTTTCCTTTTATACTCATTAGGTAATGAATAATATGATAGATGATGGAATATCCAACTATTTCTATTGGTATTTTTAATCACTTCTTTAAATATACTAACAATATAATCATTATCATTAGTATGAAGAAGCCTCTCTATATTGAGTAATTTCTCATAAATTGGAATTGGTACAGATACACAATTTTGAATGAATCCAACAATTAGATCTCGAGCTCTTAATATCTCCTGATTATATAAGTTGATATCAACTAACTTTAATATCAAGTTATGATCACTAGAATAAGATAAACTCCTTAATAGTACAGTTTCAGCATCTTCATATTCTTTTCTATAAATATGATAGTTAGCCAATTTAATCCAAATCTTAGGATATAATGCAGTAGATAATAAACAACGATTATAAACAAATTTAACATATTCAGATGGATAATCTCTTAATTGAAGAAAATCAAGATATTGAACCCATGAATCCAATTGTTGAATTGATATTGGTTTGTAGTCAAAGTATTGTTTGGTTAACTTCATTTCAAACGTGTACAATTCGTATACTTTGAATTGGGTAGTAATATAAACATCAATAAAAATCTTCTTTAAATATACTGAAATTGATTTATTATCAGTTCCCTGAGTTAATGACTTCAAATCTTTACTGGATACTAAATATGTACTTAACTCTGATGATTTCTCATTGGAGAGGGACGCTATTATATCAAAATATAATTTAAAGAAATATTCATAATGGTATAAGGGTATTTCCACAATAATTCTTAGTAATATATAATACTTTTTCTTAAATTCATTCGTTTCAGTTCCATAAGATTCTAAAAATTTCAAGTATAACTTATAAAACTCATAAGCGTGAAAGTGATATCCAATAAATTTCCTAGCTCTTTCAAATAATTCAAGAATTTCAAAGAGATTATCATTAATAGTCATCAACTTAAATTTTAAATAATGTATCCATATCTCAATCGAATATGATAAATGATGTAAGCTGTCTTCGTATATTTGAATGGCTCTTTCAGTATTACCAAGCTTGAATTCCCATTCTGCAAACTTAATCCAATAGTTAAACAATAAAGGATACTTGTCTAGAAATTTAATATATGATACTCTTAGTAATTCTAATTCTTCAGGTGATGATGCCTTGGTTATACCTTGATTATTATTCAATTCAGCTGCCTCAACTAATTGTTCCCACAATTTCAAGTCATCAGGACTCTCTACCAATTTGGTCGATATAGATGTCCATGTATGTACTGGTGTCTTATCACCATTATGTAGACTTCGAGTACTCATATTGGTATTGAGTTGGTTAAGGATGATAAATATTTCACTAGCTTATTTTTTTTGTGTGCAATGATAGGCATCAGCTTTTTGGGTACAACCTAAATTTAAGCCCAAATAACTAGGAAATATAAGCCAAAGACGAATATGACAGAGATACACTCTTTGTAAGTTATTCTATCTATTTTTATAGCTTATAATGCTTAACTATTGTATAATAATAAAATATCACCAAGGGAATCGTACAAAGTACACGACTGTTCAAAAATGATAGAAGTTGCAAAATAATTTTCACCATATTAGTACATACTTGTTTGTCTATTATCGAAGTGATGGGGGCACCGCAAAATAAATAATATATCCCATTGTTACAATACATAAGAAAAACCAAATCAATATGTGTCCATTGGGAATGGTTTAGACCAGCTGTAGTTACTAGTAGAATTGATTTTATTCGATATTAATATTGCTAAGGAAATGTAAGTACTACTTGTATGACCGTAATAAACGAAGTTTCAATCATACAAGTTCAAATAACTGTATTGGATTCAGTAAAGTTGGATATAGATTACTATGACTTCAACAGATATAAAAAAACTCTTTTGTCTATAATTGCATATATATACTTCTACAGATATTCACAAAACTCTTTTGTCTATAATTGCAAATTTATTTCTATATACCACACTAAACTACTAAAAGTTTACCTGTTTTACCACGCTTTCCTTGTTCTTCTTCATCCTCCTCTTCTTTGTAATCTTCTTTGTCTGTTTCATCTTCATATTCTTTTAATAACTCGTCTATCTTTTGACCTATGGTTTCCGGCTTTGTAAAAGACGAATAACGTTTGACAACATTACCTTCCCTATCAATTAAGAACTTCTCAAAGTTCCATTTTATGAAACTGAATCCCAATATTCCAGCCTTCTGATCTTTCAAGTATTTGTAAACTGGATCTGCATTTCTTCCATTTACTTTGATCTTATTCAATACTGGAAATGTTACACCATAATTCATATAACAAAAATCCGCTATTTGCTCCGAAGTACCTGGCTCTTGACGTAAGAATTGATTACAAGGAAACCCTATTATCTGAACATTTTTACCGTAATATTTTTTGTTTAATATTTCGAGTTCTTTATATTGTGGAGTAAATCCACATTTGGATGCGACATTAACAATAAGAACAATTTGTCCCTTTAATTGATCAAATGAATAAGGTTTTTCATTTGAGTCCTTAGGCTCAAACTCATAAAATTTATCGTTAGAGCTTCTAATAGATGATGATAATGATTCCGACATGATCTTCTGGCCAAAGAAAGATTTTTAAAAAATCCTCTAGGCAGAATTGACAAATATCATCCTTCTTAAACAGGGTTTAAATTTCACTCGTTTAGGTATACGTATGAGATTTATTTTTTATTAGAATTCGTTCTCTCGCATTTAAATTAATCACGTCAAAACTGGGACTTTAGTTACAGTTTGTGAAAGTGAAATTCGTGTACAAAATCAAGGATGTTAGTAATATATTATAGAAATACGGAAGGAATGTACTGACGATTTTGTAGTAACATCGGCAGTGTATTATACCATAGAAAAATTATTCCAAGAAATTTAAAATTTAAATGGAAAAGTATGAGATCGCCTACTGGGTCAAGAAACAATCCGTTGTCATGCATTGACCCCGAATTAACAGAAAATAAAGAATAAGATTCTCCAATATACATTCAAATGGTCAAATCGTACTTTAAATTCCACAGATTTAGAGAAGTTGTGTATATCTATGTATGTTCTAGAAGTCTGTAAAGTAAAGTCTGAAAACTACAGTAAATAGATAAACTATAGATAAACGATAGTGGTCTGATTTTACAAG
Source organism: Scheffersomyces amazonensis (assembly GCF_036850825.1). Classification (NCBI taxonomy): domain Eukaryota; kingdom Fungi; phylum Ascomycota; class Pichiomycetes; order Serinales; family Debaryomycetaceae; genus Scheffersomyces; species Scheffersomyces amazonensis. The sequence continues at coordinate 1,727,087 of NW_027042741.1, read as the reverse complement.
TAAGTTCAAATTTGAAAGTATTTTTCTTACGAGATCAATTGGTCAGTAGAAGAGATACTAGATATGAGGCTCCTTTCTACACATTTGTTTGCTATTTATATACAACTGGTAGCTCGAGGCGTCTTGTGCGTAAATTAACTATGAAGAAAAATTTCTTTAGACTGGTCGCAGTGGGTGGAGAGAAGACTTTAGAAACCATACAGGACTCAAGAAGACATTAATTTAACGATTGAATATTATCTACACTACACCAAATGTCTGATTTAGAAGATTTTGAAGGAGATGCAGGTTTATTTGAGGAGCCAGATGATTTCCGTCCTCCCCCTCCTGAATCACATTTTGCTACTTACAAAAGAAAGTTAGCTAATGCTGAACCTAGTGAAATCACTCTTAAACTAGTAGGTAAATCACCTTTATGGGGTCATTTACTCTGGAACGCTGGTATTTTCACAGCTGATTATTTGGATAAGAATGCTGTGGATTTGGTAAAGAATAAGAAAATCCTTGAACTTGGTGCTGCTTCGGGATTACCTGGATTAGTATCTGCATTAAATGATGCTAAATTAGTGGTATCGACAGATTATCCAGATCCTGATTTATTATCTCATATTCAATACAATTTTGATCTTTTAAATGAACAATATAAGGGTCAATTATCTAAATACATAGTTAAAGGTTACATTTGGGGTAATAATGTGGGTCCAATACTATACCCTAAAGAAGAAGAAGATAAAGAATTATCAGACAAGGAAATATCTGAAGTTGAAGATGAAGATAAATTTGATTTAATAATTTTATCTGATTTAGTATTTAATCATACAGAACATCATAAACTTTTAACTACATGTCGTAAAACCTTAAAGAAAGATGGAAAATGTTTAGTTGTATTTTCACCACATAGACCACATTTATTGCATAAAGATTTAGAATTTTTTGAAACTGCTGAAAAGGAGTATGAATTCAAATCCCATCAAGTTAGTATGGTTAATTGGACACCAATGTTTCAAGAAGATGAAGAAACTGTTGAAATAAGATCAAGAGTTTATTGTTTCCTTTTACTGGCTAATTGGTAATTAAGTAATTTATAGTTAGAAAATTTCTTAGATACGAATAATACACGGCATGTAATATACTATGAATGGTTTATATATTAAATGTAAGAAAAATATTATTGTAACATGAGTCAATACATTGTAATGACTTTTTAATTACAATGTAAGTATGTATAGTAGACCTCAAATAATGACCGAATACAAAATATATATATATCCTACTTCAATTTTGAAAAATTATGTTATACATGAATGAACCTAAAAGCAACAAATGTAGTAGTAAAAGATGTTATCAAATTTAACTAGCTTATTGAGAAGCTGGAGATGGGTTCATCTTTCTCTTACCGTTGGTTAAGGTAACATTGACGAATCTTCTGGTGTACAATAATCTTTTGTAAGCTCTACCTTTTGGTTGTTTTGGCTTTTCTTGTTTGTCAACCTTTGGAGTTTGAGATTTAACTTTACCAGCACGAGCTAAGGAACCGTGAACTTTACCCTAAAAGAAAAATATTGTTAGTATAAAATGCTTGAATTATATTATATTTCCAGTGGTATTGGTAACTTGTAGTAGAATTTAACAGATTTATTTATTAAGTTTAAGAATCTCATTTAATTCATTACTTTTATTGATTTCTAATTGAAAATTTGTAGTGTGTATGAAGTTACTTGGGATTTCTTGTCTTTCGCTATTAGTATTCATGAGTGAATTCCTTGAATATTATAATTTGGATTGTTATTGACATTGAAAATAAACTGGACAAGTTACTGAAACATAATATATTAATATATCCTTCTATTATTCATATCCCATTCGTTAAAATCATGACAGATCCTCTTCTCCCCTTCAAAGATATTTGATGAACATTTCAGTCATTCAATCACTACCCACGTTTGATATGAGACGCTAATTTACTACTACTTCTACCTCTTTCCACTTGAACCCACAAGTTTATGAACTATCTAGACATACCATTTTGTATTGATGTTATGTATAAGTAAGTATATGGAAAACTAAGAAAATGTACACTAATATAAAACTTGACTTTAGAAAATTTTTTTGATTGTAGGGGCGACAAGAGAATTGTGTGAGACAAGTGAAGGTTGAGTTCAAACTGTAAATATTTTGTGCGAGCTGATATATATTTTACATGTTAACTCTTAACTTGTAAATTAATTAAATCACGTGTTACAGGTTGAACAATAAGGTCAAAATTATGCGTCACAAATTAGTTAATTTGATTGTTCACGTGCTATATGAGGATTTAGGTATATAGCCCTAATCACTAATATATATGATTCCTTATCTATGCAAGGTTGCTAAGTTACACATAAAGGTTTTAAAGGGTTTACTCTATCTATAAAATCATTATTCATTAAAAGAATTAGTATGTAGACTAAAAGCTAAATCAAGTTGTAGATTTTATTACCATATAAAATGTTACTAATATGACAATTAATACTGCAGTTATTAAAATTAAAATAGAAAGTCTAGAAGCTGGGTAATAATTTTTTGTTAACATTGTTTGAACTTGAAAGAATCTTACAACTCCAAACAATAATGTTATAATCCCCAATACTATGAAAATTGAACCTAATGGTTTACCATATTTATAAATGCTTGCAGATGTGTCATCTGGTGTGAGAATTAATACAGCTCCATTGACGCTGACGGAACTAGATTTGTCTTCCAATCTTAATAATTGGGTAACACCAATGCCAATAGTGATAAATGAAAGTGATGTTCTCAACCAAGCAAGGAATGTACGTTCATTTGCCAAATGATCACGAGCCACACTAGCTTTATTTTCTAATGATAGTGAAGTGAACTTAAATACGTTAATAGCTTCTAGGAATGATGTTTCAGGAGGAACCTTGACCGCAGAACTTTCTTGATCATTTGGTGCTGCGGGTACGGGAGGAAGAGTATGTGGTCTCACCAAAGGGACTGCTTGATAAGATGATTTTCTACTAATTGAATTAGGTAAATTTGGTACCTCCAGTTCAGAAGATTGGTCTCTGCTGAGGTGTCGAGATCTTGAAGTTGAATTACTTTCCAGCAATTCGCCATTGGTATCATATCCTGGATGCTGAGTTCGTGGGGATGAGACTGACATAGCAAATTATTCTGGACAATATATGTAATTATGACGTAATATTAGCTCTACTAATAAATATATTAACCTGAGTTTATATTATAATCGCTCTTAATATGGCGTCTATGGTAAATTGATCACCTTTGAATGATGAAGGGGGAATATCATCACTTTTGGTGGTTAGCCACAATATCATATCTATAACGGTCGTGCGCGTGACTTAATTATACCGTGTAGAGAAATCTTTCATTGGCCAAGCAATTCATAAGCCTATTTTGCAAAGAAATGAGCTACTACAATACTATCCCTATGATTTTGAAGTTGGTTCATAATTATTATTATCAAAGCTTTGAGAGTTTTCTTAGAGCTAACTAATTGGAGTGTGAAAGAAATGTACAAGTATATGACGTATTTCTTGCGAAAAGTGGCACAAATTATTATTTTTACATTTGGCTACATTTTCTGGGTAGTGTTCAGAGCAACATTATATATTAAATGAATTGAGTTCAATAAAACAAGTGTAGACCATTAAAGATAAGTTCCGAACTAACCAATTATTGTAAATTACGAATTACGCAAAATCGGCAAATAAAAGAAAACTACGATAAACTGTTGCTAACAATGGCTTCAGTTATTGTTAAATTGTTAGTTCACGAGTCGTATAATACTCAACCGACTATTTGTATTATCTGACACTTATTGTTTTCGTGTAAGTGAATAACATAACGTAAATTGACAGTAGGAATGTGTAATCGGTTTTCCGACAGACACAATTAGCATGAGTAAACAAACAAACAAACAAATAAATAAATAAATAAATAAATTAATAATGAAAATGTACAAAAATGTAAATAGGACTAAATTTAGAATCAGATCTATTTGAAATTGAGCGGTTGAAATAGAGGGTAATGACATAATTCAAAGTCTAAAAAAAATTGCGAACAAATTCAGGAGCAAATTTATTCTGGAAGAATAGCGACTTTAGCGACCACCGAAAATTTTCGCGGAAGAAAACAGACGGATTTGGCTGAAATGAAATAAGACATATTGGGCTAGCATTATACATCGACGTACATAAAACAATATACATATTGATCCGGTTTACTTTGCTTTACTTTGCTTTACTTTGCTTTGATTTTCTTTGCTTTGATTTTGTTTGCTGCTGTAGTTACTAAGCAAAATTTCATCGGCATTGTGTTCAAAGGAGCGAAAAACAGTTGCAGAGCGGGCTACCAAATTAGAAAAAATTCTTAGTCTTCAAGTATAAGATGCTTGGCCTACATTACAGGGGTTGTACTATACATATACTAGAAAATACAATAGTATTAAGAATTTAGTAGCAATAGCAATAGTATTAAATATCTATAAAAAGGTTCAAGCAGTCATACATCAAAATAGTATGCTGCTTGGAAATTATGAAACTAGTACGATACTAACTTGAATGTTTACACCTAACCCACCCCCAAAAATTTTAAATCTTTTTAAAACTTGTATATATGCAAGATTGTAATGATAATGATAATGATAATGATAATGATAATGAAAATGAAAATGACAATAATAAATTAATAGAAACTAATCTAATGAAATGCGAATACTCTATAAAAGGAGCACAGTGGAAATTAATGGAACAACAAATAATCCAAAAATTGCTAAGAAGTAATGATATCTGCCACTTTCGATATTTGGCAACTTTGAGAATGAACCACCAGCTGCATTGCTTATAGTGATTTGGGCATAAGTTCTGATATCACCAACGCTTTGAGTATCTGAATCACTACCTAAACCTATACTTCCTGACAATACAGGAGCAACTGTAGAATAAAGGGTGTAGAATTGTTGAGTATATTGAGATTGAGTAGTGACAGTCACCCCAAGAGAATTAGTACCGGTTGCCCATACTAATGTCGGACTTTGAGTTGTTGTTGTAGAAGAACTGGATGATGTAGTCTCGGCGGCTTGAACAAACCAAAGGGATAAAAATAATGCAATAATGAAAGTCAAGTTCATAATGTCAGGTACTTGCTGATAATTTGAAGGAAATGCAAATAAAAAGAAAAAGAAAGTCAGTGATTTTTATATACTTTTGTTTTGCTTTAGCCTGTAAGGCTTGGCTTATACGATGATATATAACCAAAGAAAACGAATGGATAAATATTTAAGTCTTTATATAAGGAATAATTGCAGCGAATGTCTTATGCACACAAAAACGTAAACCGATTTTTTAAGGGTGCGATTTTCGATTTTGTCTTCTTATATGGAAATACTGACACTTTTTCTAATCAATAAAATCTAACGAATGTGATCTAATGCAATTTTTTTTGACCCAAGAGGACTATGACGATGATGATTTGGATGGGTGGGAGGAGAATGATTTGGTAAGAATTAGCTTCAATAAGTAGGCTATATACCTAATTACATGAAATATCTAAGCGTCTTTGAATTTTGAGAGAAACATAAGTATTTATAGAAGTTAGACAGCTCCTCATTATTATAGTCAAGTCATTTTCCTCATATGCATTATTCGAGAATAAAAGACACTTCATTAACTAATTACCATTGTTTTATTGTTTTCATATTAATAATTAAAAATAATATTATTTAATAACCGCAAGGCTTACACTGTTTTACTTGTGTTTCAATTCTCCTTAATGTCATCACTAAATTCCTATTTAAAATTTTTTTTTCTGTCTGGTGCTGATGTAAATCACACTAAAAAGGGAGGGTTGTAGTGTAATGTCTAGTGCGGATCACAGATTGAGTGGAATTTAATGAGCTCAGATTTAGTGGAGGACAGATGAACTCATCACCTTACAACTAGTAGTGTTTATGGATTAGCTGATGTACAGACTACATACAGACTACATACAGACTACATACGTAAATTCTCAATGATGCTAGCACTCTATGAACTTACTCCTTTGCTCCTTTGCATCTCTGGCGTTCTAGTCAAGGATCCGATAGACAAGAAAAAATCATTGTGCAAGAAAAAAAATGTAAGATTCAGCCCCATCTAATTTAGGGAGAATTCTAAGGATTTTAACACAAGTTACACTTTCACTAATGGAAATAGAATAAACGTTGTAGAATATTACATGTACACTACTGTAGTGCTTGTACTGTACTGTACTCATCCTTAGCTGGCATTTTAAAACAAACCAGCTACCGTACATCCCCTACGACAGTATCTAGAAATATGACATAAATTTTATTGTGCGCACTTTTAGGTTATTGTTCCTGGAACGCAACAATTTTAAAAGAACAATAAATATTTACAAAATGTATACATTATGCCATCTCATCGGCTTTCTTGTTCTTTCCATTTGGACTGATTTGGACTAGTTCTGTCACAGTTTTGGAAAGACTTTGTTGTTTTAGATTTATTTATGTAAAAAGCCCGTGCCGATTCAATCCCGTGCCCTTTTATGAAATGTGTAGTGTGTTTACTTACTGATACTTATTACTCTTTGGTTGCATGTTTGTAAATATATGTACTGCGTATATCTATACAAATGTGGTAGGAATTGGAATTTACCACATTCCTGGCATAAATGTACATAGAGAGAAAGTAGTAAGGAATTGTGGTACATATAAATTTCATTACTACTGTGGAACAGCTGATCAACAAAATTTCTTTATTGTCACATTGTATTACATTAATCAAAAAAAGTTCAATATCGATTTCAATCTAGATACCCTTGCTAGAAAACAGGGGGTTTTTCGGTTACACATTCGTTCAACCTTTGTTTTTATTTTTTGGATTTATATTCGAAAGTTTCATTGTTATAAACTGCAAAATCCCATTTGTAAATTGTAATCTGTAAAACTTCCCAATCAGGAACACACTTACTTAATTTGATTTAGAACCACCCAAAGTGTAGGGTTGATTTTAAGAAAAGTTTATTTACTATAGTTGGAATATGTACAATGTTGTAGAACCTTCCACTGATATGCTTTTATGTTTATCTTTATAAATGTGGCAAACTTTAATTAAATGTGTCGTTGTTGCTTAATGAACTCAATTTATCTTAGTTTAATTATCTGGACATTTTTTGCTAAAAAGAGTTTAAAAGAAATTTACTACAATTACACTCTTTTAGTAAATAACTTACAATATGTCATCTAAATTCCCTAAAACGATTAATTTATTTTAATACAAATACATAATTAAATACATAATAAGAACATGATATCATTCCAAAATATCATATGAAATATTCCACAGCAGGCTTCTTCGAGGGTATAGCACTAACATCCTGGGTTGCTGCTTCGAATACTTTATAATCTCGATTCAAATTATCATCAATCGTAAGTACAGACGCTATATTACCACATCTATAACAGTAGTTCGGAGCCGACCAAACCGTTACCAAACCTTGATCAAACATTTCCTTATAACCTTCCATTACCAATTGATGAGCTCTCGCTATCAAAGAAATATCATTTATACGAAGGAAATTCTTTACTTCATTTTCACCAAATAGAAACCCAGCTCCACGAGGACTAATGGCCCAACCAGATACATCTTCTGGATCTGACCATAATAAATCGCACATTCCTCCTTCGTGAGGAACTTCTTGCTTTCTATCCAAGATTCTTATTTGATCGATTGAATCAATATCAGGACTTAAACCTCCATGAATACAAAATACTCCACCTTTGCCACCAACAATGGCTCCTAAGGAAAGGTAATCAAAGACTTCACAACAGTAACGCCATACATTAACTGATCCATATTTTCTTACACATTCATCGTAAAATCCATATACAGTAGTGATTTGTCTTGATTCATGATTACCTCTAATCAATGTTATTCTATCCGGATATCGTACTTTTAAACTCATAAGTAGTAAGAAACTTTCGAGGGAGTAAAACCCTCGATCCACAAAATCTCCTAGGAATAAATATTGAGTTTGAGGACATTCACCTCCAGTTTTGAATAATGTAAGTAAGTCATGAAGCTGTCCATGGATATCTCCACAAATAGTTACTGGAGTATCTACATGTTGGATGTTTGCCTCTTCAATCAATAGTTCAATTACTTTTGTACATAGTTCCTCGACATCTTCTTCGGGGATATGCTTGCATAGTTTAATATTCTCTATTGTTCTATATCATGCATTAGTAAACGTTCACATCGTGTAGGAGAAGTAATTTATACGTACTCGTCTAGATTCAACATTGTTATCAACTATATGTGCAATGGCATCGGTCACTCTGTGGGGAGGGAGTTGTTATGATATAATTGCTGTACATTGATTGTTCGCGTTCCGAATTTGTATGGCGCGCACTTACCTTACTTTTTTTTCGAGTCTACATGTGCGACAATGGAATTGCATCCGATAGTTGCAAAATATATAATATGTAGTAAATTAATTAGCTCGTATAAATATAACCCATGAATGTAGCAGCAAAAGTAACCAGTGTATCTAATCAGCCTTCTAAACTCATCTTATCTACATACTTAATAAGTATTTATTGATCTATTCTTTCTTGCAGGTATCAAAGATACTTTCAACAATGAACTATCATGTACTACTTCTAAGTATTTTATCATTAGGTATTGCAGATTTATTCTTAAATGTACATGATGGGTTAAAATTTCAGGATCTTTAAAATACTCTGAATGAAAATAAGGGTAGCGCCCATGCACTGTAATAGCTGACAATTTAGTAAGTAAGGTTACTTTTAAATCTTCATCTGGATCCCTTTCCAAACCTGAAAATTCTATTTCTTTCAAATTAGCGAAGTCTTGATTTTTAAGGAAATGAATATTATTTTCTCTTAGAGCTAACAGTTCTAATGTTTCAAGATGCTTAAGGATGAACAGGCTAATTTGATACTTCCTGTGGGTATTATACTCATAGGCAAACTTTTTCAAATTGGGAAAGTTAAATATTGAAAGTGTTTTAGAAACATTGATTCTTCTACCAAAAGCTAGCTCCTTTAAAGTATTTGAAGAGTTTTCCAACCAAAAAAGAGGGAACTTAATTGGAAGATCTTCTTCAAAATAACTATCTCTATCAGCCAGAAGTGTAACAGTTGACCACTTTAAATTTCCTAGTAGATCAAACGTTGATGGCAAAACTTCATTATATTTTATAAATTTAAAATTTTCTATTATCAAGTTAAGATTAAGAATTGAATTACCTATTTTTGAAAGTTTGTTGGATAAGTCATATAAAAGTCTAATGTTATCACAAAGTCTAATGTTATCACAACTTAACATATCAAAATTCAAAGTTATTTTCTTCAAGCATTTTACATTTATATGATCTAAATTAGCAAGGATCATCTCAGAACTATCTTGATAACGCCTTACTTTTTTATCGCCATGATATACTATTACATTATGTGATTGTTTTGAGTTATTTAGAGAATTAAACCTCTCAAAATTGTTATATATAATCACTTGCCTTAATTTTCTAGGAAGAGCTAGTAGGACATGGAATGGAAGACTTTTCTCCATACTCCTAATTAGAGCTATAGTGTTACCTGAACAATAATTAAATATTATCGTAAGTGCTTCAACAGGTAAATCTCCTAACAGAACCATATTGAAATTGAAATTGATATTGTTAATGAAGTTATGGAAGATAAGTAAATAGAAATTGGTTGCTAAAACTTTAAAAAAATTAGCAGCAACATTTTTATCCCGCGTATAGCGCACCCCCCACCCCCCCAAATGGAAACTTGTATTTGTATAAAAAATATTGTACTTGGTCAATTGTAACAACACAACGAAATAGCATTGAAGTAGTGCCCCTGTAAATACCAATCTTATAAACAGCTGTTGGCTGAATCGTTGCGACTTTAAATAAAGTTGAAGTGTTTCGATGCGAATCTACTCTGGAAACTTAAGGCAGACATAAATCATTTACAATAATTTACAACATGAGAGAAAGAGAAATTTGAAATTTATTATACCTTACTAATAATACATGAGAGAAATAGAATTATACCATAAGCTACCTGACTCTTGTAGGCAATGTAAACTTTTGGAATTTGGCTTGAAGTTGCTTTCTTACACTGACCTTTTGAGTTCCAACAAAACTATCAATACTTACTTTGATAGCTCTATTTAAATCACCTTGACTAACAAAATCACTGAGTCTCATTTTAGCAAAGGCTTCAGCAATTCTAAGAATACTTTCCAAATGACGAACAGTAATGGGGAAAGATCCACTTGCAAGTGATTCCTTTCTTAATTCTGCATAAACTCGTGCCACTTTATCCATGTCCATTTGATGTAATTTAGGATGAACTTTTGTACGAGCATAATTTATATATTTAACCAATAATTCTTGTGCTATTGGAGAGATTTCACTTTCCTTTTGTTTATTTAATTGATCAATCTTTTCGTGCCTAGTTCTTGGATGATCTACATCATCATTCATATCTTCATCAGCAACAATATCATCTTCCAATTCTTCAGCATTTGATGGATGCGATCTCATATGAGAATCAATAACAAAACTTGCTAATCTTTCATCCAGTTCAGGATTAACTAAATCTCTTACCACACAAAGAATATCAAATCTAGATAAAATAGGTTCAGTTAAATCAACATTTGCTGCTAAAGGTAAGGTTGAATTATATCTTCCACCATTAGGATTAGCAGCGGCAATAATAGCACAACGAGCTTGTAAAGTTGTAACAATACCAGCTTTAGATATAGAAATAGATTGTTGTTCCATAGCTTCATGAATAGATGTTCTATCTTGATCATTCATTTTATCAAATTCATCAATTAAACATGTACCCTTATCAGCCAATACAAGAGCTCCACCTTCTAAAGTCCATTCACGAGTAATTGGATCTTTTCTCACTGATGCTGTTAAACCAACAGCAGAAGCCCCCTGTCCAGTGGCAAATACTGCACGATTAGCTGATTTTTCAGCATATTTTAAGAATTGAGATTTGGCAGTACCTGGATCACCTAATAATAATACATTAATATCACCTCTAATTGAATGTTTACCATTAACATCTTTAGCAACCCCTCCAAATAATGAACATGCTATAGCAGTCTTAATATCCTTATGACCATAAATTGATGGAGCTACAGATGAAATGATTTTATCAATTATACCTCTTTCTTTACTTAAATTTCTAAATTCTCGTTCTTCTTCTTCGGTATAAAGACTAGCATTATTAGATGATTCCTTTTTATTTATAGAATTTGCTTCAATTATAGTTGCAAAAACTGGGAATCCATTCTTAACATTTAAATTTCCATCATAATTATTTTTATAAACTCCAGTAACTTCTATTGCTTCTCCTGGTTTAGCTACATCTACTAAATCAGATAATAATATCACTTCACGATGTCTTGGTAATCTACCAGCTGGAACAGTACCTGGAGCTTCTTGTAATGTAATCCGTTGATAATTTCTATATAAAGTCTTTTCTGAATTCATTTTGAATGGACCTTTACTTTGACAATTAGAACAATATTGAATTCTAACTTCTGTATTAGAATCTTGAACATATGGACCTAAAACGATTCCACATTTTAAACAATCGAATTTTACATATTTTAATTGAGGAAAGACACCAGTTCTTCTTGTAACAACACCACTAACTTTAACTAATTGATTAAGATTATTCTCACGGAGATCTCTTAAATTTAACATTTTTGGAAAGTTTGTTATTCTAACGTGAATTTCAGAATGGATTTGTGAATAATTAGGATAATGTAATTCAGTAGCTTCCATAGCAACAATATCAAATATAGATAAAATTTCTGCAGGAGATGTAGCTAAGAATAATGCTAAAATTGCCTTAGAATCTGCTAAATGATCATAAGATACTTCTAAGGATTCAGCATTAACTTCACCTAATGTTCTAATTCTTGCCCCATAAACAGATCTTCCCTTTTCATCAGTATATTCTAATAAAAATGACTTTAATTCTCTAGAAATAGATCTTTGAACTGCTGGTTGGGTAACCCATTCAGTTATACTAGGAGCCTTAATATCAGTTAAACTTTCTAATGATAATTCTTCATTTAAAGGATCAATTTCAATATCATCTCCATCTTCATCAAACATACGATCTTCTTCATCATCATAATGTCTTCTTCTTCTTCTTTGAACAGGAAGTCCATATTGATCTAATTGTCCAGCATCTTCTTGATCATCTTCATCATCATAATCTAAGAAAGCTTGTCTTCTTGACCGAGAATTCACATTGAGTAAATTGTCACGACGATTCAATTGTTCATCAATTCTTCTTCTAGTGGCAGCATCCATAGCATCATATTCTTCATCATCAATATTATCTCCTAAATCATAATGATCTTCAGTATCTTTTCTCATATAATCACGTTCTAAGTTATCCATTAAATCTTCTCCTTCTTCTTCATCAGAAGGATTTAAATCAGAAACTTCATCATGGACTTGAATATCATCTTCATCAATATCATCGATATCTCCAAAAACTGCTGCAGGAGATGATGGTGGTAAAGCTCGAGGACTTGAACCTAATACTGGTGATGAAGGTTGAGTTCTTCTATTACTTTCTTCATCGTCATCATCTGCCTGTCTTTTTCTAACATTACGCACAGGCGAAGGAGTAGGACTAGACATAGTAGGCTATTGTGTTTGTAGTATGAGTGTTGTTAAAGCAATTGAATTGAATGGATAACAAGAAATAGTTTTTGTTAACAAATAAATTATTTTAGGTGAAAATTAGAAAAAAAAATTATTGACGCGTTTAATTAACCAGGCATTTCCCAATTGGGTTAAATTAGATTTTTGACACACAAAGTAGTTAGTTGCAAATTATTTTCTTTTGATTGCTTTGAACTACGAAGCTTCCTAATATGAGGATCTGCAAGTCGATAGAGATGAGTTATAACCATAGTTAAGAGGTGAATCTTTTTAAAAAATGTCTTGAATTACCCATATCTATTGTATAGAAGTCAAATTAATAACCAAGCCTCTGAAGGATTTACCAGAGCATATAGCTAAGGAGTATCTTCAAAGCAATACCTTTTTCTTCTAATAAACAATGTATGGATTAATAGACTTGTCAGTTCATTCATACTTCTACAGGCTAGTGTTTATATTAAATACCCAACTTTGTAATATATTATTTTAGAAAATTCACAATTTATCTCAGAAATAAAGTCTTTTTATATATATATATATACAAAAGCAACCAATTAATTATTAACAATTATATTCACTTCAACACAGTTAAGACACTGATCAGTTTTAAGTCATATGAGAGGAATAAATAAGGGACCAAAATGAAAAAGTACGACATGAAATAATGTCGCGATGATTTGGAGGATGAGATGGGGGAATAATGTCGCAAAACTCTATTGCTTATTCAGGACCTCTTAATAAAGGTTCACTAGAGAACCCAACTGCAGTAATATCATGATTATTGCCTTGACCTGGTCCATGTAAGTAACCACATGGACATTCAAAGTTTTCTTTATTATTGGAAGAAATTTCATCATCTAACATTTGTTGATCTTCTTCGAATACAGGAGTGATAGTACCATTTTTACTGTTAAGTAAGGAATTGTTAACTAAGGTAGTTGTATTATTTGATTGATATATATGTTTTGAGGAAGACATTATGTGAACAGGTACTGGATGATTTAATTTTCTTCTTTTACAATCAGAATCAGAATCAGTAGACTCGGTGTGGTTGTTTGTTATATAAGATTTGTTAGGACTAATTGAAGCATAAATTGACATATTGAAAAAAAACCTTAAAACAGATACTGAGGAAAATGAATGCCAAAACCGAAGTATTTATAATAGATACAAAATAATTTACAAATATAGTACAGAAACAAAGCAGTGGCCCACTTGGTAGCAATTTAGACTAGGAAAGAGTTACGGAAAGCTAAAGAATAAAGCAAAATGAAAGGTTGCAGCTTCTTTAAGAGAAATTTTTACTTTATTTTTTTGTTTATTTTTTTCTCCCTAATTATAATGCAAAAAGAGTTTCTTTTTTTCTTGTGTGGTGATGAACGGGAGGGGAGTAGTAATTAGAGAGTAATTATGTATAGTGTTGGGTATTTCGGAGTATGTAATAAAGAGCTAGAACAAAAGACTCCGAGTCGAATTCTAATAGGGATTACCGATATTTCTGCATTTGTTGTTATTTTGAAATTTGCAAATGGAACGAAGTAATAATATCTGAATTATATTTTGCAACGTGCACTAGCACATCCATTTTCAGAAGTAGAGATCTAGCCAATACCAAACCAGTATTCAAACTGTAGAAAAACGTTCACCACACCCCTCTTCACAACGTAGAGTAGGAAGCAGCGAATGCACATCTCATTATGTGAATACATATATTGTGGGAATTACGTGAACATAAATATTATGTAAATACTGCTCCATATAGCAATCCCATAATTCTTGAACTCCGAGAATTTTAAATTATTATTACATTCCTGTGTACGTCTTGTCCGTAAGCGTTTTATTTTATTGAAAGCACGGAATCGTCTAGATATTTCTGAGGGGGATGCCTATTTAGGTCACAGCAATTTTGTCTCTGATTTCTTTTATTAAACGACTTTTCAAGTGAACATAGTACTTCAACTTTGAAGTTCCAGATCCCATGTTTTCACAATATTTTCAAATACGATTTATCTTGTTTTAAGTTGGCCACAATTCAATATTATGCTTGTGATTTAAGCTTTATTTTACTTTTTATATAAAAGAATCGTTTATATTTATTGGAAATACGTATCAACTACATATCTTCACTTTACATTACCAAGCGTTGTTAGGTAACGGAGTTAAGCTATTACAATAATTAATCTATCTAATAAACAAAGTATAAGGCCAAGCTTAAAGTTATGACGTAATATCCTGCATATAGCCATTTTGCAATAACTAGGAATTAATATGGGGAATCTTACAAGAAGGCCGTACTTTGTACTTTGTACTTTGTACATTAAATATCACGAGACCATATCATATATCTAATCTGTAAGTCAAAAGATATCTGCAACCTTGACTTAATCTAGCTTATCCATAGTCTATCATAAAGTTCTTAGATAAGCAAAGCAATACTGTAACGTTATCGCATTCAGGAGAACAAATCCGGCAAGCTTTAGATATCGGTTTTGAATAATTTTTCAGTACCTTTAGTTTACTTCTTTGTTTCATTCACTCATTCACTCATTTACTCATTATAGTTAACCATGCAGAGTCACCACGATAGTCATCATAATATTCAAATCAAAGAGACTTTCCTTGTTGGAAGAGCTCTTTTGAATTTTACGTCAATCTTTGTATCGTTGGGAGTATTCATCTTTGGGTTTGAACAAGGTTTAATGTCATCACTATTGACAAACACTCATTTTAAAGATTATTACAAAAATCCAACACCAGTAGAAATAGGTACTATGATAGCTATTTTGGAAATTGGTGCACTTTTCTCATCTTTTTATGCTGGCAAAATTGGTGATAAAGTAGGAAGAAGACGTACTATTCGATATGGATCATTCATTTTTGTCATTGGTGGACTTATTCAAGGTACTTCTATAAATATCAATAATTTAGCACTTGGAAGATTGATAAGTGGTATTGCTATAGGATTTTTAACTACAATTATACCATGTTATCAATCAGAGATAAGTCCAGCTGATGATAGAGGATTTTACGCATGTTTAGAATTTACAGGAAATATTATTGGATATTCTACTTCAATTTGGACAGATTTCGCATTCTCTTATATAGATAATGACTATAGTTGGAGATCTCCATTATTACTTCAATGTTTTGTTGGTACATTATTGTGGTTAGGAAGTTTTGTTATTGTAGAAACTCCAAGATGGTTATTAGATCATAATCATGATATTGAAGGGATGATCGTTATTGCTGATTTATATGGAGATGGAGATGTAGAAGATGAGTTTGCTGTTTCTGAATATAGAAATATGAAAGAAAGTATTCTTTTAGCCAGAATTGAAGGAGGTGAAAGATCATATCAATACTTATTTACCAAGTATGCAAAAAGGTTATCAATTGCTTGTTTCTCTCAAATGTTTGCCCAAATGAATGGTATTAATATCATTTCTTATTATGCTCCTATGATTTTTGAATCAGCTGGATGGGTTGGAAGACAAGCAATTTTAATGACTGGAATAAATTCAATTATATATATTTTTAGTACTATACCTCCATGGTATCTTGTGGATAATTGGGGTCGTAAACCTCTTCTTTTATCTGGTGCCATATTAATGGGAATCCCATTATATGTTATTGCATATTCATTATATCTTAATAATGAATATACTCCATCTGTTGTTGTTATAAGTGTTATAATTACCAATGCTGCCTTTGGTTATAGTTGGGGTCCTGTACCATGGTTAATGAGTGAAGTTTTCCCTAATAGTGTTAGATCAAAAGGGGCAGCCATGTCAACTGCTACTAATTGGTTATTTAATTTCATTGTTGGAGAAATGACCCCGATTTTATTAGATGTGATTAAATGGAAAACTTATTTGATTCCAGGAACCTCTTGTTTGATATCTTTCTTAGCTGTTGAATTCTTATTTCCAGAAACAAAAGGGTTATCACTTGAAGATATGGGATCAGTGTTTGATGATAATTCTTCTGTATTCTCCTTCCATTCTGGTTATGGAGCTACTAGTGAATCTAGTAGAGGTAGAAGTGGATCTGTTAATGCTGCGACAAATACTACTGCTGCTTCTCTTGCTAGAAATCCTTCCCTGATGAGACCTGTAACTTCAGAGTCTGCAAATTTATTATCGATTGGTCCAAGTCAACCACCAATAATTCCAAGTTCCAATGTTTCAGTAGGAGGAGGTTTTAAATCTGATGCTTCATCTTCTTCAGCAGCTTCAGTAGAAGGTATATTACCATTTTCAACCATCCCACAAGAGATTGAGCCACCAACCTTTGATGAGATTTATCAATACAAATTGAAAGAAATTCAAAATACTAACTATAATCCATTTAAGTGGATGTATAATTCAATATTCCTGCCTTTGGAAAAGAACAATACAGATGAAGAGAGCCAATTGATTCCTAATAGAAATTAGATAGATTACGCTTATAAATCAACAAATAAATAAATAAATAAATAAATAAATAAATAAATAAATAAATACATTAACAAGTATATCGAGTTATATACACATAGTCTTTTTCTTTTAATCTGCAGAAGCAGAAACATGAGATGACTCATTAATATCACTGGTAATAAGGGCCTTTGCTTTCTTTTCTTTGAATAATTTTTCCAATTCAATTTCAATCTCTTCCAATAAATCATCATATCCACAAGTTCTAGCTCGAACTCTTGATTCTCTCAAAAATCTTTCAGCAGTATCATATTTTGATAAATGTAAATTAAGAACCCCTAAACTATATGTTGCTAAGGCAACTGTTTCATTAACAGATTTAGTCAAGTTAGTAGAAGATATAGTGGTTGAAGAACCGAACAATCCTGTTATACCAACTTGAGGTTGAGAATCTGAACTTGATGAAGGTGAATCCTTGAGAACAGTCTTGGCATAGGTTAATATAGATTCATATGATTTATAACTTAACTTAAAAAAATTATCCTTGGATATATGAGCAGTTTCCAATTGCTTTCTTTCCTCTGGTAAACTTAAAGCAATCTTCTTACCAATCTCAGTTGAACTAGACAAAACTTCATCAATAGATAATTGTTTATGATTAATATCTAAAGATTTAGCAATCTTCTTTTTCGTTTTATATTCTAGAGCTTCATGTTCTCCTGCAAGTAAAAATAATATAGATGCTAAATTACATTGATTTGATAAAACTCTTGATGGTTCAATTCCTGCTATAAGCATAGATTCAAGAGTTAAAATCTTAACATGGAATGCTAAACGAAAATCTCCTGAACCAACACAAATAGCTGATAATACTTCCATGCCTGTGAAATATTCATCAGCAAAGGGTTCCCATATTTCAGGAGTAGTTTTGATAGATGTAGTTTCTCCAGTATTGGGATCGGTTAAGAAATAGGCAGATTTATCAAGACTTTTAAAAGTGATATCAACATTTGATTTATCATCTTTAAATTCGGCCATGTTTGCCACTTTAACATGTTTATTTATTTCATCTTGAGCAATAATTAAATGAGTGAAAAGTATTGATTTTACTAATGAAGGGTCATGCCTATTCAAGTCAACCAATTTCAAAGCAATTCTTAAATCTTTCTGGATTATATGACGACGATGAGAGAAATTCTTTATTAATTTAGCTTCTTCACTACCTGGAAGGGCTGATAAAGCAGTAAGATATATGGTGGCAATTTCATTATATATGAATAAACTATCTTCAATCATATTTAATCGTTCAAACATTTCAGCTGCCTTCAATTGTATACCAGTATATTCATCACTAATAATATCCATACCAATTTCATCACAATGCTTTAATGCTTCCAAATAATACTTCAATGCTAATTGATAATCATTTTCACCTTTCTCACTTTCAGCCCATAACCCTTTTCGCAATATCTTAGCAACAGAAGAAGGAAATGTGTGCTTGGGCCAAAACATGTAATAACCATAACCCCCCACTACTCCAATGGCTACTACCGTATATAAAAATTTCGTAAATACCGATGTTGACTTTTGATATGGTTGATAATAGTTATACTGATTAGTTGAGAAATGTCTTACTAATTTCGTACCTCCTCTTCGCCACTGGGGAATTGATAAAGTTTGGATCTTAACTATAGGTCGTGGAAACCTACTTAAACGAGGAATCATCTTATTTTAAATCTTCTATCGTATGCGCTTGAAAGAATAGAGTGTATCGTCGTATAGCCCATTATTAATTGGTGTATAGTTCGATTGGAACTTTTTTTCAATATCCTGCATGCAGCGCCACTAACTATCACGAAATTTCTGAACAGAGATGGTACCGGCTAAAGGCAATAAGTAAAAGAATGGAGGATCATCTCTAAAGCTAAAGCATACAATATGATGTCTAATATCCTTAAGGTCTTTAACCCTCCAACTGGTGAAGACTTAGGAGGAAGTAGATCCAATCTGGCAATACCTACGGATGAAGATTGCTTGCCATGTACTGCCATTCAATCAATAGTTGCATTAGGTGGGGGTGTATACTTTTCATCACAATTACCATTTAGAGATAATGTTACAGGGAAGATAGACTTGATAAAGCATCCATTGTGGTGGCAGAAATCCGTGCGCGGATTCGGTATCTTAGTTTTTGGGTTAGGTGCTTATAGAGCTGGAGAGGTGATTCAAATTCTCTGGAGAAGAAAATTCGATTAGCTTAATCTATGTTCTTCACAACTTTCAAGACCATCTGCAATAGATGGCTCATATTTAACTTATGAATCGGTATATAGAAGATGATAAACTTTGTTTTCGTGGTTAGAATTAAAATTGTACATAGTAACCACTTACGAGTGATGTAATAAAAAGTACTTGGATAAAAGTTAAGTCTCCTCCATCTGTAATCTTAGTAATCTTAGTAAAAGTCATCTAGAAGTCTGCTTTTGTCTGATATAAAACTGCAACATCAAAGAATTTCTGAACATAGTATATGCTTAAGCTTCTTACTCGTTCTAAATATCGGAACAGTCACTCTTGAATTGTGATAAAGTACACCTAACTTAAAATATCCAACGAATACATAGACCAACCCTAAACTATAGTTCATGAAAGGGAGTAAAACTTTGGCGTTATTGTAGTACATCCAAAATGATTATTAGTATTCAAAAAACCAAACAAAGGAATAAAGCATAAATTATTCACAGTAAAGTTATCTATGATCACATATACTTAAGACCCACAACAGACCTTCGAAAATTTCTGATAGGAATAGCTTTAAATAACTTATGTTTGTGATGTACCCTGCCCCAATTATTTGGAAATAGGATCACGGATTGATACATTTCCATCAAGAGCCGCATCAATGTTCACAGATTGCCTGGAGCGCGATCTGGGAACCGATTTGCGTATATCTGCATGTTAAGGGGTTTGCATT
The DNA here is from genome assembly GCF_036850825.1 of Scheffersomyces amazonensis. Taxonomy (NCBI): domain Eukaryota; kingdom Fungi; phylum Ascomycota; class Pichiomycetes; order Serinales; family Debaryomycetaceae; genus Scheffersomyces; species Scheffersomyces amazonensis. The sequence continues at coordinate 1,706,942 of NW_027042741.1, read as the reverse complement.
TATATACGTATCGCTGATTTGCAATACCAAGCAAGAACGTTTAAATTTTTGTATCACAATCTTAGTGATTGGTGTTTTGACTAAAAATAATTCTATGTAAACTAATAAAGCTAAATAAAGAATTAAGCTCATTATTTGGCTAATTCAATTATTATTTGGAGATTATTATTTTTTTGCCTTCTATTTTTTTTTCACTGAGATTTTGAATACAGATATGAATATAATTACGAACAAGTATATAATTACTCAGTCAATAAACACAGACGAGCAATTAAAGTTGAAGATTCAAAATAGTAATATTCAAGCGAATTGCTTTTTGAAAGCATTTAATGAATTCTTGAAAGATCGCTTGGTTATATACCCAAAATAGCGTACAGTTTCTCAAAAATAGAACCAGCAAAATGTATCACAAAAAGTTTACACAGCTTTGTATCAATTCAAGAACGCCTTAAAATAATTTCTGATTCATTACTGGTATGAGATAGCGAAATATTTAACACCTTCTGATTTTTAAATTGTTTTAAGGATGCATTCCAATTATGTCGCAAGCGACATATTAGGCGAAAATTCAATGCGAGAGCTCAAAGCATCTTGCAAAATTAAAAATTCTCCTCTGAGGCTGGTAGAAATAAAAGAAACCGAAGAAAAAACTGTAGAGGAAAGATATTGTGTCAAAAATCCATATGTTGCTCAAAATTAAATCTATTGATTTAAATCTATTGATTTCAGATACAGATCTTCTTTGATCGACATCTATTCGATGAGAGTTTTTTTTCATATAGAATGTCTATTCTGATTGAGACTTGATATGGTAAACAAAGCAAACACAGAAGCTTTCTCATAGGACCATCTTAATTTCACACTTGCATGAAATTAAGAGATATTTTTCAAAATAACTGCATGCCACCCTACGAGGGTAAACCTATATTATATTTTACTCATTAAAAAGACCTTCCTATAAAAATCGATGAATAAAACTATTGTACGAATAAACCTGTTTTATTTAACCTATTCAATTTAACCTCATAAATGATATAGCTTTAAAACAAAGATTTAAGATACGGAGGACGAACAAGGTCTCATTGTTTCCACAAACTCCACGAGACAATATTTTGGTATGTGTGGTTTCGGACAGCCACGGACATGAAACCAAGGCTCCAACTTGCATATCTTAAGACGCATGTTACTATTTTTAATCTTAAATTAAAAAATCTACCAACAGAACCCTAATCTATCCCAAAAGCCCAAAAAAAACTAACCCTTGTTGTTAATGAGGATCCAGTCCCGGAATAAAATTACTCTGAATTATTGTAATTATGATCCGCGCTTGAGAATCATTCAAGCATTTAATAGATCTTTTTTTTTTTGATTTTATTTTAAGTCGTTAACAAGTAAGACTAAAATGCTCTGATTTGGTTATTTAGTTAATCAAATGTTATAGCCAAAGCTCGATGAGGCTGAGATATTATTTTAAAAAAGTCGGTATCCCCAGAATTGCTAGTTTGTGCAGACGTTTGCAACTATGAAAGTGGAAGATTATCCACCATACCCCTTTTGCAGAAATAATTTTCTACTTATCGTGCATTAGGCCATTATAGGGAACACGCTGATCAATACATGCAAGAAAAGCCGTGATAAAACAATCGTATACTTGAGCATTAGTATCATTGCATAAACTAATTAACCAGAGCTTCTAACTAATGGTAATCTAGACTACTATAAATATTCATAACCAAATCTAATGTGGGCAAAAATAGGGCTTAGTTTGAATGCCGACTGTTACTCTTTCGAAAATGATTATTTTGGAAATTCTCCATTTGTTAAAAGCAATAATATTGATGCGCCTTGAACAGTAATCGAGCTTATCTTCTGCTCAAGTCATACATAATCTTGATGCATAAATATTAGAGAGATGACTGACTAAACATACAGGATCATATATTATACAATTGTACAATTTCCCAAACTGCAATAATATCATCTGAGTAAATACTAAATCACCGCCTCTAAAACCCCTTTATTTTCGCGTCGGCAAATAATAGATGTCAAAAGAAGTTTAAGAAGTTTGTCAAATAGTTAACTATATGAATATTTCATCCAAGTTCTTTCTATGTATTTTTGATTGCTTAATTAGACTATGTTGTGGTTTCTCTCATCGATTAAACTAGAAATTTTAATGGAGTATTTATTTTGTAATACTTTCTTGGATCACAAAATTGTAAAATGGTTAAAAATGAGAACACAAAGCTGTGTAATTATAAAAAATTAAAAAATAAAAAAAAAATAATCATATAATTACAAAAAAAAGTAAGAAAATTTATAATTAAAATATAAAGAAACGGAACTCCAGGTTTTCGAATTTTTCTCTTTTTTCACTTCTATAATTAAAATTACATATAGTACTCATCTTTGAGTCAAGGATTCCTTGCAGGTCCTAGTTCATTCGAACAATTTCTACTATCAATACAGGGCCCACAAGTTTCTTATGGGGGAGAGATAGGCGACTCCTCTCATTTAAGATTGAAATAATTAACTGTTGGGATCTAAATTTATACAGAGGAAAAATAGTTAAGTTGAATCGACCCAATTTTTATATAACATAAGCACTAACATACCACGTTAGGAGCAATTTGTTGCTTCATCACCAGCCTCAGATCATCATTTATTTCACAATTGTTTTCATTTTTTTAAACTTCAATAAAGTTTCCAGTTATCCATTTTTTAAATAGATTATTCTGGGTATCTAATTCTGGTATATTCTACATTATCATTTTAGAATTCGAAAGAATTTTTAAATTTCTCGGGGCATTTATTTATTATTAACTTTGGTTCTTTTGTAATATTAGGCTAGTATCTTGTTAATATTATTCAATTCAACATTTCAAAGATATAATCATTGAAGTATTAAAGTGATTTGAGTATTATATACTATTTACATAACAAACGGTGCCATTATAATTAAAAAAATTAATTGTATTATTACTATTATTTGAAGGGTAAGGAACAACTATTATTTTATTTTACATTCAGTTTTTTATAGTGATTCTTAGTTTACTAACATTGCTCAAACTGAAAAGACATTTAGGATTCAGATTATTTAACTTGGGTTTGGTTCTTCATAAGGGTTAAAATAATTTTCGTACTGGTATACAGATTCACTCCTTTCATTTCAACGTTAATCGGATTTTTGTTAAGTGGATATTGATTGTCCATTAGTCACAAGTTTAAAAATAGTGCATCAAAAGGTACTTCAATTTAGTGAAAGTGCCATATCTGACTCTAATTGAACTACAGAAATCTATTATCAATAATTTTGTTAATTGTTAAATAGGTAACATTTATTGGATCAAATCAGATTTTAAATTTTTCTATCTTTATCTTAAGTGGTAATTGGAAAATTGCATGAATTATCGAGGATCTGTATTCTAAATATTTTATTAAATACTTTTATAATAGAATATAGTTAGTTACAGATTTACCTATTTTTTTGCCGGTTTATAATTTCATTTCCTTTAGGATTAGTTAACTTGATCAAAATGGACCAACAATTTCTTGGGGTGGAAAATCCATTGGATGCAAATTTGTATCAACCACCACCACAACAGGCAGGTTCTCCCCAACAACAATATCAACAACAACTAGTACAATCTCGCGTGCAGCCTATTAGCCAACAATCACCTCCAGGAATGTATCAACAACAAATACATCATCAGTCTCATTTAATTCCTCAACAACCGAGAGCATTGACTGGACCGTCAGCAAATCACGCATTTTCTCTTTCTGGTGGAAATACTCCACAAGTTAATAATCAATATGATATAGGAACTACAAATGGTATCAATACACAAGGGCAGTATGATTCTAGATATGGTCAACAATTTCAAATGTCATATCAATTACATCCTCAGCATGATTATTATGGAAATTCGCAATTTGGTTCACCAAGTTTGTCGCAGTTGCCGCAACAACACCAAAACGGTCAAATGCAGCATTACCCTACAGGGTTTGAAGATTTGCAGCAAAGTAGAGAGAAAGATTTGGTTCCCCCAATTCCACCGTTGCATATTCAACAGCAAATAGTAAATCATACTGAAGTGAAAAGTGAAGATACCAGTGATATTAATCGGGAGTCAGTTTCTTCTTCGGTATCAAATACTTCAACGAATTTATCTACTACCATTAATTCTACAGCCAATACATCTCTAAGTCGGTCTAATGGATACTCTCTTAATGGAGATCAAATGCTAAGATCAACATGTTCTCGATGTAAAAAAGAATTCGAGCAGCAAATTATAATTCCTCAACAAAGACTAGGAAGTGACAATAAATTTTTAGCTGAGCCTAAAATATATAAATTATGCCATCATTGTCGAGAACTTCAACGTCAAAGATCAAGAAGATGGCAGAAGAAAACTAAAGATAAAGAAGGTGTTTGTCGTAGATGTGGTAGTGAAATATCGATTGAAGATCAAAAATTTGTATTATGTCCTTCATGTCGGCAAAATTTAAGAACTAGAAAGGCCAATAGGGCAGCTCAAGGAATCTGTGTTCATTGTTCAGGACCATTAGATGGTTCAATAATTACGGATCTGAAATCAGAATCTAAAGATCTAACCTTTAATTCTTCAATTAATAATTTGGGATCACTTAATTTAAAGAGTAGTAAACCCAATTATAAAGTGTGTCAGAGATGTCGTGAAAATGATAAGATTCGTAGAACCAATTTAGAAAAATTAGAAAAATGTAATCGATGTGCAAGAACGTTAGATGACTTTGATAAAGGGAAACATAAGGTTTGTTCGATTTGTCGTAACAAAAAAAGAAAGTATCATCAAGCTCATTCAATAAATACTATTGAGAGTTCAGATTTAAAGTATAATTCTGTAATGGATAATACTAATAATTCACAAGATATATCCAGTCCTATGGTGACAAGTGTTGTTTCTGGTATATCTTCTAATGCATCTACTTATATTGCATTTAATTCTCATTCCCATCTAGGATTTTCAGGGCAGGGACCTGTTCCTAGACATCAATTATCTATGATACCCCCTGACCAACAATCGGTTGGAATGATGTCGGCTCCTTCTGGAGGTATAACATATGGAGGTCCAAATACAACTTCAACTACAACTACAAATACAAATACACAGCAACAGCCCCTACCTCCTCCATCTCTCCAACATCCTCAACACCAACATCAACATCAAAATCAACAATATGGTCAAATGTCTTATACTTCTCTGTATTCTCAGCCGGTAATACCAACGGTTCAATTATCACCTGTTGCAAGAACTTATATGGGTAATCGAGAAGATCATATTGGTTATCCAGAGCAACAGTAGCAGTAGCAACAAAAAGCTGATTTCTGAACATTCTTGTACTCTATATTTATTACTATTCAATCAATACAAATCCAAATATTTAATTTATATTTATATTTATATAATTCTGTATATATTGCTGTATATATTCTGTATATATATATTCATTCATTCATTGGTAGCGCAGCCACCCAATCCCGATTGTAGTTACACAAAGATGTCTACAGTCTCGATGATTTTCACCGGATTGTTTTGTCCGGATGAAGAAATGTTTCATACTGCCTCAACCAACCATCCGATAACCACAGTCGGAATTCAACTGGAGAAAGCCTGGTGTTAGAGTTTAGATACAGGGTAGTGAATTGAACACTATTGCATTAACATTTAGTAGCGCGAGTAGTGTGAATCATTCATTCATTCATTCATTCGTAATACATAGTGTAGATACTTACGGCTATCGGTCAGTCCAGTGTGGAGTAGAGTATAGACAGAATATAATTTAAGTAAATAAGATAAATTTGGAAACGACTAAGAGTGTGAGAGATTGTGAAATTATTACAGTCACAGTTACATAAAATGATGCATCTAAATAATGGATCACTGACATCATTAGGGTCCAATAAAGATAAAGATTTACCACCAATTCCTGGCAAATCAGATGAAGATCAAGATCACTTACTACAGGCCAAAACACTTAAAAGGAAAAATTTTAAGAAGTTATCTTTAACTTCAACTCCATCAACAGATTATACTTATGATGAATCTCCATTAAATTTTCAAACTAATTCATTACTTGAAAAGAGAAATAATATAAGACCAGCTCCTTTACTTAATTTAAAAAATAATAATAATATTAAAGATTCCTCCCTAAATGATCAAGATCTGATAATAAATCAACTTCATAATTTGGATTTATCAACTCAACCAACATCTTCAACAACAATTACTCGTAAACGTCAAACCATAATTTCATCAATTTCTCCAACAAAATCAACAGCTTCTTCACCTTCAGAAATAAAATCTCAAGTAATTCATTCAATAAATCCTCCTGAAAATTCCAATATTTCTTCTCCAATTTCAACTTCATCTTCATTTAGATTAAATAATAATGATTTATTAACTCTTAAAAATTTAGGTTCAGGTAATTCAGGTAGTGTATCAAAAATTTTACATATACCGACTCAAAAGACTATGGCTAAAAAAGTTATACCAATTGATCTGGAAGCAAAAATTCAAACTCAAATAATTCGTGAACTTCGAATTTTACATGAATGTAGATCTCCATATATTATTGAATTTTATGGAGCATTTATTAATAATAATAATACTATTGTAATTTGTATGGAATATTGTAATTGTGGTTCATTAGATAAAATTGTTCAATTATGTCCTGATGGACAATTTCCCTTAGCAATACTTAAAAAATTAGCATTTTCAATATTATCAGGTTTAACATATTTATATACAACTCATAAAATTATTCATAGAGATATAAAACCAAGTAATGTTTTAATGACTCATAAGGGAGAATTTAAATTATGTGATTTTGGAGTTTCACGAGAATTAAATAATTCTTTGGCAATGGCTGATACATTTGTTGGAACTTCAACTTATATGTCACCGGAAAGAATTCAAGGTTTAACTTATGGAGTTAAATCAGATGTATGGTCAATGGGGTTAATGCTAATTGAATTAGCTAGTGGTAAACCAGTTTGGAGTGAAGATGATGGAAATCCAAATACAAAATCGGCTGGACCCGAAGGAATTCTAGATTTACTTCAAAGAATTGTTAATGAAACTCCTCCTTCATTAACTGGGAAAATTAATCCAATTACTAAATTAAATTATGATGATAATTTATGTAGTTTTATTAATTCATGTTTAATAAAGGATGATAATGCAAGAAAATCTCCCTGGGATTTACTTGGAGATCCTCAAGGATTTTTACAGGGAGTAAGTGAAGGATTATATGATAAAGATGTAAAAGTATGGGCAAAGGGGATACGGAAATTACTGAAAGATAAGTAAATAGCGTACATATATATTATATAAATTATATAGTATATATTATATATAATTAATTAGTTAGTTAGTTAGTTATTAATATCTCCATTGACTGATCGAGCAATCTCAACCCCTTGAATCTTTTGATTATAAGCTTGACTAGGTTGTAATTTCCGAGTCGATCGAATTTCATCCATAGCATAACCCGGAATTCTAATATTCCAATTCTTTTCTAAATGAAGTTGAATATCTTTAGCTTCAATAGTATCTACTTTACGATGTTTAGCAAGTCTACAAGCAAAAGATGTTACGGAATTAATAAACTCATCGGCCACATCTAATAAAAGTTCTTCAACATTTCCATCAACAATAGTCTTACCATCTCCTTCATCTATACCCGTAGTATTTACAAGTTCAGTTAATTTTCTTTTAGTTAATACTCTACCTCCAGCATTTTCGGCTGAAAATGCTCCTGCTGATCCATCACTTGATAAATCAAAGGTGGGTAATTTTGTTATAGCAGGGGTATTCATAAATATACTCATACCATTGGCTGCTCCTCCAGTTAATGTTGGTCTTGTATCATCACTATTGGATTTAAATGCCACTATAGTTGGAGGTTTAACATTAATGGTAGATGAAATAGGTATTAAAGGTACTGATGGTTTAGTAACTCCTGCAACATTTGGTGTTAAAGGTGATCTAGTACCCATAATTGAAGATTTTTGTTCAGATTTTCCTGAATCTGGCGAAGCTGCTGAACCTGAACTAGCATCTATACCACTAGTTGGTTGAACTGCTGTTGTTGCCGAAGATGGAGCAGGTATTTGTGGAGTTTGTCCAGGATTAATTGGTGGTTTAATAGTCCCAGTACCTGGTAATGGACTTTGAGATGGAGCTGGAGTGGCAGCCACTACACCAGCTTGGTTTCTATTGATAGGCACGGCTTGAGCTGGTATTTGCTTAGCTTGTTGTATTTTGGGAGTGGCTGTTGCTGGTCTACTAGGCATAGCGTGAGGGATCTGTTGGTTAAGTTGTTGCTGCTGCTGCTGTTGTCTCTGTTGCTGTTGCTGTTGCTGCTGCTGTTGCTGTTGCTGCTGTTGTTGTTGTTGTTGTTGCTGCTGCTGCGCTAATTGTCGTTGCTGTTGCTGCTGCTGAACCAACTGAGCTTGTTGAAGTTGTTGTTGCCTTTGAGCATTTATTAATTGTTGCTGTTGTTGCTGCTGTTGTGTCCCCTTCTGTTGTTGTAATCTCTGTTGTTGGAATTGAGCAGACTGATTAAAGTCTTGTTGTTGTTGATTTTGATTAAGAACTTGAGGAGCTCCTTGATTCACAGCTGGTGATGCTACATTTGAGCCAGCAGAATTGGCCTGTTGTTGACGCATCAATTGGTTCCTCATTAGAATACCCACCTTTTGGAATTGTTGGAATTTGGCTCTCCATTCAGTGATTTCTTGATCCAATTGAGCCATTCTCTCAGGAGTTATATCACTAGCTGTTTTACTTTGTTCTAATAATTGAATTCTTCTGTGAACTTCACCTAATTTCAATTTAACTTGATTAAACCGTTCCATACTAACCATACTTGCAGGGATTGTAGGAACATTTCCTGCTGTGTTGGTACCACTAGATGGTGGAGGTGATGCATGAGAAGTTGCTGGTGATGGTCTCATTTGTTGTTGTAATTGAGGTGATGGACGTTGGACCATAACTGGAGATTGACGTGATGATTGTGATCCTTGTTGCATCAACTGCTGGTTGGGTACTTGTTGGTTCTGAATAAGAGGCGATTGTCGTATCTGTTGCTGAGATAAATTAGGAGATTGCATTGAGCCTGGAGTAGGGGCATTTGAAGGAAGTCTTTGTCTCATTAGTGGAGATTGAACGGCCTGGGTTTGGGATTGTTGTTGTTGTTGGTACTGTCTCTGCATGTTGATCTGGTTCAATTGTTGTTGACGCTGTTGCTGCTGTTGTTGTTGTTGTTGTTGTTGTTGCTGCTGCTGTTGCTGCTGTTGTTGTTGTACTGGTTGCTGAACATTACCTTGAACTTGGAATTGACCCTGGCCCTGAGACTGAGTGCCTACATTACCATCTTGCTGCTGTTGCTGCTGTTGCTGTAACTGTCTGGCCTTCTGCTGGGCCTGATAATTCAACAATATCTTCTTAATACCCTCAGCCCTCTGAATATGCTGTCTTTTCTCCTGTTCATCAGTGGCTGTTTTTGAAAGTTGCACTTCGTTGGTTAAGGCCTGGACGAGTTGTTGGACTTGATTAGGAAGGATATTCATTTGTCGGGCTCTGTTGCCCGTATTGGGTTGCTGATTCCGCTGCATCCCTTGTTGGTTTCCCGTATTTTGACTCGGGGTCTGCGACATCTTGTTATAAGTGCTTGTAGTTGTAGTTATAGTTATAACTGTATTTGTGGTTATACATTTTGTATTTGTAAACTTTTGAGTCGGGCATATACTGGTGCATCAATACCGCAATACATATGCACCTCATGTATATAATCAACTGACATTATTTATTATGCTACAGTACTAATTAAGCTGAAATTAGTATGTAATAAGCTTAAGGGTTTGTATGTATAATGTAATATGTATTTCAGGACAGTTATGTCTGAGATATAACGTAATTGTTACTTTTTTATGGTTATTATGGTGGAAGTGGTTAATTTAAGAAGAGAACTTAAGTGGGTGCAATACGCAGTGCTACCATATAGTAATATACACACTCTATTTTCTATTAACTTCATTGAATTACAAATTATTATGTATTTATTTATCTATATTCTCTATTAATCTATAACACATCCACTTTAGTTTTAGTTGTCAGTAAAATTCTTTACTTCTTCGGTTGAATCAAAATTCAAATCCCTCTCATATGCTTCATATCCATACTTTGATCTCTTTCTAAATGCTTCACCATAATATGAAAATACAAATGGAACAGGTACTAAAGCTAATGCAATAAATGCAAATAATGATGAAGCCCAACCTATATGTAAACGATCATACATTTGTACCGTGAATAATGGAAATATTGAAGCAAAACTATACCGTAAAATATTATTTGCACCCAAAGCTGATGCAACATTGGTTGTGGGGAAACTTTTACTAAAGTATAATAATACACTAAAGAATACCATAATCAATCCAAATCCAAATGGTATACCAGCGGCGGTAGGAGCTATCCAATGAATGGATTCTTTAGAAGTCCAACCCAACCAAAATAAGGATATTGGCATAGCCAATGAACCTATTTTACCAATAATTAATACACCTTCAGGACTAGAATATTTAATATTTTCTGTACCATCCTTATTAAAGAATAATCTTCTATTAATTGAACCAAATACTACTATACCAGAAAATAATCCAATTCCTACAGCAATAAATGGTAATCCTGAAGTTCCTAATCCCATGTGATATACTCCAACAAAGATTATAGGGAAAGCTTCAAAAAATCCAAATAATACTGCCATTATAAATGAAATATAAACTGATAAGAAAAATACAATAGGTTCAGTTACCAACATATGTAATGGTTTAACTAAATCATTTTTAATAACATCATTAATGAAAGTAATTGAAAATACAGGACCTTTTACTTTAATATTTTGTGATTTAGCTCTTCTAGAAAGAATAATAGGTTTATAAGTTTCAGGAATAATTAAAACAAGGGGAAGAATAGCTCCAGCAAGCATTAATAAAATATAACTAGAAGTCCATTTCCATCCTTTATGTTCAGAAGCAAATCCTCCTATTACTGGTCCACAAACAGGACCAAGGAATGGAGCTAAACAGAATAATGCAATAGATTGACCTAATTCTTTGGGATTTTCACTCCAAAGATCGGTAATGGTTCCACCTGCTACTGCTAATGCTGGTGATAAGAAATATCCACAAAAGAATCTTAATACTAAAATTGTTTCTATATTCTTTGCAAACAGTACTCCTAAAGTGAATAACATACCAATTGGTAATGTAATTATATAGATAAATTTTCTACCTATAATTTCAGATAATGGAGCAGTAAGTGCAGGACCAATGGCTAATCCTAACATATAAAATGTTAATCCTGCAATACATAATTCTTGTGATGAATGAAATTTTATCATTAATTCAGGAATAGCAGTGGTATATAAAGATGAACCTAATGTACAACATAAACTTAATATAGCCACCACAAATGTAATAAACCATTTCTTACTCTTCTTCCAGTTGGCTGGATTAGCTGGATCTTGTGGAGACTCCCATTCTAAATCATGTATATCTATTATTCCTTGAGCTTTTTCTTCGTCATCAATATGCGTATAAGTTCTACTTAACTGTTTCTGAAGATATTGATCAATGGATTTATGAGTTTGAGTTCTTTCAATCGTTGCAATTCTTTTTAATTCCTCTTCATCGTGAATGTTATCCAGATGCCCAAACTTATTAGTGACAAAATTCTCATCTGACAATTCGTCTATAGTGGAATCATTGGGTGTTAAAACGGAATGTTGATCTTCTTCATCACTTATTTCTTGTCTATTAACATAAGTACTTGCTCCTGAAGCCAGACCGGAAGCTATTTGATTGTGTAAAACTTCTGGTTCTTCTATTTCTTTATTGATAGTGGAGTTAGGAACCTCCATATTGAACAATTGCAAAATTTATACTTGTTAGGCGGTCGCGAAAGCCCGTCTTGAAAATTTCTTTTTTGTTTAGAGTTTAGATCGGCAATCCAAACTACAATAGCGAGACGATAGTTAAGGTCTTAATCCCCTTAATTTAATGTATAAGAGGTCTTTTAGTTGGACTAAGATAAGTAAAATTAAACTTAGATATGCTAACACTATAAAATTAGTCGATGTTAAGGATAAGAGCGAAGTAATGTGTATAAATACACTAAGTAGTGATCTTTTAATTAATTAGAGATGAAAAAAATATGTATGTATATATGCATAATAGTTCCGCCACTATTTAGAAAATACAACAATCAAAGTGTAATTATTTTAACCGGATCCAAATATAAAATGATATGCAAAGAATCGATGGAATGTAGCACGGTTGAAGATGCCTTATAATTTGTATAATAAAAATCTTATTTATTTTCTTCATGATCGTACTTGTATGTTAAGGATTGCTGACATCCACATTTATTGTCAACCCTAGCCGATGCCAAGTTGCTAATTATTTTTAGTTTACTTAATTCTGTAGCCAAGAAGCTGTGCCTACTTTAGTTAGCAACAGCTTATACTTCGTAAGTTGTTCCTCGGCCTGATCCATACGGGATACGAATAGAGGTGTAAACATACTTCTAACCCCTATTAACAACCCGTATTGATAAGGTGGCTAACCACATTAGTATCTTATCGTCGACATGATGCACAGATTGTTACGGTTTTTAGCGTCATTAACGCAATTTCTTTTGTAAGGAGTCAAAAGATACGAGGTGCGACTTACCGAGGAAGAAGTTTTCTACCATGTGTCAAAACCTAAACACCGGAACGGAATTATTTTCCTACTTGCACGTAAACCACAGCAACGGCTTATCGATACTAAAAATATATATTATAAAATATATATTATAAAATATATATTATATTATGAAACTTAAATGTGTTAACATCTGCCGATTTGCTTGGTTCTATTTTATAGTAGGTAGGCACGTTACAATAGCTACATAATAGCAAAGTTCTGGACCGTGTCGGAGTTTTTAAAAAATCAGCGTTTAAGTCCGCAATCCTTTCCTTAATCAAAATAATAATTATAAAGACGTTAAGATTACATCTCGTATTTTGTGTATCTTTAACCGCCTTTGCATATACATATATTTATAGTATCTATTTAAAAATGACCAGATCGCCAATTTACCACGTCAGTACAATACGTTGTTCTGCATGAGCCATAGGGTCTAGCTTCTGCTGTTGCATCCCCTCTTCACGGCTGGGCCATAAAAGTTTAAATGATTTCTGTTGCATAGTTGAATTATTATTATTATTATTATTATTATTATTAGTATCAGTCATATGATTATTCTTAGATATTCCATAATTATAATTAGGATAATCTTGCCATCCATAATACGTCTTTGCACGAATATAACCGAACATAAAATTTAATAAGAATAAAACTATGACCAGTAACCCCATTATTAAAAAGAATTTTAATCCGAGAGGTTCCACAAATGAATTAAGAATTATCCCAACTGTCTCTGCACTAATTATAGATATATTACCACCACCATTCGTAGTTACTTGATTCATACACTTTGACCAATACGAACATTGAGCCTCTAATGCAGGCACTATTAAATCAGGCGTGCAATTATTATCAAAATATGACCGCCTACAACTTTCAATCTCCACCATTACGTTGGCCGTAAATTCATTTAATTTAATATTTATGTCATGTTTCACCACGGAAATTACTTTAATTACTAGATATATTGAATAAGCCGATATTGCACAATTTATTAGTAATTGTAAATACGAAGATAATAAATATGGGATTCTTTCAATAGGTGATATATTGGATTTCCATGGTAAAGGTAATTTAATTTGATTAGCATGTGTTGGATAGGCATGAATTAATTGTTGTTTATCTTTATTGATATCAGTCCCCACAATTACTGATGAATCTGAATTTTTAGTAGAATTATCTTCTTTATTATAATAATAATGATGATGGTGCTGATGTTGATGTAGGATTTGTACTGGTTGGTGATGATTGTGGATATGTTGATGAGTACCCTGCATAAATGGTGATGCAGAAATATTGTTAGAACTACTGTGACTGGGACCCATCGACATACCACTATTGAATGTAGGATATTGTACATCATTCCGAATAAATCCTTCAGTAGCTTCAATTGGCTCTTCAACTTCAACAGCTCTTTTGTTGCCAGTTAAGAAAATATTAGAATTAGAATTGGAAAAGGAGCTGAAGTGTCGTTGACGCAAGATGATTTCCTTGTTATCATCATGGGAATTATTATAATCACTAAGATCATACTCTTCTACAGATTCCAGAATGTCTTCATTAGTATTATCTGAAGTTGCTGGTCCTGGCAATAGTAATAATTGTGGTTTTCTAATGGCTAATTGAGCCCCAAGTGTAGTGGGTGAGAATATATGAGAAACAAAGCTGGTCTGAGTTTCATCATCAACTTCTTCATCATCATTAATATTATCATTATAAACATTAACTTTATGATTTTCTTTTATATGCGTTAATTCATTCTCTTGTACCGGTGTAGAATGTGATACCGACAATTTAGTAACAGGAGTACTTCTAGACAGTTGGAGATCGAGAGTGAGATCAATAAGATCATCATCTTCTTCATAATCCTCATCCTTCATTTCTATTTCTGGAGTTTCTCGACTAGAATCATAATGTACACTTCGATTAGATATATTATGCATTAATGTATCATAAGTATGATCAATGTCCATGTACTCAGTATCATCTTCATATCTTGAATGATTACTATGACTATTGACGGTATGATATATGGAGTCATCACCGGAATCTTCAAGCGAAAGTGATTTCAAAAACTTCCCATCGTAATCCCCTCGGCTACTAGTATTATACATTATACATATAATCTACTCTCTATAATTATATATTGTAGCACTTACAGTTTCTTGTATAACTGCTGGTGATCTATAGATCTATATTTCACTTTTGTTTGTTTACGTTTTAAGCTAGTGTGCGCAGTAGCGAAAAAAAAAAAAGTTAGCGAAGAGATGCTTCTTAGTTTGAGGTTATATATGTTAACATCAATAGTTGCAGAACAGAATTAAATAGTTATAATGGCCTCCAAGAGAAAGAGAACAGAGAAGCAGAAGGATTTCGTCAAGGCCAAGTTGAAAGTAGGAAAAACCGCCAAAAAACCAGATAATTATACCGATACATCGTTCACAGCCAAGACCATCTCATTACCCAATCAATCTATACAATCAAGGGTTAGTAATGCTGGAAGTAGTAGTACAAGTAGTGGTAGTGCTAGTCAAACAGATATTGATTTAACTCATCAATTATCTTTAACTAAACATCATTCTTCATCTACCAGAAAGGAAGTACTTTTATATATCCAAAACCATTTACCAGCTAATAATCCATCACTTTATAAGCAAATAGTAGCTTCAACAGTTCCATTAATATTAGATACATCTATGCAAGTAAGAACCCAATTAATTAGTTTATTGACGGAATGTGCCAATAAGCAACCAGGATTACTTGATTTACATATCAGATCCATCATTTTATTTATTCATTCAGCCATGACCCATATTCAACCAGAAATACGAAATTCAGCCAGTAAGTTCTTAGCCATCTTAATAGAACATGCACCATCATCATTAGTAAAATCATATTTTATAAAGACTCTTAGAAGTTATTTTACATTAATGTCATGGACATTAACTACCGATAAAAAATCTGTATCATTAGCTATTACTACAAGTTCAACTATTGGTAATTCATCGGTTAAAAAGGCCAGAAGTCATCATGTATCAATATTAAAATCATTTTTAAATGCATCCTTATTTATTGAAGAACAAAAAAATAATGATATAGATGAAGAGAATGTTATACTCACACATCCACAATCCTTAAAATATCTAGTACCGACTACTAGTCAACCATTTACTTCATTAAAGTTATTCACAGCAGATATGCCTCGTAGACAAATTTCAAGTACAGATAAAGAATCTATGAATTCAGGATCGAGTGATGATGGAAAATTCCATATAGCTGATCTTGATACTTTATCAACAGAAGATATATCTACTAGACGTAAAATAATTATAGATATCTTCTTGCACCCCCTCACTAAAAACTTAAATAATCTTATAAAGGAAGGTGGAGAAGTAGGTAAAGAAGCTAAAGGATGCCTCACTGTATTAGAGAAGCTAACTGCAGAAATTTCTAGTAATAAGGAAAATGAAACAACTATATAATTACATATATAGACACTTATTTCTCTATAATTACTCTATAGTGACTCTATAATTATACATATATATAGAAAAAAACATATAGACCCTTAAAACTATTTTGCAATATATGCTCGCATGATAATTGAATCTGAAAAATTTGAAAAAAAAAATAAAAATATATCGGTTGAGTTATTCAATTTGCAACTTCCCCTTAAATAACCATACACACGAATATGTTTGGAGTTAGCTTGCGTAATTTTAGAGTAATGGCTTCTATGCCAATTCAAAGACAAGTTCTTGCACAAAAATTCGTTGTACAACGATCATTCCATGTATCAAATATTGTTTTAGCTAAAGGTAAAGGTAAAAAGAATAATAAAAAGGGTAATGCTAAAGAAGAAGAAGAAGAAGAAGAAATACAAGTTGAAGCTCCAACTATAGACTTTAATGATGCCACTACTAGGTTTGAAAATTTAATTCAAAAATTCAACAAGGCAGCTCTGGAAATTAAGTTAGGTAAGAGTAACCCTAATCTATTTAATAAATTACAAGTTAAAATCCATGATGAATTCATTCCTTTTACAAGTTTAGCACAAACATCAGTTAAGGGTCGTAATTTTGTTATAACATTATTTGATCCTAATAATGCCAAACATATAATTAATACTATTTTAGGATCAGAATTGAATTTAAGTGCTCAAGTTGATCCAACTAATAAATTAGCATTAAAAGTTCCTTTACCACCTATAACTTCAGAAACAAAAAAGGAGAGTGCTAAACATTTGAAAGAAATTTATGAAAAATTTAAGAACGCAAACCCTAAGCAGCATAATGAGTCATTGGGTAACATAAGAGCTGAAATTAGATCTAAATTTGAAAAGACTTTAAAGAGTAATAAGAAGAATGATGCAGAAGTAAAAGAGTTGGCTAAATTCGATAAATTACATAAACAATATTCAGATAAATTATCAGAAGCCTTTAAAACGGCAGAAACTTCTATTTTAAAGTAAAAAGTATGTATAAAACCTTATATATATATAGAAACCAAAATTTTCAAAATACTACTCCCGATCCAAAAAATAAACGCTTTTTATTCTTTTCACACCATTTTATGATCTTTAAGGTATGGGTGATTAAATCTTTAGAACTTACAGGAACGTTACAAAGACAATAGAACTCATAATCATTATCAGATAACATAAACCCTGTAACTGATGTATGAGGAAAATTCCATCGAGTGTATGTTAATTTCATATTTGGAATAGCAGATAAAGTAGCAGATGGGATTGTAGTTGATGATATATTTGACTTATTATATGTTGACCTTAATTTACTTCTAATCTTGACTGATTTAGTATTATGTAATACCGAGTAAAAATATATCAATTGTAATATACTATTCATACTTCTATCGTTATTGACATGGATTATATCATTCATAATAAACTGATTAGATTTTTTTAATTTGTAAATGAAATGTTTGATGGTTGGAACTTTAATATCCTTATATATGGATAATTTACTTGAACTAATTAACTCTTGTGTAAGGGTATTTAAAACATCCACATTTTTAATAATCATATAAATTATATGAATGGAAACTTCTTGCATTTGATAGAATGAATTCTTGTTACTACTTATGAGTACAATGTCTAATGGTTGAACTTGAATTCCTGATTTAAAATAATCTGATAAATTGATTCGTTTAACAAATACATATAAAAATCCATTAGGATTAAAATTTGGTAAACATAATGGTACCCATAAGTCTTCAGTAAATTGTAAAGAATTCAGACTAGAACTAATTAAATTTAATACTATTTTAAGATCATCATTAGATAACGAATGATTTTTTGGTTTCATATATCCAAGGATTTTATTGGAAGTAGATAATAATGAAAATAATAAATCTTCAGCTAAATACTTTTCTTCTACGGCTGAAGATGTTACACTAGAAAAGTAGGATGAAATCGCATCGGACTTGACTTCTTCTGGTTGTTTTATCTTTAGCTTCTTACAAGATAATAATATGTTATTTAACCTTGTTCTTGTTGTATTGGTGATATTTATACTTTGTATTGATGAATCTAATAATTCACTAATGAAAAAACCAAAACTTGAAGTATCTAGTAAGTTATTATCAATTTCCTTGGTTATAGGTAATCCATAACTCAATCGCATACATAAAGCATCGATATTCTGAAAATCTAATGAAGTCAAGATCCTTCGTAAATCATAATTCATTCTGTTTGTAAAATTTCTTTCAATGACCGGCTTTGAAAGTATAGATAATAAATAATTGTATATAGTACTTAACTGGTTGATTAGAATCAAATCTTCTTTACTTCTAATGGTATGATTTTCTTCCTTATCATCATTAGTTTGAATTTCATCATCTAATTCTAAACCCAAATCTGATTTATTTAAAGCCATTAATTCATAACTGATGGATGAAATAGATACCAACACAATTGGATTCTTATTAAGTGCAACTATTTTAAGTCTATCACCCACCATTATGGATTTAATTTCTTCATTAATATTCTCTTCAAATGTAGAGATTATCGTAGTTAATATCCCCATATATCCCATTATAATTTCATCTGATCCATTAAAACTATAGATAGGTTTCCCCGCTAATGAGAATATAAAGAAATGCTTATTCTTATAATGAAATTCTTGTTGACTATCAGATTTACTAGGTTCAATATGTTGTCTATAATAAGCCATTTCATCAACTAACCCATCAGGATTAGGGAACATATCCAAATCAAGATAAGATATTTCTGACATAAGTGAATTAACATTAATAGTATTATTACGTTCATATCGTATAATATCACTTATTATATTATGTAGTTCTTCAGTATCATGATCTTCAGTTTCATCATCTTCGTCTCCTTCGAAATCCTCGGTTAATCCTTCATATTCCTCCTGACTAATTTGACGTTGTAATAAGTAATCTGAAGTAGAACCAGAACTAACTACTGATAGTCGAGGTCCTGAACTTAATAATTGATCTGATGTATAATCAATTGCTCTCGTTACTCCTTTACTAACATTCTCTAAGTTAAGAGCTAAGGTTGGTCCACTACTGGATGGTAATATAGATGTCGGAGTTAATGATACTGGACCTTTAATTTGTGCCAGTGAGAGCGACAGCGACACTTTCCCACGCACAGAATTGTCGCTTTCATTATCGTTGGTAGACATTAATGACTACTTTTGTAATTAGTTAGTTTAAGCACTGTTGATAAACTCCGCACCATAATTTATTTGTGTTTACATTATATTACATTAAATTAAAATTCGCTTTATATATAGATAAATTATGTGCATACATTATATTTTACTATCTAAGAAACATATACCATATTAAGAAGACAAATATTAAACCAGCACCTACAATAGGTATATATTGTTTTATCAAGGCTTCAAGATTAATTCTTTGAGCTCTTCTCTTATACTTTAAGGAATCATTCTTTAAGATTGATGATAAATCACTCATTTTATCAAGTGAATCTCCTCTATATAAAAGATCTTCAATATTTTTAGTCATAACCTTTTTAACATCAGCTAAATCATTATTTAATTTATCTAAATTAGATTGAGCTCTTTGATCTTGATAAATCTTTTTAGTTTTACTAAGAAAATTATCAAATGAACTAAATCCATAAGGTCTAGCAGTACTACTTAATGCATCTTGACCATGAGAATTTTGAAATTCACTACTAATTTCCAGTAAATATGAGAATGCTAATTTTCTAGGATATGATTTATCACTTATACAAAGATATATAATGCTATTAGAAATTAAATAATGAATATTATAATTACCTGATTCAATGGTTGCTTGAGGTTCTGCATTGGGAGTAATTCGACTAATTATAATCTTACACTTTTTCTTTTGATCCATTAATGAAGAATCATTATCATCATCTACTGATCCACATAATGGAAGTGCTATAAAGTTAGGGAACACGTAGTTAGTATAATTATTTCGATATATAGATCAATTGATATCCCTTCAAATTAAAAAAGTTTAAGGTAACTTAATTCTCTCATACATACCATCATATCTATATATTAATGTTGATCTAACCATTGTACTTATTACCACTTCTTATAGTTATTGTACAGTTACTATTTACCATCAATCGGACCTTTCAAGAATCTAACTAAACTTTAACTATGGTGGGCAGCAGTTTTATGCAGGCAAGAAAAAAAGTTAAGAATCTGGCGGTTGCCTTTTTTTTTAATTAAGGGGAGAAGAGACGATGTGTAACTATAAAACAAACCTACTAAAGATACAACATTCCATAGAAGTCATCTATACACATATATATATATCTATATAAACAAGCCAATATGGGAGTCTCTAAGAAGAATAAGAAGAGTATGGATTTATCGAATCTTTCATCAGATCTTCCTGCTACTAAGCCAGTATGTGAAGCATCTATTACTGAGTTAAATCGGGAATTAACAACAGAATTTAAGAATGCTGCTAAATCAGTAGCTTCATTATATAGTTCAGTATCTTCAAGTGGTGAAGGATCATCTTCTAATAAAGTTGAATTTGCCAATGCTGCCAAATCGGTGGCGGCTTTATATCGTTTAACTCATAATTTCTCATCATTGGTTCATAACAAGGGTTATTTAGATTGTTTAGATGATCTATTAGATGTTATAGCTCTGAATGGAGATGTAGAAAATTGGGTATTAACTAGAAGAGCTGAAATTACCAATAGTCATAATACTACATCTGCTACTACAAATACAAATACTACTACAAATACAAATACAAATACAACTACCATAACCGGACCACCTTCATCTCCAGTATCAGATTCTGTTCCTGATATTTCATCTGTTTTTCAATTACCTGTTGATTATGAATTCACATTAACTCTGGACCTTAGACCAAGCCAACATTTCCGATCTAGTATTACTCCATTATCTATTCAGCATACCCATAAACAACGCATTAATTTCAGAAATAATAGGAAATATGATCCAATACTAAGACGCAAATTAAGAATGCAATCAACTAATCATTCAAATCATTCTCAAGAAGAAGGTGATAATGAATCCAATTCTACTGATCGTGAATCACAATCATCATCTGATGATGATTATGATAATGAATCAGGTATGACTAGAAAGAAGAATATTCAAGATGATTCTGGTAGTACACCCAAGAAAAAGAAGATATAATTATATCGGTATGGTAATATATCTTTATGAATTTATGATAGCATTTAATTACTTTGGCATTATATAGAGCTCTAGTATTATACAAGGTTACTATATTAAATATATAAATATTAAATATTAAATTATAAATTATAAAATGTAGATTATAAATTATAAATTATAAATCATAGATTATAAATGTCAGAGTTCTATAAAGTAGATATCCCTAATAAGCGAAAAGACCATCTTCGTTACCGGCATATTCATCTTCTTCTGCATCATAATCATCACTAAAATCAGATCCACTTTCATCTGTTTCCAGTGATTCTTCTTCTTCAGATAATGCAGATTCATCTTCAACTAATCCTTCTAAGCTTAGACATAATAAAGTTTCACCTTTAGCTTGAGTTCCCTTAACAACTTCATTAGTAGACTCAACATTACAATTAGTTAATCTAGATTTACTATGAATAATAGCATTGTTCCCAATAATACAATTTTCTAATTGAACATCATCATCAATAGTCACATTATTTAATATTAAACAACCAGTTAGTTTAACACGTTTACCAATAATACAATTAGATCCAACCACAGATCTTTTAACATTAGTTCTTTCACCTAATGTTGTATTATCTCCAACTAAGGAATCAATCCCTACATTAGCAGCTGTTTTATCCTTTTGAGGTTGACCACTACCTTGAGTTGCCTTAGCAATAGCTTGAGCTTTCATGAAATATCTATTGGCTTCCATTAATACTGGTAAATTATTATTTCTGAAAAATGTAGCTTGTTGTGGTAAAACTATACATCCAATAGTTTCTTTAGCTGATGAATGTCTCCAAGATCTTCTACCTAAATCTCTAACAATTTTTGTAATAGGTCTATTTTTGAAATATGAATCGGTTACTTTATCAGGATTTTCATCAAATATTTTAAAGATTGCATCTTTAGATCCAAAGAAGATTCCACTATTTAATAATTTTGTACTTATAGTAGAATTTCCATGTCTCCAACACATTTGAGTTCTTATTTGTAATGCTTTATGGAAATCAATATCTTCATTAGAATACATATCTAATAATTGACATTTACCATCAGAAAGTTCAGAATAAATAGTATAGTTTTTAGGAAATATCTTTGATTTTTTATCTTCAATATCTAATTGATTATAATAAGTAACTAATAACCCCACATCACTATCTTCTTTATTTCTATAGGCTTCAATTAACACTTGGGGAGGTAAATTAGTAATGAAATCACAAGGTAATATGACAAAACTTCTATAATCATCTAAAGATGAAGAAGATTTATAAAGATGAAGAAGAATTTCTCCAGTATTATCAGTATCAAGAGGAAGTACATCTATAATTGTATTATGTCCATCATTAGAGTCAACACCAGATTCATCGGCATTTTCTTGTTTAACTTTAGCATAATTAACTTTAAAATTCCCAATAGCTCGTTCAATTTCTTCTTGACAATCTGAATCGGCTACAATAGTAACTCGAGGAAAGAATGCCTTCTCACACCATTCTAATACATAATCAATCATAGGCCTATTTGCTATGGGTAAAAGGGCCTTTGGAGTCCCAGTTGATCGAATTCTCGAAAAGGGAGAAAGTGACTTCCCCAGCCCACAAACTATCACTGCATGAAACTCCATGGTGGACTACTTTAATTTGTTTAATTAGACTGGATCTGATCTTTTAGGGCAGTTTGCAATCGGCATCTTTGAATTTTTTTTTTCAGTATGTTTTTAATATGCGAAACTTTTGGTTATGACACTATGACTCTATGCATACAATAGTGAGGAGATAGAGTCCTAACTGATATATAGTAGCAATATAAACGATTGATTTACTGATTCTGACTATGTAACAGCTTACAGAGGCGTATATATGTGAGTCACACACATTTATGAATGTCTTTCTATTTTACAACTACACTTCTCTATGTACTTATAAATACGATTCGACTTCCTCATCTAAGTATTTCCAGGCTTTACCGATATACTCTGGCTTAGATAAATCAGAACGAGCAGTAACCACATTTCCAAAAGATTGAATATAATCTCCTGTTTTAACTTCTGGAGATAAAGCAGCAAATAATTCAGTATAAGCTCCAAACTTAGCAGGACTCAATAACCATGAACCCAAATACTTTTCAATTGATGAACCATATCTCTGTAATTCAGTATTCAAAAATCCTGGACATAAAGAAACACTAGTGATTTTTGATCCTTCTGGATGAGCCGCATGCCATCCTCGAGATTGCAAAATTCCAAGTGCTTTACTTTGTCCATATTTATGAATAGCATAAGCACCTGTAGTATTTTCAAAGTTAATATCAGCCCAATTAACTCCACCTAATGGAGAAAAATAATGTGCAGTAGAAGCTACCCAAATTATTCTACTTTTTCCTGGTTCATTAGTTTGAGAAGTCTTAATGAGTAATGGATCTAAGAATTTTTGTAATAAATGTGGTCCTAACGCATTACTACCTAATTGTAATTCATAACCTTGTTTAGTTTTACTACCATCTGGTGGTTGCATAACTCCAGCATTATGAATGATAATATCTAAACGATCTTCTTGTTGTAAGAATTTCTCAGCTGCCGGTTTAATAGTATCTAAATCAGCAAAATCAATTAAAATTGATCCAATATTAAGATGTTTCTTACTGTATTCGGTGGCAATTTCTGTTTCTAATTTTTTAATGGCATTTTCAGTCTTTTCTTTATTTCTACTAAATATATATACTTTAGCATCGGTAGTACCTAATAATAGTTTAGCTACTTCAAATCCTACACCAGAAGTAGCACCAGTAACAATAATTACTTTCCCATCTAATTTGGGATAATCTTGTTCTGTAAACAGTGGTTTTGCAGGGAATAATCCATTATAAAAAGCAGTAAACCCACCTGTGAATGGTCCTCTAACAAATGGAATTGACATACCGGTTACAATACTAACAGAATTCTACGTAATTGGCTAATATTATAAAACAAGAACCATACAATAGCCGAAAGCATTTAAAGTTACTGGACACTTGGGTGATATTTCACATGTGTGGAAATGCGAGGACAGGTGATGTTGGGCGCTACCATGTAGCATCAATGATTTATTTAAACATATAATAAATAGTAATTTGTCGTTGATAAAATTTACCTATTTAATATAAGATTTGTAATAATTATTCTAACTAAAATTTCTAATAAAATGTAAACTTTAGATCAGTTTGAAAATCTATACGACGTAGCTTTAGTATATACCATTTAGTAAATATCAACACACCTACTTCTAACAGGAACTGTATTTCTTTTAATGACTTTATAACTGAGCTTCAGTGTTCTCTCATTATCCTCATATCTTTCCGTCAATCTTTATTAGATACAAGTATGAATTAGTATTATATTTTATATATTCAATTATGTATATTTAATAATTTAAAGCTTTTCACGTGATCACACGGTAAGGTCGTGCCCCATCCAATTTGTACTCAGTCTCACTTTTGCCACTAGTAAAGACCCAACCTCAAAGTGAACGTCTAATACAGGAGGATAAGATCTCTATAACTAGTAATATTAAACCATTGACAACAAACAAACAGATAATGAGTACTGAAGAAACCGATCCACTTTTGGCGGCCTTAAATTCCGAACAAGGAAATGGAGAAACAACAGCACCACAAACAACAAGTGAACCAGTAGATCCTCAACGAGAACAAGCATTAAGAAAATTCAAGGAGAAGTTAGTAGATCATAGAAATTGGGATGCTAAGTTAAAGGAACTTAGACTTCATATTCGAGATTTAGATAAAGATTATGATAAAACAGAAAATGATATAAAAGCATTACAATCTGTCGGACAAATAATTGGTGAAGTATTAAAACAATTAGATGATGATAGATTTATTGTTAAAGCATCAAGTGGTCCACGTTATATTGTTGGATGTCGTAATACAATTAAGAAAGAAAGTTTAAAAAATGGAGTTAGAGTATCATTAGATATGACTACTTTAACAATTATGAGAATTTTACCTCGAGAAGTTGATCCATTAGTTTATAATATGACAACTTTTGAACCTGGTGAAATATCTTTTAATGGTATTGGTGGTTTAAATGAACAAATCAGAGAATTAAGAGAAGTTATTGAATTACCTTTAAAAAATCCCGAATTATTTATAAGAGTTGGAATTAAACCTCCAAAGGGAGTTTTATTATATGGTCCACCTGGTACTGGTAAAACACTTTTAGCTAAAGCAGTTGCTGCCACAATTGGAGCTAATTTTATTTTTTCACCAGCTTCAGCAATTGTTGATAAATATATTGGTGAATCAGCTAGATTAATCAGAGAAATGTTTGCTTATGCTAAAGAACATGAACCTTGTATTATATTTATGGATGAAGTTGATGCAATTGGAGGTCGTAGATTTAGTGAAGGTACATCTGCTGATAGAGAAATTCAAAGAACTTTAATGGAATTATTAAATCAAATGGATGGTTTTGATACTTTAGGTCAAACTAAAATTATTATGGCAACCAATAGACCAGATACTTTAGACCCTGCATTATTAAGAGCTGGTAGATTAGATAGAAAAATTGAAATTGCTTTACCAAATGAAGCTGGTAGATTAGAAATTTTTAAAATTCATACAGCTAAAGTATCTAAACAAGGAGAATTTGATTTTGAAGCATTAGTTAAAATGAGTGATGGATTCAATGGTGCTGATATAAGAAATGTAATTACTGAAGGAGGTTTCTTTGCCATCAGAGATGATAGAGATTATATAACTCAAAATGATCTTTTGAAAGCTGTAAGAAAAGTTGCTGATGTAAAGAAACTAGAAGGTAAATTAGATTACGAAAAATTATAGTTTACTCATGTAAATTAAGTATAAGTATATAATTAAACTAATCATTAAGCATTTATGTACAAGTTTGTAAATGACTATAAGAACTTTTTACTAATTAGAAGTTTGATTTTCCTCTATTGATTTCAAAGTCTTTTCAAAATCAGGGACTTTAGTTTTAGAAACATGTTCTAAATGTCCAAGTAAAGCAGGATTATCTATCTTATTAATATGTTCGGCCATCTTAGATCCAATAAGTTCTTTCATTTCTTCTGTTAATGGTTCAAGTACCTTCTTTGGTTTAGAAGCTTGTTTGGCTAAATATATCTTTTGTTCCATTGATAATGGCATATTAGGAGCATTAATTCTTCTAGCTTGTACTTCAGTAAATACCCGCTTTTTATGATGAGAATATGGATTTCTAAATTCTGATAATAATTCTTTTGGAAATGGAGGTTTGGCTATCGTTTGTAATTCATAAGATTTTTCTAATGCTATTGGTTCGATGGTACAATATTGATCATCCTTTAAAGAATTTGGTTCAGGCCATGGGATTTCAATTGATTCATGAAATTTAACAAATCTTCTAGGTAACCATTGATGATATCTATCATCATAATATTTTTCCTTGAATGCGATTTTATCAGCCACTACATAATTTATTTTACCAGAATCATCTTTATCCTTTGCAGCAAGTTTAATATGAGATGCTGGAATTGGAATAGGATAATCAAATACATGAGAAGTTGCACCTGGTCCCCACATATGTTTTGGAATAAGAGTCTTTTCACTTACATTATTCAACATATATGAATCACTTTCTTCTAAATATCTAATGACACTACTGACTTTTCCTTTATGTTCCCCTTCATTAATATATACCAAATCACCTGTTACTATCCCCTTTTCAATTTGAGTTCTCCTTTCATGAGGTGGAACTTTTAATCCTTCACTAGGTCCTTGGAATGGAAGACTCATTCTCTTCATGGTTGCTTCATATTTAGTAGCCAGAATTTTACCCTTTATGGGGTTTACGGCAAATCTGCTAATATGATGTGTCCATGACATCTTGAATAATGATTTTTTTTGTCTTGTTTGCCTAAGACTGTCTCTGGTCCCTTATTGAAAAATGGTAAAATTCTTTTTGAAAAACTTGAAAATCTTTTGAAAAATGAATCGATTTGAATTACGCACGACCATACACTACATACTATATAATATGAAGGTAAAAGCTAGACATTGTACATTATAAAAGTAGATAGGAAGAAGTAAAAGTAGAGGGGTAATGAACTCATCAGTAGTAAATTACCTCTTTTGATGTATAATATATAATACAGTATAAGATAGAATAGTATAATAGTATAATAGTATAATAGTATAATAGTATAATAGTATAGTATATTACAGAATAGTAACCTTACAATACCACTACTCTGTACAAATATTGATAAATTCTTGTTCATTTATTTCACCATCTTCATCAAGATCGAATTCATCAATCATTGCTCTTAATTCATCATCAGTTAAATTTTCTCCTAATTCTTTAGCTACTCTTCTTAAATTTCTTAAACTTATTTTACCAGTATTATCATCATCAAATAATTTAAATGCTCTCCTTATTTCATCTAATGGATCTCGATTTATTATCTTTTCTCCTACTGCTTTAAAGAAATTTTCATATGTAATAAGATTAGAATCATCAGTATCATATTCATGAATAATATCTAATACTTCACGTTTAGTTAAATCAAATCCAAGAGCTCGAAAGGCAACTTTTAATTCATGATAATCTAAACATCCATCATTATTCATATCAAATAATGAAAATGCTTCTCTAATTTCTTGTTTTTGTTCATTTAATAATTCAGTTTTAAGATTACCTAAACTACTATTACCAGTATTTCTCTTATTAACATTAACATTATTATTATTACTTCCTCCTGAAAGTAATGAATTATTATGCAGTTGGGACATCGTTGGGTTGTCTTCCACTTGTCTTCGATTCCCGGTAAATCTGGACATTCACAAGTTTACAGTGTTACCAGTATAAAGTATAAATATAGATAAATATATATTTAAATTGTAAACCAACGGTAATGTTTAAGCACTACAAATTTATCATTCACTGGAAAAAAGCGCGTGTGGACAATTCAGCGATCGTCCGTTAGGTATGTTTACAATAATCTTGTCAATTAACTATTGATCGAATGGTGCGAACAAATGACTTTACAGCTTGGTCAAATAGTTTATGTGCGAAATGATTCAGGGGTAGTGCGATATATTGGTACCACGGGGTTTGCACCTGGCAATTGGGTTGGTATAGAATTAGATCATGTTCAAGGTAAAAATGATGGATCAATAGACGGTAAGAGATATTTTAATACTGAGAAACAAGGAGGTAATTATGGTATATTTGTTAGAGAAACAATGGTTTCATTTGAGAAATCTTCAATTACTCACATTAATGGTGAACCAACAACATCCCCAAAGTTATATGCGGTAGTGGAAAAATTGCAAAATAAATTGCAACATGCAATGGTATCTATAAATGATTATAGATCTGATATTGATAAGATGCAAGTTGAGTTAAGAATGAAAGATGATGAAATTCATGGATTAAAAGAAAGAATTGAGATGGTGGAAGTAAATAATGAATTTAATGAGAGTTCAGTAGGAGAACTTCAGATGAGTCTAACAACTTTACAAGAAAAGTATGAAGATTTACAAGAAGAATATTTAACATTACAAGAAGAAGTTGAAATTAATAAACAAATAGAAGATGAAGTTAAGAGCCAATTAAATGAAAGTACTGATGAAAATGTACTAGTGGTGTTACAAAGAAATAAACAATTAGAGTTAGCATTGGAAAGTATGCATAACATAAGTAAAGGTCATGAATTTAATTTAAAGAATGAAATAGATTCTTTGACACAAGAAGTAAAAGATAAGACAGAATTGAGTAATCAACTTGAACTCGTTAAAGATAAATTACGAAATGCTGAAGCTAAAATCTTAAACTTACAAGATCAGTTAGATTCAACTCTAAGTTTACAATCCATGGTAGAAAATTTAACGACAGAAAATGAACAATTGAAAGAAACTCTTAATGAATTAACTAAATCCATTGATGAAATGACCGAATTGGATAAAAGTATAGAAGAAGATCATAAGCATGTTGAATCCCGACTACAAGCTGATATTGAAAATTTACTGGAAATCGTTAAGAATGATAAACAAATGATTGATGAACTCAAATTAAAGCTTAGTCAGAATGTACCACTAGAAACAAATACTATTCAAGAAGATAAATTACTTCAACTTAATAATGAAATTGAAAAGTTAAATCTTCAACTTAAACAAGTAGTATCTTTAAATAAAGCTAAAACTATAGAGGCTAAAGTTTCTCAAGCTATTGAAAACCTAATCATTGAAGAAATTACAATTCTACAAAATCGTTCAACTCATAAGTTACTTATAAGTATCGAGTACCTTCTTAACAGATCTAGTGTATTAGCTGATTGTATATTAGAATTTTCTGACTCAGTAAGAGATAAGCTCATGATCCTGACATTAATCAAATTTATATCCATGTCGATAAAGTTTTGGGAGTTCAACTGTATGGACGTTTCAAATCCTGAAACCGTCAAGAATTTAGTTATTAACTTGATATCATCGTTAGCATCTTCAATTGATTCTTTAAAAAATGAGGAACAAGTGGATTTGAACTTTATTCCTATATTTTGTCAAACATGGTTGGAATGTACTTCTTCCAGTTCATTTATCTTCGGAACCAAATTGAATTTAATATTCTTAAAGAATTCCTTTATACATCAATTGGAAGTCCTACGTGATGCGATTCGTTCTTATGAACATTGTGAAAACTATACAATTTCTGTAGAGAAGATAGATATATTTTCCAAAAGCTTCAATAATCTTAACTTTTACGAAAATGATTCAATGCTTGATGTGACTATTGGAGATGATGATGAAGAAGTTGTTAATAAATTAATGAATTTTGTTTGGAAATCCATTGATGAGATCTGTTTTCTAGAAGCTCAGAAAGTAACTGATATAGAAGGTTTATCTGATGTTAATTCTAATTATGCATTCTTCTTAGCTATAACTATATCTACGGTTAAGATAGAAGCTATTTCACTTCAAGATATATTAATTAATGAAGGAAATGTACCAGAGAGTAATTCTTCAGTCAAAGAAGTTGAAGTTGATTCAAAAGCTATGAAATTAGAATTAATTGAAAAGAATAGAATTATAAATGAACTTCAATTAAATATTCAAATTTTAGAAAGAAATACCAAAGCAATGTCTGTCAATAATCTGGAATTTTTTGATGAATATATGAAACAAGTATCAGGATTACAACAAGAATGTGAAACTATGAAGAAGAAACTTCAAACTGAAGAGGCTACTAATTATTCTTTAAAGTTAGAGATAAAAAGGTTAGAAAGTATTAAACGTGATACTACACCTGTACCAAAATCTCGAAGTATGAATGAAGAGATAAATGATATTGAAAAAAATGCCTTAAAATCACAAATTGAATTATTAAAACAAATTGCTCGACTCAATTCTCCAAAACCAAATGTATCAGAGATAGTTGCATGGTTAAGTAAACCTTTACTTCCTAACAAATTTACTAATGAAGGTAATAATTCATTATTGTTATATTCTAAACGTGCTCGAGAATTGACTTTACAAGTATCATCCATTAATATAGGAGAACACTCAAAGAACAATTTAAAACACTACAATTTAGTATTGAAGGAAAGACTTACTAATTTGGATGCATCGTTAAATAGAGTATTAAATTAAATTAAGTTAATTAAAAATAAATAAAATACAATTACATCAAATTAAATTAAATTAAATTAAATTAAATTAAATTAAACTAAACTAAACTAAATTAATTTAATTATTAACTTCATTATTATCATCATGTTGGGACTTTATTTTCTTGGGCCATTTTGTAGCTTTATCGATCTCATTTGCAGGATATAGAAACTCAAGTATTACATATAGCATTATATCAACTATGACACATAATACATATAATTTCCCAGCAATTACTCCACAATAGTAATATTTCTTTAATCTATGATATAAATCAACATTATGATCACCTGTATCCATGGATTTATAAACATTTTCTGTTCTTTTAGCAATATTAGCCCAACTATACATATTAGCAACTTCTGAATGAAATTTTGAAGTATCTAAATCTCCCTTTTCAATTAATTCTATAGCATTTAAAGCTGCATTAACTAAGGAACTTTGTTCTGGTTCAGCAAAACTTGTCATATGACCTGGTAATACTTCTGCAATACCTCCAACTTTAGTAGTTACAACATATAAACCACATGATGCAGCTTCAACTAATACAGTTCCAAAAGCTTCTGTAAGTGAAGGATGTAAATAAATATCACCTTGAACCATTACATCACGAACTTCTTCATGTTTAATGGCTCCAATTAATGATACCCGTTCTTGAAGGAAATATTTCTCTCTCATTTGTTCTAAATCTAAAAATTTAGGTCCATCACCAGCAATTAAAAAATTAACTTCAGGTTTTGCTTTACAAATTTCAGGAATACAAGCAATTAATAAATCAGCACCTTTATTAGGAAATAATCTTGTAATTACTACAATAGTAATAATTTTCAGTTTAATTCTTTTATTTGAAGAAGTAGGAGGAGGTGGATAAAAATCTTGAGATATAACTGCATTAGGAATTACTGAAACATCTAATGGATCTAATGAAGCTCTTAATACAGTATTTTCTTTACAAGTATGAGATACACAAATAACATGACCAATATCACTTAAAGTAAATTTTAAAGCTTTATTACCAAGTATAGATCCTACATCAGCAAAACCTAATAATGAATGATCAGTAAATACAGTTTTTAATCCCATAGTTCTACCATGAAATATAGCTTCATGACATAAATTTGATAATGATCCATGACCATGAACAATATCTATCAGTTCTCTTATAAAAATATTTCGAAGAATTGGAAATGCCAGAAATACAGTTGGAAATGTAGAACTTCTATAGAGAACAAAAAATGGTACATAATAAACTTTTAGTCCGTTAGTTAATGTTCGAATCCCATTTCTTGATCCATAATCATGAGTAATTATAATGACTGAATGTCCCAAGTCAATCAATTTTTGAGATAAATGATAGACATGAAACTCGACTCCTCCCGGTTGCGGGAAGAAGAAGTCCGAGACCATCGCTATATTATACCCCATTGCATTTGTGAGTGTTATTTACGGTAATTGGTATAGTTACTACTGCGTTGTTTAACCGGACTTAACACATGTGATGTCTCGGCCCAAACCTGCATTGGTCGCGAAAAAAAAAAAATATCTTAATTGCAAAATATATAGTGAAGATTAATGTCCGATTAATATATATAAACTATAAAGTGTAACCTATGTAGGAGAATAGACACCTTAGACTATGGAGCATATGCTTCTCTAGGTAGAGATGCCATTGAATTTTTGAAGTTTACTATGCATTGTTGGTAATCCCAATGACTTTGTTCACACAACATTAAACCATATTGTAAAGTTAATTTAGTCTCAACTATGATTCTAACCAATAATTCTTGGTAGACTGGATTAAGACTAGCTTTAACTTCTGCTGGTAAGTCAGCTACTGAAGGCCCATGACCAGGAATAGCACCTGGAATTCCAGAAACTGGTGGTATTGTAGCTGATCCTGAAGAAGGTGGGGCTGATGGTGGAGGAGTATTGACATGTGGTGGTAATTGTTGTTGTTGTTGTTGCTGTTGTTGCTGAGCTAATTGTGGTTGCTTCCAAGCATCAAGTGATGAATAAGGTCTGATCAATAAAAGATCACTGGCTACTATCATAGCTCCATTTGGACCTGGTATCACTACTAATGTTCTATCAAAGCTCTTTTTACCTAATGGAATCGTCTTATGCTTTTGATGATTATTGAATTTATTCCTAGGACCAGTAGGGATTGAAGTCTGTAACCCTTCAGTATTATCTGGCTTGGCTAATTCTTCAAAACTACCATGAATAGATATCATAATCCCATTTAATTGAGGGAATCTATAACTTTCAACACTGAAATTTTCTGGTTTAGTTAAAATTTCATGATTAGTTTTGGGTAATTGAGAAAATGATTTGAAAATTTGTTCTTGTCCAATGGCAACTCGACTAACTCTAGCTTTGGCAGATGACACTCTAGTTAAATTACGTGAATTAGATAAATAATATCCAAAATCAGTTCCATTATTAGAATTTGCATTAGTTTCAATAATATATGGATGAGATGAATCAACTTGCATAGAAAATTGAGATTCTGCTTGATAAAGTACCATTAAATCAGCTCTATTTGAATCCCATAATTTTAAATAATTTGATATGAAATTTGTTGCCATATTTCTAATTTCTTCATCTTGGAAAAACATACTTGATTTATCAGTAAATCCAAATGATAAAGTTTCATTTAATGCTTGTTCATTTCTTAGTATTTCACCATCAACCACAATTAATCTGGGGAAAGCTCTCATAACTTCAAATTTTATATTTTCTACATCAGATGGACTTGATACATTATTCATTAATGGATTTCCTCTAAGTAATAATTCTCTTAAGAAATTTAATTTCCGTTTCCAAGTTTCAAATACTTTAATTCTTGAAAGATTATTATTTTGTAATGATAAATTTTGTAATAATGGGAATGTTACAGCCAAAGTACTAATTGATGATAAATCTGTTAATTCATTACCAGATAAATCAACACTTACTACATCTAATTTAATTTCTCCAGCTATTTTCATTAAAGCTGGAAAGAATTTTGAAGATGTTGAAATACTATTGAAAAATCCTTGAGATGTTAATTGAGGATCATGTTTTACTGAACTTAAATTAAGTAATTTAATATCAGGTTGATATCTGGATTTAATAAATTGAGTTATGACTTCAATTGTATTTGAACTATTACCACTAGATTGACTCATTTTATTAGAAAATGAATTAGTACCTTTAGTAAATTTTAATGATTGGCCAGCAAATTTAACTCCTGACCAATTCAATAATTCATTAGCTTGATCTTGAGTTTTTACATAACCTTTTAATATTCCTGTATTGGAATCCACACTATGATTCATCACCACAATCTTACATTTTCTTGATATAAAATTTATACATTCTTCCAGACTAGCTCCATTCCAACCCATAATTTCTATAGGAATCGAATTTTGAGTCACGTACAGATCGACATTTTGATGATTATAATTATTTCTTCCATTATTGTTATTGTAGTTGTTGTGGTACCCACCACCTCTACCTCTACCACGATAACTCATACTATCAGAAATAAGATTTCTAGTACTAGTTGTACCTATAAATTGTTAACCAGTAGTATTAATTTAATTATGCCAGAATTGTTAACAGTGAAGACTTTTCGGAATTTGAATTTTTCGCATCAAAACTTGGAACCATACACGACCAATAAACAAAGACTAGTTCCATTAATTACTACATTGGGGTAAACTACTATTACTAAAGTTTTATTAGAGGATATAATTATTTATTACTATATAACAACTAATTAAAGGAACTTATTTATAGTGAAGAATTTTATAGATATATACTGTAGAGGAAATTGTAGATCATAAATAATTTGTTTTTGTTAGGATGATAAATCTATAGGTTTTAGATGGCATCATTCTCATGTAAAGTACCCACTACAGGATACTTTGTATCAAAATGTTCTTCCCAACTATCTAATGATTCTTTTTCAACAGCTAATAAATCTTGTAAAGTATCTATTTTCTGATCTATAGGAGTTAAACAATCAAGTTCAAATGAATTTTTAGCTAAACCACGAGATGCATCTCTACCAGCAAAATTAGCATAAGGACCTCCTGGTCCATAAAATGAAGCACCTTGACTTACATCAAAGACTTTTCCCTTAACTGCCATAAAGATTTTAGGATGATCTTTTCCATTATATTTTTCAAGTGTAATTGGAGTAAATTTACCTTCAATAACTGTATCATCTTCCTTAGCTTTTTCTCCAAATGGATTTAAATTAACATCTGATAAAAGACTTCGAGCTAACAAAAGTACAACTACCACTAAGATAATAGTTGTAAGCATTTTTATAATAATGAAACAATATTTACTGAAGATAACAAATAAACTATATAGAACTATATAGAACTAAAGAACTGTACTTTAATTAGTTTCATTTATTTATTGACGACGTAACCAACAATTTTATAATGGGGTTATTAGTCTATGAAAAACGGTCACGTGACTTTGGCTTCCTTAATAAAAATGAAAAATTATATGAGCATATGATTTACTGGTAACATTAAATCCATCAGTTGGTGGTACATCTACAATTATACAGGAATAGATATGGCTAGAGATATTATATCATTAGATGACTTAACTGTCAATAATGTAGGAGTATTTAAAAAAATCAATCAAGTAGTATTACCTACCACTTACTCAGAAGAATGGTATAAAGAAAGTCTTGAAGCTGATCAAATAGTTAAACTTGCATTTTATTCAGAATTACCAGTAGGAGCTGTTAAAGCTAAAACTATTAATTCAAGTCATAAAATAGTAAGTTATGAGAATATGCAACAACAACAAATAAATTCTAAAATCATTCCTAATGCCATATATATTGAAAGTCTTGCTGTATTAAAGGCTTATCGTGGATTAGGTATTGGAAAGAAATTATTACAATTCATAATTGAACAATCTAAAACAAGATTTGTTCATGAAATTTTATTACATGTTCATGTGGATAATACTGAATCTATTGAATGGTATGAAAAGCAAGGATTTACTAAAAGTCAAGATATCATTAAGGATTATTATAAAGCTCAAGGATTAGAAAATCCAGATGCATATATCTTAAGCTTAACAGTCTAATTCTAATTTGTAAATAAACTTAATTTTTTTGTATTCTCTATTTATATATACAGAATAAATATTATAGATCTTATTTCAATCAATTAATCAATCAATTAATCAATCAATCACTCAGCTTCATCTTCAGTATCAGTATTTATATCAGTAAATATACTTTCAGTATCACTTTCTTCGTCATCATCTTCTTCTTCTTTAGTAATTTCTGTTATTTTTTTAGTAGATTGACCTCTTAATGCAGCTAAAGCTCCAGCTAATGAATCTTCTTCAGGATCGGAAATATCACTCTCATCATCACTATCAATTTCTTTATTACTTTTATTAATATTAATATTCATAGGAGGATTTTTAACTTCCAAATATAATGGAATATCTACATCAGATCCAAAATATGAATTATTCTTAAGAACAACTCTATAATTATAAGTACCTATAACTTCTGGAGTTGGAGTACTTAATGGAATTTTAAATGTACCAATAATAACTTCTTTACCATCTATCCATTCCTTTTGATTAATTTCTAAATTACTTAAATCTATGTTTTCTAATTTATAGGCAGTACTATCTTCAACTAATTTATTATCCTTTTGAGATATTAAATAACCTGACCAATTATTACGAACATAGTATGAAAAATATGGAGCATATGAAAATGGTAATTCTGGTTGAGTTTCATTGGATTTTAATGGATTTCTTAAATAATCTAAAGTTTCTTCTTCTTTTAATCTTGATTCTTCAATTTCAGGACTGGATTTTAATCTTGGAGACTTAACTAAGAATTTTAATGCTAAATGAGCTTGAGATTTTGGAGGAATAACATCTTCACCAGGAACTACAAATTCAGATTCAATAACTCGAAGTGATGGAATATGACTAGCAATATCTAAAATCTTTTCAATTTTAATTGGATCATTAACTCCCAAAACTTTTGGTAATTCTTCTTTTGATAATGTAAATAATTTACCTAATCTTTTAACATCTTGATTTTCTACTACTTTAGCATCAACATATGGTAATTGAAGAATTTCTTGATATTTACCAGTTGGTTTAACGGCCTGTAATACTGCTTTTTGTAAATCAGAAGCTGGGAATATGATTTCTGTATTTCTAAAAACAATTGTAATATCAATTAATCCACTAATTAATTTAGGTAATAAAGAAATAAGTTTAACTTTATCAGATTCAATTTGAGCATCAGAAGAAAATTCTCGATTAAAATGTTTATCAACTAAATTTCTTAATTGTTGTTTAGTTAAATGAGGGAATGCTGATTTAACTTCAATACTATCAAGAATCCAATCTAAAATAACATAAGGTGTAACTACTTTACTTGGATTTCTATCAGTTAATTTACGAGTCCATAAAGCAGCTGTATCAACATGTAAACCCTTTTTAGTATGAGATTTAACATTATTCCACCATAATCCAACAATTGCTGGTAATAATACTCCAATTAATAAGAAATATATAACAATCATAATTGGAGAATATTTACCTTCAACAAGAAATTTTGGTAAAGCAATTCCATGAGTTATATCTTGAGGACCATCAGGATGACCATATTTTAAGAAATTATTTCTAGTAACTTCATCAGTTAAAGCTTTATAAGCTAAATTAATTCTAATAAATGTAGCTTCCATATTAATTTTTTCTTGTTCAGTTATATCTTTTGGAAGTTTATCAGGATGAATTTTTAATGATAATTTTCTATATCTACTTTTAACTTCTCTATCTGTTGAAGATGATGGAATATCTAAAATTAAATAAGGATCAAAAATACTTTTAATATCAGCATATTGAGTTAAATTTTTATTAATATAAAATACAATTGACCATCCAATAATTAAAAATATTAAAGTTTTATTAAAAATTCGAGATGATTGTTGTTTATTTCTATATTTTTTAATTTCTTTAACATTATTAACTTCAACAGATTCACTATTTTCAAGTATAGCACCTTTAATTTTAGCATTAGATGAAAGTGAATCGACTGCAATAAATGCTCGATAAGCCCACAGAATGGTTATTGGTAATAATATAAAAGTTAATATCGATAATACAAAAAATGGCCATACTTCACCATCTTCATCATAAATATATTCTGATGAAGCCATTGTAAAATTATTGGATAACCAAATAAATAATAAACTTAACTGGTACTTATATTTAAATTAGATATTGGCCTTACCAGATCGTATAGTGAACGTTATAATTTTCACTCACTATTTTTCAATCGACGTGTCGGGATCAAACTTGAATGAATTTGAATTTTCTATTTTCAGGTGCAAATGTCGCAGTAGTTAGACATGCCCTACTACTACTACTACTACTACTACTACTACTACTACTCTACAGTTAATTAACTGATTATTTAATACTTATAAATAATAGATATATTGAAAGTTAATGAATGTATGGGAATCATAGCACCCGATGAACTAAAGTACAGAGACTATCCTTCAACTATATAATTATAGTTATAGCATAGAATATACAAATAAACAGAGAATCGTAGATAAATAAATAAGAGCATTAACTCATTGTTTTTTTGTTATGACATTATGAAAATCTTTTTAATGATGGAAAAGACGAATTGGATTTTCAACATAAACAATGTCATGAGAATCAGCAGCTGAAAATACTGCCTTATCCATAACTGAACCAGATGGTGCAGCAATAAATTTAACTCCAGATCTAGCAGCTCTGTAAACATTATCTGGGAATGGGAAGAAAGCATCAGATGATAATGCAACATTCTTTAATTTACCTATCCATTCATCTCTTTCAGCTTGACTTAATGGAATTGGTAATTCAGCAAATTTAGATTCATATTCAGATTTTTCTGGTTCACTAGTTGGAATTTGTCCAGTAACATATAAATCAATTGCATTAGATTTTTCTGGTCTTTTAACTCCTTTAGCCCATTTAAATCCTAAAACTTTTGGATGTTGTCTGAACCACCAGTTATCAGCTTTATCACCAGCTAATCTAGTACAATGAATACGAGATTGTTGACCAGCTCCTAATCCAATAACCATACCATTCTTAGCATAACAAACAGAATTAGATTGAGTATATTTTAAAGCAATAGTAGCAACAGTTAAATCAACTGTACCTTGTTCAGTTAATTCTTTATTTTTAGAAACTATTTCTTTAAATGATGAACCTTTAATAATAGCATCATTTCTCTTTTGTTGTAAAGTAATTCCATAAACTTGTCTTGATTCTAAAGGTTCTGGGTTAAAGTTTGGATCAATTTGTAAGATGCAATATTTACCACCCTTCTTTTTCTTTAAGATGGCTAAAGCTTCTTCTTCATAACCTGGAGCAATAACACCATCAGAAACTTCTTTAGAAATGATTTGAGCAGTTGGAACATCAACAATATTAGATAAGGCAATAAAATCACCAAATGATGACATTCTATCAGCACCTCTAGCTCTAGCATAAGCATTAGCTAATGGAGATAAATTTTCAATATCTTCAACAAAATAAATTTTCTTTTCAACATCAGTTAATGGTAAACCAACGGCAACACCAGCTGGAGAAACATGTTTAAAAGAAGCAGCAGCTGGTAAATTTAATGAAGCAGATAATTCTTTAACTAATGGCCAAGAATTTAAAGCATCTAATAAATTAATATAACCTGGAGATCCAGCTAAAACTTTAAAAGGTAATTCACCTTGAGAAACAAAAGCTTGGGCTGGTTTTTGATGAGGATTAGCACCATATCTTAAAGGTAATTGAGAGACATTTTCTGAATATTGTTTTCTGAAAAAATCAGAAATAGCAACATCATAATCAGCAGTATGTTCAAAAGCTTTTAAAGCTAATTTATTTCTAGTTTCAGATGAAATTTCTCCGGCTTTTAATTCTTCTAAAAATCCGGCATAATCTTGAGGATCAGATAAGATAACAACTCTTGAATGATTTTTAGCAGCAGCTCTTAATAAAGTAACACCACCAATATCAATTTCTTCAACGGCTTCATCAATAGTTACAGCAACTTTTGAAACAGTTTCTTTAAATGGATATAAATTACATACAACAAAGTCAACTTTTTCAATACCTTGAGCAGATAAATCAGCTTCATCAGATTCTAAATTTCTTGCTAAAATACCACCATGAACAGCAGGATGTAAAGTTTTAACTCTACCACCTAACATTTCTGGAGCATGAGTAATTGAAGAAACATCTTCAACGGGGAATCCACCTTCACGAACTAATCTAGCAGTACCACCAGAAGCTAAAATTCTAACATTAGCAGCAGCTAAACCTTTAGCTAAATCTAATAATCCAGTTTTATCATAAACAGATAAAATAGCAGTCTTTGAGTGAGGCATTATATAAATATTTAATGATTAGTATACTGATAAGATCTTTTAATATAATCAAGGGGGTATTAAGATAAGGTTGAGAATTTAATAAAATAAAATACAATCAATTGATAATTGTAATTAAACTCTAAACAATTAAATTGATTAACAATGTTTTTTCAAAGAAGTACTAATCGATCAAAATATCAATAAGAACTCCAAATAACTAACAATTGTATTAAGTTTCCAAGATGATCATGGGATGGTTTTATATCGACTATGAAAAATTTCTCTTCCAATTTTATTTTTCTGTTGCGTATGGTGAGCGTACATTGTTAACTATGAGAAAGAGTCAAAAAAGGTTGACTCTGCGAATTATAGTAAAATTACTATGGGGGATTACTATATCTTTACATGGGGTATACATATACTATATTTTATGAAACTAGTATAGTAATAGTGATTTTTGGTGATACTTAATATCGATTCTATATCAAAATAGTCAATTTCTTTTTGAAATAACAAACAACTAAGTGAAAAATTAAAAAAAATCTACAGTAATTCTCAAGTTTAAAGCACCAATTGTTCGAAAGATATATTTACAAAAAACGTCACTACTAACAACTATACAGATAATTTACTATCAATATTCATCATTAATGGAATGACAAAAAAGAAAACACACTTCCTACCAATCGTGGGGAATAAATACTTAAATATGCATAATAATAATTTAAAAATAATACTATAATCACATTTAAGATCTGTATCTCCATAAGGATAAGGTGTTTTGTCTCTTCCAGGTGTGACGACGACCAGCCTTGGTGTTGTTGAATAAGTGACCCTTGTTGATACCTCTGGATTTCTTACCAGCAGAGGTAAGACCTCTAGCTTCTCTTCTCTTGTGGACTGGGTTAGCGATCCAGTTGTATCTAGCATCTCTTCTAATAGCCTTGTGAGATGGGTCAACTAAGATAACTTCAAAGTATTTGTAAGTAGAATCTTGGTTAATCCAGTAAGAGTTTAAGACTCTCAAGTTAGCAGCTCTTCTACCAACTCTTTCTTCAGCAGTAGATCTTAAAGATCTTTGGTATTTTAAGTGGTTTACACCTTGGTTGGTTGGCTTACCGTAAGTAGCACCCTTTGGAACTGGTCTCTTTCTACCACCTCTTCTAACTCTAACTCTGTAGATAACAAAACCTTGCTTGGCCTTGTAACCTAATCTTCTAGCCTTATCTGGTCTAGATGGTCTAGAAGCTCTGTGGATGACATTCTTTTGTCTGTATTCCCAACATCTGACACGTAATAAGAAACGGACAACGTCGGATTGTTTCTTTCTTTGTAATTCTTCTAAATATTTGTAAGCACCCATTTTGTTAGTTTGGTATGATAATGATCTTAAAAGGAATTAAGTAAACTAGTAAATGTAAAGTGAAAAATTTTTTTTTCACCACTATGGATTCTGAGAGCTGAGAGAAAAAAAAATTGATGCCGGGTAATATTTTTGGCTGTGAAAGACTGCATATGGGTCGTTTCTCGTCTATTTAGGGTAGGGTAAGGTTTTACTTTATATTTATTTATCACGTGTGTTAGATCACGATACCATATACCTTCTATGAATATAGCATAATCATTATAAGATTACCCTTTAGCAGCAAATATAATAATTCAATTAATACA
This sequence comes from Scheffersomyces amazonensis, assembly GCF_036850825.1. NCBI lineage: Eukaryota > Fungi > Ascomycota > Pichiomycetes > Serinales > Debaryomycetaceae > Scheffersomyces > Scheffersomyces amazonensis. The sequence continues at coordinate 1,664,694 of NW_027042741.1, read as the reverse complement.
ATCTCTGATTGAATAATCCAATAATATTCTTTGCTTGTTAGTTATTTGTTTTTTTTTCTGGGTTGAATTTTGGTATATTGTTACTTTTATCTAATTAGTTCTACTAAAATGCTTAATATTATAGCACATCTTAGTCACGAGTAGATGACTCTAGAACTCTTAATCAAGTATTAATAATGTGAAATACAGTCAATCTACTCAAAATCCGTAATAGTTTTATATTCATATGTACATACACTTTATAATATATAGTCTCACAACTATTTTTACTAATTACTGCGAAATCTTATCATAATTCTGGAGCATATGCTGTACATATATAGCAAATCAGCTATAAATCTAGTTGCAATATATCTTTCACCTTCAAACTACTAAAGACTTATAACACTGTAACTTTTCACTAATATCAATTAGACGTTAATTTACCTGGTACTTTTAACTTCTACTCCAACTAATTTGTATGGTGCAACTTCAAGATGAGCATTGCAAAATATAAAGAACACAAAAAAAACTATCTAAGTAGAGAAATATATAGTACGGAATAAACAAATATATATAACATATTTACACACCAATAGATATAGCATATAATGTCTGAAATAGATAGTGGTGTAGTTGAAAGTGTTAATGATAACCAGTCAAATGTTGAAGTTAACCAAGTTGAAGTGATAACTAACGAATCTGACAATATAGAGACAAATGAAACTACTGAAAAATTACCCGAGTCGTATGAATCTGATGCAGTAGTGATTAATGAGACTCATCCAGAGAATGATGACGTATCTGAAAGTTCAAAGACAGATCTGCAAACTCCGAATGACGAAGAAGTGATAGAATCAGAAGGGGTACGAGAATCAGTAGCACAACCAGAAGCACAACCAGAAGCACAACCAGAAGAAGATAAGCAAGAGCCTACTCATGTAATTGTGGAGTCCATTCAAATAGAAAGACATCCAGAAAATGAATCAGAACAACCAGATGAATCCAGACAAGAATACCAAGACGTTACTGAGTCCAGCAATGACAATTCTAAGGAAGATTTCGTTATAGATACACAAGCATATTCTGATGAAGAAATCAATGTTGACGATATATCATCAGATAGTGAGTCTGAATCTTCAGATAGTGACTCAGATTCAGATTCAGATTCAGACTCCGATTCTTCAGATTCAGAGACCGAAGATGTATCAAATAAAGGATCGAAAGCTGAAGTTGATGAAGATGATTTTGATGATGATGAAGATGGTGAAGTTTCTGGAGGTCCTATAATCTCTAAAAATGAAGTAGCAAATGAAGTGGCCCCGTCTTTACCAGAAGATTATAAATTAAATTCAGATGCTCCTATTGAACCAATTGGAACTATTATATCATTAGTAGAAAATTCTGTTATTATAAAAGCTAATACATCAGGAGAATTCAGAGTTTTAAAAGAAAAATCAATCTTTTGTCTTCAAGATAGAACTGTTATAGGAATGCTATTTGAAACATTTGGTAGAGTTCAAGAACCTATTTATAGTGTGAAATTTAATTCTAAAGAAGAATTTGAAAAATTTAAAGATTCTAAGGGTCAAACAGCTTATTATGTAGTACCTGATTCTGAATTTATTTATACAGATGCTATAAAATCTATTAAAGGTACAGATGCTAGTAATTGTCATGATGAAGAATTACCAGAGGAAGAACAAGAATTCTCCGACGATGAGATGGAATTAGAAGCAAAGAGATCTAAAAAGAAAAAGAATAGATCTAAGAATAAAGATAAAGATGGTGATAGTAATGATCAACCTACCAAGAGACAGAATCCTTTACCTAGTACTCAACCACCACCCAAGAGGTTCCAACCTTATGGATATGCAGAACAACCAAGATCAAAGCAAACTCCAACTTCAGTTTATAATCCATTACATACAAAGCAAGAAGTTCGTCAACAATGGTCTAACCCTCAACCTCCTGTTCCTTCTTATCAACAAACTCCATATGGGGTACCTTTTAATCAAATTCAACAACCTCAACAAATACCGTTCAATAATCAACAACAATATAACCAACCTTATACTCCTCATGTTGAACCTTCTCAACAATTGTATTCTAATCATCAACCTTATCCTAATCAACAATATCCTCCTCCTGCCCAATTCGTTAACCAACCATATGGAAACCAATACAATCAACCACAATTCCCATACAATAACACTTACCAACCAAATCCATATAATGGAGGACAACCACAATATAATCAACAACAACAAGCACCACCACCACCACCTCAAAACAACAATGTATCACAGGATCAGTTGATCCAAATTCAACAACTTATTATGAAACAGTTACAGAATGGTAATAACCCAAATGGGAATCCTTAAATCAGTTATATAGAAAAAATCAATTTAATTAATTAATTAATTAATGTTATATATATATATATATGTATAATTATTTTATATACACTAATTTAATGCTAAAGAACGATATGCTGATTTTGCATTCTCAAGAGCCAGCTTAGGAAATCCTGCCATAGCTGCTACTTCAAGTGCATATGATCTTTCACTAATGCCTGGTTCTAAATTATGATCTATAATGATTTTCTTATCTATTTCATCTTCAATTAATACTCTTGTTCTTAAGAATTTCATATTAGTTTGATTAATATCATTTTCTTCCATAAGTTGTTTTAATTCTAATCCAAAATGGGTTGCAAAAAGTGTACGACATTTATTTTTAAATACTAAATGCATTAATGTAGCATATGCTAATGCTAAACCTTCTTTACCACTTGTACCTCTACCAATTTCATCTACAATTGCAAGAGATTTTGGGGTTGCATTTTGTAAAATATTACTTGTTTCAACCATTTCTACCATAAATGTACTTAAATCATTAAAAATATCATCAGATGCTCCAATTCTAGTAAAAATTTTATCAACTAATCCAATTTTTGCCTTATCAGCTGGAACAAAACATCCAATTTGGGCAAGAATTATAATTAGAGCATTTTGTCTTAAAAATGTACTTTTACCTCCCATATTTGGACCAGAAATAATCAGTGTCATACTATTTGGACTTGAAAGTTTAGTATCATTAGGAGTAAAATTAATTCCTGTTTCCCTTAAGGATGATTCAACTACTAAATGTCTACCTCCAGTAATATTTAAAGTATTACCTTTAAGAAAAATTGGACAAGTTAAATTAAATTCTTCAGCTAATACTGAAAATGATATCATAACATCTAAAAATCCGGCCAATTCACTACTTTGTCTAATAGATGAAATATCTTCAAGAACTTTTAATCGTAAATTTTCAATAATTTCCTTCTCTAAATTTCTTATATCTTGTTTAATTCCTTCAACTTCATTTTGTAATTGACTCCATTCAAGTGGTTTATAAATTAATGAATCCTTTCTTTTGTCTCGAACATACATTTTATATTGTCGATGAATTTCATCTAATTTATCACGTTTTCCCAGAATATGAAGACTATTGAAGTGTCGACCTGATTGAAGCATTCTTTTCACATTTACAGTAGGATCTATAGCAGATAATTCATTAGTTAATGAAGTTATTATCAGTTCTTCTTGTCTATACAACTGATCAAGATGATCATGTAATGAACTTAATTGAATACTAAAATCTCGTTTAACTAAGAATTCAAACTTATTTTCATCTTGGGGTAGAATTAAATATTTATTTACTGAATTATTTCCATATGATCCATTATCAACATAATTTGATTCAACATTAACTTCATTTTCTTCTGTTGTATTTACTTCATATTCTTGTTTATTCAAAACATGAAGAGTAGAATTTATTTCTTTAACAATATGATTAGGGACTCGAAATTTATCTAAGAAATTTTCTAAAGTACTAAACGTTTTAGGATTACTTTTAAATTCTTCAGTTAAATAATCTTCAAGATCTTTAAGTTTCGATAATCCATCACCAATAGATAATAAATGTCCAAATTGATCACCGGTACCAAATGAAAGACGTTGTAAAGATCTAACGAGATCTCCTAATTGAGATAATTTTGTTCTTAATGTAACTCTCATTTCACCATGATCTTTAAATAATGCCACATATTTTTGTCTTCTTAATAATTCTTCAGTATCTAAAATTGGAGATTTTAAATATTGAGTTAAAAGTCTAGTTCCAGAAGTGGTTACTGTTCTTTTAATGGTTGAAAGTAATGTTCCAACAACTGATAATCGACCGCCAGTAGATCTTTCAATTAATTCTAAAGCTGCTCTTGTTCTAGGATCCATTTGTAAATATTTTTCATTTCCATATTGAATAGGTATATCTAAATGAGGTTTAGAATCAGGTAAATTTACATGAATATATGATAAAATCATATTCATCGCTGCTATTTCACTTCCTGAAAAACTTTCAAGAGCTTTACGAGTAGTTTGATAACCACTTTCAAATTCAGATTTTAAATCTTTACCAATAGAATTATGATACCTTAAAAAATATCGTTTTAATTGTTGAAATGGTGTAAACCATTCACCATCTAATAAATTTTCCTTTTGAAATTCTTGAGGAAGTATAATTTCACTAGGAGTAATTCTTGAAATATCTGAATCTAATTCACCTAAAGTTGATTCTTGAACATAAAAATCACCCACTGAAACATCAATCCATGCAATTCCAATTTTTGTATTAGGATCAGCTTTAACTTTTGTGCAATTTGGTGGAAGATATATTGATGCTAAATAATTATTCTCATTATAATTAATAAAAGTTTCTTCAATTAAAGTTCCTGGTGTAACTATTCTTGATACTCTTCTATGAATAAGATTATTTATTACTTCTTGATTTTTATATTGATCAACAATAGCAACACTTTCTCCTAAATCTTGAACTAAAATTTTAACAAATTTTTGTAGTTGAGCAACTGGAAATCCTGACATTGGAATTTCATGATTACTAGTCTTTTTACTTGTAACTTTTATACCTAATTTTGGACCAAATTCTTGAGCTTGTTCAAAATATAATTCATAAAAATGTCCTACTTGAGTTAAAATCACACAATTTGGATGTTGTGATTCCATATTTTTAGTCGAGGCATATAATGGCGTAAGTGCAGTTTTTCCTGTTCTTCCTCCTCTATCATAATCTGGAATTGGAAATGATGGAGCATTTGATCCTAAAGAAGATGTTGCAGCCTCGACTAATATCTTTGAATTCATAGTAGCTTGGCTCTTTGTTGACCTTTTCAACCCTCGGAAAATACTCCTTCGGGTGAATGATCCCCAACAAGTAGTATACCTTATCATATCTGACTTAAAAGAAGCAATACCAAAAAGTTTTCAAGGTAGTGATAAATCATTTATCGCGTTTTATATTATTTGGTTATAGATCTGAAAAGTTTCCTTTGGGGTATTTTTTTTTTTTTTCAAAGCATCATTTATTATAAATAGAGAGTTATAAATGGTAAAAAATTTAAAGAAACTATGTAGATAGTAAATGACTCTTTTGGTGGAACGATTGGTTGCACTGGACTGTTTGCAAGTGAAGAATGTCAGACTGTGCATATTTAATCCTTTTGAGTTTTATTATATTTTATAGGTCTGTCTAGTCTATCTATTATTATTTACATATATACATAATACTTTTCTATTTTCTATTTTAAATTTTCTATTTTTTAGGAATATTCAATTCTAATATTCATAATCAAGTTTCCTCCATATACGTGCCATTAATTCGTTATCGGCAAAATCAGCAAGTTCACTAAATTTTTTCTTTCCATCCATGAAGGACCACTTTGGAAAGTATGTTTCATGATGTGAATGATAGGAGAAATTGGCGAAATAAGAAATACATGTATATATTTCTGGAGTTGGGCAAGATAAAGATAAAGATAAAATTGCCAAGTTATCTGAAGTGATACACTGAAGTACTTGTTGGAGCACATTACAAGGACCACTAATCTTAAGTTTTTTTAATCCATTAAAAGTTGAAAATTTAACTGGTGGTAAATGTTTATAACCAATTAGTTCGAGTTCCTCGATGTTACTCCTATACAAAAGTATTTGTGATACCATAATTTGATTTCTTAATCTGGCTTTCTTAATGCCCTTAAAATAAAATCTCATTAACCATACAAGTGAGACTAAATGAATAGTTTCAAAGGACACATATTTTAGTCTAATATGGCTATTATTGGTCCCTGATCTTTCCTTTAACCTTAGCCTTTCTCCAATATGCAACTCCTATAAATTTTTACTCAAGGCATCGATATCAAGGACTGGAGAACCTTTTATAAGCTTGACATAGGGTCCTGTTATTTCAGATGTTAAATAATCAGTATAGAACCTGAAATAAGTTAAATCAAGCTTAGAAAGCAAATCATATGGTAGATTGAAGTTTGTTGGTTCTCCATCATTTAAAAACTTTCTGTATACTCACACCAAGTTTCAAGTTATATCCAATATAAGGATTACCGACTCAATCAATGAGGTCATTCCTGATCCATTATCATCTATGCCTAAGTTAAAATGTAATATTTCCTTTCTAGATTTCCAATTTTTTAAATATGGTACACATTTGAGGAATGCTTCCAGTGATTGTGGAAATGATATAGGAAATGCCTTATGCCTTTTGTAATGGGTAAAAACAACTGCTCTTATTTGCAGATCTGCCATTCCTTCTATAGTCTAGATGATCTACAAATTCATGCTCATCCATAGTGTCTACCATTAATATTACGGGCCGATTAGCTTCAATACGTTTGTAGGCGAGAAATATATCTTCATGTAAGGTTTCAAGAATGTCGTCATAACTAAGCTGAATATTTGAAATGGTATGATACATGACGTGATTGTTCGATTTGCTGAATAAGACAGCGATAGAGAGCAAAATTAATTCTATGGAAGAAAGTCATTTTATCATTTTGCAGCAACAATAAGTTGTGTTACCTCAATTAAAATATGCGACAATAAATTTGAGACATACTGAGAAGATTCGACAAATCTTTTCTTGCAGCCAAATAGATGAAGATATGCGACAATTTTTTCTATTATCTTAAAAATAGGATTAATGATAAATGATAATAATGCTTAAATATATACATATGTATTTATTTGCTTTCTTTATATACATGCGTATATAATGTTCCTATATATATTTTAATAGAGTAACAAACTAGTTATATAGAACAAATAACTCCTGTAATTATTAAATAAAAAAGAATCAAACCTATTCCAGCTCTTCTATCTAAAACCCAGTTATTCAAGGGTATATATAAAATATAGAAAGCTACTGTAATAATTAATGATAACATGCTAATAGTCACATTGATATTTAAATTAAATTTTATTGCGTCGTGATTGTGGAATTGCAGGATTAATATGCATCCATTAATCCCTATACCTAAAAGAATAATCAATATGGGGGAACCCAAACACGAATTAATTGCCAATATAGGGTTTATCTTTGAAATGGTAAGATTTGTTACTAAGTCATTCATTGAATTACTAATTGAAAAAATTAGTAATCCAAGAATGAATTCATTTATAGACCAAATAAGTCCAAAATTTTTAAGAACTCTTAGTATTTGTACAGTAAAGTCCGATAAAATAAGTAAAGATATTATTACCCCTATTAAATTGATCAAACAATGTTTGAACTTTAATGAAAGATAAGTAGCTGATATAAAGTGAATTGGAAAGGCCAACAATAATGCAATGGGAACAAATTTAATGACACTTATCTTAAATATGTGAAGATTTAAAATAAAAGGAATTTCAAAAAAATACCAATATAGAAATAAATTTGATTGGTATAATTTGAGCTTCCAATGAGATTCTGGAAAATCATCATCTTTAATCTGTATTGGTACTAAGATAAAAAACATAAAGTCAATAGAATTGACAATATATTGGGATACTGAAATTGAATCTTGAATCACAATATGTTCAATTTCATGTATATTGTAGGAATACATACTTTCAGGAGATTTATTTGGTGTTAATCCTGGCACTAAATCAGATGACCTTACACGAGTTATAGAAATTGGAGGAGGAGAAGGAGATAGATGAGTGCCATTTGTATTTGAAGGATTGAACTGTAGGTTTTGTAAAGATTCGTCTTCGTCTTCGAATTCATTTTCATTTTGATTTTGATTTTGATTTTGATTTTGATTTTCATTTTGATTTTCATTTTCATATTCATTTTCACCCTCATCTACTTCTAAGGCATTTTCACCGAATTCAAAATGATTTGATTGAAATGGTGAAACGGAACGGAAACTACTGGTCGATGATAGATCTTCAACACTTGATAGTATTGATAAAGCCTGTACTATAGTGAAAGGCTCTTCCAAATGTTGATTATTGTGGATGTGATGATGAACAATCAACAATGGCTGGGTTTCATCATTTGATAATTTGTCTTCTTTATCAAAATAGCATAAAAATAAAATATATCCAATATAACATCCTACCATTATTATAGACTCAAGAAGAGTTATCATACCATCAGACATAATAAGAGAAAATATAAGAAGGATTATTAATACCCATAAAAAGTCAATAATCATCAGATGTTGTATTATTTTAATGGGAGCATTCAATATAATAATCATACCTAGAATTACTGTAAATGTTATAAACATAGATCCTACCAACTGTCCAATAACTAAATCAGAAGAACCATGAGATAAAGCAATATTATAATTTATAAAATCAGGAAATGTATTTGAAAGTGGAACAAGCATGAATCCTAAAATATTGTTGTTAATTTTAAGATTGTTGGCTAAATCATGTAAATTTTTAAAAACATAATTAGAAACAAGTATACTTAATGAAATTAGTATAATAGTTAAAAAAACTATGATGAAAAATGAAATTAATAATAAATAAACTATTGAAGGTGAAGAATTTGAACAATAATAAAATTTTGATATTATAAAGTAATTTGAATCACATTTATGTTTGATATATTCACAATCATTTGTAAAGTCTGAATGTTTTGATGGTAAATTACATTGTTGTTGATCAATTTCTGATATCAGAAATAAATAATTGATAGCTAAGGTTGGTTGCAACATGATAAGCAACACTGTTAAGATTAAGCCTCTATGCCTCCATTTTGGTATCATGGTTGCGAACTTTAACCTAAAGTGGTAAGCGAGTTAATAATATTTAATAATATAAATAGTTCACATATATTAAGAACATATACAGTCTTATAATTATAATAAAGTAATCGTATAATCTTTGTTTAGTTTTCATTATCAGAGCAATTTCAGGATCATTCCGTATATGCCCAAATAAGCATTCCTGCACACACCATACCTAAGGAATGTGTAATAGGAATTTTTGCCATATGTAATTTCTAACCTTCAGCTCTAATCTTTTCTAGTAGTGATATAGTTTAAAATTATTACATATTACAAATAAGTTCATTTCTAATAATTCTAATACAAATTTTAAATCTATGACTATGTGAACTAATTAAAAAATAAAAAATTAAAGTGAATAAATAATATGTACTATTTAAGTGGGCTATTAACAAGATCCATAGAGGGAATTATTATTATTTATAATTTATATTTAAATTGACTGTAATTATCTTTTGTTTCTAAAATCTCTTTAGCTATTTTAATATCAAGATTAATATCATCTATTAAAGCTTCTTTGGTAGTATAATTTAATTCTGGTCTTATATAGCCTAATACATTATATTTAACTGAAGCTCCATAAAAATCAGTATCAAATTTATGAATAATATGAACTTCAGCTGCTTTTTCTTTGTTATGATAAAATGGATTCCACCCAATTGACATTACCATTGGTAAAGCTGTTAATTCTTCTTTACATAGAGTACGTCCATGATTCACTTTAACTTGTTTACCATTTTGACGTATGAAAAGTTCATCCTCTTCTTGAGAATGAGGAAGAAGTTTACACCATCCATAATATATACCAGTATCAAGATCATTTAATTCTTTATTTATAGGAATATTAGCAGTAGGAATACCAAGTTCTGATGATCCTCTACCAAATCCACTAATAATTCTAGATTCTTGAGTTATTGGAAAGGGTGAAATAGGTTCTTCTGGAACTATGGTTTCTGGCCTAGTCATTATCTATGTTATGTGTATGTATAAATATATTTGTCTCTCTATAAATATGAAAAATTAGTCTTGATAACTGATTTCTTAGTAAGATAATGATGAGACATTTTCCATCAACGGAGAACGACACTGCGGGATAGATCAAATCCGAAATCAAAATATTGCGACATTTATTTGGAATTATGGGGCTCATGAACTTTCACTACTATCAGTATGAAAAAGACTGATTTTACCTTGAATAATGACAAGTCGATTATATATTAGGCAACACGATAGTAACTATATGAATTAGAGGAAAAAAGTAAACAAAATAGCGAACCTAAGATCGACATAATGTTTTTACAGTTTATATAATTTTATTATGGAGCAGACAGGATACAACAGCAATGCAAGTGCTACTATGTATGCAAGCTTAGAATCTTTCTTCTAATAAAGTTAATAAAGTAGCAGCATCCTTACCAAAAGCTCTGATACCTTGAGATAATTTTTCAGTAGCCATAGCATCTTCATTAAGAGCATATCTGAAAGCAGCTTCATCATCAACATAGGTAACCTTTTCAAAAGAGCTAGCCTTGGCAGAAGAGGCATCCAAAACTTGAGGAACTGGTTCAGAAGAGTTCAATAATTCTTCTAATAATTTTGGAGCAACAGTTAAGAAATCACAACCGGCTAAAGCTTTAATTTCTCCAGTATTTCTGAAAGAAGCACCCATAACAATAGTCTTATAACCGAATTTCTTATAGTAATTGTAAATATCTTTAACAGATTGAACACCTGGATCAGTTTCAGCAGTATATTCTTTACCAGTAGAAGCCTTATACCAATCTAAAATTCTACCAACGAATGGAGAAATTAAAGTGACACCAGCTTCAGCACAAGCAACAGCTTGAGCAAAAGAGAATAATAAAGTTAAGTTACAGTGAATACCGTGTTTAGCTTCTAATTCTCTAGCAGCTTGAATACCTTCCCAAGTAGAAGCAATTTTAATTAAAATTCTATCCTTGGAAATACCAATAGATTTATATAATTCAATTAATTCAAGAGCTTTCTTAATAGTAGCTTCTTTATCAAAAGATAATCTAGCATCAACTTCAGTTGAAACTCTTCCTGGGACAATGGATAAAATTTCTTTACCAAATTCAACCAATAATCTGTCTAAAGCAATAGAAGCCTTTTCAGCTTTGGTAGTACCTTTATCTTTAGCATATTCAATGGCAACATCAATAACTTTAGCATATTCAGCTTTCTTTGAAGCAGCTAAAATTAAAGATGGATTGGTAGTAGCATCTTGAGGAGTATATTTAGCAATTGATTCGAATTCTCCGGTATCGGTGACAATGACAGTACCGGTGGCTTTTAATTGTGCTAATGAATTGGAAGACATGTTTATATAGTTATGATTGGTATTAATTAATATATTAATATTATCAATTCAAAAAAAGAACTAAATTATAAAAGAAATAGTAAATTGAACGAATTGAAATGAATTTATGTGGAAATTTCTATATTTATGTCACATTGGTGGTTCTCGTGGGGGTTATTCAACCGAACGAAGGTCGCGACATCGTCAATAGTTTTTTCTTTTTATTACTAACAGGAGGGGGAGACATTGTCCAAAAGTTCGCGCGACATTCGCTTATAAAGTCTAGAATTTCTCATAGTTTATTAAGTTCTTACTAAATGATAATTATACAAAAGGATGATAGTAATCCATGACCCTATTTTAATTCCTTTTACATTTTTTTTTTACATATTTCTTACATATTAATTTATACAAGTAAAAATAACTAATACTAGAATGATTAAAATTAGTTCAGTTCATTCTTAATTGATAGTCATCTTAATTTGATTTTCTCAAAACTTGGATCTAGCTTCACTATTGTACCCAAAAAAAAGTATTAAGTATGCGGAATTGATACAATTTTGAAGGTCTAAGCGTATGAAGGGTCTCATAAAAATCTTGAATTGGAAAGGTGCAACCTAAATGATTTGACACATTAATTATGAATGAATAACGACTATTAATTATGAATCAATAACGACTATTAATATAACCTATATTTACTTAAATTAACATTTTTTTTAGCATTACACAATTTTTTTTTTATCTAAGCTTACTATTTCTGCTACGGAATTGGTGGGTGAGTGACCAACAAATTATTCTCTATGGCTGCAACAAAAGTTAGTCTACTTTTAATTAAATTAAGGTAAATTTAATCACAGATAGGTGCATAGATCTTGATCCCCCAATATTCTTCCAATTTGACGTAAATATTAATGACAAGGTGATTTAATTCAAGTCATTATTATGTCAAGGCAATTTTTGGAAACGTTGCTTATTGTTGAGATTGCAACACAGTGTAAAAAGTTCCATAGCTGGCTTTAATTGCTAAGCGAGGAATATGAATTTTTATGTCACTAATGAAGCTTATAAATGCTTATTTTGATGTTTCTTTTTATCATTTAGTTCTCTATTGTTTACTTTCTATAATGGAGATGTATCGTAGTTAACCCCGAACATTTTCCCAAGTATATTAATAGTGATGAATAAGATTTACCCCAGAGCATCCTGCACAAAACTGTTCCGCCAAAGCCGCCTAAAAAGGCAAACGTATCAACAGCAAGCAGCACAAGACTGAAATATCTAATCGATGAGCTTGCTATTCGAATTAATTTATGGTTCAATAGTAAACCTGCTCAATATATATTCATGAAGAAAGTTCTTAGCTCATATACTCGAACTTTGAAATATAATTTAAAAAATGGGGATAACAAAAAGATTATATATTCGTGCTGGAACTAGTTATGACTTAAATGACAAATTTCAAATTGTTCCTGTTAATACAAACAAACCTATAACAATTGATTCAGAAATAGGAACTTTTCAACTTCTTATCAATATTAAAAATTTCGATGGATCCAAACCTCATCTTGATAATAGTCTTTATAATGTTGGAGATAAAACTCTTTTGAATAAACAGCCTGTAGAAGAGAATAATGTTATTTCTGCATTACCTAATGATATTCAACCAAATTTACGTATAGATATTATATTTAAACCAAAAATCCCTATTGAAGGTCTGAGATTAATTTTTGGTAATGATTTAACTATACCAATAAGAGATTATGTACCTACAACTATATTATCAGCAGGATTGAAATTTTTTACTTGGTTTATTAATAAAACGGTCAAAGGTGATTTATATAATGATAAGCCCTATCTTTATGGATTAGCACTTAATACATTTACAAATATGTCAATTGTTGATGATGATGAAGATATAACAGCAATTGAAGAAAATATATTATCAGAAGATAATGAAGAAGATGAAGGAGAAAATGAGACTAAGAACCCATTAAAACTTCTTAAAAAGAAACAAAGCCATAGAAAACATCAAATAGTTGATAGATTAAATCATAAGGAAAATTTATCAAGTAATACTGATAATACGCTTGATATTCCTGATAATTCATTAGATAGAATTAAGTATTTCACAAATTTTGAGAATTGCCAAGAATTTATTTTTAATGATGAGCATTCCAAATCGTATTTCTTACAATTTGATACTTCATTTGTTAAAATGGCAGATTCAAAGTATGCTGTTAGCATTCCTACATATGGTAATAAGACATTTGATATTAATGTTTCAAGTCTTACCAATGAAATCCTCAATAATTTTAATTGGGTCATAAAGCAAGATGGTTATGATGGTGTTGATCATGGTAAATTAGGATTACTAGTTAATTTTGCATTATTAGATGAAGAAGATTAGTTTATGTTTGTTATTACTTACATAACTAAAGCCGTATATTTGTAATATATGTATTTATTTTAATTTAATTTAATTTATTTAATTTAATTTAATTTTTAATTTGATTTAGTTTAATATGTTGATTTCTTCCATATCGGGAAATAAAGCGTGAGCCGCACCGTGCCTCATGTCTCATGTCGCACGACATGATTCATGCCTCATCACTAAAAATAAACAACCATATCAAAAAGCAGTCACAACTATCACACCCTATTTAGGAATTACTGCAAATTATCATTACCTACCCCAGATTTCCGTTTAGGGTATAATGTCAGAACACATTTCTGACTACACAAATAATCATAACGATGAAGCTGATGTAGACCTCAATGATGTCATTGCCAACTCCCTTTCATCCCTAACAAATAATAATAACAATAATAATAATAATCATAATAATAATGATAAACTGGAACATAACCCTGATGAACAAATGTTGCAACCAAATGCGGAGACAGATACACACAACCCACACCAACACCATGAAGATATTGACTTAGAGAGTGCTATAAATAATGCATTTGACCAATTCGATATGACCTCGTTTGCCAATGATGCACATTCCGATAATTATAATGAGGATAATAATAGTAATAATAATAATAATAATAACATTAATAATATTAATAATACTAATACTAATACTAATACCAATAGCAATAATGATAGTAATGATGATAATGAAAATAATATACACAATACACATACCAATGGTAATAATAATGATACACAGATTTTTGATCATCATGATGATCAGTCACAAAGTGACCAATTCAATCTTGACGATGCTATTGGGAAAGCATTCGAGAATGCCTTAGAGCAACATCAGCAGGAGGAAATACAAGAACAAGATGAAGTGAAGGAACATGAACATGAACATGAACATGAACATGAACATGAACATGAACATGAACATGAACATGAACATGAACATGAACATGAACATGAACATGAACATGAACATGAACATGAACAGGAACAGGAACAGGAGCATGAAGTAGAGCCAAAATCAAATATACAGACCAATCTAGATGATGATATTGGTAAAGCATTTGAAAATGCATTACATAGCTTTGGTGAGCCTGATGTTAGGGAATCATCAAAGACAAACACTAACGAATCCGTGAATGAATTAAACTTGGATGCTGCAATTGAAAGTGCCTTTGATAATGTTCTACATAGTGAACATACAAGTACTAGTCCAGCACAGGATAAGCCCGATGAATCAAAATATTTAGATGATGAAATAAGTAAAGCTTTCGATAATGCTATTAAAGAAAATGATTCAACTATACCTCAAGAAAGTTCAGACAATGTACATCTTGAAGATACCATTGGACAAGCTTTGGAGTCTGCCATAGTAGAAGATCAACACAATTCTAAGGAAAGTAGTCACGATAATCATGATGATTCTAACTTGGATGATGCTATTGGTATGGCATTTGCAAATGCAATGAAAGAGTCTGAACCGGCGGAGTCGTCACTGAATGATAATAAGATCATAGATAAATCAGAATCAGTCCATGATGAAACTAATCAAGAACCAGAACAAGCAGAACAACCAGAACAACCAGAACATGAATCCCATAAGGACTTGAGTTTGGATGAAGCCATAGGAAGTGCATTCAAGGATGTATTTTCTCAACAATCGAAAGATGTATCTACTTCTGAGCAGGTTGAAGAAGAGAAGGCACAAGATGATGATGCTCTAGAGAATGCTATTGGTAATGCATTTAACCATATATTCCATAAAGACGAAGCTGTACAGTCTAATCAAGAGGAATCTAAACAAGTAGAATCACATGAAGCTAAAGAACAACAACGTGAAGTTTCTGATGATGATGATTTAGATCTTAATGAAGCCATTGGTAATGCTTTTAAAACTTTATTACCAGAACAACAAAGTACTGAATCTTCAAAGGATACCACTGCTAAAGTGGATAATGATGATGATTTAGATTTAGAGAATGCAATAGGAGCCGCATTTGAATCAATAAATCAATCAACTACTTTCCATTCACAAGAAGAAGAGGATAAACCCGTAAATGAAGATGAATTGAGTGCTATAATTTCAGCCTCATTTCAACAAGCAATTGCCACTGGATCAGGTACTGGATCAGGTGCTGGTTCTCAACCAGTTTCAACCAGTAAATCAGGACAATACTCAAATTCTGATCTAGTACATGCACCAGCATCCAGAAAGAATGAAATCCCATTTGATGTATCTAGTTTAGTTCAAACATTAGTTAACCAAATGGCTAATCAAGATGATTTTACTGATACCCCTACGACCAGATTACCTATTTCAGAAGATATAATTCAAGAATTAGCCGCAGAAATTACTAATCAAGTTCAATATCATTTAGCCGAAAATGAAACTGCTAAGAAATCTTCAAATGTATCATCATTACCACAAATTGCTGATAATGTATTAGAACATTTTCAACAAGAAGCTCATAAAGAAGAAGTAGCACGTAGAAGAAATGAATCTAAGAAGAAGTCAATAAGTAATACTATTGGTAATGGTAATGGTAATGTTTCTAAACCTTTAACTAAGGAAAAAGATACACATACAAATGATTTAGAACTGTTACAAATGAGTGATATCTTACTGAATGCTTTTAAAATGGCTATGGAAAATCCTCAAGAATTATTGACTGATTTAGATACTGAAGATACTATAGATACCAATAGAGGAAGTTCAATTAATTCCGAACCAGAACCAGAACCTGAATCTACTGGTTCATCATCTAAACCTTTAGTGACTGTACCATATTCTTCATCTACTGCTAGATTTTTAGAAACATTAAATCGATCATCATCCATTGATCTTGATGGGAAACAACCACCACCATCTAAAAAATCATTATCTATTGCTGAAACTTTAGCACTTCATAGATCAGCCATGTCTACTGGAGCTAAAGCATTTTCAACAGGAGGAGTATCTACAGAAACAAATAAAGGTTCATTATATGATTATGGAGCATTAAATAGTCAAATCTCTCAAGCTTTAAGTTCAATAACTTCAAGAATTAATAATTCTACTGGATCTAATGAAAATTTATTAAGTGTAATTAGACAAATGACTAATTCATTTACTACGGGATTTCAACCAACATTAACAGATTCATCATCATCATCAAATAATTTAAATGCTTCAGAAATTATTCAAAGTTATAAAGATAAACCTGAAAAGGATACCATTATAAATTCTTTATTACTTGCTAAGAAATATTTATATGATCAAAGTGAAATTAGAATTCCTGATGCCCAAAGTAATTCATTGGCTGCAAAATTACTTGATAATGTATTAAATCAATTTGATACATCAAAGATTGATCCTAATTTAACTAATTCATCATTAAATTCATTTTCAGCTAATCGAGCTCCAAATATTAGAAATGAATTTATTTCAAGTATTGGTAAATCAGTTATATCAGCAATATCGAATTTTTCACCAAATTTTAGAAGAAATGGTAATGATAAACCTCCCATTGATTCACCCGAATATAAAGAAAAAATTAGAATTGATAATCGAGAAAGAAAGAAGAAATGGAGAGAAGAAAATTCAGATAGAAATAAAGATAATGATTTAAGATCAAGAGTTTTAAAGCGGGCAAGTGCAATGTTTGGAGAAACTGATAGTGTAGAAAAGAAAGCTTGGGCAGAAGAAGAATTTAATAGAAGAAGAGATAGAAGAATTGCCAAAGAGGAAAAAAGAGAGCATGATAAAGTTCAAGGTAATCTATCTCAAGATAAAATCTTTACTAAGGGTAAAGAAACAGGAACAGGAACTGGAACTGGATCTAAATTAGCCATGGATGAAGATCTTTCTAAACCTGTAACTGATATATTTAATATGGTTTCAAGTGCAACTTATCGAGAAAATCCTGAAGCTGCCTTAGCAGCTACGGCTGCTGCAACAGCTACCGTGGCAGCTATGTATGCTGATAGAAATCAAAATGTCACCTATAAACAAGTTGAATCTGCTGTGGGATCTATTATAATGAATTTAATGGAATCATCGAATTCATTAGAATTAAATGATCGACTTTCAAGTCTTTCTAAGGGAATCTCATCTAATTTCCAATTCACTAGATCTCAATCTCCTAATCATCAACATTCAAGATCTATGACTTCTGGTTCGAGTAGTTCAACATCCACCAGCACCACCACTTCTTCTTCAACTAATGGAGGTATATTAAATAGAATATCTTCATCAGTTAGAGACGTAGCCAATGCCGGTTATGAATCATTACAAAATTTCCGGAATTTAAATATTCAAGAAAAGAGGAAATCAGATATTCCATTAAGTAATGAACCTAAACGATCTAAACTTATGACTGATGTTGAAGCTTTAGTTTCTGAACGAGATTCATTTAGTAAGATTGCCTCTAATTTAGATCAAATGAGAAGTTCATTGGCTACGGGTTCAGCCTCTCATTTATGGGGCTCTGTTAATACACTTCGAATGCCTCTGTATAGAAAGGCCACTGATCCATCATCATCATTATCTACTGCTACTACTACTACTACTACTAAACCCAATACTGGTGATAATTCAACTATTAAACTTGAATATTCGACATTATCATTACCCACCTCCTCACCATTTATTTCAAATAAGATTCATACTGGAACTATAACCAATACTAATGGAATTTCTTCTGGTTTAAGAAGACCTGGTAGTTTTCAAAAACCAGTAGCTAAAACTGATAGAGCTAAGGGGAAAAGTTTAGGATTTCCTAAATTATATTCTTCATCTACATAAATCAAATCAAATCAAATCAATTCAAACCAATTCAATTCAATTCAATTCAATTCAATTCAATTCAATAACTATTAATTAAATAGAATCAATTAATTAAATAGAATCAATTAATATATTAATTTATTATTAAATTTAAATATCTATAATGGTTCAGTTTCTTTAACTAACCAATTATAAGCTCTTTTATCACTCATTTCTAATAATTTCTCAGCAAAGTCTTGTTTAACACTCTTATGATATTCATTAATCCAATTAATTTCAACTGGTGATAATAAATTTGTATCAATTAATTTTCTACAAAATGGTACTTTAGTTAAATACCCAAATCCTAAAAAGTTATTACCACTTCTTGTTTTACCAAATTCATCACTACATTCAATAATTTCTAATTCACTTTCAATTCTAAATCCAACTTCTCCATCAACATAATATCCTGGTTCATCAGTAAGAATTCCTCCTGGTTTATAAACATCAATTTGACTTGGTCCTCCTGTAGTAGTCAGAATTGATAATGGTCCTTCATGAACATTACCAAAACTTCCAACTCCATGTCCTGTACCATGATTAAAATCTAATCCTTCATTCCATAATGGTTGTCTTGCATATCCATCTAAAATACTTCCTGTTGTTTTAGAATTGGGAGGAAATTTTGCCATTGCAACTGCTAAATGTCCCTTTAAAACTAATGTATAATATTTTTTATATCTATCATTAAGTCCATCAAATCCAAATTTATAAGTTCTTGTAATATCAGTTGTACCTTCTAAATAATGAGCTCCTGAATCTATAAGATAAATTTGTTTTGGATCAATAATTGAATTATCATCCTTTGTTGGTGCATAATGAATAATTGCTGCATTTGGTCCAGTTGATGAAATAGTTTCATAAGATAATCCTTTAAAATTAGGTAATTTAGATCTAATTGAATATATTTTACAGGCCACATCATATTCTGAAAGTTTACGTTTTTTATTAACTAATTGATGATTTAACCATGATGAAAATAATATAAATGCTAATGAATCCTTATATTGAGCTATTTTAGCATTAAATAATTCCGTTGAATTTTTAAATATTTTCATATTTGATATAATAGATTCATGAATAATTGAATTTTTACCAATTGATTGTGGTAAAGAATCAAATAAAGCAAAAGTAGTAGATTCTTTATTTGGTAAAATAAATGATAAATTTGGATTTTCAATTGTAACTTTTAAGTCTGATAAATCAGGATAAAATTCTTCATAAGATTTAATTTGTAAACCTTCAATACTTGATAAATAATTATGTAATTCCGGTGATCCCTTATCAATTTTAATTTTATTAATATATAAAATTACCGAATTTAAAGTTATAATTGAATAAGAAAAAAAAGTTGGATTAAATGGTATATCATAATCAGATCTTAAATTAAATAACCAAGCAATATCATCTAAAGCAGTTACAATTAAATGAGTACTTGAATATTTTGAAGATTTTAATAAATCTCTAATTTCTCGTAATTTATCATTAGTATGTTTACCAGAATATTTTAAATCTAAATGATAAATTGGTTCTAAAGATCTTGAAGGTTTTTCAAATCCCCAAACTTGATCAATTAAATTAATTTCATATAATGGTTTAAATTCAAATTTACTACGATAATTTAATAATCTAACTCGATTAAAATATTCTCCAATACTTAAACTTAATAATCTTGGATCACAAGAAATTACATTACTAAATTCATTTTTAATAGCCTTTTCAATAGCAAATTTATTCCAAGTAGGATTTGATGGTATACCTTGTTTTAATAATTTCCAATATCTTGAATCTAATTGCTTTTCTGCTTGTAAGAAATATCTTCCATCTGTTGATAAAGCTGCTTCACCAGTTAAATTCTCTTCATCATCAAGAGTTACAACGGCAATACCTGCACTTCCAGTAAATCCAGATATATATTCTCGACGTTTATCAGCCAATGCAGTATATTCCGATTGATGTTCATCTTCTGATGGAATAATATAAACTCCAATATTATATTTCTTCATTAATTTTCTTAATTCAGTTAATTTATCCCCCTGACTTAATTTAGATACTCCTAAAGTAATTGGATTAGTAATATAAGGTAAATCTGGTAATATTTCATCATCATCTGAATAATTAATTACTTCTTCATCATCTCCAATAATTGTTTCAGCCAATTGTCTAGTTAATTGAGGTAAACATTGAAATGGTTTACTTAATAAACAACTAAATGACGGACATGTTATAGTAGAAATTTCTGATTCAGACGCTAATGGTCGTTTACGATTTATACTTAATAATGGTTCCTTTTCCGACATATAAGCCATAGTAAGAGTTAGTTAATTAAAAGTAAGTAAGAAGTAAGAAGTAAGTAATAACTGAGTAAGTAGAGAGTAAGTAGAATGACGGGCATTTAAAGGGACCAATTTATCGTGAGGCTCTATTTCTATTTTTCTGGCGATAACGGATCACGATACCGCACTATCGGTTGGTAGTACCGGGCTTAAGCTAAATTAGTTACGACTACAATTGTACAATTAATAAAAGGATATAATTTGATAGACTACGTACTCATAAGTATGATTGAAGATGGAACCCACATGTGTACTCCCTAAACACGAGAAAGTATTATTAGTTAGTATTTACCTAGATATTTATATAGTAACCTTATATAGGTATGTTATGTTAGAAATTTTGGCATAGTTAACAAATAGCTTACAAATATCGACCCTTATCAGTCTTTTGCAAGTACCATATACAAAAGCTTTCAAAACTCACGTAAAAGTATATCACATAGTAAGAGCGGTTTAGTCATAAAGTTAGTAAATCCTAAAAGTTAGCATTGCCAAATTCGCTTTGGCTGTTAGTATCTATCGATATAGTGACGAACTATACTGCTATAAATATCAAACTTTCTAATACCATTATCAACATGCAATAAAAAATTTGCTTGTCTTGACAAAAATATCGAAACTTCCTTAAAACTTTGGAAGGAAAGATAAAGAAAGTGAACTATATATACATTAGTTATATGGTATGTTTACAAAATTTATTTATAACGAGTCGTGCGACATTTCTCCCATCCCCCACGACATATTCACCACATAAATAAAACGCGTCAATAGTAAATAGTAAATACTAAAATACTTCATACTAAATAACCAGTAACTCATAGAAACCAGCAGTATGGGGAGATTAGTTGGATTGGAATTACATAACTTCAAGTCCTATAAAGGTACTGCGCGTATTGGATTTGGAACATCATATTTTACTTCCATAATTGGACCTAATGGAGCAGGGAAATCAAATATGATGGATGCCATATCCTTTGTACTTGGAGTTAAATCATCTCATTTACGATCTCAAAATTTAAAAGAATTGATTTATCGAGGTAGAAAGATTAATTCCAATAACCTGGAAACCAATTCTTTAAGTTCTGATGAAGATCCAATTAATGCTTATGTTATGGCAGTATATGAAAAGGATGATGGAGAAATTATAAAATTAAAACGTACTATATCTTCCAATGGAATTGGAGATTATAAAATTAATGATTTATCAGTGACAGCATTAAATTATTCTATGGTATTAAAATCTGAAAATATCTTAATTAAAGCAAGAAATTTCTTAGTATTTCAAGGTGATGTAGAACAAATAGCTTCACAATCACCACAAGATTTAACTAAATTAATTGAAAATATTAGTGGATCTATTGATTATATAAAGGAATATGATCAATTAAAGGAAGAATATGAAAAATCTCATGAATATTCCAATTCAGTATTTTCAAGAAAGAGAAATTTAAATTCCGAATCAAAACAATATAAAGTTCAATTAGCAGAACAAGAAGAATTTGAAGAAAAATTAATTAAAAAGACTGATACAATAAAGAATATTAATCTTTATAAATTATATCATAATGAAAAGAAACATGAAGAAATCTTACAAGAAATTAATTTAAAAAATCATCAATTTAATGATATAAAGAAGCAATTAATTAGTGAACAAAAATTATTTACTAAAGCAGCTGCTGATTATTCAAAACAAATAACTGAATCTAAACGTCAAGAAAAATTTATAGATGAATTATCTACTAAAATTGAATCGACTAAACGAGATTTAATTCCTATAGAAGCTTCTAAAAGATCTACTACTATTAAAGTTAATTCTTATAAATCTAAAATTAAAGATTTACAAATTGATTTAAATCGTCAAAATGATCGAGTTATTATTAATGAAAGACAACTTCGAGAAGCTAAAAGATTATTTAATGAATTTCAAGATCGAACATTTTCTTCAATTCAATCTTCAGTAACTATTGAAGGTCAAAGAGAATATGAAGAATTACGTAATAAATTTTTATCATCTGATGGTTCAAAATTAGAAGAAGAAATTTCACTTTTATTAAATGATAAAGAATCAATTTTAAATAGTATAAATAATTCAGAAATTCAAAAATCAAATTCAATTAATAGAATTAATGAATTAGAATCAAATATTAATACTGATTTAAAATCTCGACTTGGCGATATAAATCAAGAAATTAATGATATACTTAGTCAAAGACAAGAAAAATTTGATTTTAGAAGTAAACTTATAAAGGCTAAAGATGAATATAAATATGAAGAATTACAAATAAATACTCAATTAAGAGATGTATTAATAAAACTTGATGAATTATCATATCAACAACGAGAATCAAATAAACAAAAAAGATTACGAGAAAATGTTTCAACTTTAAAACGTCTTTTTCCAGAAGGATCAATTAAGGGAATTTTATATGAATTAGTAAGACCAATTCAACATAAATATGAAGGAGCATTACTGACAGTTTTAGGAAGAAATTTCGATAGTGTTATTGTTGAAACTCTGACAATTGCTTATAAATGTATTGAAATTTTAAAGGAAAGAAGATTAGGAGTTATTAGTTTTATTCCATTAGATAATATTATTAATGATACTATTAATTTAAATTATTTAAGAAGTATTCATCCTGGTGCTCAACCAGCTATTGATATTATTGAATATGAAGATAAACTGTTAGAACAAGCCATTAATTATGTTATGGGAGATACACTTGTAGTTAATAATATTAATATTGCTCGAGAATTAAAATGGTCAAATACAAGAAATCTTGATAATCGAATTGTAACATTAGATGGATCAGTTATTCATAAATCTGGTTTAATGACTGGTGGACAACAAGATCAAAAATCTCAAGCCAGTATTAATTGGGATAAAAATGAATTTAATAATCTTACCATATTAAAGGATGATTTAGCTGATAAATTATCAAGATTACATGAAAAATCTCCAAAAGATATTGAAATAAATCTTTTAGCTGAAGAAATAAGTCGACTTGATGATAAAATGCCAGTATTAAGAAATCAAAAATTAAATATTGAAAGAATTATTAATGATCGAGAATCAGATATAAAATTTCTTAAAGATCAATGTCATGGATTTGATTCTAAAATTCTTGAAAAGAAGAAACAAATTACTAATATTAGTAATAAAATTGAAGATATTCAAATTAATATGAAAACTCTTCAACAAGATATTTATGGAGAATTTTGTAATAAATATGGATTTAAAAATGGAATTACTGATTATGAAGATTTACATGGATCAAGTTTAAGAATTAGAGCTAAAGAAAGATCTCAATTTACTAGATCTATAACTACTTTAACTAATAAACTTAATTTTGAAAAGGAAGCCGTTAATTCAACTAATGAAAGAATAAATCAATTACAAAATGAATTATTAATCTCTGAAAAGGATTTAGAAATATTTATTAAATCTAAACGAGAATTAGAAGAAAGTATTGATTCAATGGAAGCAGAACTTGAAATATTAAAATCTGAACATGAAGAATTTGTAAAATCAATTCAATCACAACAAAAATATTCTCGATCTTTAGAAACTTCAGTACAAGATTTTGAAAGTCAAATTGATAGTATTAATAAATCAATTACTGGATTAGAAGAAACTTTATTAAAAATTGATAATGAAAGAGTTAATTATCTTAAGAATTGTAAAATTCAAAGTATTAATATTCCATTAAAAGATGGATTATTAGAATCTATATCTATTGGAGAAAATATTGAAGATTTAATGAAAGAAGTTTATGAAATTGAAATTGATTATTCTTTATTACCTAAGAAATATCAAGAAAATTTTAGTTCAAGAATTGAAGCAGAATTAGAAGCAGAATTAGAAGAAATTATTAATCAACTTGAAAAACTTACACCTAATCTTAAAGCCGTAGATCGATTAAATGAAATTGAAAATAAATTAAAAGATTTTGATCGAGATTATACAATGGCAAGACAACAAGAACGTAAAATATTTGAAAAATTTCAAGAAATTAGAAATAAAAGATATGATAAATTTCTTGATGCATTTAATCATATATCTAATCAAATTGATAATATTTATAAAGAACTTACTAAATCTCGTACATCACCAGTTGGAGGTTCAGCATATCTTACATTAGAAGATGAAGAAGAACCATATAATTCAGGAATTAAATATCATGCTATGCCACCAATGAAAAGATTTAGAGATATGGAATTTTTATCAGGAGGTGAAAAGACCATGGCAGCTTTAGCATTATTATTTGCAATTCATTCATATCAACCTTCACCATTTTTCGTTCTTGATGAAATTGATGCAGCTCTTGATAATTCAAATGTTAGTAAGATTGCAAATTATATTCGGAAATATGCTGGTCCAAATTTTCAATTCATTGTAATTTCTTTAAAGAATTCATTATTTGAAAGATCTGATGCTTTGGTAGGAATATATAGAGAACAAAGACAGAATAGTTCAAGAACTGTTACTTTAGATTTAACGGAATATTCCGAATCTGTCTCTGTAATTTAGTTATTTTATGAGTTAGTGTATATGCAATAAATTGGATGCAAATTGCCTATTCTGGTCGCATCTCATTATTTTTTTGTTGTTATTTTATTTATTTTTTTTTAGTTTTTTTAATTTTTTTAATTTTTCACTCTCTAACTACATCTACTAAGAAGTACCCTAATGTTACGACCAGTAAGAAGGTTAGTGGTACTGTGTAGAGGGTGTGTGGAGACTCGAAGGGGTATTGTGTTGAGGCCGAAGTACAAAACTAACCCGAAGCCTATACCGAAACCTATACAGACACCTATACAGACACCTATACCAACACCACCACCAATATCAATATCTAAACCCAATACTACCACTAACAATACTACCAACAATACTACTACTAACAATACAACTGCCAAAACCATTACTACTATCAATACCGATCCAAAAGTACTTAATAAAAATGCTACTAAAGCATTAAGAAAAGCTCTTAAAGGCAAAGTCAAATCTGCTAAAGGTGAAGCCAGTCCTAATAATATACTTCATTTAGAAATTCAACAAGCTTTAAAACTAGCCAATATTGAATTATCAAATGTTCGTAATCAAAATTCAATCCTTAATAAATTTATGTTTTCAACAGATCGACCTCAAGCCATAGTTGATTTAGATATTATATATCATACATCGGAAGGGGAAGGATTAGGAATAATTCCTAAAAGTCAATATGCTTCTTCAATAGTTGAACCAGATGAAGATCTTGATAATCAATTTACAGTAGTTAAAGTTCCAAAAACTTTAGTAGGTGATAAAGTTAAAGTATTATTATTTATGCATCATTTATATCATGCAGAAAGTAAATTACTTGAAATAATTAAACCAAGTCCTCAAAGAAATGATGATCTAATATTATGTAATAAATTTAAAACTTGTTCTGGTTGTCATTTACAAATGTTAAGTCATGAAGATCAAATAAATTTCAAATTTCAAACGATGAAGAGAGCCTATGAATTCTTTTTCCCAAATTTTAATAAATTAAATTTTAAACCAGTCATTGAATCTCCTAAACAATATGGTTATAGATCAAAACTTACTCCTCATTATACTATTCCTAAACCAGATATTGGACAAACTATTCCTATTGGTTATAATGATATAAATGTTCCTGGAGTTATTTTAGATGTAGATGAATGTCCAATTGGATCGCCTACTATAAATGATAGACTCAAAATTGAAAGATTAAGAATTCAACAAGAACGTCCTGGTAAACCAGGTAAAAGTTATACTTTATTATTACGAGATAGTGTTAAATTAAATAATAAAACTGGAGAATATTATAATGTATGTCTTACTGATGAAGATCCAGTAATTACTGAGAAAGTTGAAAATCATGTATATCAATTTAATACTTCAGGATTTTTTCAAAATAATCCCGAAATATTACCTTCAGTACTTAATTTCATGAGACATCATATTGATTCAACAGGATATACTTATAAATATTTGATTGATACTTATTGTGGAGTTGGATTCTTTGGTATTGCCCTTTCTAATACAATTAATGAACATGGTAAAATCTTTGGTATTGAAGTTGCAAAAACTGCCATAGAATGGGCTACTAAAAATGCAAAATTAAATTCTATTCCAATTCCTCAAAGAATTGAATTTATTCTGGGATCATCAGAAATGATATTTGAAAGTCCAAATTTTAAAAATTCAGGTATTAAAGGTCCAGAATCTATTGTTATAATGGATCCATCTAGAAGAGGTTCTAATGAACTGTTTATGAGACAATTATTAGCATTTAAACCAAGATTAATCATTTATGTTAGTTGTAATGTATTTACTCAAGCTCGAGATTTAGCCTTATTTGAAGAATATCAAAAGTATTCCGATACAAAGTATAAAATTAAAGAGATTGCTGGGTTTGATTTCTTTCCTCAAACTAAACATGTTGAAACAATAGCAGTATTAGAATTACAAGATTAATAAAAATATAGAATATACTTTTACTTCTATTATGTCCATAGTTAATTAATTATACATGTATATATATATATATATACTTATTTTTTAGTTTTAATTACCCTTTGAAGTAATAAATTCTTCAATAATATCACTTAATGCTCTAACCCCCCAATCTATTCTATGTTTCTGTTTCTTACCAGAAATAATATTACTATTCTTAACTTTTTGTTGCGAAAAATATTGAATACCCCTTAAAAGCGTTGTTTGATCTCTTGCCTTCATAATTATTTCAATAAGTTTTCTATCATCATATTTATAATCTGAATGATTAGATTTAGATTTAGATTTAGATAATCCGGTACCAATAGAATTAACTTGAGATTTTTTTCCAATAATATCTAAAAATGTTACAAATAATACTTCCATAAATAAGACTGTATCACTTGATGCTGTTAAAAAATTTATAGTTCTTAATAAATGAATTGGTAAAGCTTCTTCAGCAATTAAATAACCAAAAAATCTCCCTAAATTTAATACTCGTTTTAATTTAGTATCACTATTATCTCCACTATAATCAAATCCAAGTCCTTCAAGTTCATCTTCATCTTTTTCATTTGATCCTTCAAAATCTTTTAATAAATCCCAAAGCATAAATTGAAATGTCTTTCTATAATTATGACTATCACATAATTTTTTTGCTAATAATCCATAATATGGATTCCAAGCTGGTTCAACTCCAGTACAATGAATTAATACTCGAGGAATTTCTCGTTCTTGGGATCTCTTTAAGGCTAATTTATCAAGTTTTGTTAACGCATCAATATAATCATTAGCTGACATAATTGAAATAAATATAGCTCTTCTAATATCAGTATTCATCCTTTGAGATCTAGCTAATTCCATCCAATTTGGTTCTGCATTATCTAATATATCATTTAATACTGCTTCATTAACATTCTTTTCTAATTCACCTTCAACTTCATCTAATCCCTTCCATGCAGATCCAACAAGCCACCATTTACCTCTTGATTTAATATTTCGAATATCATTTAATGATACTCTAATTGAATCTCCATATTTATTATTATTAATTCCTCCTAAAAATTTCTTTAATCTAATACTTAATTGATGATAACTTTCATCAATTGTCTTTAATTTATTTTGTTTTAATGAATTAATTGTTTCAATTAAAAAATCCATTCTAGCTGACATTTCTTGTTTAGGAATTTGTTGAACTTTATTATTAATCATAAGAATTATTTCCTTTAATGCTGTTGGATCATCTGATCTCATTTGATTTCCTGAATTACGAATTAATCTTAATAATAATTCAGAATTAGATTCATTTAATTTATTAATTAATTCTTTAATTATATCATATAATAATTTAGATGAAACAAGTTGAAATAAATATACTGATGATAATAATGATATTATATTTGATGCTTGTTTATCCTTATTTGAATCTTGAGAAAATTCTTCAAATTTTTCAACTAACAGTTGAATAAAGTATGCTCCAAATTCCACTCCTTGTAATCGATAAAGGGCGACAATAACTACGGCATGAAGGTAAACAAAATTCTCAAGTAATCTACCTTGTTGAATAATATTATCTAATATAGTATTGGTTAATTCTTCATTAACTGTATGTCTTGGATTAGATAAAAATAATTGATTTAAATCATTAACAATAGTTCCAATATTGGCTTCAGATAATTTATTCAATGGACCTTTAATTGATCTTCTTAAATTAACAATCTCTTCTGATACTCCCTCACCTTCAGCTGCGAGCTTTCTACGTAATGCGGGTGGAATATATCTAGTCGATGAGGATTTCTCTTCCTCTTGTTCTTGTTCTTCCTCTTCTTCACCCTCTGAAGAATTATCATTGGTTGGTGCAACATATGGGTTCTCTCTAGTATTTGAATCTGAATCTGAATCTGAACCAAAATCATCTTCATCTCCCGATATATGGTTAATATCATCACTATAGTTTTCTTCATCTGAACCTCCAAAATCCAAATCAAGTCCATCTAATAATCCTCCAATATCATCTTCATCGTCAAGTTTAGATAATTTACCCTTCTTACCATTTTTAATACCTAACTTTTTAGCATAATAATCTATATCTTCTTCATCTCTGGCAAGTAATTCTTGTTCTTGAGCTGAAATAATTCGATCAGGTTTATCTTCAGATTTAGAATTCTTCTTAGATGCTTTTGCCTTAGCTTCTTTGATAGCCTTTAATTTAGCCAAGGGATCTGCTTCATAGTCGGAATTTTCTTCTTCATTGTCAGAGTTCTCATCATCCTCAAACCCTCCAAATTCTTCATCCTCTTCCTCTTCTTCCTCATCATCATCGATAAGGTCTTCGTCGTCATCAGAAAACTCATCATCTTCGAGTTCGTCTTCCTTGACTATTTTAATGTCTGACACTTTACCGTTTTTCTTTGCTTTTAATGCTGCTAATGCAGCCAATGGATCAGCTACATAATCATCTTCTTCTTCCTCCTCCTCTTCTTCCTCTTCTTCTTCTTCTTCTTCTTCCTCCTCCTGTTCTTCCTCATTATCGATTTCTTCACTGATATCATCGTCACTCAAATCATCCTCCTTCACAATTCTAATTTCAGAAACTTCGTGACTATTTTTCTTTGCTTTTAATGCTTTTAATGCTTTTAATGCAGCCATAGGATCTTCTTCTTCTTCTTCATTATCTTCTTCATCAAAATCTGAAAAATCTGAAATATCCTCATCTTCTTCCAATTCATCTTCTTTGACGACTCTTATTGATTCTTCTTTCTTATTCTCTTTCTTTTTCGATTTCAATTCCTTTAATGCGGTTAAGGGATCCTTTTTAGCTTCCTTTAAGGCTTTAAGTTTAGCTAATGGATCATCTTCATTATGCTTGACTCCATTAGAATTATGATGTTTTTTCCCATTTTCAACTTTTGAAGGTTTCCCATTGGACTTCTTTTGCTTCTTGGATTGTCTCTCTTGTTTTCTTCTATCTTTTCTAGAAAGTTGAGGTTCTTTTCTTTTCTTACTTGTAGATGTAAATTGATTATATCTAGCTTCATCTCCAACATATTCTCCCTTATCTTCCCTTGTTTTGATCTGATCTAAAAGCAGACCAGGAAGTCGTATAGCATGAGTCTCGCCTTCTTCTCCTCTATCCTTTCCATACTTTCTAGCCATCGTTAATTACAATTTATTGACCATTAATTATATATTTAAATTAATATTTCAACTCATCTTGCAACTAAATAAAAATATATTTTTCAGATTCCTGCACAGAGCCCCCTCACTCCCTCACATCAGAAGCTCGGTATTAAAAATTGTGAGCATAACGAGAAGGCAATTAACCATAATAATTGTATATATATAATTATAGTTACTACTATAAAACAAAAATCACTATAGTAGAATGAATAGATTTTTAAAGATCGATTTGGGGAAATTTAAAATCGACCTTAAAGTAGTGGTTGATTTAGTAATTTTAACCGGAGCTGGACTTTGTACTTATTATTTATTAAATCATGTACTTAATGATTATATTGATCCAACCGTAAGAAATAAAGAATCAGATAAAAAAGGTAAAGGAATACTTAGAAAGATTCAAGCAGCCAATCCTCAACTTCGAGATGTTACATTTAATCAATATGAAAAGACTCTTTTAAGTTCATTAGTATCACCAGAAGAAATTAGTGTAACATTTAATGATATTGGAGGTTTACAAAATATAATAGATGAATTAAGAGAAGCCGTTATTTTACCATTAACTGAACCTCAATTATTTGCAGTTCATCTGAATCTTATTCAATCACCCAAGGGAGTATTATTTTATGGACCACCAGGTTGTGGGAAAACAATGTTAGCAAAAGCTATTGCCAAAGAAAGTGGAGCATTTTTCTTACTGATTAGAATGTCTACAATAATGGATAAATGGTATGGAGAATCTAATAAAATTACTGATGCTATATTTTCTTTAGCAAATAAATTACAACCATGTATAATTTTTATTGATGAAATAGATTCATTTTTAAGAGATCGATCATCTAATGATCATGAAGTAAGTGCAATGATAAAAGCAGAATTTATGACATTATGGGATGGATTAAAATCAAATGGTAGAATTATGGTATTAGGAGCTACTAATAGGAAAAGTGATATTGATGAAGCATTTCTAAGAAGAATGCCCAAAACTTTTGCTATTGGGAAACCTAATGCAATTCAAAGAAAATCTATACTTTCTAAAATTTTAAAGGGGGCTAAGATTGATGAAAATGATTTTGATTTAGATCTTATTGTTTCAAGTACAAGAGGATTTAGTGGATCTGATTTACGAGAATTATGTCGAGAAGCTTCAATTTTACCAGTTAAAGAATATATACGAGAGAATTATGATTATAGTAGTGGGAAATTAAATAAAGGTGAAGCCGATGATATTCCTGTTAGATCATTAAGAACTTCTGATTTTATAACTACTGAATCAATTCCACCTTCAACTATAGACTAAAATAAATATTAATATTAATATATTATTGTATCTTGTATATAAGGCATATAAGGTGTAGTAGTACCCTTAAGTAGTAGTACCTTTAAGTAGTTACCTATAACTTTTTTAGGTGGTGAGGGTTACCCGCTAAACACTCGAGATAATTTTTTTTCACCACTAGCGAAGACTACAGTAGTTAACTAT
Source organism: Scheffersomyces amazonensis (assembly GCF_036850825.1). Classification (NCBI taxonomy): domain Eukaryota; kingdom Fungi; phylum Ascomycota; class Pichiomycetes; order Serinales; family Debaryomycetaceae; genus Scheffersomyces; species Scheffersomyces amazonensis. Next base: position 1,632,511 of record NW_027042741.1, on the reverse strand, counting down.
GACACTTCTTCTTTTTATAATCACAACAACAACAACAACAACAACAACTACAACCACAATCAAATTCACAATATCAGTGTATAGCATAGTTATCTAAATATACATTGATTTTCTCAAATATTATAGAAACACCATAAGCTTAAGTTGCACTCTATATATAGTTATAGCTGTCTAATCATCTATTACTCACAATTAATTTACCATACTCAGTTGGCCTCTTCGAAGATTGTTATACCGTTACTCCGTGGTATAGTGATTCAAAGCGACGCCTAGATAAACTGTATATTCACGACTAATTTGGCTTCTATTCCTAGTATACAAGGAAATTTTACGCTAACGGTTTAGAAATCCAATAATTTTATTGGCTATTAATTAGTTTGATACATTATCTGTAGTTTACTTTACATTTACTTGAGCTATATTACTTTGTAGTAGTAATTTGAAATATCTCTATTATAACTTAAAGCTAAAGGAATGGAATGGAATGGTGCGGCTGGACACACCTTCCTATTCCAGCCTAAATTTTCGTTTGCTATATGGGGCAATATAAATTGCTAGGGGTGGCAATATATCCAACTTTATTCGTAATTTTATTGGTAACTTTATTAGAAACTTATAAATCGAATTTATTGATAATTGATTCTTTAGTAACACAATGCTTCGACAATTAGTCACTAAAAATGTGGCAATTTCATATCCTATAGTACGGACTAGATTACCATTATCAGCAGTAGCATTAACAAGATTAAGGCAAGGCCCACCCAGATACAGACAATTTTCAACTGATATTGAACAAATTAAACATCAAGCTGATTCTAATGAAGGAGATAGTTCTGCTTCAACTACTGGAGTAATAGATGTTGAAAAACAACGAGAAATTGTCGTTTATTATGATCATATATATCCAATATCTTCATCAAATAGTACATTTAGACAAACATTAACTCTTTATGCTAATATTCAAAATCAATCAATTGAACAATTAACAGAGAAAGTACTTAAATTATCTTCACCATTACCATCAAATGTAAATATAACTGAATTTGTTCCATTAAAACGAGATTGTGGAGCCTTTGTAAAATTTCTGGTTCCAAGTGATTTAAGAACTAAAGAATTATTTAGAATTATTCATGATAATGTTAAAATTAAAAAGCAACAATATGATTCAAATATCTTTAGATATATATTTAATAAAGTTTGGAATCATTTCCCAACAGTTTATGCAGTTAAAGGTACTCCATGGATTGAAGATTTAAGAAGATTTCCAACTACAAAATTAAAAATTTCATTTGAAGGTAATTCATTAACTGAAGAAGAATTATATGTATTATTTAGAAGATATGGATTAATTGTTGATATTATTCCCGGATCTGATTCTGCAACTATAATTTTTAAACATTTACGTTCAGCAATTGCTGCAAAAAATTGTATTACTGGTATAAATTTAAATCATGATAAAACTATACTTCATATTCAATATATTCCAATTAAACGAGTTAATTATATAACTGATTTTATTATTAATCATCAAAAAATTGCTATACCAATTTTATTAGCTTTATTAGCTACTGTTGCAGTATTAATATTTGATCCAATTCGTCAATGGTTTATTGAACTGAAAATTACTAAAAAGTATTCATTAGATACTTATAAGAATTATCCTATGGTTAAATTTTTTTATATACCATATAAAACAATTAAAGGTTGGATAACAAATAGTTATGATTATCTTGATGAAGCTATAGTATCTAAATTTAATGAACATGATTCAATTAATAATGAATTAGATGATAATACAAGTAGTGGAAATCAAAATATTAATTTATTTTGGACTGAAAGATATGAAAAATCTAAACAATTAAAATTATGGATTTATGAAAATATTAATACATTTATAATTGTTAAAGGTCCAAAGGGTTCAGGTAAAGAAGAATTTGTTTATGATCATACATTATTTGAAGATGATAAATTAAAAAATAAAATTCTTTCAATTGATTGTGATTTATTAAGTAAATCTCGATCCGATAATGCATTATTAAATAATACATCATCTCAATTAGGTTATTTCCCTGTATTTACTTGGACAAATTCTTTATCACAATTTATTGATTTAGGAGTTCAAGGATTAACTGGACAAAAATCAGGATTAAGTGAAAGTAAAGAAACTCAAATTAAAAATATGTTTCTGTTAACTAGTCAAGCCATTAGATCAATTGCAACTCAAGATTATGAAAAATATTATAATTCAATTATTAAAAAGAATAGTAAATTACCGGAAGGAGAAAAACTTGAATTACTTAAAGAAGATGAATATTTACAACAACATCCTGAATGTAAACCAATTATTGTTATAAATAAATTTTCTAGAAAAGCTGATCAATCAAGTAATGATTTTATATTTCCATTAATTGCTGATTGGAGTGCCGGATTAATTCAAAATAATTTAGCTCATGTAATTTATGTTACAGCTGATGTTGGTAGTGTACAACATTTAAATAATGTATTACCTAATCAAGTATTTAAAGTTATTTCATTATCGGATGCTTCAAGTATTAGTGCCAAACAATATTTAATGGATCAATTAAAATTACAAAATTCAAAATCAATTGAAGGAATATTTGAACCATTAGGGGGTAGAATGTTAGATTTACAAGCATTTATTAGACGTATAAAATCAGGTGAAGAACCTCCTGAAGCATTAAATGAAATGATAACTCAAGCAGCTGAACAAATTACTACATTTTTCCTTAATAATCAAAAATTACAAGAAGATAATAATTGGAATCCTGCTCAAGTTTGGGTACTTATGAAATTATTATCTAAATCAAATGAAATTACTTATCAAGAATTAAGTAAATCTAATTTATTTAAATCTTCAAGTGAAACTATTGGAACTTTATCAACATTAGAAAAACATGATTTAATTACTTTAAAAAGAGATAAAGGAGTTTTATCTTCAATTTCAACTGGTCGTCCATTATTTAAAGCGGCTTTTAAACATTTAATTGGAGATTTAAATGTATTTAAAATTTATGAAATTGATTATCTTCAACAATTAATTAAACTTGAAATGACATCTATAACTAAATTAGAAAATGAATTAACTAATATTTATAGTGCCCATTCTAAATTAGATGGAAGAATTTCTTATTTAACTAAAAAGATTGAAACTAGTAATTCAAAGATTATTGATTATGAATCTAAAATTAATGATATTAAGAAACTTAATGATGCCAGTAAACATTCATCTCGAGGATTATTTGGGATATTTTAACTAATGTACATACCTGTTTATATACATATATATATATTACTTATTCTAATAATTCATTAGACATTATTTCAAACGTCATTCTTCTTCTAATATTCTTCATATCATTCTGAGAATATCTTAATGGTTGATTAAATGATAAATATTTAGCTGCTGTACATGTAAATACTCCACAATCATAACCATTAGCTTGTTGAGGAGATCTCATTCGAGGAAATAATTGATATTCAGAAGAAATCTTTTTATTTAATCGATTTGCTTCTTGTTCAACATAATCTTTTAATAAACTTATAGCTCTTATATTACCATTAGAACTTATTAATGAATCATAATATTCTATACTATGAGATTTATTATTTATAACGGCTAAAGCCCAATGAGTATTCATAACATTTATTGGTACCATAATTAAATCCTTTTCAAATAAATTTAATTTCTTTCTTTTCCCCCATCTAACAATTCCTGAATAACCTTTTTCTTCAAGAGTTGAAAAGAAATGGGTTGTCCATCCAAATACTTTATGATTAGATTTTTCAATAATTAAATTCATATAATAATCAATTATATTATCATTAAGCCATTTACCATCTCTTAATGTAGTTAAATCATGATTATATAATTCAATTTGAAAATGTGATGCATATACTCCTTGATTTAAATTATTCCAGGCATTATAAACTTTTGATAATTGATTTGATGTTAAGGGTTTAATTAATGATTGAGATTCAATTCGTGATTTATCTACTCTTGAAAGAATTGAATCATGATAATTTTGATAAATTGATGAAACTTTATCAATATAATATTGAGGAATTAAATTATCTAATACAGAATATGATGCAGTAGAAATTGGTAATGAAGGTATATAATAATTTAATACTGTTTTCTTATAATCCGATATTCTTGGACTTAATTTATCTACATTTATATCAAGAATATTTTCTTCAGTATGTTCAAGTTCATCTTCAAGTTCATCTTCATCTTCATCTTCAATATTTATAATATCTGGTTGAAATTCTGTTATTGCTCTTTCAGGTATTGATACATATGCACTTGATAAATTTAAATTAGTTCCATATTGATCTTTAACAACCGAATCTTTCTCATTACTATAACTCTTAAGTCGTTTATTTAATAAGTTATGAAATACTAATGAACTTAATTCCTGATTATTTTGAGCTTGTGAAAGTGGTGCTGGAGGTGGAGTCGGTATTTGTTCATTATCAAATTCAAGTATACTATTATAAAATGGTTGATTTAATGAGGATTGGTTCTTAAGAATATGATAATCATTAGTAATCTTTTGATTTATTTGAATGATTTGTAGATCACTATCATTAATACTATCATCTAGAAAGGATGAATCATCAGATTCTTTCTCTGGTTCTACTTTTGGTTCTACTATAACATTATTGTGTGATTCTTTCTCATTAATAGTTAATTTACTTATATATGATGATAACATTGTAAATAGATTATATATATGAGTATATGTAAGGATAGATATTATAATATCAAGTATTGATTCATGAGAAGTTTTACTAGATCCAGTTTCTTCAATATTATGATTGGTAGTTAAATTTGTTTGCGGATAAATGTGATGACTAACACTTAAGATCGGATTATCATTCTCTTCAATTCCCATTGGTAAAGGATTACTTCTTTACCATGAAGTGGATTTAGTTTGATTGATATTGGGATATTTTTTTGTTCGATATGGCCTGTTTGCGATTTTATGTACTGCGGTATGGGTGCTATACATAAGAGTTTAAGTATCTATTAACTATACAAGAATAAGTATGAACTTTAAATGAATTATCTTACATATTGTCGATATAATAGAAACTGTACTTGTAGTTGAATTATAATCTATTAATCGTTTAATGTTGTATTTAACGACAACCTTAAAGCGAGAAATGTTTTACTTAAGACATACTGGAGCTTATTTATGGAATTATTATTAACAATCAGTAAAATTGCTGCAAAATTTTATAAAAATATATAAAAGTTAGAGGGAGTCTTCAATCTAATTAAATACAGTAATAATAAATATATGAGATATAGTAACGATATAAGGATATAGTAACGATATTTGTATTATGTTTAGTACAACAATATAAGTTGTATGCTCCTTTCTTTAAGATTTATTACAGAATAACTAATCCAGCAGAGACTGACTTTGTTTAATTTCGTACTTATCTCTTTATACAAGTCAGCAGAAGATAACCTTCGATAGATATACTTATCAAACCATAATCCGAAATTTATAGATAAAGCCTAGGTTCCTAGATTATATATGATAAATGTCAGCCGTGCTAACAGAACGTAGTTAAACAGTCTTAAAAATAAATATACAGTAGTACAGTAACTGAAATAAAGTTAAGGGGTTTGACAGAATCTTGGGTTCTCTACATAATCTACACTAACTATTGTTGGTAATTCTCCTAATTGAAGATGTGTAGTTAGTCTCATTGCAAAATAATTTGTTTTGACGCGAAACAAGAATTTCCTAATTCAGCGCGGCATTTAGAATGCCGAGCTCATGAATACTAATTTACGAGTTGAGCAGATACACATGGATTAAGATTGACGTAAATCTTTGACAGTGATAGAAGTATTGTCGTATATTTTCACTGCAGTCAATACGAGATATACAATTAGGCAGACCTTAGCCCATGTGTATAATAGCATGAATAAAATTATGTAAGCAAGTAGATGCTTAAGTTATACGACTGACTGAAATTCACCACAAATTATTTAACAACTGGCTTATATATATTAACATGATAAAGTTACCGGTTATTGAATGAATATTTACTTACCAATTGGTATAAGCGAATATTTACAATATACAATATTATACTAATAAATTGTACACTGTTGCTACAGTACAATATACAAATTGATTATTTCAATATTTGTAACTATAGTAGCGATTTCCCGCTTGTAATATTTTGTACCTTGATTAAGTCTGCACACAGAACCTCATCGAATATATCTTTATCTTAATTAAGTAACAAGTAGCAGAAATGAGCAGAAATTAGTCCCACGTGCGCCTATGATTTTAGCTAATATACACTCCATATTTTAACTAATTTAACATGCAACTTAATTTAAACTTCTTCACTATACGAAGGTTAATTAGTTTATGTTGCACAACTGTATTCCATTTTAACAAAATCCCACGACCCCCTCTATTATTCAACCCTTAATTATACTACAAACTTCAACCTTTCAACTTCATCCAATTGAAAAATCTCATCTCAAACTGTCAATTTCTTGTCTTGAGTTTTTACTTTGTTATTTGATTATTTGATTATTTGATTATTTGATTATTACTTAATTGTTTATTTAATTTAAATATTTAATTCTTCATCAATCCTCAATTATAGTATTAAATTGTCATGTCTGAAGAAAACGGTCATAAATTTAATAACATGCTTTTTGCTACTAAATTAGATAATGAAATTTATCAACCTTGGAAAGAATACTATATTAATTACAATCATTTAAAGAAATTATTAAAGGAAGGAGTAATTCTTAAAGATAATTGGACTGAAAAGGATGAACAAAATTTTGTTTCTGCTTTAGATGAAAATTTAGAAAAAGTATATACTTTTCAACATAATAAATTTGATGAATTAAATGATAAATTAAATGATTTACAATTAGAAACTGAAAATTCAACTAGTGAATTTAATGTTGAAACTTTTTCAACAAAATTAGATGATATTTTATCAATTACTCAAGAATTAGAACATTTTCAAAGATTAAATTATACTGGATTTATTAAAATTGTTAAAAAGCATGATAGAATTCATTCAAATTATTCAGTTAAACCTTTATTAAATGTTAGATTAAAAAGTTTACCATTTCATTCAGAAGATTATTCTCCTTTAATTTATAAAGTTGGAACACTTTTCCAATTTTTAAGAGATAATTATAATGTTGATCAATCACTTTCAAAATTATCATCATTTAATGATTCTGGTTTAAATGCAGAATTTCAATCATTTAAATTTTGGGTTCATCCTGATAATTTAATGGAAGTTAAAACTACTATTTTAAGACATTTACCAGTTTTAATTTATAGATCTGAAGGTCATCAAACTGGTGATCTTGATGTTGATAATTTTGATGATGATGATGATGAAGATGATGATGATCCATATTCAACTAATAATATTTCAAATCAAACAATTAATTGTATTTATTTTGATAATGATCATTTTGAATTATATAATAATAAATTAACAAAAATTAATAATTCTTCAACTTTAAGAATTAAATGGATTGGTAAATTATTAGATAAACCAAAAATTATTATGGAAAAGAAACAATTTGATGCTAATTCAAATTTTAATGTTGATGATAAATTAATTGTTAAACAAAAATATCTTAATCAATTTGTTATTCAAAAGGAAATTCCAAATAAATTAAAAAAACTTAATGAAGAATCTCATGTTCAACATGTTTTAGATTTTATTAAGGATTCAAATTTACAACCAGTTTTAAGAACAACTTATAATAGAACTGCTTTTCAAATTCCTGGAGATGATAAAATTAGAATTATTATTGATTCTAATTTAACATTTATTAGAGAAGATGCTTTTGATCCTCAATTACCCATTAGAGATCCATCAAATTGGCATAGATTAGATATTGATTCAAATCCAAATAAATCTCAACAATTTTTAAGAAAGGGAGAATTTTCAAAATTTCCTTATTCAACTATGGAAATTAAAATTAAGAAATCGGCAGCAAAGAATTTTAGAAAATTAAATTGGATTAATGAATTAATTTATTCATCAAATTTAATTAAAGAAATTCCAAATTTTTCAAAATTTATTCATGGAGTTGCTTCATTATTTCTTGAAGATGATAAATTAGATAATATTCCACTTTGGTTTAATGAATTAGAAAATGATATTTCAAATACTTCTTATGTACCACTTAAACCAAAGATTCAACCTCCAACCACTTCAATTGCTGATGATTTATCAAATGAAGATAATTTATCTAAATTTAAAGAAATGATTCTTAAAAATAATAAATCAAATTTTCAACCAAGATCAGCTTCATTTTCAGGTTCATTATTATTAAATTATGGTAATGTTAATATTGATGATGATTCAATTGAAACTCCTCAAAATGTTCAACCAATTGCTGAAGAAGAAATTAATGCTGGTGCAACTACAGCAACAACAGATGATCAATCAAGTGATTTTGATGATGAAGATGATGAAGATGAAGATCTTAGAAGTAGATCACAAATTTCTCGATTCTTTAATTTACCAACTCAATTTGCTAAATTAATTGATGTTGATAGTGAAGAAGAAGAAGTTGAATTACCAATTGGAGTTACAAAACCTGATTCATGGATTAAAAATGCTGGACCATTAAAAATTGAACCAAAAGTATGGTTAGCAAATGAAAGAACTTTTAATAGATGGTTACATGTTACAACTTTATTATCAGGTTTAACATTTATTATTTATAATTCTTCATTAAATTCTAATTTTGAAGGTTTATCAAACTTTTTAGCATACTTTTATTTTGTATTGACATTATTCTCAGGAATTTGGGGTTATTATATCTTTATGAAAAGAAGAACCGTCATTATGGAAAGATCAGATAGTCATTTAGATAATTCTCTTGGTCCATTAATTGTAGCTGCTGGATTAATTATTGCTCTTGTCATTAATTTTATCTTTGGATGGAAAAAATTGGATTTACAATTCGATGATGAATTTTATTCTAACAATGATTTCCATAGAAATATTCATGAATATGTTGTCAAGTTGGTTAATTAGATGTAACTCAACTCAACTTTAAGTTCTTATTATAATTTATTTCTTAGCAACTCTCTAAAAAAAGCATTAGATACATACATACAAAACTAGTAATTTTAATTTTAATTAATATGACAATTCTTTTAATTTAATATATTCACCTCTTTGGTTTCATATAGTATATACTTAATATATTATTATTATAAGTGTAATTATTATTGCTATATCTAGTAATTTTGTGTAATTTGTCGTTAAGTTGAGATATACGACATATTTTTTATTTCAATGATTAATGTCGCACTAAATTGGTTGTATGTCGAAACTGAAAACTACGAAACTTGAGAGCACTGTATATGAAACCACCGTGTTTTTAACTACTAGGTATATATATTTCTATAATCCTAATTCTATATACATTTCTCAGTATCAATCATGTCATTGAATCTATCATTGTATACTGTCTCGGCCGTATTGATACTAGATAATGAAGGATCAAGATTATATGCCAAGTACTATAATTCACCATCAATTGAATCATCAAATTCTACCAGTCATACTACTACTACTAATAATACTAATACTAATAATAATAATAATATTAATTCAGATCCATATTTTCTGACATTACAACAACAATTAAAATTTGAAAAGTCTCTCTTTTCTAAAGTTAATAAAGTTAATCAAGATATTGTATTATATGATAATCATTTAATTACTTATAAACAAACTAATGATATTATTTTATTAATTGTAGCTAAAATTAATGAAAATGAATCATTAATTTATTCTATTATGGCTAATCTTTTTGAAAGTTTGAATATATTATTAGATAATACTATTGATAAAGCAACTATTTTAGAAAAATATGATATTGTTACTTTAACTATTGATGAAACTATTGATGATGGAATTATTATTGAAAGTGATCCTGCTATAATTGTTAGTAGAGTAACAAATGCTCCTGCTGCTCAATTAGATGGAGTTCATGTTAATATTGATAAAGGATTATTCGATGCTTTCTCCTTTGCTTCAAAGAAAATTAGTGAAAGATTACAACAAGGTTTATAATATTTCATTAATCATAAATACGCACAATCCTTTTTATATTAGTCTACTTGTTTATATATACTAAATATATGCATATTATTAGCTATAATTACCAGTAACTTTCATCTAGTATTCATTATGTAACTATAATGTATATCTATAATGTATATCTATAATGTATGTGATTAGTATAATGTATGTGATTATATGTTTTTGTATATGATTATGATTATGTTTATGTTAGTCGTGTCCCGTTCAATATCACAAGTGTATTTGAAAAACTGAAAATGAAATGAATGGTATACAATACTACATATCTATCATATGATCTAATTATTAAGATGGATGAATCGTTTCATTTTGCATTGCTTCGCATATCCATCACACAAATCCTTAAAGCCAATGGATTTGATAAATGTAAACCTTCTACATTGAATGTTGTGACTGATATTTATATTCAATATCTTAAAAAACTAATTAATCAAGTAAAAGAATGTACTACTACCAAAGAAAATATCGAAGTTATAGATGTATTTCAAGCTTTAAGTTTAATTGAAAGTGTTAAGCCAAGTAATTTTATTAAATTACCTCCTAAATATAATCAAAATGATTTAGAATCATCATCAATATTAACTGATATTGATACTCAACAAAAAGTATCTAATACAAAATCAATAGAATCATTTAAGAATTGGATAGAGTATAGTGATCCATTTAGGTTAAGTTATAGATTGAATCAATTACCTTCGACTTTAATTAAAAATTTAATAGAAAAGAGGAAATTAAGTGTAAATGATGGAGAAACTGATCAAGAACGTCGTAAAAGAAAGAGAAAGGAAAGACAAGAATATTATAATCAATTAAATTTAATGGATCAAAATCAGTCCCAGGCAGGTATTCAAGATGATGATGACGATGAAGATATTTTAACTTCAAAGGATAGATTATTGTGGATAAATTATCTAATTGAAAAAGATTTAAAATTAGGCCACGATTTAAAGTTCATAAACAGTAGTTTAGAAACTGAGTTTTTAAAGTTTCAATCTAATCAAAAATTTCATCCCGACCAACAGAATATTCAATTACATAATTTAAATAAGCATGACTATATCATAATAAATATAGATCAAAATGACAAACAAGACGATGACACAGAACAACAACAACAGAATATAACAACAGAACAGAATATTGAAGCCATACGGCCAAGTGAGAAGTTGACTCAATTACTACCTTATAATATTAAATACGACAAAACTTTACTAGAGGATGATTTAGAGAAATTAATTAATAATAATAAAAACAATAATAATAATAACAAGATCAGTGACAATGCCGATGATCAAATAGAGTCAGGTGCTGATCATGATATAAGCAGAGATATTATCGAACAAGATGATGAAGATATATTAATTCGTGAAGAAGGAATAGGAGGTGACAATAGTTTAATGTTTCTCTAACAAAGTTACATATAAAAATGAATAAAAAATATACGAATAAAAGTGTATACTTATATAATTATAATATATTAATGTGGAGTAAAATGTCAGTTTTTGTTTAGAAATGTCGATCAATTATGGCAATAGATGCGTATAAGAAGAATTAGGTAGATTTTCTTAACTAAAATTAGTACCGAGATGCATTTTGTACATGAAATACGAGCATTAACTCAGGGCCCAGAACTTTGCTAATGAATACGAAACATCACAAGAGTGAACATTCTTAAAAAGAATATCAGGTACTTAAAAAATACCACTAATTATACCTGTTTAGGAATATTCCCCAATCCAGCTAATTGCGCAAAAGACGCGTCGACGAAAAGAGTAATGTAATTATATCAAGGAAATCTGACAAGAATTGCATCCAAATTGAACATGAGCAATTCAGAGATATAGTTATAGTTATAGTTATAGTTATAGTTATAGTTTATGTAAAAACTTTACCAATAACTATGCATGTAGAAGTCAAAGTATCTTTGAGCAAATTTACAACTTTTGTACTAAAAATATTGTGAATACATCCATCTTTAGCTAAGGGCTATTACATATTACATATTGCATATGTAATACTATACATATACCTTTAAAATCATACGGCAAATGTTGCCATCATGTTAACTTTGTGTTGAATATTCAGTAAAGCTTGCATATTTGAGAAATATCAAACATCTTTCTTACTCAAGTGAACCATGTGTGTCTTATCTTTGCTACGACTCAATTGCTCCGAACATGAGCCCCTAATTTGACTGACCCCAACAATCTTGACAAGGGATGTGCCCCTCCATGACTTTAAGTTATAAAATATCCATATTACGTGTTTGAAGGTCGGTAGATTATTAAATAATAAAGTTAACACATTGTTTGAATTAGTTGTCACACGTTGTTTTTAGTATAATTATTGGTTGAACTTTTATAAAGAATCTATATATATATATATACTTTGTAGATGCGTTTGGTGCAATTACATATTTAATTTATAACCACTTTTTATAATAAAGTTTCTCATTCCCTCTATCGTTACTTTGAAATCTACTATCTGCTACTATTATTATTATCTAGAGTAAAGTAAACTGTTTTGAGAGTTATAATTAGCATCGACGTACCTCGCTTCACCCCTTTTTCCATTGTCACCTAAAGACCAAAAAAGCAAAACGCGTTGCGCAAAATATATATTAAGCTCAGAAATTTCCCGATTGGTATTAAATTGAAAAAAGTATTGTCAGTACAAGCAAGTTTCAAACACAACCAAAGTTAGATTTTTTGAAAAGTTCTTGTTGTAAAGGTATCAGTGTTAGTATTACTTAAAAGTTGAAAGTGCAACAACTAATAGAGCTTATTTGATATTTACTGTTTTTCTATTCATTATAGCTATTGTCATTTTACTACTTCCTACAAGCTTCAACATCCCATTACATCATAATCAAAAATAAGTTTGAATTCTAAATTTTATCTCAATTAAATAACTGCTTTATAAGTCAACAATGTCAAATAAGAAAGTAAACTTATCCCTTAAGTTAAATAAATCTATCAGTAATCTTTCGGCATCGTCGGACTTTAACTCAGGTGCACCATTCACACCTTTAGAACAAACTTTAAAAACTCCAATAGACACTCCTAAGCTTAATCCTCAATTTGGTCAGTTTGGTGCATCAACAAATACAGCTAATCAAAATGGGTTTTACTTTGCTCCACCACCTCAAGTTGGTTCAAATCAATTATATTCAAATCCAGTATATAATGAATCAGATGATATATTAACAGATATTGATGATGTTAATGGATCTTCTGCATTTAAATCAACTAGAAATTATACAATACATTTCACTCAAATTTTTGATCAATTAGTCATGTCAATTTACTCACATTTCCTTTCCTTACCCACTACCACACCATTTCTGGGAAATATTCCTCCTAGTGGTTTAGCTAGTAAAGTAGCAAATGAGACAATGTCAAGTTTACTAGCAAATATTACAGGATTTAATCCTCCCTTATATGATCATCAATCAATAATTAATCTCGATTATTTGAAAAATCAGCATTATCAACCAATATTTTTACAATTAATAAGAAAAAGATTATTGGATTTATGTACTTTTAATAGTCAAAATAATGATAAATCAGTTGTTAATAATGGTAATAATTCATGTGTCAATTCTATCATTAATAATAATAGATTACCTGATTCTACTACAGTTTCGGTAACTTCAACTGGTTTACGTCAATCATCAATTTCAAATTTATCTCTTAATGAATTAAATATCCTGAATTATAATTCTCAACAAATTGGATCCAATGGTTCAAATACAAACCCCAATCCTCCACCATTAAACAGATCTAGATCATCTTCCTTAAGTTTAAGAAAACATTCTTTAACGAGGAATAATTCTTATACTAATAATAATTGGTTACATGTTGGTAATATCAATAGTATAAGACCACATAGTAATAGTACTGTTAGTAATGGTACAGGACCAATTAATGAGAATTTTAATATTAGTACAGATTCTCTTCAATCAGTTCAAGATTATGTTCCTCAAAATTATATTAATAGAAGTGCAAATAATGGTAGTGGAAGTTTTAATTCTATGATGATGGATTATCAAACACCTCCAAACTCCAATAAAGGTTCTATTTCGGGTCCTACTATGACTCCACCATACTCGAATAATCAAATTATACATAATTCACTTGCCCATGGTCATAATGCCAATCCTGGTGATTTTGATGATTTTTCATTGTACCAGCAACAACAACAACAGCAACAACAACAGAATCAACAGCAAAGATCAAGGAGTTCATCAAGAGGTACTAATTCATTTCCTCATCCATTAACTATTAATACTGAAACCGCCAACCTTCAAGCATTGAATGCATTGAATGGTGTTTCTACCCCTTTAGGATTAAATACATCCAGAGGAGGTTATTCTAATAATGTTCCAACAAATGGGTTTGCCTTGGACTCACCATTCATGTCAGCAACTACACCTTCAGAAGATTTTGGATATTTCTCTAATGGTTTCCCTCAACCACAATTCCCTCAAGGTCAATTTTCAGCTCCTAATAGTGCGGGAAGTGTTATGTCAACTGCTTCTTCATCTTATAATAGTGGAGGTGAAAGTCCAATCACCATTAGTACATCTGAAACTATAAATTCAGATAGTAATAGAGGACACATTCCTAACTTGGTAAGTCAATTCAGTTTAAGTGAGAAAAAGAGGGATTCATTAAAGATGAAGAGAGGGATTCATTAGCATTCCCATCCATAATATACATGTCCATCACGTTTATAGAGATGGATATATATATTGTCTTACAATCAGATTCATGATTATATGTTCTAATCACTTCAATTCTACAGCATTTGTTTTGTTTTGGTTTGTCTTGGTTTTGTTTTGTTTTGTTTTGGTTTGTTTGTTTGTTTGTTGTTTGTTTGTTTTTTCTTTGGGTTCTTTTTAATACAGTAGTTGATATCCACTCGTTTATTATACATCTTTTTTCTTACTACCATAAATCATCTGGTTCGTCTACATTCATTAGTTCAATTTAATTCATATTCATATAAACATCTTTGGCTTATTCTTAGTCTTTGGAAAAAGTTTCAAAAAAAATTATATATTATAAAGTATATATCTATAGTTCTTTATTTTCCCATTTATATATATATAAATTTAAATCTCATTAATTAAATTCCCCTAGTATGTACAACTTGATCTAACCTTAACCTTAAAAGGAGGTGGAGGTAGATTATTGATTACACATTTCCATTTTCATACGCGCAAAAATATAAATAGTGATCTATAATCACTATTAGTTTATTATTTTTATTTTACATACATTAATACCATGATATGACGATAATACCAACTAATAAAGGCTATTGGACAGTAGCGAGAAGAGTTTACTCAAATGTTTCAAAACATACAATTTCCAAACCTGAATTAAGTAGTACATTTGGAATTCATCAAGATAGAGTCATTAGTAACGATGAGTTAACTACTGAAGAATCTCCTATTGAACTTAAACCAAACATGAAAATTAGTAGTCATAGTAATGAAGATATAAGATCCTTACTTAAATCCTTTATATTACCGCATAACCATATATGTCAGGCAGATGATACGACAGATCTTGAGAATAATGCTTTACAGAAATTATATTTCAATTGGAAATTACCATCATCTAGTTCATTACCATTACATAGTAATATATCTATTGATCCATATGAGTTCTTTGCCACAAATAATGATGAAAATTCATATATAGCAAATCCAAGATTATCTGTGACTCGATTATTAACTACTTCCTGGTGTGAATTACGTGATTATTATACTGTTTATGCGGGATCACCACTCACCCAGGTTACACAACAAATGAAATTAGGTTCACAGCATCACATACGATTAGAAACTGAAAAGCATGCTGTAATTGAAACTGAAACTGTAGCACAAGTTTTGAAAAATCACTATAATTTAAATAAAGATTTGATTTATGACTTAATAGAACAAATTGAAGATGAAGAAACTATACTGATCTATGAACAGAAATTGGAAGAATTTAATGCATTTATGACTGGAAATGTAGAAGAAGGTAAAATAGTTAAGGAATGGTCAGATCAAATCATTAATCGTCTATTTGTATTATTTATAACTGGAGAAGCTAGAGAAATATTAGTGCATGGATTTTTAAATTTGAGAGAAAGACGATTTCTTTCAAATAGGCAAGATTTACGATATAATGAACTTGTTAATTCACGTATTAATGAAAACAAAGTCTTAGTTAGTGGTATAATTGATCATGTTGAATTATACAATCCATCTGACTCTTCAGATTTATCACTCTTTGATAAGATAAATGATTGTATTACGGAAAATCCCGATGATAATATTGACTTAACTAATTTCATAGAGAAAATAGTTCCAATATTGGAGGATAATAAATCTAAATATGAGATAAAAGTATCAGATGTTAAAACCCGATCTCAGAACTATATTCCTTATCATGAATCTGTATTATTAGCAGCCAAGTATCAAACTTTTTACTACAGAAAAATGTTAGGATTATTATCTAACGAGGATCAAAATGATCCTGAATTTGCATATTTCAGTTTATTAGAAAATCTCCGAGCAAGAAATCTTGATCCTGATAAACCGATTAATTTCATCACACTAGTTGAAATTTTAAGAAAGTATAAGCAATTACTTTATAGTGATTTTGTAAAGTTAAGTAGAGGAGAGAGTATTGGATTTTCACCATTTGATGAATACGTACAAGAGAATCAATATAATGAATCATATAATCCAGGATCTATAATACAAAACGAAGAAGTGGAAATGGAAGTAGACATGGAAGGTAACGATTTTCTTTCATATAAAAAGTTAGACATTGATGAGCTCAATAATGCTGATAAAGAATTTGATTTTCATAAAGTTTTAACTCCAGAACTCTTAAGAAATTGGAAAATACCGCCTACATTAAGATATTTTGCTGCTCGAGGTTCACAGTTTTATCATCTCTTGCAAAATCATTTAGGATCTAAAACTTCCATAGAATATCATAATGGTAAGACAGGAAAAGTAATTCAAATTAAAAAGCATGAATACGATGAAGAAATATTATCTCAACAAATAGCTTATACCAGTACATTTTGGGATGGTGAAAGATTACCATCACCTACTAAAAATCTTGATAAGTGTAAGTATTGTATGTTTCTGTCAAAATGTTTAATACCTAACAGTGGATTTACTGAGTATGAAAATAAAAAGTTATTGGGATCTACTATAAGTCATTTTTTGCATTCAGATTACGCCAATTAACAAATTAAATAAAATTAAATAAAATAAAATTAAATAGAGAATATATACTTAAAATTTTTTTTAATATGTAAATCATCATCAAAAGATACATCATACACTAATAGACCGAAATCTTCTTTCAAAATGAAAAGTATGAGATCTTCTGCAGATGATTTAAGTCAATATTTGGGACTCGTTTACCACAATACACCTCTTCATGTCATGTACGTAGTGATAAATCCCAGAAATAAATTTTTACATAGAAATTACTACATTAACCTTAAGGTCACTCATTCAATTAAATAGAATGTATATTACCTATATACAATTTCTATCGTAAAGATTTGATAATATAAAGAAGAATTAATTAAAGTTAAACATAAAACATTCATAAAAGTTGAAAAATTTTCGATTAAGTATTGAAAATTTAATTTACCCGGAAGTTGAGATATTGCGGCCATAGATGCGAAAAATGCGTCTACTTCATACCCCAAAATTTTTTCATATTTGCAATATTTTCTCGAGCTATATCCATAGTTGGTTTATTAAAAATATCATCAATTTCTTCTAAAGTTTTATCCTTTGTTTCAGGCATAAAGAACAATTGATAAATAAATCCAATGAATGCTATACCACCATAAAATCCTAATGTTAAACCAGTATAAGTAAAAGCATTTTGCATCTTTGTAAAATTATAAGTTACTGTAAAAGCCCAAAGATAAAGGAAAGCAGAACTAATTGTCATACCTACTGATCTCATTTGCATTGAAAATGCTTCTGATGGAAGAACCCATGTTAAACATGCATAAGCTCCAAAGAATCCCATATATAATATAATACCAGTAAGATAAACTCCTTCTGCAGCAGCTAAATTAGTTTCAATATCAATTCTATACCCGATAGCAACCAATAATAAACCAAAAAAGAATCCCACAATATTAAGAGCCCAAGTCCTTCTTCCAAATCGATCCATAAATAAAATAGCAGGAATAGTACCAAGCATTAATGAACCTCCACCAACTAAAGACATGAAAACAGCATTTTTAGTATCAAACCCAATCTTTATCATTAATGTTGACATATAATACATAACTGCATTTACACCCGTAAGTTGTCCAAGACTGATCATTATAACAGCATATACTAACGATCTTCTATTTCTTGGTACTGTGAAAAGATCCATCCAAACTTGTACATATGACTCATTATTCTTTCTCTCTTGTTCTTCAATACCAGCTTGTCTCATTTCTAAAAATTCTACTTTACTATCATATTCTTCAACATCTCTTAAACGTTTCCAAACATTATAAGCTTCACCTAATCTGTTCTTATGGATTAAGTAACGAGGCGATTCAGGAAGGAAACTAATACCAATGAATAAGAGAGTGGAAAATAATAAAGATGATCCAATCATAAATCTCCAACCTCCCTTAACCGAATAAAACATAGCTGCAACTGCAAATCCAAGTACTTCTCCAACAGCAATATTAAATTGATACATTGAAACAATATTACCTCTAACTTTAGCTGGAACTGATTCAGCAATATATAGACCTACACAACCACCTTCAATACCTACTCCTACTCCCAATATAAATCTACCAGCATACATAATATGATACTCATGTGCTGCAGCAGAAAGAGCTGCTCCTACGGTATACCAAACACATGAAATCATAATGGATTTCTTTCTACCGAAATATTCATTTAATGGAGTCATTAATATAGAACCAGCTACAGCACCTAAAGGCATTAAACTTGAAACAAGTGATTGTTGATGAGAAGTTAAATGCAATGCAGGTTCCATTCCGATACTCGCACCACTAATAATGGATTGATCTAAACCTGACAACAACCCAGCAGCAGAAGCAAATGCTCCTAATAACCAAACCATATACTTCTTATTTTCAAAATTAATTTCGAATTCAAAGTTTCTAAATTTTTGCCAAAACGTACTTTGCCTTTTGGCTTCTTCTGCTAACTTTTCGATTTCGGTAAACTCAGTTTCAAAATCATATTGAGCGCCTAATTCAGTTTCTTCAACCTTCTCAAACGTTTTATCTTCGTGAATAATGCTCTCCGTAGAGGATTGTAATAAATCCAGTTTTTCTTGAATCATAATTTGTTTAGTTTTTGTTTTTAATTACTAATTGATACAAATCTAAATAAAGCCATTTGAGATCTTTAAATACTGTAGGCTTATGAAGGCTGTAACAATAAAGCATTAAAGATTTTCATGTACCCCACATATACTTTTACTTTTACTCTATATATTTACATTAAGACCAACAATTACCATTGTTCATCATCGACTAATTAAATGAAACTTTACTAGAGTGTGAATCTATCCTAACTAATTAATTAAAGTCAAAACCCTGCTATAAGGATATTCTCCCCACCTCCTCCCCTCCTTCTTGACGTTTGACCGGTAAATTTGTTGCTAAACATAATTCGCAATCAATCTCGCCAAGTGGTTCCAAGAGGTTTCAGATGGTTAGTTCCTCCCAAAATTAGGAATTTCACATGGTTACAGCGAGAATTAATGCAAGCGAGCACCAACTTACTAATTATGCAACATCAGAAGATTACCATTTGCACACCTGTAAATGCCGAAGTGGGACTAGAGATATTGTCGTTATTGTTCTCGGAAGAACAGTACCTGAGAATGACGTACAAAATAATTTATGGACTTTAGATGAATATTCTGATTCAATTAAAACACACGGCTAAACAGTGAGATATTTGTATGGAAAGTTATCCCGAATGTGGGGGTGGGGAAACTACAGAATTGTACCTTAACTGTAATTTTAAGGTAATTGCTTTCGAATATCAATAAATAAGCAATTCATCGAGGAAGAGCCAGAAAATAGTTAATGAATTTGTCATCATAGAATCCTTCAAATTCATTATATTTTTTGAGATATTCAGTATTCAAATGTTTTTTGAGATCTTGAAACTTGTTGTTAAAATCTTTGTTACAAACTGAACACTTTAAGGGTTCAGATTTTACTATATCCTTAAGAATATTTTCATTTCTGATATGTGTAATATATTTAAATGCTATTTCCTCGTCCAGGAGTTGCTCATCGTCTGAGTCATATGAGTCAGATGCATAATCTTCCCCACTTGTTTTATTTATTATATGATTGAGTTGATAATTCTTATTATACGTTGGATTTAACTTCTCAAACTCAACAAAAAATTGGGTATTGAATGAATTGTAATGTTTCTTATTTTTTAAACAATTGGATTGAAAATCCCTCGTAATTACATGAATGTGTAAATTTTTAAGCGATGGTATAGAGTGTATACCCGCCTTGATAAATGTGTTCTTAAAAGCCAGTAGTTTTAAGTCATTTTCGGGTTTATGACCAAAGGCTCCTTGTAAATCTGCTATGATTAAATCTTTGGCCTTTTCTACATATTTTTCCATAATATCAAATAATTCTTGACCATTAATTTCTCGATAGTCACGATTAAATGCGTCTAATGGGTTAACATAAGTTACTTCTGAAAATCTTGGTATAACTAAATAATGACAAACAGATTTCGGGTACGCGTCACGAATTATAACGACATTCTTATCGTAGTATTGAATAATATCCACATGCTTCTCTGGGTGATTGACATACTTTTGGAACGCTAATGCAAAACTCATTTGTTAAAAAGTTGTAAGCAAAGTCCTAAGCAAAGTCCTAAGCAAAGTAATGTAAATATATATTTTTTCAGTAGTTTTTGATCTACAAACTAATTTATATTATTGATTTACTATTAGTTAGTTGGTATATTAAGTAATTTCTATATTTTTGTATATACAATTGACAATAAATACTTGTTCAAGAACCCAATTCGAAAATGTCTTTAAACTTTTCTCTTCTTAATAGGAGTGGATTCTGGTACACTTGAAGAAGTTGCTATTTCAGTTTTCTCTTCTTCTACTTTCTCATTACTTTCACTTTCTAATTGTTTATTATCCTTTAATTTCGCAGTTTTTAATTCATTAATAAACCAAATTACAGTACCATAAAGTAATATGGCTATGACTAATAAATTAAAGAAATGAATTGATTTTGTAAGAAAGATTAAGACAACTAATGATATAATCAACAGTATAAATGATGCATGAGTAGCCTTAATGAGAGCAGGACTTGTTCCTGGAGTAAATATCGACTCCCAAAGTTCTATAACAAATGACATTATCTTGTTTATTTATATATTTATTTATTTATCAATTGTATAAATGTCTATATTGAACTACTTACTTTTTATCAGAGACACCTTCAATATATTTAAATTACATTACGTAATCATCATAATTTTTATGGTGATCGATGAAGATATCCTGAGCTCGCACACGACCATCTATAATTAAAGCAAAAAATGTTAACCAGAATAATCCAAAGAGAAACGAAGAACAGGAATCAGAATTTATTAATAATCTTTAAATTTCAACATAACTAAAACTATTCCATAATAAATTTTATATAGAAACGTGTCAAAATGGTCCCCACTGATGATTCCTTTATAAGTGATGATGAAGAAGAATATTGGTATGTATAAATTAATTATAAATTAATTATAAATGTTGTATTATTTGAAGTTTAAGAATTTAATTTTACTAACTTAATTATTTAGTCCATTATGTGTAGAAGAAATGGATATTTCTGATAAAAATTTTAAACCATGTCCGTGTGGATATCAAATTTGTCAATTTTGTTATAATAATATTAAACAAAATCCAGAATTAAATGGTAGATGTCCTGGTTGTAGAAGATTATATGATGATGAAAGTGTAGAATATAAATCTATTAGTGCAGAAGAATATAAGATTCAACAAATGAAACGGGAGAAGCGTGATCGTGAAAAGAAACAACGAGAAAAGGAAAAGAAAGAAACTGAAATGGCAAATAAGAAACATTTAGCTGGTTTAAGAGTTGTTCAAAAAAATCTTGTTTATGTAACTGGTTTAAATCCTCCATGTCCTCCTGAAGATTTACATTCAGTATTAAGATCAGAAAAATATTTTGGTCAATATGGGAAAATTTCTAAAATTGTTATTAATAAGAAAAGTCCAACTCCACTGACTCCTCATCATCATCAAAGTCCTGGAATTGTTGTATATGTAACATTTGCAAGAAAGGAAGATGCTTTAAAATGTATAAATGAATTAGATGGTTCATTATGTGATGGAAGAATATTAAGAGCTGCTCATGGTACAACTAAATATTGTTCATCATATTTAAGAGGTCATCCATGTCCAAATCCAAATTGTATGTTCTTACATGAACCGGGTGAAGAAGCAGATTCTTATACTAGAAAAGATTTATCTACTCAACAAGGTATTAAATTAAGTATGATGGGAATGAATGCAAATTCAAGAGTTGGTAGTAGTTCAAATATTTCTGGTTCTCATCCTCATATGGGTCCATTTAGTGGTGATGAAGATGTAACTTCTCAATCTGAAGAAGAACAAGATCATACTGAAACTTCAGCAAATCCATTACCTGCTACAGCACAATGGGCAAAAGCTGGTAGTAATTCAGCCAGTAATTCACCATCTGTAAATAATA
Organism: Scheffersomyces amazonensis; assembly: GCF_036850825.1. Taxonomy (NCBI): domain Eukaryota; kingdom Fungi; phylum Ascomycota; class Pichiomycetes; order Serinales; family Debaryomycetaceae; genus Scheffersomyces; species Scheffersomyces amazonensis. The sequence goes on along the minus strand of NW_027042741.1, from coordinate 1,609,540 downwards.
ATATTCCTTTGGCCCATTCAGCAGCATTCCCAACATTAGGAGAAATTTTCCGTGATCAAAAGCAACAACAACAACAACTGGTCCTGCAACGTAAAGAATCAGGAAAACATTCTAAATCTAAAATTGGTAGACAAATTAAAGAAATTATTCCTGATGATATTGATATTGATGATAATTCTACTTCTAACTTTGCCGAAGAAACTGTTCAAATCTTAAAGGATCTTGAAAGTAGTAATGCAAAATTAGAAGTCAATTTCAAGAAATTTTCTCATGGTGAAGGTAAAGTATTACCACTTTTTGCATTTGTTAACAAAGAAAGTCTTTCTAATAGTCAAATTGAAGATAAGAAAGCTCTCACACGAGAAATTGTTGAAAGATTCATGTTAAGACCTATAAAGAATTATCATTTAGCATATGCCAATCATCCTATCATGCAACAAGCCATATTACAACAACAGCAACAGCAACAACGTCAACTTCAACAACAGCCACAACCACAACCTCAACAAGTACAACCTCAACAACTCCCACAAGGTCAAGAAACTCCTAACTTACCATCTACTCAGTTGCAACAATTACAATTAGAATATACCAAGAAACTATCTGAATCACAACATCAAGCACAGGGTAATACCAATCCACAACAACAGCATGTTCAACAGCAATTGTTGTTACTCCAATTACAACAGCAACAGCAGCAACAGCAACTTCAATCGGTTGCAGGTGCTCAAGCTAATGCTATCCGTGCTAATGAACGTGCCAATACTTCTACTCCACCACCTCCAGGTTTGTTTAATCCATCAACCACAAAACAAGCCCCATTCCCTCAAGGTGCTGGACAATTACAAAATCCAATCCCTGGTAGTGCTAATTTTGAAACTATTCCTGTAGTTGGTAATCAGTCTTCTAGTTCCCAATTATTAACACAATTAATGGGTGGTAAAAGGTAATTTGGTTGAATGATATTGTAATTTATATAATTTGTGTATGTTTGTTAATTGTTTTGTTTAGGTAATGAATATTTCTTCTATTAAATAACTATTCTACTTATTTACTGGTTACTGGTTACTGGTTACTGGTTACTAGTTACTAGTTACTAGTTACTAGTTACTAGTTACTGGTTATAGCTGCCTCTAAGGGGATCAATGATTCATTTAGATATGGTGCATGTTTCAATACCTTCTCATAATTTTCGACTGGTTCTTCATATTTAAAATAAGTATTCATTAATACTCGTCTGAATTTAGAAGCTTGTTCAATATCATTTTTTGTAACATCTATATTTAATTGACTTTTAAAATATTGAGCAATTCTTTCAATTCTATCTCTGAGGGGTATATTTCTATTTAAAGCATACCCTTCTGTCATAGTTTTATTATATAAATCTAATTTACATCCTGAATCTCTAAAACCATAATGTAATAAAAAGTAAGAAGCCATTTTAGGTGAAAGATTTACACTAAATTTTTCTTCAAATATATCTTTCATATAATTACATCTTTCATTTAAAGTTCTAAATTTTAATACTGAATCTAGAACTATTTTAACATGATTAGGTGACCAAGTACTATCTACAAATGCAGTTAAAGCTTTTTCTTTTGGTTTCACTATAACTGGTTTAATAATTTCAGTAGGTTCAATGAATTTTTTAATTCCTGGTATAGTATTTTCATATAAATTAAGTAATTTAGGTGCTTCTTGAGCATTATCAAATAAGTTACGTCTTACTAATGCTAATTCTTGAACTCTTGATATTAACATGGGTATAGGTAATTTCTTCTCAATTCTTGTCATGGCTGATTCCATAGCATTTAATAATTCTATTTCTTTCACACTATATTTCTGTCTTTTACCTTCCAAATATGTAATTAATACTTTATATTCATAAGCTATTTCATCATACTCAAGTAGAGCATCAAATGCGTACTCTGCCTTATGATCTGAATCATCTTCTTCAATAATTCGACTTCTCAATTCAAGATATGCTTGACTGACTTCAAACTTCTGAGTCTGATAATTATTAACTTTTCGATTATATGGTTTGTTAGACATCTCGTGATATACAATGGGTAAAATAGATCAAACAAATACTGATAACCATAATTAAAGGTTGAAAAAAAAAAAAAAATAAACGTCGCGGTATCAGTGACAGCTTTTCCCTATATGCTATACTAATATATTATTCTATACTATACTATACCATACTATATTTTATAGCATTTACCTAAAAATTATATACATTTAATTAATTATGAACTAGTTATATACTGTATACTAAATACTATATACTTAATACTTTTCTCTATTCGACATCTTCATCTTCCATTTCTTCTATTTCAGGAAGTTTATTAGGAGCTCCGAATCTCTCTAATAAGGGCTTTTCAATTATACCTAACGGTCCACGATGATAAATGATTCTACTAAATCTATTTACAAGATTGAAATACCAGTCGTCAACCAAACGTGTATCGACAAAGTTGGTTAACTCTTGTTTCATTTTTTCACATCTATTTCTAGATGTAAGGTTATGAAGTGAATCATACATGGTTATTAAATTAGTTAATACTTGATTTAAAATAATTGTTAATGGTTGAGAACTACTGTGCTCAAAGAAACATTCTTCAATTATATCTTCATTCCATGCTATAGAATTCTTTTTGAATCCCTTCAGCCATAAGATTTCACTAATATATGATCTAATCTTAACACTTAAGATCTTAAGATTTTGTTCATCAGCATTAAAGTATGGATAATTTGTTTGATTAGCAGATCCATCTGCTATAGCATGTTGAGCTGATTTTATATACTTCAAATTAGTAAAATAGATATTTAAACCTTCATCTGAATGATTTTGTTTTACATAATTAAATGCTAAATCATTAAGACATTTCATTAATTCATCGGTCATAAGTGATCCATCTTGAAGTAAATAATTATCATTCAATTTAATTCTCGTAGGAAATGTCTTTTGTATGTTTAAAATAGACCGTTTTAAATAAGTAAGTTTATCTTCTGGATTAGGAGTCACTTTACTTAATAAACGACAGCATTCAGATAATCTTTCTGTATCTCCTAATCTGAAAAATAATTCGTCATTATTGATAATCGAACTTAACATATATATAGATGCATCCAATTGTCCCTTGGCTAAAAGTGCCTTACTATACCTCAATATGATATCAATATAGAAGTTAGCAAATGTATTGGATTTTTCATAAATTAAAACATTGGAGTCAATTAATGGAACTTCAAATTTGGTTTCATCAATTTCTTGATCAGGATTTTCTTGTTTATAAAGATCAATTAATAGTCTCTTATAATGCTTTACGGAATATCTTGGACTTCTTAGAACATCATCTTTATTAATAGCTTTAACAGCAGTAATTTTTTGTTTTAATGATAAATCCCAAAATGGAATATGTTGTCTTTCATTTGCATCTTGATAAATGAAATATAATGATCCCATACATACTAAAATACCTCCAAAATATGCACCAGATAATATATTAATTATAAGTCCATATCTTCCAAGACCTTGTAACTTGCTCGCAAGATTAAATGACCGCTTCGGTATAAAAGTTCGACTAGGGACACTACTTACTCCCGTGCGAAATATTCTACCACCAATTTGGCTCCTTAAAAACATTTGGTTACTGAACTATAAAGGACTTTGTCGATGATCTTCAGAGTTTCTCGATACTAATTTTTTTTCTGTACATATCTATTGATAATTTACTACATACAATTTATAATTAATTATTCAGTTACCGGCAAATGAATTACCACTCATTATCCGTATAGAATATAATGTCTCGTAAACATCTGGCGGTGAAGTCTTTGACTTCGTCGACGGATGGAATAATTGAACCGGAAAAGAAGATTCGAAATCCTTTCTTATACAAATTCATTACTAATTGGTTGATAACTGACCCAGATATTATTAATGATGATAGTTCGAAGAAGAAGTATAATTATCAAGTACAGAATCATAAAGATATGAAATTTTTATATCTATTTGGAGGTAGATGGCATTTGATAAAGCAATCACCTGTAAATTTAGGTACATTGATAATTATACTTATACCGGGTATACTATATTTCATATTTGAGAGTAAATGGATTTGGCATAATATTACTCCTGGTTTAGTAATTTTACAGACATATTTTTGGCTTATGAGTTTATTGTTCTTTTTCAAAGCTTCAACTTCAGATCCAGGTCAATTACCTAGAAATATTCATTTACCTTTACTCCCCAATCGTCAAACTCATTCAATAAATAATCCACCTCAAGAATATTTCAATACCATAAAATTACCTTATTACAAAGACAATCAAATTGGAGTGACTATTCGATATTGTCCCACATGTCATATTTGGAGACCACCTAGAACAAGTCATTGTTCAACTTGTAATATATGTATTAAAATTCATGATCATCATTGTGGATTCCTTAATAATTGTATTGGACATCGTAACTATCAATATTTTCTATGGCTATTATTGCTGGGCAATATAGCTTGTATATTATTAATTATTCAATCTATTGTACATGTTCTACATTATAGAATGGTTGAACATTCAACAATCACATCATTTCATGCATCAATCTCCAAATATCCAATAGCATTCTTATTAGTACTTTGGGGACTATTAAGTCTCGAATTTCCCCTTGCATTAATGCTTCTACATATATATCTAACAGCACAAAATATTACTACAAGAGAATTTCTTAATTATGTTGTGGGTAAACATCAACCTGGGTTTGTTAATGTATATGATACTAAATCCATATTAAATAATTTATTTATTAATTGGATTAGTAAACCTCGCGGTAATCTTGTAGTGAGACCCATGGATCCTTATAATAAAGATGATATACGCTATCAACATATTGAGCCACTCCAAACATTCGACCATTAATGAAGTTTATAGATGTAACACATAATAATACATAATACATAATACATAATACATAATACATAATACATAATACATAATACATAATACATAATCTCACTATTAATTACACTATTAATTACTATACTTACTATAATTACTATCTATATAATTACTCTATAATTTATAGTTTTTGCAATCGGCCCGAACCCCAACTTCATATCTGTGACAGTGCCTCAGCCTGCCAGGAAAAAAAGAAATTAACTACCACAAGAAATTTAAATGTACCCTACTAACTACACTTACTGATTAGACTTAATTATACTTCCAAATGGGTATATGACAATATAGAGTGATACATAATATAGATAGATAGAGGCATTAATAGGAAACTAATAATGTTTTCATACAATAATCATAATCGACGTCAGGACCGACTGGTACTGCCGCAACAGCAAATATCACAACATCCAATATCTCCATCGTCAGATCATCATGTTGATCCATATTTACCTACACCTAATAATTATGAAGATGAATTTGAAATGTCCATATTATCCGATAGTAATCTTGATTCAGCTTCTCCACCTCGATCGTTTGTTAATCATTTAATGACATCTAATGGAGGTTTTACTAATGATTATACTCAAAGATATCGTAGCCGTTCTACACCACAAAAGTTATTTACAATTCCTAAAAAAGTTTTTAAATGGATTTATTCAATTAGTTCTGTAATATTTGCATTATTAACATTAGCATTTGTTGCAGTAACTCCTATTGATGTTATTGTTCAAACTTCAGGTACAACATTTAGTGGAGTTAAAATGTTTATTGTAATTATTGTTTGTGTTGTATTTTTATTCCTATCAATTGTATTATATTTATCAAGAATTTTTCAATATAATTCTCATTTAAATGAAATACCAACTTATTCAGTTTATATTCCTGATGAACATGATTTACCTAAACCTGTATTTTTAGAAATTGATGAATCAATTAGAAATTGTGTAGGAAATATTAAATTAAAGGCTGGTCCATTATTTAATAAACTGGTTACAATAAATCATCCAGGTATTTCTCCACCTCATTATATTCAAGAATGTTATAAACAAGGTGAACCAGGTACTTTATTTCCTCCAGAAACTATTTATGAAGATATTATACGAAGTTTAGGGGATAAATTCTTATTTGATTCAAAAGCTTTTACACAAACAGAATTACCATTTGATTTAACATTAAGAGAAATGATTATTTATTTAGGTCATGTTTATAATATTAGAGGTTCTGAATTTAATCCTAATGAACCAAATTTAAAACTATTAATTTCATTATATGAAAAATTCAGATTTGGACCTGAATTAATCAATGAAACTGATTTATTTCATTTTATAATTGAATTTGATAAATTAGGTCAAACATGGCTGGGAACTTATCAATCAAAAATGGGTGCTCCATCATCAAATTTTCATAAACGTAGAAAATCTTCAAATAAGAGTGTTGAATTATCTGATGCCCAGACTGCGTACTTACAGCCGCAGGACAATGCATTCAGAAGAAGTAGTTCAGCTCTTATATTTGATTATGAAGATAATGACTCTTATTTTGATAAATATAGTACTACAAGAGGAGACATTGAAGGATTTAATGAAACAGGTGATGATGAATATCAATTTTATCATCAGAAAGCAGGAAGCGAATTCTTCAGTAAAGTTCCAGAAGATGAAGGTGAAGATGATTCTGGTAAAGCAAATGTTGATAGCTCCCTTGAATCTTTGAATAGAAGGACAAGAAAATGTGAACCTTCCAACAGTCAACAGTCACAATTAGATAGTATTTCCACCAATTCTTCAAAATCTTATATGAAAAACAATCATCTTACCATGACTCCTATTACTCCATTGGGGAGAAATTCTCAACGTAAAGGTAGTGATAATGCATCTATAAGTTCTTCGCGTTCTGTTATTAGAAATAAATTGGCTATAAATCCAACTAGAAGACAATCTAATGTTAGATATCCTGAAGATGCTGATTCATTTAATTCTTCAGAATCGGTCATTATTAGAAATAAATCTGAAAGTAATACTCCATCGCATTCTCAAAGTTATTTGAATTTAAGATATGAAGATGCAGCTATTAGTGTGAGAAGAAATAGTGGATATATGAGTGATTCAGAACAAGAAAAGGAAGAAAAGGAAGAAAGAGAAGACATAGAAGTAGATAATGAAGATGATATTTACAACTTTCGAACGCGTAACAAATCATCTGATTCATAAAAAGCATTATAGTATTACAAAATTAATCCCCATATAGAACATATAGACATATAAAATACTAATTTTAACTAACCATTAATAATAATTAATAACCATAAAAAATCTTATACTGTAATATACAATGTAATGTAAAGATCTAATGTTATGTTATATTAGTTCTGTCTTGGTTTCACCAAACCATCATGAATATTATAGTACACGACCGTAGAATCATCATTTACAATCGCAATTATAATCTTTTTGGGACGTTGATAAGCATGCCACTTTACATTAATCTTCTCGATTTGAACGAACCATGATTCGATTTCTTGTGTTGACAACTGCGCGTCACTTTTATCGAGAGATTTACAAACCACCCATTCAGTCTCCTTAGTAGTTGGTGATATACCCGAAAGTATTGGACTTACTATCCCGGAGCTACTACTACTGGATAAAGTTTCATATATCTTTACATCAGTCCAGAGGTTATAATGTATGAGATTTAATTTCACTTGATTAGCAAGTGAAGATGAGTTTGTGTGAGTATTATTATCATTATCACTCATCATATAATTAACATCGTCACAAGTATATGCTTATATTTTAGGCTAATAGTTAGCTTGTATATATAAAGTTTAACATTTTTCATTTTTCTTCAAATTCATATTGCCTGCATATATTATTAGCCACGGAAGAGTTTAGTTGGAGAACCTGTATATAATCAGAGGCAATGATCGACTTAATAAAAATCGGATTGTACATAAATTATCAGGTCGTTTATGTGTTGTTAGTTACACTAAATGTATGATTGTTAATCATTTAATTAAGCCCGCTGCATAATATGGAAATTAGTATCAGTCGATCGTTGATAGTTCTTGGATTTAGTTAACCAATGCGTTGTGGGTCATTCACAGGAAATCTTGTAAAATGATTTTCCTGGTATTCTAAGTTTTTTTGATTTTCCGTCATTCCACAAATTGGGCAAGACCATATTAAAACTTTAATTAATGATCAGCATATTTCTTTCGTGCAAGGACAATTCAGTTGCCAAGCTCAATAGGATATGAAGATGTTCTATAAACTCTGCGAGTTAGTACCCTGTAGTATAGCGCAATAAAGAAAATATGGCGAATAGTTGCCTTTGAAGGCAGTTTTCATCGGTAATCGCCAACTTCTCATTTAGTGCCAAAACAGACGATAGAAAAGGTTTTATCACAAAATGGTATATTAACAAAGAATCCTAATACTTTTTGTGTTCATAAGGCTTTTTAGTTTCCTTTAACAATATACTTTTGCTTGTCAGTGGTGTCTCCTTCCTGTAATAGATACTTTGTTCTTTTTCCTCGTTTTATTGTTTTATTATTACTGTGTCTTTATGCGTATGCCAAAGCCCTAACAATAATAATGGCTACTTGTAGCTTTACAAGGGGTTATATTCCTAATATTAATATATTGTCTTAAACTTAATTGTCAATTTATTTTTCAAATCTTTTACTGAAACTATCTTTTCTAATTTAATTAATTGGAACTATATTAATACTAGCGCAAATCCTAATTTACTACAATTTAATCCAAGTTTCCCTCTTTCTTTTATATATTAAGAAGATTCTTTTAGTTTGAAACAGTCTTATAAGCGTGAATTTTTCACTTTCCATTAAAGTAAGGTATCTGCGAATTCACTAAATAAATATTGCCTGACATTCTTTACTTTAATTTTCCGATATAATCCATACTCGACCCATTTTGTACTAAATTCGTAAAATAGCATATTTTAGGCGGAGTTTGGCGGCATCCCGTATACGAACCATATATAATTAATTTTCAAAATGTATTACGCTATAGGATCTCATAGTACACCACCTCCACCGGATCCAAAAGATTTATATAAAAGAACTTCTAAATCTAATTCTACTACTACTAAAAAATCTCCTTTAGGAACTTCTGCATCTGATAATTTCTTAGCAAAACCACCTAAAAAAGATCAAGAAATTACTAGAACAAATAGTATTACTACGTTACATTCAGACGGTAATGAGAACTCAAATTATAAACTTGTAAAAATGAATAGTCGAAATTCCCTTGATTCCAAATTTAATTATAAGACTCAATATAAAATTCAATTAACATTAAGTCCTAGAGAAATAGATTTAATTCGATATTCTTGGAATAAAATATTGTTAGATGAACCTTTAGTAGATAAGAAACAAGCCCGTAAAATGGGTGGAAATGCGGCTATCTCTACTAATACACAAAATAATAATCAAAATCATTATGTTACTTTTACAAATACATCTACAGTTGCTTCATCATTATTCTGTCGACAATTTTATGGTAATTTACTTTTAAGTAGTCCAGATTTAGAAAAAATGTACCCTAGTATAAATCATCAAGCAGTTGCATTTGCAGGAATTATGTCAATGGTTATATCACAACTTGAAAATTTAGAAAGTATTGAAGATTATCTTATAAAATTAGGTAAACGTCATGCGAGAATTCTTAATATTGAAGGTTGTCATTTTGCCTTAATGGGTGAAGCTTTAATTCAAACATTTCAAGAGAGATTTGGTATTCACTTTAATCAAGAATTAGAAATGTTATGGATTAAATTATATCTTTATTTAGCTAATTCATTATTACAATTTGGTATGGATCCAGTAATAAAATTAGGAAATGATTATGAAGAAGAAGAAGATTCATTTAGTCCATTTTCATTCCTTAGGAAAACTAATACTCGTTCAACGGTTACATCGAGAGAGACAGCAGCTACATCGGCTATGAATTCTCCATCAACTTTACCGTCTACTGATTCACTTGATAATTTATCAAGTTTATTCCCAGTAAAAAGTAAAAGAAAATCTTCATTAGCTTCATCAGCTATGAGATTAGTAGGTCGTAGAGATTCAACTACTTCAGATCCATTTGATCTGCCTCCACTTTCAAACGTTCCCACAAAAACAAGTAGAAGGAAAAAGGATTGTATAATCATGTGAATATAGATATGTATACCCCAGATTATGAATTATGTGTAAATAAAAATTAATTAATTATTTTATTATTATTAAGTACTAGAGCCTTGCCTGTATATAATACAATGCAACAGTAAAGGACGCGTTAGTTAAAGACGGATATGTTACCAACTATTCTAACAAGTTAACGCCTCTAAGTAGAAGTAGAATGACTGTATATGACAAGCAAGCCAATTTAATTTATACAAAATAAGAGATAGTAGACAAGTAAATTTATGATTTAAGAAAAAGGAGTAAAACAGGAGTAGAACTATAACAGGTGATACGGTACTTCGCAACAGTCACAGGTTAGTATTAATAAATATTTTCTTGTTGTGAAGAAGAAAGAAACAATTTATAAACATAAGTAAATTTATTATGTAAGTAAATAAAACATAATAAATTTATTATGTTTATGTGTAGAGGGCTGGCTATTACATAGTTTATAAATTATTCAATTAGATTGAAATTGACTACTTGGCCGAGACGCGTCGTTTTTGCAATAGCCTTTCCTAATCGGGAAATATGTTGTGTGCAGGCCCCAGACATATTTTTCACATATTTGTACCTTATTAAACATTCACGAAACATCGATATATGAATTTAGTAAAGTTACAGATTTTTAACTCTGTAGATATAAAGGAAGTGAGATTATTGAATATTTTGTTTATAGTATAGTTTTAATTCAAATTACTTACTTTAATTCAGAATCTTGCACGTTTGTGTATTCATAGTCCACCAATTATCAAATCCCATTCTCATTCTCATTCTCGGCAGAAACGTAAGGAATAGAAGCATTGAGAATCCTAAAAACTCCAATTTTTCAAAAGGTAACTTTGTATAATACGATTCGATATGAGTTCAGATTTGAATGAATTGGATGAATATCTTTTAAGTGATCAATTCTACTCATCTGTAGATGATCCTACTCAATTATCAGCTAATGTTGGTACCACCACTGCTAGTTCTGCACCAAGAAAGACATTAACAAGTTCGAAATCTTCTGATCATGTAACTAATTTAAGAAATTCATTACTGATTCCTCATTCAATATCTTCTAATACTATTAATAAATCATTATTACCGAATGCAGAAAAGACTTCGTTCATGAAGAATTCACCTTCAATGAAGGCTTTAGAAAGTATTTTACTAGAAAAGTCTAATAAGAAATATAGTAGTAATAATAATACACCTAATAATAATCAAATTATTGAAGAAGATGAGGAAGAAGAAGAAGAAATCAAACCTTTAAATATTCATCATAAATATGCTTCACCCTATGATAATACATTAAGTAGTGTAAAGAATTCAACTATATCAATACAAACATTTGAAACCGCCAAAAGTCTGCATTCAGAAGATAATAAGAATTATTTTAATTCAAATACAAATACAAGTTCAAGTTCCAGTACAAGTTCAAATAATTTACATCATCAAAATACAAGATCTATTTCTACTATAGAAGAATCAGGCTATAGTACGGATGATACTCCTGTATTAGGACAACCGGCTACATTTCAAAACATTACCCAAATTAAAGCTTCACCCCAATTAAAAATCATTGAAAACACAATGGATTCACTGGAGAATCAAGACGATACTTTAATAGAATCTTCGTCTTTTCAAAAAGAGGCTCAGTCAACCACCATTATTCGTTCATCTAATTCGGAAACTATGGTACCAAAAATAGATTTTGTGCCACAAAAAATTTTCAACACTAATAGCCATACTTTGCTGTCAAAGAATGTCAACAAAAGTCAACTGACATCATCAAAATACCCTAATGGGAATTATATACGAGATAATTTAATTGGGGAATCTAAAGAGGATAAAGAAAATCATAATATTTTTTATAATTATCAACAATCCCATCATATTTCTAATCGAGATTCTTTAGTGTCTAAACAAAACTCTAATTATTTATCCGGTCCATCCTATACTTCATCTGCAAAACCTTCTCAAACTTCTTCAATTCTTTCTTCTCCTCCACTCACAAATTCTACTAGTACATCTCGAAAAAGTTCAGGTTCAAAATCATCTCAAAAATCCCATCAATCATCTTCAACAGTTGCTCCATTATCCAAACCATTTTTGCATCCACTGAAAAATACCGGTACTATGTCAACTACCACCACCACCACCACCACAACCAGCACCACCACCACAACCACCCCAACTACATTAATACCTCCACCTCCTATAAGAGTTCATCAATCGCCTAAATCTTTATTACTTGACTTTTCCGATACTTCTGATGTTCAACAAGAATCTCATCACTCAATCCATATTCCTGGAACTCCTGGAACTCCTGGAACTCCAAGAAAATCTCCTCATCTCCGTTCACAGTCATCATTTTCAACATTTAATAAGTTTGATCAATCTCCTGGTACTTCAAAACTTCCTAATCATAAAAGAAGTAGTACTATGAGTGATTTAACTAAGATTTCTCAACAAACTGTACCTCAAGCCGATAATTCGGAAAAGAGAAACAGTAAATTCAGTTTCAAATCTTTATTTAAATCCAAATCTAAAAGTCATTCATTAAATGCCGACTCTGGAAATGAACCAGCTCCTAAGAAATTAAGTTCAAAATCTTATTCTACTTCTAATTTGGATACTTTAACCAAAAAGACTAATACCAATACCAATACCAATACTAATACCAATACTAAACAAGATAATAAACAAGATAAATCTAATGTTAAGTCCAGTAATGATGTTCCAAAGAAATTAGTAAGACATGATAGTTCTAGTTTATTAAATGTATTCAAAAAGAATAAATCTTTGGAGAATTTAAGTAAGTTTAGTAATACTAATACTAATGATTCCAAACCAAAACCAAAACCAAAAGATAATAAAATTAAATCCATAAATGATAAACCAGTTGGATCAGGTTTAAGTCCTGATCCAGAAGCACATTTAACTAGACAAATGTTTAATATTCCTCCTCCCCCTAAAGTTGGAGGTAATTTAATAAGAGAAGTTAGTGATGATGATTTTCCCAATAATTTTATTAATAATAATAATAATAATAATAATAATAATAATAATAATAATAATAATAATAATAATAATAATAATAATATTATTAATATTAATAAAAAGAATACTCCACTTAAACATGAAGAATCTCTTGAACAAGATAATGAAGAAGAAACTGATAGTGATTTTATTAATGATGTACCATATGAATCTTCAACTTTATATGATCCACCTAAACGAGTAAGTCATCCAAAATATGGTGAAGAAATGACATTAATATCAAATGATTTAATATTTGGATCTCCATTTCAAGTAAAATATACTGGAGCTCCTAATTCAGTATCTCCAATAAAGAGAGGTGTCATAACTTCTAATGATTTACAAGTTCCCAAATCTAGTAATGAATTATCTCATATTATTGGAACTCCAACCCCAATTAATGATAATGATAATGAAGAAGGGGTAAATAACAAATTAGTAGGAGAAGCTTTATTCCCTAAATCATTAAATTACCAAGAAATTGAAAGTATTGTTTCTTTAGAAAGATCAAGATCCATGAGATCTATAAAATCAAAGAGAAATTCATTCATTGGATATGATGGTAGTGATGAAAATATCATTCATTATAATGGTCCATCGGCATCACCTGGTGGTGGAGTTTCAAGATCTAATAGTATATTAAAGAATTCATCATCAAGAAGAAATATTAATGAAGAATTATCAGGAAACAATTATATTGATACTAATCTTATTGATTTGAATTCTCCATTACCTAACGCTGAGATTCCAATTAGACAAGATTCATTACCGGGTCAACCTCCTTCCCAAGTTCCTTATGATGAAACTGGGGATAATAATTTTTCAGATTTAATTGAATTTACTGATTTCATAGATATTGATAATTTAAGTTTTTCTAATTCTCCTCAACAATTATTGGAAAGATCTCCTCGTCGGACTTTACCACCTTCACCATTAAAAAGACCTGAAATCGTCGTTCTGACTGATGATGAAGTCTCTCCACCTCCTATGATTGAAGATGCTGTAAGTAATAAGGTATCTCCTGTCATTGTTGTTCAAGAAAAGGATCATCCACAAGAAGTAAACCAACAAGTTGCACCAATTATAACAGTGGAATCTTCTATGGTAACACCTCCAGCAAGTCAAGAAGCCCATCCTGAAGACAATCAAGAAAGAATTGTTATATCTCTGTCTTCATCTCCAGAAGAAATCACCAAGGCAGAGTTTCAAAAACTGACATCAATTCAAAACTTGCAAAATACTCAACCACAACCACAATATTATAGTGGTAATCCATTAACTCCAAATTTACAAGGAATTGAAACCAAAAACTTTCCTCAATCTCCTGAATCTATTACCAGTATGATTGATAAACAATCACCTATTTTGGAGAAGGCTTTACAACAAAATAGACCTATAGTTGATTCCAATGGTCGAGATATGTTTAGTAATCGTCCAATTTCTATGTCATTTACTGGATTAAAGGGTCCTATTTTTGGAGGTAAATTAACTCCTCATGATATTCGAGTTAGTGAATCTCATCAATCATTTAGTATATCATTTGATGATGATTCAAGTAATAGTGGTCCAGGAGTTGGGGGAGGTTTTGGAACTGATAATGAAGAAGAAGAAGAAGATGATGATGACTTTGATAGTGAATCTTTTGATTATGATGGAATTAATGATAATGATATTGGATCAGATTATCATCGAGATATTAATAAAGAAAATGTCTATTCACCTCCAGCACCAATATCTAAAATATCTCGAAGATTTGGATCAGAATCTAATAATTATTCACCTCCAGGATTTGTTCCACCACCTAAATTTAGTCATAATAAAATTCCATCAATTTCTGATAATTCATCATTAAATTCATCTCCTAGATCATTTAGTTCAATAATTAATAAAAAATGGGGTAAAAAATCTAATAGTCCTCAACCATATCAAAGTCCAAAATTTATTAAATCTGGTGGTAGTGTTAGATTTAGTTCAAGAATCATACTTTATGATACTTATGATGGTGATGAATATGATAGACATCCTGATACTGCTACATGTAATCAATTAACTCCATTGTTGGCTCAACAAATCAGAGAAGAATTGAATAACTTCAAGAGTCAAATGGATATTCATATTGACTCCCGATGTAATACTCATTTCTTTTAGTAATTGCATTTAAGAATTTAATAATTGAATAATTGATTAATTTAAGAATTTAATAATTTAATTACTTCTGCTTCATTTATATTTACTTCATCTTATGTACATTATTGCATTTAATTCTGTATAGTTTAATCCACATTTTAGCATGTTCCATTTTTTCTTGACTATGTTGCGAAATTTATGTGAAAGTACACTGCTCCAATTAATATGGGCACGCATCAGCTAAGTATTCCTAAGTATTCCTAAGAATCCCTTTATAGAGATAATGGTATATGAGAATGGTATATGAGAATGAAAGACAAGACAATGTCACGTAAGAGAACGACACACAAGACAATATATAGAATGAATACATATATCTTATATAGCTCGAGTTCTTTAACATTATCATTACTTATTGTTACTCCTACATAATCATAAACAGTCAAGCACAAGTAATTCTATTATATTGCAACTATACAAACTAATACATTTACATTACTGATTCACTTCGATTGTTGTTGGGCATGTGTAGCATGTGCACTTCTAAATATTCTATTTAATACTTCGTAATCTTTCTCATCAATATATGCAACCTCTTGTTCGGGATGTTCCATAACTACAGCGACATATTTATTGTTTCTAAAATCTAAACAAGTACTAGACCCCCAAGTACTGGTGGCATCATCGTACTCAGACAAACTAATGACTGGTGGCTTTCCATTAACAAATGCAGGATAACTCATTGTATGGTTGTCAATAGTTAATAATTAATAGTTCTAGTTAATAGCCTTAACTGAAAAAAAAAAATAATTTCTACAGTGATGAGACTGAAAATTAGCACTAAGCTAAAGTAAAGTTACTAACTATACCATAATAAACACTATCATTTATAATATGTCTAAGGCAAATACTGATACAGTAGTTGTTCCAGGACAATATATTACTCCTACATATAAGTTACAAGAAGATAGTAATATAATTGAGAAGTATATATCAGGTAGAGGTACGACAATATCACAAATAAAAGCATCAGAAACATCAACTATAACTGTAATTGCTGCATCTATATTAGGGAAAGTATATATAAATGAAATAGAAGTTACTTCAGGTGAAGTTGAAGATAAAAATAATGAACAAAAACAACAAATAAAGACATTTCTTGTTGTGGTTATACCCAAATCAAGTACATATTTAAATTTTCAAAAGGAACATCAACAAGCCCTTTCAAATTCTATTTCAATTAATTTACCTAAGGAAAATGATATTGTATTAGTAAAAGTTACTAAAATTACCTTAAAACAAGTATTTTGTGAAATACTAACAGTAGAAAATGGTGATAATGTACTTAAAGATAGTGGACTTGGAGTTAATGGAGAATTAAGTCATGCATCTGTTAGTCCAAGTGGAGGATCTGCTAGTTTATCTAATTATCAAACAGTTGCATCAAGTCAATCAACCATGAGTGCTGCACAATTTCAAGATATTGGAGAAAATTTCCGAGGAGTAATTAGATCTCAAGATATTAGATCAACTGAAAGAGATAGAGTTAAAGTAATTGAAAGTTATAAACCAGGTGATATAGTTAGAGCTATGATATTATCATTAGGTGATGGATCAAATTATTATTTAACAACGGCTAGAAATGATTTTGGAGTTATATTTGCTAAAAGTGTAAATGGTAGTGGTAATTTAATGTATCCATTAGATTGGCAAAATATGATAGATGTTAATAATGGAATTATTGAAAAGAGAAAATGTGCTAACCCATTTGCATAAAAATATCATTAAAAATTATTGTATATTATTATGTATGTATATACTAATCATTTATCTCATACATTGAGTTCAAATGACAATTGAATATATAAAAAATTAACATGAATATGAATATGAATAAGCATCTATAAATACTTCTAAAATGTACAAATTATTAGAATTGCCATTCATTAATTATTCAACAGGATGCACCAATTCCTCATGAGTCCCTCTTAAATCCACCTCACTCAATCCTATTTTTGACCCGAATTTCTCAAATCTTTCAAAATATTTTTGCTTCTTTACTTGAGAAATTTCAATCATTTTATTCCAATATTTTTCATGAACATAATCAAAATCTACATTACCATTAAAATCTTTATCTAATTGTTCCTTTGGAACATAATTTATAAATGGTTGATCAAAAACCAATTTTTCTCTAGTTAATGGATCAATAAATGGATGAATAATTTTAAGAAATGTCCAGCCTAACCAAGGTATATTAGTTAATAAAGCTTTTCCTAACCGTTCAGGATAATGAGTTTGTAAAATATGTAATACTTGTCTACCCGTTCCAACAGGAGGAATTTTTCCACCTTGAGTACCTATTGGATGAGCTTTAAAATCAATTAATAAAGCTAAAGAATCTTGTCCACTTGGCATATAATCTATAACTCTTTCTAACATATATACTAAATGTTGAACTTGTCTTTGACTTGTCTTTGTATTTTGTCTTCCTGGTTTTAAATAAAGACATGGTCTTGAATCATTATCATATCCTAAAATTACTTCTTTACCAGTTTCATTTTCTTCACTAACTAATTCTCCATTAACTATATTATCTTTATCATAAAATTTATCAATTCCAAATTCTCTTCTCCAAGCTAATGTTAATTCAATTCTATCTATTGCATCAGATTGATTCCATTTTGTAGCTCGAAGATATCTTAAAAAACATTCTCTTGTTAACCAAGTCTTTTCATCAATTGTTAATGGTTTATATAATGATTTATCTTTAAGTTTATGATTATCTTCACTAATAGCTATAAGTAATTCTTCATTTTGAAAATATTTTAAAACAAATTGATATTTTGATTTTTGTTCATCAGTTAATTTTGGTTCAGGTAATAATTTTGATTCTGATGAAGGACTTTCAAATGGTAAATAAGATTTTTCAATTACTACTAAAGTTTTTTCATCTAATGAAGTATTAGATGAATTTTCAGAATTTGTAGATGAAATATCCACTTTCGCTTTTAATTTACTAAACATTTCCTTCTTTGCCATACAAATTTATTTCACACAAAATCCTCCTAACAATTCCTTACTAGTCACACGCAAGTTAAATATGATAAATGATAAATATTAAATACAAATTATTCAAAGGTTATAAACAAATTATAAAACCTAATTATTATGAATAAATATTAATCTATAGAGGCCAAGTATCAAATACGCGTAATAAGAATAAGCTAATAAATCATAACCACTTTGTAATAAAACAGGTGGATGACATAAAATTTTACCTTAATAAATTTTAGTACCGAGAATTATCTTCGGCATACGGCATAATTTTTTTGTTTCCGTTCGGAAGAGCCTAAAGTGCGACTAATGTCCGATATAGCAGCCGATGGGTAATTGCACTAAATAGTTGCAAAATTATAAAATTATAAATTTATCATTTTATATATATAAATATTACTAATTTATAATTTATAAGTTATATAATAATAATAAAAGCCATAATTCAACAATACACTGAAAAGGTTAATAAAGACTTATCATGTACTGCATTTTGATAGTTTTTCTTTTTGGATTTCAGATCTAAATTAAAATGTAGTGGACTGGTAATAATATGGGGATTTTCAAAATAACTTAGATCAAACTTTGGGTATAATCCATGCACTGTAATAACGGACACTTGATGAAGTAAAGTTGCTTTATCCATTTCTGGAAGATCGTGGTGTAAATTAAGAAATGCAATCTTTTTCAATTTTTTAAATGTATTTAAATTCCAAAAACGTACCCTAGAAACAGACAATGTTATATCTTCAAGTGTCCTAAAATGGTTATTCATAAAATCATTGAAATAAAAACTGCCGGAGTTATAGCAAATGAATCTTTTTAAGTTGGGAAATTTGAATTGACTAAGATCGTTTCCAAAATCAACTTTATATCCTATTACAAGTTCCTGTAAAGTATTCAAAGAGGTACTTAACAAACACAAAGGAACCAAAATATAGCTATGAATTCTAAAATCAGTCTTAAAATTTATTGATTTCCATTTAAATTTTTGAAGTAGATTTACAGTTTCTGGTGAAAACTCTTTATATTTCTTATTAATATGGTTAATTCTCTTTTTTATAATTAAGTTAAGATGAATATTGGAACAATCTACCTCAGAAAGATTCTGCAATAAATCATTCATATTTCCAAATTCTTCATACTTTGATAAAATAAATTTTAATGTTATTTCATTCAAAAATTGGAAATTAACTCGTTTTAAATTATCAAATATCATCTTAGAACTGAATTCGTAACTTAGTTGACGATGAGATGAATGGCTGTGATAAACAATGGCTTGTTGTAAATTCTTAGATTTTTCTAATTTAGTATGCCTATAGAGTTTGTTAATTATAATGACATGATCAAATTGAAATGGAAGAGCTAATTTAATATGGAAGGGAATCGTTCCATTCAAATTTTTAATATTAGCGATAGTCTTACTCGAAGTATAAGAAAATATTATAGCAAGCACATCAGTTGGTATATCAGCCAACTGAACCATTTTAATATATATATATGTTATTATTAAAGGAGAAGTAGATGAAAAGTAATAAAAGTTTTAATATGTTTATGTTATTATTAAAAGCAATAGTAGTTTGTATAATTTAGCATGCTTATAGCTTTGGTAGCGAGCACTTCATTACATAATTTTTATGGCAATTATAATATTTTTTGTGGTTCCAAAAAAAAATAGCTTCGATGCTTCAGACAGAGTTTGAATAATAATTAATACCCCATACTTTAAATTTCTTCTACTAATTACTAATTTAAGAATATTAACATGGATGGGAATGAGATTCCTGTAAGAAGGAAAGTTCCATCATTAGTAATGATTTCTACTCGAGTTATAGCGGCTAATATAAATAATCTCATTGATATTGGTTCAACACCTTATCATTTACTTGAATCAATATTATGTAAGATGAATGCAAAACAATTAAATAATATTGAAATCATATCTCCACATATAGCAGTTCATTCCGATAAACTATGGCGAGGATTAATTGAAAAAGATTTCCCAACTCGTCCTTCAGAATTAGATCCTATATTATCAAGAGAATCTATGCCTTATAAGGCATTATATGAGAAATATACTAAAGAAAGACAATTATTTGAAAGGGATTCTACAGCAAGATTAAGAAGAATTACAAAAAAGATAGAGCTTCAAAAGAAAGAGAATAAAGTTACTCCAGTTAAAGAATTACTTAAAGATCCAACTATAAAAAGACGACCTTATAATTTTGGTGGATCATCAAGACAAACAGTTCTACCAACAAGAAATACAATATTAAATAAGGTAAGAAAGAATTTACAACATCGTACATTAATATTTAAAAAAGAACATTTAAAGCCTTATAGTGCATATGATTCATTTAAAGATAAACCAATTCAGCCTCCGAGAAGATCATTCACTAATATCCAGACATCACCATCTCGAGGTATTTACTCTCAGCCAATACCGACACCAGTTACTAAACCTTCAATTACACCGACTACAGTAATAGAATCTCCAAATCCAGTACCTAGTTCGAGTATAAGATCAACAACTCCTCCACCATTAAAGAAAAGAAGATCTGAAACTTCAGTTTTCTTGTTACCTAGGCAAAGGCCAAATGTACAGCTGGCTGTAATTAAACCTAAACCCAAGGCTAAACCGAAGGATATAGATGAGCCATCATCATCTAAGATCAAAGCTGTAAAGTCATCGATTTTCAGCCGTTAATGTCTGTTATGTAAATATATTATAAAGGGCCTACTAGACCCCATGCACTACAATGTAATATTACTATAGAATAATATACACCATTTAATTTAATTTAGTTAATTAATTCTTTCTTTGCTTTTTTAGCAACCTTCCACTGGAACTATCGTCCAAGCGTTTCTTATATACATTAGCATCTGATTTTTTATTAGGATCTTCTTTATCATTATTTGTTAGAGTATTGGATGATGATGAATTATCTACAAGAATGGTTTGTTTAAAAGACTTTATTCTGAGTCTTCCATTAACCAACACTCTTTCTGGATTGACTGTTATACAACCTTTGGCTCTACTTTGATCTAATCCTAATGTTTTTAATAAGATTAAAATATCTTCACTATTTCTTGCTTGTAATGGTAAATTTGCTCCACTAGAGATTATAATACCCTTTGATCGAGAAGATCTTATAAGTTGTAATACATTATTAAAGAAATTTTTCTTAACAAATGCTAAATTTTCTACTGGATTTGTAGCTGAATTTGTAATACCAATTGAACCAGATATAAGATGATTATAACATATTTCGAATTTTATACCTTTATCAACAGCACTACCAATAGTTTTATGTTTTAAATAAAAGGCAAGTTTAGAACCAAGATTAAATGAAATTAAATCTATATCTAAATTAGTTACACACATTTGTAATGCCTTTTCTGTTAATGGTTGAATTGCTAGTATATCAAATTGTGATTGTATTTTCGTAAGACCTTGTAATTTTGCTGGATCATATATAACTATAGTTATTCTAGTAAATAATTTAAGGGAAGGAAATTTAGATAATTCTAATTTTAATAAATCAATATCTATAGGATTAATGAGTTGAGTTTGATTTAATGGTACTTTTATAGATTCATTAATTTGAAAATTAATAGCTATATGAGTATACCCTAAAGTATGAAGAGTAACTATAGTATTCTTTAAATTATTTAATTCATTTTGATTTGGTTTGGTATGATAATTATTCACAG
Source organism: Scheffersomyces amazonensis (assembly GCF_036850825.1). Lineage (NCBI taxonomy): Eukaryota > Fungi > Ascomycota > Pichiomycetes > Serinales > Debaryomycetaceae > Scheffersomyces > Scheffersomyces amazonensis. Next base: position 1,587,468 of record NW_027042741.1, on the reverse strand, counting down.
GCCACGGTACATTCAAATCATACAACATATTCCACTCCACTTATCGTAAATCTTACCTTATATATATGTTTTTAGTCTAAGTCTAAGTCTAAGTTCAGTGATGGGATGGATTTTTCATTACTTGAGATTTTTTCGGTTGTGACGATTTAGGTAATCGCGAAACGGCGGTGCACCCAAAAGTTCATGATGCTAAAAATCGATAACAATTACAAATCAAATGCTTATACACTTTTGCCACCGCCACTGTTGGTACCCATAATTATATAAAAGGGTAAGCATATAACCTTAACCTTCTAGTTTATAAGATCAAATATTTAATTATTTAATTATTTAATTAATTAATTTTAAAGTAATCAACCATGTCAAAGGCTACCGTAAATAATATAACTAATCTATTCATAGATAAATCTAAAGCTCCAGATAATGGAGATTTAGGAATAATGAATTTGGGGAAGAACTGTTTCTTTTGTCAACAACTTGATTTTTTACCATTTCAATGTGAGTACTGTGGTGAAACTTATTGCTCTAATCATAGAAATGTAGAAATTCATAAATGTAAAGGTATAGATAAATTTAGAAATCAATCACCTCCAAGAAGTCCTAGTCCAACCAATTCAAATTCTTTACCAAGTTCTAAAACTTTATTCCCCGATCGTCAAGCTCATAAACGTCAACTTGATGCCAGTTTAATAGAATCTCAAAATAAACCAAGAACATTACTACAGGAAACTCAATTTAGAGTAGGAGATGTAGCCAAGAAGACTCCTAATGCATTCAAAAAATTACAAAAGTTTTTACAATTTCAAAAAACTAAGACATTAAAAAGTTCTTCAAGTAATAAAATTGTTGATCTTTCTCTTTTGAAGAAACTGGCAAAGGGTGATACTAAAATTCCAACTGCTGATAAGGTATATGTATGGTGCTTATTCTTAAATTATAATGAAGACCAATTCAATAAGGTTAATGTTGATAAAGATCGTAAACCGTTATATGTTTCAAAGAACTGGGTCATTGGTAGAGCATTAGATTCAATTGCTAATGAATTACATATCCCTAATATTAATAATTCAACATCAAATATTAATGAGAAATTAAATATTTTCAAATTAGACGATAAGGGAGAACCTATTTTAGTTAAAAATAATTTAAAGGTTTTACAAACATTTAAGAACGGTGACATTGTTTATTTAGTGAAAGGAACTATATAACACTGTATTTAATAAATAGCATCTAGATTATCTATAGAATAATCAATCCAACTCATCATACAATTTTGATCCTCTAAATGAGGCCATTTTGAAAATTTACCAATTTCACATCCAGCAGTAAATGGAGTGCTTGGACAATGAAAATATGGATCATGAAAATATCCAATATCTCTAAACCAATGAACTTGGTTCTTATCAGCAAAGAGTCCTAATCCCATAGATCTTACTGGAGCATCTCCCCATCGTTCATAATAAAAGTTTCCCGTAGAATCTAAATGTTTAAACCATTTTGTATATGCTTCTGATCTTAAGAAATCCATATCTACGATTTCGAAATTAGTCCAAAAATGACAAGTTGAAAATCCTCCAGTTTTATTATTATTTTGTGGATTTTGGAGATTATTTAATAACCATTGGAATGATCCATTTGGATTAATATATTTATAATTGTCTCCCATATTTAAAAATTTTAATGTTTCTGGCCATAACGTTTGGATAGTTTCTGCAATATCATATAAACTAATAGTGAATCCATATACTTTTTTTGTACCTTCTAAGTATTTAAATACATCGTAGTTTATATTACTGTAAAACTCAACATGTGGTTCAATTCTCCAGTAGAATTTATACTTTTGCATCTCTGGTAAATTAAATAAATTACCCAGATAAAATCTACACATATTATGATATGATCCCATTGCAGCATATGCAACATTATTAGCAGTCATAACACTCATAGCTTTAGCTTCTTTTACTATATCGATAGATTCTGGTTTATCCCATAAATTTGATGGAATAGTAACAAATTCTATTGGAGCATCTGTGAATCTTCTAATTCTTTCTTTAAATTTATCAGTAAACGGAACATCATTAATTAAAGTATATGGATATTTAAATTTTGAATTGAATTGTTTTTCTAACTTTTTAATTGTATTCCCAATGGGCCCAAATTCATGATTACGAACTAATGCAACTATTGTAGCATTAGCATGTTCATATGCTACACCTTCAGCAGGTGGTCGAATTGATTCTATATCAAAATCTTTAGGTTCCCTAACTTCAGTTTTCAAGATTTTTTCATATGATTCAGAATGTTGTTTAAGTATTTCCTCTTTGTCTCCCTGCTTGTTCTTGGGATTAATATATTTGAAATCTACATTCTGTGGAAGAATCTTGAATCCTTTTTCATTCAAAAAATCTCCATTAAATTTACTAGATAATGATTTTGTTGTATCCGCATTCTTTTCATCAATAGTTGATGGTTCATCTCCAGATACTGGAGGCATATTCTTTAAATAACTGAAATCAAAATTTTCAGAAAAGACTCGATATCCATTCTCTAAATGTTCAGTATAGGATTTATCTATGGGCTTTGCAGCAACAATGTATAACAAAGTTGTGAATAATATAAAAATACCGATTCCAATTATAAGCAAACGTCGGATTTTCCGATTGCCTAACTGTATCATCTTTTAGTTAGATATAACGCGTGTTAAATATAGTTATCTCTTAAACTTAAAAAGTAATTAATAATGAATGATTCAGACTGGTATTTGGAAATCTTTTTTATATACCTGAACTAGAAATGAAAATGTGTCAAGTATTATCTATTAAAATATCAACTAGTTCAAATCTGTACTGGAAATCTAAGCCCGATGGCTAATGTTCTACTTAGCTCGATGAAATTTTCAGCTTTACGTTACGTAGTCTGGGGGAAATTATCTGGCCAGAAGAAAATATCGGTGGCAGAAATTTTTCCGCCGCGAGATTTGCTGCAAGCTGCAGCACGGGTGCGTAATGTCAGTAAATGATTAAGATCTATATCTGTATAATATCTATATACAAACACAAATAAATAAATATACATATATATATATATGTATAAATGTATATATGCAATTAACCTGTCCATTTAATATATAGCGTCTAAGTCATCTATGGAATAATCTACCCAGTTCATCATACAATTTTCTCTTCTCAAATCAGCATATGTGAAAACTCCAACTCTACATTCACTAGTTTTTGGATGGTTAGGACAGTTAAAAAATGGATTATGATAATAACCAATATCTCTAAACCAATGAATTTTAGATTTATCAGCAAAGAGTCCTAATCCTATCGAATGTACTGGGGCATCACCCCATCTCTCGTAGTAAAATTTTCCTGTTGAATCGAGATATTTGAACCACTTAGAATATGCTTCTGATCTATAAAAGTCCATATCTGCAATCTCAAAGTTCGACCAAAAATGACAAGTAGAATATCCATTTGTAACTTCATTATTATCCGGATGTTGTAAATCATTTAATAACCATTGAAAAGCTCCATTTTCATTTACATACTTATAATTATTCCCTGTATTCAAAAATTTCATGGTTTCTGTCCATAATGTAGGAATAGATGCAGCAATATCATAAGCATTGACAACAAATCCATATATTTTACCAGTATTTTCAAGATACTTGAACACATCATAATTTATATCAGAATAGAATTTTACTCCAGGTTCAATTCTCCAATAATATTTATACTTTTGTAATTCCGGGATATTGTAAAAATTACCCAGATAAAATCTACACATATTATGATAAGAATCCATATCAGCATATGATACACCATCAGCCTTCATTTTTTCAATAGCTTTCTTTTGAGTCTCTTCATCTATACTATCTGGTTTTCTCCATAAAGAATTTGGAATGGTAACAAAATTCATAGGAGCCAAAGAAAATGATTTGACTTTATCTTTAAATTCTTGACTGAATTCTTCATCATTTATAAAAGTATATGTATAACGGAATTTCTTATTGAATTTCTCTTCAAAAGTTGACATTGTTTTTTCTATATCACCTATTTCAGAATTTCTAACTAATGAAATAATAGTAGCATTTGCTCTTTCATAATTATCAGGATCAGATGCTGGTCTTAATTTTTCTATATCTGTATCTTTTGGTTCATTGATCTTTTGTGATAGAAGTTCCTTAAACCTATTTTCATGTTCTTCGGCAATAGACTCAAAAGTTCCAACTTTATTCTTAGGATTTATATATTTGAATCTGACATTTTGTGGTTCTATATGAAATCCTGTACTGTCATATTCGACTTGATTTAACCCGGCAAGACCCGTTAATTTATCAACAGTCGATGCATATAATGAATTATATTCTGAAATGGATTTTAATCTCTCTGATAAATGATTGGCATATGATACAGAATCATCTTTTGTTAATTGAATTAAAATGAAGAAAATATAATAAGTAAAAGTGGTAAAACAATTGCCACGCTACGTTTGATTCTTCGATTATTTAGCACTCTTATCATCTCACTATAAATCTCAATTCTTCTGTAACTTATTTAGAACAGATTTATTTACAATTATAAAGCAATTGATCAAAATGAAAGAAGAGTTATTTAATAATTTATTTAATAATTCATTTAATAATAAAAATTTAAAGTCACCGAATAAATAGAACAATATGATTATTATATTAAGGAACTCATTGAGAAAATCTTCCTTAGATGGCAAGCCTGGAATTGTTCCAGAATTTCATACAGGTATAACTGGAGTTATTTTTATGTGTCAATTAGCCTCAATTTTCATTCTGTGAACATAAATTGAACCTAAGCTTTCTTATATTTACTATATTACTTAAAATTTATAACCTGTAGTTACAAATTGGCAGTAATTAAATCTTATTCTTACTTAAGTTTGATCTTGATGTCTAATCTAATTATTTTCACTACTAAGCTAACGGGTAAGTAATTGGCCCATAAATTTGTTTAAACTCGTACTACTAAAAACTATATAAAGGTATGTATTTTTATGTATTACGACCTATATATCCGATAATGTCAATCCGCATATATGCCTAGTATAATTGATTGAGTAACTGGACCCAGTGAATCCCTTATTTGCAATTGCATAATTTTCAGAAAAAAGATTTAAAATTGAACATAAAAAATATTTCTGTTACTGAAATAGAAGAAATCTCAAATATGAAATTTGTGCGTGTCAGAACTGTAGATGCGAAATAAACAAATTAAATTAGAACGTCGTATAGATGTGAGTGGGGTGTTTGATTACATTTACGTATATTTAAAGAGCCAAATGATAAAGTTCTTTGTTTCAGAGAGACGCTCTTCATAAAATACAGAAGTGGTACTTTGTTATCAGGTCGGTGTCTGATAATTTGCCGATCGATGCGGCGTACTACTTCTTGCGAAACCGAGAGACAGACAGACATAGACAAAGAGACATTTTTTAGCCGGAGCTAAATTTTTCAAATCGGCCTACTAATTAAGCCAATCCAATATACCCTATAAATCTACTAATATCATTCAATGATAGGTTATATACGGTGTATAAGACCCAGCTATCGACATGTTTACAGATCAGCATGGAGATATAATTCCACAGGTGTATCTAGTCTTCCTGGCAAAGAATTAACCATTGCCAAATTTGATTTTCCACTCGCTAGTCATAGTATAGATCAAGTGTATCAAGATCTTGATACAATCCTAAATGCTCAAACTCCTGTTAGAGTTACTTTAACCGGACATGTAAACCGAAAACCAAGGATAAGGCCGAATTTGGCATTTGCAGAATTAAGAGATAGTCAAGGAGATACAATTCAGTTAATAATGAATCCCGACACAACAGAATCTAAATATTTTGAATTAATGAAAAGTACTAAAATTGAAGATTCTATAAGTGTAACAGGAATTGTAAAATTAAAAGAAGTACGAGGAGACGTTCCTTCAGATCGAAAAGAATGGGAATTACTTATTGATCATTATCAAATTTTAAATTCTTCAAATTTAGATGCTGCACGATTAGATAAGTTAAAACATTCTGATCCTGGAGCTATTCCACCTCAATTTAGGTATTTAACACTTAGAAATAATAACTATCAACGTATTTTCCGAATGAGAAGTAAAATAGCTCAAATGATTCGTAATATATTTATTGATAATCATGATTTTGTGGAAATTGAAACTCCTTTACTTTTTAAATCAACTCCTGAAGGTGCAAGAGAATTCCTTGTTCCAACAAGAGCAATTGATAGATTTTATGCTTTACCTCAATCTCCTCAACAATATAAGCAAATCTTAATGAGTTCAGGCTTTACAAAGTATTTTCAATTAGCAAAATGTTTTAGAGATGAAGATTTGAGACAAGATAGACAACCTGAGTTCACTCAAGTTGATATGGAAATGAGTTATATTAATAATAGTGATCAAGTATGTCATGTTGTTGAAGATATTATTCATAATGTTGTTAATAAATTTGCCAATAAGCCAACTTATACAATCAATAGATTCAACAATTGTCTTGAAAAGATACCGTTTGATACCCAAAAAAAATTAGAGGGAATTAAATTTATTAAGATGAAATATATTGATTGTTTGACCGACTATGGTATAGACAAACCTGATTTCAGGTACGATTATAAGTTAACTAATCTTTCGAAATTCTTCAAACCATCCTCAACAACTACTGAAGGTTTTCCAATAGTAGAAGCATTAGTTGTTAAGAATGTTACAGATTCTACAAATAATTATAAAGTTCCTCATTCTTTAGCTGAGACCAAAGATTATTCAAGAAGAGCTCCATACATTTTTTCTATAAAAACAGAAGATGATAGAAGGAACTGGTTTAAGAAGTTTGTTGAGAAGGGTGTATTATCCGTAACTGATCAGTTCAACAATGAAGAGTTATCATCATTATTAAATTTGGAAATAGGTGATGTCTTTGCCTTTTCAACAAGAGCAGAATTCCCATACGAGAATCCAACACCAATGGGTAGATTTAGACAATTTGTTATTGAATCATTCCCTGAAAAAGGTAAAAGAAAAATATATGATCCACAGACTCAATTAATTTCTGAAAATTCAATACCTCATAATGATATTTTTGTAGGTACTTGGGTTGTCGATTTCCCCTTATTTAATCCTATTGAACTTGATTCTGAAGATAAATCATACCCAGTATATGATTTCAATAAGTTTGAATCAACACATCATCCTTTTACTATGGCCAAAACAGCAGATTATGATCTTTTACAATATGATCCATTAAAGGTTAGAGGAGAACATTATGATTTAGTAATGAACGGTTCAGAAGTTGGTGGAGGATCTCGAAGAGTTCATGATCCCGAATTACAAAAATATATATTTGAAAGAATTTTAAGAATCAACAATTATGAAGATAAATTTGGTCATTTATTAAAGGCATTAAGTATGGGATGTCCACCTCATGCTGGTTTAGCTTTAGGATTTGATAGATTAGTTGCTATGTTAGTTGGTACAGCTAATCTTCGAGATGTTATTGCATTCCCAAAAAATCAATCAGGTGTAGATCCTGTAGTTGATAGTCCAACATCTGTTAGTAAAGATGTTTTAAAACAATATCATGTAATTACGATAAACGAATAGTTAATAGTTCCCTGTAAATAATTTATTAAAGACTTTATATAATAATATAATTACTTTATATATATAATAATCTATTAACGTCTACGACCTCTAATCTTTTGTCTCTTTTGAAATGAATCATGCTCATCTTCATCATTATCACCATATAATCTACGCTTAGATTCATATTCTTCTTTAGATTTTTTCTCTTGCGCTAATCTTTCCATTTTTAATTCAATTGGCTTTTTCTCTCTTTGACCTTCTTCACCAATAAATTCTTGTTCTTGTTGTTTAACTAATGCTTTCCAATCATATTTCTTTCTAATAAATAATTCCATTGACCAATTTTTCCAAACCAATCTACCATAAGTACTTTCTTTAACTTTATGAGATTCACTTAATAATTCTGTAGCTATTCTATCTTTATACATGGGTAAGAATATAGTAAAATTCCATAAAGTATCAACAATATGTGAACCATAAGAATTACAACTTAAATTTACAATTTGATTTTGAAATAAATTTAATAATCTCTTTCTAAGAATTGAAGTTGGTTTTGATTCATTTTGTTCAACAACCAATGATTTTTCAATAATATGAGAGAAAACTCCATGGAAACATATTTGAATAAGCTTTTCAACTGGAAGAGCAAAGAAATTATACCATGTACATACAATAAATCTTGAATCATATTCCATTAATTTTTGTAAGAATAATGCTCTTCTTCTTTCTTCAGCAGTTGGCCAATCACCTTTAGTATTTCCTAATGTAGATCCTGTTAATTGTAAAGTATTCTCAAGGAATTCACTTGTAGTATTTACTTGAGGATCTTTAAAATTATAATTAGGAGCAAATTTTAAAAATAATTGTTCTATTATTTCTTCTTTACGATATCCTGATCTAGATTTTGATGCATCAATTATTCTTGAACCAAATTCTAAATTTGTATTAATTAAATTAGATAATTCAGGAATAACAATATCAAGTATATGTTCAATTTCAACTGGTTTTAATTTTAATAATAATGCTTGAATTATATATGCTCCAGTATTTGAACGATTAGATAATTTAAGAATTCTATCCTTCATATATAATTTGTATAATCTTTCAATATATTTTAATCTAGCTCCATCATTTTTAATTACTGCTTCTAAGAAATGTGAACCAACTGGATCACTTAAAAGATATTCAATAAAGGCTTCTTCTGATGAATCTCTTTCGGAATTTTCTTTATTAAATATTAAATGCCATATTTCTCTTTCTTTATCAACAATTCCTTCTACTTGAATTAATAATTGTAATACAGGTGATGCAATTTTATGAACAGCTAATGCTCTCATTTTTTTTGTATCTTGATTCTTTCTTGCTTCATAACAAATTGATTTTATTTCATTTTTAAATGATGAAGGTACTTGAAATGATCTATTAAAATCTTGATTATCTTTAATTTCAATCATTTTTCTAGCAATTTTAGATTTTTTAGATCTTAAAGTTGAATTAGATATGGTTGAAGATGGTAATTCTTTTGCTGAAATGATAAGAATTATTAATCTTAATGTATGAGAAGCATATTGATGATCAATCATAGTTTGAATATGTGGTTTAAATTCATTAAGCATTTTAATAAATAAAGATTCCATACTAGCTTGTATAATTTCTTCACCATCATCATCAACTTCTTCTTCATCTCCATCATTAAATTGTTCATTTTGTACTAATTCTTTTTCAAGTAAAGCAGCTACTCTAACAAACAATGTTTCTAAAACGTGAGATGAATATTTATGATGAGCTAAAGCAACATAATGATTTAAAAACAGATTAAATATAGATTTTAATTGTTTATCACTAGCAAATAAGATTAATCTTTCCATTAATTTTGAACATATTTGATTAGTTACTAATTTTAATTCTTTTCCCTTGGCTTCTTCAAGAACAGATCTAATGAATCCGATTCTTTCTTCATCACTTTCAAATGCATTTATATTTAAAGTAGATTCTGCTTGCTTAAAATAATCCAATTCATTAGAATCAACTAATCCAAAGAATGTAGTTTTCTCACTGGGATTAGGTAAAGTTGCTTCAACTTCTTCTTCTTCACTCAAAATTTCGGATTTTTTAATATCATCCTCAGACTTTGTTTCCGACTCTTTTTTCAAAGCTCTTCTACCTCTTGACTTTCCTTTGACTGCCATTGTATGTTATTAATTAATAGTATTAATTTATTGTATTTGCATAGTTAAGAATATTTTTGGTAATTTTTCAAGATGAGGTTATGTACAGGAATGTGAGATGGAGAGACATTTTTGTCGAATGTCGTTCCTCTTAGATTTACATAAAGTTGCAAATTATATATTTACCATATTTATATTCAGACTATACAATTTTAGCTCTACCACTTATCTGTTCTATATATTTTGCCTTTCTTAACGGATCAATTACAGTTAGGGTATTTAAATGAGATTTGATTTCTTCTGATAAAATATCAGAATCGGTTGCTTGAGCAAGAAGTACCTTAATAAATACTATAGTCTTAAGACACCAACAGTGATCCCAATGATCTTTATGATCTTCTTTCTCTAATTGATTAAGTTCTTCAACTATACTTAGTTGTTCCTTTAATATGGAAATATATACTTCTTTTGTTAAGTCCTCTACAAAGAAACTATCTGAAAGCAACCAACGTAAGTAAAGCCAAACAGAAGAATCATCCACATCCATATACATTCCCGTTTTAATTAATTCAAGTTCATGCACTAGTAATAAATGTGCATTAGCAAATACCTTTTCATGTAACTCCTTGAGATTATCAGGAACTACAGAAACTTGTTTGAAATATTGAAATAATTTGGGTATCAATTTGCTTCTATTGTGAAATGCTGAAAAATTGGATATGTTTTTTTTAATCTTTGATGTAGTATACTCAAATTCTTTAACATTAATATTTAAAAGTATAAGAGCTTCTGAATCTTTTGAATTTTCACTATTTTTAATTGAGAAATCTTCAATGTTTTTAACAACCACTCTTCTATATTGCCATCCGTGATAATTACGTTCATCCATTTCCAATAATTTGGAAACGACACCAAATTCATATTCCCAATTAACTTTTCCTAATTCTTCCAATTCAAAAAGACACCATCTTCTATGATTCCATATCCAATAACATTTAGGATATCTCTTTAATACATCTAATACTAACTTTAAATCTTTATTTAGATATGTTACGTAATCATTATCTCCGATAGTAGGCCTCAAATGAATTAAAATATCACGTCGATAATTCCACATAGTATAGAATTCAGGATTAAGTAATAATATTTGTGTGGTTTCATTAAATGTTTCAATAGTATAAACTTCCGAATCTCGTAATTTGAATAATTTGGCAGTCAATTGTCTATAATTGGCAGTTTTAATGGCATCTCTCTCCAATTTTAATCTCTTTGCCTCCTGGGATAAATTGACTCTCTGAACTCCGTGTTGCTAAAACAATTAGTTAGTACATTACTGTCTAGTTCGATTAAAATTATCGAATAGTTAAAACATACCATTGTGTCGTGCGACTGGTAGTATTCGTTTAATAAGTATTCATTCCCCAGCTTTGAACAACTCGTTAACATTTGAAGTTATCACCAAATTTTCGTTGCGACATTTCGGGTATTGGTAAACAAAGGCCGTCATATCATAGAATATAAAGCATTTCATCCAATTAGCTTTAAATTGGGTATAGAATGACATCTAATGGAGCAGGTAGTTCCTCCAAGTTGGCACTTAAGGGATCATCGAAAGTTGTAACCGATTACTTTGAATATGCCATTAATTCCATATTATTTCAAAGAGGTATCTATCCATTAGAAGATTTTACTACAGTTAGGAAATATAATTTATCATTATTAGTAAGTAATGATCCTGATGTTAAGAAGTATATAAATGATATTATGATACAAATTAAGAAATGGGTTTATGGTAAGAAAATAGTTAAATTAGTATTGGTTATTATTTCTAAATCTACATTAGAAAATATAGAACGATGGGAATTTAATATAGACGTATTAGATGATGATAATAATAATGAAAATAATAATGAAGAATCAAATAATAAGAGTAAAGAAGATACTCAACGAGAAATCCAAGCCATAATAAGACAAATTACTTCTTCAGTATCATATTTACCAGTATTAAGAGATGATGATTATTCATTTAATGTATTGGTTTATACTGATCCAAATAATCCTTCTAGTACTATACCTATAGAATGGGGTGATACTAATGGTGATGGACGTCATTTACAAGGTGAAAATATAGATAAAGTTGATTTCACTCCATTTTCAACAAAAATACATAAAGTTGGTACTTCAGTTACTTATAAAATATCTTAATCATACATATAATTACAAGGTTATTTATTAAATATTATATTATATTATCTTATCCTATCTTTATCTTATCCTATCTTTATCTTATCTATGTAGATTCTTTCTGAAGTTCTGTTGCAAACTTTCTTCTCTTATTTGCGGTCATGAATCTGGTAGAACCCTTACCGGCTATTGTATAATCCCAAGGATTTAAATAGTTATCTTGTTGTAATAAATCAGCAGTAGATGAACTCTTTTCAGATAATATCTTGAGGTCATTGAATTTTGATTTTAACTCCATAAATTTAAAAGTCTGATCTTTACCTGTCTTAACATCGATTGGTGGAAGATAATTGTTTAATATAGAATGGGAATACTTATGAATGTAAAAGTCCAAAATATAAATTATTGCTTCATTTACAAGAATTTCTGGACAACTAAATCCACCAACACTATCAATTGTATCTAATGTTTTATTAATGTCAGAATCATTATCTTCCACATCTTTAAAATGAGTAACCTTTAAATCATTTGGTTTTAAATTTAATGTAACTATTATAATAGCTAAAGCAATACAATGAGGTGAAACTGTTAAAATTAATGGAGTAGAAATTATATCATAATGAATTAACCAACAAAATAATGAAAATTTATAATTTATGTTTAACTTTTTACAAAATTGAATTAATAATTGATCAATAGTTAATTTTACATTTGTTGACCCACCATTATTGAAATCGAATTTTATAATTTGAAGTAACTTAAATTCTAATGCTAAAATGACTTTTCTTTGTAATTCTTGTATTGTATAATATTGATTAAGATTTGCAACTCCATTATTCCCACTTGATGTAATTCCATTCCCACTACCACTATTAGAAGAATTATTTCCATTTCCATTAGATGCTGCAGCTACTAAAGATGCAGTAGTTCTTTCATTAGTAAATTTTGAATCATCAATCTCTCGTATTTTATTAGCTACAGTTTGAATATCTTTTAACTTTTTAATACAATCTTCATTTTTACAAGCTAAAAATAAGCAAGCTGTAGCAATTATAAATGGATCTATTTCAAAGGATCCAAATGTTAATTCATCTTCCATTTCATCTTGGTTTTGTCTATTAATATCAAATTCATTAAAAAGATACCATCTTTGATAATAATTCATAGTAGTTGAAAGTACCCGTAATGGAAACTTCATTTGTTTTATTATTTGAAAGCAAAATTGAAATACTTGATGAGTAATTCTTTCATAATGTGGTCTTTGACTTACCTTTATAGTTTTACCATGTAAATATTTTAATTCACCAGATGTGAAATATGGTCTACCAATTTGCGTTATAGTAGGAACAGATGATGGTGCGGGACTATTGTTTACTGATACTTCAACATCAGCCAAACCATCAACTGTACCTACTTCATTTATACTTTGATCAGGCATGACGGTGGATATAATTGAAATAATTAATTAAATATATGGGTTTATTGATGCTCTTAAAACTACTTACTTTGATGCGTCGTGTGCGAATACCAAAAATCTATAATAAAGGGCACTATCAATATGAACAAATTATATAATTTCTATTTATAAGAAGGCCAGGGTAGGTAAATGATTTAAAAATTCATAAACCCCAGTGTCTCTGTATGTAAATCATTTTAAATATCGCTACGATTAAGTTGAAGAGATAAAATAGTGAACTGTAGAAGTATCCATAGTTGTTTTAATATAAAGCCTTTAAATTAAGCAATTTACAAAATTAATTATTGAATCTTAAGATAGTATATTACGTGTCGTTATACAAACAAATATTAAAAGACTACGTATCTGAATGAAGTTTTACAATTCAAAATAATATGATTTCTTTAATTCTTAGCCTTGTAAGCTAAAATTTGGGAAATAGAATCCTTAATAACCTTATCTAATGAAATGTAATCTATTTTGAAGATAGTTCTAGCATTGTTGTCATGTAAAGGCTTGAAGGCAGAAAAGTCGGAAGAACCTGGTTTACCAACTGGAACTTGATCTTTTAATTCTGGGAATTGTTTTCTGAAAGAATCAAGGACTTGTTGGAAATCAAATCTACCATTTTGAATAACAAATCTCTTACCAGCAGCTTCAGGAAGTTCAAAAGCAAGAATATGAGCCTTAGCAACATCTCTAACATCAACGAAAAGACCAGCTAAATCAGGAATTGCACTATCTGGTTTCAAATCTAAGACTTGAGCAGTAAGCTTGGCTGTTTCATTTAAACTCTTAACGCTAGATTCAAAAGCTTGAGGGCCAAAGACAAAGACAGGGTTAATAACAGCAAGAGTGAAGTTTGGCTTTTCAGTTTCTAAGAATTTCCATGCAGCCTTTTCAGCAAAAGCTTTTGAAGCACTGTAAGCAGTGGCACCATTTTGTTTAGCGACTTCATAAGTTGGATCATTCCAGGTATCTTCACCACCTTCAAAATCTGGATTAGCAAGATCACCAAAATCAGCACTACCAAAAATTGATGAAGTTAAAACAACCTTTTTGATTTGAGGACCGTATTTCTTAATAGAAGCTAAGACATTCTTAGTACCATCAATAGCAGGAATTAAAATATCTCTTTCATTATCTTCGGCAGCAAAAGTGACTGGAGAAGCAGTGTGTAAGAAGATAGTAACTTCAGGGTGAGCTTTCAATGCTTCATCAAAGGCTCCAATTTCGGAAAGACCCTTAACAATAGCATAATGGAACTTAGAGTTATTTAAGTTCTTAGCTAAGGTTTCACCCTTTTCAGTTGATCTAACAGATCCAACAACATTATAACCCTTTTGGAGTAATTGAACAATAGTTTGTTGAGCAATGAATCCGGTAGCACCAGAAACAAAAACAGTAGTGGAAGAAGCTGACATGTTAGAAGATTTAATTGAGTTAGTTTGTTTTTTAACTTGAGATTTAACTTGAGTTTGAACTTGAGTTTGAACTTGAGGTTTAGATGCAAATTTTGCTTTAAGAGATTTGAAGAATGAAGTCACTTTGGATAGTTTATGAAGTAGACTGGTTCTGATTAACAAATAAACTTAATAGACTATCCAAAGGTATCTTAATGGATATTTATATCAATTAATGAACATTATAATTCATAGTATTAATTTGTAATCATAACTAAATTATTAAAATATTGCTTACCAGAAAATTCTATGTAATTATTAATAATCCTCATTCAAATGTGATAATTGTGTGATATTTGTTTATCCAGCAGGTATTACTGCAAATAAATACTTCGGAGAAAACTTCATCAATTAATGGGTCACAAAACCAAAGGGATTTAACCTAATTGGGATTTCTCTTATGTCTCCGAAATTACAAATCAAGCCTTAATTGACAAATTTCCATCTCTTGCGACACACTGACGCTTTTAACGATAAAACCCGAAAGTTACACAAACCCAAATAGTATTTTGCAGTAAAATTTGCGACATCGTCTTCACATATCATGTAAGCAGATAAACCATTCTACTTCTGTACGTCATATTATTTTATTTAATGTGGTGCTGTTAATTACCTCTACCCGAATCTGTGGGGTCTGTAGAATACGTGTTGCGCCGCACCAGTGGCAAACTTACTAATTTCTATTCAAATCTCTAACTGGTTTTACGCCACCAGAATCATCAATTTCATACCCTGAAGTCTTCCTCTGTTTATGAAATTTTAAATACAGGTTTTTTGCCTCTACTTAATATTAAATAAAGAATATCATATTTAAGTACTACTAATATTATATACATGTGTGGATATCAATGAATGATTGCTTTATTAGAAGTGCTCCAATTGACTCAACCGGGGTGATCAATCTATTTACAATTGATGATATAGGTTAAGGATTATAAACATGGCTAAAATGTTTAATTCATTATCGGTGATAAAACTCTGGGAAATAAGTAGAAATTCCGAGAGAGAAGAAGAATTGAAAAATAAATCAGGTTGTCGAAAAAGAGGTAACTGAATTATTTTTAGCACAACTAGGTATAGGGTGCTCTGATTCTTCTCTATTTGGCAGAACAAATGGAACTAGATCATAGGTTTAGAATTCGATAATGAATAACTTTAACATTAATCTTCTTTAGGTTAATTTAAGAGGGATATTTAGAAATTGAAGTGAAGTCTGGAAATCGGGATTTTGATTGATATTTCTAAATAGATGAGATGTTAGTTTAAAGATCGTGATGAATATTCACTTTTCATAATTGCTCAGTCTATATATTTGAATGGTAAGTGGGATAAAGCTTACTGTATAATTATTTGGCTAATGCTCGCATTTAAGGTTACATTTATTTTTTCGAATTTATAAGCGAAAATCCAATAATGAGGTTTAACTCATCGTTAGGCAAAACGATTGTGCGTTCATTAATAAAAGCCTTAATGAGAGTACAAGTTAATATAAAGCAACCAAACATAAAATTAATAATTTTAGAATCCTGAATATATATATATTTATATATATGAAAATAAAATATATTTATAACACAGTATAAGTTTATTCAAACAGATCAGATTAGAGACTAACTAATACTCAATGCTTAAGCAGTGAAAGATAAGGAGAAACCTAATTTGTGAACTGGTTCAGCTAATTTCAAAGCATCGAAAGAAGCACCTAAACCTAATTTAACACCAGGTCTTAATTCTTGAGAGTAAGCTAAAGCAGTTAAACCAGAATCAGCAATCTTGGCCTTGACGAAAGCGGTCTTGTCTAAGGCGTATTTGGTGGCAAATTCAACGTTAACGTTTGATGATTTAACAGAATCCCAAGTGGTCTTAGCACCAACTTCAACTAATGGAGAAACCTTGTGGTAGTAAGCAGCAGTGAAAACTGATAAGTTGGAAGTAGCAGTGGCAGCTAAAGCGTATTGAGTGTTAGCGTAACCGACACCAACAGAGTATTTGTTAACTTTAGCGGAAGCAATGTCGTAACCTAATTCGGCACCGGCAGTAAAACCATCATGAGCAACAGCTAAATCAGCAGTAGCGACAGGACCCTTTAATAAATCAAAGAATAATCTGGCGTTTAAAGCAGATTGTTGGTAAAAGAAGTTTAATTTAGCATTTCTAGCACCATTTGGAACAACAGAAGTATCTAATTCACCCTTTAAACCTGGAGTTAATAATTCAGATAATTCAATTTTAGTGGTTAAAGCATTAGCATTATTCCAACCTTGAGTTAAGGTTAAACCAGTAGCCTTATCAGCATATTTAGATTCAACAGAGGCAGCAAC
Source organism: Scheffersomyces amazonensis (assembly GCF_036850825.1). Taxonomy (NCBI): domain Eukaryota; kingdom Fungi; phylum Ascomycota; class Pichiomycetes; order Serinales; family Debaryomycetaceae; genus Scheffersomyces; species Scheffersomyces amazonensis. Next base: position 1,570,254 of record NW_027042741.1, on the reverse strand, counting down.
AGTGTCATCCTTGTTAGTTTTACCTTTAACAGTAAAAGCAACACCGTTTGGAGCAACAGTTTTGACATCAACTGAAGCAGTGGCCAAGTGGAAAAAATCCTTGTTTAATAAATCGTTGGCAGATTTTTGAATATCTGAATAAGCAGCTGGAGCCATTGTACAATTGGATTTGAAGATTAGTGTATATTAAAGTAATATTACTACAGATTTAAAACTAAATAAAAAGAAAAAGAGTAAAAGAAGAGAAATCACTAAAGTAAACAATCAATTATTACCCACGACAGGTTTGAATCGGTTTTTCGTTCTGGTAGAGTTCAGACAGTGGCTGACATTGAGTGGGTGGCTGCTCATTCGTCTGATGCGAACATCCATGCATCAATAATTAACACATGCTGTTGGGGACATTTGTATGGCGCTGGGACTGTATATAGTTGGACGTATTTGTACTATGCTCAACAAAATACTTTTATGGGAATCATTCTACCATTAAAAGTTGCAATTAATTGTATTAATTAGCTTTGTTTTAGTTACTAGAATCATTCAATTGTATATTTTAGTTATGTTTTAAAATTTTTAAATGAAAGCTCAAGCATATGGGTGCCATATAATGAATGACATTTATGAAGTTAAGTGGGAATTGAATAGAAGTTAACCGTGGGGTAAACCCATCACTGCGTAATTTTTACTCACTATTAGTTGTTCCGCCCGGACAGACAGACACAAATTAAGTAGCAAACAAGCGACAATTGTCGCGGATAATTTGGCTATTCCAATTATATTTCGTGTATCTAATTCGTCGTAATAATTATATGCTACTTCTACATATTATGGCAGTATGGTAGAGAGTAATTGGATAATAATTGCCACCAAGAAAGGAGGGGGGGCGTGGGTAATTGAATCTGTAGCTTTGCTGTAATTCATCAACGTGTATAGTGAATTTATTTGGTAACCACAACTTTTTTTTGTATGATTTTAGAGTTGCGGTTTGGATGTTATGATCTAAGATCTCGGCCTTTTTAGTATGCTTTTGTGGGGTGATTGTTTACATTTTTAAAAACTGTAATTGCTATTATGATATTCCGTTAATTCCTGTCTGTAAATTCAGAAGTAACAGGAATTTTAATGAAGAGGTCATCCGAAGAATCTAGTTAACATTAAACTTCGCTACCATGTTGCTTGAGGGGCATTATCTCTTGTCTATTTCTCCTCATTAAATGTCATCATTTATTCTTTAGTTATTCTAAGTAAAGCGTATAATATGTGTCTCTATACCGTCCATAATTATGATATCCGTTACAAACAGGAACACCACTAACTATAAATGTTTTTCTAATCTTATACTAACAAGAGGTAGAGTTTATGTGCCCATATGCAGTCGCATAAATTGTCAATTTGTAGCAAGTAAATCCTATGAAGATTTATAGAAATTATGGAAAATACAGAGTAAGAAATCTGACTTAACGTAAAGTCAAGTAAAAATACTTGACGAAAGTCGAATTGTAGCGTCACTAAAGTAAAGGACTAGAGAAATTCGTTTACTATGCTAACTGGGGTAGGCACCAAGGTTTGTAAGGATCATAATTCGTAACGTGACCTGTTATTCATTTGCAAGATTGGCTATATGCACTGATATCCCGCTATCGTATGTATGGGGCACCATTATATTTGCTGACCTATGATTCCATAGTCTAGTTCATATCTATGATCATTTCACGTTTTAAATCACAAGTCTTTATTCAATCTTAATATATTTTGAAACTTGAATTTATACTTAATAGGAAATTTAACTCGCACTTGTTAATCTTTTCCTCTTTTTCCTTACGCCAATATTATCGAACTATTAGTATAGAGTATATATCGCCTTTGTCCTCTTTTGCAATTATTTGATCTACTTGGAGCCCAACGCTTTCAATGGGCAGGACATTTATAGGTGCAAAGAGACATTTTTCTGGAACAATGTCGCACAAGACCACTGTCTGCTTAAGATATCTCATACAAGTATATCATAACATCATAATCTATCTCAGTAGGTTTTATATTTCGTTGAATAATGAATTAACCGCTAATGATATATCCGTTCTGGTATTATTTGCTATCTAAGCCGACTTTCCTACTCATGTTTGATATAGTTTAATTCCTTGCCTGTATTTTTCCGGTATCCATCTGGTTGCCACACGACATACATAAGTTATTTGACATACAAATCAGACAATCACTTGGAATGTATATATTATTAATTATAATAAAACTAGTTATAAATGTCAAGACCACTACATATAATTCTACTAGATATTAATACCAACATATATAAATATTGGAATATTAGTCATAAGCAATTAACTAATATAATATCTAAATATGGGTTAACTAATCATTATCCTTATCAATTAACTATGGAATGTAGTACAATTGCTAAACTCATTTCGACTGCAAATCATCCTAATTATGATGAATCAGGAAATACTGCAGTAGTTTCACCAACAAATTCATTATCATATATGGGTGGAGGATATGATAAATTCCTTCTTCAAGCTCTAATGTTACCAACATCAACTAATGGTCTTGATTATAAACCATTAGAATCTAAAATTCAAGAACATAGTCTTAATAAATTCTCAGGATATTTATCAGTAGGAACCATTCATAATATTAATCTACTGGATACATTAGATGTCAATAAATTTAAGAATAAACTTGCCTATCAAAATTGGAAAGTTACGAATTTGATTCAAATTCCATCGATGATGGTTCCAGAATCTCTAAATCATTCAAGTCAACACATTCAAAAATTAATAGGTGTATTTGATTGTGTATGGAATCTTCTTATTCTCCTTCATGAATCTCATAATTCACATATTGCTAATGTAATAATTCCTGGAATCGGCTCTGGTTATGGAGAATTATCCGAACAAGAAATTGGGAAAATCATGATATTTGCAATTCTTCTATATAACTTGAATTTAGGTCATGGTGATAGATTACTTCATCTCAAAAAATCATGCATGATCCTATTCTTTTTCCGGAAAAATTATCGAAAATTATCTAATGTATATGATTTAGAAGAATTAGAAAGAGATGTAATTACAGAGTATGGAAAGAAAATAATGATTGAGAATAGTGAACATGACAATAATGAGCATAATGATAAAGATGATTTTAATGAACATTTTACAATGGAATTTGAGGAATTATTTCAATGTATAAATTTACAATAGATTATATAAATACATAGATAGAATTTTTGGGTAAGGTACCCCAGATTTCGCAGCAATCAAAAAAAAATTTCTTCAATACTTATAAACGCGTCCTTCTTCTCTTCTCTATCAAGTAAAGATGACTCAAGTAAAGAGATTAAAGTATACTTTAGGATTTGTCTATTGTCGTGAAACTAACCAAATACTTCTTTTAAACCGTACTAAATCTCCCTGGATGGGGAAATGGAATGGTGTGGGTGGGAAATTAGATGTTGGTGAATCCCCTTATGAATGTATAACAAGAGAAGCTCAAGAAGAAACTGGTTTATATTTAACCAATTGGCAAGGTAAGGGAGCATTCACTTGGGAAGTTTACACTACGCAAAAGGGTAATAATTCATCTGAACTGGTAAAAGAAACAGGAGGTCTTTATCTTTTTATTGCTGAAGTTACTAAACAAGAAGTTGATGAATACAAGACTCCTATTACATATTGTAAAGAAGGTATATTAGATTGGAAAAGTTTAGATTGGATTCTACATGAAGAGAATTTAGGAATTGTTGATAATTTACCAATTATATTTAAGAATCTATTTAATGCTAATCCAAGGGATCTTTTCCTGTGTGAATATCGTGATATGAAACTTATTCGATGTGATTATATCCCTATTGGTAATTTAGAATATCCATTTGAATAAATAATCTAAGTAGTCCAGAGACGTGCAGTACCATCGGCACCTGCACTGAATAACCATGCTTCCTTTGGATGCCAAACTAAATCCAAAATACCAATTTGATTTATAACTTTATGACCAGTTAATTTCTTTAATGGTACTAATAATGGATTAGTCATTAAATCATCATATACAGTACCATGGAAAATATGAATTGATCCATCATCAGAGGCAGATGCAAATAATGGTAATTTACCCTTATGGAATTTTATAGATCTAACTGCTTTTTCATGATATCTTAATGTTTTATATGGTGTAGCACTTAAATCTAAATCATGCCATAATACACGTTTATCATATGATGATGCAAGTAAATTATCACCTCTTGGATGAATATCAATACTTGATAACATTCTAACTCCAGGAAGTAATTTTTTAGTTAAAACTTGTTGAGCTAAATCATAAATTCTTATTTGTCTTTGAGAAGCTACAAATAATTGAGGTTTAAATGGATGGAATTTTGCATCCATTATTATACCTTTAGATTTTCTGAATGGTGATTGAGATAAATGTTTAGATAATTGATGAATAAGAACAGCAGTATTTTTAGCATCTGGAGAAACGGTGACAAAGTAATCACCTTTTCTATGCCATGAAATCTTTTTAATAGTCTTACGACATTGAATTATAGCTGCTATACCAAGTTGGGCTTGATCTTGATTTGGTGGATACCATTTTGCAACTTCTTTTTTAACTTCATTAGTAGATGAATTATGCTTTCCATCATCTTCTTCTTCATCTTCATCATCTATATCTTCATTTTTATTTTCATCATCTTCAACTGCTATATCGGATTTCTTCTTATTTCCAAAAGTACCATAACCCCAACCGGATTCTATCTTCAATCTTCCAAGATTTTCAATATCAAAACCAAATACTGGTGGAACAACTAAATAAATATGTTCTCCAACAGCAACTGCCAATATACCAGTTTGAGAATCAGGATTCCATTCCAAACTTTCAATATGATCTTCTTGATTTATTTCTTTATTAATTAATTGAGTTTTAAATACTTGTCTACCAGTTAAAATTTCCCAAATTCTAACTGAACCATCATCTGATCCAGTAGCTAACCATAATCCAGTAGGATCAATAGAAATAGTTCTAATTCTAGCTTCATGACCTTGAAATATAGTAGAACAACGAATTGGGAATGGTCTTAAATCTTGTGGAGATGGTAATTCAGGAATTAAACTTTCTGGATCTATATTTAATTTATTATGACGAACTCTTGGTGCTAAATATAAATCTAAACTTCTTTCAAATCTTTCTCTAACACTTTCTTGATATCCTGGTACTTTTCTTAATGAACCATACTTTTGAGGAATAAAATTACGTTCACGATCTTGTGGATCAGTTTCAAGCCATTGCTTTCTTTCTTCTTCTGTAAGTAAATATTCTTCAGGTGGATTATAACTTTCTTCATTAGTAGGTGGTAATGGTTTTGGAGCTCTTAAATTCATAATATGATCGGGAATTTCTTCATCATCATCATTATTCCATAAATCATAATTTAATTTATCTTCTTCAATTTGCTCTTTTACTTTATTGGGAGGAATAATTCTACCTTCTCTTATAGCTCTTACTATTTTCATAACTCTTTTAGCTTCATGTTTAGATGGAACAAATCTTCTCTTTGGTTCAGGAACAGCAGTTAATGGCATGATTTCTAGTTTAGAAGTAAACCAATCATTTAATGGTTCATAAGGATTTATATTTTCATCAGTATTTTCTTGTTGTTGAATTTTTCTAATTAATTCTAATTCTTCATCAGTAATCTTTAATGATGAACCGGTATTTTGATCTAATAATCCAGTCCAACCTTCTGGTAAATCAATTGATTCTAATAATTGATCTAAGGCAGAACCCTTTGCAGGTCTCATGATTCTTTTACCATTAATATCATAACCAATATGAGGCATTTCTTCATATGCAGATATTGGAATATTACCAATAGTATTAAAATCTTCAGCATCACTATCATCACTATCATAGATTGGATTAATTTCAGGTTTAATTATACGAGGAGTACCATCAGAAAATTTAGATTTAATTCCTTCAGAATCTCCATTTGAATTATTGGATAATGATCTTATCTTTATTCCTGAAAGTGCATCAGTTATGGTTTCAGTTGGTTCATCTGAGAAGTCTTCAGATTCAACATCACTTGGATCTTCTTCTTCACCAAGTAAATCATTGAATTCTGCATCTGAATCTTCTTCTTCTACTTCTTTCTCTTCTTCGTCATCTTCATCTACGGCTTCTTCTTCATCTTCATCTGCTTCTTCGTCGTCGTCACTTGCTTCGTCATCTAATAATCCATCAACTTGGAAATCCTCATCTTGAGACGCATCTTCCTCATCGGATTCTTCTTGTTCAGACTTTCTCTTTCTTGAAACATCTCCAACTGGTTTCTTCTCAAGAACAGCAGTCTCCTTCAAAGAGGATCCATTCTTCCCCCTGGTGGTTGACTTTGCCATTGTTAATCTTTTGTCTAAATCAATTATTGAACTATAGCTTTGAACTGAAAAATTAATTCTATAGGCATCCTCATCTCTGGCACAAAGAAAAAAAAAATTTAGTAGGACAAACTTCGCTAAAACACACGACCTTGAACTTGGCTATTAATATCATTGGCAATGGATTGAACATGGCTATAGTTAAATCTGATTGAAATTGGATTGAATAAACTGTGAATAAGATATAATGGCCATGTGACGGTATTTATGAAACTATTTTAAATTATACAAATATACGTAGCATGTCTCATAGTAGTAGTACAAATATTAAGTGAGTCCATATTAACTAACCAATTAATGTCTCAATATCTTACCTTTAGTAAGTTTTGGCTAAGTCTATTATAACAAAATAGACAATTCTTTTATACCATAGTACAAAAGTTATACGAAACTAGGAACTATTATGAAGTCTGTTGATAGATATTAATTACTTTGCAGCCAAATGAATTGTTTGTTAACAAAGGTCGTGTACAAGCCCCCATTATTTATACCATTTTTCAAACAACACTAAGAGATGGCATGGCTTAAGATTGAAAAAGTAGTATAATTATACTTTATATATAACATGAATAGTATACGGAAAGTAAACGAAATAAACCAGAGAGAATTGGCTCAGAATTTGTCATATACACAATCTTGGCATTATGATTATCGAGATACAAATTATATATATATTGGTAATATACCTATAAATTCTATGAAAAGTATAGATATAATAACTATATTTTCTCAATATGGAATACCATCCCATATACATTTCTTTGATGGTAAGGATAAAGATTCTAATCGAAATCGAAATCGTCAAGAACTGAGTGATAGTTATTCATCAAATAAAGATAAACCTACCTCTGGAGGTAATGGATTTGCATTTTTAAAGTATGAAAATTTTAAAAGTTGTGTACTTGCTATTGATAATCTTAATGGTATTGAAGTTTTAGAAGGGAAAAGGTTAAGAGTAGATCATACATATTATAAATTACGAGGTAGTGAGCATGAAGATGATTATTTAATCGATTACAAGAGTTTGGTAGGGAAACCAGATGATGACAATGTGGTCAAGGGTCTTATCAAAGATAAACAACAACTGGAATCGAAACAACTTCGGAGTATTGAAGCAAAAGTTGATGATGAATTAAGAGATCCAATGGAGGATTTTAACAATATCAATACCAATACAACCACTTCTAGCACAATAGAAGATCCTGAAGATGAGTTCAAAGATCCAATGGAACAATTTCTTAAGAATAAATCAACGACAAATAAAGTATCTAAATCACATCATCATCGTCATAAGCATAATCATCGTAAACATAGTGAAAGTCGGAAATAGATTGTTATTTTATTAAATATAAGGTGTTAATAGTATCTAAAAATGCTTCCATGCATAATGTGGTTAGTATTGCGGCACGGGTGTTCTCCCCTAGTTTTATGATAAGTATAAATATAACTTATCCCCTAATAAAAATAGCATATTATGTTACTAACAAATTATACTCATATGAAGTTGTAGAATATGATACACTAATTCATTTTATAAGTAAAATAACTTTTTGTAATTAGGTGTTTTTGTTGTATGTGTAATTAAACTGCAACCGAATACACAAAAATTGCTTAATCAAAGTGGGTACAGATTTACGAATATTATTGTTCCCATTATTCGAAAACTAACACATTTTCTGAGCCCATATGCATGGAATACCAGTTATTATTAGTTAAACATTAATTGAATCGGTGACAATTGTGGGATGGTGGTAGTCCATAATTAATTAGTTTATTAATAAATAATTGCCTATTAAATTGCTTAATAATAAATAAAATAACCATAAATTAATATGCGTGTAATTATACTAAATAAATAAAGTACTAATAATTAAAAAAACTATACCTAATACAAAAATTAGTACAATAATACTAAAATCTATAAAAGTAGACAGCAAAGACGGAGAACTGAACATAATGATTTGGAGCTAAAAGTACCAAAAGTTAGTGAGATAAAGGTTACAAACCATTAACACTAATAAATGTAATAATAATAATAATTTAAAATATGTAATAATCATCATAATAATAATAATAATAATAATAGTAGTAAAAATAAAAATAAAAATAAAAATAATATAATTTTCAAACCCAAACTGAAAATAAGAAAGTGTAACAATAAAGTAAATAAGAGTAAACTCAAGCAATAAGGTAACGTATACCACAAAGTAATTGAAGTAAATATAGTTAGGAACAGTAAATAATAAGATAACGAAAAGAAATTAAAGGAAAGTAAAGTAAAGTAAAGTAAAGAAAAGAAAAGAAAACAATCGAAAAGAACTAAAAGCTAACCAGAAGAAATAACGTCACAAGGTTCCTTCATCCTCTATACCCAAATTAAACCAAGGATGATTCAAAGCATCCATAGCTGAGATTCTATCCTTTGGATTTATCACAAACATCTTTTTCAAAAGATCTATAAAAAACCACCAGAATGTAAAATTACCAAAATTTATTAGATGTTCATTCTTCTTATAATTATAAGATAATGAATAATCTAAATCTATTTTGAGACCAATTCTGGAAGAGATAAACAAATCAATTCTGGACAATTCATTGACACTATTAATAAATTTCATAGGAGTCGATGAAGTAGGGAATTTCAAAGTGAGTGAATTTAATTCACTTGAATCATCATCAATAATTAAATCATCATCTTCTTCATCTTGATCTTCATCATCATCTCCATCATATTCATTATTGCCCATACCAAACTCATCATCAGTTTGATCAGATACTTCTGAAGAAGTTGAATCTTCATCTTGATCTTCATCATCATCATCAACTACAGTATAAATTTGACTTAATCTCTTTCTTGAAGGTAAAGAAGAACTTGATGTTGATGTTGTTCTTTTACGTTGATGCAGTTGATTATAATTGAATATATTGGGTCTTGGTCTAATATATTCATCAGTAAAATATTCTAATCCACATTCATTTTGTTTTTGTTTTGAAACTTTAACAATAGACTTATCAACTCTATAACCACAAATTTTTTCAATCATGGCTAAATGTTCTAAATTATCATGAGTTTTAAATAATGGTTCACCAATTATAAGTTCTACAAGAATACAACCAATTGACCAAACATCACATGGAAATGACCAACCAACTCCTAAAACAATTTCTGGAGCTCGATAATGACGAGTAGAAACAATAGATGAATGATATTCATCATTAAATATAGCACTACCAAAATCAATAATTTGAATTAAAGGATTTTTTAAAATTTTCAGATATTTAGGAGATTTTCTAGATTGAGAAGATGATGAACTTAATTTTAAATATGATGCAACTATAGTTGAACTATAGAGATTCTTTTTAATAAATGAATCATCATGAAGTAAGATATTTTCAGGTTTTAAATCAGTATGAATTAAATTTAAATCATGTAAAAAACTTACTGATCTTATTAATTGTTTTGAAATAGCTTGAATATGAGAACCAGGGAAAGCAATAAAATTATTTGATTCAAGAAAATCATAAAGACTTATTTTTAATAAATCTGTTACAATACAAATATGACCTCTAAAATCAAAACATTCACGAAGATGAATACAATGATTAAGATTTTTATTATCAAATTTCTTTAAAGTTGATAAAATTCTTAATTCAATTTTTGCAGCATCACGATATTTTTGAATATTACGAATAATTTTAATTGCTACATGTTCACGATTAATTTTATCAAAACATTGAACAACTTTACCAAAAGTTCCTTGACCAAGTAATCTTATAATTGTATATCTTTTAGCAAAATTCTCTTGTAATTTAATAATATAATGACCATTTTCATCATCACAAGGGGGTAAATCATTATCATGAGGTATAACATTGGTTTTAATATTTCCAAGTTTTGGAGTTTGATGAATATAATTATTTGGTAATTTATGATAAAAACATTTTGCTTGAGGTAATTGAGGTAAAGAATTTGTTCTCTGCTTTTTTATTGGGAATGGAGGTAAAGTTGTTGTAGATGTTGAAGATGTTGAAGTATATGCTGATGAGAAATTGGTAGGTGACATATTAGAAGATGAAGAATTTGAAGATGAAGAAGAACTTGAATTTGAATTTTGTTGATGAATATCATTAATAAAAGATTCTTCTTCATCTGGTTCAAAAATGACAGGTTGAACATTATTAACATTAAACATATTATAAGCTTCAAATGCATCATGATCTAACAAAACAGAATCACTATTATTTCTTCTGGTTTTAGGCATAATATCTCTTTCTTCTAAAATAATAACATCATCATCTTCTTCTTCATCATTAAGGTAATCATTTTCATGATGATTATTATGGGTATTATTAACTTCATCTTCTTCATCTTCTTCATCAACAATCTCCGGTTCTTCATCGATTAAGACTTGCTCTATATCAACATCTTCAACTTCTTCATCCAAATCTTCGACGAAATATGATTTCTTAACATTGGAATTAAAACTTCTGTATTTTGTTCTATATGAATGTATAGTGGAAACACTTGTAGTTGGTAAAGTTGAATGGTTATGAGAGTTTGTTGATGAGGTTGAAGGATTTGAAAAAGGATTTGAATTAGTAATTAAACTTGAATAATTCAATCCTGTTAAAGTTGAAGCCGTTGAAGGAGGTGAAGAATTTATAGAAGATGATGATAAACTTGTTTCCGATACTTCTTGATCAATGAAATTCAAGGGTAAATTTTTAGAATCTTCTTCAACATTTAAGTCAGTATTATTTGTAGTTGAAGTAACTGAATTATTTAAATTATTCTTGTGCAATATTTGTTGATGGTGATGGGATGCCTTGGCAGCGTTATCAAAAGTTTCACTAAAACCTCTTGGTCTTTTTCTATTTGAGATTAACGACATTTTAGAACCAGACTATAAGGCAATGACCGTAGAAGCAGACTATTGAAGTAGCAACTAGTACATATGGAGATTCACGGGGTGATAATAATAATAATAATAATAATTTTGGTAATAATATGGATAAATATGTCTTATAATAGTCAACTTTTAGGAATTCTATTAATTATTGAGTTAGCTTGATTCGATCTAGAATGTATAGGGTATATGTAGTGGAAGATATCAGTCGATTTAACCACAAGTTCCAGTTGAAACAGGGCAATTATTATCAAGTTTCAAACGAAACAAACACTCCTTTTTGATATTAACCAAATTAAACTTAATTTGTATCACCACTTATAGGTAGGTAGTTTAGTAAGATTGAGATAAGAAATTCTTCTAATTAAATAAATATTAATTCCCAGTAATTAAATTAATTAAATTGATTAAATTTAAATGGTGAATGGATATATCTGGAGATGACTGAGATTTTTTTGAAAAAGGGGGATATAAAAATAATGGCCGGCTTCTTAGGCAGCTTGAGATTGGAACTAGATACAATTTGTATAGTAAAATTCAATGGATTGATATAGCTAGAAATAAATACTATGATACTGATTAAATAGTTTTACTGTACTAATATCAAATATTCAATATTTGTTACTGAAGCTATATCTGTTTCTGTGTCCCTGCCTGCCTGTAATCGAACAATCACTTTAATTAATTAGGTACTTTTTTTCGATTAAATCTGGAGTCGTGCGCACCGACACAAAAACATGATGGTTATTATTGTTTTTTTTATGTATTTTGTATTTTGTGGTTGAGTGGAGATTCTCATTTTTATGAGCTGGTAGTTTAATTAAGGGGGGTGAGCGAGAGATGGGGGCGTGCGCATTTGAAAAATTATGAGGCGGCGGGTGCGATAATTGCTACAGTAACGAGCCCTCACCACGACTTTTTAACTAATTAATTCCCATTCCTTAATAGACTTTACTTTTTTTTACAGTTTAACTGGTTAAAGTATGTGTCACATCGTCAAAACTTCTACAAAAATGTATTTAGATCTATATTTGCTGGTTGACGAAAGTTTAAACATATGAGAACAGTTTAGTACCGTATTCTATAATTGAATTATTATGTATGTAATTTAATCATTGGTTCCTTCAAATTTAACCCACTTTAGAAATGGGGTAATTTATATCGGTTTAATAAGATTTACCAGTGTGCACGCCCCTTCAATTTATGCTCTTGTCTATCTTAACCTCAGTCAGCTGCTCGAGACCGCGTGACTGCTCCTGTGTATTATAAAAACATGTGTGATATCACGTGCTATACTGGATCTAATAAAATTGACACTTATAAACGGAATCACAAACTGCAAGTGCCACGCACATCCGTAAAAAATATTGATGTCAATAGCAAGCTCGGTATCTACATGAAGAAATTAATTTACTTTCTTGCATTACGTAATTGTCTCTGCATGCAAAATTAAAACATCGAAAGGGGCATGATTATTAATCCTTACCTGTAAAATTATGGTTATTATTTATCTGACTTATTGTTTTTTATATGGTCCCCTACATTTTAGGTTGAACAACCTTATCTTAACTTGGATGCTAATAATAACGTTCCTTTAATGTTCAATATAAATCGTAGCATGATTTGGCCAGAACTAACTTCCAAATCTTTTTCATTAACTAAAAAATGTAATCATTGATGTTCAGATCCTTTGTTTGGTGAATGTTTCTGAGTTGTTGACCCTGAGTAGCTGTGTATAGGAGAATTAGCGACTACTGATGAGAAAAAAAAAAAAACTCATGCCGACAAATCCTTTGTAAATCCGGAAAAAGTAAACCTCACAGAACATTTGCTATATATATTCTCAAGGTCGAATACTCCTGAAATAAGTTAGTACTCCTGACGAACATCTCTATTTCAACTGCAGCTTTCCATATTCACAGTACTTCTTGGCTCATCTCAAGTACAAATCAGCCTGGAGTTTTCAAATATTTTATTTGTGGTGATAATTTAATATTTTTTTATTCTCACGTCTTCCCGTATATGCTGCAATCAATTTAATTTCGCGCCAATATACTGATCCTGATATTTTATTTCTGTACTATCATCAACATATGAATGTTAATGATTTGCATTGTTTGATTATCTATTTACATTCTCTAATCCATATTTTCTGACGAGTTTTGAAGAGAACCAAATCCTGATCAAAAAAATGTTCAATATTTCCGAGATTCTAAAATTTCCTTAAATAATACTCATCTTGACAGCTTCCATACTGACTGGAATCTGTAAAACTCTTTGGATTCAATTAATACGAATCTCGTTTGTAGAAATGTGTCAATGTCAGCCTTGTATCCCTTCGCTGCTATTATATTGATGTCTGTTGCTAAAGCAGGCTTTGTTTGTATATGGAAGCCGCATCAAAATTAATTTAATTACCGCTTGTCTGCACGAACAATTGTAAATCGGTAACGACATCTAATTACTCTAAATAAATGTTGGATTACAATAACTGAATTCTCATGCCCCACTAATTCCACATACACGTCAACAGGGGAGAAGATTAAATCCTCAAATATATTCTCTATTAATTTTTTTATTTTCTTCCAAAAATAACTGCAAAAAATCATGTCATAAAAATAATTAATTGAAAAAATTAATTAAAAATATATGAGGAAGTAACTAAAAAAACAAAAAAAGTTGATCTCAAAGTATCACAAAACCCATTTTAGTAATAAAAATAGAAGGAATTCCTATTTATTTAGAGCTCATATGTTGAATCAATTTCGCCAAAATGTATGCTGTACTACATGTTTAAGTTGGTCACGCTGTCCTACCAATTTATATTCAATGTAATTTTACCTTAGCAAATTATATCATTAATTATATGTTAAATATGATACACAAGTAAGAAATTGGGAGTAGAATAGATTACTTTTACTATTGTGGAACAAAAATATGTACGATATGCAGCATTTTCAAATATTGTATAATAGGTACAGCCTGTCCTATCCTTGATGGCGGACAATACCAACTATGACATCATATGTTTAGATTCATAAACTAATTGCTATAACTTAATCATACCTCCTACTTCACACGCTAGTAATTCTTATTATACCCCGATATTAGAAAAGGACTTATAACATGGTGATACTGATGTTCTTGCAATCTAAAAGTAATATGCTCTTACGAGATTTTCATGAAATTAATTGTTGTTTCGTACCTGCTCATAAAATAAGAGCGGCAAAATTCGAATAATTACCGAGCTCAGCCCAAATATTATTCAATTTTTCAATTTGATCCTGAAATTGTATTTCGTTGCTTGATATTAAGCTCGAGTTTATTTCTAAACAACTAGCAATCCAACATCTTCCTAGAAAAAAATTCTGAAGTGTCGTATTACTTTACAGATCTATAGTATAGGCTAGTTGGAACTCATGTGCTGATAAATTTAAACCATAAATTTTTCTCTTTTATGTGTCTTTATTAATAATCTAATATTACACGCATGTTCAGATATTTATCATTATTTTAAAGGTATTATATTTCCTGTATCAAGACTTTTCTCACATACCAGCCCTTCCCCTCCAATTTTTTTTTTGTAGCCTTTTACTGTTGTCATTGTTCTTCGGGATTTCTTGGGCGGGCTTTCTTTAATATAACCTCTATAATATAAGTAAATAAGGTTGAAGGTAGTATTAGTGACCCAGAGAAGTCAGTATTGGTATATTCTTAAATTTTCTTTGTCTAAATGTAACTCTTGTCGAAGGAGTATTTCATGGTTTAAAAATGTACTTCATAGCTGATAAACCACAAAAGCCTTTAACAAAATTAAAAATCATAATAATAAAAAAACAAATATTTTTTAAAAAAAATAATATTTTTTAAAAAAATAATATAATGTAAAACAAATAATTTAGAAAAATAGAATATTAAAAAATAACTAAATAATAGTAAAAAATATCAACTTCTTATATTACAACCACCAACGCCAACAACTTTCCAGAAACCAATATCGACAAGCTACCAGTTGCTATCTCAGATTTTGTTTATTTTAATTTTTATTTCTTTTCCACCCGACCTTGCGAAAACTTCATACTATTGGGACTGGTAGTCTATCAATATTTAGTGATATCCGTCGAGTAAAAAGAATTATAGTCTACTCGTTTAGTTTGTCCTTTGTAAGTATAAAATTTACCATTGCTATATAAATTCTTTTTTGTCAAAGAAAAGCCGGGTTTAGCCATATTTTAACTTTTGGGATATTTGCATTCTTCTCAACTTCAATTGAGTCATTTGTAATTGGAAAAAGGAATATCTTCATATAAATTAATCTCTTTCTAAGAAAAGACGTAAGTGTGGAGGTAGAGGATACTGCTTTCTCAATAAATTTAGTTTTCCTTAATTCGTCTCTTTGGATTTGTATGGATTTCCCACCTTAAACACAACAGATTGAGAGCTTGAGACAAATATTCTCATTCTTTTATTTTAAAATCAATCATTTCAATCATAGTTTAAATTCTTTAATTCCGGTTTAATTTTGATAGTTTTTCTTTTATATATTTAATATTGCTATTTGGATTATTTGTTTATTTCGAATAACAGGTCATTATTTAATTATCTGAACAACACATTCTTCAAGGAAATATATCGCATTATAATTAACTTTTCCTCATAAATCTGAAGAAACTTTATCTACAACATTCATTCGTCATCAACTAGTCATAGTAATCTGTAATTTTACTATAACCCTTTCAATTGTCATATACTATTGGAAAATCCAAAGAATAAGTCTATTCTCCGTCATATTAACTGGCGATTGTTAATGGTCAAAAATTTGTCTCGTCAGAGACATTGTGAGTATCATAGAACTTGATAATACTCAGAGATATTAAGTGAAACAAGCATATCTACTGTTTATTCGTAGCCTGTTGTAATATTAAAAGTTATCAAAAGTTGTCTGGAAGTTCAAACCAAGATTCCTACATTATTAATCAAAATTCATAAAGCTTTTAACTACAACCCCTTAATTAAAAAATAGAAGCTTTCTAATTTGTTATCACCTAATAGATTTTTACCTCGGTAGTAGTATTAGAGCTCTTATAATATCAATCGCGATTGATATATAGTTACTTTATGTTAATCATACAGTCAAATTAAATAAAACCATGAGTCTGAAACGGACACATCTAAATAGACAATCTCGACGAGGTCAGAAAGAAAATAAATCAATAACAATAGATGGGGAATTATCACAACCAAACACCCATGAACAACAACATGAAATAGAAGAGATTGATCATTTAGTAAATCAGGATGGATCTGAACGACAAGAGCTGTCTTCAAAATCAAAATATGGAACACTTCCAAAAAAGTACTTTTGTAAAATCTGCAATCAGGGTTTTACAAGGAAGCATAACATGGTAAGTCATGAGTTGATCCATTCATCTATAAAACCTCATGTTTGTACAGTTTGTGACTTAAAATTTAGAAGAATTCATGATTTAAAGCGTCATGAGAAGTTACATACTGGAGAAAAGCCATTTATTTGTTCACATTGTAATAGAAAATTTGCTAGGCCAGATGCTTTAACAAGACATTTAAACAGCCCAAATGCATGTAATGTCTTAAGAGAAAGATTATCATCTACAGTTCAAAATCCAATAATTCCGGAACCATCTTCCTCTAAAGTTTTAAGTATTTCGACTTTGCAAAATTATCAAATAGGCAATAATTCAACATCAATGCCTATTAGAATTCCTCCTCCGCCTCAACTTTATCAAATAAATCCACAAATCAAAACATTACCTACAACAATATCACCAAGTAATAATATTTCTCCAGAATTTGATGCCAAAAGAAATAATCCACCTCACATTATTCTGCTGCAGATTCTATCAAATAATCAGCATGAAGCTGAATCATTAAATAGAAGTGGGAAAAAATCGATTATACCGCGACCACTTCCTGAATTACCACATATTAACCATAGATATTATGTTGTAAACCAGAATCTGAGCCAGCAGCACAATCAACAACAACTTCCTTCTATTCAACATTTTGTACAATCTGCTTATCATCATTCACCAACAAGTACTTCAGCTTCACCCCCGCAAGGATCTATTTCTCACGCTCTGCCTACTCATACTCCTGGGTATGGTTCATATTCACTGTTGGGTGATGATTCAACGACAAATAATTTTCACGTACATCCAAATCAATTTATTCCATCACTTGTACCACGGATTTATATGCCAGGTGAAATTGTTCAATATAGAGGAGGAAGCTTAACTGGAAATAGTGCCGATGAATCTCTTGAAAGTGGTCAGAGTGGTGAGTCACAATCAAATCAGAAGAAAAAGCGAAAAGAGTGAATGTCATTTTTCATTTGATTGATTTCACTACAATGTTATTCATTATTTGATCAGCTATGGCCCTAAAGTCTACAGGGTCTTGGTTCATAACAAGTAGATATTATGAAGGTTACTAAGTATTACAATTTTGTTAGATATAAGAGAGTTTATGCCTAATGAAATAAAAATAAATAGTAGCAATTGAAAGGACAGAAAGTGGAGAAATATTATCAGACGAGAATTCAAAATAACACAGCAAAATTAGCGAAAAGCAAACACGAAAGAGAGGATATTAAGGCAACCATCAGGGGATATCCTTCATTAGTAGGAAATATATAGACAGACAGTTTAAGTCTGATATTTTCTTTCTTGTAATATATCTGCCGTTTACGGCTTCATATGTATATATATATATATATATGTAATTCAAAATTATCCATTATAACTAATTATCAATTAAATTATAACGATAATCAAAATCTCTCTAAATCATTTTTAAATTTAAGGTTGCTTAATAAAAATCTACTAAAATATAGAGGGGACAAGATTTAGTCGAATCGTTTATGAGTATTTTCATGAGTGGCTGCAACCGTCTTGCATGACATAAAAAAATACCGAAACAATGACGCTCGAAAGATTCCTAGGCTGATCTTCTAAAAAGAAAAAGAAAAAGAGAGACGACAAGTCACATTCTCTAGATCAGGTGACTTATGTTGCATAGTAGATTTTTATTTTTATTTTTATTTTTATGTTTTGTGTTATCTCCACAAATAGTCTAGATAAGGAATCCAGACAGGAATGACAGGGAATAGCGCTTGATCCGATAATTAATAAGGATATCGTGTGTAACCAAAACTTGAATTTAATTATAATTTTATAATTATACTATAATATAATATAATATAATATACTAATTTGTATATATATATATATATCTACCATTGTTAAGTGGAAATGTAAACCGTAGAATTTTACAGTTTTACCCTCATTACTCATAACATGTCCCCACCGTTATTCTCATTATTATACTGTAATGTACATATAACTTACGACAATTTACTACAATTTAATTTAATACTTTACAATTCTACTCTGTAACAATCTGCTACTAAACTATTGTCGGTTACAATTTGCGACACTCAACTTAACTTGTGTCAAATCTTAGTACTCTCTCTCAACCTTCCCTTATCGTCTGTCCGCTTAACCCTCACGCAGCCTCTCCCTCCTCCTCGCCCCCCCCTTAATTTTTCTCCCTAATACAAGTCACTTTTTTAATCATTTACTACTTTTTAATAGGCTCTGCTTAGCTTGAATTATCTTAAGAATTGCTAGATATTATTATTATTACTATTAGAATTAGAATTATTTCTTGATAGTAATTGTTATAAATATTGTTGTTATTGTATTATATTTCATCTATTATTAATCTTTAAAAATGCAACCTTTGGATACCCCTACTAATGTCACTAAATCAATTAATGATGAAGATTGGTCAATAATTAGTTCATCTTCAGATATTGATGATGATAGATCAACTACTAGTGAAGATTTAACTGTAGAAAGAGATCCATTAAATTTAAGTATTAATCTAAATCAAGTGGATCAATCTGCAAATAATGGATTTGCCGCTATGAGTAATAATTTTAAAATTCCAGTCGTTAGATCATCAACTACATCTCGGTCTGGATCTACTAGTACTAATAATACCAATACTAATACTAATAATAAGGATAGAAATGATAGTATTGTTACTATAAATACGGTTAAGGCTAATGATGTAATCTTATCAAAACCAGAATATAGTGATACTTCTTCTGATTATGATGGTGATGTAACTAATTCAGATGTATCAAGTGATGAATCTTCTCATTCTTCTCCTATTATTCAACCAACTTTATTTGGAACTTATTCAATCAATAATAGAATAAAATTTTATGAAAACTTGTCGAAATTTAATGAATCAATTAAGCAAAGCTCCAATAAGTTTTATTCCAATTATGCTAAACTGAAGTTTCAACAATGGAATGATTATATTATTGATTCAACTGACTCTCTTGCCAATTCAAATCCAAATTCAAAGTCAAATGCAAATGAACCAAGTGATCAAGGAGAAAATTTAGAAGATACTATTGAGCTCATAAAACATTACGAGACATTAAATCAAAAAATCGAATCCTCATCATCTGATATTGAGCCATCCACATCATCAATCAATTCAGAATTTCCATCTCAACCATTACCAGTGGATTCTACTTCGTTCTACCTTTTTAATAAAAAGTATGTTCAACCCTTATTATTAAATACTTTACAATTAATTCAAGGATTTATGGAAAACAATTCCGATTATTTATATTATTATATTTTTGGTGGTATTCTTATTGCCTTGATACCTGCCTTCTACTCTTTGACATTTATAGTGAGCTCGATTCAATCAAATATAGCTCCAATGTTTATAACTCCAAAGCCGGTACCAACATATCCTTTACTTTCAAAGTTTGAACCTCAATTTCAAAGTCATATTGATCATATGTCTAAGATATTTGAAGATTTATTATATGAAGATGAAGCCCCTCAGAGAGTATATTTATTTTTTAGTAAAAAAGGTCCAAAAGTAAGTAAATGGTCTAAATTTATTAAAGAACGTGATTGGAGTGAATTTGATTTAATAAAGAAGGAATTTTCTGAAGCATTAGAAATTTCTCAACAGAACTACAATGAATTTTCAAAGAATTTTAATGAATTTTCAAAATCTGCCAAGGTTATATTTGATAAGAACTACAGGTTAGGTCTTAAATATAGTGTAGTTGGAGCCAATAAAGTTTTATCATATTCAGAGGTGGGTGCTAAACAAGTTTATGATTTTGGTTCAAAGTATAGTGAAATTGCCTTTGATAGGGCTTTACATTATACCAAAGTAGGTAGTACTGAATTGATTAATAAATCACAATCATTACATCAATTTGTTAAAGATCAAGAAATAATTGATAAACTTTGGAAAATATCTAATGATACTAGAAGCATAGTAGAAGATAATTTTGAATTATTTAAGAAATCATCATTTAAACAAAATATAGATGATATTGCTGTGAATATTTATGAGAAATCTATGGATTTTATTACTGATATATTTGGTACAAGAGATAAAATGCCTAAAGATTTAATTATCATAAAATTATAAGTACTTTTACTTTTACTTTATTGAACCTACTTTTGTTGACTTGTTTTTATAATCTTATTTATTACTAATTTGATATTTGGGATTAAATGAACTATCAGTTTATTGTGGGTAGGTGGGTCTGGTTTTATATTTCAGGTTTAGGTACGGTCTAATCAATTCTCCTGGTGTCAATAGGCAAGATATTTGTTGTCGCTGTTGGCTTACTTTTTATATACTATTATTATTATTATTATTATTATTATTATTATTATTATCGATTTATTTTCACTTATCGTTTGGAATTGTTTCATTTTTAGTTTTCTCTCGGTGGCTTTGTCTCTATATATAGTAAATATGTGTTCATTTTATTCTAATCTAATTAATCAAATACTTTTGTATTACTACTCTACAATGACAGTTTACATAAATCTATTTATTAACAAGAATATAAACCTATGTAAAAAGGGGATTTTATAGTTTTTTAAAAGAATCCTTATATGGTTTAAATGAGTTGATCCAGCAACATCCATAATCATTTGTTTTTCATTATAAATTCACCAATATAAGGAAGAAATAGAAATAGAAAAAAGAAGAAAGAGAAAAAGAATTGTAGTAGTAGCATACCATTCACACATCAACCAGTTACCATATGTTTATTGCAGCCAATAGCATTCAGCATTTATTACTTATTGATTTCGAAAGGCATCAACACTGACAATTTAGGCGATGGTACATCTGTTTGGAAGGGCACCCCATCCAGTTGAGTAGTTTTGATCTTTGTTAGCAGAAGATTCAGATTTAGTTGGTTGTTGTTGTTGAGCAGCCATTATGATTAGTTTGTTATTGTATGATGATAGAAATAAAATAGTTTCACATCTGTTATGAAGTGGGTAATTACAGATCTATTTATATTATTGTAAATGTATAGTTTCTATATGTTTAAGTCATTCGTATTTTCCAAGCTGTTGTATTAGCGGTTAGTGAAACAAATTAATTTGCATCAATTTGTCATGGGTTCCAGAAAAACTTCCTTTTTGGGACATGACAATCACACGAGTCACTATAATTTTGCAATTTATATTACGACAGCAATTTATAAAGATATGCATATTACAATGATGATCATGTATTGTGAAACGTTTCAATTGTTTCATATATCGAACCAGTTTCAGAATCAGCATGTCATTATTGTATTAAGAATATCATCAGGATTACTATGTCGTTATTGTATAGTTAAGAGTACTATACAATGAAAGCAGTGATGCAACGGAGTTATATCTGAAACAAACTGCTTAAATAATACATTATGTGAGTTTATCTTAATTCAGTTATTTCTAACCGTCATAATTTACGTCGAGTAACACTAACTCAGATTGACTGACTCTGACTTACTTCTCTATACTGTAGTCTGTCTATGCTCCAATTCCACACACTAGTTATCTTACTAACTGCGAACCAGTAAATTTCTTCTCTCCATTAACTATTACATACTAATCACTTACTACTACTCTCTACTGACTACTTACTACTTACTACTACTACTACTACTACTACTAATATTACTCTCGACTAATCACTTAGTACTACACTACTACACTACTGCAAATTTATGTAAGCCAGCAACCATAGATAAGTGTCGTGCCCGTGCCAAACTTGCACCCACAAAATTTGTCGGTGGACGAATATTTCAGACATTTAACCAGAGTATACTATACCATAAATTTATTAAATATTACCAATAATTACGACATTTTCTATAGTAAACTATAGTTTATAAAATATTAGTGAATTATAAATTAATAAACTTAATTATTCACTATGGGTATTCCTAAATTTTTTAGGTTTATATCGGAAAGATGGCCATTAATTTCTCAATTAATTGATGAGAATCAAATTCCAGAATTTGATAATTTATATTTAGATATGAATTCAATTTTACATACTTGTACTCATTCAAATGATGGATCAATAAGTCGATTAACTGATGATCAAATGTATGCCGCAATATTTCAATATATTGAACATTTATTTGAAATTATTAAACCAAATGAAGTATTTTATATGGCAATTGATGGAGTTGCACCTCGAGCTAAAATGAATCAACAACGAGCTAGAAGATTTAGAACTGCTTATGAAGCAGAAGAAAATTTAAAGAAAGCCATTGAAAATGGTGAACCAATTCCTAAGGATGATCCATTTGATTCAAATGCCATTACTCCTGGTACAGAATTTATGGCAAAATTAACGGATAATTTAAAATATTTTATTCATAAAAAGATTAGTGAAGATTCTAATTGGGCTAAAATTAAAATTATTTTAAGTGGTCATGAAGTTCCTGGAGAAGGAGAACATAAAATTATGGAATTTATTAGATCTACAAGATCACAAGATGATTATAATCCAAATTCAAGACATTGTATTTATGGATTAGATGCTGATTTAATTATGTTAGGATTAGTAAGTCATGATCCTCATTTTGCTTTATTAAGAGAAGAAGTTACTTTTGGACCCAAAAGAGGAGGATCTAATTCAAATGGATCAAAAGATCTTAATGATCAAAAATTTTATTTATTGCATTTATCATTATTAAGAGAATATTTAGAATTAGAATTTGAAGATTTAAAGGATCAATTATCATTTGAATTTAATTTTGAAAGATTATTAGATGATTTTATTTTAATTATGTATGTTATTGGGAATGATTTCTTACCAAATTTACCAGATTTATTTATTAATAAGGGGGCATTTCCATTATTAATTGCAACATTTAAACAAACTTTAAAACAATCTGATGGTTATATTAATGAACATGGAAAAATAAATTTAAGACGATTAAATATTTGGTTACACTTTTTAGCCGAATTTGAATTAGAAAATTTTGAAAAGCAAGAAGTTGATGTTGAATGGTTTAATAAAAAATTAGATGATATTTCAATTTCTGGTGAAAAGAAACGTCAAAGAATTGGGAAATTATTAATATTAAAGGATGAAAAAAAATTAATTGGATTTATTCAACCATGGTTAATGGAAATTTCTAATCATTCAGTTGAAGAATTAATTAAATTAGATCAAATTGGTAATTTAAAAACTTTAAAATTACCTAAAGATGAAGTGATTAGACATTTAGAATTTATTAAACAATTTGCCATTGAAGTTGGTATACTTATAATTCATTCAAAATCTAATGATACTTATGAAGCTAAACTTGATATTGATGGTTTAAGTCCTTATGAATCATCTGAAGAATTTCAAGATCGAATTAGTGAAATTAGAAAAACCATTAAAAAATATCAATCAGCTAATTTAATTGATACTGAAGAATTATTAACTACTACTAAAGATATTTATAATTCAAGATTTATTAATTGGAAAGATGATTATTATAAAGATAAATTACATTTTTCAATTAATGATCATGAAGAAATTATAAAATTAACTAAACATTATGTAGAAGGTTTACAATGGGTATTGTATTATTATTATCAAGGAGTTCCCTCATGGAATTGGTTTTATAAATATCATTATTCTCCTCGTATTTCTGATATTTCAATTGGATTAGAACAATTAATTGAAGAAGGAGGAGATATTACTTTTGAAAAATCTATTCCATTTAAACCATTTGAACAATTAATGGCTGTTTTACCGGCTAGATCAAGAAAATTAATGCCAGTAGTTTATAGAAGTCTTATGACGGATGAAAAATCTCCTATTATTAATTTTTATCCTCATGAAGTTGATATTGATATGAATGGTAAAACTGCAAGTTGGGAAGCAGTTGTATTACTTGATTTTGTTGATGAAAAGAAATTAATTGAAGTATTAAAACCAGTTGAAAGTAAATTAACTCCTGAAGAAACCAAGAGAAATTCATTTGGAAATTTAATTCATTTTATTCATAATCCTCAAATTGATTATATTTATCAATCTCCATTACCAGGATTCTTTCAAAATATTGAACATGATAAATGTTATGAAGAAGTATATAATTTACCACCTATTAAAGATTTAAAAATTGGATTTATTGAAGGAGCTAAAACTGGTAAAGAATTATTAGCTGGGTTCCCATCATTATCTACAGTTCCATTTAAATCAGAATTAAAATTAGGTGAAGTTAAAGTATTTCAATATCCATCTAAATCAGAATCAATGATTCTTAGTCTTGATAATGTATGGGAAGATTTAACTACATTTCAATTTAGTCAACAATTTATTAATAAATTGGTTTATAGTAAATGGCCATTTTTAAGAGAATGTAAAATTATTAAAGTTGAAGATAAAGAAAATAAATATGAATTAATTAATCGAAAAGTGGGAGCCATTCCCTTAAGTATTGATGAATTAAAAGATTATAAATCGGAAATTTCTAATATGAAATATTTATATGAAAAGACTAAGGGGATTATTTTAGGTAATGTAGATACTTTGGTATATGTTCAACCAGTTAATGGATTAATTAGAACTTCCAAGGGAGCATATGTTAAGACATTTGCTAAAGAAATTGAAGTATATCCATTACAATTAATTGTTAAAGAAGTTACTAATAAAGATGAAAGATTTGCTAGTAGACAACCATTACCAATTGAAGAAGAATTCCCCATTGGATCTCAAGTAGTATTCTTGGGAGATTTTGGATATGGATCTCCAGCACAAATTGTTGGATATAAAGATGATACATTTGGAATTAAAATCTCCAGAATATCCACAATTTCTGAACCATCAATTGGTAAAGATCGTCAAAAACTTGAAGAACGAGAATTTAAATATTATCCATCATTTGAAGTTGGAAAGAAATTAAGAATTAATTTACTTTTACTTTCAAGAATTACGAGTCTGTTTATGATTACTGAAAAGAATCAAAAGATTAATATTGGATTAGAATTAAAATTCGATGGTAAACGATTAAAAGTTTTAGGCTATACTCGTAAAAATGGTAAATATTGGGAATTTTCTCCATTAGCTGTTGATTTGATTAGTCAATATCAAAAGAAATTCCCTTCATTATTTCAAAATTTAAGTAAATTACAAGGTCGAGATATTCCTAAAGCATCAGAATTAACTAATCCTAGTGAATTAGAAGAAATTAGAAAATGGTTAAAGGAAGTTAAACAAGATTTAATTTTAGCTTCATTAGAAAGTGAATCATTAACTAAATTTAGTTTTCAAGCCATTGAAGATTATATGATTAATTTACCTCCTTTAAAACATATGAATCGAGATATTAAGGGAGTTCCAAAAGATGCTATATTAAATCCAAGTGAAAGTTATCAATTATTAGCTGATCAAAAATTCGATTTAGGTGATCGAATTATTTATGTACAAAATTTTGGGAAAGTACCTATTTTATCAAAGGGTACAGTAGTTGGATTTACTACCATTGGATCTAAAACTTCTTTAAGTATTATATTTGATCATTCATTATTAAGTGGTATAACTTTTGGAGGTAAATTAAAAACCAATAGAGGTTTAACTATCGATTCATCTTTGGTATTAAATTTAACTAATAAACAATTTGTTTATCATAGTAAAGCTTCAAAATCTAGAAAACCTTTAAGTGAAGAAGAAAAAGTGGCTAGAATTAGACATAAACAATTGGCTGAAGAAAGAGCTAAACAAGACCAACAAAAGAGAGATCAAGAGATTAAATCTAAAGCATCTCATGAAATCTTATCATTATTAAAATCTAATGATGGAGATACTAAGAGTGAACAAGAAGAAGTTAGATCTCAATTTAGTGAAGATGGAATTCCTAATAGTCAAGCTATTCAACGAGTGTATGGTCAAATTTATAATAATGTTATGAGTAAAGGTCAACCGGTGGCTCCTGTTCATTTACCTTTCCCTCCTCCACCTCCTGGTGCTGGTCCTGGTCCTGGTCCTGGTCCTTATGGTATTCCGGTTGTTCCAGGGATTCCTTTACCTCCTCAATTCTTTCAACATGGAGCTCCCGTACCTCCCCCTCCTGGAGTAATTCCTTCGCGTTTCCCACCTCAAGTTCAGACTCCACAACAACCAGTAAATGTTAATTCTGAAACTCGTAGTGATGGAAATGGAAAATCTCGTGGAGGTTCTAATAGAGGTAGAGGAGGTTATCGTGGTAGAGGAAATAGCAATAGTAATAACAGTAATGGCCATCGTGGAGGTAGAGGTGGACATAGAAGTCAAGCCAATAAGGAAGTCGAAGCCAAATGAGTTGAGTTTATATTAACTATATACAAGTAATAAATGATATATATAAAAGTAAGTTAGTATTAAGTAGTGCCTGTATCACCACCACCACTATTGGTAGTGGTAGTGGTAGTGGTAGTGGTAGTCTTATCGGTCGGTATATCCCCCGGTAGATTAGTGAGACCCAACGTCTCCCACTCACTTTTGTCCATGAGCTGATTATCCATCCTGCACTTCAAATACTGTTTGGCTAAAATTCGACAATTAGGTGCATTCTGATTTTGCGTGAATTTCATACACTTTAAGTAACTGTTCATATATTCAGTACATTCTCCAAAATGGTCTAATGGGAATGAACCTCTTTCTGGTGGAGTTGGAGTCCAACG
The DNA here is from genome assembly GCF_036850825.1 of Scheffersomyces amazonensis. Taxonomy (NCBI): domain Eukaryota; kingdom Fungi; phylum Ascomycota; class Pichiomycetes; order Serinales; family Debaryomycetaceae; genus Scheffersomyces; species Scheffersomyces amazonensis. Next base: position 1,542,858 of record NW_027042741.1, on the reverse strand, counting down.
TCTAAAATTGCCCCCTAAAATGGGTTAGTAAATGGTTATTGGTAATAGTGGGGTGTCACGTGTGCGTGTGCTCTATAATGTATACATACCAGGTGCTCCAGTGGCCATTGTTTGTATTGGTGATAGTGATGATAGAGTTGGTACTATGGTGTTATTTTAGCGGCCTTTGAAAATTTAGTTAGGTGCGAGTGACTCTATACAGTCCCTAAAGAACAGGAGTGTACTGAGTGTACTGAGTGTAGAGTATAAAGTGTAGAGTATGGAGTGTAGAGTATAGTGTGTAGTGCAGAGTATAGTGTAGTGCAGAGTGTTGGATAGTGTAGAATATATAACCCATACTGCTGATACAGAATCCATAGAATAATAATCATAGTGTAGTACAATAATAATTATATGAATAGCGTAATGTCTCAGTACACAGTACTTACACTACATACACTACTTAGAGAATCCATAGATAGTGCAATAGTACAAGTTACTTAGTATTTAAGTACTATAAGTTAAGTACTACAAGTAAGTACTATAAGTAAGTACTATAAGTAAGTACTATAAGTAAGTACTATAAGTAAGTACTATAAGACAATTGGTATATGTTAGTATAATTATTGTGTGTTTAAAGTAGTACGCTAACAAATACATTATTGTCCACGTGACTTGCTCAACAATAATTAACAACAAGACTCCACTAATCAACTCCGTATCTCTTCCTACCTCTACAACTACTAAAAATGGCATCTTCAATTCCTTATTTACCAGACGACTTTGAAGATAATAATCCCTCGGCCGAACCCATTGATCAAGAGATCACTCAGAATCCCTTTGTTGAACCATCTATCTTATCTCAACCTCTCCCCTATGATGAACATGAAGATACTCCCGAAATAGAAACTAGTGAACCAAATGAAAATGTTCAATTACCCCAATCAGAAACTGATGAAAATCAAATTGGGAAATTATCTGAAGCAGAATTACGAAAACTCGTACCAGAAAGATTTACTACAAAGTATCAATTATCTATTAAATTATTAGGGATTGAAAAGAATAAAGTAGGTAATCCAATATTAAGATTTGATGCATTTATAAAGGGATTACCTCGTTATAGACAAAATAAATATAAAGATATTCGAAGAACATATAATGAAGTTGTTAAATTTAATAAATATTTAACTGTATCAAATTTAGAAGTATTTATACCGGTATTCCCTAATGCTACAACATCATATCCATTTGGTAGTGAAGATGAATTTAAACAATTAATGTATGTATGGCAAGAATGGTTTAATAGAATTACTTGTAATCCAATTTTAATTCGAGATGAAGAATTTATTTATTTTATTGAAAATGATTTTGGATATTCAGTAATTAATACTCAAAGGAAAACTAATGTTGCAAGTGGATTAGTTCGTAAAACTTTAAAACAATTAGCTGTACCTTATGATCCATATCAAGAATTAGCAGATTTTCGTCCATTAATTAAAGCTGCTTATTTAATATGTCAAAAATTATATAAACTGTTAGATAAGAGTTCAAAATTACAAAAACAAATTTCAATTCAAGTATTTGATTTATCAAATAAATTAGGAGTATTATCACAATTTGAAAATTCTCATCCTGGTATGAAGAATATGTGGGAAAAACTTTCAAAAATTGTTCAAATTAATTCTGATTTAGATCTTATTGAATCTATTAATGAAATGGGATCATTAGGTGATGGAATTCAAGGATTAGTTGATGATTTTTATGAAATTAAAGAAGCACTTACTAATAGACATTTAATAATGAGAGAATTAATTCAAGCCGAAAGTCAAACTCAAGCCAAACATTTACAAGCAACCAAGATTAAAAATAGAAGTGCCCTTGATCCTATTAAAGTTGATGAAGCAATTCGACAATTAGAATATGCAACAAAAGCTGAAGAATCATTAAATTTACAAGTTAAAAGAATATCGGGAGAAATGTTATTTGAAAAGGATGAAATTATTAATTTTACTGAGGCTAAATTTCAAAAATTATTAAAGAATTATACTTTAAATAAAGTTGAATATCATCGAAAGATTTTAAAACATCTTGAAAATATTCGACTCGATGTAAGAATTGTTGATACTAAGGGAGGATTATCTCGATTAAATAGAGATAATCTTACGAGTCTTAAACATAATTTACCTCTGTCGCAATCAGCTAATGGAGATTCATGGTCATCGAGGACATTTCGATCGTTAAAGAAGGAAGAAGAAGAGCGCGAACATAAATTACAACAAGAACAATATGATGATGAAGAGGATGAAGAAGGGGATGATAACAATCATCACGATAACACTAACATCGATGATCATACTACTTCCCATAGTAAGGGAGTGGTGGATGCACGTAATGCTGCCCATTTACTTGGAGTAGCCACCTTTTAAATAGAATTTATAGTTTTATAACCACAAATACAAAAAAACTATATATCCACAAACAAACAGAAAAAAAAACATAACTCTCACCAACCCTGTACCCAAATTCCAATCTCATCTTTGATAGTGAATTAATAGTAAGATAAACATCCACACACCACAGATCCTAACCACACACACACACACACACCACACACACCACATACAGTCTATTCCCGCAACACTACTATGCGATATCAGTTAGTAGTAATATAGTAAATAGAATATAACGATATAATGACAAATCATAATAATAATAATAATACCACTAAGATTAAACTACTAACAGTAGAAGAAATAGCCGATACAAAATTTCGAATAAATAAATTTAAAGTGGCAGAATTAAAGGATGTAGCGAGATCAATGGATTTAAGATTAGTGGGACGACGTCAAGATTTAATTGATAGACTTTTAGAATATTTTAATCAAGGGATTGAACATTCCGAACCTATTCGACTTTTAACTATGAGAACAATTATTCTTAAACGAGCTAATGGATCAAATTTACCATCTTATAAACAATTATATAATGCTATACAAAAGGGAGAATATCGACCAGATATTGATGATTCTGATGATGAATCTGATCCATCAATTTATCGTCATGATTCAAGACCTTATAAAGGTCATTCATTATATTTTGTTGAAAGTCCATTTTATAGATTAAAAAGAATGGTTCATGGTAGTCCACAATATTGTATACCACTGAAAGGTAGAAATACTGTAAGTTATCAATTTATATTAAATCCTGAAGAATCTAATTTTCTTGAAGATAATAAATATAAATTTTATATATTATGTGGAACTAAAACAAATGATTCACCTTCAAGTCCTGATGTTCATATTCAATATCCTACTCCATCTGAATTACATGTAAATGGTATACAAATAACTAATCTTGTAAGAGGTATAAAGGGGAAAATAGGTACAGCAAAACCAGCTGATATAACTTCAATGTTAAAGAAAAATCCTAATCCTAATAAACTTGAACTTATTTATGCCCAAAGTAGTGAAGAATTCTTAATTTATTTATATATTGTTCAAATAATTCCTAATGAAATTATTCTTGAACAAATTCAAAAACGTCATATTAATCAAAATGCAACTTTACAAAAAATTTTAAGTCAACAAGATGATGAAGAGATTGAAATTTCAAATAGTACAATATCTTTAAAGGATCCTTTATCATATACTCGACTTAAAATCCCAGTCCAATCTATATATTGTAAACATACTCAATGTTTTGATGGAGCTATATTCTTAGAAGCTCAATTACAAGTTCCAACTTGGTCATGTCCATTTTGTCAAATTAAGATTAATGTTGATGATTTAGCAGTTTCAGATTATTTTGTAGATATCTTATCTAAAATAGATAATAGTGTGAATCTGATTATTATAAAATCTGATGCTAGTTGGCAAGTGGATCATGAAGACGATGATCTTAGTGATGATAGTGATGATCAGCAACCTCAACAAGCTTTTAGTAGAGGCTCAAGTCATGTACCGATTGAAGCTATAGAGATCTTGGATTCAGATTCTGAGCCTGAGCCTGAATCTGAGCCTGAACCTGAACCTGAGCCTGAACCTGAGCCTGAAGCAGAAACAGAAGCAGAAATAGATGTGGAAGTAGAAGATTCTGAACCTGAAGAAGAACCAGTAACTCTGGAAGAACCAGTAGCTCTGGAAGAACCCGAAGTTTCACTTGCTGAACTACTCAGTCCCACAATTCTGCCAGAAACTACTCCTCAACTCATACTTCCTCCTACTGTTCCAGTAGTGTCACCTATGTTATCAAATACTCCTACGTTAACAGATGGATCACATACACCAGCCGATGAACAAGCCCAAATACAACTGACATTGGCAAGAGAGTTATCGACGCCAATCGATGGTCCACCACCATCAAATGGTCATGAAGAGGCAGAAACACAGGCACAGGTACAAGCACAAACTCAAATTCAAACTCAAACTTCTCGAAGTCCTCCATTACCTCATCGAAGACCAGCTTCTAACTTATTTATTCCTACTAGAAGACATATCCAACGACCACTAGCCCCTCGAGGTTATAAGAGAACAGAGCCTGAATCAGGGGCTCTATTTATAGACTCAACTCTCTCGGGTGAAGGAACTAATGAAGCAGAGAAGGCAGAGAATGTGGAGAAACAGCCAGAACAGAATAGTAATGAAGCTCAAGTGCAACCTCAACAACCACAAGAACCACAAGAACCACAAGAGCCTCAACAGCCTCAACAGCCTCAACAGCCTCAACAACCACAACCACAACCACAACCACAACCACAACCTCAAACTCAACCTCAACTACCTCATTTATTTGTAGATTCAGGTGATCGAATCTCCGACAGATGGACTCGACCTGACCGACCTCACGAAGATCCTCTCGGTGCATTTTCTGATCCTCGACGTGAAGAATCACATCTGGGAGATTTCAATTCATTGCCCCGATCAGAATCTCGGTCGCCTCGATTTGGTTATTTACAATTCCCTCGAGATTCAGTGGTTGATAGTTATGTACCTCGACAGAATAAGAATTCTCGAGTCTCTGGAACTTGGAAATTGAATGATCCATTACCTCATAGAAGTACTATGGCTGATAGAGAGAGGTCAAGTTATGGTGACAGAGAAAGAGGCTATGAAAGAGGAAGAGACTATGAAAGAGAGAGATATAGTGAAAGAGATAGATATAGTGAAAGGGGTAGAGGATATACAGATCATCGGGATAGAGATTATGATCATCGCGATAGAGATATTATGGATAGACCCATTGATAAACCTATTGAAAGAGATGTGAGATCTCGATCTAGAACTAGATCCATAGATAAGCCTATTGAAAAGCCTCTAGATAAACCTGAAAGACCTATTGAAAGACTTTCAGAACCTGTACATTCTCATAATGGTACTGTCAATGATAAGAGTGAACCTCCAATCTCACGTCTCCCATCATTACCGGGTAGAATCATTTATCCCAATAAAGACAAACAGTCTATAAAGGAACTGGCCCCATTTATTTCATCCACATTCTCAAATTCTCGAGGAACAACTTCATTCTTTGGAATTGGAACTGGAACTAGTAATGGTAATGGTACTGGTACTGATAATGGTACTGGTATTGGAACTCAAAGACCTCCACCAACCAGTAATGCTTCAAGTTATTCACATCAGAATTCTGCCTTTTCCTTTGGTAGAACTGAAGTAGTAAGAAATCCTCGAGTACCTGATCCTTCTCAAGATTTAAATAATTTATTCAAACGATTTCAAACTCTTGAAGCAAATCTTCGAAATGAATTATTAACTTTAGAGAAGGATCATAATAAACAAATTCAATTATTTGATATAGAAACTCATCAAGCATGTCTTCCTAAAACTTATGGAGCTGAATATCCTGAGGATTTCTTAAAGACTCTTGAACGACAAGATCGTCAACGTAGAGATAAGATTATAGTTGAAAGAAAGATTAAACGAGAACAAATAATAGTTAATCAACAAGCAGAGAGAGAAGAATTGTTGGCTCGACAAGCTGAGAAGAAACGAGTGTTGAAGAAACAGATTGAACGAGTTCGACAGGAACTTCAGTCGAGTAATGGAAGTGGTTCTGGAACTACTGCCCCTACCACCACCAAAGCTACTGCTGCTACTGCTACCACCACCAAAGCTACCAATACTACTGCTACTGCTACTAACTCAGAAGGTTTATCTACCGAACTGGATGCTATGGTGGCATGGAGGATTCTTAACTCTCTAAAGGCTTCTAACCCATCGCCAAGTCCATCTCACACCTTACCTTCTAGTTCAATAGTCAGTTCAAATTCAGGTTCACCCATTCCATCAGTTCCTGCGCAAAAGAAACAGAAAACTAGTGATGAAGATACACATTCTGCTTCACCTATAAGTGGTAGAATTAGTAATATCACTATCAATTCTCCGGGAATTGTAAGAGCAGTAAGTATTCCTACATTTCCTCAATCGCAAATCAGTAGTTCCAACTATATTGATCTTACATCGGATGCCGAGGATTAAGTTTAAGATTAAGATTAATATAGTTATGTAATATTAGAACTTTTATTATATTTATATATTATTAATGTACAGATATCGTTTACAATGGACTTGGACCTAAATAATCTTCCTTTATACTACCTATAGCATAAATTTCATTTACATCAGTTCTAGTTCCAACTATTTTTAATCGAACTCTTGACCCCTTTTCTATATTTTCTTCTGGACTTACATATGCTGGAGGATTAGCTGATGGATTAAATTTCATATCGGAAGGAATTAAATGAGTACTTACAAATACTGATAAAGGTCCTACATCAGCAAAGAATCCCATTTTATTTATAGTAGTAACTATTCCATCAACAACTTCACCTTTAAATGGTTTCCAAACTACAGCTCGATATTTAACTTCAAATTCAGCCATACCTGATCCAGGAATTATTCTTCCCTTACCAACATCTATATTCATACAATCTAAAACACATACAATATATCCAAATTGTCCAGTACATGTTCCTTCTACATCAGTTAATAATTTATCTCTTAAATATTGATCCATTTGTGGTCCAAAGTATGATGGATGTAAGGTTAAATTTAATGATAAATCCTTTAAGAAAAACATGATTATTGGGGCTAGAAACCTGGAGTAAATTGGATTCCGATACAGTAAATGTCGGTATAGTTAATGATAATATTATAAGTATAGATTCCCTATTGGGAATAGTTAATAATGAAGGATATAATGATAATTATTAGTGTACTTAGAGGGTAATTTTTCATTAGTTTGAACTTTTTGTGGACAAGCATGTCGCGCGACATGAGCGAGAGAGACCGGCGACGACATTAAAAATTTATCATATTAATTTTTCACAATTTTCACCACAAGAGCAATTACTGTAAGTATTACCAGTATAAGTATTACCAGCAGTACCGTAACTACTGAGTGGAATTAGCAGTATCATAGTTACGATAACTATACCGAGAAGTACAGTCACCCAGTATCACTACAGAAGTAACACTATACCTAACACTACTACACTACTACCCTTAACACTACTATAACTATAACTATAACTATAACTATAACATGTCTCAAAGAATAGGTACTTCAGCCGTAGCCCTAACTCGTGTATGGCACCATGTGGACGTAGCAGCCGACCCAAGAACTTTAGGAAGATTGGCTGCGTCCATAGCTCTAACTTTACAAGGCAAACATAAACCAACTTATTCTCCTAATAGAGATCATGGAGATTATGTGGTAGTAACTAATTGTAAACATTTAAAAGTTACAGGAAACAAATTAAAGGAAAAACATTACTGGTCTCATACCACCCGTCCAGGATCCTTAAAACTTGTACCAATGGAAAAGATGATTGAAGATAAAGGATATGGAGAAGTATTAAAGAGAGCTGTTAAGGGAATGATTCCCAAGACAAAACATAGACTTATAAGAATGGATAGATTAAAATTATTTGATGGAGATGAACATCCTTATAAGGAGAATTTAATTGCCTTTGCTGATGAAGTGGAAGAGATGAAACGTAAATCTATTGAATTCGAACAAAGAGAAGCTCGTTTGAATGAACTTCGTAAGAATTACTTAAAGGATTAGTATACTGTAAATAGACACTCTGTAAATAAAACATATATTATACACCCATACTACTAGTAACTATACTACTATACTAATAAGTAACTACAATCTTATACTCTTATACTCTTAGACCCATTACTGATCGTTCAGTATACATTCTAGGAGCTATATTCATAGCCATTAATTCTTGAAACAATAATTTGGCAGCATATGGAATATGAATTTGATAAATATTAGTCTTATTCTTACATGATCTACATTCAAATTGATTCTTTTTCAAATTGGCAATTACCGACATTAATCCACACATTCCACATACATGAACTCTAAATGCATCTGATGCTTCCATTAATCTTTCCTTTAAAAATCCAGCAGCTCCATGAGCAATCATACAATCTCTTTCCATTTCTCCAAATCTTAATCCTCCATCTCTTGATCTACCTTCAACTGGTTGTCTTGTTAATACTTGAACTGGACCTCTTGCACGAGCATGAATCTTATCATCAACCATATGTCTTAATCTTTGATAATATGTTGGACCAAAGAATACTTGGGCCATTAATTTCTTACCAGTATGTCCATTATACATCACTTCAAACCCTCGAGAATGATATCCATGATCTCTTAAAAGTTTTGAAATAGCTTCGGCTGTAACATCAGTAAATGGTGAGGCATCACCTTCTAAACCAGATAAAGCCGATACTTTAGATAATAAACATTCAATTAAATGGGCTACTGTCATACGAGATGGAATTGCATGAGGATTAATAATTAAATCAGGGACAATTCCTTGAACAGTAAATGGCATATCTTCATGTCTATAAGTTACTCCAATTGTCCCCTTTTGTCCATGTCTTGAAGCAAATTTATCACCAATTTGGGGAACTTTTGTAGTTCTCATTCTTACTTTAACAAATTTAGCTCCATCTCCATTAGTAGTTAAAAGTACTTGATCAACAATTCCTGATTCAGTACTTCTTAAAGGAGTTGAAGCATCTCTTTTTGTATGATATTGAGTTCTTTGACCTAATTCTTCTGTATCAGGAGGAATTGGAGTTGTCTTACCAATAATAATATCTTCTCCACTAACTCTTACCCCAGGAGCAATTAATCCATCATCATCTAATTTTTCATAAGTTCCATGTTTTAATCTTAAAGTATCTGATCTTGAAGGTTTTTCAAAAGTTTCAAGGGCTTTCATTCCTTGTCTTTTTTCTAAATCCATATATGATCTAAAGAATAATGATCTAAATAATCCTCGATCAATTGATGATTGATTCATAATCATTGAATCTTCTTGATTATATCCTGAATAACATGCAATGGCTACCACAGCATTTTGTCCTGCTGGTAATTCTCGGAATTTTAAATGTTCCATTGATCTTGTTGTGGCAAGAGGTTTTTGAGGATAATATAAAATATTAGCCATAGTATCCATTCTTACCGCATAATTAGTTAAAAATACTCCCATAGCTTGTTTACCCATAGCTGATTGATAAGTATTACGAGGAGATTGATTATGATCAGGAAATGGAATAATTGAAGCAGCTACTCCTAAAATCATTGAAGGATGAATTTCACAATGAGTAAAAGTATGAGATGAAGAAGTTGATAAAGTTGGTTTAATTCTTTTAGCCGGATCTAATTCTTCATTAATTGGAGTTTCTTCCGGTAATTTTTCGGCTTCTAAATCTTCCGGTGTCATAGCAATCATTATAGTTTCTTCTTCTTCTGCATCAACATATTCAACCACTCCATCATTAACTAATGAAGTCCAGGTATAACTGGTAGATTCTCCATCTTCATCTTCATATTCATCATATTCAGAAGTTAATAATTTATTAATATGATCCTTTTGTAATACTAAATCTCCCTTGGTTAAAGATTCTTCATCACTATCAACAATAAATAATGGACGATAAACTCTACCAGCATCAGTAAAGATTTTAAATTCTTTTTCTCTAATATCTCTAATAATTGATACTTCTGGAGAAATATCTCCTCTTCTTCTTAAACCTCTAATTGTATTAACTAAATTGGCTGGATCTCTATGAGTTCCAACCCAAACTCCATTAACAAATACTCTGGTTGAATCAGGAGAATTTGATGGTACAAACGATTCTAATGGTTCCATCCCCCATTCTTCTAAGAAATAAGATATTGGTTCTGATGATGTACCAACAGAAATACATGTCATTAATGATAAATTTTTAACTAATCCACAGGCTTGACCTTCTGGAGTTTCAGCAGGACAAACTAATCCCCAATGAGTATTATGTAATTGTCTTGGTTTAGCAATTTTCCCATCTCTACCAATTGGAGTATTGGTTCTTCTTAAATGAGATAAAGTTGAAGAATAAGTATATCTATTTAAAACTTGAGAAACTCCTGCTCTTGAACTCATAGCTTTCTTTTGTTCACCCCAATTTCCTGTAGCTAAAGAATATCTTAAACCATCAGTTATTGTTTGAGATTTAACAGCTAAAGTTAAATTAAATTCTTTATCATTTTCAACACATCTTTGCATATAATTATAAATATCTTTTGTTAATTTTTTAAATAAAATTCGAAATAAATTTGCTAATAATGGTCCTGCCAAATCTAATCTCTTTTTACCAAAATGATCTCTATCATCGGGTTCTTTTCTTTCTAAAGCACATAATAATAATCTATTAACCATATAACCTAAAAAGAATGCTTTTCTTGTTTCATAACCATCAGCTTGAGTTATATTTGGTAATAATTCCTTTTGTAAAATATCTTTGGCATATTGTATACGTTTTTCTCTTCTAATTCCCATAACTCCTCTTCTACCAATAAAATCTAATGCAACTTCTCGTTCTTGAATTACAAATCCTTCTTCAACACATGGTTTTAACATTTCTAACATTTGCCAATCATTTGCATCATAACAAATATGTTCTAAAATATCTCCATCTGGTACAATTCCTAAGGCTCTAAATACAATTACAATTGGTATATCTTCTTTAATATATGGTAAAGTTGCTTTAACAGTTTTACCTTGAACTCCTCTACCTTTTGAATTTTGATCTTTACCACCTAATTTAATTTGCATTGAAGATAATAATCTTGATCCCTTTTCAATTGCTGATCTTATTTCTGCTACATGAGATACCGTTGAAGTGGCAGCCGATTTTTTAAATACTTGAACTATATTTGCTGCACTTCTTTCTTGAGCAATTAAAACTTTTTCTGAACCATTTATAACAAAATAACCTCCCATATCATAAGGACATTCTTTTAATTCATAAAATTCATGTTCACCTAAATCTCTTAACATACAAAATTTAGATCTTAACATAATTGGGACTTTACCTAAATAAACTTTTTGTTGAGGTTCTTCATCTTGAACTTTTTCTTCAATCCATTCTAATTCATTTTCTCTTCTTAAATTATCATCGGATTTAAATACTTTTTTAGTCATATCAACATATAATGGTGATGAATAAGTTAAATTTCTTAATCTTGCTTCTTGAGGAAACATTGGATGAGTTGTACCATCACCTTCAGTTTGAGTTGGTTTGGAAATATAAATCTTTCCAAAAGTTATTTCATATCTTCTATTTTCATGATCATCATCAGTTGTATGTTGAGCTGGTTGATCTAAAATTAAATGAGAATCTTCCCATACTAATTCTTGAATAGTGGATTCAATGAATTCATCAAATGAATCAAGTTGTTGTGATACTAATCCCTTTTCTTGAAAGAATGATTGAATTACTGTCCAACAATCTTCAGGAGTAATACTACTAGATTCTTCATCATACATATAAGGATCTTCTCCTTCAACTACTGGGTCACCTGACATCGCAAATTAACTATAACAAATGAACTAACAATACAATAACCGTAGTTTACTACTAATATTAAGTAGTTTACTGACTGACTGAGTAATTAACTGACCAACAGTACTATTAACTAAGTCCAAATTAGCTGGTGCTTATTAACTTTTCAGTCAACGAAGAATCTTTTTTTTGTGGGAGTACACGACTCACACCAGTAAATTTTTCACTCTGACTACTTACTGCTAACTAACTACTAACTAACTACTACTACTACTACTACTACTACTACTACTATACTGTAAGTAAGAACTACTATGAATAGTGGATGGTTAAATCTCGTATGGAAACGGACAGTTCACCATAAAGTGACTGCCAAAAAGTATCCTCAAGTTAATATAAAAGATGTGGTATTACAAAAGCCTTCGTACGGATTTCGTAGACAAAGAAAACCATTAATATCTCAAGGAGTTAAAGATACTTTATTCCCCAATAGTGAAATTGCTAAAAGATATGTTGAAGCTGGTAAACCAGTTCCTATAAAGTATCGTACTAATTCCGATCATATATCTCGTAGAAATTTTATGAAATATCAAGATGAAATTGCTAATAATAAACCTCATTTTAAAGTTGGTGAAAAGAAGGTTTATTTCCCTAAAGGTCGTATATGTCTTTTAGAACCTGATGCAAAATATGGTCCATATCAAGCCAGATTCTTAGTTCCAAAAGCTATGAATAAAATGGATTTAAGAGATTATTTATGGCATATTTATGGTTTAAGAGCTTTAACTGTAACATCTCAATTAACTCCAGCTTATTTTACTAGAGGTCCATTTGATTTAGCTCGTAGTAGAAGACCTCAATTAAAAATTATGACAATTGAAATGGAACAACCATTTATTTGGCCAGAAAATTCTCCAGCAATTAAATCTTTACTTTCAACTACTAAAGGTGAAGGTAATGAAGCAAATGAATTAGCTACAGCAATTAATTCAGATAAATTAAAACCAAATGATGCTTATGGTGGAATGTATCTTACTCCAGAATTACCAAATGCATTTATACCAAATAATTTTAAAAGATTAGGTTCAAAGACTAATGAAAATTATTATAAACAACTTGAAACTAAACCAGATAGAAAATTAGTTAAAGACTTTTTAGGTTTATAAACTAATATCTCATGTATATAATTTAGTTTAGTTTAGTTTAAATTCTTTCTTTCAATGTACAAATAACTTATATTAAACATAGATATAAAATTTAAAATTTAAAATTTAAAATATAAAAACCAATTAATCAACCAACTCATAGCTTACCTCTAAAACCAGAAATAAATAGTAATAACAAACAATTTAATATAATATAAAAGAATCTTAACGTCTACAGGTAAACATTTACTTACCAGAACCATCCCTTTTTCTTTTCTTTTCGATTTTCATTTATACTAGTACTTGTATCTGTTGAATCGTTAGTTTCTGATGTAGTTTCACTAACTACATTACTTTCTTCAACATTACTAGTATCATTACCATAACCGAATCGGTTCTTAATATTCATCACCATAACATATGAACTGTCTATCACATTGCCAATAGAATCTTGACCAGAACTAGTAGCAGTAGCAGATTCCAGTGATTCACCACTAGCATTACCGATACCACTCACACCACTTGTACCAGCACCACCACTACTAGTACTACTAGCATTTAATGAAGGATTACTATCAAGTATATAATGTATAACACTTTTATCAGCCAACTTTCCAAGATTATCAAATTGACTTCCTAACAATGGCTGTATATAAGTAAAAAATACAAATCCAGCACCAGATTCAGTAAATTTAATCCAATCATCATTCAATGTGAAATCTTTACCACTAAGTAATTGACGTTGACGTTTATCAAAACTTGATTTAATCATAGGTACTACCAACCATATAAAAAATCCTAATTTTAAATAACTATAGAAAGGAATTATCCATGTAAAGAATAAGAATGATTCAGTAAGTTGTATAGTTCCAAACACAATCCAATAAATAAACCATTTATGTATTGTAATAAGGGTTGATTGTAAATGTTCTTCATTAACTTGTAAGGATGAAGAACCTGAAGTGGTGGTAGAAGTTACAGTATTACCATTGGTAGTTGTTGTAGTAGTAGATTTAGATAAGAGATAAGTTAATGGTAATGGTACAGTAATCCCAGCGACTCTTATTGATGAATTATCAATCTTTTTAGAAATCTCCAAATAATTATCAAATGCCTTATAAGAAGCAATAACAGGGTATACAGTAGAAATAAGTGTTCTATAGTAAAGTTAGTAAAGTTAGTATGAGGGGGTTCACGAAACCTGGGGCAAATACCTTAGAAATGTTTTAAAGTGCTAGTTAATACCCTTTAACCACCACTAAATTCACCCAAAAAAGTATGGATACATACGTCAAGAATGAGAAGAGACCCATGATGCTATTTAAAATCTAATGGTTCAGAGTATAGTAATCTTGGGTCAATAATCCTTCTTTATCGTAAGTGTAGATGGACTTTTTGTGGTGATAAGATAACCCTGATCAGATGATATTACTGCGGCATGGATGTGCTGGTGTTTTATAAAAGTGTACAGTATTTCCCAATGTCGCACCCTTACTACCCGAATATCGCTAGACCTTGATATCGCTTTCTGTAAGTAAGTTATCTCAGTAAATTATTATTTCTTCCTCCCTAGTTGTAAAAGTCTTCCCTTCTACTGACATTTCATAGTGTCAAAGCAAAATAATTCGTGAACATGTAAGAAAAACAACGCTTATATAATTCTTTCTATTTCGTTTTATCTTTGCTTCTAATTTCATGACCAATCCATAAATATAAGCGGTGGTGTGCAAGTAGCTTTCTTCCTTTCAGCTGATATTTATGGAGAAGCAAATAATAGTCGTTCCTAGCTTTAAATTAATTTCACACTAGCGACTTCATAGAAATGTCTTTTTGTAGGCTACGAAATATTTCTACTTTACTCTACGATAAATTCTAGTAGATCTAACGATATTTCATTGGGAAAATGCCAATATATTATTATTATGGGCTACGAAATTACAATATACCAAGGAGCGAAAACAGTATGTTTCAAGGAGCGACGGAATTACCTCTAGTATCCGACAGACACCACCACCACTTTGATGAAATAAGTATGTAATATTTATCTTCTACCCTCCTCCAGGTTACTCTTCAACATATCACCCTAGCTCATCGATGTTTTGTTCTTTTTCTACCTCGAGGAAGAGAAGCGGTTTGCCCTCTTGTGTTACTTTCATCAGTTGTTAGTGTTGTTCCCGTCGATGGTTCTTGATCTGATCTACTCTCGATTTCTCTTCTACTTGGCAGAACGATAGCTGATACATCGTTTGGATTCTTTTGCCAGCTACCACCTTCCACCGGTGATAGTTCAGATGGATCAATTATTTGTGATTCCTTTTTCTGAGAATCTTGATGTATTTTCCAACGATTCTTCAACTCATTCAACGCATCACCTAATCGTGCCTTGTCCTTAAGTATAGCTGCTTTTAATTCATTATCTCCATCCATATCATGTAATGTGTCATAGTTATTCATTTTACTTTGCCCGAAATCGAAAAACTTCACAGCTTTGTTACCTTTTGCATCATATGTGAACATAATGTTATCGGCATGAATATCTCCATGAGCCGTGCCAGACTTATGGAAGACATCCATCCCCTTTTCGGCAAGTTTTATGAACTCTTCGAGTTCCTCTTCATTTTTTATACTAAAGAGGCAGTCTTTAATAAATGATTCTAGTAAATAAAAGCCTTCATGACCTGGTAGTTGTAAATATCCATATGAATATAGTTCAGGGATGAACTTCATAGCAGCCTTCTTCTCATTGCGTCTCCCTTTAGGAAACGAATAGTTGAAATCATTTTTGTGGGCCGTTCGAGTTTTTATAGCTTGTTCAAAATTTTCTATGTTAGGCAAATTCCCATTTATCATCCTGAAAACTTGAAGTTCAGTAAGGAACATACCTAAACTGAAGCTATATGTTTTCTCAAAAGTATCTCGTGGTACTGATCCACGGATTTTGAAGGTTTGTATGGGATCATATAACTTGAGAAAGTATGTTTCATTCTTAAATTTAACCCTTCGAACTTGCGATAGGTATTCTGAGTTGTCATGGTCCGACTCGTTCCTTTTTATTCCTAGCTTGTCGACTTGGAATTTATCCAGTTTTCCGATTTGTGAAAACTGGACTTCATTTTGTTGGATTAGACCAAACAAAGTCCGACTGATCTTCACACCTTTTTCGGTTAAATATAATTTCTGCTTGATATTATATGTGGTACTTTGAAAACAACTGTTCCAGTCATTTCGAACCTCTTCATACCACATCTCCTTCAATGAAGAAACAACTTCAGATTCTACCAACAATTTATTTGAAAAATCTATACCAATATTCAACACAGCCTCGTCTAGCTTGGATAAATAATTCGTCAACAAACAGCATAATAAAAAGCCTAAATTATGATTCCCATGATGATCGAAAACCTGCGTATCACAGTCTATTGTGGACTTTACATATTTATCTCCTTCCAAGTTTTGCTTTGTAAGCTCTGGATGCGTCACCGAAATCACAACTAAGTACTCACAATCAATAATAAATGCAATCGCAGAATTATTATCCACCATTTGATGAATTGACTGATTAAATAAATTTATAAACGACTTTGTGGATTCAATATTTTCAAGTGACTCCTTTATGCCGTTCTTTTTTATTTCGATCGGTATGGTGTAGCTCTTGTCCTTGAAAAGGAAAGTAAGTGAAAAATCCGGCCTCAATTTGTTGGTGCCTGGAGTCTGCCTCTTGAGTTTTAACTGTAAATCTTCAAATCTTAGCTTTAGAAAATCTATGGTTGGTTGTAGATACATTGATTCTAATAGAGCAGATACAGAGGCTTCCTGCAACTCTAGATCATCGACAGACATAATGGGACGCCTTATGACACCCTTGATCAAAGTATCATTTGTTACTTCTAGAGCTTGTGCGGCTTCCATATCTAGTTCTGTGGGGCTTGGCATGGATTTGGGCTCAGCAACAGAGTAATCTTGAAGTGACTGGCCCGAAACTATATATTTTCCAAAACTTGTAATTGTACCTGAAGACTTCATTCCACCTAAATTCTTTTTCAAGCCTGGGAAAGTGATGGTGAATAAATAGGAAATGTTAACCAAGTTGTGTATGACTTTTTTCGTTTTAACTTTCAACTGTGGATCGGTAATAACGTGGTCTTCGAACCAATTGCTAACGAATTCATCCACCAGCTCTACAACAATGGCAAAGTGGTTCAAGTACTCCTCTGCATTATCAGTGAAACTTCTTTGGAGAATTAGCTCAGGACTCTTCGTTTTGATAAGGATAGCAAAATTAGACGCCAAATACTCAAGACAAAGTTTGCTTGTGTGGTGAGGGTCTTCATGATCCGAAGGCTTTAGGAGACTTCTGCCAGAATCTCTAAAATATTGTATGCTACGTTCTGCAGTTTTATCATCTAAGTAATCTACAGCACCAGAATTGATGCCTTCATGGACAAATTTACAATTTGAACTAACTATCTTCTTTAGCTCTGACTCCTGCAGAATGAGTTGTAAACGTATATTTGGGGTGGTTGACTTGTATGGCACGTAAATTGGTTTGTCGAACAACCAGTTGGATGACATGATACTACTATCGTCATATGCGTACCACGATTGTTTTTCATAATCCTGATAATCAGATACAACTTAATATTTCATCCAAAGTTTTAAATTCTTGTTTTGCTGATTTTCGCACAAACACAACTAGATGTAAAATAGAGAATTTTCTCTCCAGGGCATTCACTACTAATGTGAATTATTAGTATTCCAACCAATACTAATATAATAGTCTGCCTGCCAATTATTATGAATAGGGTAACTATTACCTAAATACGAAAATGAATACGAAAATGAAAATGAAAATGAAAATTTAAATCTAAATGTATTAATCCCTAACAACGGGCAGTCTATATACTTAAGTAATGAAATGTAATAATAATAACAATGTAATTATGAAATAATGAGGTACTAAAATCAAACAATGTAATAATGTAATTATGTATTAATATAATGTTTACCATTCGAAACCTCTTTCATGTAATGCTTCAACATTCCAATCCCAAGTAGTCTTAGCATTCTTTGGATTTCTACCAACACTATTTGGTGTACCTTCTGGACCACCAGTAACAAGATACTTACCAGAATCTTTCTTAATATTTAAAGTTGGATCCATAGCAGCTTTTAAAGTAGCTAAACAACCTTCTTCAACAGAAACACCCATAGCAGCATCAGCAATCTTAGAAAGACCTCTAGTGAAAATACCAAGAACTGGCATTTTTAACCAATAATCATATAAATCAGTTCCAAGAATAATACCTGGATGAACAGAAAGAGATAAAATTTCTGGTTCTTCTTTAGCTAATTGTTTAGCACCTAAGATACCGGAAACTTTAGCATTACCATATCTAAACCAAGTATAAACGAAAAATGGACTTCTGTTAAGTAAATCTGATGGATGGAAATATTTGTAACTAAAATTGTGACCAATTGAAGCAAGATTAACAACTCTTGGTTCAATTTTACCTTCATTTGCAACATTCTTTAATAAAGGCAATAATTTCAAAGTTAATAAGAAATGACTAACAAAATTAACTTGATATTGAATTTCATAACCATCCTTAGTAAGTTGATAAGGAATACCCATAATACCAGCATTATTAATTAAAATATGTAATTTAGATTCTTGAGATTTTAATTTATCAGCTGCATCACTAACAGTTTGTAAATCAAGAAGATCCATATAAAGATATTTCAATTGTCCAAGCTTTCTAGATGATTTAACTTCAACTGGATATTCAGAAACACGTTTATCAGCTTCAGTTTTAATTTCATCAATGGCTTTTAAAACTTTAGATTCAGTTCTACCACCAACATAAACAACATAACCATGTAAGTATAAATGTAAAGCAGTAAACCAACCAATACCAGAATTACCACCGGTAAGTAAAACTACACGACGATCTGACTTTGGATCAAAGTAAGGAGCAGTAGATGGATTAAAAAATTTAGATCTGTTAAGCATTATGTGTGAATTGTTTATGAATTGATTTGTATGTATGAATGTATGTTTGTTTGTTATTGTTTGTTAATTAATAAAAACAATTAAATAGAATATGATAATTCAATTGAGAAATTAACCTGGTTATATAGTTTTCCAAATTATCAGAAGCTGCTACAAAAAAGCTTAAATACTACGAGGTCATAAGACACAATAAATGTTCCATTAGAAAAAAAGAAATAAACAAACTTGTCGGTGAATATCTTAATGGTCTAATACCACACGGAGATATGTAAATAAGTATATCAAATTAAGAATTGCAATATTATTTTGCAGTTAATCATTAAAGTATTTAGTTCGAGATGGATTTCCTCCGTAGTTTATTAATTCCGTCGGAGAAACGTGACTTCTCGCACGTGAATAGCCAGCGACAAAAAAAGAAATTGACAAAAGAAATGACAAATATGCATTTATGCACTACAAATTCTGCTGACATGAGGAGTTTAGTCACGTGATTTTTCAGGATTCAACCGGCAACCGTCTCACGGCCGAGAAATTCTCATTAACCTGTGAACGGCGAGGCCATAACCAACGGCATCGTCAAAACAGGTCATAGCCGAGCCATCGTCATTAGCCGAGACTATACTTCTATTATTAAGTGTGAAATGAAACTTATTAAGACTAGTTCGAGATTATTATAACTACTAAGTAGTAGTGTCAATCCTGAATTTCTTAACTTAATTTATTAAATTAAGTAATAGCACAAGAAGTGGGGATCATGTAGATAAGAATAAAATATATTTATGTTATTTTACCTGCACAAAGGCCCAGATAACTAACTACTTTAAACGGTAAAGGAAGAGATAAACAATTGACATTTACTCCACATTTCAATCTTGCGAATCAGTATATTATTTTGTTAGTGTATCAGTATATTATTTTGTTAGTGTGAAATTTTGTACATGTAATATAACCCCAATTTCTTTCTTATATAAATCCAAATCAACTGCGTGAACAAAAATATGGGGTAAAGTTTACTTCATATTAATCAGACATCATGACCAGCATGCTATGAATTTAACTAGACTCTACATACTGTCATTATACCTATCATGCTTTGTTTATGATGTTACTTAAAGTAATTGTTCTAGAATATAGCTCTAGAACCCGAATTATACTGTATACAAAAAAAGTTAAACTGTGTTGGGCTGAGCTAAGAATATAAAATAGTTCGGAGTTCACTCATTAATAAACTTTTATAAATAGCAATACTCCGAGCTCGCAGTCCGAGCTCAGTATTTGTTTCATCTATAACTTATAACTTATCTTTGTTTATACGATTGCTTACATTTGTTTTTAACAGCAAACAGTTACCTAAGTGGGCTCATTACTAGTAAAATGACTAAGAACAATAACTAATAATTAGTACCTAAAACTAATAACTAATAACTAATGATTATAGACCACTTATTCTGTTAGCTAATAAACTTCCGGACCACTTGGTTATCGGTAACTAATTGCCGGAACTGTTTACGAATTTCATACTCCGAATACCAGGTGGGTAAATGTACTGCAAAATCTAAAAAAAAATAAGGATATTTCCTAGTCGTGTCCCGGAGTTCAGAATTGCGATTACGTAACCGTATCAATGAGCTGACTTCACCCACCGCAATGCTACCGAAGAGAAATTAAATTTATTAATTAAAATGCAAAAGGAGGAGGAGGAATTATACGTGAAGTTATAGAGCATTGTATAATTGAAAGTATTATATGAATATAAATATTAGCTAATTTTTCGTATAATTTAGTTCCAAATTTTTTTAATCTGATTTATAATTTCATTTGTTATTTGACGGACTAACTTATAATATCATCTGATTTTATTTGCAAGGTAAAACCATCTTATATATACTCAATTATTCTCAGTCAATTCACTTATTGCCTATACCATTGACTGAATTTTATTGCCTTACATCTATACCATTATCAACTTCATTTATTTATAATTGCTGATTCAATAATGTCATTAAGAACTTTAGGATTAAACTCCACTGTTAAAAATTTATTCACAAGACATACAGATATAACTAGAACAGTTTCTACTGTTTTGGATTTCAGAAATGAAGGATCTAAAGACGTTGAATCTATCATGACAAGATCGGATAAAGAATTGGGAGGTTACTCAACTGTTAATTTCACAATTGATCCTGAAGAAAATGTGGGTCATTTTCATGGTTATCTTAGTTTGGATTTACCAAAGGATAATCCAGAAGTTACTAGACTGGGTTATGCAATGTTCAGAACCAAAGATCAAAAAGAATCATGGATCTCTGGTGATTCTTATTGGGATTGGTCAAATTTCGATTCATTGGTTATGAGAGTTAAAGGTGACCGTAGAAAATATTTATTGAATATTCAAGCAAATACTCCATTGGTAACTGATTTATTTCAACATCGTCTTTTCTTACATCATCCTGGTCAATGGGAAACAGTTGTCATTCCATTAAATGATTTTGTCATGACTAATTGGGGAGTTATCCAAGATGGATCCGATATAAACAAAGCAGAAGTTAAAACATTTGGTGTAGGTCTTTTAGATAAACAATATGGTCCTTATTCTTTGAAGATTGACTGGGTTAAAGTCATGACTGGAGCTGAAGTATTGAAAGAAACTAATAAATCAAGATCCCAATTAATTCACGAAGATCATGTTAATAATGGAGGTATTGAAAATGATCCAATTGATCCACATAAACATGCTCTTCATGAGCAACAAACTGCTGGATCTCCTCTTCACACTATTAAGCCAGAAGAACCAAAGGGCACCTTATTTTAGATTTTTAATATCTAGAAGAGTGAAAGTTGCTGGTTAACTTTTTAAAATTACAGATTCTATTTGATTTCAATTTCTTATGTAATGATTGATTGGTCCTAAATACTGGTTATTTACTTACTTCAATTGTTATTTACATACATTTTATTTATTATAATTATAGCTCAAGATACATACATACACACATACATTTACAAT
Organism: Scheffersomyces amazonensis; assembly: GCF_036850825.1. NCBI lineage: Eukaryota > Fungi > Ascomycota > Pichiomycetes > Serinales > Debaryomycetaceae > Scheffersomyces > Scheffersomyces amazonensis. The sequence continues at coordinate 1,520,847 of NW_027042741.1, read as the reverse complement.
GTTCTGTATCATGCTCAATTGCATTGCATAATATTATGGATTGAATATTGCATCTTCTATATGAAAAATCTCTTACATAAAAATATAAAAAAACTGAAAAAAAATAATAAATTAAATTAAATTATAACTAGTAGTTGTGATAAGTACGTATATGATCTCCGATAGCGGGCAAAGCTCATATGATATTGTAGAATGACATTATTTTGTAATGCTCTATTTGTGGGGATTAAAAGGAATTGTGGGGCTACCATAAGACAAGTTAATATAATTAGTCAAGTTAAGGTGAATTCCGAATATAGCTAAGCATAGTTGGGTCATCGGGGTATGATAAGAAATTATAACTACTACCCCAATCCTCAAAAAAGTCTTAATTATTAGGCTTTCCCTTATCTTTTCCCTATAAGTTCAACTCCTATTTTTGTCATTTCTTTTTGCATCAAAAAAAAAAGTGGAGCAAAATACTCATAGTTAAGCATATAAGAGAAAGCTACAAATGAGAGAGGGGAACTCTATTCCAGAGATCCCTGTAACCAATTCGAATTGCTCATCGCTTTGAATAATAAAGATCATGTCAACTTTGTTCAAAAATCCACAATAAACATATGTAGCATTAGGAGCTCAACTCCACAATTCAATTTTAAAATTTTCATAGGAAGTATGTTTTATCATTCCCCTCCTCTGTAATCAACTCCGTAGTTTTCGGAGACTTATTTTTACTTCTATTATAAATGACAAAGTCTGGAGGGGAATATAGAATGAGGGGAATTTGCAGTTACGGTTAATCTCTAATCAATTGCGCTTCGCATCATTAGGGTTGGATCCCTAAATGTAACAAAGTCACGTGTAATTTGCGCTCTTAGAAATAAATTTAGCGTGCGTCTACCATTGAACAACAAAATGTATAAAGAAAAAATTTCAACCACTATTTCTGTTTTATTTAATATACTGTTCTTTTATCATTATTGTATATCAAACAACAAAACTAATAATTATCGTCCAAAATGGCAAGAGGCCCGTATGTCTAGAATTCACTTTTATTGAGGTTATTACTTTTTGGTGATAACTGAGAAATGAATGTGTTTTTCACATAGACTATTACTAGACTTGAGAACCTGGAATTCAAACCCTAGGTTGTCGTCACTATAATATACCGATGAGTCCTCGGATTCTGATTAATGGTATTCACCAGCATTTCCTTTAGATTTGCTTGGATGGGAGCCTTGTCATGATAATATATTAGATTTGTTTGATTGGTATGTGATTGATTTGGTCGGAGTAGAGAAATATACGGTTTGTTCTAAGAGACATAATCTTTATGAAACCATTGATTATCTAATTAATGTGTTTCATTTGGTTATATTTATTTAAATGTGCCGTGAATGTTCGTAACTTGTTTTAAGTTTGAAATGACTACGGAAAGTATGTACTCCATTCACCGACTTAATCATGATCAGCCTTTCAACAATCTAATTATCATGCAAGAAAGCTCATTATTGATTCAGTCTTAGTAATATATCTATGTAGAAAAACACGTAAATTTCTCTAATCACCTCTAAATAACTTTTCATTTCTTGAACTATTTACTAACTCGAGATTAGAAAGAAGCATTTGAAAAGATTAGCAGCTCCATCCCACTGGATGTTAGACAAATTGGCTGGTGCTTATGCTCCAAGACCATCTGCTGGTCCTCATAAATTAAGAGAATCTTTACCATTAGTTGTTTTCTTAAGAAACAGACTTAAGTATGCTTTAAATGGTAGAGAAGTTAAGGCTATTTTAATGCAAGAACACGTCAAGGTTGATGGTAAAGTTAGAACTGATTCTACTTACCCAGCCGGTTTCATGGATGTTATCACTTTAGAAGCCACTAATGAACATTTCAGATTAGTCTATGATGTTAAAGGTAGATTTGCTGTTCACAGAATTACTGCTGAAGAAGCTTCTTATAAATTAGGTAAAGTTAAAAGAGTTCAATTAGGTAAGAGAGGTGTTCCTTATATTGTTACTCATGATGGTAGAACTATCAGATACCCAGATCCATTAATCAGAGTTAATGATACTGTTAAGATTGATTTAGCTACTGGTAAGGTTTCTGACTATATCAAATTCGATACCGGTAGATTGGTTATGGTCACTGGTGGTCGTAACTTGGGTAGAGTTGGTGTTATCACTCACAGAGAAAGACATGAAGGTGGTTTCGATTTAGTTCACATTAAAGATTCTTTAGAAAACACTTTCGTTACCAGATTATCTAACGTTTTTGTTATTGGTACTGAAGCTGGTAAGCCATATGTCTCATTACCAAAGGGTAAGGGTATTAAGTTATCCATCTCTGAAGAAAGAGACAGAAGAAGAGCTCAACAAGGTTTATAAGTGTATTCACTTGTTTTTTAAGTTATAGTTTTTTCTCTTCATACTTGTATAATAGTTTATAATAAAATAATTAATAATGGTTAATTAAAAGGTATTTAATAGTAGTTAATAATATGGTTGCAAAAATCTTTCCTTTTAAGATTAGGTGCATCGGCAGTCGACCGAACGAACCCCGCCCATGCAGGACGGTTGCCGAACCAAACAAAGACGTCATCAACCACATGGTTTAAGTGAAATTTAGTTAAAACTCCATAAATTTACTTAGAAGTAAAGGTCAAATGACTTCGAGGTATAGAGTAGAGTATGCATTGAAAAGTCATCGTCGGGATGAATTTATAGAATGGATCAAAGGATTACTTGCGGTTCCATTTGTATTACATGCCGATGTTGAAAATTATGATGAAGGGTTCACCGAGCATTATTCTACTATGGAAGATTATGAAAAATATTTAGAAGCTCAAGAGTCTGTAATTGCTTCAGAATGTCAAATAAGATATCAAGAAATTTTTGCTGATGTAGAAAAACTTGTAGATCATACTATAGTTATTGATGATATTAATGAAAAGGATCCAGAAAGAAATTTAAATAGTAGATTAAGAAAATTAGTACCATCTGTCGGTAGATTTTTCACTCCCTTACCATTAACAGAAGCATTTTTGATTGAAGATGAGAGAAGATCAATTTCAAAAAGAAGATTGGTTAGTCCATCTTTTAATGATATTAGAGTCATTCTTAATACAGCCCAAGTCCTTGCTTTAACTAAAATTTATAAAGATCATCTCCGATCTGGTTCTAAATTGAAATTAATTACTTTTGATGGAGATGTTACTTTATATGAAGATGGAAAATCCTTAGAAGAGAAAGATCCTGTTGTCCAAAGATTAGTTAAGTTATTATCATTGAATTTATTCGTTAGTGTTGTTACGGCTGCCGGTTATCCAGGTCAACAAGGTGCTGCTAAATATCATGAAAGGCTCAGAGGTTTACTTGATGCTTTGAATCGAGACGATTGTATCTTAACTCCAAAGCAAAAGGAAAATTTATTGGTCATGGGTGGTGAATCTAATTATTTATTTAGATACTCGAATGAATTAAAGACATTTGAATTTATTGATGCTGGTGAATGGCACTTACCTGTAATGCTTAATTGGGATAAACAAAAGATAACATTTATTATGGAAACAATTGGTAAACATTTATTACATTTACAAAAATATTTCAATCTTGAAAGTACTACAACATTGATAAAAAAAGAAAGATCAATTGGAATAATTCCTAATGATCATTGTAAAATCTTACGTGAACATTTAGAAGAAATGGTTCTTTCTTGTTCTAATAAATTAGATGAAATTCTTACTGGTACAACTCCTCATTCAACATCAATTTCCGCTACTTCATCATATAGAAAAACTCAATCCCTTACTATGGGAGCAAGTGACTCATTAAGAAGAGAAACTTCAACTCCAAATATAGTAGGAAGACAATTAACTGATAGTGGGAAGAATGGAATTCGAGTTTGTGCATTCAATGGTGGGTCTGATGTTTGGGTTGATATAGGAGATAAAAGTTTGGGAGTAGAGGCATTACAAAGATATCTCTGTCAATCAATTGATGAAGATGATTATTTACACAATGTTTGTCCAATTTTGAAAAGTGAAAGTTTACATATTGGTGATCAATTTGCAAGTCTTGGAGCCAATGATTTTAAAGCTCGTTTAAGTGCATGTACGGTTTGGATTGCAAATCCAAGAGAAACAGTTGCTATTCTTGATGATTTAATTAATTATTTAGAAAAATAAATATTGATTTATATAAAAATTTAATTTAATATTCATATAAATAAATTGCAAAAAAATAACGACAACTGCAGGACTCGAACCTGCGCGGGCATAGCCCAAAAGATTTCAAGTCTTTCTCCTTAACCGCTCGGACAAGTTGCCTAATTTCTAAAATTTCAGATTTTTTACCACTCCGCAAGTAGTCTAACTATACTTATATGCAGGATTTTCACCCCCGTTTTCCTGCATATAGGTGAGTATTACCCCCTAACAAGTTAATTAATTTTACATTTCAGTTATTTAATTAAGAATACTGAAGACAAACTTAATAAAAGCTCTATTTAAGCCTTTGATAGTATTTACAACAATATTTAAGTTCATTATTTAACATTTCATTGTATTTACGAAATCTACAATTGCAAGAATTGTCTTGGATGGATGATAACATTTGAAAAATGCAAAATTTAGTAGTTCCTTACTCTTTTCATTTCAAACATCCAAAGCAATGATCTAATATAACCAGATCTCATACATAACACTACAAACTACAAATAATTACCTTTTTATAGATTGAGAGCTTTTAGGTATGAACAATTCTAATTCCTAAATTTTTTGTGGTTCCTTAAGCTCGATTAGGGGCCTCTCTATAAAGCTGTGTAAGCCATTTATGAGAAATAATTTATATAATTGGAAAACTGACTACTTTAAATAAGAACTGGCACTTAACCTCCAATTCTATGATATATATAATTAACGCCCAATAGTTTATATATGTACCGCTGTTATAGAGAAGTGCAGCTTTTTCTCCTTTACAGTAATGATAACTTTTGGAAGAATGTCTGCAAAATTTTCGCAAATCCAATTTTTTTCGCAATTAATATATATTAAATAATTTATTAAGTCTATACTATAAAATCAATGTCCAATTACTAATGGTAATCCATATACAATAGGAGCAGAACCATTAAGATATGGTAAAGTACAGGATTTTCTACTTGATCCAACAGCTTCACAAATATTCCAAGTTCTAATTCTGGGTTGATTAGGGAAAAGTCCCCATTTTTCAAATACTGATAAACTAAATTGATCTATATCTTTATCAGTAACATCCCATAAATTTACAAGAACCATTGGTGTACCACATGTTAACCAATTATATACATTTCCATGGGGTTCAAATATTCCATTTTCAGTTAAAGCACCTGATGAACATCCAATCAATAAACTTGGAGGTAACTTTGGACCCTTTGGCAAACATGTTTTAAATAATGTTGCAGTTTTTAAATATTGATCACATCCACCATGTCCCAAATATACAAATAAATTAGTTTTAGATAAATTATCCATAAAATTTGCTTCATTTGGTTTCTCTCCAACTAATCCATTCCATGTAGACCATTTGTTGAACATTGGCTTAAATTTCTCTTCTGTTCTTCTTAAATCTCCACCCGGATTTATCATATAATAAAGTTTGGATTTATCAATGGTTTCAGATTTCCTATTCTTTAACATCTGAATAAGAAGATCAATAGAAGGAACACGAGAAACTGATTTTCCAGAAAGACAATTTAAAGATTCCCAAGGAAAGAAATTACATGATGAACTTGGTACTAAGATTAAATGTTCACTAGCCTTACTAGTTCTCAAATTAAAGTATTTATCAAAAATTAATTCAAGATTCTTGTGTAGTTTGGAAATGTTGATTTCTTCAAACAGATTTAATTCTGCATGATAAAGTAATGAATCAATTAAGAAATATAGTATATCATTGACTTTATTTATATCATAAGCTTTCATATTATAAAACAATCCTAATAACTCATCATCAAATTGCATTTTCGATGAAGTATTTTCTATTCGAGATGGTAATGATCCAAGAATAGTTTTAATGAAATCCAGTTTAAATTTTGCAAACACTGAATCTTTAACATAATTATTAAAAATACTTGTAAAGCCTCCTAACCATTGATTTTCAACTTGTTCAAGTAAATCTTTCATTCTTAAATCTAAATGAAATCTTAATTTCCACCAAGATTTTCTTTCTTCTCTAGAAGTTATTTTAGAAGTTGTAGATGCCTTTGTTGAAATATCACTTTGTTTAATTATATCAAGGAAATTTTTCTTCATATCATCAAATGAGATTTGAGATTCATTCTTTTTGGTAGATGAAGTTCTATTTAACAGTAGAGTTATATTAATTGGATAACTTCCCTTAATAAATTTTGATAAAACAAGATTACCACTAAATGGACATATATCTAAAGTTATAATTGACCAATTTTCTGGTAAATATAAATTTAAATCAATATTAAAAGATACTGCTTGATTATGAAAATCAATTTGAGGTTTAATTTGAAGTTCTGAAGGTAAAATATCTTTAAAATTAGTTGATACATGACTAATTAATTTATCATTATTAAATGGTAATGCCCGATATAAATCTTGTAAATAATATAATTCATGTAAAATATTAGTATTATTTTTAAATATTGACATTGATGATATAGTTAATAAACATCTTGTTAAAGTATTTGATAAATCTCGAATTTGATAAATGGCAAATGATTTGAATTGAGGATTATTTATATATCCCATAAGATCATCTTTTATTTGAATTAATTTATTTAATATATCTTCATTATCTAATATAACATTAGTAAATCCATCACTAACAATATTCGGTAAGGATTGAACAGAATCATTAAAATTAGTTAATTGAGAGATTTGAGAAATGGATTTTATTAAATTATTTAATTCAACTTTAGTATGAACAAAAGAATTTAATAATCCAGTACTCCTGTTATAGTTAAAGGTAAAGGTGGTAGATTGACATCTTACTGATATAGCATGAAGTACTATTGAATCATCATCATGATCTAATCTATAACTATTAAATAAAATTGATTCAGTAATTTCATTCTTAGATTTAAATTTAGGTAATTCAAAATCTTTAAAAGTAGAATTAATTAATCCTTTCATATTATGACTTTTATAATGGACACTTAAATTATTATGAACTAAATCCACACTATTATAACTTTCTGCCTTTAATAAATGGTTTGAATATTCATGATTATGATTATGATTATGATTATCATTCATACATACTCGATAGAATAACATATCAAATGAATTAATACAATTAACAATAGGAGACCAAGTCGAATCATTAGCTTTATCAAATTCTTTAAAATAAAATAAATGATCTCTGGAGATTCCTAACTGATTTAAAAGCAGTAATATAATTCGATAACATTCAAACATTACTTGAATAGTTTCCCATTTAATTTCATTATATTTATGTTTAGGTATATTAGGTCCTGATTTCTTAATAATTGAATATCCAATCTTTATGGCAATTCTAATACATTTAAATGCATCTATTGAATTATGTAATAATCCATTAAGTTTACAACAAATAACTTGAAATTTGGCTATAAGTAATAAATTAGTTAATTTTTCAATCATTGATACATTATCACTTAATATTAAATTATGTTCACCTCTTGAGTTTAATGCTTTAAAGGATTTATTATATTTCTCTACGGCCTTTTGTAATTCATTAGTCTTAATGAAATATTCAATCTGAATAAGATTACAGGCTAAGATATCCACAAGTGAATTGATTTTCATAACTTTTAATGAGTTATTTAATGTCTGTAAGGCTTCTCCAGCATCATATACTAGAGATAGTTTTAATAATGCTTCACAATAATGGGTTTGAATAAAGATATCAAGACTGTTTGATAAGGATCTATTGGCTCGATACACATCTATTACATGAATCAAATAACCCGTAGTTCCATTAAACTTTAAGTACAGAATTAATGAACGAAATATATCTTGTTCATATTGATTATACTTAATTATATTAACTTGTTGATTAACATCTTCACTTATATAACGAAGAAATGTTTGAATACAATCGTTTAATAATGAATCATTATAGTTAAAGTTAATCATTCTTTGTAAGTCACATCCACATTTCAATAAATCATTTATATCATTAGATGGTAATGGAGGAGGAATAGAATCAATGATGGTTGTTAATCCATTAATATTGAAATAATGATACTGAATAAGATAATAAAGATTAGGATCATTAAACAGTAAACTATCAACCAAATGATTGATAACTCTAGTCTTTTCTTCACAATTAGTGGATTTCTCCAATAACAGAAATAACCTTATTACAAGGGATGATTTTAATCCATCTGAATATTCATTATTATTGTTAAATAATGTTATAGAGACTTGAGGATTCATTGATATACATTTGGCAATCAATTGTAAAAATATATTATCAATATTGACGATATTTGATATGGATTTATCAATAAAATCAAGGTATAATTTTATAAATACAACTGATTTATCAGCCAATCCTGCTTCACATAATGAATTCAGAAGATTCTGAACTTTTAATTTGAGAGCTTTGGTATCATCAATTGATTTAGATATATTATAAATATCAATTTCATAGGTAAGACATAAACTTATAATATCAAAATTTAAAGTTTTATTACCTATATTATATAATATATTAGATAAATTTCTAATTCGTTTGACTTGTTGGAATTGATAAAATATATGATGAAGATTTATAAATGTTTGCTTTATAGTTTGCCAATCTTGTATATCTTTACTTATAGCTTTAATGAATATTGTAATATGATCAAGTATCCTAATATGATTACTATTAAGGGTATGGATATTATTCAAATAACTACTTAAACCTGAAGTTATAACATTAATAAACGAATAAGAAAGTTCATTATTCAATAGACATATATCGGTTATATGTTGTAAAGCTCTTTTATCATTAGGAATGGTTGGAGATGTCATTAATTGAAGTTGTAATTGATTAATTAATGATATTGATGGAGTTCTGGAATATGCTTGTAATGTTTGTACAAATTCATCTATGGAAGTGGACAGGAAATATTTCATAATTGATTCAATATGAGGATATTCTGATTGGTGTAAATCTTGTAAGAATTGTACAATATATCCATCATCAATTATATCCCAATCCTTATACTCTTCACCTGTGAATTGAGCTAATTTCATCTTTAAACAACATTTATAAACCTTAAGATTTGAGCCTTGAATTTTCTTATTCAAACTATCTATAATAACAATAAATCCATTAATCATCTTTATAGAATTTTTCATATACTTAGGTTCATTATTTGGACTAAGTTTAATAGCCAAATTTAACCATCTTATAAAGTGTCCATTATTTAAAAATAATAATGGGATGGATTTGAATATAGACATATTAAGTAAAGAATCTTTATTACTGACCACAAGTTTAATATTACTGGATATACTTTGTAATAAACATTGTAAATAGAGGAAATGAAATGATACCACTAAATTAACCAATTGTGGTTGTGGTTGTGGTACTGATTCAGTCTGAGTCATCTCCTCATTAAACGGTATTTCCACCCATGAATCAACTGAATCATTCCAATTCATAGGTATATCATTAAGAATTTTATTGAATACAAGTTGTAAATAATTTAATTGTCTTATCCCTTGAGTATACTGCTTGATTTCCACTAGTTTTATAATAAACATTTGATGCTTTTTTATGGCCATTATTGATTGATCTCGACTGGGAGAATAACTATGCAAATACTGGAAACAATTAGTAATCCTCTCAATATCTTCTACCTTAATGAGTCTCGATAGTACTTGATCAATTCGCGTATGAGAGTCTGCGAATAGCTGTTTATGATTTTGCAGCGACATGTTGTGACTGCCGGAGACCAGTAAAGGATCGGCTCCGTACCGCAGTAACGACGCCTCTATTCGGTGATCCAAGTCCGTACTGGTACACATGCTTAGTGGTATAACAGTAAAGAGATTTGTAGTTTGACTTTATGGTTAGAGTCGGTTTTCATATGAAGTGAGCCGAAAAGTAAACAAAAATAATTTAGCCATCAATTTCCATTTGTGGATGTCCTGCACAGACACAGACACAGACACAGACAAACGCTCAAAGATTTTACACTACTACTAATATTATATACACTATAGTTGGTATGCTTATATTAACCAATGTACTATATACAGAAAGGACCAATACAAGTACGGTACGAGTACGAGTAAGAGTACAAATCCCAATCCCTAATGGGAGAAATAAATATGCAATATGAATCCATAGGTTTAAAAGACTCTTTCTTCATTACGATCAGCTTCTTTACGTTTTTCTCTTTCTTCATGTCTCTTTTCAGCATTTCTCTTAGCAACAATAAGTTTAGCCTTTCTTTCACCTCCATTCCTCTTTTTACCTCTTTTATGTTCTCTTAAAGGTTCTAAATCATTAATAAATTTATATTTCCATCTTAACATATACCTTCTAGTTGATACTTCTATACCTAAATTTTTCATTTCTATTGAACTACTAGTTAAGAATTTTTGTAAATCATTTTCAAATAATCCAACATGTTCAATAGTATTACGTCCAATAAGTTGAAAAAATGTTTCTAAATCATGAACATTTTCTTTAGTACGAGTCGATGTATTTGTTTTAAATGTTATACATGATGAACTGAATGATCTTAATGATGACAATGATGATATAGGTGTAGATATTATTGGCTTACAAAATTGACTCATCACTATTGGAGATGGTCTACACAATGCCATGGCCTGCCTGGTCCCTCCTACTAAACCTTTACTTAATCCATACATTATTTCTATTAGTAATGTTACAATAACTTGTACTAATCTATGTATGGATTGGTAGAAAGAATTTTTCAAGCCAGTTGAAAATCGAGAAAAAACCATGTCGTGCGACACTCAATCTGAAACTTTTACTGACTACTACTAATAATATGGGGTTACTTTAGACGTAAAGGTAGTTAACAAGGTTATATGTTTCATGAGATATGTATTGAATAATTAGTTAGATGTGTACAAGAAATAAGTAAGATGAAATTCTACAGTAATTATTCTTGGATCTATACCTATATTTTAAAAATGAGAATAAACTGGAATGAATTAGTGAATAAATAGATGTAATAATTCATTATTTTATTCACTTATTAACGGTATCAGCTAATTACAATAAATTTTTGTTTTTGAACTCTTGTAATAAGGAGTTACCTAATCTAGCTGGAGATGGTTCAACAATAACACCAGCAGATTCTAAAGCAGCAATCTTAGATTTAGCATCACCTTTACCACCAGCAACAATGGCACCAGCATGACCCATTCTTCTACCTGGAGGAGCAGAAACACCAGCAATGAATGAAACAACTGGTTTTGGAACTTCTCTAGTTAAATTGTATTGTTTCAAGAATTCAGAAGCTTCTTCTTCAGCATTACCACCAATTTCACCAATTAAGATAATACCTTCAGTTTCTGGATCATTTAAGAATAAAGTTAAAGCATCAATGAAATTAGTACCTGGGAATGGATCACCACCCATACCAATAACTAATGATTGACCTAAACCAACTCTAGTGGTTTGAGCAACAGCTTCATAAGTTAAAGTACCAGATTTGGAAACAATACCAACCTTACCTCTTTTATGAATAGAAGATGGCATAATACCAATCTTACATTGTTCTGGAGCAATTAAACCTGGACAATTTGGACCAACTAATCTAGTCTTATCTTGAGTCTTTAAAATTTGAGCAACTCTAATCATATCTCTTTGAGGAATACCTTCAGTAATTGCTACAGCTAATGCAATTTCAGCTTCAATGGCTTCTTCAATAGCCTTAGCAGCAATTGGTGGTGGAACAAAAATACCAGTAGCACTTGCACCAGTTTGAGCAATAGCATCTTTAACTGTAGCAAAAACAGGTAAATCTAAATGACTTTGACCAGCTTTCTTTGGATTGGTACCACCAACAACTTTGGTACCATAAGCAATAGCTTGTTCAGCATGGAAAGTGGCTTGTTTACCAGTAAAACCTTGGTAAATAACCTTAGTATCAGCTGTAACTTTTAAATTCTTAATAGTTGAAGAATAATTCTTAACTGCATTTGTGGAAGCAAAACCACGAACAAATTGTCTACTCAACATGATTATATAGATGCTAATATAGAAAGGGGATTTGAAATCTTACCGATGAATATAAAAATGATTGAAATAAATATGGAATGGAAAATTAAATCATTTTTTCCAACAAAACAAAACCGTTTTCGTTCTATTATTGTCTGTCTGTGGTAAAGCCGGTGTCCGTGGTACATTTTCATGGCATCACTTTTTTTGAACGACATTTTGTTTTTTTGTCAGTGCAAAGAGACGACGACATCGGTAGATCGGGCGTATAGACTCCGGGTAGGTTATTAGTATTGCGATTAAGGGTCTGATTTCATAGGTTGAAGAATTACGTATGAATTGAGGGGTTAAGTAAGGTTATAAAGGTTCTAATATATGAATAAATAAAAAAATATACTAACAAATTAGAAAGACTAATTCTGTTATAGTGTGTAATTAAAATTGTATTAAGGGTTAAAGAGTTTAAGTTACCGAATCAGGAGTGGCCACGATAATCTCGCGACCAACTAAAAAGTATTTAGTATTTAGGATTTAGCGATATTGTTCGCAACTGTTAAGTCGGAAAAACTACTAATGTCGTCCTTCGGAGAGAGGGGAATTTGGTCGCAGCCATTTCCGAATCGCACCGGGAATGCTTTTCCATGTGTCATACCAATACAAAATTCAATAATTTTTCGCAACATAGTGAAGTCAGTAAGTGAGTAGATTATGTTTTCAGAAATATTTGATCAATAGCTTCATTAATATAGAATTCGTCGTGATATGGGCATATTAAGTCTCTCATCTTCGTCCTCATTCTCAGGCTGGGTTCCAATATTTACGCAAAACTTTTCATTAAAAATAATGATATTTCCATCATATATAATATTGGATTTATCGAGAGAGCCTATCAGATCAATTCCATGCAACGTATCCAACGATTCATCAGCTAATTGATGAATTTTATTTTTATTTGAATGTGTGATAGAATTGTAAAAGTCTTCTTCAAGACAATAGAAACCTGACATATTTAATAAATTGAAATTTGAGAAACCCATATAAAAATGTTGGAATATAAGGAAATCAGCGTGATCTAAAATTATATCTCTCATACTTCCCAGTAGAACCATTACTAACATGTACATATACCTGAAATGCACGGCAAAAGCATTCAATTAGCTTAGAAAGGCTAGCTCTAAATTCGATGTCTTCAGTATCTCCTTGAGTCCTCTTACATGTATGCTGCAAAAGTCGATAGTCAACTGCGTACACCCTAACATCAAACACCCATACAACATACTTTTGCAATAATTAGTACTTTGCCTGTATTGTATATTGAGACCCTAAGGTATTTACTTCAAAATCACTAATGTATTCCCACAGTAATTAAGTGATTTATATATGTTCTTAGCAAAGTCAAATACTGAACTTATCAGTAAAGCAATTACCTTCATTAATACAGTAATAGTAGCACGCACTACAGTAGCGTAGCACGCACTACAGTAGCGTAGCACGCACTACAGTAGCGTAGCACGCACTACAGTAGCGTAGCACGCACTACAGTAGCGTAGCACGCACTACTCTATTCCTCTTCACTAATTAGTGGCTATTTTTTCAGCTAACAAACGGTGCGCAAGCACCGACAAACTGAACAATCACCAATTGAATAATAGAGCAACAAAATCATTGAACATCGATAGCTGAGCAATTAGGGGAGTGCGGAACAAGTACCAACAGACACACTATTAATAGTCAGCGAAAGAGACAGACACAGACATTCACCCAAATAAAATGCCTCCTCCACCAACTTCAGTAGAACCTACTGAACCCGAATCATCATCCACCAATACAAATTCTAAACGTCATAAACCAGGCCCAACCGCAGGTAAAAAACCCAGTGCTGAAGTTTTACAACGTCGTAAAGAAGGTAGAATAAAAGCAGCTGCTACAATTGCTCAAAATTTAAAGAAAACAGGGATTGGAAGATTTGAAGAAGAAAATGGATTTGGATTAACTAGTGTACAAAGTATACCATTAATTAATCAAAAGAATTATTTTACAGAATATTTAAAAAGAGATGAACAAGTTTCATTTGTAAGAAATTGGAGAGCTGAGAAATTATTACAACTGAAAATAACTACTCTTAAGAAAGATCAAGTTAGTAGTAATTCAACTAATGGAACTAATGGTAATGGTAATGGAGATACAAAGAATTTTGATGATTTTGATTTAAATAATATTGAACTTGAAATGAATAGGAAAAAGCAAAATGCCTCAGTTGTAGCTGATGATGATGAAGAAGAGGAAGATGATGAAGAAGAAACTGAAGAAGTTGCCGAAGAAAAGGCTAAAATTGGTCATGATGTAATTGTAATTCATCCGGGATCTTCATATATTAGAATTGGTCGAGCAACTGATGCTGTACCAGAAACAATTCCTACTGTAATTGCTGTTCCCTTAACAAATTCAGAATTTAATAAAGTTCAACATGAATCTAAACCACCAAGACCAATTCGTCAATATCGAGATTCAGATACTAATAAGGAAGATCAAGAACCATATTTTGGAGAAGAATTTGATGAAGTTAAAGGAATAGTTACTAAAGATTTCCGAGCAAGAATGAGATATTATAAAAGAAGAATTTTACCTAATTCTCGAGAAACAGCCGCTAATTTTAATAAAAAGCAAGAATCAGAGAGAATTCCTGATCATAATGATCCATATAAGAAGGAATGGATTGATTTAAAATCACCAGAATATTCTAATCGAAAATATTTTGTAGGAGATGAAGCACTTAAATTACCAATAAATTCTAAAAAGCATAATATTGGATGGAAATTAAGATATCCTATAGTTCGAGGTAATTTTAATGAAAATTCATTAGATTATAATTCTCCTCAAGAAATTTTAGGAGATTTAGCCAATATTATAATTGATTCACTTAATAAATTAGATATTAAAAATTTAATGAATTTAAAAGTTATGTTAATAATTCCTGATTTATATGATAAGAAATATGTTGAAACATGGTGTGAAATATTATTTAAATTTGTTGGATTTGGTAGATTAGGAATTATTCAAGAAGCAGTGGCTGCTACATTTGGAGCTGGAGCTACTACAGCATGTGTTGTTGATGTTGGATCTCAAACTACTAAGATTAGTTGTGTTGATGAAGGAATGATTATGAATGATTCAAGAATTATTTTAAATTATGGAGGTGATCAAATTACTGAATGTTTTATAAAATTATTATTTGAAAGTTCTTTCCCTTATAAAGAACTTGATTTAAGTAGTAGAATTGATGATTGGGAATTAGCTAATGATTTAAAACATAATTTTGTAACTTTTCAAGATGCTGATATTGCTGTACAATTATATAATTTTTATAAACGGAAACCATTTGAAACTACCGAAAAATTTGAATTTAAAGTATTTGATGAAGTTATGTTAGCACCTTTAGGATTATTTTATCCTCAATTCTTTCAACCTCAAATTGAAGATAATTTAACTTCAATTCCATCATTTCAATCAGTTTTACCTAAAAATCAAAATCGGAAATTATTTACTTTATCTCAAGATCAATATAATGGTAAATTAGATAATCCAACTTCAAGATCTCAACAAATTTTAAAATCTAATTTATCTTATGCTGATTTAAGTGATGAAGAATTATTATTAAAATTATGTAAAGAAAAATTAAGTAATGAAGATGCTACAAGTAATAATAGTAATAGTCATAATGCTCATTATGATTCAAAAGATGTTGATACTAATGGTGCTATAGTTCTTAATGATGTACCATTAGAAAAGGCAATCATTGAATCTATAACTAATGCTGGTTTAATGACTGATTTTAGTAAACTTAAACGTCTTTATGATAATCTTTTAATAGTAGGAGGAGGATTTGGAAAGATAAATGGTTATGATTTAATATTATCGGATAGAATTAATATTTGGAGACCAAAGATTTTAAGTAATTCTAATTTAGAAACAATTCTTGGATTTGTTCAACATGAAATTACTAAGAATGAAGAAGTAAAGAAAACTCTTATAAAAGAATTAAAGACTATTAAACAAAAGGAGATTCATCGTCAACAACTTGAAGAATTCGAGAAAGTTAAAGCAGAATTTAAACTGAAGGGAGAATCAGGTGATTCATCAAAGGAACCAGAAAGTGGTGATTCACCAACTGTTAATGTTAATCCGGTTCTACTTCCACCATCCGAACCTAATTTAGATGATATTGCATTAAGTCAAGAAGAAATGGCAAACATTGAAGAACAAACAGCTCTTAAACTTGATTTCGATACTATTGATAACTTTTATGATCAAGGAACTTTACTTCCTGTAAATGTTTTACCGCCACCAAGAGAATTTGATCCGGCAATGTTAACTTGGAAAGGTGGAAGTGTTTATGGACGTTTAAAAGTTGTTAATGAAATGTGGATAACTACTCAAGATTGGGATTTATTAGAAAGTAGATGTTTGTATTACAAGAGTTTATTTAATTATTAGGAATGCAAATAATGTATAATAATAGTAGTATATAATAGTAATAGTCATATATATAACTTAATAGTCAAGGGATATTTTACGACTGGTCTTGGGTCCTGACCCAGACCCTGATCCTGACCCTGATGGTGTAGCTTGCCTTGGAGGATCAAGAATGGCTGGTGATAAGCTGTGGGCCTTCTTATGACGAGAAAGGGTGGACATTAATGACTTGCCATTGGTATTGGATGTGTCATAATCCCAAAGTGCCTTTTTCCATTGTGCAAGTGTCGTATGTAATTCCAATAATTTCATCAATTGTTTCTTATTGGTTGAAGAGGTGGATGCTGCTGGTTTTGCTTTCAATTGATTATATAACACAGCATACTCTTTATATTTACTCTTAAACTTAATGGCTAAATTAGAATAATAATCCAATTTCTTAGAAGTATTATTAATTGTAGATAAAGTAGGAGTAGATCTATTATTATTGTTATTATTGGTATTATTGTTATTATTGGTATTAGTATTAGTATTGTTATTACTATTTGGTGAAGTTTCATCTTCAATTTCTTCCGATGAAGGTGATGTATAAACTTCTTGTTTCATCCGTTTACTATGACGATCTTCATCGGAAGAGTTTGAAGTTGAAGAAGAAGATGAAGAAGTTGAAAACTTTCTCTTCTTAGAAGTGGATTTATCCGAATTAGTACTTCTAGCAGACGTTGAAGGAGTAATTGTTGTCGCTGAAACAGGGGTAGATGCACGAACCAGTTTAGGTCTAGGAGATCCCAAAGATGAAGTAACATTATTTGTTTGGATTCCACCATTATTATTATTATTAGTACTATTATTATTATTATTATTATTAAATTTCTTAAGCAATGCAGGTTTTGGCAGATCAGTCTGAGATTTTCTAAATGGTAATCTAGAACTCTTTCCACTTAAAAATCCACCTCCAAGATGATGATTTTTCTTACCATTTTCTTCTAATTGTTCACGATCATCATCAGATGATGATGAATCATTATGATTAGTTGATGTAGATGGTTTTGCACAAATCTTATTTCTTAATGGATGAGTTTCTGAATATCCTAATCTCGTTAATGCATGATTGACATTGTCAATAATTAATGATCTTTCAAAATTAGTATAGGATTTCCATTTCCAAGGTTTAAGATCTTTATATGATTTATCCTTAAGGATATATGAAGGAGTAAGAGAATCAAAATCTGTATCAGATTCAGAAATTAAATTAGGGAATCGATCATTCTGAGTGAATGAATCATTAGGATCATAAATCTGACAATTTGAAGATATTAAATCAACCAATAAATCTGCTTCAGAACTAGAAGTCACATTTAAAGTCTTAATTATATCGGTATTTGTTATTGGACCAAGGGCTATTAAATTCATAAATTTTGTTTTAATATCGTTAACTGAATCATTAGAAGATATTCTAAATGTATTAAGCGAAGATCTTGATGCTGGGGTATTATTATTATTATTAGTAGTATTATTATTACTATTATTATTAGTAGTAGAAATGCTATTGTTGTTTGATTTTATGCTAGAAATGCTATTATTATTGGAATTAGATTGCTTCAATGATATTACAGGTGATCCTGGTAATGATATTGAAGTTGGATGAATGCTGTTTGAGTAAGAATTTGATGATTGAATTATTTGATGAACTGTCTTTGCTGAAGAAAGTACATTCAACCTAGTTTCTACTTTTCCAAGAAATTTACTATTATCATTATTTGATGATGAATATACATGAAAATTCAAATTTTCAGGTATTTTAGAACATGGGAATACTAAATCTTCGGATATTTTTATAAACTAAAAGAGTGAAAAATTGTTAGTATGAGGACAATTCATAGTATGTACCCAAACATATACGTATATCCAACATAAGTTGGATATAAATATATATAATGGGTGCATGTGTGATGTGGAGGTACATACATAGTTACCATTTTTGACTAATAATTTTGGGGTTATTGCGGTAGATACGCAATGATTTAGATGAGTTAGTATGGTATTATTTAATTTAAGAGCGATTGGATTTGTTGATGATGAAGGCGCTGAAGGTAGTAGGTTTATTATACCGGGATCTGACATATTTGACTAGTTTCAAATACTATAACAATGTTTTATTAAGATAATTAGTAGTAGATCCAAATAGTATTAAGCTTCACTTCAGGAGGGGGAAGGAAAAAAAAGTCGTAAGTGAGGCTGGAGCGGTAGGTAGGAATAGAATAGATTCAAACGAATAAATATAGCTATAGTTAGATAGTTACCGTGAGTACCAAAGTAAGTGGCAATTGGAATAATATAAAAGAAGTTAAATGAAAAAGGAATAAGTAATAAGTAATAAGTAATAAGTAATAAGTAAAAAGCAAAAAGTGAATAATTGGTCGTAAATCTAATTATTGGGAGATGATAAATAGGTAAGGAAAAAAGAAATGCGAGGGTTACAAAATCTTGATCCGGTAATTAATTACTGAGGGAAAGGAGTGGGAAGGAGGGCCCTGTGGGGATGGGGATACATGAATGTATTGTTAAACTATAAGAATGGAGACAGTTGATGTATTAGCTCTTGTAAGTGATTAAGTCAGGGATAATGACAAGATAATTAATTATTAGCTAACCTTATGATTATCAGTGTCAAGAATTTATAATATTATAGATAGAGTGATAAAATGGGTGATAGAGTTAGGTAATCTTGGACGCAGTACTGTGCACTACACTACTACACTATTTTCATTACTATACTATTTTCATTACTACAATACTATAATACTATATGTTGTATCTATTGTAGTACTAAAATAGTATTTATGTGCTACTATTTACTACTATATTCGTCACTGCATAATTGCTAACAAACTTGTTAGGCTAAATATACCTTATTAAACTCTACTGAGTCATTTAGCGTAGAAAATTCAAATTTGTGCGTGGTTTTAACTAAAAGAACGTTAATTAGCTTTGTAAGTAGGCTGCTTACATAAGCACGTAGTTATAGTTTTAAGCACATATCATCTCTTTACATATTCTGAACAAGCTTGACATTTCTATTGATTACTTTGATTTACATTTACTTCTACAATGAGATATTCATTCCTTCTCTCTTCCAAGAATACCAGATAGTACATTTAAATTATTAACTGAAACCTTTTGCAATCTCATTGCTAATTATGTATGATTTCGTTTAAAATTGACTAAAAACAAGTGATATTGAAAAATCAATAGTATATTCTTTTCATAGATTCTAAACTCTGATTTTTAATTAGTTTAATGATATATGAATCTTAATATAATACTAATCAATCATTTAATTATATTATTTGTTAATGAATAAATGTCATAATAAAGATCACATGATCTCATCATCCTCATCTGGGTGGGGTCTCTGTGCAGTACTAACCGGCCCAAAGAAAAATAATGATGTAAATCCCATACAAATCTCGAAGCAATCCTTCACTGCTACATACTTAAGTTAAGTTAAGAGCATTTTCTTATACAGCATAGCCTTAACAAATTTGTTAATTCATAAAAAGTCATTTGTAACTTCAATCGTTTAACTTAGTCAATCAAAAAATAAGCACCAATTAATCATGTTGAAATGGGTCCAATCAGGTCTTTCGGCCGTTGCAGGTACTGCTGAACCAGAATATGGTAGAGAAGCTATTTATACTGTAATTGATTCTATTAATCAAGAACATTTACCAGTATTTAGAGAAACTACTATTGAAGATTTTAATTGGCAATCACCAAATTATACTAATGTTGAAACTCAAACATTTTATTTTACTGATTTATCAAAGGGACATACAGGATTTGCTCAAGTAATTCATTCAAATGTTATGGGAGTTCATACAACTGCTCAATTTACTTTTAGATTATTTAATACAAAAGATGAAAAGGAAGTTATTTGGTCTTCAACTAAATTAGATAATTTCGAATATAAAGGTTCTAATTTTTATGCTGATAATTTATCAATTGAATTTATTTCGGATTCTGAAGTTGAAATTAAATCTTCAGTTAATCCTGAATCAATTGTTGATTTTAAAATCACTAGAGCTGTACCTGGAGTTATATTTGGTAAAGATGGTTCTACACTTTATGGTGAAGATAAAGAAAATCCTTGGGGTTCAATGAGACATTTATTCTGGCCTCGTTCAAATGTTGTTGGTACAGTTAAAAGTTCTTCTGAAGATACAGAACAAGTACTTTATGATATTAATGGTTATTCTATGTTTGTTATGGCTTTACAAGGTATGAAGCCTCATCATGCTGCTAAAGCTTGGAATTTTATGAACTTTCATTCTTCAAATTATTCTGCCGTAACAATGGAATTTACAACTCCTCCATCTTATGCTAATACTAAAGTAAATATTGGTATTATCTCTTCAAAGGATAAAATTTTATTTGCTACTGTTGGTAATCATGTAATTCATAAAGATTCTGAAGTTGATGAAATTGGATGGTCAGTTCCTAAATCTATAGAATTTAATTATGTTGAATCAAATGAAGAAGATGAAGATGAAGATGAAGATATTGTTGCCTCTGTTAAAGGTAATTTATCAACTTTAGTAGAAAGAGTTGATGTTATGGCAGAAATCCCTCAATTTGTTAAGAATATCGTTAGTGGAGTTGCTGGTACTAAACCTTATATTTATCAATATTGTAATGAATTTGATATTACAGTTAAAGAATCTAAAATTCATTCAATTGAAAATGATGTTACTGAATCAGGTATTGGATTCACTGAAGTTACCTTTATCTCCGAATAATTTCTATCATTTATCTAATCCGTTATGAATTCATTGGTTTCTATTTTTATATCTATTACAATTTCGCTATATCATTTTTTTGGGTAATTACTATTAATGTCCTTTCCATTCACTTTTTCCGTGTTGTCATTGTTTTTACAAATTAATTCCTCTCACCCCTTACTTCCTTTAATACGTTCCTAATGCTATTTATTTACATTCTTACTTTAGAATTATTACTCATACTCATACTCATACTCATACTAATAATATTAACATAATAAACACAATCTAAATCATAATTACTCCTATTATATACTTAACCTCTAAACAGCAGCAATAAAATCAGATATTAACTTTCCAATTCCAATAAATCCATAAAATGCACTAAATATTGAACCTGGACCTCCAACTTTTACATCACCAGTACGTCCAAACCAAACATTACCTCCATAAGCTGTTTGAGAAGTTTGAAATAATTTATCCTTCTTTTCCGTATATGGAGGATATCTAGCTTTCAAAGCCACATCATTCCATAATTTTTGTTCAAAAGTTGTTCTCTCATGAGAAAAAGCTCGGAATGAATAAATACCATGATAATTTCCATAACCTGAACTTCCAATTCCTCCAAATGGTGCATTAACTAAACCAACATGTAATATAACATCATTAATCATTGTTGCTCCAGAACGTATGGCTGTTACAATAGAATTAATTTGAGCATTAGAATGTCTATTTGCTGATCCACCAGTAAATATATATTGAGCCAATGGAGTATCATGATGAGAAATCACATCTTCTAAAGCTGATTGTAAATTAGAATAAGTTAATATTGGTAAAATAGGTCCAAAGATTTCTTGTTTCATAGTAGAATCATTCCAATCAACATTATCAATAACAGTTGGACTAATAAATCTACTAGATTTATTGGTTTCACCCCCAGTTATTAATTTACCCTTTGAAGTTTTAATAATAGTAGATAAATTATCAAAGGCTCGATCATGAATAAGATGAGTATAACTTTCACTTGAATCTTTCAAATTTGGATAAAATTCTTCTTCAATAACTTTTTTAATTGCAGCCACCAATTTATCATGAATAGAATCATGAACTAAAACGTAATCAACTGCAACACATGTTTGACCAGCATTAACAAATCTACCCCATACAATACGACGAGCAATTGTAGGAATATCTTTATCTTTAACATCACTAATTACAAAAGCTGGAGATTTACCTCCTAATTCTAAAATAACAGGAGTTAATGTTTCAGCAGCCTTTTTTGCAATAATTGTTCCAACAAAATTATTACCAGTATACATAATTTTATCATACTTTTGTTCCAAAGCTTTAGTTGTTTCATCAACCCCTCCATGAATTACATAAAAGATATCATCATCTAAAGCTTCTTGAAGTAATTTACTAAATAAATTAGCAAAATTTGGAGCCAATTCACTTGGTTTAAAAACAACAACATTACCAGCAGCAATAGCACCAATTATAGCAGAAAATGATAAAAGAAATGGATAATTAAATGGAGAAATAATAAGAACTACTCCAACAGGAATTCTTTCAATATAAATTGGATTTGTAGATAAAGCAAGAGGTAAACCACTAACTGGTTCAGGTTTTGTCCATTTATGTAAACTACTCATAGTATGAACAATTTCATTTAATCCAACAACAACTTCTAAATTTTGAGTTTCTGAAGGAGCTCTATGGAAATCCTTTTCTAAAGATTCTGTAATATTATCAATATTATCTTTAATTTTAAAATAAACATTTCTTAATTGATTTAATCTATATTGAATAGAATGAGTCTTTTGAGATTTATGAAAGGTATCCTTTAATTTTTTAACACCAATAGGAATTTCATCTAATGGAGTATATTGTAAAACATCACGATTACATGTAGGTGGAGTTTTACTATTTGAATCAAGTACACTACTTTGTTCAATCTTAGTAAACGACTCTTCTAAAGATGTTGAATCTTTATGATTTTGAGTTGGAGGAGTCATAATAAAAGGTATATAAAATGGTAATATGTAAAATACTGTAAATTCTTAATAAATTAATAAGTTAGTACTAAGTTATTATATAAGGTATTATATAAGGTATTATATAAGTTACTATTATTATATAATATCATATAAGTTTTATATAAAAATATGTAGGAGAAATAGTCTGCTTTATATATTAAGTGATAGGATAGTACGATATATATCGAGCGGCACATTTCCCATTTCACATTTCACAGTCTAAGTTTTTCGGTGGGGATAAGAACGACAAAGTGCAGCTGAAAAATTATGGGGTCACCGCGCTACCACACAAGTCACGTTTAACGGATATAGGAGTCGGGAATAGGTTAAGGAAGTAATGAAATGGACTTAAACGTTAAAGGTTTAGTATTATTTGAACTAGACTTTTCATCAATAATTGCATATATCTGGGTAGGAAAGTGGGGAGTGGCAGTTTACGGAAGTTTGAGCAAAATTACGAGTAGCGACAATCATTTGTGTGCGAACTAAGAAACTGACACTAATTACTGTTTACGTGCTGTAAAGCCTAATACAATTTCATTTTCCAGTAAGGTACCAAAGTGACATGGCTGCGAGTGATTAAAAAAACGTTAAAAAGGATCTAAGAATTACACTATTAGTAATTAAAGACAGTTTGTCACGGCCCCACATTTTTATGGCTGAAGCGGAACGCCCCTTTCCACTTTAAATCCTGCGCCCCAGCACAGCGAGCGAACAAACAAACAAACAATGTGCAAACAAAGAGAGAGCAACATTATATATCCGTCTTAACCTGCAATTAGATATTTTACTACTTCTATGAGTAGTAGTACTCCCTGGACCATTCTAGTAAATCAGTATATATAAGCTGTTCTAGACTACTAATACATGTACAAAATTTACGTTATGACATATATCCATCATATACTCATACTGTTATCTGTTATCTGTTACCGGATAAGTCATTATAGGTTGACTCACCAGGCCGGCTACAATTACAGAAGTAGTAAATCCGAGACGGAGATGACTAATGATGGTACACTTACGGTACACTCACACTACACTTACGGTACACTTACGGTACCCTTACAGAACACTTTTACAATACATTTATAGTACATTTATTTATAGTACATCTACTGTATACTTACAATGCAGTACATTTACAGTCTCTATTTCTTTCTTCTGTCCTGCACACACACTCGCACTCACACTCACACTACTCCCTACGTCATAAATTTTTTGGAGCAGGGTTGCAATCGGCAGTACACGACCTGGGGGAGATTAAAGGGTAACATCAGATTAAACTTTATCCACTTTGGGAATGATATGATATTGATAACTGTAAATAAAAGGGAAGATAATTTATAAGGTATAATATTGTACATATCGTAAATATAGTATACGATCATTAGAAGGTTTTCTAGTACGATTTTAGATCAATTATTTAATTATTCATCATACTCATCTCACGTGCTCCCTCCCTCCCTACTAGTAAGTTAGTTAGTTATCTAATTATAATTACAAATCAACTTAAACAATGTCTGAAATAAATAAAGAGAAAGATTTTGTAAATGGTTCAGGTTCAGTTGATGAAGTACCGCAGAAATCTGGTGTAGTACCATCATTAGTTGTTGAAATTCCAACTTCTACTACTAATACTAATAATGATTCATCACCATCTTGTCCAGTACTACATTCTCCAATACCTCATAAACCTGGTTCAGTAACTTCATCAATTCATAATCAATCAAATATAAATTCATCCCTGGCTAAACCATTACAAAAACCTCAACCTACAATTAATGAAAATCCTTCTCATGAGTCTACTCCAACAACTATTGATAGAAAGGCTTCTACTAAGAAGGGTCCTCCCTTATTAAAAGTTAAAACAGATCCAAATTTAAAGTCTTGTTTATCTCCTTCAACTATTCCATTGACGGGTGATCATATAAAAGATAATCTCCCTTCTTTAACATCTACAACAACAACAACTACTGCTACTGGTACAACTTCTGTTGCTTCTATTCTTGGTTCAAATATATTTCCTCAAACTGCTGAATCTATACTAACAACTGATAATGCTGGAAATCTTCATATTGTATCTGCTGATCAACATCCATCATTTTTAGTTCAATCGGATAATATAAGTCCTAATAAACATGGATTATTACATGTGAATGAAAAGGGAACTGCAACACCAATAGTTGATGAAATTCATGCACAATCTCATATTAATTTCACTCCTCTTGTTAATTCAAATCTGTTATCAAGAAATTCAGTAAGTCCACCTATTCTTAATACTTCAAATAATGGAAATATACCATTTTCAACTACTTCTGGAACTTCTTCTCCACCTCCAATTCCTTCAAGAATGAATTCATTAAGATATATTGATCATGATGATAAGAGATATATTGAAAGTTTACGTCATTCAAATAATAGTTCTTTATCTTCTTCAGCAGCAGGAACGAATCTGAATGATGAAAAACATCATCAAGTATCTTCTCCATCAAGTGAATTAGATTTAATTAATCAACAACAACAACATCAACAACAATTTAATGATAATAAATTACATTTGTTAATTGCTATAACTGGTTGTATTTCAATTCATAAGAATATATTTCTAATTATTGAAAAGTTATTTGAATTATATACTCATGATAAATTAGAAATTCAAGTAATTTTAACTAAATCTGCTGAATGGTTTCTCTCAGATAAACTTTATAAATTTGAACAATTTGGTGTTAAAGTATGGTTTAGTGATGATGATGCAAAATATTTCTTAACTAGTCCTTTTCAAAAACATATTGCACATTTCCAAGCTTTAGGTACAAGTTTTAAACCTCGTTTAAATCCAAATGTTTTGAGTCAATATTTTCTTGCTTATAATTTACAAAGATGGACAGATGTTTTATTAATTTGTCCATTATCTGCCAATACAATGGCCAAATTGATTAGTGGATTATCTGATAATTTAGTAACTAATCTTTTACATGTTTGGCCAATTCCTCAAGGTTCTTCACAATATCAACAACAAGTTCCCCCACCTCATTCACTGGTATCTCCTCATGATTCCACAATCATAACTAATAATGTATTATCTCCAAAACCAATTGTGGCAGCTTTAGCTTTAACAAATGCCATGTATGCACATCCTATAACTAAGAAACAAGTATCTTTATTAAAAGAAACATATCCAAATATGTCAATTTTGAAACCAGTCGAAAAGTGTGTAACTGTAGACGGAAGTATTACCATGGGTGGTATGAGATCATGGAGTGAGATTGTTGATATTGTTAGTCAGAAGTTGGGCCGACCATCGGTTGATGAAGAAGATGACGACGACGATGATGATGAAGGGGAACAAGATGAACAGAAAGATGAAATTAAAGATAAAGAGGAAGATGAAGAAGAGGGGGAAGCTGACGGAGATGAAGATGAAGATGAAGATTCAACTGAAGAAAAAATAGAGATAAAGAAAGATTCTAAGACAGTTCCTGTGATTAAGGAAGAAGATGAGAATCAAAGTGATGAAGCCAAACCGGTATCTATAGAGAAAAAGGCCGCTGCAAAAACTAAGAAAGATAAAGAAATTAAATTAGTTATTAAAGAAGAGCAAACTAATGGAGGACGTAGATCATCATTAACGCCGATTATAAGTACTGATGCTACACTTGTTCCTCAACGGTCAAGACATAATACTGTATCACGTAAAGAGTTACAGGAACATGAGAGGTTAGCACTTGAAAATGCCAAATTGAATGCAGGCATAGGGATAAGCTAAGTATGGTATATAAGTAGTATTATGAATGTATTGAAACTTAGGGTGAGATAGTGTGATGTGTAGTGTATGTAGGTGTACTGTACCTGTAACTGTAACTGTACCTGTAACTGTAACTGTAACTGTATCTGTATCTGTACCTGCTTACATAACAGATTTTATTAAAATGCTGCCGTACACTATATACACTAAATATTTTACACTAGTATGGCATACATTTACTAACGGCTCTAATATAAAACGATACATATATGTAACGGCATTCGGACTCAGAAAACGTCTGTACTACAACACTATTGTTCCCCGATAATGCATGTCATCCACTACAAACACAAAAATTTCAAATTGTATTTTCTCTCCATTGTAACGTTGTTCTTTGTGAACTGTTGCAGCTACGTACACGGCTCCAAAATTCAAAAGGCATTTTTTAGTTATGCCGTTACTGTCCTGTGTATATCTTAGTGTCTATTTTTTTCTTTATATAGTCACAATGTTATAATAGTTAATATAATAGATTCAAGATTGGAAGTGGAATGGCTCTGACGGATTACTAACAGTAAAATTGATCAGAACCATAATCACAATATAAGTAGATTAATTCACTTAATATATATACATATATACTTTTTTTTTGTAACTTATCAAGGGGTGTCTCTTTAATTCATAATGGAAGTTATTAGAAGTCATCGTCCTGCTCAATCTCAATCTCCTGAGATTGACCCATCAACCCTCTCCAATTATCAAAACTTTAAAATTATTCAAACTAATTTACATTTCGATGTATTGTTTGATCAAAAAATATGTAAAGGACAAGTTGGATATGAATTATCTGTTTTAAATGAAGTAGTTGATAAATTAGAATTAGATACTTCATATTTAATTATTAAATCAGTTCAAATTAATAAATTAGAAATTAATGATTATGTATTACATGAAAGATCTGAACCTTTAGGTTCAAAATTATCAATCCCTATTACAAAGGGATTAAAATCAATAATTGTTACTATTGATTTTGAAACAACAGAAAAGTGTACTGCATTACAATTTTTAGATAAAGAAGCAACTGATGGTAAAAATCATCCATACTTATTTTGTCAATGTCAAGCAATTCATGCAAGATCTTTATTCCCATGTTTTGATACTCCTGCTATAAAATCTACTTATAAATTATCAGCAAAATCTCCACTTTTTACTTTATTATCGGGTAGACCAGTTAAACAAATAGATGATATTTATTATTATGATCAACCTGTACCAATTCCTTCTTATCTTATATCAATTGCATCAGGAGATATAGTTAGTGCTAAAATTGGTCCAAGATCAGATGTTTATTCTGAACCAATTAAAATTAAAGATTGTCAATGGGAATTTGAAAAAGATATGGAAAATTTTATTCAAATTGCTGAACATTTAATCTTTGAATATGAATGGTTAAGATTTGATTCATTAATTTTACCATCTTCATTTCCATATGGTGGAATGGAAATTCCAAATTTATGTCAATTAACTCCAACATTAATTTGTAAAGATAGATCTCAAGTTTCAGTTATGGCTCATGAATTAGCCCATTCATGGTCTGGTAATTTAGTTACAAATTGTTCATGGGAACATTTTTGGTTAAATGAAGGTTGGACTGTATATATCGAAAGAAGAATTCTTGAAGGAATTGCAATTGCTGAAGCTAGAGAATCTAAAACTATTGATATGGATCCATTTGTTTATGGTGAAGCTGTAAGACAATTTAATGCAATTATTGGATGGAGTGATTTAGAAAATAATCTTAAATCTATGGGTGATAATGTAGAAACTTATTCTACATTAATTCAAGATTTAAAACAAGGACAAGATCCAGATGATTCATTTTCTTCAGTACCTTATGAAAAGGGATTTAATTTATTATTTCATATTGAACAAAAATTAGGAGGTAAAAAAGTATTTGATAAATTTATTCCATACTATTTTAAGAAATTTAGATATGGTTCATTAGATACTTATCAATTTATTGATACTCTTTATGGATTCTTTGAAGATAAACATGAAATTTTGGATTCTATAGATTGGAATACTTGGTTATATAAACCAGGTATGCCACCAGTTAATCCAAATTTCGATACTACTTTAGCCGATCAATGTTATGATTTAGCTGATAAATGGTTTAGTAATATTCAAGGAAATACTAATAGTCAATTTTCTAGTAATGATATTACTAAATTTGATGCTAATCAATCAGTTGTATTTTTAGAAACATTAATTTCATATAATAAAAGAGATGATTTTAAATGGAAAAATCATCATGATAGTTTAAAATCTATGGAAGAAATTTATCAAATTTATGATAAAACATTAAATGCTGAAGTTTTATTTAGATGGTATGTTTTACAGGTTACAGGAGAGAGATCAGAATATTTACATAGATTAGGTGAATGGTTAGGTACAGTTGGTAGAATGAAATTTGTAAGACCAGGTTATGTATTATTGAATTCTGTAAATCATGAATTAGCTATAGAATATTTCAAAAAGAATGAAGCATCCTATCATCCAATTTGTAAATCTATGGTTAAGAAAGATTTAGGTTTAGTATAAGTATTAGCATAAGTATAAGTATAAGCTTAAGCTTAGTCTACTTACTCAGCCTTACTTACAGTAATCTACATTAATTTAATTTAATTTATTAGTCGTCTATACTCAAGATGTGTATCTCTATTAATAGTATTTAATGAATAACTTAATACCCACATAAACTGTAATTTGCCTACACAGCCATCACACCATCACTGGGATTTTGCAGCTTTTCAGTAGAGGATCAGCCTTCGCCTCTCTGCCTAAATTTGTCTCTCTGCCTCACTGTTTCTGTGCCTCACTGTCTCTACAGTATATACAGTCCCTCAAAGAGGCACACGCTCTCTGAAATTTTTGATCAAAACACGTAAACAGGAACAGAGCGAGAGATTGTAGTGGAAAACCACAAACAGAAATATCCATATAAGATTAGATCACGGAACAGTCTTAGTTATAATCTTTGAGAACTATTGGGATACATAGTAATAGAGATAATCCATAGAGATCTTTCCATATAGTTGTAAATCAAATTTTGTTATTATAATGAATTCAGGCCTTTTAAACCTTTCTGTAAGTATTGATATTAGAATGAATTGTCCAGTAATGGCCATTATTAAATAACTTTACTAACTATTATATTTTATTATAGGTCAGTAACCTTTCAGAAACTTTCAATCTTGAAAGAATCAGAGGTGATTTAAGTTCTATTCAAAACTCCATTTCTAAGATTAAACCTCCACAAGAGTTTTTTGATTTTAGAAGAATCTCTAAACCTGCTAATTTTGGTGAAGTTCAAAGTAGAGTTGGATTTAATCTTAAATATTTCCAAGCTAATTATGCTGCCATTGTATTAGTGTTAAGTATTTATGCATTAATTACTAATTTATTATTATTATTTGTTACTGTATTTGTTGTGGGAGGTATAATTG
Organism: Scheffersomyces amazonensis; assembly: GCF_036850825.1. NCBI lineage: Eukaryota > Fungi > Ascomycota > Pichiomycetes > Serinales > Debaryomycetaceae > Scheffersomyces > Scheffersomyces amazonensis. Next base: position 1,490,129 of record NW_027042741.1, on the reverse strand, counting down.
GTATTAATAAATTAGGTGGTGAAGATTTAAGAACTCCATTTGGTAGTTATAATACTTCTCAATTATATACTGGTTTATTGATTGTGGCTATTCCTTTAGGTTTCTTAGCTAGTCCTATTTCAACTATGATGTGGTTAATTGGTTCAAGTTCTTTTAGTGTTCTTGCTCATGCTTCATTTATGGAAAAACCAATTGAAACTGTCTTTGAAGAAGAAGTTTGAACATTAATTAATCTCAAACTTTTAATTAGACTTGACTTTATGATTTCAAGTCAAGTCGGTGAATATTTAAAATCTAATATTACTTTTACTTGAATCTATATGTATATTAATTTAAATTAATTTATTACCGAATAGAATCTCTGAAATAAATTTATTAATACTTTATCCATTCTACAAGTTATTAAAGTACTTGATTATTAATTTATAAGGTTTTGTATATTCTAAAAGAATAAAACTTGTTAGATATAAAATTTAATGCTATGTAACAAAATGAAAATACTATATTAATCAAACCATGAGCTTATAAATATTTAATCCAAATATAAATTATTATAATTCAAAGTTGATGATTTTATTGTTATTAATCGTAATCGTTTTAATATATTGTTGCAATAATATTGAATAACTTAGATACCTAACTTAGTTCTTCTCCAGTGTCTTCTCTTAGCATTGTATCTGATAGTGTTATCAGTTCTTAATCTGATCCATTGTGGTAATGGTCTGTTTTGCTTTTGAGCTTTAGCTAACTTTTGCTTGGTTTTAAAAGATTTTTGAGACTATAAATTATGTTAGTATAAATGTTTTACTTTAGTATTAATGGTTGAATGCATTGTCAATTTTGGTCTCAAGTCGTCATTATTCCATTTATTCAGTGAATTTCATATTATATAATTTATGGTTGTTGAATATGTTCTTTATTGATAGAAATTTCATTTAACTGGTAAACTTTGAGTTTAGTTATTATTAAATTATGACGATAACTATTAAATTATTGATGATATTGAACGTATTGGTGTTCCAAATATTTCATATGGCATACGGTTACTTTGACCCCAATGAATACGACTTGACATGATACGTTGAACTTTACAATGAAGTATCGACACTATTACTTGACAGACATCTCAACTATGCTATGTTATAAATACATACAGGCATCTTTAATCTTTATGAACTATAGTTAAATCTAAAAGAAGAGTTCTTCAAAAGAGGTTTGTAATAAATTTTCACTAGTAATTTTTTTCTTCCCACCGTTTGGTTAACCAAAAAAAATTTACCATAGTTAATGAGAGAAGATTACAGATTACCAAATTATTTACATATTAGACTTTGCGAATTACATGTTCTCACCTCAAACTGTATAATTGTATATGATGTGACTGCTCTTTTTCTCTTATTGTATATACAGGAAAAGATGCCTTACAGTTATAGTGCGACAAGTGTAGGAAGTATCACCAACTGAAAAAAAAAGTAGTGGTTACGATATTAAATATTTCATTCTTCTTGAATAGATAGATCAACACAAGCAAAATGACTAGAACCTCCGTCTTAGCTGATGCTTTAAACGCCATCAACAATGCCGAAAAAACCGGTAAGCGTCAAGTCTTAATCAGACCATCATCCAAAGTTATCATCAAATTCTTAAGTGTTATGCAAAAGCACGGTTACATTGGTGAATTCGAATACATTGATGACCACAGATCCGGTAAGATTGTTGTTCAATTAAACGGTAGATTAAACAAGTGTGGTGTTATCTCCCCAAGATTCAACGTCAAGATTAACGACATTGAAAGATGGACTGATAACTTATTACCAGCTAGACAATTCGGTTACGTTATCTTAACCACTTCTGCTGGTATTATGGATCACGAAGAAGCCAGAAGAAAGCACGTTTCTGGTAAGATCTTAGGTTTCGTTTACTAGAGGTTCATTTATGTATATATAATCAATAGAACTATTTGCATCTTAAATAATAAACAAAACCACTTCATTTGTACTATACTAGATTAACTATTGTAGATAATTAAAACTACTGTGGTAAGTAAAAGCAAAGATATTAATTTTCTTTTGCAATTAGGGCTCAACCCTGAAGACAACATAATACACGTGATAGCATATTTGAATACATACAGGAATGCGACTATATATGGCTGCTCAACATCCACACCGCACTACATAACCATCCATGATAGTAAAATGTCCCCTTAACTATGAGAACAAACCAATTTGGGAATAGTGAGGGTGAGGATTTTTTTTCAGCTTGTATAAAATTTTTAATTCAAATTTCAATCTTCTACTTTTTGATATAGTAATACATACAACCATATATCATCAATAATGTCTACTAACGGTATGTAATGAGTGAGATCACAAGAATATGATAGAGCATGTTGGAATGTAAAACTCAGTACATCATAAGTCATCAGAAGCTGAATAGGATGATCATCAGATTATAACAACTACGAAGAGAAATATCATTCATGTTAACTTGAGCATAGATGAAACCAACGACTATCAATTTTGTTTCAATATAATATTCTATAATATATTTCAACTAATCATATCATATCAAATCAAAATCTATGAATTCCCAATCAATCAAGTATATAAATTTAAGAAGTAGTCATGATCCAATGTCATATAATTGATTGAGACTATATATTCAGAACATGTTTCTATCGTAAATCTAAATTGAAAACTTAATACTAACAATTAATCTTATAGAAGTTTTTGGTGTTGCCCGTATCTTTGCTTCCTTCAACGATACTTTCGTCCACGTCACCGATTTATCCGGTAAGGAAACTATTGCCAGAGTTACTGGTGGTATGAAAGTTAAAGCTGATAGAGATGAATCTTCTCCATACGCTGCCATGTTAGCTGCCCAAGATGTTGCTCAAAAATGTAAAGAAGTCGGTATTACCGCTGTCCACATCAAATTAAGAGCTACTGGTGGTACTAAGACCAAGGCTCCAGGTCCAGGTGGTCAATCTGCTTTAAGAGCTTTAGCCAGATCTGGTTTAAGAATTGGTAGAATTGAAGATGTTACTCCAGTTCCATCTGATTCCACCAGAAGAAAGGGTGGTAGAAGAGGTAGAAGATTATAAGAGTGTTCAACTTACCTATACTATACTATACTATACAACTTATTGTCATTTTTAATTCATATATATAATATAACATACCATCACAACTTAATATGTTCAGAATAAAATAAGCATTATTATATCAGTTAGTCAGTTAATCATTCTTATACATCATTTATCCATACTATTCACAACCTATGCCCCCCCTCCAAAAATCATTCATTATATAAATTCATCATATAATGTATACTCATTTAGAAGGTCATGACTTCTAAATTCCTTTTTCAACTTCTTTCATTTTTATGTATTCTTTTATATGTAAAGGGAAAAATGTACATTTATAAAGTAATTTAATTTAATTAATTTGTAGTTTGTAGTTTGCAGTTTGTAGTTTGCTTTTAGTCGTCTTGTATAAAACTGTGTTGTAAAGGGTGATTTTTTTTAAGTGTGTGAGAAAAGTGAAATTTAACCGTAGAAGACAGTAAAATCCATCCATATCTGCTTAAGAGAGGCATATGAGACAGTTAGTAAGGTATCCAGGGTATATTCCTTCATGCTATAGTGCTAAGTCGTTAATTGCTCCTAGATTTGTACGATTTTCTCGATGTTGGAATAGTTCTAAACCTGATGAAGATAGTATAGATTTAGAACTAAACCCTAATCCATTTCTGACACCTAGAAGTGAAGAAAGTGAATTCAAGAAAAATTTAATTTCTAGTTTGGTTAATAAATTGGTTGAAATAGAAATCCCACCTTTAGCTGAACATGAACAAGTCGAAATTCCTAAAGTAGAAGCAATAGAAGATGTCTCTCCTATTGACATAATTCAAAAATTAAGTCCTTATATTAATAAAGATATACCAGTTGATAAATTAGGTTATGCATTTATTACCTATTGGCTGGCTTTCTTTAAAATCAAAATTTTCCCCATTGAAAAATATACTCCTGATATTTTATCTCATGAATTATTGGTAAAATTAAGTAAAGATTTATTTATGGAACCACAACTTGCAATAAAGCATGTAGGACTCTTAATAAAGAATAATTCAGTTGATAAAATTCATAAATTAGTTAATAAATATCTTCTATATTATCCTGATGTTCAAACAAATCTTGAAGAACTTTCCGATTCATTTCCTGAAGTTGATTTAAAAGAATTTGATTTAACTTTTTTATATTATATGGATAAGTCTATTGAAAAAAGAAAGACAATTCCTTATGAACTTCCAAAATTTCCTAAGGATACATATTTTCATCCATTATTAATATTTGGTGATGATATTACTTCTCCTATAACAAAAAAATCTGCTTCTAAAAGGGTAAAGAATTTAAGTGATATGTTATATAGATTAGGAATTGCATCAGTTGATCTTTATAGTACATTATTTGAAGAAGGTGTCAAATTTACAGGATTGGATGATAATCTTATTAATTCCATAGTTCTAAGATCAAACCTTCATAGAATCTTTAAAAGTGAAATGGAGACTGCTTTGAAAAATTTAAAGAATAATGATGAACTTGTTCGTCGTACATTTTTCCTTTATATAGGATTATTAACTTTAATTAATCGTTGTCCACCTATTGAATGGTTGTCATCTATAAAAGTTTCTACTAGTGTATCAACAATTCCAAAATATACTGAAGTAAATAAAATACCCTCTATGAGCTTTTCAAAAAATCGGGAAAGAAATATGATAATTTTAGGATCAATGGCATTTAATCATTCAAGAGCAGTTAGAAATATATTTAAAGGTAAATCTGTTGATAGATCTGCATATCAAGAACCAGTTTTATATGAATTACTGAATTCAAAGGCAATAAAACTTGGTGGTGAACTTTTACAAGATTTCCATGGAACATTGCAAAAGTTAATAGATAAAGATAGTGAAGCTGCTAAGGATTCTATGTTATTTTTGGGTTATAAAATATTGGAACTGCAAAAACCCATTAGACTTCCAGTTATAAAGGATTCTCGAACTAAATCATTATTTTTATCACCTCCATTAGATGATCTTGTAATTAATAGAATTAAATTACTTAATCTTTATGGAATATATAAAGCTTTAAATCCAAATCCAAATCCAAATCTAAATCCAAATCTATATCCAAATCTATATCCAAATTCAAGTCCTTTTGCACCATTTTTTTATATTTATAATAATTTGGGGACAGAAAGGTATAGATTCTTAGTAGACTTCCATATTCAAAGATTTACAATAGAAATGAATCACCTGGAAGAAGCAAATGAATTATCGAGACATTTAGGTAACTTCCTTAAGAGTTCACAATTCAAACAATTTTTAATTGAAGCAAATGGATTTTTTATTAGTCAAGCTGATGAAGACTTCGCTTATGTTGAAGAATTTATGGCTTACAGAGGTCTCCCTGAATTTTATACTACACAATTTCATCAGTATTTTTCATGTCTTTCATTACCAAAACAATTTGAATGGGTTCGACGAATTGTTGATTCATTTACAGTTTGTATAGGTGTGTTAACTCGAGATGAGTTTCTTGAACTCATAAAATCTTGTAAAAGAGCCATGGCAGACAGGTCAAGTAGTTTGTATGAAATTAGAGAACATCAATTACTTACAAAAGCTCAAACCAATCGGATACCTTTGGTACCCGATGGGGATATGAAACTTGATGACTTTCCTAAAGTAGAAAATAAGTACTATGATAAAATGGGAGAATATTTCTTAAGAAGTTGTATTTTAAGACGTAATTTCCCATTAACTTTGACAGCTTTCTTATCAATTTCAAAAGAGAACGAGAAGGTATTAAATAAACTTAATACTGAAAAATACCATATTAGACGTACTGCAAAGTCAGCATTAATGAATCCACCTCAAGCTACTAAAGAAATTGTTCAACAATTAATCAAATTTTTTGATGATTATCCTTTTGAACTGTTTAATCCGAGAGAAGATTTTAATTTTAAATTTGATTTTAAAATTGGATTGCGTGATTTAACTAAGCATGATATTGAAATTAACTTGAATGACATTGTCATCCCACCTTTACCGTTATATGATTTAGTAGAGAAACACGATTTTGCTAAATTGAATTTGATAAATTATACCGTAGCCGACTTAATTTTCTCGCAATTGGGTTTAATTGGCAAGAGTAGATTCGATATGTTCCTGAGTATGATGGCAAAGACTTCTGTGTATGGATTAGTATATTATAAATATTTAATTTATAGGTCCATTTATGAATTATCAGATGATGGTACTGATAAAGAAGTATTGGATTTTATATATTCAATCTTTATGAATCATAAATTCAAATCACATGTTGCTTTAATGTCAGTTGATTATTGGAATATTTTTAATGATTCGAAATTACAAGATTATTACAAAGATATAGTAGGTTGTACTACAGGAAAGGAGTCTGATAATGTTAGACTATACGATATTCAATTTGGTCAATTAGTTGGAGCAATCGCAATGATTGAGCCAGATTTAATTCAGAAGTGGTTTCAAGAAATAGTCCAGCCATTATTTTACAAGCTTAATGAAATTAAATCTCTGAAAGCTCAACTTGAAATGTTGCAAGAGCTTAAGAATAGAATATATCACTATGAACCAAGAAGTTCTATGGAAGGAGAATATACTATCGAATTCGAAACTGTTAATATAGTTGATGAGAGCCTAATTAAAATGAAGGAGGAGAAGAGGAAGGAGAAGAATAGGAGTATTAGGAAGCGGGCGAAGGAGAGGAAGAAGGAGAGGAAGAAGGAGAGGAAGAAGGACAAGATGGAGATGCTAGAGAAGGAGAAGATGGAGCGGTCGGAGAGGATGATACAGAAGATGGAGATGGAGATGGAGATGGAGATGGAGATGGAGATATTGGAGTGGGAGGTATTGGAGAGGGAGAGGAAGGAGAGGGAGAAGAAGGAGAAGAAAAAGGAGAAGAAGGAGGAGAAGAAGAGGATGAAGAGGGAGAAGCATAAGATGAAGGTGAAGGAGGACAAGGAGAAGAGGATGGCGGAGAGGGAGAAGGAGAAGGAGATGAAGGAAAAGGAGACGATCAATACCAATACCGATACCGATACCAATTCCAATTCTAATTCCAGTAGTGGTGGTGGTTGGTTCAATTGGAGTTTCAACAATCACAGTGATGGTGTCACTTCCCCTATTCTTAATAACTTTTTGAATCGCATAGCCTTGTACAGGCGATGGTTCATTCAATCCAATACCAATACCAATACCAATACCAATACCAATACCAATACCAATACCAATACCAATACCAATACCAATACCAATACCAATACCAATACCAATACCAATACCAATACCAATACCAATACCAATACCAATACCAATACCAATACCAATACCAATACCAATACCAATACCAATACCAATACCAATACCAATACCAATACCAATAACCAAAAATAAATAATATAAGTAATACTTGTAAATAGGCATATAGATGGCTTAGTTGCCAACCTTACAAATCTATATATATAAAGCTTTATCATAATGTAAATTATGATTAAATCATGAGATCTTTTTGCAGTATCAGGGTTGCATGTCGGGCCTTATGAAATGCGGTTTCCTCTTTGGGGCACGATTTCCTGCCGCTTATCAGCGCAAAAAAAATGTTTCGCAATCATTACCGAAACAGTATAAAAATAGCTTATCAATATTGTTGATATATAAATTGATTTAAAGTATATATATATGCTGACGGATTATTTGTAGTTTATGTTTGTGAGTGTATTTTTATAGTTGTCAATTAAAACTTCGTGAATTTTCGGTTTGTTGCTTATTGCATATTGCTTGTTACTGGTTACTTATTGCATATTATTGCTTGTTGTATTAATATGGTAGATGCTTCATTAATTTTACTCATAGTAGGAGTAACCATTTCTTTAATATTATCAAAAAATCAAATTAATTTATTTGTTGCAAAATTTAAGAAATCTGGTTTACAAGGTATAGTTAATGATTCTAAAAGTGAAACATCTAAAGCTAAAGGTAGAGCAGCTTATGGAGCTCCAGGTAATAATGATGATGAACCTATTCCAAAGCCAACTCCATTAATGATAACTCCAGAACAAGTTGCTACTTATGATGATAGACCTTGGAGACCATTTAGATGGCCATATCATCAAACCATGTCAATTTTTAAATTAGATATCAATCATTGGTTAGATATGGATAAATATTATGTTCATTATATAGAAGAAAAGAAGAGAATTTGGAAGAAATATGGTAAAGAAAATATTGATTGGTTACCTGAAGGAGAAGATGCAAGTTTTGAATTAATGGATACTGTCACTGAACATTTAATTGAAAGATATCCATTATTATTTACTGTATTAAAAGATGGAGGACCACTTGATTTTGATAATCAAGTTCCAGGAACTGGTAAAATTATTAGAAATGAATTAACTAAAGAAATTTTAGATATGACTTTACCATTAAAACAACATCCTTTATTATATGTTACTCAAATGGCTAAAGAAGATTTTTATTTAGTTAAAAAGAGACCAGATGGTTTACATTATTTAGTTGCTGCTGCTGTACCATTCCCTGGTGGAAGTTTTGGTGTTGATAGAAAAATTGGTAGAAACTTGGATGTTATTCATGAAGAAGTTCCTTATTATAAGGAAAAATTACAAAAATCTATGGAAAGATGGTTTGAAAGAATGAGACCATGTGATCCTGTTGAAAGAGCAAGTTGGTATATATCATGGGATCATAAATTAAGAGTTAATAATGTATTTCAATTACCTGAATTTAATCCAAATATGGATACTGATATTAAATCAACTGATCCTAGAGATTTTAATGTTAGAGTTGAAAGACAAACTCTTAGAAGATTACCTAAATCAAAAGCAATTATTTTTACTAATCATCCTGTATTTTATTCTATTGATGAAATGAAGGATGAACCATTAATTCCTTCACTTATTCGTAAGATTATTTTTGAAGGTCCTAGAGATATTATTAAATATAAAAATTTTGAAAGTTTTAGAGATCATATTGTTAGTTATCTTGATGGATTAATTAAGAGACAAATTGATTTAGGACTTATTAAAGAAGATACTCCATTGAAAACTTTACCTTCTTATCCATTTGCTCATTGGGTAAAGACTGAATTTGATTATACTAATGGAGGCTTTAATAATCCAAATTTTGATAAAGCCAAATCCAATTATTTAGAAAAGGCCAAGAAAGAAGTTCAATTTGCTAATGATTAGGTTAGTAATAATTGTGTAATTTTTCAATATAAATATAAATATATATATATATACATATTCTTATGACACTATACAATCATACGTTTATTTATGGTTGCTCTATGTCTTGTATGGCATGTATATAAAGTAGTACACAATAATTAGAAAATAAGGTTCGGATAAATCAATTATACATAAAACGATTGCTAATCCATTGTTTCCGATTATGCATTCTACTTTAATTCATACCCCTTTCACAATATGTATTAAAGATCACTTCCGACAGGTTCTGCATAATTTAGGGGGCAGGCAATTAAAAGAATTTGGCCGATATTAGCGTGCATTATACCCGATTTTGGGGGGGTCGTGTAACCCTGACACAAAACAAGACAAAGAACCAGCCAAAAAGAGGAGTCGTGCCGTTAGAAGTATAACGACTACTTAATAGTTTAACTACAATTACGAAAATATAACATAGTTTAATAACCACTAGTTATACAAGTACCTTGAACTTTTGTACTAATAGAATATTCAAACCTCATAGTATCAATTGGGGAGGGTATAGAATTGGAGGTGAAGAAAACAATTGCCAATTCAAGAAGGGTTTGTTTTACTTAGTTGCAAACTATACGCAGTATAAAAATTTACGAGCCAGCCATAGAGAAAGTAATAGAAAGTAATAGAAATTAATAAAGTTTTGAATTATTCATAAATAAAATAGATATATTTGACAGCCATATGACATCAAATCCTGGTCTAATAAGACTAATTATTCCTCCGATATCAATTCGAACAGTTTTAACATGTTTAGTATGGTATCTGGTATCATCATTAACATCTCAATTAACAAAATTAATACTTACAAGATGTACATTCCCATTATTTTTAGCTCAAAGTCAATCAATAATATGTACATTACTTGCCCTTTTATTTGTTATAATTGTTAAAAAATTCCCTCGAATAGCAGATTTATTTCCCGATGGTAGTATTCCAACTGAAAATACTAAATCAATCTTTAATTTATCAGTATTTCTTAAAGTATTACCATTAGGATTATTTCAATTTGTTGGTAGATATTTTTCATTAAGTGCTACTTCATTAATACCTTTAGCAACAGTTTCATCAATTAAAGCATTATCTCCATTATTAATTGTGGCGGGTTATAGAATATTGTATAATGTTAGATTTCCAATTATAACATACCTTTCATTAACTCCTTTATTAATAGGAGTTGTATTAATGATAGTATCTGATTCAGTCAATAATCCAAATTCCACTTCAAACTTATTAACAAATGATAAAAATGAAATTGATCCTACTCAAATTAAAGGTTTAATCTTTTGTTTAATAAGTACAATTATTTTTGCTGGTCAAAATATTTATGGTAAACAATTAATGACTTGGGATAATACTTCAATAACTTCCAACCCTGCATCATTAGTATTAAATACTGATACCACAAGACCAAATACACCTAAATTAATGAATGGTTCATTTTCACCTGTCAATAATAATGAACGGAAAGAAATTAATAAATCACCTTCATTTTTAAATGGAGCCAATGCAATTTTATCTAAATTTGTAAGACAAAGAAATTATAATACTACAGTAAGTCCATTACCTTATTCTTCTTCCGATTTACGATTAGATGAAAAATTTGATTATCAAAATATAAATCATAGTCATACCCATTTAAATTCTATTTCCCCATATGCTCAAGCCGTTGTAAATAGTAATACGAATGTTTATAATCCATTCGCTAGTATCATGGAAAGATTTGAATTAGATAAGGTTGCAAAACCAGATCAATTAACCATAATTCTTTACTGTTCAGTAATAGGATCTATATTTTCATTCGGTGGCTTTGTTTGGGAAGAATTGGGTCCATTAATTAAAGAGGTTAATAAATCAATTTCTGAAGTGACAACAACTAATAAGTATAACTTCTTATCAATTCTTAGTCTCATTTTACTTGATTCTTTATCATTTTTCATTCAGACTCTATTAGCATTTCATTTATTGGGTCTGATACCTACATTATCTTATTCAATTGCTTCAATGATGAAAAGAATCGTTATAATCACTGTTAGTATTGTTATGACCATTAGTGTAATTCCAATTCCAAATGATGAAAATGATGGATCATCAAAGATTCCCAGATCTTCATCACCTCCACCACCAGCATCATTTGGTTTCAATAAAATTACCAATGAACAATTTATTGGATTAATATTAATTGGAATTGGTCTTTACTCTTATGATAGATGGGGGTCAAGAGGTCTTAAAGCTCACAATGGTAAAAGTTGACCAATTATATTGCTTAATATGTTATATATAAATATAAATACAAATACAAATACAAATTAATATAGAATTAAAAAGAAAATATGTTTGGATGCTAGAATGCGAGATTGTCATTAAGAACTTGGACCCCTCCCTCTCTTTCACCGATTAAAGTTAATAAAAAGGTAGTACTATCCGTCTTTAACCAATATCGCCCGTAATTTCCGTGACTACCTAGATAATAAAATTACTACCTAACTAGTATACTCTCGTATGTGTTGTAGAGAGCACCAACCCTAGGTAAATACTTTGGAATTCCAAAGTCGAATTGTCGCCCTACAATAATACACATACTTGGTACAATAAAGAGGTTAAAAGAGATAAAGTGCTTATAAAAATTTTCACGCTAAATGTTTTTTTTAAGCTTAGATGAAAAGGGCGTGGGCCGGGTAAAATCCGCACTTTCGATCTGATTTGGGTTAAATTACCAATTGGTATAAAGCATATACAGTATAATATATGGCATAGTATATATAGTATAATATATAGTATATAGTATAGTATATAGTGAACGTTTTAAGACATATACATAATGAAGTTGAATATTTGTATAGCGGCTATATGTCAATTGGCCGGGGTTGTAAATTGTTTGGGGTTTTCTGGGAAGTTTGTCAACATACCTACCGAAGTGGATGAATTATTCAAGCAAAAGAATGCTAAGGTATTGAATGGTGATAATTATCAATCGAAGTTCTCTATTGAATTATATCCTTGGAACAATACTGCATCTAGTGATATTTCTGGGGTAAAGGCATTATTATATAAAGATTATTCCTTTACATTTGATGATATAACAGCTGGTGAATATGAATTATTAGTATCATCTTATGATTTTGAATTGGTCAATGAAAGATATAGAGTATTGGTTGATGGAAATAAAAATGAAATTGTGGCCATTAAAGATGATTTAAGATCACCTTCAGTTAATGTGACTTCAGGAGTTACTGTTTCATATAAAAGACCATTGGAAATTGAATTTGCATCAATAAAACAATTTTATCAATATTCTGGAGGTACTTTAACGGATATGATTCTTAGTAGTCCCTTAGGATTTATATTCAAAAATCAAACTTATACTATGATATTTGTTGTAGCCATTGGTGTAATGATTGCTCCTACGATTCTTCAATATATAAATCCAGAATTGGCTGATCAATTTAATCCTGCTAATCTTCAAGAGAGACTTGAACAATCTACTAAAGTCCAACAAGATGCCACTGTAAAAACTCAACCAATTGGTAATAAGCCTGTTGCACCTGCTAATAATAACCAAAATATTAGAAAAAGGAATAAATAATTAAGTAAAGTTTATATACAATTCTATAGAAATATTCTATACTTTAACATTAAGTTTTGCTCCTACTATAAAATACCTACTTGTGGTCCAACAAATTAATCCAATTATAGCCAATATACCGCAAAACATTGCAAACATATCGTATTGATGTTTTGAACCTTTCCCTATAATGGCTGCACCTAACGGAACTCCAAATAAATTACCTGAACTAACAATAAAGTACATTAAACCATATCTTTGACCAAACTTATGAACTGGGGTTATTGAACCAAGACATACAGGAGTTAAACTAAATATTGAAGCACTAAAGAATCCACATATAACAGAAAATGCATATAAAGCACCAAGATGATTTCCAAATGGTAACCATAAAGCAAAGACTGATAATACCATCCCAACTACCATTATGACCATCACATTAAAATTGCCTAGTTTATCGGCTAAAATCCCAGGAATTACACGTCCTATAATTCCTGATGAATTATATATAGTTAATAAAATATAAGATGTAGATTCACTTACTCCATGAGCAATACAATAAGTAGTATAGTATGTAAGAATTGACATTAATGAAGTTTCTGAAAATAATAATCCAAAAATGACAAATAGATACTTCATATCCTTCAAAGCAGAAAAGTCTAAAAAGTTTCTAGTTGAACTTAAAAATTTAGAATATTTACTTGCATATTCAGTTTCTGAATTATCTTCTCGTTCTGTATTATATATTCTTTCCTTTGAAAGTACAACTGCACATATCATACAAATAGTACATATGAATCCAAATATTCTTATAGCCCATGTAAATCCAACTCTTGGATATAGAGTTCTTAACATTAAGGGGAAAACAGCTCCTCCAATAGAACCACCAAGTGTAGCTAAAGCCACGGCTCTTCCTCTTCTTTTAAAGAACCAATGACTTATTACTCCAACTAAAGGATTAATACATAAGGCACATCCACTTCCAACACATACGGAGAATGAAAGAACAAAATGCCAAACTGTTTTACTTGATGCAACTGCCATAAATCCTCCAAATATTAGAATGGTTCCACATATTAAAGGAATTAAACTACCTTTCCTATCAAATACTGGACCCACAAATATACCTACACTAAAGCAAATAAACAGATAAATTGAAAATATCCAAGATACTGTAGAAGTATTTATTTTTAATAATTGATGGGTTGCAATATATGCTTGAATGGCACCCACTGAATTTAATGTACCAAAACATGCGGTTAAGCCTAAAAATGATCCTAATACTACTCCATAAGCTCTATACCCACCTTCAGGGAATTCATTATTTGGAGATTCAGTTTCAGTTACACTTTCATTGTCGGCTGCCACTACAACTTCTATACAAGACTCGGTTTCTTCTCTTTGAGAATCAGATACATCTATTCGTGTAGTTCTAATCTCTTGTAACCCAATAGCTCCCTTAGATATTACAGCCGTCTCTATCATTGTTCTTGTTCTGGCTGTGCACCCAATTGTATTTTTTTACAATTTTTAAATTTTTCACTTTTGGCCCACTATTTGTACTTTAGACATATAAAATATTTTCGCAACTTGCCTATTGCAGAGCTGCCCCACAATTTGGATATTTGGATCCTTTTATTTTTGCGCTTTTTGGCACGGCATTTAACAAAAAAATTCCCTATATAATAATAAAATTAAATTATATAAATTATTATATTTTATTATATTTTATATTATTCCTATATAATAATTATAATCCATACACTTTACCTGTTGAATCACCTAAAATAAGCTTTAATTGTCCTCTACTTAATCTTTCATCGGAATCTGTTTCCGAGAATTTAAATAATTCTATGGCTGTAATATAACCATCAAGTTGTTTCCATAATTCCAAACTATCTAAATCTATTAACCCCCATCCATTATCACTATAAGGAGTTAATTCAAATATTTGTATAGCTTTACCATGGGCAATTGTAAATATTTCATTAGACCAATGAGTGTGATTATTCAGAATCAGATTTTTACCAGTATCAACCATTGCATCATTGATACTGCCAAAACTGAAAGCAGTAATATATTTACCATTACCATTACCATTACCATTACCATTACCATTACTTTCATCATATTGACTTTCATATATAAAGTCTTGACTAAGAATTAAATCTCCATTAATGGTATAAATATTAACCACATTCTTTTCGGATGTAATATTGACTATAGCAATATTACCTGTATCATTAGATATAGAAATTAATGTTTTAATATGTTCATCTTTATGATGATTAGAAACCAATTTTCTAATGAACTTAAATCGAGCTAAATCCCATACAATAACAGTACCATCAGTATCAAGACTTATACCCATTTTATAACTTTTACTAAATTTTAATGATACAATAGCACTCGTATGACCTCTTAATATAGTTTGAAATTGTAAAGAAGTTGTTGGTTTTAATTCACATTTCCATACATTAATTAATCCATCTTCAGAAGCGGTTAAAAATAATTTATGACCGATTTGTAATATACAAGTTATATTACATCGATGAATATTTAAAAAAGTTGTATCATTAATAATTAATGATCCACTATTAAATTTTAAATTATTGGCCTTTCGAATTAATAAATCATCTTCTGATGCAACACATGAAGCTCGTCCAACCCATTTCTTACCATTTCTTGAACTAATTTCTAATTTTTCAGTTGGTAATTTTAATTTAGATTCAAATAATAATCGAGGAGTATTTTCATTTTCAATTAAATTAAGATAATAATTTGGTAAATTCAATACTTCCTTTTTAGGATGAGGTTTTTGAAATAATTTCTTTGGGGTTTGTCCAAAATTATTAATCATTCCAATCACTGCTTTCTTTTCAACTTCATCATGAATATTATCTAAATTAATGGCTCCATTATAAGAAAGATGATGAAATACATTTAAACATTTAATGGCTTCTGGTCCACTTTGTTTATAACCAAATACTAAATCAATCCATAAATTTAAATTAGCTGATACATAAGAACTTTCAAGAGCTTCTCGATGTTTAGCAATAAAAATTTTGGGATCTCCCTTAGCCCAAGGAGGTAAAGTAATATCATTAGGTGATTCACCATTTTGTAAAGTTCCAAATTCAAAATGATTGGAATTAACAAGAAATTCCGGTAAATAAAAGAATTCAGGAGTTAACTCTCGAACATCGGTTGTATTATCTCGAGATGCAGATATCCATGCCTTTTCAATTGAATTGAAAAGTCGATCAGCATGATCGAATTTACCTCCTTGTAATAATAAATACGATTGAACATAAGGCTTTAACCGAATTAAAAAGGATGTAACAATCATAGCAGAAGAATAATGAGTACCATAATGGAAAGCAGGAGCATCAGGATCATTAAGACTGGCAAGAGCTTCAAATCTTTCATGAAATTCATTAGCTCGACTTTCTGTTTGAGCACCCATTGGTTTAGATAAATCTCGGAAAGTTTTAGGATTAGATAAATCAAGAATTTCACTGGTATAATCCGCTATTACCCAAGGGAATACTGGATATTGAGTTAAATCATTAAAAGTTCTACCGGCCAAAGTATTAATAATCATTAAATAATAAAAATTAGACATTTCTCCCATTTTCCATTTCCTCGTGGCCGCTAAGAAAGTAGGATTTGAACTAGAAGATAATCCATTTTGAGAGAATGCTGAGGCTAACTTGGATGATAAGTATGATGAAGAACTATTAAGAATTGAATTACTGGATGATGGAGACATATAACTTGAAGATTGTAAAGCTCTAGTTAAATCGGAATCTAAACCTTTACCGGAAGCAAAGGAATAAATCTTATTATAAATAATATCTCTTTCTCGAGGTGAAAGACAAGTAATTAATATACTGGCTCCATCACTAAAGAACATTTCAACAGCTATATCTCTTAATAAGAATTGCCGTTTAGATACACAACTTAAATTCCCAAGTGACCAATTCTTATTACGATGTAATTTAGATTCATGCTTTAAGATAGCACTCGATTGAGAATTCACTAATTGTAAGATGGGATCTCGTAATTCTGCTGGAGCATCTTGAACATCAATTACATTCCCATCTTGACTATGGAAATAATTCTCAATCAAGTATAAATGATTAGTACCTAATATCATTAGACTTTCAATAGGTACTAGTCCATTGATTTGACTAACATTCCAAAGTGCCACTATTTGATCTCCAGCATATAAACTTCTTATAACTTTTCGATTCTTATCTTCATAAGCTGATTGAGCTTCAGTTTCAGTTTCAGTTTCAGTTTCTGTTTCTGTTTCTGCATCTGTTGCTTCAATCATATTCATATCAAGTGAAGGATTAGATGATAAACTTAAAGTATCTATTCCATTAGCAGCAATAGCATAATCATAACTTTGTAAATTAATAAATCTCTCTTCTTCTGGTACAATTGGTTTAAGGGGTACATTAATATTATAAGAAAGCTTTTCGGAATCCGGGAATTGATCTCCGACAATCATACGTCTTCTCATACGATCATTATTCTCAATATAATCCAATAAGTAATCCTTGGGTTTCCAATTATCATCAATTAATCGAGAAATCTCCACTTTTAAGATCTGATAATTGGAGATAAAGAATTGAACATTCTCTAAATGATCTTGTACAGACCGATTATACTTAACCAATTCTCCATTAACTATCAGAGACTTTAATTGTTCACAATCCTTTTCAAATGATTTAATATAAATACTATTCATTTGTCCTAAAGTCCCACCATTATGTAACATAAGTTTCGACATTTCAAATACATTTATGAATTCAATTTGTTTGTACTTATTCCGAAGCGTATTGTAATTATGAATTATGCTTCGGGTGAAGGGAGGATACTTTTGTAATTTAGCACAAGTATCACTATCATTCTTCGAGATTAAGTTAGTAAAGAATTCTCCTAATAGCTGTTGATCTACGTCTACTAATCCAATCACTTTACTAAACTTATCTTGATTGATAAGATAACAAGTTCGTAATAGACTGAAGGTGAATTCTATACTTTCCAATTGGTGTTGAGGATCTAATTTTAAAAACAGTCCTAAGGCCAATACAATTAATTGACTAAGAGGTTTATCATACAACACTTGACTATCAAACACCGTAACTTGTCGATAAAGAAATAACTTATAAGTTTGATTAACTTTGGTTATACCCGTGGCATTGGCCTTATCTTCAATATCCGATAACTTTAGTACTTTAAGAATAATCACTTCTCCTAAATGATTCTTTAACTTATTGAGATGCAGATAATATTGTTGATTATCACTGGACTCAGCTACTTCAATCACCGATAAGATACATGTGATATACTTATCAAGATCATCCTGACTGATATAATGATTATGGGCAAGAAACTCTTGTTGATAGTAATTCAACATCATGATCACAGAGTCAAGAAACTTGTGTTCATCATAGATGAAATTGGATACATCAATGAACTGATTGATATGATCAAAGATGCCGGGGAATATAAGATCAAGACACATTTTACGAGTGAAATCACTAAGACATACCAATACTTCAGCCATATTCGATTCTGTTAAATTACTAATGAACATATTGGTGATTACCTTAACTAATTTATTATAACACTCTTGAAAATTACTTCGAATGGTATCATTAGACCATTTGGTAGATAATTGTAAATAGCCTAATAATTCAATTATGCCCTCTAAGAATTCTCGAGTTAAGTAGAACTTCTTGAGTACACTGACCTTCTCAAATCCTATATTAATTGTATCAATGTATGCATTTAGTAAATGTAATACATTGAATGATAAGGTGAGATTTTCATTATCTTTGGTGGTGGTTCTGGTGGCCATTGGAGAAGCAGGATTACTGCCTAATAACTGTCCATACTTTAGACTGAGTACATACATGGAATTCAATACTAAATTGTTTAATAATAGTAGGAATTCCGGTACTGCTATAGTATTAATTGCTGAAACGTTATTGATAAGAATTGAACTTAATCCACCTCCACCACCACCTCCACCACCAGAAATATCCTCTATACCCACTCCCGATAAAAAGATACAAGCAAGAACATCATCATCTTCCCACCAATGCTTTAAGAAATGAGTTAAGATATCCAAACCATGATTGATTTGAAAGAACTTTCGAATAATGCCTGCTCCCAAGATCTTAAGTAATTTCGATAATAATCGAAATCCACATATGGCTACTTGTTTAGAAGTTTGGAATTGAAATAAAAGTAATATCCAATGAATAGTTATCGATCGAGAAAACTTTCTTAACGTTTTAATTGAGGAATTAGGATCACATAAGAAATCCGTTAATGTTTGTAAGACCAATAGACCATAGTCGGATGATACATCTTGATTGTAGAGAGCATAATTAATGTATAAAGCCAATGATTTTATGTTATCTACTGAAGAATCCGTAGTGATAATACTAGTTAAGGTTAAACCCAATTGATGTTTAACTTGAGGAGTCACAGTCACCGTCACTGATGAATGAGTAATAGGACTCTTAAGAAATTGGATAAGTTTCTTAAGAAGTTTCATCTTATGAAGTTCAACCACATTGGTATCTCTATAACGAGATCCTTCAATCAATACTTGGAAATGATATAGTAAATATTCAAAGGAATCACTTGTAGAAAACAATTCTAAATTAAGTACTAAGAATCTATAGGCTAAGGGGTTAACTATTATAGATTCATAAGGAGATATGAAATCATATCCAATATACGATAAGATCATATTCAATAAGTTCGATCCATTACATCCAGTTAAGGTTAAGGATTCGAATTTATTACCATTAATCTCATCTAATAATGAAAAAGTTAACGATCCATTACATTTCTCATGATAATTAGTTAGTAATACTGAAAGAATCCCATACCCATTAACATTCTCAAACTCTTTACTTAATCTCCAGTTGTTATTAAGTATGATAAATAATACATTCAATAATTTATATAATAAGCTATCCCGTAGTTTTGGATCAGTTATTTCAAATATATTTTCTATTACTTTTAATAATAAACTGGCACCTCCTATAGTATATAATGCTCCATGAATCGAAGGAGAATTATGATAATAGAACGAAGTAAAGGTATTGGTATTGGCATTGGCTTGAATAGGATACTTTTCTTGTTGTTGAAAAGTCTGAAAGATCTCACTAGTATCAAATAGAATATTCTCTTGTTTCAATTTCGATAGCGATTTAATAAGGAGAGTTCTTTCAAACATATCTGGTTTATCATGAGGAGACTTATTCCGAATATAGGCCGATATGTTATTGGTTAGACTAGTAGAATGATTAAGTCCAGTAGCTTTAGATTTGGTGGAGGAGGTGCCGGAGGAAGGATTACCATTAGAATTCCCAAAGAGATTGGTATGTTGAGGTCGATTGGATTCCTTTCTTTGCGTTCGTAATTCATTCTGCTTTATAGCAACATTGGCCAATCCACGATAACTTAAATGATTTAGTAAATTCAATAAGTTATCGGAATTGAACTCTTTAAAATCCCAATCATAAGATAATCCGAGATTATATAATAAATTAATCCATTCATATGATAAACTAATATTTAGAATTGAAAGATTCTTTATAAATAATTCATCAGTTATGGTTTCTGGTACATTATTTCCAATTGATACTTTATTCCAAAACGGGATAACCTTATGAATGTCAGGTCTCGGTATAGATTCACTATATTCTCCATCAATAAATAAGTTAAGATTGGCATAATTATCATAAGTCAATACTACTTGAATATACCCTTGATTCTTTAGAATTATATTATCATTATCATTATCATTCTCATTAATCTTTAAGATTTGATTAAACATAATGGGTTCAGTTGATCCTGTCTGTTCATTCTTGATTTCTACCATAAATTGATTATAATTAATCAATTGTAAACTCAAACTTAATGAAGTAGGACTGGTATTGGAACTACTTAAGGTAAATAAAGTTAATGGATCTTCATTATCTGAACTTTGATTATTAATTTTAAACCATGAATGTATGGTGAAATTTCGTTTAATATCATCATTTATAAAGGGGAAACTAGTGATTTTATTAAATAGAATGAATTGGAAATGGGCTGAATATTTTGTATATAGTTTCTCTAATAAATCCAATATAGTTAATTTACAAATCCAATTAGTATTGGAGAATAATGGACTTATTAATTTCTTAAATAAGGGAATATCACATCCTAATTCTAGAAATGTAATAATTAATCGAGCATATTGATTAAGGATAGTGGGAGATTCTAATGAAAGTGAAGATATATCAGGACTTAATTTCAATAATTCATATAAATAACTCAGAATAAGTATCTCATGAAATGATAATTGATGAAGTCTAATCTTTACATTATAGATTAATGAAAAGATATAGATGAGTAATTCAAGGAGAATGATTTTGAAATCTCGATATAATTCCTCATCGAGTC
This sequence comes from Scheffersomyces amazonensis, assembly GCF_036850825.1. Lineage (NCBI taxonomy): Eukaryota > Fungi > Ascomycota > Pichiomycetes > Serinales > Debaryomycetaceae > Scheffersomyces > Scheffersomyces amazonensis. Next base: position 1,468,739 of record NW_027042741.1, on the reverse strand, counting down.
CATTAATATCATTTATCAATTGCTGGAATTTCTTAATATCTAAATTAATCCCCTGATCATAATTATCAATTGATAGTAAGAGTGGTTGAACTGCTGAACTTAATGATGCATAGTCTTCAATTGCATATCCCCAATTCAATTGCCAATTGATTAGTCCATCTCGATCGATAGAGAAGGTCGGAAATACTTCATCACATAAATATTCAATTAATTTAATATCGGGAGGTGAACCTTCGGAGTCGGAATCCATCCTCCTCAATTGCTCGGATGCCATTTAGTACTTATTCACACACGGGAAAAAGCGGTTGAATCACTGACTATACGATCAATCGTTATTGGCTAGGTGCTTATTACTTATTACTAATCTTAGTGATCTGAAGGTATGGGTACTGTGTGGTTAGAGCTTATATATCAGGCAGCCAGCCTTTTCTATATCTGGGGTTAGTCCATACATTTTATCTTTTGGGCTACGCACACCAACTGTAGTTAAGACAACCACCAGTCAGTGACGGAACAGACATATTTTGTAGTATAGCCTCGAGAGATAAGAGTAGTAGAGGCAAGTACAGATGGAGATCTCCGAGGAAATCAAGTTTGGGAGGTATAGGACGTAAAATACGTAAGTTATAGCTAGTATATTGAGAGAGACAGTGCTATGGCCGATATGTCCACCACCCACAGATATGTATCCCAATAAGATCTGAGGTGTAATTTGTGCTTAGTGTAAACAATTAGACTGCCTGTGAACAGTGACTTACGTCATCCTAATATGAGAATTATGTATTACTGACTACTAGTTAGTAATAACAATATATAGTAGTAGCAGTAGTAGTAGTAGTGAGTTCCTGCATATATCCACAATTTTTTTCTAATATGGCATCTTAACATTTTTCACTTCGAAATACCTATCCAATCGATTTATTAGTATCAAAATAGTATATAAGCCATAAGATGATCTTGATACGAAGAGTACGAACATGTCGCTCATTGGAGAGAGTATGTGGTATAAGAAGAATAAGTTCTGTTACTAGTAATATAACTACAGATGTACTTGAGCCTAAGTGGAAGAGAATCGCCAAAGACATCTCTAATAATCTGAGATCAGAAACAGTTTCAGGATTAGTTAAAGATTTAAGAACAAATATTCCGCCTAAATTCCATGTAGATGGGAATGCCGAACCTTTAGTCCAACTTCATCAAGTAGTGCAAGTGCCATTATGGACTATTTATCATAAATTAAGTACTAGAAATTTTCATTCACCCTATGATAGTTTAAATGAAGTTGAAAGGAAATATCATGATAGACTTATGCTGACATTCCGTCAAAAATTGTATGATACTTTTAAAAATTATTTGAAATATAAAGATGTTGATCCTACTGTAAGAAAAGCTGAAGATATGCAAATAATTGATTATTTTAATCCTAAATTAGTTAATATTACTCAATTAATTTATCAAATTAATAATAATAATTATCCAAAGAATTTTATGAAATTTTCTGAAGTTAATAATAAAGTAGAATTATTAACCCAAATGCTTTCAAATATTTTATATAAAGAATATATGGCATTAAAAATACTGGTTACTCAACCAGACAATTATTCAATAGATATATCTAATCCTGCTGAATGGTATCCAGAAGCTAGAAAAATGAAAAGAAAGATTATAATGCATGTTGGACCTACTAATAGTGGTAAAACTTATAATGCTTTAAAAAAATTAGCTTCATCAAAATCTGGTTATTATGCTGGACCTTTAAGATTATTAGCTAGAGAAATTTATGAAAGATTTAATCAACAAGGTACAAGTTGTAATTTAATTACTGGTGAAGAAATTGTCCCATCTATAAATAAATATGGTAGAGTTAGTCAAATTTCTTCTGGTACCATTGAAATGATTCCTCTTCATAAAAAAATGGATGTTTGTATTATAGATGAAATTCAAATGATTGCTAATTCTGAAAGAGGTTTATCTTGGTCAAATGCTTTCTTAGGTGTATTAGCTAAAGAAGTTCATTTATGTGGAGAAGAAAGTGCAGTTCCATTAATTGAAAAATTAGTCAAGAGAACAGGGGATGAATTAGAAGTGAAAACTTATAAAAGACTTGGTAAATTGACTATAAGTGATAAGCCAGCTAGTTTAAGAGCTTTGAAAAAGGGTGATTGTATTATTGCATTTTCTAAGAAAAAGATTTTACATTTAAAGTGTGAAATTGAACAAAAAAGTAATCTTAAAGTAGGAATTATTTATGGTGCATTACCTCCAGAAATTAGAACTAAAGAAGCTCAAGATTTTAATCTGGGTAAAACAGATATTTTAGTTGCATCTGATGCTGTAGGAATGGGACTTAATTTAAAGATCAAGAGAATTATATTTGCTTCTGTACAAAAATATGATGGTAAGAATTTGAGACTATTATCTACACCAGCTATAAAACAAATTGGTGGAAGAGCTGGTAGATACTCTGAAGAAGAAGGAGAAGTGGAAGGATTTGTTACTGCATTGAATAGTAAAGATCTTCAAGTTATTAGACGAGGAATGAACCATCCTACTATTAATTTAGATAAAGCATGTATTTGGCCAACTGATCTAGTTTGGAAATATTATTTATCTAAATATCCTTCTAGTAAAACTATGTATGATATTGTACAAACATTTGCCCAAGAATCTGCTCAATTAAAAGTCAGAGATTATTTCCTTACAGATTTAGATGCTCGATGTGATATTTTAAATTTACTTCTTAGAGATGAAATATGTAAACAACTTAATATTGAAGATCAATTAAAGTTAAGTCTTGCTCCAATAAATATGAAAATGGCATCTACATTAGTTAAAGATACTGTATACGAATTTGTTCAAACCATAAGAAAGGGAGAATCTAAAACCATATTTGATTTTGGATTCTTAGATGAACAGATTATAGCTCAAGGTTCAAGAATTACGGCTAGATTAGATGAAACTCTTGAGGTGATATGGCTACTTGAAGATTTTCATAAATTAGTTTTAATATTTATGTGGTTAAGTCAAAGATGGCCAACATTATTTGTAGATAAAGAAGGAGCTCATGATATGAAGACATTACTTGAAAAGAGAATAAATCAAGAATTGATTAATATTAGAAGAATGAATGATAGGAGAAAATAAATATAAAAATAATAATAATAATAATGGTAAGTGCTAAGTCGGGTCTGTTCTTGTATATAGGTAAGTAGTACCGGATCTTGTAAATAATAATACACTTTTTATTCATACCTCGGGCCGGAATTGCTCATATCATTGACCGGATATTTTCGTACCAGTCGTATATCAATTCTTCATACCGATTAAAATATATTCATACCACAATTTTAATTTTCATAGTAATGAGCAAATATATTCATATCAATTAAATCACAGATCATCGTTATTGAATCTTATAGCTAAATACCGCTTCTATATGGAGTGAGGACCTGTTGAATCAAATTTACCGAAATTAGTGAGCAACTATATGTGATTTACTCCTTATAACCAAAGTATGTAAATTCAGTCTTAAGCGTTTTCGAAGTGGTCTCAGAGAAGGAGTCTGGAAAGCTTAAGAAAGAGAGGCAAGAAAGGGCCGAAGAGTATAAAGATAAGCTTGACTTCAATAACAATTGTGTGTTTATTGACGAAGCGCGCTTTAACATTAGTATGTGGAGAGAATATGGTCTCCTGTTGGAGAGAAGGCTGTAATCACTGTCCCTGTAACTAATGGATGGACGTTTCTTTTCTTGGTGCAATTTCTTCTAAGGGTTGTATCGATTTGAAGGTGAGATCTCCTCCAAGATTTGCAGCCAACAAGAAAAGAAGAGTGGAATCCAATAAACCTCAAAGTACTTCGAGAGGTAACACAGCAAATCATTTCTATTCATTTATCAAACCTGTGATTAAAGAAATAGAGACAAATTCTGAGCTCCAAAAATTAAGATACTTGATTCTTGACAATGCTGCAATACATAAACGCCGTGATATTCAGTTATTAGTTGCTCTGAGTGGATTGGAGCTTGTGTTTTTACCACCTTATTCTCCTTCATTAAATGCTTTTAGAAGAATTCTGGTCAGTCTGTAAATCTAAAGTCAAGAGGTCTAAAGAACAATTAACACCAAGAGTTATGTAAGCTACAAGTAAGATAGCTACTGAAAGCTATGAAGGGTTCTGTAGACATGCTAGCAAACATATCGATTTGTGGTTGACAAATCAGTAGTTCTAAGAGAATTATTAAATGCATAAGCTAAAGAGTACTATAAAGTTGTATGTCAGGGACCACAGTCATGCTTTTCCGAGGCTGATATCTTCTTTGATATCTAAATATCATGAAGCTGCATTTAGAATGTCAATTTTCAAAATTGATCCCTGATTTAGCGAACGGTATTGTAACTCGAATACATGAAGTATTAATATTCAATTGTGGTCAAGCATTTACAAATAAGTATGGTATGAATGAATTGTCCATGATTTGAATAGTACCAGTCAGTACGATGGTAGATAGGGTGTATTCACTAACTGGAACTTCTAAAAGCACAGTATCTGTACCACTTGGGCAGAGCTGACATCAGTAGTATAGGTAGTAGTATAAGTTCCAGTCCATGGGGTAGTAACAGTAGCAGTAAAGTGAGTACCAGGCATTTCGCATGTAAAACCACCAAATAGAGTTATTAATGAGACACATACAGTATGGCGCTCGACCATTACAGCGAGATGTAACGTTAGAGTGAATTTTCCAGTAATATTAAAAAAACATATAGAGATCTAGATAACGATAATTTGAATCATGCATCTGAGTATATTGTCATGAAGTATTAAACATATATCAATAAATGCCACTGCTATGAGTCTTGAACTGCAAAATAGGCTCAACATTGTTAATCGACGTGGTCAATTATTGGCAGTACAATCATGTACTCCGGCGGAACAACCGAAATTAAATGATTTGGAGTCACTCTTATAAGGGGCATTTGTCCTCTGGTATGCTGACCAAGCACCACAGGTCACATAACCACCATCGCAATTGGAAAATCTTGTACATGTTTGAACTTGAGAATCTGACCAATTCATCTTACTTTGTTCCCATACGCATACTGGATCGGGTCCAGAGCAGGGACATGAAATACTTGTACTTTTTGAAATAGACTTCTCAAGAGACACACCCAACCCTAAACCTAAGGTAATAATTTCTTCTATTTCGATTCCCATGTCGACAGCAATACTATAACCGATTGTCCATTGTTCAGAAAATGAATAAGCAGCACCAGGGTTTGGATCCAAATTACAATAACCCCATCCAGATGCAAGCTCCCAAGCTGTCCACCAACTTCCTTGTTGGACCATCTGATATTGCTTATACTTAATTGTTTGACTGGGACAATTCACCCTTTTATTTATAGTTTGATTGTAATTTGAATCTTCAATACTTATAACCTTGATAAGTATTTTGTCCTCATGAACGTAAATCTGACCGCCAGGCTTAGCTTTACTCCATTCAATATCATCAATATTGGTGACATTATCAGCCGCAATAGTCAAATCAAGAAGATTTATAATCAAGAAGAGGTTTTCAAATACTCTACATTCGAATCTAACCTCAAGCGGAGAATTTCAAGCCTATATATATACATTTTTTATCAGTACAGTGTGTATATTTTAGCATATCGTCACACTGAACAAAACACTTCATGAAAATTCCTCAAGTATCTCTCAGGTTTTAAACTTTTCATTTCGTTGACGAGCATAATTACTGGTGTTAGATGTGCAAACATTATAGACTTTTTCAAATTGTTATTTAAAATTGGTATTTTAAATTTAGTATGACCTGATTGTTCTGATTAGGGTTTGTCTATAACTGTATTTTTCACATTCTCCAAGTTTCAAATTATATTTCTCATTATCAATACATCCAATCTAAAATCACATATCAGGGAGTTTCATCCAGACATTACGGGTTTCCATAGGAATTTCTCTCCGAATAGCCGGATCTGTTGAAGCATTTTCAGGTGAATAAGGATTGCTATATTTGAGGTTTTTTTTTTTTTTCGTATGTATTATCATTTATTGAATATAATCTAATGATAAACTATAAAGGCGGTTATGTACGAGAAGCCCCGCGGCTGTGTGAGACTCCTCCCAATGGACCCTACTCACTAAAACTCTCCTATTGTTTAGGATTCCTAAGGCGGATTTTTGTCTAAAATTGAAAACTGCAAAATTTCAAAATTGCGCGTCCCTTAAAATTTCTTGGCTTATTATATTATTGAGGATGATGCGGCTGTTACTTTAGACTTCATGTTAATGCCCTGTTGCCAAACGGGACTAAACATTGCCAGTATATAAGCTCTGATGATTCCACGCAATAATAAAAAGGACTCAAGGATAACAGAATCAAATGACGACCATACAATATCAAACTGTTGGATGCAACAGCGATGAGTTACTGCCTTCCATAAGTTACGTGGTACCTGATAGTGGTATCAACATCTGTCTTAATGGAACAATTTATATTCCTGCACCAGTAGCAGGCAAGCTGAATGATGCTTCTTCAAAGGGCTCGTTGAAGCCAATCACATTATTTTTGGTTGCTTCCTTGTTGATCATGTTCACTGGTGCTAGTACATTATAATTCTTTCGAGAGTTACAGTGATTATAAAAGAATAAACGAATTTCCTGATATGGAAGTTGATCAACTCTCTGTAGATGATGCGGCTGTTACTTTAGACTTCATGTTACAGAGCCTCAAGAGTTCCTTCGGGAACGTACAGGCTAGTATCTCTACCATATATAAATTTATCACCAAAGTATGTAAGTTCAGTCTTAAGCGTATTTCGAAGTGGTCTCAGAGAAGGAGTCTGGAAAGCTTAAGAAAGAGAGGCAAGAAAGGGCCGAAGAGTATAAAGATAAGCTTGACTTCAATAACAATTGTGTGTTTATTGACGAAGCGCGCTTTAACATTAGTATGTGGAGAGAATATGGTCTCCTGTTGGAGAGAAGGCTGTAATCACAGTCCCTGTAACTAATGGATGGAACGCTTAATTTCCGGTTAATGATACGAAGAATTAAAACCGGTGGTATGTGAAATTCCGGTCCGAGGTATGAATAAACTGTGATGTATTAAAGAGGACTCCAGAAACAACGCCCACAAAATTTTGTGGGGGTCGACGAGGTCGGCATTGGTTGCGGAATATGTTCCCCCAATTTTTATTATTGGAGGTATAGTTGTGAAAAATGTAATTACTGATTTATACCACATTTCTTTTCTTTTCTTTTTATTATTTATATATATTTATATATAGAATCTATAGCATGACTCAAAGTTTGATACAAGGAACTGTTATTGTAGTTGGAGGTCCAGCAGGTACTGGGAAAACCACTACTGCAACGGCATTATCGGAACAATTCTCTTGTCCATTTATTGAAGGAGATGTTTTACACCCAAAGGAAAATGTAGAAAAGATGTCTAAGGGGATACCACTTACTGATGAAGATAGATGGGAATGGTTAAAAACTTTAAGTCATGAAGTTAGTACTACTAGTTTAAGTGATGCTAATCAATCTAAAATAGCCATTGTATCTTGTTCAATGTTAAAGAAAGTTTATCGTACTTATATTAAAGCTCATGCTAATAATAGTAATCATATCAAATTCAGATTTGTATTCTTATATACAACTTATGAAGAATTAATTAGACGAGTTGAAAGTAGAAAGGGTCATTTCATGAAATCTGATATGGTTAAATCTCAATATGATATTATGGAAGTACCTAATGGGAAAGAATTATTAGCTAATGGAGGTGATTGTTTAGCTATCGATGCAACTGGCAAGACGCCCAACCAAATAAATAGAGAAGTTATAGAATTATTATCCTAGACTGGATGATTTACATAAGTTTACCCCACACTTATAGTTTATATACATACATACATACATACAATTTAATACACAACATCATTTACCATACCCATACAGCTATTATTATTCCGAACATTTGCTTGTCCATAATGACAAAAGTTAACCGACAATGATAGACAATAGCTGACAATGACTCGCAATGACTCGCAATGAGTCTCAATGACTCTCACTACGACACACTCTCAATATGTCTCTCCATTGTCGGCTTCTAAGCTCCCCTCAAAGCATTTGCCGGTGCAACAAAATGAATGGAAGTGCGGGATGTCAGAAAAATGAGATGATATCTGGTAATCATCTGAAATTGGTACTAGTACTTAAGAGTATAAGTCCAAAGGCAGGCATTTTTAATATTAGGAGGAAGTCCACCTTCAGGGCGGATAAAAAGTGTTAGTATAGTGAATTAATTGTAACTAACAAATTGAGGTTTAAAAGTTTAAAATTTAATTTATTTTAATGTTTGAGACTGATTCACTACCGTATCTTAATCCTAGTCAAGATCGTAGAGTGGCATTAATTACTGGTGGAAATAGTGGGGTAGGATATTATACGGTACTTCATTTGTATTTACATGGTTATATAGTATATATTGCAGGAAGAAGTAGATCTCGAGTTTTAAATTCTATACGAGAATTAAAACAAGATGCAACAGCTATTAGACTGACTTATACATCTCAACAATCATCAAGTGAAAGATTTCTTGGAGATTTATTTTATTTGGAAATTGATTTAAGTAGTTTAGCATCAGTTATATCGGCAGTTGAAACATTTAAAAATTTAGAAAATCATCTTCATATACTTATTAATAATGCAGGAGCAATGGCTTTACCATATTCATTAACTAATGATGGATTTGATATACAAATTCAAACTAATTTTATTGCTCCATTTTTATTATCTATGAAATTATTACCTTTATTAGAAAAGACTGCTGATGATTTCCCCTTAATATCTCCTCCTAGAATAATATATTTAAGTTCAGTAGGTCATCAATTATGTTTTCATTATTTTAATATGAATTCAACTTTTAATTATAAACCAGCATTCATATTTACATGGTTAAGATATGGTTTAGCTAAAACTGCAGGAATTCATTTCATGAAAATGTTAGCTCTTAGAAATCCTAAAATATTATGTATGTCAGTTCATCCTGGTTATGTAATGAATACTAATTTATTCTCATATTGGACAAGATTACCAATAATAGGAATACTATTTTGGTGTTTATTTCAAATCTTTGGATATTTTTTTGGAGTTACAAATGAAGAAGGAGCAAATGCTATAGTTAAATGTTCTCTTAATCCTAATTTAACTCTTGAAAAGGATAATGGTAAATATTTTGCAACTGGTGGTAATGAAGCTCTACCTTCAAAAGTGGCTCAAAATATGGATTTTGCAGCTCGAACATGGATATGGACAATTCATCAATTAAGTGAGAGAGGTATAACCATACCATCATAAAATCATTGTATACAAAAGTATACGAAATTAAAATGTAATGACAATTATCAAGTAACGAAGAAAAGTTGAATATGAAAAGTCTACTTAAAATGATTGCATTTTCAAATTGAAATTGTATGTAAAATACTCGTAATAATAATAATAATAATTTAATTATAATATAATAATAACATAATGTACATAATTTAATCAATGAATCTATTTAATGAAGCCTTTTCTGCTTCTATATCTCGATAAACTTCAGCATCTGGTTCATTGTCAACATCAATGATTTGGTCTTGTATATCTAAACCATGTTGCGACTCATCTTTTCTGATTCCTTTATTATCTTCATCATCACTATCTAAGTATTCATCATTATCCTCTTCATCCTCATCATCTTTACCATCATTTTCCTGTTTATTTAAACCCATCAACTCAGCATAATCTCTACGACTCTTTCTCTTAAATTGAAGAACTTTATTACGAAATTCAAGGAATCCTACATACCCTCTAATGTTTGTACTTGGCTCAATGTCATAAATACTCTCATAATCACTATTATCAGTATAGGTTTCAATATCTTGTACACTGAGAGTTTCAGGATCATAGTAATATGGATGACTCGATTCTGGATGATAATAATACTCCCAATCTTCATCCTTGGGAGTGATTCCTTGAGCATATAATTCATTTACATCACTGAAGTAAATCCTTTCACGTTCAAAACTAATATTATCGTGAGGATCCTGTTCAAGTATTTGCTTTACTTGATGTAATCTTGAACGAATAATATCAAATTCTTCATCATCACTTGAATGGACTGAAACTGAACGATTGAATTCATCATCATCATCTTCTTCTTCTTCTTCTTCGTCTTCATCTTCATGTTCATCTTCATACTTTTCAGGGAAGTCAGTATCGGAAAAGTAGCCCTGTAATTTACCTTTACTTAAACCGCTAAGAATATCTGCAGTCAATATAGTTAGTTTAGATTGACCAGCTTCAATGTGTTCATCCATTTTATCTTGAGTGACTTGTTCGTCGAATTTAGTCAGAATATCGATTTCTTTATCTAATAACTTCATATCTATTAATTTCTTTTGTAATACTAATCTGGAATTATCTTCACGATTAGATTCTTTTGCACTCATTCCATATGTAATAGGATTATGTTTCTTATATTCTTCTATAGCATAAGTGATTAATCCCGACATATACTTCTTATCCGTGATATTTCCATTAATCCAACCATTATTCTTTTGCTTTTGAACCATGGCATTTAATTCAAAGGCTGAAAGTATACTCATAGATACTGTACAAGGTACAGTATTAGACGGATAAGATGTTGTAAAACCATTAGTCATTACAGTATTTATTATTCTAGACAATAAATCAGGTCTGGCACTAATAAATGCTCGATCGGATGGAGTAAGTAAAATTTCTCGATCATAAATATATTGTAAAGCATCAAAATATGGAACTTCATCTCTATTTTTAGATAAGAATGGATCTTCTTGATAATGACCTGCTCTTAACTTAATAATAGCTCTTGATAATTTAAATTCTCTTGTACGAGGCGGAACATTATCATAATTAATATATACTATGCGACCATTATGAATCCAAACTCTATGAGAAGCAGCAGAAGGATTTTTAAGACAAGGATGCATACTTTCATGATAAAATCGGGAGAGTAAAACTTCAAACCAAACAGAACTCCAACATTTAATAAAGATTCCTTCGATCTGTTCACTTAATTTAAACATAATATCTTGTAAAATATATTGATCATCATCATATTCATCATACTTCAATTCCACATAGATGTAATGAGTTATTATTCTCTTACGATCTTTATTGCGGTATGTATGTTTTTGACTTACAACAAGTGGTGTTTCGCACCGAAATGGATAATGCTTATCAAAAACTGCAAGAATACTTTCTAACTTATTTTGAATATCAATTAATGGAATTCGAGAATTGGAATCTCGAATTATCATAAATGTACTGGTGGCTGTAGGGAACATTAACTCAGCGTCTTCGGGTAAAATTTTACACCAAAGATAATGAGAAATCTTCTCATCTCTTTTATTATCTCTGACTATCTCATCCTCCTCCATATTGCTTTGTCAATTGCACTAAGTTTTCCGTGATAGAGCCTTTTGGTTATGGGTTTGAGAGTGAAAAAAAATTAGTGTCTGAAAAATTACCACTTGCATAAAAATAGACATTTATTATAATTTATGGTATATTATTTATTTTACTTATATTAATTATATTATTTTATTATACGTACATATATTATATTACTTGTATTATTTTATTATTTTATTATATTATATTAATTCTTATAAATATACTGGTACATCTATATTTAGACTATAACTATAACTTAGAGTCATGATCAACCTTTTCAATAATGATGGATGAGGCACCACCACCACCATTACAAACACCGGCAACTCCGAGTTTACCACCTTCTTGTTGTAAAACAGAAAGTAAAGTAACCACAATTCTAGCTCCAGAACAACCTAATGGATGACCTAAAGCCACAGCACCACCATAAACATTTAATTTTTCAATTGGAATATTACAAATCTTTGCATTAGCTAATCCAACAACTGAAAAGGCTTCATTTAATTCAAAGAAATCAATTTCATCTTGAGTTAATTTTGCATGTTTTAAAGCCTTTGGAATTGCTAAAGATGGAGCAATAGTAAAATCAATTGGAGCTCTAGCAGCTTCACCCCAACCTCTAATTTTAGCTAATGGAGTTAAACCTAATTCTTTTAATTTAGATTCAGAAACTAAAATGACAGCTGCACCACCATCATTTAATTTAGATGCATTTGGTGCAGTAACAGTACCATTTTCCTTTTGAAATACAGTTCTTGCACTTCTTACTCTTGATTCATTGAAATTTTTAACTTCTTCATCATCTGAAACAATAGTATCTGGTTTACCTCTAATACCTTTAATAGTTACAGGAATAATTTCACGATCAAATTTTCCTGATTTTTGAGCATTTTGAGCTTTAGTATAAGAAGAAATAGCAAATTCATCTTGATGATCTCTAGTAAAATCAAAATCTTTTGCACATTTTTCAGCAGCAACACCCATTAATTTTTGTTCATAAACATCCAATAAACCATCTTTTTGAATACCATCAACTAAAGCTGAATCACCATATCTTGCACCACCTCTGGCAGATGGAACATAATAAGGAGTATTAGACATTGATTCAGCACCTCCACTAATAACAATATCAGCAGTACCAGTTAAAATAGTTTGAGCACCTAAAATAATTGATTTTAAACCTGATGCACAAACTTTATTAACAGTAGTAGCAACAATAGAATCTGGTAAACCAGATTTTAAAGCTACTTGTCTAGCAGGAGCTTGACCAACATTGGCTTGTAAAACTCCTCCAAAGAAGATTTCTTCGACATCTTCTGGTTTAATTTGAGGAACTTTAGCTAATGCAGCCTTAACTGCGGCCGAACCTAAATCAGAATATGTAAGAGAAGAAAGTTGACCTTGAAAGGATCCGATTGGAGTACGGGCTGTGGAAACAATGTAAACGTTTTGAGATGATGGCATAATGACAATTATATTAAACGATAGTAAAAGTAAAGAAGAGAAAAGGTAAAGGTTACGGGTAAGTAAACTTGATAAAATCAATTTTTCAATTTATGAATTCTCCTCTTCGTCGTTTAGATTTTTACGTGTTTCGGTACGACGAATGGGGTATATTTTTCACAACTTTTTCAATTCCGGTTCGTCACATGACTGCATTTGCTCGGATAAAGGGTTAAAAGTATATATCTTAATACTATACTATAGTGTATATCCTATAAATCCTAAATTTGTATATCCTATATCCTATATATCCTAAATTTGTATATATCCTATAGTATTATGTTAGGTACAAGTACAAATCTATACTTTGTGGGGACTCGTGGAATAGGTGTGCATGGATTAAGTGGTAGTAGAATAAATTGCATATTATATCGACAATTACATACAACTCCAGTATATAGTGATTTATTTAAATCAAAATCAAATTCATCATTTGGGCCAGAAACTGGAACACAATCTCAAACTTTACCATATAATACACATCCAATACTTAAAAGAATACCGAAAATATTTCGACCTTATGCATCTCGATTCATTACTGCTCCTGTAAGTCATAGTGTATCATTTCTTATACTTCATGAATTAACTGCTATAATACCACTTGTAGGTATTTGGTATGCATTATATAAGTATCCGGAATACTTTTCTACTTATAGTACCACCATAACTGAAAATGATCTTTATATTAAAGGTGTTGAAGTTATTAATAAAAGTGTGGAAAAGTATCAACTTGGAGTTGATGATGTACTGGAAAAGATGAGACTCATATCTGCTGGAGCTAGTTCATATGTAATTGTAAAGTTATTAGGGCCAGCCCGTATTATAGTAAGTATAGGATTAATGGATCCCTTTGCTAGATGGATTATTCTACCAATTTATAATGTGTTTGCTGTTTTAAGAGCAAGGTTTTCAAAGACTAGTCCTACACCAAAGTCTACACCAGAAATAGAATCAGATACGGAAACCATAAGAGAAACCGTTAAGACTAAAAAGGTTAATAAACCAAGATTGTAATTAGTAAATTATATAAATAAAGAACATAGCTGTAATATATGAAACATATATTAAGTTTGATAACGTGACATAAATAAAGAAATATTATATACTTTCTATAGTATCATGATTAAAATTGCATAAAAGCGTAAGGAAAGGTTGACTATGAGACATTGTCTATGAAGAATTAATGCTAAATTAGCTAAATTTACTCTAAAGTTACCTTCATTTGTTCAGGATTTAAGGGTACAAATTGATCAAGTGAAGATATTGGTTGTACTAAATCTAAATCTGATAAATTATACCAATTTGGTATTAATTTTTGATTTAGTTGTGGAGCTACTGATAATTCACGTTCATTAAAATCAAATAAAGGTGGTAAATTTCTTAAATCAGGTTGATTAGAATAAATTTGATAATTAGCATTATTAGAAATAGTTGAACTTGACGAAGTAGAATTATGATGGAATTGTTGACTAAAGATTTTTCTAAAATTAGGTAATGTAACTTGAGGATTCCTTAATTCATCAAAATAAGGATCAATTAATGCTTGAATGCAAGAAATTCTATCAATTGGTGAATATTGTAAAACTTGAGTTAAAAATTGAATACAATCGGGTGACATTTTCTTAAATATCTTTTGTAAAGGTATTGGTTTAATTTGAGGAAATCTATGTTCCATATAATTTGGATTCATATTTCTAATTTGATCTTTTGATGGTGTACCTAAAATTTTTATAATTTCAACTAATTGATCAATTCCTGATTCTCCAGGGAATAATGGTTGACCTAAAATTAATTCTGCCATTACACAACCAGCTGACCATACATCAATTTTTGTTGTATAATTTGTTGCTCCAAAGATTAATTCTGGAGCACGATAATATCTTGAACAAATATATGAAACATTTGGTTCATCAGGATTTAATATTTTTGCAGAACCAAAATCACATAATTTTAATTCACCAGTTTCTGGATTTATTAATAAATTTTGAGGTTTTATATCACGATGACAAATTCCTTGAGAATGAATATAATTTAAAGCTCTAAACATTTGATAAGTATATAATTTTACTTCCAAAGGTGGCATTGATAATCGTTTTGATACATAATAATGACTAGCTTTATAAAGTGTTTCTGGTACAAATTCTAAAATTAAATTTAAATATAATTCATTTTTTTCATTATTTGTATAAAAATAATACTTTAAATCAGCAATGTTTCGATGATGAACTAATTTCATAATTTGTAATTCACGATTTTTAAATCTTTTATCTTGAAGAACTCTTTTCATAGCTGCAATTTCATTGGTTGGTAAAATTTGAGTTTGAAATACTACTCCAAAAGATCCATGACCAACCATTTGAGATTGAGTATATTGAATTGTTTGAATTTCATCAGTATGTCCATTATTGACATTTTCAGTTACGATTTCTATTTTAGACATGCTGTTAGTAAAATTTTTAAAAATTTATATATGAAAGAAAGTTAATTCTATTATGCAGTTATTATTAATATGTGAGTGTGAGTATGAGTATGATATAGAATACAAAATTTTTCAAATAAATCAAGTCCAATAAAGGAATGGAGAAATGAAAGTGAAGCAAAATTTTTATTAACTTCAATGAACCACTAAATAAATAAATGACTTAACAAATGAAAATGATAAAATATTTCAAATGTCTAAGAAATTAAGTCAAATTATCAGAATCTCGCAAATTTACGACGTCACTAAAATTTCGGTTGGCTTGACTGTCAATGAAATGGACTTGGATGATCTGGGGAGAATCACACAGAACGGAAAAAAAAAGTGTCTGGTGGGGTGGGCTGGATGCAGGAAGAAAATGACTGTCTTCTACTTGGGGTTTAGGGTGATCTTGAAGGATAGGAAAGGTGGATTAGATTGAATTCTGTCAACAGAGGGATTTGACGACAAGAAAGGTGAATCAATAAGGATGGATGTGACTAAAGGGTAATGGAAGTATCAAATTAAGATCAGACGATTGACTTGATTACTTTTGATACAGGGTGTGTGATATCCATATATACTTCCCATACAACAATGAATATTAATGTATATGGGGATATATGAGTTGATACAATTCAGATTGTGGATATATATATATATATCGTGGTCTGGAATTAAGCAAATAGTTATACAAGTTCAGATGAGTAGTAGTATTAATTAAATGATGGAGACTGTAATCGCAATGTCGGTTTTGTTTTCACAGCTCAAAATTGTCCAATGGAGTGATAAAATCTGGATGATAATTGGATAGATCTTCAATTGATGGATAGATTAAATAATCGATTCGTGACACAGGTTTATCCCTTCTTGTTCAGAATATTAAGAAAGAAGAAGTAGTAATAATTCAGTCAATTACTGAACTTGTACGAGTAGAAAATAAAATAGTCAACGAGCAGAAACAGAATTCAACCTAACTGGGTCAGATTAAAAAAAAAACATTAGAAAGAGTGGAGACAAGCAAGAGACATTTGTCAATGCAGGAGACATTGTCTCATGGTAAAAGGTAAAAATCAAAGTGTAACCTGTAAAATCGAATCATAATCTGTAAAAATAAACCTTCTTTCATATTGTATTTACGTGACCCCATTTTTTAATTATTTTATTTTTCTTTTTTTCTTCTGATCATTTTTTATTTTCTACTATCTGACTATGTCTAACCTGGGGTCGATGAACTAGGCGTAATATATGATTTACTACTATAATGGAGAACATCTGCATGGCTTTTGTATTGACACATTAAAACTCAATCCTGATCACTTGAGATAAATCACACACACATCCCTTATCTTATCAAATCTCACCTTTCCTATTTCCTTATTTCTCTCCCTTATGTCACATTCCCTGTGTCTGTTTTTCGTAACGTAGTGGATCTTAGTGCAAAAAAAAGACTAAAAAATTTAAGTGGGGTTAAGGTTTCTCTCCCACCTCTGTTTTAGTTACTCCTTTTAGACTTTTGATTTCGTTCTATTTAGATTGCTTTCCGTAACCCCTTAATCCATCGAAATTTCATATATACACCACCGCACCTAAAGTTAGTAGTATAAACCTAAATTGTTTTGTAAGTTGTAATAAAAAAAAACTGGAATACTCAACTGTTGTAATAAATAATAATAATAACTGCAAAATAAAAATGGAACCGCTAATAAAAAAAAATACATACCAATAAAATCACTTGCTCTACGTTCATGATTGACCTTAAATTTAAGTAATTTATTCTTAAGACCTCTTCTTGTCTGAGTCATAGTAGATTTCGTTTGATCATAACTCATGGATTTCTTTAATGGATGCAAATCTTCTTGATTAGTCGTTACATCTTGTGAGTTGGCTTGAGATTGAATCTTCTGTTGCTGTTGATGGTGTTGATTATTTAAAGAGTTTGATTGTTGCATTAATGTCATTGATGAAGACATAGATGAAGATGGCGGCGATGCTTCATTACCCTTTATCAATGTTAAGAATCGATTGGTTATTGAACTATTTCTTTTCTTAGCCATAACATCACTAGATAAATGAGTGTAATTGGAATTATGAGAGATAATAGAATTCTTTCTAGAATCATTTATTGTATCAAGTGTGTTCGATGCTGTAGTTGGTACAGTATAATGATTATTCTGACTAGATAAAGACTGTCCCTGAAATGGATCCTTAAAATATAAAGTTCCACTTTTAGTTGTAACATCTCTAAGCAAATCTTCATCATCATCTTCCACTTCGGTAGTTTCACCAGTTGAACTTTTCTTTTTCTCCAATGCATTATAATTGATATCGTGATTGGGTTTACTCGTGGCATAATAGGTAGTAATGGCATAAGGATCATCATGATATTCAATATGCTCACTTTGAATACCTCCCGAACTGATTCCAGGTTTCATGAGACTTCCCGTATATTTCTTTTTAATATCATTATCATTTCCATTGTTATTTTCATCATTATTGTTTTTAGATCTAAAGGTTGTTTCCATTCGATATGGATCCCTTAAAAGATTTCTTTCTTCATGTTGTTCCTTCCTTAATTGTTTCAAATCATGTAATTGATCTTTACGTAATTGTCTAATCTCTTTACGTTGTTCTTTACGTTGTTCTTTACGTTGCTGAAGTTGCTGAATCTTGATTTCCTTTTTCTGCTTAAGTTTGCTATCCAATTTCTTTGCTTTTCTAACATGCTTATTAGCTTCTTGATAGATAGGTTTATCAATGATTAATTCTCGTAAATCTGGTGTCAGAATTTCCAAATTATGAATAAATGATGGGTAATACTTATTTATACCATACTTTGAATTTAGTTCGTCATAGTTAAGACATTTGATGTATTCTCGGGCTATTATAGAGTCATTGTCACTGTCATTATCTGATAAGTTAACTAATGTTGAAGATCCAAATGATGAATTGTTGATATTATTTGTCTTACCATACTTACTGGAATTATCATTGGAATGAGTATGTGTAAGATGTTCATTTAACGAAAGTTTATGAAGTTTCTTTCCTAATAATCCTGCTGAAGTCATATTGATGAATTAAAATGCTGATAAGAGGCAATATGCAATGAAATACAAATGTGATAAATGATATAAATGAATAGTGGTATTTTTCCTTACCTAATAGTAAATTTAGTGAAATAGAGCAATTTGCTGAACAAACACACCACACGTTAAGTGATTGACCTGGATATAAATTTAAAAGGGTAAGTTAATTTGTATTACTCTTAAATCTGATGATATTACTTCCAAGGATTTAGATTTTATTTGAAAATTTAGGTTCTTCGTAGTATAAAATGAAATTGGTTAAGATCTCGTATCAAAGGATGTGCACTACTTCGTGATATCAAACCAAATGCATATAAGAGGGTAAAATGGAGATAAATGTATTTATGAAGTCAGTAGAATACTAGTTATTCATTAGCTACTAATTGTACTACCCTGAGTTATCCTGAATAAAAAGATGTTGAGTAATAAGAAAAGAAAATTTTAAAGTATTTACAAGACTACAGTATATTCTTACTTAGTTAATACACTCACTCATAGGTACTTTGTAATAATTAATCGGTAACTCCCAAGTTTAAAATATAAAGCCGGCTCTGCACGCAGGTTTAAACTTTTTGTGTGGGGAGCGAGGTGAAGAAATAAGTGGGGAACAGTAAAAATAATTGTAAAAAGAAAAAAAGAGCAAGACTTTTTTAAGTGGAGACGCTCTAATATTGCGTCTTGTACAGCGGATCTCATTATCCTTAAACTATTCTTCGCCCTGTAAATTTAGGGAGAGACAATAGTTGATACCTACTATGTCCGTAGTGAAATTCATTGCAAAATTAAAATATTTGTGGGATAAAACGGATAAAAAGATTAACTAGGAATACTGTTTTACAAATGACAACAATCTGTATGGCTTAGAGCAATAGATGAATTAGCTATCTATAGCAAACTCAAAATCCTGAGCGACATTTTTCTTTAAATTCTAGCCATTTTGCTCTTTCCTATTTCAGTATAGAATGTCGATCTTTTCCTTCACACCCCATATTTTATTATCTACTGACATAAATAAATGTCGTCCTATTCGCATTAACTCCTCCTCGAGATCAATTCCCCTCTCTCTTCCAAAGCGTCCGTACTTCTCCGAACGTAGTAATAATAATTCATATGATTCAATTAACGGTTAATTGTTTATTACTCCATTCGGTTAATGATCTTCATTCTGACTTATAAAAAAATATGATAGGTCTGAAATTACAATTTACCAATAGTTAATTTATCGGACTTTTGCTCGATTCAGCCGTACATAATAAATATTCAAATTAGCTGCACCGAACTTTATAGCCATAATTAATATCTGGCTTGTATTTTATTTTCATTCGTTTTCATGGCTTACGTGACATGTATACATGACTCAAACAAGGGATGCTAACAGTAACATTTGCATCCATTCTATAACTAATAGTACATTAAAAATAGCTATATATATTTACAATAATTTTCAATGCTAATTATGAAACAAGTCAACTGCTTCTTGTGCTTGTAACCTCTTCGTTCTATCATAATACATCATGCGATTAAATATATCAGTAATTTGTGCATCTTCACACCTTGGAAGTATATCTTTTATAGACTTTCTTTCGTTAAATCTAAAATTAAACTGCTTGAAATGATATTTTTCATCATTATCTAATTCTTCCCATACTAATTCTTGATATTTGTTAGTTTTATCTTCTATAAGGGGTGTTCCGAATGTTTTAAATATCTGTGTCAACAAATATAAATCACTCATTGCTAATTCTTCACTTTCATCTTTATTTATATCTTTCGATTCTAATATGGATTTGAAATGGGGAGAATATATTACTGTAAATATTATTCCAACTGCCCAAATATCAATCTCATATTCATAATTATTGATACCAAGGCATAATTCAGGAGCCTTATATATTCCTGTACTAACATCAAAATACTTTTCATCGGTTGGTTCATCTCGTACTTGATTGGCATTATTATTATCATAACTTATACCAAAATCTCCAATAATTGGATATCTAATATCATCAGTCTTAAAGAATATATTCGCAGGTTTAAGATCTCGATGAATTATTTCATGTTTATGAATAAATGCAACACCTTTCAATAGGTTAATAATGAGTTCTCTACTATGATCGGGTTCAATAACATTAAATCTTTGAGTACTAGTTGCAGAATTAGAACCTCCATTGGATATTCCACTCCAATTGAATTTCGTTTTGACTCTCACGTATTGTCGGACAGCTCCCATTAATAAGGATTCAAGGGTATAGGCATACTTTGGCATTACTATAGTCAAATCATCGCCAATTTCATATGATCCTAATAACTGACATATAATGTCATGATTAATGCTCTCTTCTTTAGCTCTATTATGTAGTTTCTGAAGCATAGAGAGTTCATATCGCACGTTATGAGGTTTAACAACTAGATCTAAGTCAACGACCTTCAAGCAGACATCCAATTGAGTTTCAACATCTTCTGCTATATATACATCCGATATATGACCTCGAAAGATCTGCCGTCTGTTGACGTATCTCTTGTAGTTTATACTCATTAGTCAACCGTATCAATTGACGTGAATCTTTCTCATCGTATATTTACTAAATACAATTAAATACGTCTAATTTTTCCTTGCGTAGTTTCGATCGAGATCAGAGCCTATCTATATGCCATTGCAAATAACAACCGACTGTCTTAAATGCAATGAATATGAATAGTCTCGTGACTCCTGGTCTATGAATATTCATAGACTGTATACATATTCTAAAGTAATATCTTCATACTTTCCAAATAGCCGGTATATGTCCGTGAGTCATGAGTCTCAGAGCCGACTCCGGCTGCCAGCACACCTTCCGGCCGATCGTGCGAGTGATACTGAATTTTTTTGCTGGAGAAATCAATCGCTTATCATTAGTCACTATACTTCATTACGGGCCATTAGACTTATAGATACGACCCTACTAGATAGATATAGATAGAGGAATAATAATGTTCTTTACAAAAAATTCCATACGTTCTACTGGACAATTACTACTTCGTAAATCATTTAGTTCATCTATCATTGCAAGAGCTCAGGCTCCATTAGATGCTTCTAAATTGATAATTAACCAAACAACTACTCCAAAGCAAAAATTACCTAATGAAAAATTGGTGTTTGGTAAGACTTTTACTGACCATATGTTAGAAATTGAATGGACTCAAGAAAATGGTTGGGGAACTCCTGTTATTAATCCCTATCATAAATTACAATTAGATCCTTCTACAATTGTATTACATTATGCTTTTGAATTATTTGAAGGTATGAAAGCTTATAGGGATTCTCAAGGTAATATCAGAACATTTAGAGGTGATAAAAATATGATAAGGATGAATAAATCTGCTGATAGAATTTGTTTACCTACTTTTGATGGTGAAGAATTACAAAAATTAATTGATAAATTTTTAATTGTTGATAAATCATTTGTACCTGAAGGTAATGGTTATTCACTTTATTTAAGACCAACTTTAATTGGTACAACTGAATCTTTAGGTGTTAGTACTCCAGATCGTGCCCTTTTATATGTAATTGCTTCACCAGTTGGTCCTTATTATAGTTCTGGGTTTAAACCAGTCAGTTTAGAAGCTACTGATTATGCTGTTAGAGCTTGGCCAGGTGGTGTAGGTGATAAGAAATTAGGAGCTAATTATGCACCTTGTGTAAAACCTCAATTACAAGCTGCAGAAAGAGGATATCATCAAAACCTTTGGTTATTTGGTGAAGAAGGTTATATCACTGAAGTTGGAACTATGAATGTATTCTTTGTATTCCAACATGAAGATGGTAAGAAAGAATTAATTACTGCTCCATTAGATGGTACTATCTTAGAAGGTGTTACTAGAGATTCAGTATTAGAATTAGCTAGAGAAAAATTACCTGCTAATGAATGGATTATTAGTGAAAGAAAATATACTATTTCTGATGTTGCTGAAAAGGCTGCTAAAGGTCAATTAGTTGAAGCCTTTGGATCTGGTACTGCTGCTGTTGTTTCACCAATTAAATCTATTGGATGGAATGGTCAAGAAATTGAAGTACCATTAGCAGCTGGTAATTCTGGAGAATTAACTAAACAAGTCGCAGAATGGATTAGAAAAATCCAATATGGTGAAGAACAATATAAGGACTGGTCAAGAGTTGCTCAATAAATTTATTTCCCATAGAATAATTAAGAAATAATAAATAAGAAATAATAAATAATAAATAATAAATAATACATATTTAATTCATTATATACATCTACCACGAATATTTTAAATCTAATTTATACGTTCAATATCGGGTAATTCTTGTATAGTTTGTAATATATAATTACGCTCTTCAATGGCATTAGGATCTTGATAACTTTCAATATCAAAAGTTTTAAAAAATGCAATGAAATTCTCTTTATTTTTGGTTAATATATCCAAAACTTTTTGAGATTTCTTAGGTTTAGCTATGAAAAATTTGAATATATGGAAACCTTCTATTTGTAAATTTTTCAGTTTATCATTAAGTATTAACATTATAATTTTTAAATTAGTTGGATCATCAAAATATTTAGTTAAGAATTCTTTATTTTCCTTTTCAGTTACTAATTCACTTAATAATCTAATACTTTGTCTTTTAGTAACATAATTAGCTGATTGGATTAATTTATTAACATTTAATACAAATTGATCATAATTACTAGTTAAGAATCCAATAACAACACTTTTATGAGTAGTTAATAAATCATGTAATGTAATAAATGAATCAGTTGATAATTCAAATATAGGGATTTGAACATATTTAAATAAATTCCAAAACAATGAATTACCTAATATAAATTTTACTATCGAATCATATTTTATACAATCTCTTAAAATTTGTCCACATATTAAACCTGTTGATTGAGATTCTGGACCCTTTAATAATAATAGTATAATTTCTGGTTTAGAATTAATTAAATAATCCACTGTAGGAGATTTATTAGCTATTTGCCGTCGTAAAAGATTCAGAAATATTAATTGAACATCTTTTCTAGCGTCAAAATCTAATTTCTTTAAATGATAAATTAATAAATATAAACAATCTGTTACATAAACTTCTTGAGATAAATAAGATATTTGATCGGGTTGAGGCATGTTTTCATCATCACCAACAAGTATACCTTTCATTTGTTTTAAATATCTAGAACAATCATCTTGATATCGTTTAGTACTATCACTATTAGAATCAAGCTTAACGACCAGTTCACATACAGCCCTCACAAGTTCTTGAGGAGTCTTGGGATTTCGCTTAAAGAGAAACGACATCCCAATTGTATAATCTATCTCTATATATAATGATAATGCTAAATGTAATTCCTAAGGGAATGAATGAAGGAATTTCTCTTATGATTGAGGTGTTTCTATCTATAGTACACAAACAGGAACTCGGCTAATTTTAGAAAATGAATAACTGCTAACTGTTGCCCCACTACTAAAAGATCCCTTGCCGCTACCAGTTTGTATAACAAGTCTTATAATAAGTAAAACACAATTAATTAATCTCCTAAACGGATGTAAAAATTACCTGTCGGTAAAGGTATATGTTACTTAATAGAATTGCACCTAAAATGTAATATTACCGTTGGGAAAAGTTACAGGTTGAGACATAATATTCTATTACAGTTTGCAGTTTACCCTACCACAGTCTTTTTACAGTTTAGCTCAGCTTAGTTAAACTATGGAGATAACGATGATTCACAGCAACTACTTAATATTAATAATAAGCATAAGTAGAAGAACTAGGCACTAAACCAAAATGGGATCCTACTTAAATGTATGGGAACCCGTACTAGTAAATAAGAGTAATCGACCAGTTCTAGCGGATGGAGAATATAATATACTAATAAGAGATAATATGGGATTATATCAGGGGAAACTGAAAATCTTGGGAAGACAGAATGGAAGAATTTATTTAACTAATAAAAGGATTATATATTTTGATAATGATACTAATGCTAATTGTATGGCACTTCCATTAAGTATAGTTAGTAATTGTGAAATAATTGAAGGATTCTTTCGTTCATCTCCTAAGTTAAAGATTCATATTCGATCTTCAAATGAGTCAAATGATTTAAGTAAATCCAATTCAGAAACCAATGGTACTTTTCCCTCCACCAATGGAATTGGTTCTAAAGTTAATATAATTAATTGGGCATGTAAAATATGCTCATATAATAATCAAATAAGTTCCAATTTTGATTTTGAAGAAAATGATGTTCCCAAATGTGTATCTTGTGGTATACGACCTAATAAACAATATCTAATGAAACTTCTTGAAGAAGCTACTCGAAAGAATTCCATTAATGATAAAGATCAAACAATTCCAGACAATAATGGTGGTGATAATAATAGTCCAACAATTGTTGATTCAACTGCCATGATAATTGAAGATTCTCTGAATCATCAACTAATTGAAAGAAGAGATGATCAATGTCCTACTTGTACTTTTATAAATCATCCTTCTATGAAATACTGTGAATTATGTGGAACTGAATTGAAAACTAGTTTACCTCCTAGTCTTCAATCTAAATTAAGTAATAATGTCTCTAATGTATCTATTATATCTAAAGATACTGATATCACCAATAATCCTTTAAGATTAAAAATAGAAACTAGTGAAGAAATCTATACCAATAATAAACCTTATATTAAATTAAGTTTTAGAAAGGGAGGATATCTAGAATTTAATCAGAAATTAATAGAAATATTAGATGAATTAAAATGGGATTCTTTAAAGAATAAAGGTGTCATTAATCAAAACTCAATCAAACAACAAACTCCAAAATTAAGAAAGGAATCTCTTAGAGGTCCCGGTATTCATGGATTAGAATTACAAGGAGAACATCAAAGAAAGACTAATGAGATTATTTTAAGTAATACATTGGATGATTTAGAACAATTAATGTTTAAATATCAAGATGTATTAAAATTATCTGACTCATTCGTAAGATTTGTTAGACCACAAGTAAACTCTTCAAAATATACCGTTTCAACTTCAGTAATTCCTCCTTTATTAATAAAAAAAAGTTCTACACTTTATCTACAAGAATTATCACGACATATAAGTGAATATCTGATTAATTTTGAATTAACTAAAGCTTCATCAATGATAACAACAGAAGAATTATTTGCCAATTATAATCGTTATTTAGTATCAACTCAGGGTTTTGGTACTGAACTCATTGAACCTAATGATTTCAATAAATCTATTGAATTATTTGAAGAACTTAATTTACCAATTAAATTAAAAAGATATGAAGCTTCAGGACTTGTGGTTATTTCTCAAAGAAGTTCAACTGATTCATATCAAAATTTTATTTTAAAATGTATTAATAGTTTCGAATATGAATTTCGATATAATAAATTAAAGAATATTGAACTTGGATTAGGTAATGATCAAATTCTTAGTAATGAATACAATTTTTTCAAGGGACTTACAATATCTCAATTGACTGATCAACTTGAATGGTCTTATAATGTTACAGTTCAAGAAGTAGAAACATGTGTAAATAATGGATCTATTGTAATAGATCAAAGTATTGCAGGTACATTTTATCATATTAATAAATTTTCTTCTAATTATGAAGATCCTATAGATGAAACTAAACTTATCGAAAAGATAAAACAGGAAATTCTTAATGAACAAAATAATATTACCAATACTTTAAAGTCTCAATATGATCAAGAAAATTCTGGTAATTTAATTAATGTTAAACCAGACTATACTTTTGGAATAGGGAGAATTACTCAACTTGTAAATCAAGATACTGGTGGTAATGGTAGTGAACTAGAAAGTTTCCGTAACACTCCTGATCCTTCATTACATTCCCAATATGAGTCATTGAATGACTTACAGGGACTCACATTTGAGTAAAGTCCCATGTATATAACACCCAGCATTCAGCAATCTGATCCCAACACCCAGCATTCAGTACCCATCATTCAGTACCCAGCATTCAGCATATAGCATTACGTATATTTATTTAATAGACATTTTTAATAACGGACCCACACCCCGACCCAATTTTTTTGCACCCTATTTTTCTACCCCCCAGCCCTCCCAGCGCACCGGTAATTTTTGACTCTTCGCCTGACCACTATCAGTGAGCACAAAATATTTAGTGGAGGTAGCGGGCCAGTACTTGTAACCGTTTAACTAGTGTACAATAAGTATATAATCAATATATAATAAGTATATATATATATATATTGGAATATAGTGAGAGTTTTGAAATGTCTATGACTAGCACTTGTTGATCTACCACCAATTTACAAAGAAAATTATGAATAGTAACGGAATTATAAATAGTTCAAATTACAAATCTTTAAGCATGAATTTACCCAGTAATCAAGCTACAAGTCAACAAATGCCCAGTAATATTCAACAACAGATTCAACTAATGAATGGAGTAAATAATATTTCCAATAGTCAAATGCCTGTAATACCTCAACCAGCTTTAATGGCCCTGAATTCAATATTAACATTAGGACCATTTAAACATCGAAAAGATTTAACTCGAGAATCAGTATTATCAACTTATCAAATTATTGGTTATATTGCTGCAGGAACTTATGGTAAAGTTTATAAAGCAAGATTGAAAAATACTAATAAAGAATCTAATCAAACTAATCCAAATGATGGAATTAATGATTTAAGAGTAAATGATGAAAATGTTAAAAGTAGAACTATAACAAGACAAGGTACACCAATTGTTCAAGTTAATACAGATTCAACTCCTTCAACTCAATTATTTGCCATTAAGAAATTTAAAAGTGATAATCATCTGCTGAATAAAGCTCATCATAATCATGATATGGGAGGTAATGAAATTATTCATTATACTGGAATATCTCAAAGTGCTATAAGAGAAATGTCATTATGTCGAGAATTAAATAATAAAAATATCATTAAATTAATTGATATAATACTAGAAAATAAATCTATTTATATAATATTTGAATTCTGTGAACATGATTTATTACAAATCATTCATTATCATTCTCATCCAGAAGTTAAAAGAATTCCTCAAGCTACTATAAAATCTTTAATTTGGCAAATTCTTAATGGTGTTACATATTTACATCAAAATTGGATATTTCATCGTGATTTAAAACCAGCTAATATTATGGTATCATCAAGTGGAGTTGTTAAAATTGGTGATTTAGGATTAGCAAGAAAATTTAATAATCCTTTACAAAGTTTATATACTGGAGATAAAGTAGTGGTAACTATTTGGTATCGAGCTCCAGAATTATTATTAGGTGCAAGACATTATACTCCAGCAATAGATTTATGGGCTGTAGGATGTATATTGGCAGAATTATTATCTTTAAGACCAATATTTAAAGGTGAAGAAGCTAAAATTGATATTAATAATAAAAAATCTGTTCCATTCCAAAAGAATCAATTTCAAAAAATTATTGAAGTATTAGGTACTCCCAATTTGAAAGCTTGGCCTCTGCTTAATAAATATCCTGATTTCCCATCATTTCAACAACAAATTACTACCAATTATAATAGTAATATAGATCAATGGTATAAATTAATTGGTGGAACTAATAAATTATGCTTAACATTATTAAAGGGATTATTAGAATATGATCCTCAAGTAAGGTTAACAGCTGATAATGCATTAGTTCATGATTATTTCTTGGAATTACCTAAAGTACAAGAGAATGCGTTTGATGGGTTGAATTTGAAATATCCAAAGAGAAGAATATATACGGATGATAATGATATTATCTCCAATCAACAACAGGTGCATCAGATGCAACAGCTGCAACAGCAACAACAAAGTCAAGTTCAACAACTGCAACAACAACAACAACAACTGCAACTGCAACAACTGCAGCAGCAGCAGCAACAACAACTGCACCAAAGTCAATCCCAGGCAGTACAGACCCTTCAACAGACACAAATCCAACCGGATATGGCCTCCTACAAGAGACAAATGGACGGAAGCGCAGGCAATGCAGCAAGAAAAAGAGCAAGATAATACGGTAGTATTAATACTATTACAATTATTTATATGGGACTTTACTGACCTCAGAATGTTTATAGATAGTATAGTACAATTGAGCTATGATATATATGAAGTATAATGATTATATTCAATTATGTAGATTATACAATTACTATACAGTTACTATACAGTTACTATACAGTTACACGTCCCGTCGCATCATCAACAAAGTGGGCATGCGCGCACGACCAGTAATTTAGCCAACTCAACACACCACCAAAGAGAGAGACTAGGAAAAAATTGCAAACGAAGGTTACAAATAAACAAGGTAATAAAATAAAATCATCAATCGCTGTGGGTTGCTGGATTTGTATTACTAGCAGACTTCACTTAAGCAATTCGAATTCTTTGAATTTATACTAAAATTGTTAAAAAATAACATTTAATAATAACATTAAATATGTCGGAAGTAAGTAGTGTGTATCGCAGGTCGAGTCGGAGATTTTGGGGGGATATATAATTAAACTAAACAATTACTAACAATATTAATAATATTTAGGTTAAAAGAACAATCAGAATAAAAACTGAACAACATATCTTAAAGGATGTACCTCTTGTAGAAAATTTCCCAATGAGGCAGTGGTCAATTGAAATATATGTCTTGGATCAATCAGGTAATGAAATTCCTGCTACAATCTTAGATAAAGTTACATATGCTTTACATCCAACTTTTGCTAATCCAATAAGAACTATAAAACAATCACCTTTCAGAGTAGAAGAACAAGGTTGGGGTGAATTCGATATACCAATTTCAATTCATATATTGGGATTAAATGGTAAAACTGGTGAAAGAAAATTTAATCATGATTTAAATTTTGCTCAAGAAGTATATACTAATGATCATGTTGTTACAATTCCTGTGGGAGCTAATAAAAATCCACAATTAAATAAATTTTTATTAGAAAGTGGTCCATTACCTTTTGATGATGCCACTAATCAAAATAAGAGAAAATTAGATTCTTCATCTAATGGCCCATCATCTACAACTGCTATTGATTCAAGTAAACTTAAAAAACTGAAAAATGGTAATGCTTTTAAGGGTAGTATTGATTTGGAAAAATTGGCTAATGGTTTAACTAAATTAAGTGAAGATGATTTAATTGTTATTGTACAAATGGTAACGGATAATAGAACAAGTGAGATGAATATAAAGAATGATGTTGATAATGCTGAATTTACAATGGATTTATATACTTTACCAGAATCTTTATTAAAGAGTTTATGGGATTATGTTAAAAAGCATACCAGTGAAGTCTAATTGATAATTGCTTGACGTTATATAAAATAATCTAAAAACGGCTCGTGTATAATTCTATCTTATGTCTTTGTTACTTACTGCTATATTACTTCTTAAACTGTATATTCTATAAATTATATTTGAATTTTGAAGTTCTTGCGCCAATCTCATCTCTTTAAGCCGAATATATCTTGATAGTAGAGTCCCATGATGCTGTAGCTAATCCAATTCCATCAGGACTAACACTAACTTGATTGATCTTATTGGAATGATCATTACCTACTGATCCAACAATCTCTTGCTTTAAAGTATCCCAGATCATACATCCAAATTCTGAATAACAAGCATAAAACAATCTTCCACTTTTACTGAAATCTATAGAGTATACACCAGGATTTTCAAAACTTGAATATATACTCAGTAAGCTGAAAGTATCTGTTGGACTACTTGTACCATTATTATTTCTGTGAAATGAAAATAATGGTTGTTTAAGTGTTTGAGTCATTTGCTGTCGTATCTGTTGCTGCCGTTGTTGAGCAAATTGATTGGCTAGCGAATAAGTATTTAGTTCACAGTCTGATCTGAAATCAAAGAGTCTTATTAATCCATCATCTGATCCAGTTAAAAACGAATTCCCGTTGGGGAATAGTTTAATAGTATTTACATCACTGTTAGAAACATAAAAGTTCTGAGAACTGGTTGGGGATCTTAAATCCCAAAGTTTAACATTCCCATCTGATGATCCAGATATAAATAGATTAGGATTATTGCTCTTCTTCTGGGGGAAAGAATCAATACATAAAACATCACCTAAATGATCAATAAACTCTCTCACTTTACTCCCTTTGGAAATATCCCATAAAGCACATGTCATATCTCCACTTGCTGTTATTATCTGCAGATTACTTATAAACTCACAATCCGATATGTAGGCAGTATGACCCTTAAATATTGATTGAACTGACTGATAGAAGGTGCCAAACATTTGATAACCTTGGATTGTAGAATCTCCATTTCCATGCTCATTAGTGTCTGATTTAATTCTGTAAACTGTACAGACATTATCTAATCCAGCTGCTGCAACTAAGTTCATGTTGGGAGAGTATCCACACGTTAATACCCATTGGTTTTCTAGAGTTATAGCCTGTTTCTTAAATCCTGTCACAGCATCCCATATAATCATATAACCATCTTGACTAGCAGATAGTATGCTTGAAGAATCTGAACTCCATACAATCTTTGCGATTTTTGTTTGATGCCCCTTTAAAGTATTATACAATTTTAGATTATTATAATTTTTAGGCAAAGATTCTATTTTGGTTGTTACATCTACCAAACTAACATCTTTAGTTCTAAGCTTTGTTTGTTCTACTTCATTATATAAAATCCTAGCTTCCTGTCTTGCCAAAGCAATTTTCTTCTGTATATCTCCACCAGATTGCGATGCAGTTGTCATGATGATATTTGTATTATTTTAGAATATTGTAATCCTGTGAAACCGTAGCTGATAAGAAATAACTGCAAAAATGTTAATAACTAAAAGAATCAATAAAGTAATTCATAAAACAATTCATGAATTCATGAGTATTACTAGAATATACAAAATCATCAATGACATGTTGAAAATACCGATGCCAGGAAATTTTGAGGTGGTATTACTTACTATCATTTAGAAAATAATATGTTTCGAAGAAGATTTTGAAACAAATCTTGCATAATTTTCCATTACATGTTACAGACACATTTCCTATTTGGGCGAGAAAACGCACCCTAAATAAAATATGTGAGGAATCGCATCTAATTTTACGAAAGTAACTTAAAAAATATCCACAAAACAATGCACGTTGCAACACAGCGCAATATCTCATTTTTTTAACCCATTTCATTTATTTCTATACATATATATATATATACAATTGTAACTATCATTGTGCTGATTGAGTTTGTGCCTCTACTTGTGGTGATTGAGTTATTGGGGTTTGAGTTTGGGAATCTTGAGATTGCGGTTGTTGTTGTTGTTGGACACTCGGCACTGGAGCTGCGGCTGTCTTCTTATTCTTATTGGCTCTCTTGTTACTTCTTGCTTTATCATCTCGTTCAAGTTCACCGGTTACTCTTTGTAAGTATGCGGGAACTGGTAATCCACTCTTAAGGAAAAACATTTTCCAGTTTCTAGCTTTGTCTTTCAATTGAACTTGTGAACGATTCTTCAATGCTTCTGATATCTTACCTCCGTTACCAAATAACTCCAAAATTGTAGCCCATTGTGGTCCCTTCAATTCCAATGCATGTCTCAAAGCCTTTTCTTCTTCTCTTGTCCATGGTCTTCTGGATTGTGATTTCGTATTTGGGTTTGGATTTATTCTAAGATGTATCTGTTGTTCGACTATTTCTGAAGGAAGAAGGGCATTCATTATATCATTAATATCTTTATTTCTAGTTTGTGAATTATTGTTAAATGCAATAGGTCCAGCATTAGGACGTGAAGTTCCTGTAGGTATTTCATCAGAGGTATTTTCTGCAGCAATGGTTCTTCCGCTAGCTAATAATTCTTGACTATGAGGAGTTGCAGCTTCAACTTCATTAGTAGCATTTCCTCTACTTTTAACTGGTCTACCTTTCTTACCCCAGATTAAGAATCCCATATTCTTAGCAACATAATCAAATAATACTTTTAAAAATGAAAACCAATCGTATTCTTCACTTAGACTTCGTTCTCCATTATATGATAATAGGATATCTTTTCTAGATCTACAACGTTCAATAAAATCCAATTCAATTGGAGAAAGAACTTTAGTGCCTCTTCTAGTCAACAATATTTCATCAAAATTGTGAGGCAAAATATCTTCCAAAATTTCTTCTCTTGATCTTTCACCAGCTTCTATAGCAGATATGTAAGCTTGGGTTTTCAAATCCAAGTATAACTCTGCTTGAGGCTTTAACAATTTACCAACTTTTTCACCTATTGCCGTATTAATACCACTTTGTAAACTCATATTGTTAGCACCCATATTAGATAAGGCATTACTTGGTTCTAAGTTATTGTTTGGACAAAACACATCCAAAAAGGATTCGTTTAAGTAGAAGAAACCAACTTCAATAGTACCCAAAGTAGCTGCTAAAAATGTAGCAAGATTAACTTTTCTTAATGTAGACTCTATACTTTGTTCTCTGTTTCTAAACATGCTGGGAGTTTTGTCTCCTTCTTTCCACATACCTGGAGCCAAATGTTCAACAGTTAAGAATGGATCTTCTTCAGAATATAATCTCTTTGTGAATTCAAAAAGCGATGTTAAATCTCTATATGTGGCACCAGCAGGAGTGTCCGGATTTGATGCTAAATCAATAATTTTCTGATATGGACCAAGAGCAACAACTCTTAATAATTGTGTAGCTAAATTGTCTAATGTTGGTAATGTATTAATCAATAATTGAATTCTTGGAGGTAAATAATCAGCAGCTACTATAGGTAATGGTAAAGCTGCCATTTGAGCATTAGCTAACATTGCCAAAGGTGGTAATTGACTTGATAAAGCCTTGTACGCTTCTAATGCACTACTTGTATTTAACAATTCTGAATTTGCTGGAACTTGAATTCCATCATGCAATACGGTATCTTCTTTATCTTGATTATTTGTCTTGTCGTTTTCTTTGTCTTTGTTAGATTCCGTTGCATTTTCCAATTCGTTTGCTATCAATGCCAAATTTTCTCTTTCATCTATTTGTTCAGTACCATTATTATTGTTTGAATTAGATGTTGTTCCTTCACTATCAGCTATAACTACTTCATTGGTAATTGGTTCGACTCGCAGTCTTTTATTAGATGATTCTTCCAGTTCATCACTTACTCTTTTTCCTGCACCAGATAAAACAGGATCTATAGGTTCATCTTTTACCTGATTAGAATTGAGTGCATCTTGTATTTGACTAGTTGATAGTATTTCTATACCATCTTCATTATTACCATGATTTTCATTTACTTCTCTATCTCCTTCGACTGTAATTTCCTCTACATTTAAATGCTGTGAAACATTTTCTTCACCTATACCATCATGACTCTCTGAGGACATTATAACTACTCAATCTAATGTTATTTCTATGTGAATCTTCTTATTCATACTCAATGTTAATCTCATCTTGTTTTGTTTATATTTTTTTAAATATTTATGGGCCTATGTGCAGGATATTTAAGTTAAACCTGATATAGATTAACTTTACAATTACTTCAAAAGACTAGACTAGAAGATCATTAGTTTGTAATTATAGAAATAAGAAATACTATAACTATTGGCTAAAGATAGGCTAAAGAAGTTAAATTACTATGGGTTTTAAGTAGGACGGACAGAACTGTGTGATCCTTTCAATTACTGTGGCCCTTGTGCTATGGAAACCAAGTAGGAAAAAGGCGATTAATGCAAAATAACCTTATTTAAAAATCGCTTCAAATAGCCTCATCTACGGCTTGATAGTGCCGTTAATGGCTTCCCGTCAAATCAACATCTAAATTCACAAAGTTGAAAGAATTAGTAGTTAGCGGCCCATTCGTCTTTGAGAATAATTATTCTATAAGCGGATTTCCCGATTAGGAAATCCGTTAGCGCAACCAAAATTAGATGATGTCGAAGCAAAACTATATATTCTGGGGATGTACCAGGTTAGTTCTGAAATTTTTATAATCGTTTCTTTTGATCAGTAACTATCATCAGTAGCAAGGATGTCAATTTCTTCTACTTATTTTCCAAATGAGCCAACAGCTCCAATTATTAAAACATCTGAATTTCCAGGTGAAAAATCCAAGGCTGACATTAAGAGCTTAAATAAAGTATTTGATTCAAGATCTGCTTATTTTGTTTCTGACTATGAAAAGTCAGTTGGTAATTATTTAGTTGATTCTGATGGTAACACTTATTTAGATGTTTATGCTCAAATTGCTTCTATTCCATTGGGTTATAATAATCCAGCATTAATTGAAGTTGCAAAATCTGATAAAATGATCAGAGCAATTGTTGATAGACCAGCTCTTGGTAATTTCCCAGGTAAAGATACTGAAGAAATTATTTCCGAAATTTTGAAAATAGCTCCAAAGGGTCAAGATAAAGTTTGGTCTGGTTTATCTGGTGCTGATGCTAATGAATTGGCCTTCAAAGCTGCTTTCTTCTGGTACCAATCTAAAAAGAGAGGATATTCTACTCCTTTTTCTAATGAAGAAAATGTTTCTGTTATGGAAGGTCAAGCTCCAGGTTCTCCTGAATTAGCTATTTTATCATTCAGACGTGCTTTCCATGGTAGATTATTTGCTTCTGGTTCTACGACTAGTTCCAAACCAATTCATAAATTAGATTTACCATCTTTCAATTGGCCAAAAGCTGATTATCCATCATATAAATACCCATTAGATCAAAATGAAGAATATAATAAGGAAGAAGACAAGAGATGCTTAGCCATTGTTGATGAATTATTTAAGACTTGGAAAGTTCCTATTGCTGGTCTTTTAGTTGAACCAATTCAATCTGAAGGTGGTGATAACCATGGTTCAGCTGAGTTCTTCCAAGGTTTAAGAGATATTACCTTGAAATACGGAGCACTTTTAATTATAGATGAAGTTCAAACTGGTGTTGGTGCTACTGGTACTTTATGGGCTCATGATCATTTTAACCTTTCTCCACTTCCAGATATTGTAACTTTCTCCAAAAAATTCCAATCTGCTGGTTACTATTTCCATGATCCAGAAATTATTCCAAACCAACCATATCGTCAATTCAATACATGGTGTGGTGATCCAGCTAGAATCATTTTAGCTGGTGCTATTGGTAAGGAAGTTCTCAAGCATGACTTACCAGCTTTAAACAAGAAAGTTGGTGCTTACTTATTCGGTAAGTTAGAGGCTTTACAAAAGAAATATCCAAAATACCTTCAACAATTAAGAGGTAAAGATAGAGGTACTTTTATTGCTTGGTCTTTAGATGATGCTGCCGCAAGAAATAAATTCTTAGCTGATATGAAGACTGTAGGTGTCAACATTGGTGGATGTGCTGAAGAATCAGTTAGATTAAGACCAACCTTAGTATTCGAAGAAAAGCATGCCGATATTTTGGTTGATGCTATCGACAAAGTCTTATCTTCTTACTGATCTTTGTAGCACTTAAAAATAATATAATTTAATATGATATGTATGTAATTTAGGGCAATAAATTTTTTTCGCAGCAATATCTAGCGTGTAAAAGAGCGCCGTTCTGTCAGCGCTTTCATTCCTCTTATCATACAAGAAAGCGCCAAGTGCAGCAAAGAGAATAGTAATGCAAGCTTTTGAAGATAAAGATTTATTTCTATACTTCTTGATTGCGGCTTATCTTATTTTGAAAGATCATGGATTGTTGGTTTTAGTGCAATTCCTGCTTCTGCATGGATTCTTCTTCTTCTGTTGGTTACCATATGTATTCTTGTGTAACAGAGTAATATTACCATTCCCCTATCATTCAGTGTTCTCTCAAAGAGCTACAGATTTTGAATATGTTATAGTTGAATTTTTGAAGTATCATTTCAAATATTTAATTGAAAACAAAGTTGGATATACATTTCTTGATGGTCAAATCTTTAGAATACTTCACAAAATGAGACTGATTAGAGAGATTGGTGATGGATTAGGTGATATATCAATTGAAGATGTTCAAGACATAGAAGGAAATCATAGAGGGTTAAAGGGTCTCTTCATGTATTCAAAGAGTAGGGTTAGCAAATTTGATTATGATGTATTAATATTATACGTGCATGGAGGTTTAGGGTTTGGTATGGGTTCAGCAGATATGTATTCAGAATATTTATCCATTTTTCTAGTCAATTTGTTAGAACAGGGATTTACTAATCCTGCATTATTGGCTCCATCCTTTCCTAGCGATCGCTTAGAGAAATATCCAATTCAAATGGCAATCCTATTGAACTCTTACCATTATTTAAATACTCTAGCTAATGCAAATTGTCATATAGTTCTTATGGGGGATTCGACAGGAGCAACATTACTTTCATCATTACTCCTTCAGATTTCCAATCCTTCTCCATATATGCTTAACTATCTTCTGAACACGTATAGTTACAATGAAACTAGAGGTGGATTTTCTGCAGAAGTAGTTAAAACATTAAAGAAACCCTCTTATTGTATAATGATTTCACCAATACCAAACATTTATGGATATCACAAGGTTATTTCTAATGAAGATGACTACCTCACAGAGGATAATTTAAAGAATTGGACAAAATTCTTTGTTGATGATGTAGATGAAAGTACAAAATACTTAAGTCCCGGGCAATGCTCGGATGTTAAAACATGGCAAACAGCTTTGCCCACTCAGGGATTATTAATTACCTATGGAACAGAAGAAATAATTAGTGAAGATATTGAACAATTTATTGGCTTGCTTACCCAAACTGGATGCAAGTTAAAAGTAGATAAGCAATTGGGTCAAGTACATAATTGGCCCATAGTCAATTTTTATGGTGAAAGATTAATAGATCATCGAGAGTATAGTTTACAATTGTTTACTGGTGTATTATCACGCATGCTACTTCATAGCACCAAAAGCTTTTTTGAAGTTGGAGCTAAACCACCACTTAATATTGTACGAATAGATGACGATTATACTTAATCGGTAAAAGTTCGTATTTTTGCAGCGATTACGGAAGCGAGAACAAAAACTTTCACGGCTGATTTGACATAATTTTTCAGTTTAGATAATAATAATATAAACTTACTTATAATATTTCCGTAGAGGCACGTCTTGTGTACAAATAGTTGAAAATTTCCAGGATCAGGTAGAAGTATCCGTTCCCGTACTTAAAAACATAAAAAGGAGGTGCAATTCTCGTAGAGAAGAGACGATCTCAGACGGAAATGAGCGGAGATATAGAGACTAATAATGAAAATCGAGCTATTCATGTTCAAATAAAAGAATTTATAAAGCGTGAGTCTAATGCCTCGTTCATAGCTGGAGGAGTTGCAGGAGCTGTATCACGAACTGTGGTATCACCATTCGAAAGAGCCAAGATTCTTTTACAAGTACAAGGTCCGGGGTCAAACCATGCATATCAAGGAATGTTCCCCACAATATTCAAAATGTATAGAGAAGAAGGTTGGAGAGGTTTATTCAGAGGAAACTTATTGAACTGTGTTAGAATATTCCCTTATAGTGCAGTGCAATTTGCTGTATTTGAAAAATGCAAAGAAATCATGTTAGGACAACGGCCTCATACAACTCATAATCTTACATCTGGAGAAAGATTAATTGGAGGTTCTATTGCAGGAGTAGTCAGTGTTGCAGTGACATATCCATTAGACTTAATCAGAGCTAGAATTACTATTCAAACTGCATCTTTGTCTAAATTAGACAAGGCAAAATTATCCAAACCACCTACAGTTGTACTGACATTTAAAGAAGTAGTGAAAAATGAAGGTGGGTTTCTTGCTCTTTACAAGGGAATAGTTCCTACTTCATTGGGAGTAGCACCATATGTAGCCATTAATTTTGCATTGTATGAAAAGTGTCGTGAATATATGGAAAATTCAGACTTTAACTTTTCCAATCCAGTTTGGAAACTTTCAGCAGGAGCATTTTCTAGTTTTGTGGGAGGAGTATTGATCTATCCTCTAGATGTATTACGTAAGAGATTTCAAGTTGCCAGTATGGCAGGAGGAGAGTTAGGATTCCAGTATAATTCAGTGACTCATGCATTAATACATATGTTTAAACATGAAGGATTCTTTGGAGCATACAAAGGGTTAACAGCCAATCTTTATAAGATTGTACCATCCATGGCTGTCAGCTGGTTATGTTACGATACATTGAAGGATATGATTCATAAGTGGTAGACTTATTACAATTTGACTACTAATAATCATACGAATTATTTATTACATTACAGATTATTTATTACAATTATTTATTATATATTTATTATCACTTCAAGTATTTGAGTAATTCTTGAATATTTCATTCATTCATATATTCCTTTAACTTCCTCATTTAGACCATTTTTACTTCTAATCATATATATATTAAATCATCTATTAAGTTTAATAGTTATAATAGTTTTAACCTATAAAATATAGTTGTAGA
Organism: Scheffersomyces amazonensis; assembly: GCF_036850825.1. Lineage (NCBI taxonomy): Eukaryota > Fungi > Ascomycota > Pichiomycetes > Serinales > Debaryomycetaceae > Scheffersomyces > Scheffersomyces amazonensis. The sequence goes on along the minus strand of NW_027042741.1, from coordinate 1,429,805 downwards.
TATTCACGTGATCTCTCATAACCATATTAACCAACCAGATCAATCATAAACTATGGTCGTGTACTTTGTCCCACCCCATAGCAGGCTGACTTTTTTCAAGTAAGCTTCTGGACTAAACAGACTACCTGATGGGTGAGGAAAAAAATCTACACCGAAAGTTTATAATGATACGATTTTTCTTAACTTGTATTGTTTTGTTGTTTTAATTTACAATTGACATAGTTCATACCAATTGAGGATCATAAACAGTAGTCAGTCTAAAATGAGAGCCAGTAGAATTTTATTAAATGCCGCTAAGAAGAAGTCTTCTTCTCCAGGAGTTCCTGTTGAAATGTACCCATTATTTGCTGCTGTTGCAGTAGCCGTTAGTTCAGCTTGTTTCTTTACTTACAGACATTTTGCATATGACAAACAATTAAGACTCTGGAAGAATCCAAACTTATCTAACTTGGATCAAGTTTTAGATGAAGCTGAAACAAAGAAATAAATATGATGAAGTCCATTATTCAATTCTCCAAATTTTATCATGACCTTTATCTAATTATCACTTCGTTTTTGCATTTTAAATATTCCTAGTTCTACTTCAAATTACAATCACAATTACAATTCAAATTCAAATTCAAATTAAATTATCTGAGAGAACTCTATTAAGTTTGTTTTCATATTATTAATCCTGTTATCAATCTTTTCAATTAAGAGATTTTTATTATTTACAAAAGAACGCCCTAAAGCTTTTTGAGTTAATCAATGTTGCATATTTATCTCTATTTATATGTTTGTTGTATACTTTTATAGTTTTAAGAATTAATGATACTTTTATATTTTGTATTTCAAATTGTCTATGTACAAGATTGTCTAATTCTATTCTTCTTTAATATTAGTAAAAAATTCAGTAACTTCTGCTATTTCATCCAATTCATTCATGGCTCGATTAAATCCCTTTGCATATTCTTCAGGGAATGGTACTTCATTATCTGCATCAGCAATTAATTTGGTTGATGCATCTTTTAATTTATATCCTCTATCCTTTAATGCATTTGTAACAGTAAAAAGTTCAGTTGGTTCAGTTAAGATTCTAAATAATCTTTCTCCATTATATTCATCTTCAGAATCTTTAAAATCTTCTACATCTTCTGCTCCTATATCAATAGCTACTTCTAATACATCATCAACAGTTTCATCTTTATTTAATGGTTCAAATATGATTTCTCCTTTCTTTTGAAATAAGTATAAACATGGACTTAATGAAGCCGTGAATTTACCCATTGCATTCTTACATAACATAACAGTACGTGCCTTATTATCAGTAGTAGCATTAATAATAATAGATACACCACCTGGCCCAACAAATTCATATTGAACATCTGCCATAGATGGTCCATCATATGAAATTTCACCTGTTCCTCTCTTTATAGCATTATCAACGATTTTTCTAGTAACATTTAACTTCTTTGCCTTTTCAATTAATGTTTCTAAAGCTGCATTTCCATCAACACCACCTTGTTTAACACATGTCACAATCCTAGATGCTATAGCAGCTGCATCTTTGGATCTTTTAGCATCATTCTTAGCTTTATCATGTCTAATATTTGCCCATTTAGAATGTCCAGCCCAAACAGTACAACTGCTATGTAAGCCTCTTACTTCTCCTATCGAGATGGGTGATCTGACTCTTACTGCTAAGTTCCTGAACATGGAGTGCTTTGAACTGGAGATCATTAAATGGAAAGTCTTGGTAGGTCATAGTAGGAATTTTTCACTACACTATGTCGCATGCTCGCTGCCAAATTGAGACAATATTTACGATTCAGCTATTTATGCTAAAGAGAGAGATAGTTATGTTATGTTATGTTATGTACAGTTTTGAAGTATGTATATATGAGGTTATACCACTATAACATTATTAGATATCATCTGGTAATGTGTCTTGCAAAAGAATAGTAAATAGTGTTATAATGTATAGCTTAAGTATTGCAACTGGTATTGCGGGCAAACGTATTTGCTATATAGTTATAGTTATAGTTATAGTTATAGTTGGAGCATATACAAATTTATAACATGTAAAACAGTGAAATAAGTAAAATAGACCATTAGTATTGACATTAGGAGTAGTGTCTCATAGTAGATATTATATCTTTAACTAACTAAATTTATGGTAATAGAGCATTGATATATTAAAGCATTTTGGGTGCTATGCCACGCACGTGACTCGAGATCCTATTAAATTGGGCACCATCCAAACGAAGATTAATGAGAGCCCAACTACCGATAACGAAGAGTTCCCAATTGTATCAGTAAGTAAACAGTAGGACGGATATGAGTAGTAGTACGGAAACAATGAGCAAGCGGTCTTTGATCGCCACAATTGCCGATGAAGATTCCGTTACTGGTTTATTATTAGCAGGGGTTGGACAAGTATCTAATGAACCAGGTAAGGAGAGTAACTTCCTTACAGTAATTCCTGAAAAGACTACGGTTGAACAAATAGAAACTGCTTTTGATACTTTTACTTCCGAAAGAGATGATATAGCCATATTGTTAATTAATCAACATTTGGCTGATTTAATAAGATATAAGGTTGATAATTATACCAATGCTTTCCCTGCCATTTTAGAAATTCCATCTAAAGATCATCCTTATGATCCATCCAAGGACTCAATTTTAAAGAAAGTCAGAAGATTATTTGGTGAGTGAATTAATTATTACTTACAAGAATCAATCATATGCACATTTTATAATCATTCATTTCTTTTATCAATATCTTATCGATTAATTATTTCACTTCCATAGATATAGGCATTAACAGTTTATATATTTTAATAAAAATAAAGATAAAATACTAAAGTACACAAGAATGCATTTTGTAGAGAAATTACAGGGTTTTCTAAATTATTTATTTCTTACCTTTCTTCTTGGACTTTTTCTTTTTAGACTTTTTGGATGATGGAGTTGATGTCGAAGCAGTTCCTTCAGGTTCGGGTGTTGCTTCTACTTCTTCTTCACCATCTTCACCTTCTACTTCGGCTTCTTCGTCTTCATCTCCTTCGTCATTATTGGTGTCAGCTTTTTCTGCAAGATCACCAGTTGGTTCTTCCAAGACAGGTTCTGCATGTATTTCTTCTTTATCGGGAACTTGTGGTGGTTCATCTTGTGTAGTAGCTGGTTCTTCAACTGCATCTGTAGTTGGCTCTTCTTTTGGTTCTTCAACCACTGCTTCAACTGGTTCTGTAACTGGTTCTGTAACTGGTTCAGGAGCTGGTTCAACTGGCTCAACCACATCCTTTTCAGGGACAGGAGGAGGGATTATCTCATCTTGAACACTAGGAACTGATTCGTCACTTACATCTTTAACCTCATCATTATCTTTCACTTTTGGTAAGTCATCAACTACAGTAGGAACTACTTCTACAGTTTCTTCAATGGCAATATCTTGGAGTGGAGTACTTGGTTCAACTCTTATTTCTGGTACATCTAAGTCTTCAGATGCTTCAACCACTGGAGTACTTACGTCTTCTTGAGTTTCACTATTATTAGTTTCTGTTGTTTGTTCTTGAGGTTCTTCTTCAGGTGGAGATACAACAGCACTATCGGACTTACCCCAATAATTCTTTGCAAATATATCGGGTAATACACAATCTTTAACATAGAAATCTCTTACTCCAACAATACGTCTTTCTCTTTCACATGCTTTCAACCATTCTGGTCTAATTATTGGAATATTCATTTCACTTGCTTTAATATATTCTGGATTTTGTTTATTTTCTTTAGTACATAAGAAATGAGTTGTTTCTACTCTAACTTTTTCATGGATTGGATTAGCTCCAATATTTGTTAAAGTATCTTCAATATCTTGAGTTGTAAATTGTTGATTTGGAGATATATCACCTAAACAAACACTAATACCTGATAAATCAGTCATTTTATGAGTTGTAACTTCTATAATATTTGAAGTAAAAGTTCCAGCTGTTGTATCTAATCTTAATTGAAATTTAAATGCTTTATCTATCGGTAAACCTGATAATTTAGTAGTTTTATTAGATAATGCTTGAGGTATAGCTCCAAGTTTTTTATCATCTTTAAATAATATTAAATTCTTTAAACTTGCTGTACCTAAATCTAAAGTATCCCATTCAAGTACACAAGAAGTTTGAGTAACATTTTTAATTTTTAATACTGGAGCTTTTGGTAATTGAGATCCATATTTAGAAAGAATTTCATCTTGAATTGATTGAAATTTTATTGATTCTTCTCTTTCAGTATCTAAATCTTGATCACATTTAATCTTTACTATACTTCCGGCTTTAACTCCATTAGGTAATAAGATCGTTGGAAATTCAATTAAATGATGATCTTTGGTTAATAATAACGCCAACGACGCGTCCAACTTACCCACGGTTAATGATACTTCTACCATTATACTGTCAATTGAACTGTATACAACTAAAACAACAAAGTACTTGTATATATGGGCTATGTACTGTACACTTGTTGATAATTCTCCATGCTCATAGTTTTTGTCTGGCGGTCCCAATTAGGTAATGGGGCTCACTGGAGTCGTGCGCATGGCATAACATACAATAACATATAACATATAACATACAACATATAACATACTATAACATACAATATATAATATAATATAATATACATATACAAATACAAATACAAATACTTATGTAGTCGTGTAATTATCAGACTGGTCACATGATCATATCGTCATATCGGTATTCCCATGGCCGTAAGATCATCATTGATTTCTTCTGGTGTAGCCTTTCTTAATAAAAGTTCTTCAGTAGAAGATTTGCCTACTTCATCAGCAATAGATGAATTAATGGCAGCAGGAAATCCATGGAATTCAACTAATCCATTTAATATACCCAATTCATTGTTTATACTATTCCGATGTTCAACTAATTCTATAAGTGTTTGTTGTTTAATTGCCTTTTTAGTTAATGGAGTACTTTCACTTCCATTAATATATTCTCCTGAAGTAGAATTATTTATGGTAGTATTTAAACTATTACCTATTCCATCTTCAGTTGGATTTGGATTTATACTAGGAATAGCAGAAAATCCATAATCAGGTACAAGTTGATCAAGAAGGTTTCTTTCTTTATTGATTTTATACCATAATGAAGTAGTTTCACTAATCATATTATTTTTAGTATCCATAAGATTCTTAAGGAAATTTTGATGAATTGAAGTTCGAGTAGCTATAGTCTCTTTATCAGTACATTTTAATTTATAAGCTAAATTAGAATTAGCCAATTTTAAACTATCTTGATAGAATCCATTAACCTTATAATATATTTTTGATAATTCTGGATGTGATCCTTCTAAACATAATTGAAGTTCATGTTCTAACACATTTAATTTATCTTGATATAACTTATCTCTAAGTTCTGCAAATGAGGCCTCAATGGAAATTAATTCTTGGATAGCTAATTTCCGTTGTTCATTCAAATGTGCATCATCAAGATCTTCTTCGGCTTCCTTTTCTTCTTGTTCTTGATCATCTTCTCCTTCTCCCTTCTCTTCATCATGTTCTTCTTCGTCTTCTTCTTCTTCTTTCTTGGAATCTCCAGCTTCGTCTTCTCCTTCTCCTTCGGCGTCGGCATCTGCATCTGCATCTGCATCGACTTCTCCATTTGCATTTTCATCTCCATCAGCTTCTTCCACTTCCACTTCCACTTCCACTTCTTCTTTTGATTCTTCTTCTTCCTTGTTGACAACCTCAGGTATACCTTCATCTGTCTTATCTTCTAATTGCTGATCCACAGCAATATCTTCACCTTCTTCTTTCTCTTCTTCTTTCTCTTCTTCTTCTTCTTCTTTTTCCTGCTTAAGATCCTTATCATCGGAAATTATATCTTCCTCTTTAATGTCTTTATGTCCATTATGTCTCTTCTTATCAGAACCCTCATTATCATCAAGACTTCTCTTTTTAGAAATGGGATCTTTGTCTGAAAGTTTGTCATGATCTGATTCGATATCAGCCGCATCGGATTCACCACCTTCGGGCCATCCTGCTATCTCTTGAGTTAATTTTGATAAAACTTGTAAATCAGAAGTTCCATTGATTTTCCCATTTATTATATTATGTTTATCTTCAACTTCATCATTATCATTATCGTCATTGTTATGAGTTTCAGAAGTCGAATTTTCATCCAAAAAGTCCATTTGATCAGTTTCGGCTTCGGAGTCATCTTCGCCCAATTCACTTAACTCTGAACTTTCATAACTATCTTTATTATGTTTGGAGTTATCCTCTGATTTCTTTGTATTGGTATTTGTATCTGTATCTTCATCATCAACTTCGCGTAGTGAAAAGTCAAAAGGTGGAGGTGAATTGACTATATCACTTAAAGGAGATTCTCTATTGGTAGTGATCGTTATATTGGCATGACTATTATTGATATCATCATCTTTGTCATCTTCGACTATTTCGTTTTCATTTGTCTTCAGTTGTTCTTCTTCACCATTATTATTATTGTTGTTGTTATTGTTGTTGTTATTCTCATTACTATGCTCCACGGGTGCTATTGCTGGTGCGGTTGTTGACTTATCGGCGATAGGTAGTGCCGATACAGAAGTCGAATCCGTTTCAGTAGCCATTCTATTAGTTAGTTATGGAGGCAGTAGATAGTAGAACAAACTTATTGATCAACTTAATTACTAAAAATCTTCTTAATACTATTATTAAATGATATAAATTGATACTGAGTTAGATGGCTTACCCTTTTTGCTCACGGGACGAGATTTATTGTAAGCCTTCTAAATGTTATATAGTTACAAAAAAAATAAAATTATAGTGGGAATGGTACACGATAGAATTGAAAAGTTATATGAAGTTGTATAGTGATACTTTGAAATAGTAACAACTTTTGGTAATGAATATATGTTGAGTTTACTTATCTATAAGTAAGGCTGGGAATGTTTCCCATTGGGCTCAATTGGAAAAATGACTTTTGTTCCCGCTATTTGTGCCGAGGGGTCTGTGTACAGGACTTTTCAATTTTTTATGGACCTCATCTCCCAAATTAGGTTAATTGCAAATTATTAACTATTATTAAATCATTTATAGATTATAATTATTGATACCGGATAATATGTCTAGTTTCAGTAGTTTGTTTGGAGCAGCCGATAAGAAGGCTGGCTATGACGAAGTAGTTAGTAATTTATTTAGCAGTTCTGCTGATGGTCCAGTGTCCAGAGATCAATTGAAAAGTTCGAGAACCGTAATTGATATTCCTCAGCAAGAGGAAGAAGAAGAGGACGAAGATGACGATGAAGAAGATGAAGACGAAAATGAAGATGAAGATGAAGACGACGATAGTGAAGAAGATAGTGAAGAAGAAGAAGACGATGACGATGAAAGCAATGATGAAGAAGTAGAAGTGCCTATCAAGAAAACAAAGAAAAAGGATGCCGATGACGACTTGGAAGATAAATATTATGCTAAATTATTAAAGGATGATGCAAAAGATGAACCACAAGAAGACAAAGAATCTGAAGATGATGACGAGGAAGAAGAAGCTAAAGATACTAAAAATGTAAAGGGTAAAAAGGCTACAGCAATTGAATTAAAGGAATCCGAAATAGAGAAAGCAGAAAGAACTGTATTTGTGGGTAATTTAACTGCAGAAGTGCTTAATTCCAAACAAATTGCTAAGAAATTAAAACAATTATTTGGTCAAGTAGGTAAAATAGAATCTGTTAGATATAGATCTATTGCATTCGAAGAAAACTTACCTAGAAAGATTGCTGTTGCTAAAAAGAATTTACATAAATCAAGAGATACATTAAATGCTTATATTGTTTTTAAGGATAAAGCAGTTTCATTAAAAGCTGTTGCCAAATTTAATGCTACTGTATTTGAAAACTTTCATCTTCGTGTTGATCATATTGCTCACCCTTCTCCAAAGGACAATAAAAGAACAATCTTTGTAGGTAATTTAGATTTTGAAGAAAAGGAAGAAACATTATGGAGATATTTTAATTCTAAATTGGATAATGATGTCGAATCCGTAAGAGTTATTCGTGATTCTAAAACTAATGTTGGTAAAGGTTTTGCCTTGGTTCAATTTAAAGATACATTATCTGTTAATAAAGCATTATTTTTAAATGATAAGCCACTCATTAATGAACAAGATACCAAAAAGAAGGCAAGAAAATTACGTATATCAAGAGCTAATTCTCATGCTAAACCATCTATATTATCACCAAATCATATTGATAATGTTAAGAAATCTTATGCATCCAATAAATCAAAATTGAATAATAATTTATCTGAACAACAAAAGGTTAAAATAGGTAGAGGTAAGTCTATTTTAGGTAAAGCAGATAAATCAGCTATTGGTAAAGTTAAAAGGCAAATTGTTGAAGGTCATAGAGCTGCTAAGGGACAACCAATAGTTGGAATTAAAGGTCTCAAGACTGGAAAGGTCAAGAAACCAAGAATCAGAGATAGATCTACCCAATTTAAGAAGGAGAGAGAACAAATTAAACAAGATTTCGTTAAGAAGGATGTTAACTCGAAACCAAGAGCCAATTACAATAAAGGTAAGTCATCAAGTAGATAGGCTATTTAGCATTATGTATTGCATAACCTTGTATAATAGATTAATTATTAGCTGATTTCGGAAGTTGATAAATTGTAGATTCTTTCTCCTCTCCGTATCAATTGATATTGGAGTTATCAATTGATTACTACGGATAGACGATGAGGACGTAATTCGGAGTAATTTTCATAATCTTTATAGATAGGCACAAAGACAAGAAGTTACCACTTACAACAGATAAAATCCCCAACTCGAACAATCTGTTGTTTACAAAACTGCATACCAAAAAAATATAATACTTCACTTAAATTAAATTCCAAATACTAACTATACGGTAGAGTTAGAGAAAATTCCGATCTTTTTATAAGAAATTTCATCGGGTGGAATCTCCTCTTTTTCCCATTTCAAATTAGAATAAAGATAGCAATCAGTTAGATAACAAACTTTTCATAGAGAACCATACGGCAATGTGCAGCCGTCTGTGCCCCACGGAAAAAATGCGTAATGCACAAAGAAACTTCGGGGTCACAAAAATAAAAATGTACGGGAATTTTGCATCAAAAAGCCGATGAGAAAGGTCCGACAATTGTGTCTTAGCTAGCCAAGTATTAATTTTGATTTGAGATGATTTGCCAGGATCCTTATCTGTCCATCTTGGAAATTTGAATCAATAATAAGAATTAGGTAAAATTTTGCTTGTAACGCGGGGTCAATTTTTAGAATAGTTAAGTTTATGTAGACCATTAATTACTGCTAGATTATCTATTATACAGCCGAATAAATATATATAATGTCGAATATAACCTCTGCATGATAGTTGAAGTTTAATGATTTTATCTTTAAGGTTCTATTCTAGCCATCTGGTTATTCAATAATTCAATAGTTATTATAATAATACATCATGGAAGCAGCTGAACCAGGAACTGTAATGTTCAGTCAAGGAACTGGTTATGGGTTAATCATTGGATTAGGTGCTGCTTTTGCCTTAATGATGCTTTTTACGTCGAAATTATTAGCCAAATATTTTGGAGAAGTTCAAGATTCTGAAATGTTAATGACTGCTAAACGTAGTATATCACTGAAAGGTCTATTGGCCTCTAGTATAGTCAGTACATGGACTGTTGGTGCAACTTTATTGCTTTCCACTACTGCTGCCTATAAGAATGGTGTTGCATCTGCATATTGGTATGGTGCTGGTGCTTGTGTTCAAATGATTATTTTCTCCTGTATGGCTCTTGAAATGAAGAGAAAGGCTCCCAACTGTCATACTTATCAAGAAATTGTTGCCGTTAGATATGCACGTCATACGCATATAATTGCTTTCCTGTATTCTACAATTCAGATGGTTACTCATACTGTGAACCTTCTTATTAATGGTCTGTCAATTTTTGCAAATATTACAGGAATGAATAGAGATGCAGCTACTACTTTGTTCCCTATTGGTGTTATAATCTATACTTTAGCTGGTGGTATCAAAGCTACTTTCTTAACAGATTGGACACATACTGTGATCATCTTTGGGATCTTACTTATGTTTATGTTCAACACCTATGCTACAAGTGATATTGTTGGTTCTCCTGATAAATTATGGGACCTCTTAACAGAAACTGCTGCCAGAAGACCTATCGTAGGTAATGCTCAAGGAAGTTTGATGACTTTAAGCTCCGTTCAAGGTGGTCTTTTTGGTTTAGTTCTTTTTGGATCTGGTTGGGCTGCTTCTGTCGATTCTCAACTTCTTCAAAAAGCTATTGCTGCTGCCCCAGAACAGGTTTGTGCTTCTTATATCTTGGGTGCACTCGCTTGGTTTACGATTCCTTTTTGCTTAGCTACAACACTTGGTTTGGCCGCTGCTGGTATTGAAAGTCACCCACTGTTCCCAACTTACCCTAATTTGATGAATTCTCAACAAATAGCTGATGGATTGGTTATGCCTTATGCTGCTTATGCATTGATGGGTAAAGGTGGTGTTGGAGCTGTTTTGGTTATGATTTTTATGGCAGTTACTGCAGCCTACTCTTCAGAAACTATTGCAGCCTCTGCTTTGGTAACCCATGATATTTATAAAAGATATATTGATCCTAATGCTAGTGGTAAGAAGCTTGTCTGGGTATCACATTCTATTGTTTGTGCATTTGGGGTTGTTACTATAGCTTTGGCAATTGCGTTAGCCCATGCTGGATTTAATGTTGCATTTATCACTACAGTTGCTGGTATTATTGTTAATGTTAATGTTGTTCCTATGGCAGCTACTATCTTTTGGAGGAGAATGAGTAGTTTCGCTTACAGTGTAGGTACGATTTTATGTACCTGTATTTCACTTTCTGTTTGGTTTGGATTCACTATGTATCAATCAGGAAAGATTACTTTAATTACATTATCTACAAATGAAGCTTTAGCTGCTGGTAATACAGTGGCCGTTGGTGCACCATTAATTATTGTACCTATTTTAGTTTGGATTAAACCAGCCAATTTCGATTGGAATACTTGGAAGGAAGATATTAAACAAGATGATAATGTTGAATATGATCATGATCATGATTTAAAGGGAGTTCTCAGTCAAGATGAAAACACACAATTTGAATTGGATAAGAATGCAAAATTACATCAAACCTTACTCAGACAAAGAAAGATTGGATTTGCAACTACATTAGTATTTGTATTATTTTTCCTTCTTCTATTCCCTATTCCATTATATGCTTCGAGATATGTATTCAGTAAGACATTTTTCAGAGGTTGGATTGTGGTTATGTTTATTTGGGGTTTCTTTGGAAGTTTTACAGTAATTGTATATCCAATTTGGGAAGCCAGACGAACTTTCAAAGCATTATTTATGATTTTCCTTGGAAAGGCCCCACAAATAAGTGATGAATTGAACTATGTTAAATCTAGAGAAGATGTCGTATCAATTGAATCAATGGGAGCAAGTGATTCAATTGAATCATCGACAAGAAAGAAGGATGAGAAACTGGTTGGAATTATTACGGAGATCAAATGATCAAATGATCAAATAGTGGTTTAGTAGTACTTATGCTCTGGTAGCGAGTACGAGATATATATTCATAAATTATTTATAAATTACAATATACGATGATTAGTGTGTTAGATCACATAGTACAATATAAATAGCTCTCTTTGACGTTGTGGTTCTTATCAGGTCTATCCTGACGCATAACATCATATAATTTCATATACCAAACTATGGCTCGGTTGCATAGTCAAAATATATGCTCACTTGCACCTTATCAGTTATTGCGCATCCTCATAGATAAGCGGCTCAAAGAATTGAGGGGGGGTCTACAGGGAACTTAAACCTCCTTATAAATAGTATACTGAAACTCTAATTTATAATTGCCTCTTAATATCTTTATTTATTTATATACTTCTATATATTGTAAGGTCAATTGATACTTATTGTAGTATAACTTTGTGACATTCGTGTAAGCACACTATGGGATCAAATACATCTAAGCAGGAAAGAGTTGTTACTGCATCTGCTTCTTCTAGCCGTACTGTTAGTGACTCTGATTCAGAGTCTTTCAATGAGAAACATGATTACTCATCCAGACCTCAAGATTATTCTAAACTTTATGCCAAGTATTTAAGAAACTTGACTATTAAAGATAATGATAATGATAATGATGATGGTGATAACGGAGATACCGGTGACGATATTACTGATCCTTTTGCTGGTAATCCACTTTCAATTGGAATTATCAATAGATGGGAAAAGAACTTATTATCAAAGCCAAAGGACTTGTTGGCTCAAGCAGCTTTTGCTAAAAACTCAATTGAATCGATTATTGCCAAATCAGATGTCAAGACACTTTTGAAGGATCAATATCTCTTCAATGTCTCTGTCAAGACTATTGGTTCTCCATCATTTTATAACAATCAAAAGCTGTCTGGTAGATGTTGGATTTTTGCTTCTTCTAACGTGTTTAGAACTCATGTTATTAATAATTATAATTTATCTCCTGATAAATTTCAACTTTCTCAATCTTACTTATTCTTCTATGATAAATTAGAAAAGGCTAACTTTTTCTTAGAAACTGTATTAGAAACTCATGAAGAAGATTTAGATTCAAGATTAATTCAATATTTATTAAGTAGTCCAGTTGGTGATGGAGGTCAATGGGATATGATTGTTAATTTAGTTAACAAATATGGTTTAGTTCCTCATGAATTCTTCCCTGATAATGCTCAAGCCATTAGTTCATCTAAATTAAATTATATTTTAACTGAAAAATTACGTGAATTTGCTTTAACTTTAAGAGATTTAAAGAAGCAAGAAGCTCCTGAACTTTTCATTCGTATTGCTAAATTAGTTATGACTAATGAAGTATTTAATATTATTTCTTTAGCTTTAGGTACTCCACCAAAGGCTACTGATACTTTCACTTGGGAATTTGTTGATAAAGATGGTAACTATAAATCATTTGAAACAAATCCTATTGATTTCTATAAGAACCACGTTAAGTATGATGCTGAACAACATTTCTCATTAATTCATGATCCAAGAAATGAATTTGATAAATTATATACTGTTGATAAATTGAATAACATTTATGGAGGTAAACCAATTGAATATGTTAATACTGAAATTGATGAAATTAAGAGAGTTGCTATTAAGATGTTAAAGGATGATGAACCAATCTTTTTTGGATCAGATGTTGGTAAATTTGGTGATAGAGTTACTGGAGTTTTAGATACTACTGCTTATGATTATGATTTAGGTTTTGGTATTCAATTAGGTATTTCTAAAGCTGAAAGATTAAGAACTGGATCTTCCCAAATGACACATGCCATGGTCATTACTGGAGTTCATTTAGATCCAGTTACTGGTAAACCAATTAGATGGAAAATTGAAAACTCTTGGGGTGATGAAGTTGGTGACAAGGGTTACTTTGTTATGACTGATGAATGGTTTAACGAATATGTATTCCAAATTGTTACCAACAAGAAATATGCTAGTAAGAAGAGTACTCAAGTATGGAAATCAAAGGAATTTGTCACTTTGCCATATTATGATCCAATGGGTGCATTAGCCTAAGGATTAGGTTGTGATGTGATGTGTTGTGCTGTGTGTTATTAATTAAATCCATATTTGATATATGGTATAATTGTGAGATAAATTATATTTCAATTCTATACTTTAAATGTTTATTATTACTCTAAATAAATCTAAATCTACTTATTCCTTATTATAATTTAAGCTTGTTCTTGAAGTAAAATACCTTCAATAGAAGCAACTAAAGAAACTTCATTTGGAATTGGAGTCCAATTGAATGTAGTCTTTGCCTTTTCTACACTTGAAGGGATTGGTTTGGCAGTACCTTCTAATTCCTTAGTTGGAATATTTGCCTTTAGTTCATCACTAATATTAGATTTAGCTAAAATTTGTCCTGCTTCATATAATGAAATACTTGGACCACTATGAGCTAAGAATCTTTCACCATTAGCCTTTGGATTAGTTAATGCTTCAATATGTAATTTAGCAATATCTCTAACATCTACTAAACTTAAATATTGTTTTGGAGCTCCATCCTTAAAATATCCATCAACTAAAGTTTTAATCTTAGTTAATGAAGTAGAATTAGTTATTTGATATTTCAATGATGGACCAATAATTAAAGCTGGATTAATAACAGTTAATCCATATTTAACATTATTTTCTTTGACATAATCCCAAGCCGCCTTTTCAGCAATAGCCTTTGATTTAACATAATAAGATGAAGCATTTTCAACAATAGTCCAATCCTTTTCAGTAAAAGTTTCAGTTCTATCTTCAGGATAACCAAATCTAATGGCAGCAAAGGAAGAAGTTACTACTACATGTTTAACAGTTGGAGTTTTGGCAGCAAATTGTAAAATTCTTAAAGTTCCTTCTTTTGCTGGTTTAATTAAAGTTTCTGGATCTTCTGGTTGTTCTAATGGGAATGGAGATGCTACATGTAAAACATAAGTTACATCTTTAAAGGCTTCTAACCAATTTTCATCCAGTAATAAATCGGCTTTAATAACGGTTAATTTAGAATCAACAATTTCTTTAGTTAATTTTTCACTTGAAGAATATAATGATTTACGAAATTGTTCTTCTTTACCTAAATTTCTAATGGTAGTTTTAACAGTTTTACCTTCTTCTAATAATTGTAATACAGTAAATGATCCAACATAACCAGTACCTCCAGTTACTAAATAAATTTCTGACATTGTAATTGAATAATTGTTTTCTTTATTACTTTATTTACTTAATTGATATTGTGAGTAATAACTAACCAACAAGAAGAAGATCATCTTGACAGAGTGTAAATTTATATATACCTCCCCCCCCCCCCCCCCCCCCCTTTGACACCATTTCTTGCGGCTCGCTCGTAATTTTTTTGTGTGGAGGCTCTTTCTTCGGCGGAGTGGCTCAAGACTCCGAACGTCAAGAACGGACTTCATGTAATTGTTAATAAGGCCATTACGGTATCATATACAGTAATACTGGGTATTGGATAGTATGGTAATTCGTGTTAGAGAGAGATGATTAAGGATATATTGAGTTGAGTTAATTATTCTGATAATTGTTGGAAATTAGCAATAAATTTATAGAAATAGCAGACACAATTAAGGGATTAGCAATTATTTTAAATTAGATAGTTCAAGAATATTAGAACACAGATAGAGATAAAGCAGTAAATGAATAAGCAAATAAATATAATCCTTAAATTACGATTTTAATAACTGCTTTCACTACTTTTCTGTGATAGTTTGATACACCTCTTACATCTCATATAACATTGTATGATCGATCAAAAATATTTCTATATATGATTAACATATCTCTGATCAAATTTTAAATGAATTGAAATGAATGGGTAGACTTCAACTGGTTATTAAAAAAATAGAATAACCATAGTTGTAAATGCATTTTTATGGAAATTTTGCAACTAAAATATTGGTTAATAGTATTGCGGAATGGATCTTTAGCCTATCTGCAGTCATAGCCAAAAGACAACGAAATAAATTATATCAACGAAAGACTACTAACTAACAAGTAACCAGGCTGCAATAACTGACCAGTTACCATAAAGCACACGTATTAAAACGGAGTGGCAAACCAACAGGGATGCCAGCCGAAACAATCGACAACTCCAACGCATTGTTTCCTGCTTTGCAAGAATCTCAATTAGACAAAGTAGTCCAAGAACTTTATCAACAATATCAATTAGCTAATACCCCTAATGGATTATATAAATTAATTGATAATATTGATGAAGAAATAGAACAAATAGATAAAGAATTAAATTATTATACTAAATTAAAACAAAAACGATTTCAACAAGATATTAATAATATAGAATTAAATCGAACAACAAAACTTTCATCTGCTATAACTAATTCAAATGAATTAGTATCAATATTTCAATCAGCTAATGATTTAGGTCATTCTTTAACATTTAAAATTAAATCTTTAGATGAAGAAATTGGAAATGTTAATAAAACTCTTGAATTTGTTACTAATATTCAATTATTAAGAAATAATATTAATCAAGCAAGTTATGCTATAGAACATAAAAATTATGAATTAGCTGCTCAATGTATAAGTACTATTAATTCAAAATTATCAAAAGAATTAATCAATGGAAGATTTGCTTCTATAGTTATTCCATCAACAGATATTCCAGAATTACCAGAAGTTACCATAAATTCATGGATTGATAAATTAACTGAAATATTTAAATTAAAATTTGATGAAGCTGCAAAAGCAAGAAATGTTGAAGATTTAACAAAATATTTTCAATTATTTCCTTTAATTAATCAAGAAGAAATTGGATTAAATTGTTATTCCAAATTTATATGTCAAATTATTAATGATACTTCAAAAAATTTAATTATTTCAACTGCATCTGTACCTGCTGATGATTTAAAAGCAGGAATATTTGCTACAATAACTATGCAATTATTTGAAAATATTTCTATGATGCTTAGTCAACATGGACCATTAATTAAACGATATTATTCATCAACTTATCCAAGTGCTTTAAATTATGTAATAACTAAAATTCAACGAGAAATTGATTCTCAAATTGGTATAATTGGTGATACATTTTATGATGTAAGAAGAATAGATAAATATTTTCAAGATATTAAACTTTATAATTTCCCAGTTTTATCAAAACGTTTAAATGAATTACAAGATCAAATGCATGATTCAAATTCAAGACCTCAACTGCAACAACTGCAACATGAATTTGAATCAATTGATGGTACTTTAGAAAATAATAATGATTTAGTATCTATTGTTCAAGTAGGTGATTTAATTAATGAATTAGCTACCATATTTCATCATTGGTCATTATATTGTAAATTTATTACAATTAAATACTTTAAAACTTCTGATCAAGACGTTTTAAAATTACCGGATTTAATTATTAAATCAAATTTTACTAAAAAGATAAACAATAAGTATTTACCGGCTTTTGAAATATTATATACATTTTATTTTCGTCGATCTATTGAAAAAGCTATTACTATTGAAGAATTACCTTCATTAGATACTTATTTAGTATCCAGTACAAATTTAAATGAAGTATCTAAATCTCCTGAACAAACTCCATGTTCTTCAGTAATAGAAGATATTACCCTTATTTTACATAATACTTTAAGAAATGTAATTGATACTTCAATTCCATCGACAGTTAAGAAATTTATTAGTGAAAGTTTTAAAGTAATTCAAACAGATTTAATTAATGGATTTTTCATTAAAAATTTAAATGATAATCAACCAAGATATAATCAAACTTTATCATTAATTACTGCTCCTTCATTATTAAGTAATGGAATTACAAGTAGTACTACTGTAAGTCCAGGAACTACAAGAAGTAGTACACCAGAACCAACAGGTATGGCATTTTTAAAGGGAGCTCAAAGTGCTTTAGGTAATGTTGTTGCATCAGGAACTTCAGGAATAGTTGGAGGTTTACAAACTTCTTCAACAAATAATGTAAAATTATTAAACTTTATATTATACTTAAATACAGTAGCAATGGGTCAAGAATATTTCACAAAGATATTTAATAACTTTATTCAAAATGGAAATGTTTTAAATAATCTGTTCCCCTTTGGTAAAGATCATGAAAAGATTGAAACAATTTTAAGAAGTGATTTTTTAGATCCATTTTTATCCATTACTAATAAAATAATATCCGATAGTATAATTAATCTTTATAATCAATCTTTAAAGAATAAATTGGTTATATTAATAAATGATTTATTACCTGAATCTAATGATTCTGCCTATATTATTTATACATCAACTGATTTAAATGATACTTCAGCATTATTAAAATTTTCAACAGCATGGCAATCTTTAATTCGTCCTTATATTCAAACATGTCATAAGAGTATAATTCTTAATAAATTATTAAGATTATTAGTTGTAAATTTTGCTAATTTAATAGAAAAGAAACTTTTATCTATTCTTAAGAAATTTAAGATTAATGAATTAGGATCTATTAAATTAGAAAAGGATTTATCATATTTAATTAATGAAGTATGTAATGATAATTATCAATTAAGAGAAAAATTTGTTAGAGTGACTCAAATGGTATTATTAATTGGAATGGATGATGAAGAATATGAAGAAAGTATTCAACATATTAATCAAACCACTAATGGATCTAAGAATTCTCATAATGGTAATACCAATGATATTGGAACTACTGAACCTATAAAGAAAGAAATTCATAATGGTAGTACAATTGATGAAGAAGATGATGAAGAAGATGATGTCATTGGAATAAATTGGGTTTTAACCCCTCAAGAGAGAAAACAAATAAGGAGATATAGAGTATAGTCTTATTTATTTATAGCTACAATATATAGTTTAAAATGTAATGTATTCATAAAAGTCATTAATTAAATTCTTATTACATATGCTCTATAAACGGAATCTATATATAGTGTTTCACCTCTAAACCTAAACCTAAACCTTTTGCCTTTTAATCGATTGTTCATCATTACCACCGTCTTCTTGTTCATCTAGACTATGCTTATTGGCTGGCTTATCATCACTATCTCCAGCTCCATTCTCTATTTTAACTGAACTTTCAACTTCAGGAATATCACTATTATTAATCAACTTAACTTGATCTGGCTTTATTCTTAATTTTCCTATTATATTATCAAATCTTGGATGAGCAAACTCACAATTAGGTCCCTTAGGACAAAAACCTGTCATATATAAAGGACATATAATCTTTCTCACATGTCTTTTAGGACAATTAGGTCCTTCAGGACAAAATCCTGCCTCATAATTTGGACAAGCAGGAATTTTTGATTGAGGATCTACATGTAAATATAAACATTCAGGAGTTTGAGTACAATAACCATTCTTTGAATAAAATATACATTCTGGCATCTTTCTTAAGTTATACTCATGCAAGAATTCGCAATGATCATTCTTTTTACAAAGCCCTCTCAACCAATGTTTACACACAATTTTATTATTATACATAGATGGTACATGTTTATTTGGACAATTATTTCCATTAGGACATGAATTTGCTGGTCGTGATGGATTATAGAATTGACATACAGGTCTATCAGGATCTAAACCAAACCCAAATTCTCGTCTTAAAAACGATTCAAACTTGAATGGCTTATTTCGGGTATCAGGATGCAATATGGGATTCACACTCAACATTATATGGTTTAGTACTACAATGAATGGACTGGTTGATTAATAATTTGAATCAATTCGTTCAGAAATACTTTTTAGGTGATACTTTGTATGCAGGAATCAGATAATTCAAGGTCGTGTAGTTGCGGGCTGATCCTATCCCAAAGGGGTAATTTGCAATAATACCGTCATCGGGATGTGTGTATAGTCCTGACCATCAAATTTATAATATATTATAATATATATTATTATATATTTATATACACTTACATATACTTGTATACGTATACATCTACTGACTACATGTATAACCAATTTCTATTCTCTTAGGTACCATAAGTCAGGTACAGTTAGAAGCTCATTGATTAGTTGTCGTTTAGTTCCCATTTTTCACTTTAAACATCAGGTGATTCAACTATAACTATAACTAAACCAACCCCAATTTAGATAAAATCGTTTAGTATTTTAAGTACGAATTTTAATAATTCAAATTGCATACGAAAATATAGTGTAGAATTTCCAAAGTGTCACGTTCGCAATTTAACCAATTCAAGTTACGGGTATTTACCCTTTTGAGAAAGAGAAGCTTAATTCTCATTACCTTATTGTTAATAGGCGCATTGATATTTCGAAGAATTGTATCATCAATTTCATTAAATAATACTCAATCGATGTTTTTAGGTGCGCGACCTACAACCGCTGTTATTGGAACAGGACTTGCGGGGTTAAGTACTACATTGAACTTATTAGAAAAGGGTTATAATGTTGTATTGATTGAGAAGACTGATAAGATTGGAGGGAATTCAATTAAGGCTTCTTCAGGTATTAATGGAGTATTAACTAAATTTCAACCTCCAGGTGATTCATTTGGTTCATTTATTAGTGATACTATAGATTCTGGTAAAGGGTTATGTAATACGGAATTAGTATCTACATTAGCTGAAAATTCAAAAGTTGCTGTGGAAAAATTAACTGATAAATATGGGATTGATTTACTGAAAGTAACTCAATTAGGAGGACATTCTCATGCTAGAACTCATAGAGGAGGAGGTAAATTACCTCCAGGATTTGCTATAATATCTTCACTTCAAAAGCAATTAGAGTTACCTGAATATAACAATAGATTAACTATTATTAAGAATGCTCGATTTGATAAGTTTATCGTAGAAAATAAAGCTGTTGTCGGATTAGAATATCTCCTTCAGCTCGAAGATAATGCTCGTAAACAATTATTGGTAGATAATATTGTATTGGCTACAGGAGGTTATTCTGCTGATTTTGATCCTTCTGGATTACTTTTGAAAAATAGACCTGATGTAAAACATTTAGCTCTGACCAATGGAATTCAAACTACTGGTGATGGTCAAAAGATTGCATTAAGAGATTTAGATGCTAAATTGATTCATCTTGATAAAGTTCAAATCCATCCTACAGGATTTATTAATAGGAAAAATGTTAATGATAAGTGGAAATTCTTATGTGGAGAATTATTGAGAGGTATTGGAGGTATTCTTGTTAATCCTAATACTGGAACTCGATTTGTTAATGAATTATCTACAAGAGATGTTGTAACTGATGCTATATTTAAGAACTGTAAGATCAGTCAGGGAAATAAACTTGACCTTGAAGAAGATACTGCTGTTTCTGTTATTCTTATTAATGAACAAGATTATTCTAAGGCTGATAGTCATATTGATTTTTATAAATCTCAAGGTTTATTAAACCTTGGAAATTATGGAGATGTATTCAAACTTGTTCAAGAATTAAATCCAGTATTTAATATTCCCAAGGAAGAGTATGGAAAGTTATTCAATAATTATAATGAAGATTTTAATATGAACAAACAAGTATATTATGGATTAATTACTCCTGTTCTTCATTTCACAATGGGAGGTATTCAAATAGATGTTAATGGTAATGTGATTAATAAACTTGATCAAATTATACCTAATGTATATGCAGTAGGAGAAGTTAGTGGAGGAGTTCATGGAGCCAATAGATTAGGTGGTTCATCATTATTAGAATGTGTTGTATTTGGACAAGTTGTGGCAAATTCTATAATTAATAGTTCAAAAGCTTAAAAAGTTTAAAAATAGTTAGATTTATACATAGAATATTAATATTCTTAATTATTACGAATTTAATATATATATTATTAAATATACAAAAATTTAGAATAGGGAAAGGTTTTACTAAAAAAGTATATGAACCATAATAAGATAAACAATATTCAATATCATATTATAAACGATACATGATATTATATATGTATATGAATGATAAATTTCCAATCGAATTAATATGTTATATTGAACTGAAATCCTATTTATATGAATTATTGAATGTTTAAAATTGTATGAGTTTTAAACAAACTATTGTATTGAGTGGTTGTATTGATTGGTTGAATGAAGAATGATATGTCATAAGGTAGGTTGGTTAAGTTATTAGTTTATGATTAGTGAATTTCTTTTCTTGTTGACTATTGTTACACTTAGATGTTGGATGGGTATAACATAATTCTAACAGAAGCACCAAAGGTCTTTGGTGGTAAGTTCTTCTTGAAGTTAGCTCTGATTAAACCGTTGTTACCGTGAGTTCTAGCAACCTTACCCCAGATGACTCTAATCTTAGAACCTCTGACTTCCTTGGAAGCTCTGTAAACGTAAGCGATTCTCTTACCTAAGTAGAATTTGGCTTCTTCAGGAGTTTGAACACCTTCGATTTGAATCAAAGACACGTTTGGGTTGGTGACATTCTTGGAACGTTGGTAAGAAATGTGTTTACCTTTAACGTATACTAGAAAAAATTGTTAGTATTTTATAATTCATTTTTGATTACATAGGATGGGAGAATCGTTGGATAAAGTTTTTTTATGGATTATGAAAATCTTTTAAATCTCTTGAAATAAATGTATTTGATACTGGATTTGATGATATACAATGGTTGTTAACATTTATTAAGTTGTTGAAAAGTTTTTTCATATAATTTACTTGTAGTTGATGTATATTCGTAGTTGATGAAAATTGTTAGTTGGTTGTAAAATTTGGGTGAAAAACCTGAAATTCAACATTAACAAGTTTCTATTTAGTTTATTTTAATACCATTAAATGATATAGTTATTGAATGATTAATTTATATGATAATTCTTTTATTCCTACTCTTAAAGATTTCTTGACTTTGACTTTTGACTATCAGTCCATCATCCACTTTGACTTCGAGTCTTTACTTATTCCACACCAACTTAATCCTCTGATTGATTCCTCATCCTAATTATCGTTATATTATCTATTACATACATCTGTGAGATTCAGCCATTTTGTTTAATATGATTACTATCTATTAGTGTTAGAATGGTTATAGGAATATTAAAACAAATTTGATTTTTTAAATTTGAATAATTTTTTTTTCTCAGTCTACGTTGTTAGTGTAAAGCGGGTCTGACTAACATTTGGGAGGGAAAAATTCTCATAGTTAAGAGAAGTCACATGACTTAAGTATTGCGGCATAGAGCTAGTGCACTAGGTCCAAAAAAATGGGTGCTGGCGGGTGCTGCATACAAACCCAGGAATGGAGGTCATGTGACGAGCAAAACCCTAAGAACACACACGTGATAAGCCCTAAACGCATTTATTATTAGTAGTTTTACTGATTGATTAGATTATATGATTATGATTATGATTAGATTATACATTATATTATAGTTAATAGATTAATTTTAAAACTCATGTTATATTATATTAAACGAAAAGACAACAGTTAGTGACCTACCATATTTAAAAATAGATATAAATAAATATATACATAGATACATTGATCTAATATTTAGATTTCCGTATACGGAATAAGTCTATATCTTTATCTCGGACTCTTCCTCCCATTTCTTTAAATTAAATCTCCAATGCTTTGCTTCACCTTCATCATATTTAGAGTTCTTTAATGAACCAGATGGAGCATTATGGATTGATAAATTAGATAAACTGGCTAAACTTAAGAAAATATCAGGATTTGATTCATTATCACCTTCATTAATCCAATCTTCATAATCCTTTAAATCAAACCATCTAGTTTCCCATTTTATACCTGCATCTTTCTCTTTCTTTCTTAATTCTCTTTGATTGTTTTCAATCAATGATTTTTCTTGATGAATTAAGTCATAATCACTACTTTTAATAGCTTCACTAACTTTTAACCAAGCCTTTCTCAGTTCTAATTCATGTTGTTCTTCAATTGGCTTCACACTAAGATGAAGTGGTTCTGATGCCAATGCATCATAAAATAATTCATCTCCATTCTTAGAATGTGGGGTACTTGAACCCTTTGAAATATATGATTTATCAGACCATTGACCACTAATAGTAATTAATGCATTTTGCTTGTTAATAGTGGAAATTTGATCTTTATAAATTCTAGCTTTAAAAGTATTCTTTTTACCACTAAAATAACCTCTACCACTGTATTCAATAACTGTAATATATCCATTGGATGATTGAATATAAGAAGTACCCTCTAATTCAACAAATGGAGAAGCAGCGAGTAATCCTTCAATATGTAATGGAGGTAAAGTAATTAAATATGATTCTCCAACATCTCTATACTCTAATAAAGCATGACCATATTGTTTGACATTAATGGATGTGGTAGAAATAGTTGATCTAATTTCATTATAACCTTGTAAATAAACATTATTTGTTTTATTAGCAATGGCATAAGCAGTAACTGGTGGATGATGACTAACTTGTTCACTTAATAGTATAGTTTCTCCTAATTTTTCATCGTCAGTTTCCCACTTACCAACAAATACTTCTCCTAAAAATGGATTTAATGGTTTCTTTTCAGCTCCCATACTTTCATTTCTTGAACAATATTGTGATCTTAATGTTGCTATAAACCATTTTGTAACAGCAATTTGTCTCTTTAATGCCAATACATCAACTTCATCTTTAGTAGCATTTTCATCAGGTTTCAATTGATTAGCTGCAACTAAAAGTTCTGGATGTTCAGACCAATATTGAGAATATTCTGATAAAGAAGTTGGAGATAAGATAAATACTGGAGCAGTTAAGGATGATAAGTCTCCGTTGAATGAAACGATGGATTTAAGAAATGAAGTCCATGAACTGGATTGAGCATAAGCTGAAGTGGCCATTTGGTATAATTTACTGAGGTGAAATCGACTTCTTAATCTATCAATCTAATATAAAGACAATTAATAGTCACAGTAACTCTCAACTCTCAATTAATGGTCTCTTCGGATATAACTAAATTTATAATTCTTTCCTGTGCTTGTGACTGCCTCACTTTTTTTTTTCCCTGTCGTATCCAGACGATAAGTGCTACCAAAGTGGTTAAGTTACTAACTTTAGCAAAAATGAATACTGATAAGTATAGTAATTTATATGATAGTAAACTTATTAATTATTTAATTTATAAAAGGATAAACAACGGAATTGTCAATTTATAAAAGTAATTGTAATATTAATTATATGGTAAATAATTTTAAAGTATGATCTGTCATTTATTATACGATGACGATTACTTTGTCGCACTGTAATGAATGAAGACTTATATTTAATAAGACTGAGACAATGTCTTATATATGAATATTCTAATGGCTATAACTCGAATTGGAAGTGCAATTTATAACGACCAGATCAACCAGATCTAGGTATAGATTTTAAAATAAGACATTTACGTTGAAGAGCAAGGATTATGTTAGTTACATACGTATTGTATATAAGAGCGCTTAACAGGTATAATGTCAATTGAATAATAGCAGTAAGTTTTATAACTTTTTGTATCTTGTGGTTACAGTAAATAATGAGCTAGCTACATTTATCATTTGTTTGTGTTTTTAATATTAGCTGTATCAGGATTAGGCTTTGCTGTTGATATTTCACTTCAATGTATTAATAGCTAATGTTGAGAAAAAATATGCCTGCCGTAATACTGACTTTGCGAAGTTAAGTTTTGCAGCCATCCATCTTGTATATGTAATAGCTAGATTATCCTATTTATATAAAACAGTCATTAAGAACGATCCTAGATGTATTCTCAACTGATGCATCTCGAAGTAAGTTGATGTTGTCTAATGTAGTGCACCTCTCATTTACCTCTGTTTTCAAACTCTTTTAAGACCACAAATGAATATTATGTTTATTATCACAGCATTTTCCTTACCTTATCAACCATGGACTACTCTTTAAAATCGATCATTAATTTTGATCCTGTAAAACGTGCCTTGTTGCCCCTAATAAATGGAACACTGATTGATATATTTTTGATCCATCGTCAGAGCATCAATGAATATCGAAGGGCTCAACGCCGATTGGAAGTTTATCTCGAAACTCCTAATTATGAGGAAATACACAAGTTTTTAAAGGAAGATATGAAGAAATTACGTTTAGATGAATCAGCTATTTCAAATTATAAGCATATTTTGCCAGTTATATTGAGATTATTTAACTTCCACCTTTTAGTTCCAATGAATTTGGAATCTGTCTCAGAAAATAAATTATATGAACGGTTCAAATCTGTCATCAATGATAGTTTAAAAGAAATTAAATTGAATGGATATTTTCAATTAACTAGTCTTTTAAGTATCAAGACACCTCCACTAAAACTTGGAAAAACTTTAAAACACGCTGAATATGCTCCAGACTCAGTTAAAAGACTTAAACCAAATCTCCCGGAAATAAAATCATCCCCAAAAACTTCTTTTAGACGATCCCATCACCTTAATTCTATAATAGGCTTGTTTATTCCCAAATTTAATTCAAATTCAACTAAAGTTAACTTTGATAAATTATCCACAAAAGTAGATATGAAAGAAATTGAAGATTTTGTATATTGTTTAGATTTTCAGTTGGTTAGGCTGGATGACTTAGAAGGTTCGATCCAACATACTTTCTGGTCTAATATTTTTAATAGATTGATACGTGCGTTGAGATTAAATTATACTGATGTATGGTGTGATGCTCAACATGCTTCGGAAGAAATCATTGATTCTGGTAAACATACCAGAATAATTCCAGATTTTATGATTACAAATCTACCATTAAGTATTCCTGTTGAGTTAAAACGCAAACATTTGAAGGAATGTTATGTTAACTTCATAAATAATGAAAAGACCGATTCAAAGGCAAGGGACTTTATACATTGCTTTTCACAGTGTATTAGAGAGGCCGTATCTCTTAATAGTCATTTAGCGTTCATCTCAGATTACTTAACTACGTATTTAATTGACATTGAAAACCCTAAGGTTTCTGAGGAAACAATTATAGATAAAAATGACATTATGAGGGAGTTAGATTGCCGGATATACGATCTTTCTGATGAGTCTGAATTTTCCACTTGTACACAATTATTTATCTATTTACTTTCCTATTTCCAAACGTGTAAAGGTGGAAGTCAATTGCAATATCTAATTGAACAGCAAAATCTTAGTTCTTTATATCCAAGAATCAATTCTGAAATTATTAAATACAATACTGAAATTGAACAATTTTGCACCACTAGTCCAATCGATGAAAATCACTTACCGGGCGATACACCAACTCCACCTTCCAGCAGCGGTCTGATTATTTCCGAATTACAAAACAGGACCGAACTTAAAATAACTCAAACTAGGATTAAGACTCTTCGTAAATCAAATTTGAAGTCAACCACCACGGAAGAATTAAGAACAAAATACAGGTTCTTGGAAATATTATCTGGTAATAAACTACAAAGTCGTAATTCAATAGTATTTTTAGTTGAAGATCTAACCTCACATGATCGCAAAGTTATTAAAATTTATGACTCATTTTGGAGTTGTGAATTCCAAAGCAACCAAGATATTCTGGATTGTTATTTAGAGGCATTAAAATGCTTTAGCAAAGAAGTGTCGAGCTATGAAATTCTCAAAGGTATAGATGGTATCCCTAAATTTTATTCATCCGGTTTTTTAAACTCTAAAGTTGACAGCTATAAAGATGAATTTGACGTTGATATTGATCAATTAGCTGGTTTTTTTTTAATTTTAGAATATATTGATGGTAAACCTTTAAGTTATTATACTATTGAACAAAGACAGGCTTTTAAATCATGCTGTAAAAAGACTATAGATATGGTTCACAATTTGGGAATAGTGCATCATGACATCCATCTGGGGAATATCATGATTAAACAAAATCCTGATGGAACTTACACAGCCTATGTTATCGATTTTGGATACAGTGACCAAGCTAATAAGAGAAAGGGAAGGATAAGTATAACATCTCATAAATCTCATAAGAGATACAATGATACAATTAAATGTGACAATGATGACTACCTCCGATGTTTCAGAGAGAATCTGGAAACCTCTGGAATTAGAAAAAGGTCCTTTACCAGCATGTCATCGGCCAGGTGAACTTTTTAAATGATTTGGATATTTATTTTATGTCAACTTCTATAATTTTATATATATATGCCTCTTATTCAATTCAACAGCAATGTAGCTTATAACCAACGAATATAAAATCAATATACCAAATGAGATGTAAGTGTTAGTCTCTAAAGTATTGATTGTCATATTAATGAAACCAGTAAGTAAATTGGAAATTAAAAATAAGAGTAATCCGTTATTATTAGTAGATTCCAATAAATAACTTGTAGATGTAATTCTTGGAAATAACCTTTCAATAACATTATAACCTAATAATAAACTTGCATTATATGCTACTACCCATAATACATAGTTGAAATTAGCTAAACGTCTTGATATTGCAGTAGTATAGAAAACATTGATGAAATATGTTGATGCTAATTGATAAAATATTGAGAAAATAATCAACGCAGTAGTAGTATCTACTGTAGTCCATGATTTTTGATGTTGCTTTATTGGTTTAGTACGAGATGGATATAATAAATTTCCTACTGTCTTATATCCTGTTAATATTGATGGACCGAATGATTGTCCAAACACAAAGATACTAAAGTAACCTATGAATGAAAATATACCTTCCTTATTCATGGTTATAATATTATTTAATCTATTTTCAGAAGTTAAGATATAATGTAAAAGATTTGTATTTTGAAGTATGACTTCATAGGTTCCTGCAATAACAAAGGCTACTATTGCTCGAGGGAATAAATTAAGTATAGGATCAAGAATTCCTAATAAAATAGGAAGGAATCCTAAAGTAATAAAAAAATTCCAATGTATACCATACTCAGATACATGTTCTTGATATTCTAACAGTTTAACACTAACTAGACGGGCAATACCAAGAAAAAGAATTGGAATTGATTTTATAATACTTCGTTTAACTATGGATAAATAAGAATTCCATGAAAATTTATAAGATTCTTGTTTCATTAGTGATCTAGAATTAACTAACCCCATTGAAAATACAAATGATCCAACTCCTAAATCCATAAGTGAAGTTCCCCATGTTTCAACTTTGGCAAATCTTCGAGGAAATATATTAAAATCAACAGCCAATATAGCTAAATTGGTGATAATAAGCATATGAGCTCTATAAGCAGTTATGAATGCCTTTTTAGGTAAGAGATCTAATTGTTTGTCATTATTATTAGTAGTAGTACTATTACTATTACTATTACTATTACTATTTGAATGCTTTTGCTTTGATTTAGTTGATGATGATTGATGTTGCGAAATACTCGAGATTATATAAGCTAAGATACCAGGAGTTATAATTAATGTATGAAGGTAAGTTATATTACTACTATATATAGTAATTGATGCAAGGATAGTTAAACAACTTAATACATAATCATTTAAAAATGTTATTGATACTTGAGATGTTACTGAACTTTTAATTAAATATAATGAAAGGTATGAAGTTAAGGCTACAGTAGTTACTGCATAGATTTCTCCAATAGTACCACCGGTAAGATCAGACACAAATAATTCTTTCTGTTCTTTAAGTGTTGCCATTTTTAGACTATCCACTATAAAATCTACTATCTACTTATGATATAAGCCAGACAATTCCCAACACTTTATAAATTTCTTTTAATTTTCAATTGTTGGTTTAATGTAAATAACTAATAATTAGCACGTAGCAGTTGGTGGGTCCAATGTCGCGGTGACGACGCAACAATAAATAGTGTAAGTTAGTGTCTGTCTCTTCCCGACATTTTACTGATCTCGTGACTGAATGGGGAAAAAAAAATTAAAATTATATAAGGTGAACATAGGGAAAATAAACAGGTGAAATAGGGTAAAGGTTTAATAGGAATATTACTTAAGCCATATAAACCAGGGTTTAACTAGTGTAGAATTAAGTCGCATAGTGCTACCATATACGTGCGGAACTCAGAAGTTAAGTAGCATAAAGTTTTTATGTGAAATCCGATCATCTTCAACAGATCATATCAAATATCCGAATAATTAATTCTCACTAACTATACAAAAAGTTTATTATATAATGGCTGACGGCATGCAGCCTTCAAACACCACAGATAGTGATTACTATCTATCTCCTGCAACACCTGAAGCAGCATCTATTGATAGTAGTAACGATCATATTGTTATAAATGATGAAGAAGACGATAAATCTACCACCCTTACCCCCCACCAGGATAAATTAAAGAAGCAACATCAACATCAACATCAACAATTCCAACATCCTCCAGTGACACCACCAGCTCATAAGTCATCATCATTATCTACTCGTTCCAACAATCAAGCATCATCATCATCATCGTCATTACCTCCCTTGAGTAATTACGCGTTCCTGCCTCCTAAATCTCCACTATTATCTTCCAGTGATTCTATGATGGATATAACTCCATTCAGTTCTAATAATGACGAATCATTAGATGATTTCGTAGTATATTCTGATTCTGATGGAGCATCTCAAAGTTCATTAGAATTAAGAAATCCAAATTCTGATCACCATAGTGCTGGTCACCTTGATAGTGATGATAAAAAGAAAATTAAACGAAGTCTTTCCAAGCGTTTACCGACAACACCAGGAAAATCAAATTTATTAACTACACCTAAGCGTAGTAAATCTCCAAGAAGAAAAAACTCTGGATCTTCACCAGCTGGTACTGATACTGAAGAATCTGCAACTAATACCCCTAAACCTAAGAAAAGAATACGAAGAAGATCAAATAGATCTGAACCTGGTAGTGAATATGTTGGAACTGGATATACTCTGACTCCTGCTACAGGGAAAATCTTTCGTAATTTACTTATTCTTGAAGAAAGTCTTCGAGAACAAGTACGTCAACAACGAGCATTAAGACGAAAATATCTTACATTTTTAGCAGTATTATGTTCATTAATTGCTTCAATAACTCATCATTTATTTATTATTGATCCTTCTAAATCATCAGTTGGGACTACAAGAGTCATATTACAATTTACATTATTAGCATTAATAGTTACATTAATGTTATATCATTTATCAGGAGAATATCAAAAGACTATTGTATTACCTAGAAAATTTTTATCATCAACAAATAAGGGACTTAGACAATTAAATGTAAGATTAGTTAAAATTAATACTCCATTAACAGATAAAATTATTGATTTAATTAGAGAAATGTCATTATTTTTAGTAAGTTTGATATTAAATTTCTTTCATAAAATTTCTAGTAAATCAATTCATAATAAGAATTCAAAAATTGAAGTATTTCTTGTATCTTGTCAACTGCAATGTCAACCAAGAATTGGAGTTACTGATGTTAAATTAGTATTAAATGCAAGAGTATTTAATCTTGATGTTAGAGAAGGTTGGGAAGTTTATCGTAGTGAATTTTGGGTTCATGAAGGAGTAAGAAGAAGAAATCAAATGATGAGTTTTGTTACTAATGATGGACCTAATGAATCAGGAACAAATTCTGATGATTTAGATAAGGGTAAATTATTAAAGAAAGATAAAAAGGAAAGAAGAGATCGTAGAAAATCTAGTATAACATCATCACAAAATACTTCATCAAATAATCCTACTTCAATTCCAACAACTCCAACAATTAGTCGATTAAGTGAACAAAATCTTCAAAAGTTAATGGGCGGAGCTACCATCTTGCATACTCATCAAAGTAGAAGTAGTAGCCCCTTACGAGATGGAAGTTTTAGACCTGAATCAGGTAGTGAAGTTGATATTTAATATTTAATATTTAAAAGTGTAAAGTGTAAAGTGTAAAGTGTAAAGTGTAATTTTTTTATAGTGTAATATATGTGTGGTATAACCTGTAAATTAGCAGATCAGAAAGAGAACCTGTAAAACTCCCACTATTTTTTTTTGCACTATCTAATTTTTTTTTTCTGGAGCAGAGATGAGTACAGTAATAAAAAAATATATTGCAGTATATATTGCTAAGTATTGGTAAAGCTCCGTTTATAGACAGTACTATATAGAAGATCTATGTCACAAGTTAAGAAGGTGGGAAAGCCACAGACATCCCGAAAGGGGAAGAAAGCTTGGAGAAAGAATATTGATATTGAAGATGTTGAAAGTGGATTAGAACAAGCTCGTGAAGAAGAAATAATAATTGGGAAGAAGAAGACTAATAAGAGTCAAGACAGTAATGAAGAAGAAGTTGATTTTATTATTGATGATAAACCTTCCGTATCAATTATTAATAAGGCACAAGTTAAAAAATTGAAATCTACCGAAATTTTAACTAATAAGTCTAAAGTTCCAGCATTAATTAGTAAAAATAAGAAACAAGATAAAAAGAATAATACTATACAGGGAGTTAAAAGAACAGAATTATTAAGATTAATTAAATTAAATGGTGGGAAATATAAGGAAGAATCTAAGATTCTTAATAGAATTGAAAAAGATGGATTAATTAATGTTGAAAATAGAGATATTTGGGGATCAGAAGAAGTACAAGTTACTCCAGTATCAAATTTCTCATCTACCGCAGAAGTTACTCAAGCTAAAGTTGTACCAAAGACATTGAAATATCAACCAGTTAAAATTATTGAAAATGATTTAAGTAATAAAATAATTGATGCTGGTAAATCATATAATCCTTCATTAGAGTCTTGGAAGGAATTAATTAATAAGGAATATTCAGTAGAATATAAACGAGAATTAGCTAGACAAGAAATTCAAGATTATCAAGAAAAGATAAAGGATTTAATAAATACTTTGGATGATGTTGAATCTGATAGTGATGATGATGATGATGAAAAAGATGAAAAAGATGTAAAAGATGATAATGAACATATTAGTACTAATGATGAAAATTATAAATTATCTATCAATAAACCTACCCAAATTAAGATTAAGACTAAAACCAAGAGAAATAAAGAAGCTAGACATAAACAAAGAGTTAAATTAGAACAAGAATTAAAAGATTTAAAGAAACAAGTTCAAGATTTACATAAATTAGATGAATTACTTGAGAAACAACAAGTTCAAGAACTTGAAGCTCAAGCTGAAGCTGAAAAGAAATCAGGAAAGAAATCTACTAGTGTAAGAAAGGGTAAATTATTTAAATATAATGCGGTTCTGACCCCATTAGAAGTTAAATTATCTGATGAATTAACTTCTAATTTAAAGAATTTAAAACCTGAAGGTAACTTATTCTACGATCAAATGTTAAGTTTACAATCAACTGGTAAGATTGAAACTAGAATTCCAGTTTCTAAAAGGAGAAAGTACACTCCTAAAGTTACTGAAAAATGGACTTATAAAGATTTTAAATAAGTATATATATACATACTTAAAGATTTGCATTACTTGTACAATAGACAGACTTCTTTTAAATTTTAAATTTTAAATTTTAAACTTATTTTGAATGTTCGTATAATAATAATGATAAGACGTAATATACAAAAGGTCGTATATAATATATAAAAAAATGGAAATGTTAATGATATAAAATATAAATATGCAAGACATGACATGACATATAGTCATAAAATGAAGTGATTCTTTGACCACGAGAATCTAATTAGAATATGAATATATGATAGTGATAATTAATTCCTTATGTTTATGAAAAGTCCCAATTACCAGTAACATAACCTCTATACAATCTTTCTCTAAATGTGAAGAATTGATCTCTGTATGGAGTATAATATCTTTGTAAAACAGGTGTGGCTGTCTTGAAATGATCTGGAGCTATAGGATCACTTGTCTGTCCTCGAGGTACACCAGTTAATAAGAAATCTCTCTTCATCATTCTTTCATCCCATTCATCCAAGTCATATCTATCATTCTTCCATCCATTATCCCAGTATCTAATGAACCCAACACCATGACCAGCTAATCCGAAGAAAGCAGTCATAATGGCGTAGGGTAATAACCCTTCAAATGGCACAGGCATTATTAACTCTTTGGTATGTGTGTTAAGATTTCAACTATCAATACTTAACTGTGTCGGTAGATATTGAGATTATTTTTTTTTTACGTTTGGCAGGTCTCATTTTTTTTTTGGTTGTGATTGGATGGGAGCAAAAGTCACGTGCACGAGCCTATAGTAAAGAAAGAGTAAACAGTAAAGAGTGAAGAATAGTCACTTAGTTATTATACGAATGATTTTTATTAATGATTAAATGGATAAATAATAAATAATAATAAATAATAATAAATAATAATAAATAATAATAAATAATAATAAATAAATAATGTAATGTATTGTAATGTAATAACAAACAATTACCTATCGCCATACTCGTCTAATAAATGCCTCCATATCAAGATCAATCTCTTGATACTTAGTAATCCAAGGATGTTTTAACATTTGTGTAGGACTAGGTCTTTCATTGACATTTACTCTTAAACATAAACTTATAAAATCTTTAAACGCATCAGACCACAGAATAACTCCTTCAATATCCTTTAATTGAGGTGATGGTAAACTATCATAATTCGCTACATATGCTTCAGTTTCTGGTACAGGATGTTCTCCCATAGCAGCTTCAAGAATTGTAATACCAACTGACCAAGTTTCACAATTAACTCCATACCTTTGACCCGATAATCTTTCTGGTGCCATATAATTTCTTGTACCAACAAAAGTTGAAGCTAAAGTTCCATCTAAATCTCGACTTATACCTAAATCACATAATTTTATTTGACCTTTGGAATTAAATAATATATTAGATGGTTTAATATCTCGATGTAAAATTCTTTGAGCATTTAAATATTGTAAACCCATTAAAATACTTCTGGCAATTTCACTTAAAACTCTTTCATTTAAAAATGATTCTAATGATTTAACTTTATTATAAACATCATGTAATGATCTTGAATCCATATATTCCATAGCAATACATATATTACCTTCATAACGAAAGGCTCCATAATATTTAACAATATATGGTGAATCACATCGTTCATTTATACTTAATTCAGTTAATTCAATTTTATTAGGTCCCGGTGGTAATGTCTTTATAGCAAATATTTTTGATGCAAGATTTGAATTAGTTGGCCTTATTTCACATTTTGATACCCAACCTCCAGCTCCTGATCCTAAATTCCCTGCATCTATAATTTCTTTATTTTGAGCTAAAGTTTCTAATCCTGAAGATCCTAATGCTTCAAGCGGAAGATCTCGAGGATTTGTATATAATTTTTCATCGGGAGGTCTTCTATCTCTTCTAGGATTTATCTGAGGAGGTTGAGGCTGAGGTTGAGGTTGTAGTTGAGTTTGTAGTTGTAGCAGAGGTAATTTCCTTTGAGGTTGTGAATCATAATCATAATCATTAGATTGAGGTTGAGGTTGAGGTTGAGGTTGTATATGAGTTTGAGTTTCTGCAGTTTGCGGGATTTGAATCCTCAAGTTTTGGGGTCGTCCTCCTCGAACTGGGATATTAAACATGATTGGTCTATTGATTATATGATGTGATTTTGCATGTATACGATCAACAGTAAGACAACTAAAAAAACAAAATTTATGACAATTAGTATTGGTGAATAAGTATTATGGTTTGGTTTACGGGATTTGTCTCACACACAGACTGGTATGTAAACAAAGTGTATGAATCAATACTTAGTTAATATATTCAATTGGTGATGAAATGCACGTGTCCAATGATGGAAGTATATTACAGTACAGTAATAATCTATCAGAATATATATTATGATCTGGCCGGCCAGTGTTGTATGGGTATCAGTACAATAGAATTGGGATATTGAAGACAAGTCTTGGGAGTGTAAATTCACATTGTGAAAATTGGCATTTTTTCACCGCTTCCTGTTGCCGCATTGGGATGCAGTATGGGATCTGATTACGTCAGTATTGCTATAGTATATAAGTGTATAATGTATATAAGGTATTAAGGTTATTTTGTATATAGCATATAGTATATAGTATATAGCATATATGGTATATAGTATACAGCATAGTATATATCCTACACATCTACTTCTTCTTGGTAACTTTCTTGGGCTTCGCCTTGGCCCTGGGTTTAACTTCTTTAATCAACTTATCCTTCTTAGCATCTATCTTATCTCCATCTTGTGATTCACCTTCTTCATCTTCATCTTTTGCAGCTGTATCATCTTCAATAACATCTTCATAATCAACCTTTTGTTTTCGAACTCCACCATTTCCAACAGAATTACCAGTTTTATATATGGCAATAGGATGAGTAGCAGCATTATATTTTCTTGTAAATGTTGATTTAACTTTAGTAGGAATCTTTTTTAAAATAATTTCTGATTTATCTGTTCCAACTCCAAAATCAATTATATAATCCCAATCTTCTTTGGTTAAGTAATAATAATCCATAATTTTAATTACTTCATCTATTCCTTCTTCTTGATGGTCAATTAATGGAATAGTTAATTTTTTAATTAATAATGATAAATAATCTAATCTTAATTCCTTTTTATCAGTTGAAGTTCTTAATCTTGTATGATATTGAATATCTTGTAATAATCTTTGATACTTCAGAGTCTTGGAATTTTGACCTAACCATGAAGAAAAATTCATTCTTTGAGTTACATTTCCTGCAACTTCCAGTGAAGGTTTAACTGAAGACATAACTCCATGAAATGGTAATAAACTCCATTGTTGTTCACTTGATCTAATTAAAGAATTTACTTGATCAGATAATGAAATATCATCGGCTGCAATAGCAACTCGTTCAAGATGTTGTAATGATGTATTAGTACCTAAAGGTCTAGTAGATAAATAATTTTCTTGAATCATTAATGGAGTAAAATCAATATCATTAAAATATAAATCAATTTTATCATTTAATGAATGTTTGGAATTCTCTAAATATATTTGTCCATTTAATAATCTACTGGCAATATCAAATGGTTTTAATATGGTTTGTTTCTTCCAACTTATTGAAACATCTTTAGCAGTTTCTGATCCAATTGATTTTTGAGTTTTAGATACGGTAGATAATAAATTAATCATTTGTCTAATATCATTACTAGTTGCTTGAACTAATTGTCCAATAATAGTTGGATCTAATTTAATATTTTCTCGATGAGCAATTGTCATTAATCGAGATTTAACTTCCATTTCAGAAGGTCTTCTAAATGGTAAATCATAAGTTACTCGATCAAATACTCTCATTTTTGGTAATGATCTATCATTACAAATTAAAATTATTGGCATTTTAGTAATTCTACAAAACGCTGATAAAGCTCCGGCTCCTCCATTATCACCACTTGACATACCATCAACTTCATCCATTATAAGACAAAATTTTTTATCATTTTCACCATGTTCACTATGATGACCTTCATCTTTTGATTTAAAAAATCCAACTACTGAAGTATTATTTAATGCTTCCTTTAAATTTGAATTTAATAAACTTTTAGATCTTACATCAGATGCATTTTTCTCTAATATATCAAATCCAAGAGATTTAGCAATTATATGAGCAGTACTGGTTTTACCAATTCCTGGAGCTCCACTAATTATACATGCTCGGAAAATTCCTGAACCATCAGGACCAGGATTTTTAAAATTATGCTTTGAATTATTAAACCAATTTTGTAACCAATTCTTTAATTTTTGAATTTGACCTTTATTACCACATAATTGACTAATATTGGTAGGAGCATATTTAACGGTCCATAATTTTTCTTCATCAGGAATTTCTCTAATTGGTTCTCTTGGTAATCGATTAGATGTTGAAGCTTGTTTTGTTAATTTCTCTTGTTGTAACTTTAATTCTTGTTGTCTAATTAATTTTCTTTCAAGTTCAGCATCTTCTTCCGCTTTAATTTGTTCCATTAGTTTCCGTTCTTCTTCTTCACGTTTTAATTTAGCTTTAAATGCTGCTTCACTATCACCACCTTCTGCTGGCATTTCAGTTAATAATTTTACAAATCCATCTTGATCAATGGCTTTGATTTTAAATTGTTTAATTTTTTTAACTTTAGATGGTCCAGCTTCATCACCAATTACTACTAAACTTGTTTTACTTGAAATCGATTTAGTTACTTTAGCTCCATACTTTTTGGCAAGATTTTCGGCTGTATCACGATCTAAACTTGGTAATACTCCAGTAAATACAATAGTTAATCCTGATAAACAATTTTCTTGAGCATTTGGAATAATTGGTGGTTCATTACCTCCAGTAGATGAAGTTGCCTTTGCATGAGCAAAGAAATTAAATTTCTTATCTTCGACATCTTCTGGTAAATGAGCATCTGGTATAGTAGCTAGAATATCGGCGGCTGATAAACCTCCTGAAGGTTTATATGAAGCTGGTGGAGTTTTCTCTTTCTTAGGGCTTGCTTTCTTAGGGCTTGTTTTGTTAGGAGTTACCTTAGGTACTGGTACTGGTTCTGGTACTGATACTGGTTCTGGCTGTTTAGTTACTGTCTTTCTAGGAGTAGCTGGCTTTCTAGCCGTCTTGGCTGCAGCCTCTATGATTTCAAGATCATCATCATCAAAGTCATCATCCATAAATTCATCATCATAATCATTATCTTCTGAATCTAGACTTATCAGTTTGGGTTTAGACTTAGACTTATTAGGTGATTTACTGGGAAAATACTTACTGGAAACTTTTGCTTCTTCTCCTTCTACTTCCTTTCTTTTCTTACTGACTGGCTCTTCTATATCGTCATCGATATCAATCACTTCCACTGGCTTCTTTCTCTTAGACTAGACGTGTTTTGTGTTAGTACTATTACTATTACTATTACTATAAGGATTAGACTTCCTATTTGGGCCATTGTATGAGTCTATACTTACCAGAGGTGTCTTCTTGTTAGCAGAGGCTTTATTGAAGAATTCGTCGATTCTCACCATAGTCAATTACTGAGTGGTTCGTATACAATTGCTTATACCGGTGTGAGTTGCCATACTAAGGGTTACTGAAAATTTTCAGACATTTGAATTGATCTGTACACGCGTAGTGTCTTAGTGCGCATACACACTCTCTCTCCCTCTCTCTATATATGCTACTACATATGCTACTACATTATATTATACTACATTATATTCTACTAGCTCCGGGTAAGGGTATTGTGTACTGTGTATTGTGTATTAGAGTTCTATGGAGAATGAAGTGATCTCCAACACTATATACATATAGTAAAATGCAAAGGTTTCTTTTGTTTTGTTCTTTTGTTTTGTTCTTTTGTTCTTGTTCTTTTGTTTGTTCGTTGAGTTGACTCAACCACTGGATTCCTTCTCAAGATACTCAGTCCACAACGATACAAAGCTTTGTTGCTTCGTAGCAGATCCATTGGCCGATTGAGTATTATTATTATTATTAGTTGGCTGAGTATGACTAAGACCTCCTGTAATTCGTTGAGATTCATTCCATTCTAAAAGTGCACTAATTAATTGTAAAGCTTCAAATTTCTTAGTATCACCTCTAGGGAATGATAAGAAACTTAATAAAATATTTGATATTAATTCTTTATCTATAACATTTTTATTTGATGCATCTTGAAGATTTATCATAGCCAAAGATTTTTTAAGATGTTCATTAAGAATTATTGCTTCATGTCTTAATTTCCCAATTAATAATTGTTTACTATTAATTTCCGATTTTAATGATTCTATAGATTTATTTTCTTCTTGTAATAAATTAATCTTTTCATCATGTAATTGTATATCATGTTTTAAAGATTCTATTGTAATATTAAGTTCTTCATTTATATTAATTAATTTATTAATTTCTTGTTTATTATCATTAATTTGTTGATCTTTTGATATTATTATACTTTCTAAATTAGATATCTTATTATTTAAATTAATAATATCAACTTCTCTTAATTGATTAATATCTTCTAATAATCCATCAATCTTAATTAAATTATTCTTATTTTCTAAAGTTAATTCTTGTCTAACTAATTCAAATTCATTAATTTGTAATTTTAAATCATTATTCTTTTTAATCAATTTAGAATTGGAATTTTCTAAATTATATTTTTCATCTTGTAAATCATCTAATTGACTTTGATATTCTTTTCGAATAGAATTTAAATTACTTGATAATTTATCACATTCATTATTTAATTCAATATTTTGTTCTTCAAGTATAGTTATTTTCTTATTCTCTTTGGTTAATCTTTCTATGGTTTCTTGTGACTCTTGTAATGCTTGTTCTGATTGTTTTACTTTATTAAATATACTCTTAACTGATGATAATTTATTTAATAAATTCTCATAATTATCTTGAATATGGGCCTTTTCCTGTTCTGATTGGTTAAGCTTCGATTCTAAGTCCGTTATTTTAGACTTTAACTCATTTTCATTTTCATTTTCATGGGAATGTGATTGATTATTATTAGTTCCATTAGAAGATTCTTCCAATTGCTTAGATTTGGCATCTAGTTGTATTGTCAATTGTGAGATTTGATCCCTTAGTTGCTGTATTTCTTCATTACCATTTTTCACTGAGGACCCATTGGATTTTATAGGCTCTTCGTGTGCCTCTTCATCTTGTGGTATACTTTGAATTTCTTTTTCCTTCTGATCCTCTTCTCCTTCTGCTTCTCCTCCTTCTTCTACTTCTACTACATCGTTCGACGTGCTATGGGTATCCGCTATCGTTTCAGTATCGTCAATGAGATCTGAACTAGCGGTGGAATCTACGGACTTTGCCGGCTCCGCAGAAGCCTTGGGCTTATTTACAGATTGCTTCTTCTTATTCTTCGCCATATCTCTTTACCTTAAGATCATTCGAGTATCTTCAATATGTGCTTTCAATCGCAAGTCTACTATTATTATCACTATTAACAGCGCAGTTTAAGTTTTTTTCTTTCGACCTCCAATTTTAGAATATATAAACAGACGTCACGTGAAAATCTCCAAACCATCTTTACTGTAACTTTATAGATAGTAATATTCAGGTTAAACCATTTGAATAAATGAGTAATGCTTTAGTTAGGTTATTACTTACTAAGTTAATAATTTGTTTGACTTAATTCATAGTTCATTTCATTTTTCTTTTTCTTTTAATTGTGTATATGTGGATATTTCACTTTTAGCTAAGACTTATGCTAAATTTAATTAAACATGTCTTCGAATACACTTACCCATAATAATTAAATAATTAAATAATATAATCTTATAAATATATAAATATATATCTTGGAAATATAAGGGAAGCCACACAACACAGAATTATGACTTACCAATGGTGTCATTAACTAGTACCAACAAGACGAGCAAGTTTGTTCACTAATTACAACAGGGTCAAAAGATCTCTCATTCCTCAGACAAATTTTAGTTCCACAATAAGAAAAAACTCTTGGCTTTCACTTTAATTTGAATTGACATGTTAATATAAGCAGAACTTAAAACAAGAATGCATATATTCTTCCGTGAATCTGTGGATATGGCCGGAGGCGGAAGGAAATTAATCAGAAGTATATTCTCTCTTTATTCTACATACTATACTATTTGAAATCCTTCATAATTTACTACTAATTTACCACCAACTAAAATCTATTATACTGCGACTGAATAACAACGTACTCATCTACATTTGCCGTATTGGGGTGTCCTAAATAAGCATTTACAAATTCAAAAAATTTGCGTGTAACTTATTTCTAAGCGGCGGAAAAGAGTGGCTTTGAAGCGCAATAGGGCAAAGTGCAACCAATATAATTAACAAAATAATAATTTAATTAATTACCTATTGGCCAATATTAACTTCCCAATATAATACGCTGAAACGTTCAGAAGAAAATCTTATTATTTTGATTTCAATTTGCAACCACACTTGCGATAACGGGGCCCCTCTTTAAATGCCGTTATAGCGAATTTTTAATATAATTGTGGCAGCTATTGATAACCAAACTCTAACTTACTATGCATTCTTAATTTTTTTTTCTTGTCCTATTGATTATGTTAGGGCCAAATAATAGTGTAGAAAGATTGGAAAGGCTGTAAGAGAATGGATATAAATAATCTTATAGTTCTCGTAGAAATGTAGTCAGCTTTTAATTGAACCTGAAAGGCATATCAAGCTTTAACTTGCCTATTGCTATCATTATGAGTAATATCCTTAAAAAAATATTTCATCCAATTATTGGTATTGATGAAGATCAAGAAAAGATTTTAGTAGAAAACCAGACCGATACCGATGATGAAGCTCAAAATTCTATTGGTGCTCCAGTTGAAACTACCAATCCTTTGGGTTATAATTTAGATTATGTATCTGCTTTCTATATGGTTATCCAAGGTATCATAGGTACTGGTATATTTTTAACTCCAGCAAGTGTACTCAAATCAATTGGATCAGTTGGTGCCAGTTACGTTCTTTGGGTTGCTGGTTTTTTTATTGCAATCTTTGAAATATTTGTTTATATTGAATTCACAACTTATTTTAGAAAAAGATCTGGTGGTGATGTTGCATACTTAGAACAAGCTTATCCTAAACCAGATTTTTTGATCCCTACTACTTATGCTGCTGTTTCAGTCATCTTATCATTTTCGGTAAGTTCCGCCATTGCATTTGGTACATATATTTTAAATGCTGCAGGTACTGAATCTACTACTTGGAAGCAAAGAGGTGTTGGAGTTGCCATTTTAACTTTTACAGCTATCCTTACTGCAGTCCACTCCAAGCTAAGTTTAAAACTTGCTAATATTTTAGGATTTGTCAAGATGGTTTCCATCGTATTTATTATAATAACCGGATTCGTTGTTTTAGGTGGTGGTACTAGAGTCAAAGATCCACACTCAGTTTTCAAAAATGCCTGGGAGGGATCTACTAGTGATGGTAATGCTATTGCTAATGCTATTATCAAAGTTTCATTTTCTTATGGTGGAACTCAATATGTATTTGGATTAGTAGGTGAATCTAACCCAAAGAAGACCAAGAATTTATTCAGATTCTTCATTCCAGGAGTTGTTGTGTTGGTTTTCATAATCTATATCTTGTTAATTACCACATTCTATGCAGGTGGTGGTTCAGTAAAGGAGCTTAAAGCTTCTGGAAACTTGGTTGCTGCATTATTCTTTAAAAATGTATTTGGAACTAGTGCAGGTACAAAGGCTTTGAATGTATTTGTTGCATTATCTGCATTTGGTCATTTATTAGCTGTGTTTGTTGGCCATTCAAGAGCTTTAAGAGAATGTGGTAGACAAGGAGTTTTACCTTTCTCTAAATATTGGACTTCTACTAAACCATTTGGTACACCAGTTTTGGCCGTTTTTATTACTTGGATAATTAACTTGATCGTGTTATTAGCTCCACCAGCTGGTGATGCTTATAATTTTGTGGTTGATGTTGGGTCTTATTCAGGATACTTCTTTAAGATTTTATTAGCAGTTGGATTATTGTTAGTGAGAAGACAAAGAAAGCAACAAGGTTTAGGCTACAATGGATGGAAGACTCCTTTACCATTTATTATTCTTACCCTTTTCTTTTATGTATTTGTCATTGCCATGTCGTTTGTTCCACCAAAAGGTGGTTCATTAAAGGGATCTGACGTTTCCTTCTTTTATGCTACTTATGCTATCACTACTATCGGAATCCTTCTTGTTTGTGTATTATACTACTTTGTTTGGGCGAAGCTCTTACCAAAGGTTGGAGGCTACCAACACAGACTTGTATACTATGATTTAAATCAAGGTGAAAGAGGTCACACAGTAATTAAAGTCAAGAACGAAGATTTAGCCAAGTTTGATGCTGAACATGATTCTACCGGTAGATTCATTGGAGAAGATATTGATGAATCGGTTGAAAATGTTGCTTATGTTGTTGAATCAGATAAGAAATCTTAAGATAATTTTGGTTGTAAAAAATTTAGTTTAGTACGACATAATTTGCGACAATATATGTACGTCATTTTATTTAAATCTAATTAGGAATTGTGTCCTGCACATCGAATAAAACCTTCGATGCAATGCACCTTGGGCGACCCCTTCTTTCGAAGGATGTACGAGCGCTTTCAACATACGTTAGCCTCAAATAATATTGTAGTCATTAATAATTTTTACATTTGCTTAATTGGGCGGGAATTCTAAGAATGTAAGATTGTAAATCATTCCGGTTTATGCGTTATACATAAACATACAGTAGAAATGTGCCAATTTCAAGTCGCACCTGGTCCGTGACATGTCGTATATTGATTATTCTTTTATTCAATTGATATTTTGGGTATAAATAAGAGAATCTTTTATAAACGAGGAGTATATGGATACGGGTTTTGGTTATTCTATAAATAAATACATAGATAAATTAAAATTATTGAGGCATAAATAATTATGCGAGTGAAAGGAATCATATGAGCTCTAGACCCCATGAATCTTATCAACATATGCCACCTAACGCTACATATCGTATTATTTATATTGATTATGGTTTTAACTATTATTATTAATTATTATTATTGTTATTATTATTATTGTATTATTTTGTGAATAAGAATCAGGACTGGTGAGGATCTAATTGTCTGACATCATTAAATCTCTCCCACACAAAGATAAAATATAGAGTATAAGCTCAATCCATATTCCAGCGTGGCACTTACAATGATCATACTTTTTAGCAATTAAGATTCACACATTGTACCTAAGTTAGAAATAGACCGATAAGTAAAAAGCTTACCATCTCCAAATTTATTTTAAGCAATATTGTTCTATAATCGTTAATTACACTTCCTATTTGGGCCGGCTTCCCACAAAGAACGAAAAAAAAAGAAATAAATTCCCACAAAACCTGGAAACCATCCACACCGCAATACTTAACCAGGATTTTAAGGGTACTATACAAAGAGGCTAGGACAATCAACTCGAAATT
Organism: Scheffersomyces amazonensis; assembly: GCF_036850825.1. Lineage (NCBI taxonomy): Eukaryota > Fungi > Ascomycota > Pichiomycetes > Serinales > Debaryomycetaceae > Scheffersomyces > Scheffersomyces amazonensis. Next base: position 1,385,437 of record NW_027042741.1, on the reverse strand, counting down.
CAAGCAATGTCAATAAGGAATTTAGGCTAGGACTTGATAGATATACCAAAAGTGAACTTAATTGAGAACTGAGATCAGTTACAATTGACCGGAATAAATCCAGTAGAAACAACCCTCTAACTTGTCATTCCATAGCAATCTGAACATATCATTTCACAAAGCTTTTTTTTGCTATAGTCTTCACTTGTTAGAAATAACTTCTTTGGCAAACACCTATTTCATCTTCATTACTCCTTACAACTTTGCATCTTCTGGATTTCCAGTTTGTTCAAAGGTTATCTAATGCATCAAGAAAACTATTATTTTGATAACCTTACAATTTCGATCTAGACATTTTCATTCGAATAGTTTCCTTCAATATTTCAGTATATGATTTGTATTTTACGTGGTTTTTGGTTATTGTCTTGATTGTTGTTTCATGTTCGTAATTCATCGTTAAAGTTTGATTTTCTTGTACTACTTTCCTTAATTTTTAACATATTATAGCTTAATGTCATCATCTATGAGTGTTAATGCACTCATAGGTAAACAAGATGATCCACCATCCTCCTCTTCAAGACAAGAAGGACAACAACAAACTTCAACTCAGCAATTACTACAAACTCCAATCATACCGCATCCTCAATCTACTCCAGTACAATCATTCCCTGAATCAACTCCAAATAAAGATCCAATATCTGTAACTACTCCACTGTCAACAATTAAGAATATAGATCACACAGGTTTATTATCTGTCTTAGGACCAGAAGTCTCACATTTTCCTTATTCAGAACAATCATATATTGAGTTAGTTAAATTTAAAATCGAACAGGAAAGAACTAAGCAAGATTACTATAAAGTTGAAATTGCAAATAAAAATCTATCGATCATTGAAACAAGTTTGAAAGCTCAGATACCCTTAAATTTAATCCCTCTAATGTGTGTGGGGAATCAGACAGTTATAGATATTCAACTGCTTCAATCACAAACTCAACAACCCCTTCAGACTCAAGGCCAATCTCTGTCTCAAATTCAAGCTCAAATTCAAGCTCAAACTCAACAACAACCCCAATATATACAAGTACATACACAACCAACAACATTACAGACAACAACTCAACAACAACTTGGGCAACCAATTCGTCTTCAAACCATTCCATCTCAAGCTCCAGCTCAATATTCAGCGAGTCATAGTCGATCTGGAAGTTTCCAAGATTCTTTAAATGCAAATCCAATACCTCCTATGAATTATAGATTTGGAGGTACTTCATCTTTAACTCCTACTCCAGTTTCCACTGCATCAAAGAGACCATTATCACCTGCCAAGATAGGAGCTCAAGCTGTGGCTAATTTATCACAGCCTACTATTTATAGAAATACTCCATCTTCAAAGAAAACAAGATCTTCATCTCTGCATCAAAGACATTATTCAATGCCTTCTGAACCGTCCTCATCTAAGAGAACAATTGAAGCAATAGATACTCAAAATCTACTGCCAATAAAACAACAACCATCTGATCAAATTTTGCTTCACTCACCTTCAGGAGCCACATCAACCATTCAAGTTAAACCAACGCCTGCCCAACCCCTTCATAAGCAAAGCAAGTCGAATCAACCGCCTTCTCAAGAATCAATGACATCTTTTCAACATATAATTCAATTCCATCATTGGAAGCCTGAAAGTCCACAATCTTCTACGGGTGTACCTCCTACAAATTTGCCACCTTCTACTTCTTTTAAATCTCAATCACCATTACCTTCTAGTTCAGGTGCGCCTAATCATAAAAGACATAAATCAAATGCCGATAATATGTCAATTGATCTTACTAGCTCCACTGAACTTAAACCTCCGGTTCAATATACTCCAACAACAACAACATCATCATCATCTATTATGAATAGATCATATAAATCAGAATCTTCCAAACATTCAATAGCATTATCAGAGGATATAGAAGAAGAGGAGGACAGTGAAGAAAAAGATCGTACTAAACAGGATGAAGGTGATATGTCAATTGATTCAAGTGCAGATATATCTGTAACTAAAATAGTACCTAGAGGTAATGGTGAAACAGATTCAATGGCAAATCCTCCCAAATTACCAGGTCACGAAAGACAACAACTGAACATAGGTAGGTATCCCCATGATATACTATCGCCATCCAACAAATAGGTGTCTACACCTTTGGTTATTTACTTTCACTAATTTATTTATATACATATTTTATTATCCTCCGGTTCACATATTTACTTAAAAGTCTTTTCCGTCGCATATACTTCATTTTATACCCCCTTCCGTTCACTTCTTCAGTTTTTACAGTTTTATTTCATTGGTACTTCTGTTATTTGCTTTTATCTTTATTTATGTTAAGTATTATTATATCATAATTATTATAATTATTATTATTATTATTAGTTGTAGTTGTAGTTGTAGTTGCAATAGAAATAAATTAAAGTTAATTATTATTAAAGTTAATTGCGCTTGAGTTGCAGCCATTATGTTTGTGCATACCTGCATATAAATACGCCATTTCCAGATTAGGCAAAACTCTAATTCTACCCCAGAATAACTAAAATGTCGTCCGATGATCGTTCGATGTAAATACAATTAAATATAAGTAATATATGAATGAATTTGATAAACCAATAGGATTATGAATAGAATGAGTAGACACAGACTAAGTCTATCTCACTCTACGATGAAGTTGATACTTTCATTGCCTCATAAGCAGAAAGCAATAATACTTAAAAAGGTTAAAATTTTGTATTATCTTGTAGTGAAAGTACTTTTAAAGAAAGGAATTTTATCACCATCTACTAAGAAATCATTCTTATTGGCATATCTGTATGTAATACTTCCAAAATTAATTAGAAAAATTACCCTGTTAATTCTTAATGGGAATTATAATGAAATATTTACTACCATTCGTAGTATTTTAACTAGAAGTTTACATTTTGATAAATTTCCTTTATTTATTGCTAAATTAATAACTATATTAAATTTAGCTAATTTTTTACTTCTGCCAAAAATTCCTAATAAATTATTATTACATTTAGTTTCTTCATTTTTGGCTGCTATATTAACCTATCCATCTTTCCAACGTCATCTAATTGAAAAAAAGGATCGTTATTATACACTTGATTTAACTTTAACATTAGTGGTTAGAGCCGTTGATGCATTAATATTTTCACCTTACTTTAATGAAGTAGGTGATGCAGTATTATTCATTTTAAGTTCTTATGTTATAATGGAAAGCTGGTATTTCCACCCTGAGAAACTAACTCCGGATTATCGAAAATGGATATCATCAGCTGCAGATATGGATGAAGATATTCTTCAAGGTTTCAGATATTTAAATGATGGTCTGGTAAAATATTTAAATGATACAGATACAGAAGAAGATGTACCAAAGAAACAAAAGTATTTTGAAGAATTTTGTATAAAATATGGTAAGAATCCAAAGTTAGGAGATTTATCAATTCAAAAGAAATTACCATGTGAAGTTGTTCATTGTTTCACTTATGAGAATTGTGAAAGGCATGCACTCTATAGATTTATGAGGCTGTTTAAGATGTCGTTAAAACTCTATGGTTCTGTTAATGTATTACTCTGGATTATGTTTAGAAGGTTTAAAATGCCCCTAAAGTACATAAAGAGTACTATAAGGTCAGCAATATTTCTTGCATCATTCTCGACATTAGGCTGGTATGGATTATGTTTAGTTAGAAAGGAAAGATTAGCACGTTTATTCCCTAATGTTTCACAAACTACCTGGGATTTATTAGCTCCCAAAGTAGGAGGGTTACTTTCGGGTTTCAGTTGTTTTTTGGAAGCTCCAAGTAGAATAAAAGAATTATCATTGTTTGTAGCACCTAGAGCACTTGGTACATTTGTTTCTCCAGAAATTAATGATAAGAATTTGTTTTATGAATCTTTAGCATTTAGTATAAGTTTTGCAATTTTGGTTGCCTTTGCAAAGGAAAAACCCGGTAGAGTTAGAGGATTGGTTGGTAGAGCTTTACGTATTATATTTAATTAGGTAAGGTAGTATATTTATTATTGTAATTTTATTATATTATTATTGTTGTTGCTGATACATATCTTCAGCCATTATTTCAATCTCTTGTAAATTGAGGGCTAATAGATCATCATTTTCTAAATCTTCATCGTCGTCTTCATCACCTTCTTCATTAATTGTCTGTGGTTTCTCAAATGTAATATCTGTCTTATTTACAGAACTAACTTCCCTTTTCAAATCATGAGCCAAACTTCTGATCATGTTCTCATGTACTTGTTCACTTATAAACCAGGTCAAGAAATCTTCTAACCATATCTTATCATAGACATAATATACATCATGAAATCTAAATAGTTCCTTTAAATCTATCAAAGCTTTGATAATTAATCTTTTACCTCCTCTTAAAGTATAATATACATCATCCCAAACTTTTGAAATTAGATTATAATTTCTATGATAAGGATATGATAAGGCTCTTCGTATTAATGTAATAATGGTAGCTCGTAATACATTATCAGATTGTATAATAATTCGATTATCTAAGTAAGCAAATTGTGGAACAATCTTACCTATTGTCCAAGCACTTTCTATATTATGATCACCTTCATTTTCTCGTAAATCAAAATGATAAGCAAATAATAATGATACTAAAAGTAATAATAAAGATGATTTATCTTCTACTATATATGATTTACGGGGTAAATTAATCATCTTTTCTTGTTCATCTTTAGTAAATTCAACTGGCATTATTGGAACTCTTTCTTCTTCTGGTAAAGATTGTTGAGCTTTATACCATTTTAAAAATTGATTGACTAGAGGATTTTTCCATTTTAATAATTCCACATAAACTTTATCATCATCAGGAGTAGGATATTTTTCCATTATATAGTCTGCAGCATAAAATTCAGGATCAAATTTTATGTTTTCTTTAATGAGTCTTTCAAGAATTCTTTCATCTGTTGGAGTATTTTCAGAATCACCTAACTCATTTATATCATTCCCATTTGATTGAGATACTCCTATTATAGAATCATAATTGTCATTGAATCCATACTTTATAGATTTAGTTAATTTTATATCGGAATCACTACTAGACGGTATAGTCTGTTCAACCTCCCAATTGAATTGTTCTCCCTCCTTAAAATCCTGTTCTACTTGGTGTGTTGCGGAGATATCATTATCTACATCGAGTTCTTGAATCAATGGTTTAATTTGCTGGTTATTCAGACTCTGGACTTGTTCAGTGCCAGAACCATTTTCTTTCAATTCTTCACTATCAATAACATTAGTGGATCTAGCAAGTAACTTTGCAGCCAAATCCAAATCAGGAAAAAATTGGCCCTTAGTCAATTTGGGAACTTTTACCTTAATCAATTCCCCTTCAAATGTAGCATTACTTCTTTCTTCATCATTAGCTAATACATAAGGAAATCGAAGTCTTAAATAGTATGGAGGAAGAGAAAATATGAATAATTCTTCATCGATAGTGAACTCAATACTTTTAGCATTAAATCTTATATGAGAAACTTTAATGTCTATATATACATACTCATCATCTTGTTTAATACTGAAGAATGGAGTTATCATCTTGTTTAGTGGTACTTAATTTACTGACTCTAATATGGATAATGATTAGATTTACCGAACCTCTTGTTGGTTCACCAATATATATTTTTCAAATTTATTTATTTATTTTTATTTATTTTAGTGGGGCCGGCGAGAGCCGCACGATGCATTTTTCATTTTTAATGCCGACTTACAAATCACCGACTTATACTGATAACTAACTAACTAGTTAAGAATAGTGGGAAGAAAATGTCTGTAGTTGAAGGAACAGAGGCTCTTAGAAGACCCACTAGAAGAAGATTTATAGGAAAGAAAACTGGTGGAACGGGTGAAAGTGAAAATGTTAATAGTGATGAATCTCATAGTGCATTAGTAGCTAGTGGTTCACGAAAGAAACATGTTGGTAGAGTTATGAACCAAATTCCCGAAGATATTTTAAATGATAAAGAATTGAATGAAGCCATAAGGTTATTACCATCCAATTATAATTTTGAACTTCATAAGACAGTATGGAATATTCGAAAACATGAAGCTAAACGAGTTGCCCTTCAAATGCCTGAAGGTTTATTAATTTATTCACTTATTATATCGGATATTTTAGAACAATTTTGTCAAGTTGAAACAGTTGTAATGGGAGATGTTTCATATGGGGCATGTTGTATAGATGATTATACAGCTAGATCATTAGATTGTGATTTTATTGTTCATTATGCTCATTCATGTCTTGTACCAATTGATATAACTTCAATTAAAGTCTTGTATATATTTGTTACTATAAATATTGATGAAAATCATTTAATTAATACTTTAAAATTGAATTTTGAAAAGGGAACTCAATTGGCAGTATTTGGAACTATACAATTTAATCCAACAATTCATTCAGTTAAGGCAAAATTAGAAACTGATGATGAACCAATATATTTAATACCTCCTCAAACAAGACCTTTATCAAAGGGTGAAGTACTAGGTTGTACATCTGCTCGATTAGATAAAAATCAAATTCAAGGAATGATATATATAGGAGATGGAAGATTTCATCTTGAAAGTTCAATGATTCATAATCCAGAAATACCGGCTTATAGGTATGATCCATATTCAAGAAAATTTACTAAAGAATATTATGATCAAAAGGAAATGATTCAAGTAAGAGAAGATGCTATTAAGATTGCATCTAAAGCTAAAAAAGTAGGATTAATTTTAGGAGCTTTAGGTAGACAAGGTAATCCAATAACTTTAGATACTCTTGAAAAGAATCTTTCTGAAAGAGGAGTTAAAGTAGTTAAGATAATTTTAAGTGAAATCTTTCCACAAAAGTTATCGAAATTTGATGATATTGATGCATTCGTTCAAGTAGCATGTCCTAGACTTTCAATTGATTGGGGGTATGCATTTAGTAAACCTTTATTAACACCTTATGAAGCTATGGTAATGTTGGAAAAGGATACTAAATGGAATGAGAAGTATTATCCTATGGATTATTATTCTAAGGATGGTTATGGTAGAGGGAATGTACCGGATCATTCAAAGGTTATATAGGTAAATATAGGTAATATAGGTACTTGTACATTTAAATAAAACTATACACTTGGACTTAATGAGTCTAAACGATCTTGTTGAAAGAATTCTTCTTCAACTCCTAATAATGTAGCCAACTCAAGTGAATTCCAAGTAAAGGTTTGTTGTAAGTATTCTAAATTAATTAAATTGAATTTTTCATAGAACTTTACAAATGTTAATGAAGAATTAGTTATGACATCAGTAACAATCATTGGAGAATTTAATTTCATTAATGATTGTTGAACATCAATTAATGCATTTGGAATGAATTCTTGAATTATATCATTCAATTTAACAATATCTTCTTTATTATATAATTTATTTTCTTTTATAGGTTCATAAATAGATACATCAAAGAAATCATCAGTTATTGGACAAATCATTTGGACTATATTATAATAATCATAAAGATTACAATTATTTAATAAAACATCTAATTGAACTTGAGTTAATTCAATTACTAATTCATTAATAATTTCATTAACTTCAATAGCTTTATCATTTAAAAGTGTTATAGGCATAATTTTTGATAATGTTAAATCAAGAAAATTTAATTTTATAATTATATTATCTCTTTTATCTTCAATTAAATTATTTTCCTTTATATGTTCATAAAATATTTCAATTGGTTTATTAACAATTAATGTCAGGAATTCTTGATGATCGGATTTTGATAAATTAAATATTGTATCAGTTGTCATTTGATCAATTATAGGTAGAATATCAGAATAAAATTCCACAATCCATTCTGGAGGTTGTAAATCAAGATTTAAATCTAATTTAGCCAGATTACTTGATTTAATAGTAGCTAATCTATTTGATATAATGGTTTTAAATCTATCTTGAGATGAATAAACTAATTGTTTAACAGTTAATAAAAGTTCACTATTGTTTGGAAGTTGTTTTGTAAACATTAAAGCATATAATTCTACTAAATTATAGATAGAATATAATAAAGATAATCTTGTTTGAGATGCTATAATTTGATCTATTCTTGTTTTAATTGGTCTAGATAATGCTTTAAGAATTTTATCTATTATATCATCAACAATATTCTTAAATTCTTTAACTTCTTCATCACTTTCAGGTACTTCTAATGTAAAAATACTTGAAATAGTTTCTGATTCATTAACTACAATAGAATGAACATAAGCCATTAAATCTCCAATAAATCGAATTGGATCATGAGCAGATATAAATATTGGACGTGAATTTGAATGATCACTTGAAATAGATGATGATCTTTGACTTTTACCAGATGGTGCACTAATCAGACTTCCATTATCTAAATTCCCTTGAACTTGATTTAAAAATTCATCAATAAGAACTTTTGATCTTTGTTCAGTAAATGTATTAACTATTGATGAAAAATAATTTAATTTATTCTTAAGATATCTAAGACATTTATGTAAAGTTGATAATCTTGATCTAGATAATGAATATAAATTATTCAAAGTTCTATTTGAAAATGAAATTATTCTTTCTAATGATTTATTAATTATTTGATTACTCTTTGACATAACTTTTAAACCTAATTGAGGATTATCAATAGATAATAAAATTGAACATTTTTCATTTATAGATTCTGCCTTTCTTAAAGTTTGAAAGAATTCATCATTTATTTCTCCAGTAGTTAAAACATATTCTTCATATTCATTTAAAGTAAATTGATCTTTAAATGCAATTAATAAATTTTTCTTTAAACTAAGTAATTTTTTGGATTCATTTAATTCATTTACTTGATGATTAAATTCATTGGAGAATTTATAATTTTTATTAATCTTTTCATTGGTAATTTTATTTAATGTGTTTACTTTATTTAATCTATCTTCAATTATTCTTAATTGTCTTATTATTGGTTGATATTCTTTAAGAACAAGACTTTGATTTTTAATTAATTCATTTTCAATTTTACCTCGTAATTTCTTTCTAGCTACTGAACCTTGAAATCCTGGTTCAATTAATTCTTCAAATGCTAAATCATTATCATTAAATTTATCTTCTAAATTTGTAAAGATTTCTCGTATTAATGAATCACTTAATGAATCATTTAATACTCGAGATAATCGAGTTGATAAAGTTGTTCTAGTTTGATTTTCTGAATTTTTAATATTATGAACTCCTGCACTTCTTTCATCATCACTATTATAAGTTATACCATTATTATGAGATGTATTTTCATCCTTTTTTAATAAATTCATTGATAATTTTGCATACTTTTCTGCTATTTCATTTTCTTTATTAATTACAGTTGTTTCATTCATTAAATTTCCATTATCATGACTATTTTCTCCATTACTAGAATCATCAAATTTTAATAAATTCCTCGTTAAACTAAAACTAGAGATTCTCTTACCTAAATTTTCAATATTAGAAGTTATAGGTAATGATAATGCTGGTTGGGGTTGGGGTAAATTTTGATCCTTCGAGGCTCCATTACCCCCAAATGAGTCAAAGTCAATAAAATCCATTCCACCTACCAGTCAATGGTCCACTATAAATTTATTGGTAGTAGTACTGATTCACAAGAGACAACACCATACTTTAGATCTGATATTGGCGAGTCGCCCAAAATGTACTGTATACAATCCCACCCAAGCAATCTTGTTTGGGCAGATCCGCACGACCAGGCTGCAAAATACGCAAACCCAACTCTATATTATAATATAGAACATATAGATAATAATAGAGATAATATGAAATGCTGATAATATAAATAATATAAATGATATATAATAAATAATAAATAGATAATATAAATAATATATAATCATTAACCTATAGGAAACAGATAAACCATAAATTCCAATTAAAAATAAAACCCTCCTAAATAAAACTCTACATGTTGATAAACACCCTCATCAACGAGAACTGAAACCAAAAATTATAAACAGCATCAAGTGATACTGAAGTGAAGTAAATGAAAAAAAAAAGAAAAGAAAAGTTAACAAATAGTCAATAGCATAAATGTATCATAAGCAGTGTAGCGGAATGGTTCTTAATTAAAACTAGAATTTAATTAGCTTAATAAGTCATCAATCTTCATACTGGATCTTCTATTATCAGATGGGCTAGCACTAAGGTTGAGATCACTGTATAAGGAATTCCGGATATCTTCAATCTCTAAGACTTCATTATCAAGGCTATCTTCCTCTCTTGATAATCCTGCCGCAAATAATATGGTTGAAATACCACTCTTATTATATTGAGATGTAATGGTATAATTCTTGCCATCATCATTCTCATCATTATATAAATCAGACTTGGATGACTGTGCTTTATAATCATTTGAAGGACTGGTCTTACTTAATAACTGTAGACATCTGGAGGCATTTACAATATCAACTAACTCACTATAAGTTAAATCAGCATTATTGCACTCAGGACTAATATGTTTTAATAATAAATCCTTAGACTCCTTATCATCATCCTTTTTACCTTCCTTGCTAATAATAATGGGAGATTCCATCAACTCTTGTTCCGCCACCATATTCTTAGAATTATTCAGTTTAGAAGGTTGAGGTAAAGGACGAAATGGTCTCTTGGATGAACCAAAGACATTATCCTTTTCTTGTTTCACTGTAATCTCCAGTCTGACTGGCAATAAATCAGTATCTGACTTATTACGTCTGACATTACGAATCGGAGCATCAGAAGGTAATTTCCTTTTCCGGCCGTTATCTTTACTTATAACGGCCTTTGATGTTTCATCCATGACTTCATCTGGTAAAGCTGGTAATTCAATATTAGCATCCTCTAATTCCCCAGGTGGAAGCTTTAATTGCCCAAAACCACGATCAGTTGGAGCTAAACAATAACTGGGAAAATCTTCACCAAAAATTGGAATTAATTTGTATCTGATATAATAACAAAACTTTTTGGCTAAAAATCGACACAAGTTATAAGGCATCCAAGTACCTTGAATCTTTAAAAATCCACCTCTTTTCCTTTTGATATATGGGTGATACTTTCTGGGACAAGATTCTAAAAGCTTTGCAATATCAGCCTTCGTATTCGAGGAGGAAGTTCCAAATGCATTTCTTCCATTAGCATTTAAGGCAACCAATGCCGCCTTCCAAATTCCAGTTAAATGCACAAATCCAGTTTCATAATCCCAAATTACCCAATGATCATCCACTTGATATTCATAAACTGTTAAATAACTTCTTGTAAGGTCAATTGCTGAAGCAGAATATTTCCGTATTTTTATTTGAGAATATATATCTGTTTTCAATTCAGTTGATAATTCTTCTGGTAAATCAATTGATAGTTTGTGAATCGGATAATGAATACTGCTTTCAGATATAATTGTTCTTGTGTTGGGACTTGATCCCGTACTATGTCCAATATACTGTGGATTACCCTTATTAATCGCTCTGCTTTCTCTTTCCCTCTTAAACTGTGAATTTGCATTCGAATGAACTGGCTTGTTAACTGGTTGGTCTATTCTTCCTAATGGCGCTTTACCTTTAATTGACGACTTTCTCAACGTGCCCGGTCTCTGTGTTGGAGATCCAGCCATATTCATACTAGCGCCTGAGTTCATACTGTATACTTTTAAACTTGGTAAAGAAATGGGTTTCTGGTGATGTATAAATTTAGATTGTATTGGTAAAATGGTGGCTAGTTGTTCTGACAGGAGTGTCTGACTTTGGCTGTAAATTCGGTTGGACGTTCGAGTCTGATTTCCCTTGTAACTATTGTCAATTTGAAGTGGGTATTCATAAGTTATTGGTGCTGATTCACCTGTAGAATATGTTCTATAAAACGGATATACTGGTGATGATTGATTGATATATGACTGGGTTTGGTGGGATGTTTCAGGGATAAAGTAGCGGCCCTTAAATGACTGCGAAGGACTGGTTGCAATAAAATTGCGATATATTCCCTCACTGAAATCTTTGGGTATGGTGACTGGAATTCTTGATGCAATTCTACCGTGTTGATTATTTAATATTGGTGGTTTGTCAATGTATGGTTGCGTTTGATAATATTGTTGTTGACTGTTACAGGGAGTGAATGGACCTACTGACGATTTTACTGATGGTAAATAGTGTCTTCCGTACGGTGAATTTACCGAAAAAATTGTGTTCGGTACACTGTTTAAATAATTGAAATTACGCTGAAAGTTCTTTTGATGATTATGGTTTGGGACAAATTCGACTGTTCCTGGAGTGTATGTCGGAAGCATGAATTGTGCATGTCGAGGTGTAAATGTTGGAGTTATGGATGAAGGTGATAGGGGTTTCACTGAAATTTGTGGTGTCGAGGGACTTGTAACAGGATTATAATAGTACTGATTTGGAATCATTGTGAGTATACTTTTGTCGCTAAATTCTGGGGAAACCTGCAACCCAGTATGTCAACTCCAAGTCTTAAGTTATCAATCAAGTATCAGATAATTTTACTTATTGGCTCTGGTGTAGATATAGTTTAGATTCCAAATCTGAAACCAGCTATTCGAATTACAGGAGATATTTTATATCCTGAACGTGTTTAAGAAGCGTGTTGTAAGGGTTATGAGCTATAGCAGTTTACTGTCAGATTTGAACTGAAACTTCCCATAGATAAGACAAGGAATAAATGGCTTCGTAAATTATCAAATTCTACTGAGTCTTTTAGTAAATGATATGTTATTTGTTAGAATTGATCGACCATTAAGTATGGAGTAGAATGATAATCTAAAGCTTAACTATATATTCTATTTACACTCTTTTGATCAGATTGAAAGGATAACAAGCAAATCAACTCGAATCAATAAACAAAGAACAGATCTACAGGTATATTTATATTTATATATATTGTATGCATTACAGCCACTTACATCACATTATACTACATATAATAAAGTCATATTCATTTATAAGAAATGTTCTAGCTCTATTTCATTTGCACATCCTGGTTGCATTCGAAAAGGGGGGTGAATCCCACTATTTTTTATTTTTTTTTTTTTTACTTGCTTCTGCATTTTAGGCTTATGGTTATTTTTAAGTATCATTCAGAGATTTGTAGAAGCAGAAATGTGTATAGTATCATTGTTCACAACACAGCAATTGAGAGAAGTTTTATTGTGTAGTTGTAGTTATACTAATGTAAGAATCATCAATCTGTATGAGAAAACTAAATACAATTCTTGGAGAGAGAACTTGGATTAATACTAAAAGTAGTACCATGAGGAGTTGACTATATTTCGGGGTCGTTAAATCTCCAAGGTTTCTAAAGATAACTGAAGATTTGCAGATTTGCGTTTTGTTGATTCTTAGAATTTACAAATTCCATTTTATGATATAATGGATCTTAAAGTGTAAAAGGTGTTAAAACCACTTGCCCCTCGATTATTATACATACAGCTTGCATGATAATTAATATTTATGGTTTTATAGTTATGCTATATATTTTGCTTGTAGATATTATTTAAAGACAGTAGTTATCTGTTCTAGACACATATGGAACCAAAGGATTAAGTTAGCAGTCACTTCATCCCCCGAAATCAAAACGATCTACAATTACTCTTTCAAGAGAAGGAACTTTTACTTATCATCAAATCAATTTAACCTATTTAGGCTATGATTATATGAAACGAAAAAGTGTATTTATGATTACATAATTAAAAGCACATCACATATTTTTAGTTAATCAAAATTCAAATTAAGGTTTGTGATGAGCTCTTGCATTTTCGAGAATGATATCATTATGAGATTCTGAGAGTATTGTCAATTTCAAATCAGGCGAACTTAAAACAAATAATCCTTCTACCGAAAAGCTTTACCAAATGCATTTGATTTAATAGAAATACCTCTTTAATAGATGAAGTAATTGGATGATGGATAACTCTGTCTATTGTTCATTTCATGACTATTTTGCTCCCCCCATAAAACTCTGTCAGACCTTGATAATTTGATCATCTTTTTAGCAAATAATACGAGGCGTATTAGAATACAAGGGGTTAAATAACAAAATATTTAAGTTCTCGAGGAATTGCATAAACTCGGATAAATAAGCCTTTGATTTCTATTTAATATATTCACGCGATAAATATATATTAACGCTTCTGACTCCATTTTGCTTATACTAATCCATTTTGTTTATTTTTTGAATTGTAATTGGTAAACAACAGTGTATATGGGATTTATTTTTCAGCCTTTTCCGTCAAAGACAAAAAATAAATTATTTTGTCCTAATCCTTCTATGCACATAATTTAACCTCAAATGGGAACGAGAGTCCAAGAACAATGAACATATACAAAACCATTGCAGATATATACACCCATGTTACACTCTTGCAAGAAAGAGAAAATTATCTAATAAATAGCAGTTAACTGAACTCTCAATACCACATTTTGTAATATCGTGACTGACAATTCTAGCCTCCGCAAAATTGAATCGTAAGCTATTGTTATTACAGAGCTATTATAATTTACAATAAATATTTATTTTTTCTGGATAAAAATCATTGTTTCGTTATTTTATTAGTTATTAAATAAGTGCATCAATTCCGTCTTCAATTTACTCAACGATTATTTCACGCAGTTGTGGGATTTGACTCCGAGATCTACCGCAAATAATAATACTACTTGAGCTCGAGGATTTATTATTTTATATGACCCACTTTTGAGTAAGGTCGAATCTGCTTAAATCTCACTAGAAATAAAGGTTCTGTATCAATCTGAGGGGGAACTTATGTGGTACATCGAATTTTTTTAACCGCTGATCGTGTACCTTATGTTAATTCTGTCCTCTGTGCAACAGATAATCTGCCAGACTTCTCTTGCTGTTCGTTTAAGTCCAAGAGAGCACTCTACTATGCAACGACCGTTTACAAACCCCGGCCCTTTGGAGCTGTGATATACTGATCGTATACTTTAATTGACAATTACTTTTTCGTATCTGTAGGATAATATTAATTGAAATATTCACACATTTACTGCAGAGATGGGAAAGTGTAGTGGCCTGAATTTATTTCATGTAAGATATAATTCATCACCGGAGTTATGACCATTTGTTTACTATTTTAATATTTTATTTACTATTTTTTTAAATCATTAACACTATTTGTATTTCACTTAAACAAAGATCTATTATTATGAAAAAATTAGAGTACATAATTAATCTAGTCTTTATCTTCGAATTCTTCGGTTCTTTTGATTAACTCGTAAATACCTTCTCTAGCAGGATAGAAACCCCATTCATATTGTCTTGCTTGTGCGACTCTTACATCTAACTTATCAGCAAATTCCCATACTAAACCAGGGTTCTTTAAGAATCCTTTACCAACTAAAGCAACATCGAATGAGCCATTTTCAATGAATTCATTAACCCTAGCAGGGTCGGCATGCAAACCACCAACACAAGAGACAATAGCTTTATCACCAACGGCTGCCTTAATAGCTCTTGAATATGGTTCATGGATTGGGACATCACTTTTACCGAAACTTGATCTAGCTGCTTGTTTGTGATGGTTACCTCCGGAAGAAATATCAAGTAAATCTACACCTTTTTCAACAACAATCTTTGCTAATTTAATAGAATCATCAATAGTCCAAGCACCTTCAGCGTCAGTATTTTCATTGGCAGAAAATCTTAAGAATAAAGGAACTGATTCAGAAATCTTTGATCTGATATTGTCAATAACTTCCAATAAAAATTTAATTCTATTTTCAAAAGATCCACCGTATTCATCAGTTCTTTTATTTGAAGTAGAACTAAGGAATTCAGAAATAAGATAACCATGAGCACCATGAATTTCAATAGCATCAAATCCACTAATTTCAACGGCTCTTTTAGCAGCATCACCAAAATCTTCAATAATTTGCTTAATTTCTGGAATAGTTAAAGCTCTTGGAATTGGTAAATTTCCATGAGGTCTAAATGGAAGAGCTGATGGAGCAACAATTTTATCGGGCCATCCACCAACAGATTCATCAGCAACTTGTTCAAGATGAACATATAATGGTTGACCACTGGCTTTTCTACCACCATGACCAATTTGAATAGCAATTAAATGACGTTGAGCATGAGCAAAGTCAACAAGAGGTTTAAAAGCTTTAGCTTGTGCATCAGTATAAATTGCTAAATCTTGTGGAGAAAGTCCACCATATTTTGAAACAGATGTGGCTTCAACTATAGTAATACCCGGACCTCTTAAAGCTAATTGACCATAATGAATTAAATGATAAGGAGTTGGTTCAAATTCAGCATTAGCTGAATATTGACACATTGGAGAAACTCCGATTCTATTTGGTAAAGTAATACCCCTAATTTTCAATGGTTGAAAAATCTTTGGTGCAACTTCTCCATCCTTTTGGGGGATAAAGGTACCTGGAACAACTAATTGTTCAGGAGTATAATAATCTACAGCTGGTGCAGCATTAACTCTATAATTTGATGAAGGGGTAGTTGAAGTAGATGCAGTCATTGTAATGGTTGATGAAAAATTAAATGGTTAAAGTATAGAAATTAATAGTTTATTTCAATATATTTCAAATTTTTGGGGGACAGATCTAATCGACTTTATAGTTTAGTTTATTGATTATTAATGAGAGTCGCGCTATATAGTCGGAAATATCGCAGTCGCAAATCCCCCCACGAAGATTGCAAAACTAATAGAATTTAGTGGAACCACATAGTCCTTAATAATGATAGCGCATTTAATGGAACTAAAAAGAAACTTAATTACCTAAATGGTTAAAGTCCGGAAAATTTTAAATCTCGGATGCCAAGAATACGACCAGTGGTTTCAAGTTACAAGACAGTGAGTTACAGAAGAAATGATATGGAAGCTGACAAATTGTATAGAAATAGTATCTTAATTGTCACCAACCAATATGCTTAAGAGTGGTGTTACTTTGTTATTGTGATTTGAGGTGAAATTAATATAGAAAAGTTTTATTGGCTATAGCCGTAGTGGTAAGGAAACGGTAACCGGCTTATTATGGCCGTCCCAAGCCACGCTAAATTCAACAAAATATTCGCGGTAATTATGAGCACACATGTTCCCCTATTGTCCTTTAGTCATCGAATGTTCAAAATTCTAGACGGTAATTTTCAGCACATACATCCTGTATAAATTAAATTTAAAACGTAAAGCATTTCATTTCTGCTATTAATATATATTGAAAACTCTGATCTTGATCAAAGTAAATCGTATGTATAAGAAAGAATAAATTGTATAGAATTAAAGATTAAGCAATTGTGTCCCTTCAATAGGACTTCAACTTTCAAAGTTTACTCTGTAATTTTTTAAACTTTAACTTGACTCTTTAACTTATCAGCAACAGCATCTAAGAATTCAGTAGTGGTAACATAAGCAGATCTTTCGGTTTTACCACAAGCTAAAGCCAAATCTTTGGTCATAATACCATCTTCTTGAACAGTGTCAATGGTTGCCTTTTCAAGAGTATTGGCAAATTCAATGACTTCTGGGGTATTATCAAGTCTACCTCTTTGAGCAATACCTCTAGTCCAAGCAAAGATAGATGCAATTGAATTGGTAGAAGTTTCTTTACCTTGTTGATGTTGTCTATAATGTCTAGTAACAGTACCATGAGCAGCTTCAGATTCAAAAGCTTTTCCATCTGGAGTCATTAAAACTGAAGTCATTAAACCTAAAGATCCAAAACCTTGAGCAACAATATCAGATTGAACATCACCATCATAATTTTTTAAAGCCATAACAAATCCACCTTTAGATTTAATCATTTGTGCAACCATATCATCAATTAATCTATGTTCATACCATAATCCATTAGCTTCAAATTCTTTAGCATAATCAGATTCATAAATTTCTTGAAAGATATCTTTAAATCTTCCATCGTACTTTTTCAAAATGGTATTTTTAGTAGACATATATAATGGAAGTTTCTTACTTAAAGCCATTTTAAATGAAGAATGAGCAAATCCTATAATTGATTCATCAGTGTTATACATGGCTAAACCAACACCTGAACCTTTGTAATCATAGACAGTCTTAGTTTCAACTGGTCCACCATTAGCTGGAGTAAAAGTTAATTCTAACTTTCCTGGTTCAGTTATGACTAAATCAGTAGCTTTATATTGATCACCATGAGCATGTCTACCAATAACGATTGGTTCTTTCCAACCTGGAATTAATCTTGGAACTCTTGGAATGATAATTGATTCTCTAAATACAGTACCACCTAAGATATTTCTAATAGTACCATTTGGTGATAACCACATCTTCTTTAAATTAAATTCTTTAACTCTAGCTTCATCTGGAGTTATAGTGGCACATTTAACACCAACTCCATATTCTTTAATGGCATTAGCTGCGTCAATAGTAATTTTATCATCAGTTGCATCTCTTGATTCTACACCTAAATCATAATATTTTAAATCGATATCCAAGTATGGATTAATTAATTTATCCTTGATTCTTTGCCATATAATTCTAGTCATTTCATCCCCATCTAATTCTACAATGGGGTTCTTAACTTTAATCTTGTCAAGAATAAGACTCGATGAAGAAAATGAACGAGCATTTGGAACAATTGAACGGTTTAAGAAAGTGGCTCTAATCATATTTTTTTGATAGTGTTACTGTCTATTCACGCAATCTAACTAATTTACAAACTAGTAGAATTATCTGATATAATAGAACTTAAGTTACGGAATATCAAGAAGATTATATACTTGAAAAATTTTTGGACATAGTAATGATTCATAGAGCAAAGAAAAAAAGTTGGGGGGACAGCTCCGGCCCTATAACTCCGATTTCGCTCCCATACCTACGGTTATATATCGGAATCACATTTTTACACCCAATCAATCTCTATAACAATTGCAACCAAACGGCCCATAAAGAAGTTTTGATCATCTATGATGGATTATCACTCACTATTTTTCATTCATCCATGGATTATCGAGATAAGCTGAGAATTATCCAGGCTAAGATTCTGAATGTGAGGGGTGCGGTTAACTGCACGATTCATGTAATTAGTAATTCAACTACTATAACCATGGATATCAGTATATCATTGATTTACCATTTTTTTAGTGAGGTCACAATAGAATATAATAAATAAGAAGCCATAACGTCATTAACTTAATTATTATATCTCTGACTAAGCACCATTTGAACTATTGCAGATATATAATAGATAGTACAACATTCATAAACTTTATGGTTCTTGATATCTACAGTGGGTATAAACCTAGTATCAAGCATTTCCTATACATACATGCAATATCATATACTCTATAACTGATCTTGCAACTGCCACATGGTAACTAAAAAGGAAAATATCTGAAACATCCTACAGGGTGCGGATAAGCGTACTATAAAAGGGGAACAAAATTTCCCTGCTTACCATAAAATGTGCACCAGTTTTATTCTTACAGCACAATAATCTCTTACACATTTGAATAGGAGTATTTATAATACATTGTTGATTATACTGATTACTGAGAACAACAGTATCAGAATAATCAACTGGCTTGTTTAAAAGGTCTAAATATAAAAAAAATTAAAAAAGATATAAAGAATTAAAAAAAAAATAGACCTAGCCATTTCTTTGCTTGACTGTACACGTTGAGAAGGTTTTTGAAGTGAACTAAGTTATTAAACAACTCGAGTTCATTTTCAAGAGCTTACTTTTCATCTTGTATCAGTATCACTTATCTCTTAAACTATAGGAGATACATTATCACTAACTACAAACTTCAACTGTAGTAGAGTGTGTGTGTTTTACAATTCGCTGATTGTCGTGTGCGAACCAAATAAACAATAAAGATTTTTATTTTTATTATTATTATTTTTATATTTATTTGATTTGGGAGACGACCGATCACGTGATCAACTAACGCATTGAAAAGAAAAAAAAAGAAGAATCTCTGTAATAATATAATTTTTTTTCAGCCAAATACGGGTTTGTGTCGGTACTGCATATAGTGCAAAGTCCTACTAGTTCTTTATACAGTGTTTACAGATATAGTTAATCCCGATCTAATTAGGTTGAAATAATCATGAGTGAAGTATTAACATCGTCGGAACTGGTACCTAAGCCTAGTGAAGAAGATGAAGAGAAGAAGAAATTATTTGTTTCAAAATTCGAAGCTGAATTAGATACTTTAACTATTAATAAGTATACTATTATAGATTCACTTACAAGGAAAGCATTAGAGTATCAACAATATGCAAGAGAAATTGTACAACTTATAAAGGAAAGAATTGAAAGAAAACCATTATATGTTCTCTTATCTATGTATTTAATTGATTCAATATGTAAAAGTGTGGGAAATCCTTATACACATTTATTAGCAGTTCATATTGCAAATTTATTTAAAATTAGTTATCAAGTTTCAAAAGATTCAGTAAGAAAAGATCTTGAACTGTTATTTAAACATTGGCAAACAGATAGTGTAACACCAATTGGTAATCCATTTTTTCCAAAATTAGTATTGAATAAGATATCAACATTTCTTTTAAATATTAATAAGATAAGAAATACTCCACCTACAACAAACATACCTAATATAAATCAATTACCAACAGAAGGTCCAATTCAACCTAATTTACAACAACAGCAGCAGCAGCAGCAACAACCACCTCCACCTCCAACTACTACTGCATCAATTCCTAGAACAGATGTAGATTTAAGTATGTTACCAGATACTATAACTCCTAATCAATTACTTCATGAAGGTAGAGAATTAATGCAATATGTATTAAGAATCGATAAATTAACAGTTAAAGATGAAAGATTTTTACCTGA
This sequence comes from Scheffersomyces amazonensis, assembly GCF_036850825.1. Lineage (NCBI taxonomy): Eukaryota > Fungi > Ascomycota > Pichiomycetes > Serinales > Debaryomycetaceae > Scheffersomyces > Scheffersomyces amazonensis. The sequence goes on along the minus strand of NW_027042741.1, from coordinate 1,364,586 downwards.
AAGTGGTAAACAATTTCTAAATTATAATAGAAAATCAAGAAATGAAATTATTTCTCAAATAAATCAAAATAATATAGATTTAATAAAATCAGTTATTGATTATTCAACTTTAAATGGTTTATCAGTACCAGGAATTGATAAAGATGAAGATGAAGAATTAATGGGAGGAGATTGTAAAGAATTAGATATAGGAATTGTTAAAAATACAGAATTATTTAATCAAGTAATTAAATTTCATGAAAATGCTATGAGAATAAGAGCTATTTTAGATAGTCAATATCATCAAATTTATCGATTTGTTGAAAATTTTAATCGAAAGATTGATGTTAAATTAGAGAAAGAAGCAAGAAAATTAAAGAAATTACAACTTAAACAAAAGAGGGAAGATTATTATGAAAGAGAAAGAGTTCATCTTGATTATACTCCTAATAAATTTTTCTTTACTAAAGTTACTTCAAGAATTACCAAGACTGATGATTTTTATGCATTTCTTAAGAATTTTGGAAAAGAAATTGTTCAAAGACCTTCAATAATAAAGGAAGAATTTTCACAATCTGATTTTGAATTATTACATCCTCGTGAAGAGGAAGTGGTTAATAAATCAAGTCATTATCTTACTAATATTCTTAATGAAGCAATTGATCATGCTAATAATAATAATTATAATAATCAATTAAGTACAATATCATCAACTCCAGCTCCAATTCAAAGTTTATCACAAAGTCTTGGATTTGGTAGTATTCCCCCAAACTCTTTCTTAAGTTCTTATACAAAACATGAAGAATTACTTCATAAAGTTAGCAATGATGATAAAATTAAATTGGGTGGCTCAATATTTGATGATGATTCATCGAATTTATCCTTATCTTTGGATTTCAGTAAATCTTTACTTTCAACTGGCTCCAGTCAATCATCTAATGATAAAAGAGAGGAATCTTTAAATCGAGCTCCAGCTCCTGCTCTTGCTCCAGCTCCCGCTCCAATGCTTGCTATATTACCATCTCCTCCTCCACCACCACCACCTCCTCCTCCTCCTCCTCCTCCTCCTCCGCCATCAAGTGGTAGTGATAGTTCTGTAGGTACTGATACATCATCTGTAACTACAGATGCTTCATCAATTGCTCCTGAATCTATGGCCGTCGTAAGAAGTGGCCAAACTGATGAAATTCTGGATGAAGTAGTTGATGATGATGACAATGTAATGGATGAAGATGAACATAATAAACTTATTGCTGGTTTAAAGTTCTATCCTGAAGAAGAAGAAGAAGACCATGAAAATGAAGATGAAGTTATAATTACTGGATTTAAAAATGTTCTTAATCGTCCTCCAACTCCTCCTCTTCATCATTTGAAACAGGAGACTGATGAGAATATTGTTAGTTCTGAAACTTCGAGTGAATCTCCACCACCTCAAGTGAAACGAACTACTCTTCCACCTCTTCCACCTCCACCTCCACCTCCCCCTCCTGCATTATCTGCACCTATACCTCATACTGTTTCATTATCTACCAGAAGTATAGATGAGGATTTTAATCCAACTGGTAGAAAGAGTCCAAATAGATTGAGTCCAGGTAATGGCAATATTGCTATACATACATCAAGTACGAATACTTTGAAGAGAAGCATTGATCAAGTCGATACAGAAGAAACTGAAAATCAACAACGACCATTAATTCAAAGAACAAATTTCCATGATTATAGAAAATTAAAAAGTACAGAAGCACCTATTCGACCAACATTTCTTCGGTCAACTTCGCTTACATTATCTACATTTAGTAATAGATTAAGAACTAATCCCAATGTTGCTGGTTCAATTTCTGGTAGTTCAACATTTTCTCGAGTAAATGATTCTAATAATAATTCACCAATAATACTTAAATCTAGTTTAAAATCATATAATGGTGGTAATTCTCAAGGTCCAAGTAAAAGAGTCAGATTTAATATTTGAATTTATAGATATAGATGAAGATAAACATAAATAGAATTAGGTAATAATAATAATAATAATAATTACATAATAATAATAATTAATCAAAAATTTCGTAGACAGGTATATTTTCATACATAGTAACTACTAAGCTATATAGTTGGAGTAACCTTTGGTATGGAATACGGAATACGGAATAGATTGATGGTAAGTCATCGAGACGGGAAATAAATGAAAAATTAAAAAAGAACTATCAGCTATGCAATGGATTGAAAATGGTCGAGTAGACCTGTGCCTGTTAAAATAATAAGAATGGAGTGGAATTGTCGTATACGGTTAGTGGATTATCATAATATAAAAAAAATTAAATCAATCAATTCAATCAATAGTTCAACATTTATTCTTCCTTCTTATCAAAGTCACCAGCCTTATACATTTGCCAACCTGAAGTTAAGAATGGGAAAAAGAAGAAAGTAGTTAAGATTCCCCAATAAGCAAGTCTGAATGGGACATATTTAGTCTTAACTTTGAATGGTATATTGGAGTAAACACCTGATGCTGGAGTACCAAAGATTTGGTTCATCACCATTGAAGATTGTTTAAATCCTCTTTGTTGTTGAGCAAATACTCTTTTGTTAAGTAAATTTAATCCTGGTCTGGTAAACATGATATATATGTTTGTATACTAGTATTATTAAGTAGTAGTAATAATTAACAGTAAAAGTAAAAGTAAAAGTAACAGTAATATATATACACTTACCGGGGACTGGTTAGATGTTTTTTTCTCTGTCTCCCTATAGCCTACTGAAAAATGGCCCTGCACTTTGGCAACCAATAGAATTTTATTGGTTAAGAAAAAATCAGCTCAGTTTCGTGGTGGGTGTATTTTTTTTTTCTCACTATACAAATAGCGAAGGAAGGGCAAGCTATACTAATTCCAATTCCAATAGATTAACCATTATTTATTAGTATTGCAATTGATATTTATTTAGTTTCAATACATATATAAACTAATTATAACTAAGAGCTAAGAGCTAAAAACTAAGAACTAAGAACTAATTATTATTCATTATGGCCATTGCTCCAATTACCGGTACTTTAAGAAGAAAAATCTTTACTGACATTACCATTGGTTTTGGTTGTGGATTTGTATTGGCAACTGCTTATTGGTATTTAGAACATAAACCTATTGTTGCTAAGAGAGAAGCTTATTATGCTAAGTTAAAGGCTCAAAAGGAAGCTGAAGATGCTATTTAAAGTAATTGATAATTGATAACTGACTTTCTTTTATTTTATTTTGTCTTTCCCCTAATGATGGATATCTTCATCCACTAATGTCATAATTCCTTCCTAGTCCTATTCTTTTCAATCATATACTTATTCCAATTTATGTTTATGTTTATGTTTCATATTATTATATTATTCCTTTTCCTTTTCCTTTTCCTATTCCTATTCCTATCAAAACTTAACCTATTCATAACATTGTGGTCATCCTTGTGGAATTATAGAATAATCCCACTGACAGTCCAAATATTGATAATCAACCCTCAATGAATTTAAACTATTTTTGTTTAATTCATTAACAATTGCATTTCAAATCAAAAAGGAAATCGTAATATTCTATATTTTATATTCTTTAACTATTACTATTACTTTTACTTTTACTATTATCCAAATATACAGGTCCTGATTCAGAATCAATCAATAAAAAAATTGATTAATTTCTTCCGATTGATTATACCATTGGTTAAAACAATAATTCTCTTGTTTTTACCATTTTTAATCAATTTTTGTTGTAAGTACTTTAAACACGACATTTCACTTCTAGTTATACCTCCAATGAAAACTATTACTATATACTCTAATGATTTGTTTACTAAAGATACTGAACTTGAACTTGTTTTTGAAGGGGTAGAAGTAGAAGTAGAATTAGAATTATTATTGTTGTTGTTATTATTATTTGCTGTTATTGTTGAAGTGGTCCGCTTATCCAGCTTATCATCAATATTAATATCAATAACTTTACCCTTAAACATACTTCCTACTCCTAAATTATCCCAATTAGGTCTCTTTTTCACATTATTAATTGGTTTATAAGTTAAAAAATCTCTATAATATAAAGATTCTATTAATCTGAAAGTTAATGGAACCATATTTGATGGTAATGTAAATGATGGATGAGGATAAATATCAATTAATGATACTTTATCTTCAATTCCTATAGGTTGAGAAGATTCTAATTCATCTTCTTGATTTGGATGCAAATTCCAAAATTTATCTATTAAAGTAAAATTATTTTTATAAGTATCTTGAGCTCCAGTAATTCCTAATTGAGTTGATGTATCTTCATTATTATCAACTACAACATGTTGAGTTGCAGTTGTTGTATTACCACTTAATCCTATTACTGATAAAAAGTTAGTACCTTGATCAGCCAATAATCTAATTAATTTATATTGAACAAATCGTTCAAGAGACATGGCAACTTTTAAACCATAATTATTAATTATTGATTGATTTATCCAATCAAAATCTCGTTCTCGAATTCCATCATTCTTAATTGATATTAATATCACTATACTTAAAATAATTTCATAACCAAATTTATCATTTAAACTTAAAAAATATTTTAATTTTGATAATTGAAGATTATATTCCATTTCAAAGAAATCATTTTCAAATTGTAAAAACATTTCAAAATCAGTTAATTTATTAATAATTGATTCACTTATATTGGTATGTTTCTTAATTAAATCTTGTTTATGAGTTAATTGTCCAAGTTTAGAAACAATATTCTTCATATCTTGAATATTTGTTGATTCATCTTGTTTATTATTCTTAAATTCTTGTTGAACTTCTTTAGCTAATTTATTTAATAATGGACCTAAAGTTGAAAAATTTAAATCTTTTAAAGTATTAGTATATAATTCATCATTATTATTACTTAATATCTTATCACTAATTTGACTTTCATCTTGTAATGAACCAATTATTTTATTAAATTGAATATCAAATAAATTATCAATTAATCCATGATAATTAACTTGATCTAATAATACTGAAAAGAAATCAAGATTTCTTTCTATTACAATTAAATCTGTATTACTTATAAGTTTAGAATTATAAAATTCAATTTCTAAATTATTTAAATTTTGATTTAAATATTCAGGTATTTTTGATTCTTTAATTAATTTAATTAATAAATCTGAATGATTCCCCTTCCCATAAATATTCTTTAATTTTAATATATTTCTATAGTTTAAATTTTCATTTCCATTCTCCTTTATAAATAATAATTGTATTAATGCATTTGCTAAAGAATTTACTTGTTTTAAAGGTTCATTAAAATATTCATCAATTCCACTATACTTCTCATCAATATCAATTATTAAAATATCTTCATTAAATATTGGTAATGCTTCCCAATTCCAAACTTTAACTCGAGATATAATATTTATACTATTAATCTTTTCAATTTTATTATTATTTGAAAAATTTAATTGTAATATACTTTCAAATGTATGAGATCCATTACATATTTTATTTAATTCATATACAAATGAATTAGTTAAATTTTTAACAATTATATTAATTTTTAAACCATTAATTGAATTCAATATTCCTAAATTAGTAAAAAGTAATTGTTCAAGTAAATTTAAGTTATGTTTATTATCTTCTATTAAGATAATTAAACTCAGAAATTTACTAAATATTGTAAGATCTTGATATTGCAGTTGTTGATTTAAATAAATTAAGTTTTCAAAATTCCCATGACGTTTCAATTTGGTAAAGGAAGTTAAACTATTTACTAAAGGTGATAACGTTGGATCTAGAATGAGTAAATTGTTAGTAGAATAAATCTTTGATAAGATAGTCAATAAATTGTTAAGCGTTAAGGTATTGAAATCTTCAAGGTTTAATCCTGAAGAATCAGAATTTTGAATATTTGACTCAGGAATTTGACTGCTTGTATGCTCACTGGAATTCTCCAGTACTTGTTGAGGTGCCATATTCTTATGTGGCTTTCTTATGGTGACAATTGCTGGTAGTTAAGCGAGCCTGGATATTTAGCGACACCTTTACGCAGTGGCTCGCAAGTAGTTTTTTTTTTTATCTATCACGACTCTCACTGTACTACTAACTATTATAGTTACTTCACGTAATGTCTATTGCTATAAAAGTCTATATAGGCTAGTATTCAGTAAATATGCTTAATGTCCTATCTTCAAAGCTTGGCGGAAGCTTCGATACCATTTAAATGAACTAACCCTTCTTGAACCAATGTAGCTACATGAACACCCTTATCATTATACATTTCAGCTTCTAATACTACTCTTTTATTGACAAATCTAACGGCTTTAAATGCAAATCCCATCCATTTAGTAACATCAAAATCATCATCATGAAAATATATTATATGATCTAGTGATACTGAAAAATAATGGGCCATATCATTTAAATTAACATCTCTAAGTCTTAAAGCTCTTGCCAATCTAGTTAAAAATAATGAATCAGATATAACTCCAAGTCCAACATATTTATAAGTATCATCTACATTCTTTAATGGTTGATTGAATCCTTGTTCATTTTCAATACCCCATTTTACATAATATGCTAATCTTCTTTCTGCAACTGGGATCTTTTCTTCTTCCGGAGAAAGCTTAAGATCAACCAATGCTGGAATTATCTTATGATAAACAAGAATATTTACCCCTCTAGGATCAACTTCTATATCTTCTGGTTTATATTTACTAAACCATGGATGATATGGAGTTTGGAATCCAAATGGCTTTTGAACAACTTCTTCATCCTCGTCATCATCTTGACCTTCTTCTTGCTTTTTAACATATTCGTCGTATTTTTGTTGAGCTTCTTTATTTGAATTCTTTCTAGTTAATGATATATTAGCAAAGTATTTGATTTCTCCTCCTTGCGATCCCTTAACCAGTCTATTACAAAAATTCTTCCCCTTTGAAATGATTTCTACATCCCATTCAACAGGTTCTTCGGAATTGACTGGTTTAACAAAGTATGAATGCAAACAATGAGGTTTAAACCCTGGAGGTGATGATTTAATAGCTACTAAAATAGCTTGTCCAGCAATATTACCTCCATAAGCACCTCGAACAGCAGGTGCTACTTTGGTTAAAGGTTTCTTACCAATGTATTTGCTTTCATTTACTTGAATTACTCCGAATTCTTCATCAATGTCCACTGTTGAGTTAGGCTCGTATGGCATTATATGATAAATCCGAATGAAAATGACAGCTAGTTAATTATATAGTTATAGTTATATTTATATTTATTGTAACAATAATAATAATAATTACAGTAATAAATTACTACGAGCTACTAGAAACTACTTAAATATATATAATTTAAACATAAGACGGATAAAAATATCAGTATGGAGTTAGTACTGAAAATTAATTCTATATTTGTACTATGTGGGGATATATCCGATCTTTGACACCAGATATTATCCGTCTGCACCAGTATTTTTGAGTGGTCAAAAAATGCCGCTAAAAGAGATGTCCATTGTTCCTGATAAATAGATGCAAAATAGGCAACTATACTCGGTAGGGCCTTACAGGTAACAACAAAACCCACCTGGTCCATAAAAAGTTGCATTACTACCGGTGGTAACTATAGAGATATTGTATATACTTAATTAAATGCTTAATTAATTTAGAGTATTACCAGCATAATAATTACGTAGCAAATTTGCGCCTCACCGACTCATCTCCGATTCTGTGAGCATAAATTGCTGTTTCTTTAGCTTATGATATTTTTATGTTAGTGAAAAATTAAAATGCCGAGAGGAGTACAGAGAGGAGTAAAGAAGGTGCGTCAGTTTCCATAATAGGTTAAATTAGTGGGGACAGTGTATATGATCTGAAATCAAAATGGTAAGTTGAGTTTACTTCTATTTCTAACTTCTTCCATAGAAATATTTAAATAACCTTACTTTTATATCTAACTAATAATTCTTAATATTTGAACAATACATTCGACTGAGGAATTTTGTGACCCGAACAAAGAGCTGCAGAACACCACAGTGTGGAAATCGGGATTTGAAAATTAAAATCATTAGAGATATATGTATACTAGAACAGTTGCTATTCCAATAATTCTGACATTCTTATAAATCATCATCATTTCAAATAGCTGCAATTAGAGATAAATATCGTTATGCAAAAGAATTTAGTCGTTTAGCCTGTCTTTTTATTTAAGAGATTCATTCTAATGGACTGATCCTTATGCCCAATATCTCCATAAATAAGTTTAACCACAATTTCTTTAATCTAAAGTTATTTATTACTTGCTGTATCGTATAAATATATATAGAATATTCAGATAGCTGCAAATAAAAACTTCCAAAGCGCTGATGCCGCCTTTGCCCATGGCTTTTGCGCTTAAAACTATATTTCGCAATTTTTGTGTGCCGTTTGCTGCAAAGGTTAGCCTCTTCCTCTCAATTGATAGCAACAACTTATACTAATGATTACCCCCTTATTGAACTCTTTTAAGTATATATATTGCCATATTCCTTTCAATTAATATTTGGTGATAAGTAATGAAAATAATAGGCTAGTTAGGCGTAAAAACACTCAAAAGCTTTACGTATATGAATTTACTGCAAAATCTTGAAATAGGTTTAGAATAAAAATGACTGAATTAGCTACCAATAGTAGTGAAAAGGAAGAGTTATCTGACAATTCAGTGGAAAAATGGTTCGCTGTTGATAATTTCAAAGAGATCAAGGAGAAAAACATATATCCCAATATCACTGTTTTCAACCGTAAGCTTTATACATTTGGGGATTCCAAGGAAGTTTTCATTAAATTCTCTAGAATAAATAGCTTAATTCCTTCACAAGATGAAATTACTTATTTGGATACACGTAGCTGTATGGTAAGAATTTCACAAGATAGATATATCGTGGTTGTGAGCAATGAGAAAGGCGAAACTGCAGTAATAGGTGAACTATTAAAAAGATATATTTCAAAGAATAATTTGAATCAGTACGATACTAAAATTCATAATGCTGAAGAATACAAAATTCTCAGCTTGAGTGATTTATATGACCCAGAAACTTTAACTGCTGATAAATTGGTAGAATATGCATCGTCTAGAATTAAAACACGGTTTGAGAAATATATAACATATATTAGAGGATAATGCTTACTGGCTACACAATACAAAGTCGAAGTTTCAAAATCGATTAATAAATATGTAATAAATATGTAATAAATAAAGAAAATTAAAACAAGCATATCCCAAAGTGTATCTAGTATCTAAAGAAATTATAATCTGGCAAGAGTCGTACTGTCACTTTTATGAAATCTTTCATGAGCTGCAGTTGCGTGATCGGTAAGACGTTTATTTAAAAACAACAAAGCTTCTTGAGTAACAGTAGCAAATAATTTACCCTGTATTGTAAAGAATCGAGCATGAACTAAACATCTATCGTTACCTACTTTTTCAAATCTATAATCAAGATATAGCCAATCAGTAGGATCAAAATTAAAGTCATGAAAGTAAAGTGAATGATCTAAACTCACACGAAATAAATCCTTTTCTTCAGCTAATGATAATCCAAGAGCATGAACTATTGAGGCAAGATAAAGTGAATCGGATAAAAATCCAACCTGAGCAAATTTGGTTCTTATAGGATTCTTTGCTAATGACAAATCATCAGTCATTCTACAAAATAACCCAAACTGTTTATTTCCAAGATCATTTAAATCGATTAAATTTGTTTCTTTAAAGAATTCAGGAGGTACTATATGCTGAACATGTTCATGAGTATGTTCAATTAATGGTAAATCATCTAATGAATCCTTATATTTATAATACATTGGTCCAGGTAAACTACCAGTTTGAAATGGTATAGATCTTATTTTAGTATCTCCATTAGCTAATTGTTGTTGATAAGTCTCTTCACGTTTATGAAAATCATTATTTTTAGTGAATGAAATTTGAAAAGAATATACCAACTGGTTAGTATGAACTTGATATGCTTTAACTAATCGATTAATAAAATTTCTTCCATCATTAATTTTTAAAATTTCCCATCGAGTTGGTGATTCAATAGATCCTGCCTTTAAAAAGTATGCATGTAAAGAATGAGGTGTAAAATCATCACTAGGTATAGATTGCCAAGCTGCAAGAATACCTTGAGCTATAAATTCTCCACCAAATGTACCTCTCATTCCATCTCTAAATGGTAATAATGGATATTTTCCAACGTATACAGTCTTCTCATTGGTTGAATTTGTCTTATCTTCAAGAACTTCTAATCTCGTCTCAAATTTATTGATATCATCATTTTCAAATACACTAACTAATTCAGGAATCATTTTTCTACTAGTAATACTTAATTATTATATTGATGTACGATTTATGATCTAACTGTTGCCTTATATAGTGAATTCTATAGTAATTATGAATATGATCTTCAGTTGTACCTCGGCATATGATATTTCTGGAGTTAATTATTTTGTGCGATATTTTTATTACCGACTGCAAATCGAACCGTTTCGTAAACTTCGTAATCTGAACAATCGTAATTATCAAGTTGCATAAACAAACGGGGCTCTAATATTATTTTTAGTTATTTATAGTGTATATTTCGGACTTGAAAAATCCATTGAATTATTTGTTTATATAAGCTTTAATAAATAAAAATAGAAATAGAAATAGAAATAAAATAAATAGTTTAACATTATATAAAATGCATAAAATTAAATAGCAACCATGTCTCTCCTGAGAGTCTATAATTTAGCTTTATATTCAGATCCATTACGGAAAAATACTAAACCTTCTTGAACAATGGTTGCAAATAATCTACCAGTTTGATCATAATAATGTGCTGTTAATAATGCTCTATTATTACTTAATTTTGGTGCTGAGAATGTAACATAAATCCAATCTTTTGGTTCAAAATATTCATCATGAAAATATATAGAATGATCTAATGATAATGAAAAGAAATGAACTTCTTCAGTACCTAAAGCTCCTAATGGTAATCCATTATTATAGTTAGGCAAATGCAATATACGACCTAATGATGATAAATACACTGAATCACTCAAAACACCAAAACCAGCAAATTTAGCAGCAGTTGATGATTTTCCAGGGGTATTATCATTTACTCTAATCCAAAATGATAATGATCTATCACCTGGTTGTAATAAATGTTCATTTTCATTAAATTTAGGATCAATATAATTTGGTGGGAATTTATATTCCAATACTCCCGAAGTATCATAACTGAATTGAGTTGGTAAATCATTTAACAGATATTTATAAAATGTAGAATCAACTTCCTTTTGAAATTCAATAGGTAGTGGAGGCTTCTTTACTGTATCATTATTCTGATGATAGTCTTTTCTAGCTTTATCCATTGAATTCTTCTTAGTAAGACTTACCATTATAATATATTTTAATTCATCATTTTGAAAAACTCGGATTAATCTATTAGCAAAATTTCTTCCATCACTTAATTTTTCTACTTTATATTGACAAGGTATTTTATCATCACCTGCTTTAACAAAATATGAATGTAATGAATGAGGAACTAAACCTGAATTAGCAGGTACAGATTCTAAAGCAACTATTAATGCTTGACCACATAAATTTCCACCATATACTCCTCTAGCAGTTGGAGTTGGTTTATTTAAAGGTTTAATTCCTTCATAATATTCAACTTCTTTTGTTTCCGGATTTATAATAGTTTTCACTTCAAATGCAAAATCCATTCTACCTCTTTTAATATTATTAGTCGATAATGCTGCGGACATATTTGATGATTTAAATTGTATTATAAATAATTAAATAAATAAATATATAATTAATTAAAATATTTAGTTCAAACTAAGCTAAGTTAACTTAACAAAAATAGGACGATATTAATTATTATATTTATATATACATGTCTACAACCCAACAGTTGCACAAGTACTTCTATACGATGGATATTGTTGAAAATATCAACGGTTAAAAGCCTCTTCCTCCTCTGTGGATTAATGTGTTGGGGTTTAACCGAGGATCTAAATCGGCACTTTAAGTTTAAGATGTCCTGCATACAGGCTGTTCCCCAAAATTCTTTATCAAATTCCACGGACTTATCTCTTACCCATAGTTAAGGTGAAGAAGGTTATAAGGGTGGTGATATTTATATTTATTAGTCAAGAGTTTCAAGGGTTTTTTGGCTTAGAGTTTTGATTTATCGGGAACTCCATTAAATAAATAAGTCAACCCCTCTTGAATAATCGTAGCTATACATTTTTGATTCTTGTTAAACATGTAACCTCTAACCAAAGTACGATTATTTGAAAGTCTTTTCATTTGATATGTAAAGCAAATCCAATCTTTAACTATGTCATAAGAAGTTAGATCTTCTGCATCATCAAAATTTTCTGTGTGGAAATAAATGTGATGATCCAACGACATAGCATTGTAGTGGAACAAATGTAAGATATTGAAAGAATTTCCAAGAAGAATCAATGCATCTCTACCATTATCATATTCTTCAAATGGATGATCTTCTGTAGGATTCCATGGAAGATGTAAAACACGAGCCATAGTTGTTAATAATGCGGAATCAGATAAATCAGCTAAGCCAACATAATTATACATAGGATCTCTAAATGATTGTAAATATTTCCGATCAATTAATTTCTTTTCAATAGTAATAGGTTCTTCATTTCTATTTTGAATCTTTTCAATTCTAGTCTCATATTTATCTTCATTACCAGGTGTAGGTTGGTTCTTAATTCCACTCCAAACCGTGATCCATCTCTCTGATGGTCTCAAATTATCTTCTTCTGGACATTTCTTATAATCAAGAAATTCATCACTATATGCATTTCGGATAAAGTCAGTATGCTGGATCTGATGTAATTCATCTGGGTTCGGATATTTCAATTGTAATGGAGGTGTTGGAATAGCAATATCAGGATCATTGGGGTTAGATTTTTTATGGCCTCTTTTATGTAATGTACACAAACTTGTACTCCTAATTCGACCCCTTTGAGTGACAGTTATAGATCTCTTTGCTGAATTTTCATCATCAAATAATTTATCTACTTTATATTCCATGGGGACTTTTGATTCTCCGGCTGCTATGAAAAATATATGGAATTCATTAGGTACAAATACTTCATTGGTTACAGGATCTCTGGTGGATTCTATTGCAACTAAGAGTGTTTGAGCTACAGTATGACCACCATATACACCTCTTGCTTGTCTAACTGGTTTTAATAATGGATGTGCTCCAATAAAATTAAACTCATCTTGCTTAATGACACGAAATGCTTCTTCAAAATCTTGTATATATTTACCAGTATCTCTAGCAAACTGAGGTTGATCCGGTTTATCGGCCTCCGTAGTAGTCATTATGTTCTATATTAATAAGTCACTTATCAATGAATGTGTCAAACTTATTATCTCAAACTTTTTGGGGCTTGCATGTTCTTTTTATATAGTCAGAATATAATTCCACTACCGGATTTATCAGTTTTTGTGGGGAGCGGCGTGATCTTTTTGGGTGAATGTGAATTTTGCAGCTGTGATAATATCGGCAACAGTTGTGTACTTGGCAGGTAATAACGAGTGCAAATTTAGAGATTTATCTGATCTAGAGAGAAATCTTTTACTAATAAACTTGAGTCTAGTAGTATATTGTTATATAGAGAACTGTTCGGCTCATTTACGAAGCATATCTGCACAAATACATATTTCCATAGAACTATTACAACTTAAATAATAACAATACTGACATGAACTCAACTGAACAGAAGTATATCTTAGAACATTATATATATTAAGATAATCATTTGGGTATCGTTATAATTATAATTATAGTTATAGTTATAGATAGTTATAGATAGTTATAGTAAGTAACTCTTAAGTGTGTGCCTGCATACAGTCCGGCCGATATCCCATTACGAAAATTTTTAGAACCGACTAGTATTAATTATTACCGATAATAGTGAAGACCAGAGTATATGATATGAATCGACATCCCGTAATAGTTAGTTACCGATCGGTGGATGATTTGAAGACGTTAAAGGATTGGTTTTATAATTTCAATGAGAGTCGAGATCATCGACTTCGAGCCATTCAAAGAGTTAAAGCTCTTAGTACAAGAGGTAGATTACCTCATGGAATTGAATCTACTGCATTATTAACGTCAATATGTTTACAAGAATTGAATAAAGAATTTCAAGTAGACTCCTATATACTAAGATTATCATATTCATCGGCTATAATACGATTTGTTAATGGATTATTGGATCCCTTCCAACAATCCACTCATGCAATTCCCTTACATCATTTAGCAAAGACTTTAAATTTACCAGGATTTTTTGTTGAATTGAGACATATGAGTACTCATGAGAATCTTCCATCATTAGAGATTTGTCAGATAGCTTGTGAAAGAGCTTTGAATTGGTTATATGATAATTATTGGTGTCATATTGAAGATGAAGAAGATGATAATGATGATGAACAATCTTCAGAAGAAGATCAACTTAGTGAATCAACCAAATTAATAATTGAAAATTATGTTAAAGGAATTGAAACTTTTATAGATAAGAGTCAGATTAATCCAAATTTAAAAACATATAAAAGGATACGAAAGCAAAACTTGGATTTAATATATAAATTAGGAGATTCATCAACTGAATCTGCAATTAAATATACTAAGGCCATAAAAGATATTAAGAAAGTATTGTTTTCATCAGTAGAAAGATCATATAGTGGAACCCAAATTTTAATATTAACATTAGTATTTAAGAATTTTTTAATTTATAATTCGGATAAGTTGGACTCAAAGAAATTGAAATTCAATAGTTTATTGATTAAACTATATAAACCATTATTAAATGATTTAGGTATACCATTTAAAGTACAATTAATATTGACTATTATATCAATTATAAGTAATTATTTTGGTAGTAGTATTAATAACAATGAAGATTCTGAAGATGATGAGAATGATGATGATTTAAAGTTAATTATTCGATTTGTTAATTCCAAATTAGGGTTTGAAAAACTTGTTCATTCATTTGAAGTGATTCAATTACTTGAATGGCTTAGTTTTATGGTGGTGGATGTATTAGATTATGATAATAAAACTACAATTGGTCTAGATATTAATAGAAGATTTAATCTTGTGAATATTAATTCTGTAACACCACCAACTACTACTACTACAATAGCATCTAGAAATGGACTTCTAAAGTATATTTTGGTACAACTCCATACATTATATGAGAAAATTCCTACTGACAATCAAGACTTTCATAAGTGTTTTATCAAAATATATGGTGAACTTGATAATTGTTGTACGAATCATAAGATTATAAAGAATATCATTAATAAGAGTAATAAGGAGGTAATTAATGAATCATACAAGAAAATTAAGAATGTGAGTCAAGTGCGACAGACATATGAATTGCCTCCTTCGTTAGATGAGATTTTGGGTGACACCACCACCACCACCACCACCACCAAGCGAGCAGATCTGGAACCACCGATAGGTCCATCTACCATTAAACGTTCTAAACTTAATCAAGAAAAGCACCAGTACTTGTTTGAGCCGTACGACACTTGGGAACCAACTCCATTTGGAACTTTTGTATAACTTTTTATTAATAGGGTAAGTACTGTTTACGACATAATGCACGACATAACCAGTGATTGCAAAATCCTGTCACTCGCTTCCTTCCCAATACGGTAAGGGCCAGTTCGAGTTCCACCTGATAGGCTGTATGCAGGAGGTTCCCTTTAGGCTTGTCCCCGTAGTAAACTTAAGCCCAACTGTGTATAGTAATTATAAGAAATGACATAAACTGCGTAAACTACAGTATAGTAAAAGTTAATTAGTATTATTTAGAGTGGTTCCTTGAGGCTTAAAGGTTCGAGATTTAATAGATAGAAGTTAGTACTTAGTAATTTACTTACGGGGAGTTTGAATTACCACAATTACCGAGATCACTAACTATTGCGTAACTCGAGTCATCCATCTATCAGTTGCCGTTAGGAAATAGTGACATAGCTTTATAAATAGGCGAATAGAATAGAATAGAATAGGAGAGAAATAGACAGAGAATACAGCATAATACTATAGACATATATAAAAGAAACTGTGAGGACAATGAGTCCGCAATGGATCCCACAGAATATTCAGAAACGACTTCTACTATATGTTCTACAACAATTATCACTATTCTCTGAAATTGATTTACCAAATCTTGAAGAAGTATCATTAAATAATATTATACTAAGAAATGTACTTATAGATCCTGAAAAAGTTGGGAAATTACCGGGATGTAATTTCCGATTTGGACAAGTTGGAAGTCTTGAATTAAATACTCAATCAGGTGGAGGTATAATTGGGAGTGGAGGAGTTAATATTGATGCTAAAGATGTTGAAGTAGTTATATCACCTGATTTTGATATAGATGAAGATATTAGTAAAGAAGTGCAGTTTTCTTTAGCCCAATCAACGGCTGATTTAGCCAATACAATCATCTTGGAAGATGATAGTGATGAACATCATGATAATGATAATGATAATGAACCCTCACCTCGATCTCGATCTCGTTCTCGTTCACGTTCACGATCCAATTCGAATTCTTCCGGATTCTCATCATCATTTAATAGACCATCAGCATTAAGTAGTGTTATGACTAAAGCCGTAGATATGGCATTACTGAGATTACAAATTAAAATAACTAATTTAAATATTAAAGTAGTTTCTGATAAAAAAGATCTACTATTAAAGATTGAAGAAGTGATTTTCAATACGTCAGAAGGAACTCGAGTTGCTAAAGTATCCAATGTCCAAGTTATTACCTTAAAGCCAAAGGTTAATCCAGGAGATTTGGGTAAACTGGGTTCTAAGGGGAAAGGTCGAGAGAAGGGAAAGGATGAAGAAGACGATGAGGATGAGGATGAGGATGAGGATGATGAGGATTATGGATATGGAGAAGAATCACTTATGGATAGTATGGTATTTACTCATGAAGAAGCTAGTTCTATCTATATGAGTGCTACTTCACAGTCATTTCCTAAACCTGATAGTAATGATAGTAATAATGATAATAGTAATAATCCTGATAATGGACATTCAGCTCCGAGTATTTTCCATATGGATGAATGTTTAATATCCTTTGATGGACTCACCAATATATCTGATCTTATAATAGATATTGGACATATAAAAGTTGCCTGTACGCCATTTACTCCGACATTAATTTCAATCTTTGAAGGAATAACTAGAAGTATTAAACTTAAGAGTCTACAAAAGAGGAAACAAGAAGCGATACGAAAGCAACAACAAAATTCTCGATTTCCTCAATATGCTAATGAAAGTGATGAAGTAATTATTGAAGAAGATGAGAAATTACAAGAAGAAATGGATGCCTTCTTTAATAAATTACATATAAATGATATCACATTTAGTGCTACGGCTGCTCTTGATTCAGCGGGACAATTCACGTGTCCTGAGAATGGAATCAACTTTGTATTTCATAATCTAAACATTAAACAAAAGAATGAACTGTTGATTTATGGAGGCGTAGAAGCATTTAAAATCTTTCATTTTGTTAGGGGCAAGTGGGAGGATTTATTTTATTTTGAGCCGGCCAAACCACCAGAACCATCAACGACTACGGCTACGGCTACGGCTACTGCTACGGCTACTGCTACGGCTACTCCACCTCCAGTAAGACCTCAATCACCCCTGAGTATTCTGTCTGGTACTTCCAATTCATCAAAGACTACGGTTCGAGCAGATGTTCGATTTGAAGTATTTAAGAAGTTTGAGGAAGGCTTCTTCAAAGTAGAGAATACCTTATTATTCTCCAAGACGGCCATATTCAATGTGGATCTTTCTAGTATATTAATCTTATCTAACTTTGCGGTTGGTTTAGGATCTATTCATGATAGTTTAAGTCAATTAAGAAATCAAATAGAGTCTATTAATCGGAATAATGATAAGTTATCTAAAGTTAAATCAAATGATATACCTACCAATTATCAATTTATATTACAAACGGCTCCCATAATCATTAATAGTCAATTTAATGAAGAATTAGAATTGAAATTTCTTATATTTCCTGCCTCATTCAATCTCCTAAAGGCTCATCTTCATATACCTAAAGTATTAGTTAGTCAATTACCCAAGGAAGAAGAATCCTTAATAATCATTAATGGAATTGAATTATGGACTAAGAATCATGAATTTCGAGCGTTTATAAATCGTGCTGATAATGCGTATCCTCGAGAGATTAAACTTAATTCAGAGTTAAATCTTATTATAGAAAAGATTACTATAACCAGCAGCCTAATTCAATTGAAAAGTGTAATAAATCAATTAATGCTATTTCTTGAGAAATTCCATCAATTGTCAACTATTCAGTATAATTCCCTTGAGAATTCATTTCTTGATTCGACTAAGATTAAGCTAGAGAATTCCCAATTATTACAATCGGTTCTTTATAATAATCATAGTAGAAGTATCCGAAAGGGGTTTAATAGTAATCGTATGGGGATGGGAATGGGAATGGGAATGGGAATTGGTAATAAACAGAATGCTGCAAATTTCCGAATTCTAATTAAACAATTACAAGTAAATATCTTGGATGTGTTGCCTAAATTGGGAGATTTTAAATTGGCTGTTGATCAGATCCAATTCTATAAATTAACTGATGGATTTCAAGGCTCAATCACGGGCTTAAATATTGTTAGAGTCGGAGAGAATCATCAAGATATTCTATTACATCATTTTGAATTCTTGGGCAGTTCCGAATTGAGTTATCCATTAATTCTTATCCATTGTAAAACTACAGAAAAGATTAATAGTATAGATATAACATTAAGAAACTTATTGATAGAGTATTATACTCATTGGTTAACATATCTTGGAACTGAAGATATCCCCGCCAATGAAGAAGATTTGGCCGAACTTTTAGTGGATAATGTTAAACCTCCTATTCCTTCAAATAATCTGAAACGATTTGATATTAGATATACTTTACATGATTGTATTATTGGATTAAATCCCGGAAGACTCGAATGTAAATCATATTTAATTATTGAAAGGGGTACAGCCGATGTTACATTTGGTATAAATCAATTTTATATTAAATGTTCATTTAAGAATGTTGTATGTTTATTAATTGATGATAAACATCATATTGATAAGTCTAGTATTCCTAAACGAATTAAAGTATCTGATTCTCGATTGGCTGGTCCATCTTCAAATTATATATCTCCATTAGATTATTACTTATCTATGGGATATGTATCAATTGCAAGAATTAATTCTATTCATATTGGGATAACTTTTAATACGGATGTGAATGCAGTTTTAGAAAGAAATCAGAAATTAAAGATTGAAGAGAATTTGGCTCTTGTGGATTTAAAACTTAATTTAGATGAACTTCAGGCGGGTCTATGCGCCGATTCGACTCATGTATTATTACAATTAATTAATGATTTGAAGTTACCATTGAATTTCAAAGATGAAGATAAGATTAGAGTCACGGTTAATCAACCAATAGATCTATTGAATGATGTGGATGCTCAAGAGTTTCGAGTTAGTCCCACTACTACTGACCTTAATAAAGACTTTGAAAACTTAAATATAGTCGAGACTTACTATGATGACTCTCAATCTCATTCAGGGTTGGGCAGTAAACTGTCTCGATCATCGGATGTGGATTCTTATGAATCTCAGCCGGTGGATCAATCGAGTCTATTGTTTAAAGAAGATCACTTTACGAAGGACTCGGGGTCTAAGAAGCAGTCGGAATCTCCTAAGATAGATCCTATTCGATTGAGTATTAACTTATCGAAGACTAAGATCTTCTTATACGATGGGTACGATTGGAGAGAAACAAGAGCTGCTATACGAGGAGCAGTCAAACGAGTTGAAGAACAGGCTGAAGTGTCCAAGCTGAAAGGTGCTCGGAGTGATATTAAACGTCGAGTTAAGTTCAGTAACGAGCAGGAGGATCATGAAGAAGAAGAGGAAGATGACGATGACGATGACGATGAGGATGAGGATGATGAAGAGTATGATGAAGACGAAGACGATGTGTCTGTGTTTGAAGAGACATTGTTCCAATCCATCCATGTGACTTTACCAAAGGATATAAGTCCAAAGGAATTAACTGAGAACATCAATCGAGGCATGCAGAATGACCATCCTTCAAATAATGAAGATACTGCTAAGGCACAAGTCAATATCGATTTAGGTAAGAATTATAAGAATTTGAAATTACGGCGATCGAATGTTCATAAAGTATTGATTGATTTAAAGAGTGTTAAAGCCAATCTTGTGGTGTATACTACGCGAGATCCTCGGAAGGAAGAGCTAGTAGAATCCAATGAATTTGAATTATTAAGTTCAGTTGAAATCCGTTTAGGTACTATTGATATTTATGATAATGTACCTACATCCACATGGAATAAATTTTTAAGTTATATGAATATTTTAGGAGAAAGAGAAATTGGTACAAGTATGATTAAATTAACTATTACTAATGTAAGACCAGATCCATCATTAGTAGCAGGAGAAGCATTAATGAATTTATCAATTTTACCCCTTCGATTACATATTGATCGAGATACTTTAGATTTCTTAACTCGATTCACTCTGTTTAAAGATAATCGATTTGATTTACCATTAGATGAAATTGTTTATATTCAAAGATTTCAAATTAGTCCTATTAAATTAAAAATTGATTATAAACCAAAGAAAGTTGATTATGCTGGTATTAGAGCTGGTAAAACTTCAGAATTAGTTAATTTTTTTGTATTAGATGGTTCAACAATTTCTTTAGAGAAAGTTGTTCTTCATGGAATCTTTGGAATTCCTAATTTAGCTAAACAATTGGGTGAAGCATGGGCTCCAAGTATTCAACAGACTCAAATCGCGGGAATATTAGCTGGGTTATCACCTATAAGATCAATTGTAAATATTGGAGGTGGAGTTAAAGATTTAATTGCTATACCAATTACAGAATATAAACGAGATGGTAGATTACTTCGAAGTTTACAAAAGGGTGCTAAATTATTTGCAAAAACTACTGGTTATGAAATTTTAAATTTAGGAGCAAAATTAGCTTCGGGAACTCAAGTTTTATTAGAACAAGGTGAAGAATTCTTTGGAGGTGAAGGTTCATCAGCTCGACTGCCTGGGATTATTAAACATCAAAAGGATTTAATATCTAAACCTCCTTCTACTACTAAATTAGAAAGACCTCGTAAACCTAAAAGACCGACTCAATCGGATGGAAATGCCTTATTGGCAAGATCTTTATTACTTAATCAAAGTACAAGATTAGAACGAGATCAATATGGTAGTAAGAAAATGTATTCATATTATGAATTAGATGATGATGAAGATAATGATGAAGATATTGATGGAGATTCAGATCATTCATTAGGTGGAGAAGGAGCAGAATTATTAAATCGATCATTATTCTTATTGAATGATGCTAATCTTGAACCTTCAAAGAGTAAACATGGTAAATCTAAAGGGTTAACTAGTCAAGAAGAAGAGGAGGAAGAAGACGAAGAGCAAATTGAATATGATGAAGATAATGATTATGAAGAGATTGAAGATAAATTAGTTAGTTTATATTCTAATCAACCAGAAAGTGCTAAAGAAGGATTAGTATCCGCTTACAGTTCATTAGGTAGAAATTTGAATTTAACTAAAAAACAAATTATTAATTTAAGTAATGAATTAAATGAAACTGATAATCTTCAAGATGCCTTTTTAACCGTATTAAAATCATCACCAGTTATATTAATTCGTCCAATTATAGGTACAACAGAAGCAATTTCAAAGACTTTAATGGGTTTAGGTAATGAGATTGATTCTAAACGTATAATTGAATCGAAAGATAAGTATAGATATAATAAAAAGGGGGAAGGAGACGATTACGAATATAACGAATAATAATAATAATATTAATAATAATAATAGTTTAGTTAATAGTTAAAATAAATAAATTTTACTACTCCACCATACAATGAATGTAACAAAGATTTTTTGTTTCATATCTTTGGTGCCATACGAGGCATCTCCATTTAAGGCAATATTATCAGTCGGGGCAATTGTAAGGCACGTTAGTATTTTGTGCAACAGACAATGTAATGTAATATTTTCCGCTTCTGGTGATGACAATACAATTGTCATTTATCTATGGAATTTCTATACTTCTCATCTGACGTTACACTTACGTTATATTATATACATACATAGTGAATTGCTTAATTAATTGATTATGGATTCGGGGTCTGATAGTTAAGGTAAGGTAAAGTAAGGTAATGACAAGTAAAGTATAAGGAGACGCCGCCCGGAAGAAAAAGTTTTTTATTTTTGACGTCATTCTTCCGTTGCGTTATAACTGAAAAAATATCATCGACTAATACTTAGTAGTTTTGGTTGCCAGGGAGTCTAACCAATTTTCCGTACGGCACTCCCAATAGGGCATCCCAGCCCGCTAAGATAAGCAAATTGCGCAGGAAAATATTTGCTTGTCAAAAGTTTCTTTTTTTTTCTTTTTTTTGTTTGTCTCTATTTTTTTTGCAGACCTCCTCTTTGACAACCCGTCGCCTGCAAATGCAAATACATACACTCCATCTCTTGATGGATTATTATTGTTAAGAAATTTTTGAAGATGCCTGATTTGGGTCTAATTGTGAAAATTTAATTTACTTGATTTTATTTTATTTTATTTAATTTTTCAACTCTAATCGTATCTTTATAAAATTGATTGCATATCTCTTTCTTCAGTTTTTAGGCTTTTCCTTATTTTTCTTGTTTATAATTATCTTATTCAAGTGGAGGTGATATTCAACGGCACATGAACTATTATTTGTTGTCACACAATCATAAGTGTTATCTTCAATCCGTCCATTAATTAGTAGTAACTTTAGTATAATGTCTAAAGCTCGCTCAATTATTTCTACCCATTCTAATAGGGAAGAATCTGAAATCATTTCCAATGAAAAGGCTACTGATATGTCAAAGAGTCTTAGTGACTTAGAAAATAATATTGAATCAAAGCCTTTAGAAGATGATAGTGAATCCCAAGATATTCAATCTAATCACAATTTATCAACCATTCAATTGTTAAAGGCAAAATATCCTTGGTATAGATTAGCTATCCATATATTTTTAGGATGTTTCTTCACTTCTTGGTGGTTATCAATTATCATTCAAAAGAAACATAGACATCAATGGTTAATTCCAACTGTTTTCTGGGGTATGCTCATGGTTAGATTAATTACCTGGCATTGTAGAATTTTACCTTGGTTGTTATCTTATGTTAAAAAGATTTGGGATTATGTTACTGATATCATTTATGAAAAAATTTTACCTAAAAGATATCAAAGATTATTAGCTGGAGCTACCATTACAATTGCTGTTGTTTTATTAGGAACTTTTGTACCTAGTGAAACTCCTTACAGTATGAGACAAGATCGTGCAGTTTCATTCTTTGGTTGTCTTGTTGCAATGTTTGCCTTATATGCTACTTCAAATAATCGTAATAAAATTCAATGGAATACAGTTATTGGAGGTATGTTGATGCAATTTATTATTGCTTTATTCGTGTTAAGAACAAAATGTGGTTATGATATCTTTAACTTCATTTCTACTTTAGCTAGAGAATTATTAGGTTTTGCCAAAGATGGTGTTGCCTTTTTAACTGATACTGAAGTTAGTCAATTAGGTATGTTTTTCTTTACTGTTTTACCAGCTGTTGCCTTCTTCGTTGCTTTTGTTCACATCTGGTATTACTTTGGTGTTATTCAATGGTTTATCGGTAAATTTGCATACTTTTTCTTCTGGACCTTAAGAGTTTCTGGTGCTGAAGCTGTTACTGCTGCTGCATCTCCTTTTGTTGGTATTGGTGAAAGTGCTATTTTAGTTAAGGATTTTATGCCATACTTAACCAAAGCTGAATTACATCAAATTATGACTTCAGGTTTCTCAACTATTTCTGGTTCTGTTTTAGTTGGTTATATTGGATTAGGTCTTAATGCTCAAGCTATGGTCAGTTCATGTGTTATGTCAATTCCTGCTTCATTGGCTATTTCTAAGTTAAGATGGCCAGAAACTGATGCACCACTTACTAATGGTAAAGTTGTTATTCCAAAATCTTTAGATGAAGGTGATAAACCTCAAAATGTTTTACAAGCCTTTTCCCATGGTGCTACTTTAGGTTTGAGAATTGCTGGTACTATGTTAATTCAATGTATGTGTATTATTGGTTTAGTTGCATTAATTAATGGTGTCTTGACTTGGTTTGGTAATTTCTGGAATATTGACGGTTTAACTTTAGAATTAATCTTTTCTTATATTCTTTATCCAGTTTCTTTCTTATTAGGTACTCCAAGAAATGAAATCTTACATGTTGCTAAATTAATTGCTACTAAATTCATTCAAAATGAGTATGTTGCTTATACCATGTTAACTTCTCAATCTCCTTACAATGAAATGTCAAAGAGAGGTACATTAATTGCTACTTATGCCTTATGTGGATTTTCCAATTTAGGATCTGTTGGTATTACTTTAGGTGTATTAAATACTTTAACTAATAATTCTAGAGCTAAAGATATTGCAGCATCTGTTATGTCTGCATTAATTTGTGGAGGTATTTCTACATCAATTTCAGCTGCCATTGCTGGTATGGTTATGCATGACTTGAATGAATTCCACATTGCTTAGTTTATTTATCATTTATTTATTTATTTATTTATCTACATAGTTTACTTGTTATTTTATATTAATATTAATACCCTAATTTATAAGTATATGTCTGCAAAATTTAGCAGCAAAAGCTTTACTGTCTGTCTGGTGCGCATAATATAGAGAAAAAAGACAAAATGACTGTCAGTCAGAAAGCATCGCCTGAATCATGACAAGAGATCCACGACATTCAATGGACACTTCGCGACAGCATGACAACGACATGGAACCAGCCGCCGTAGATAAAATGGTAGGACTGGACACAGCGAGTGGTTCATTAGAGCCGCCAATAATATTGCCAGTAATCAATGCCCACCAAGATCCACAAGTACTAATCTTCAATTTGAATGATTTGAAGCAATTAAGAAATCAGTATGGAATATTGGGGGTATTACTAGGAACTTTAAGTCAGTATCCTCAACAAAATTTCTTCTTATCGATTCCATTAAGATTGTCTGTATATGAAGTTGTGTGGTTGGTAGAAACCAGACGAGGGATTCTTGTTGATCAATTAAAGTATCGAAAAGATAAACTACTTACAAGTAAACAAACTGGTAAAGATATCAAGGTTCATGTACGGAAGGATGGGGTTATAGAAGAAAATGCTCATGAGTATAACTTTATAACGACACGAAACACTGATAAAGAGGGGCGGAATGAGGAGTTAATACACGAGCATCAAATTCAATTACAAGAGTATATAGATCAGTATATTGTCAGTAATAAGCAGTTGAGTCGAAAGCAGTTTATGTGTAATTACCAAAACTTTAAGTACTTTAAAGAATTGAACTATTACATAAGTCCTGGTTTAAAATTTGGAGGTGATTTAGTATTATATCCTTCAGATCCCTTGAGATTTCATTCTCATTCTATAGTGAGATTGGGCTCAATTGATCTTAATGATATAATCATTGGTGGACGATTGGCTACTGGAGTTAAAAAGAATTATATTGTAGTCGATACACAGATTAATAGTAATGAAGATCATGACCATGAGTCTATCATTACAATACTACAAAAGCCTGATACACCAAAGGTGTTTTCAGTAGAATGGGCTGGATTTGGATAGATTGTATATTCCCAATATATATCACATAATAATAAGTTCAAACAGGGCTGTTATCAGACCCATAACAAGAAATAAAGCAAAACTAAAATAAAAGAAAGTAAAGTAAAGTAAAATAAAATAAAATAAACTAGACTCCAGCAGTAAATTTGACAAGGAATTTGTTGAACTTTAAGAACCAGTGATAAGCACGGCGTCTTGAATCATGGGACTTTTTAAGCAGGCTTTCAAGCTCATCCATTTGACGATGACCCTGCTTGAAATTACCACGATAATGCTTTTTCTTATCTCCATGCTTTGATTTAAAAAATTGCTTGTGTTTCTTATGCTTCTCTTCATTACATTCTGTAACTTCTTGTTCTTGTGGTTCAGTGACTTCACCATTTTCAGACATATATTTTAATCTGGCTTCAATATTACGAATATCACTAAACAATTCAAAAGTAATGACTTCCTTAAGACTGGTTAAAGCTTCTTCTAATTTAGAAATACTTTGAGCACAGAATTTATTATTTGGACCAGAGATATTCATAATCTTTGAAAAGAATTTATCGTACTTGTTAACTTTAACACTTAAATCCGATGTTTTATGAGCCTTTTTATGGAGGGCAATGTCTGACGAATTAGATTTAACTCTGTCCGTAGTAATAGTACCATTTTCAGCTTTAACTAGTCTGGAATATTTGAATTTCTTAGTTGGAGTCTTTGCCTTAGCTTTCAATCTAGTTTCAAGTTTACCATATCCATGATTACCCTTACTCGAAAGGAAATATTTGGAAGTACCATTTTGAGCATTAGAAATCTTAATGTGATCTTCTCCATTAACAATGAATTCAAGATCCTTGACATTAGCAATAGTTACATCATACTCAATTTCAAATTCTTGACCGGGGATTAAAGTCTTATTCTGTTCAGTAACAGAAAGTACTAATGGATAACTAATTGATGCATTAAGAGCATGTATAGTATTGGCAGGAATATTCTTCTTCTTAAGAGATTTATCTTTTGATTCAATTGGTAAATCATCATCTTGAATAAGTAAATATTTAACAGAATGACCAACATGGACAACACTTTGCTTTTCACCATAATGACCATAAGATTGAACATTAGAAACTTCACCCTTAGTATATGAACTAATAGTTGTATGTAAAACTCTTCCAGATTTTAAAGTAAGAGCAAATTTACTAATGATTTGACTGGTAAAGATATTATTAATAATTTGCAGAATTGCTCCAGTAAATGGTGGAGCAATAGCAATAGTATTACCTTTATTGTCATGACTAATATCTAAAACTTCACCTGAAGCAGCCACAACATCAGCATTTTCAAAAGCTAATAAATTGGCAGTAGTAATCCAATTTTCACCTACAATAGTAGATGGAGCTTTACCTAATTCACCTAAACCATTACTGATTTCAATTTCCAAAAACTTATCTTTAATGGCTTGAGATTCCCACAAGTAAGGTAATAAACCAGAAACATCAACATGAATAGGTTTAACATCAAAAGCGTCAACACCCACTACAGATGACCATAAAGCAGGAGAAATCCCACCTGTAAAAACAACTGGTTGAGCAGTTTGAACAGCTATTTTTTCACCATTAAATAATATATTGACAATTCTAACAGGTCCATGGCCATTAAATAATCTACCATGATTAGCAAATTTATCCTTATAAGTATCTAAAACATTGGTATACCAAAATTCTTCAGCTGCATTACCAGAAGTAAAGACTGTAAGAATTAATCTAGTAGTATTAACTGGTACTGTAGGTAATTTAACATGGATTTTATCTGATGGAAGATATTGTAATGGAGAATCTTCATTTGATTTACCTAAAGTTATTGGATAGATAGTATCAGCTGGTCTAACGACTGAAAATAAGGAATATTCTTCCTTGATATCTTCTGCTCCCAACAAGTCATTAGCTTCAATAGCTTCAATATTATGATGTTTCTTTTCAGAAACTTTATAAAAGTCTACTGTTAATTCAATATGGAACTTTCCAGTTAATCTTGAAGATAATACGTTATCTAATTGGAAAACTAAAGTACTTGGTTTTTGGAATAATTTCAAATATGTAGTAACATCCTTTTTGGCCACTGATATTACTGATCTTCCACCTGGTTCAATGGTCGAAGTTCTCCAAATTTGAATTCCATCTACAAATAAATGAGCTAATCTATCATATTGTACTCCATCAACAGTTGTATTTAAGGTTAATACAACCTTATTATAATCAGTATCAACTGGTGGTGTGAAGTTAACAACTGCTGGTTTACCCCAAGAAGCACCAAATGTATGATTAATTGCAAGAGTCGAATAAACAGGTTCCCCAAATGATTTTTCTCCTACTAAAGGAAGAGTTACAGAAATAATTTCATGAGGTTCTGAACTTTCAGTTCCAACATATCCTTCATCAAAAAATGCACGTTGAACTTCAACTCCAGGCTTACTAACTCTCATGGCTGAACGACTAAACCCAAACGCATTTGGGTGAGTTATAACAAATAATAAATAGAGGAAAGCAATAACTAAGGAAATTCTCATACGTTTAGTCCTAGCGATTCTTTCCTGTTGTTTGGCTGCTTCCGCTGCTACTTCTTCTTCAGTTTGAGCTCTGCCCTTACTTTCATCATTAAAATCAATGGTCTCTTCATCTTGGTATTTCTTCATGAGTCTTTGCTTCTCGTCCTCTTCCTCTTCCTCTTCCTCATAGTCCTCAGTGTCAGTGGACTGCGAGGAAGGGGTAGTGGGAGAGCTAGATACTCCATTATCTAAATCTTGTTCTGGATCGTTCCCATTAGGGGTACGAGCACTGCCATACACCAACATGTTCCAAATTGAAAAATCACGAACCATGTGACTCATATTTACAACTGTTATTTGTTTTCAATTAGGAATTGTCAACTATATATATATATGTACTGGCTCTGCCTTGTCCCCTTTTTGCTTATATTGTTTTTCTGCCACAGCCTCATTTTCAGAGGGAGATATTTTTAGTAAGTACCGCTGCGGAAATGGGTGCAATTAGTCATTAGCATTGTGAAACTATGTCTCGTGATTTCGGGCACGTTTTTACATTTGCAAAGACTTTCAAAGTTTCGGTCGGCTCAGTTTTGTGTAACATACATACCGAAGTTGCAAAATACATAAACATACTAAATAAAACAGTAGTTCAGCCCTTTTTAATCATTTAATAGCTACGTGAAACACTCTTAAGATCCTCTGAGGTACGTTAAATGTTAGGGGAATATTATTTTTGACCTTTGTAATAAATTTTGCAAGAAATTTAAACCTAATCACTAAATTACATTTCATCATCGGGCAAGTAAGCAATTGTCTGTAGCGCATGAGACATCACCTTTAGAGAATTTTTTTACAGTGATTTTAAAAGAGTAAGAAGTTAGGTGTAGAGTATATATTATTCTTAACAATTATTTTCATTTCTAAGCAATAAATATATTTTGAGTTGTTGGATCTCTGACAGGATTATTTGGCCACCATACTCCTGTTGTGGAGCATTAGTGAGTCATTGTGTTATTTAATCTGTTTATTGCTTCAAGGATTCCTTGAAGGGTTCCTTGAAGGACTCTTCCTTGATCTTGAAGGATTCCTTGAAGGACTCTTCCTTGATCTTGAAGGATTTCTTGAAGGACTCTTCCTTGATCATACAACATCTCATTACTAACAAGCGTAGGAGTTGGGCGAATATTTTCAGCAGCACCTTCTGGAACTGACGCTGTCACTTCAACTGCATCTGCATATTCTCTATTAGTTGCTTGAGAAATTGTACTAATAGGGCGTATGTTTTCAGCTGTAGCACCTTCTGTTTCAGTACCTGACGCTGTCATTTCAACTCCACCTGCATCTGCTCTAATTGTCATTCTTGTTCTTGTTGATTTTGGTTTTGATTTTGTTGTTTGTGATTTTGTTGTTTGTGATTTTGTTGTTCTTTTTCTTGATCTTTCAGGTGCTTCATAAATGTCTCTCTTTCTTGGAGTTCTTATTCTTCCTGATCTTTTAAGTACCTCTGTTGTTGTTTGTGTTGGTGATGGTGTTCTTTGTACCATTTGTCTATTACTTTCGGCAACTGGCTCTTCCATTTCTATATCATGACGAACCTCACCTCTGACTCTATGTAGACGTTTAAGAATGTCAATCGAGGGCTCTAAGTAACTCCCAAATATCGTCTCGCTATCAGTTGTTGTATCTAACGAAATAGTTCCAGCACACATTTTTCCGCTGCTAGGAAGGAAGTGCAGGAACCAAAAGAGACATATTTTTTACATTTTTACATTTCGTCAGTGTGACATATATTACAAACCTACTAGCCGTAGACTAAATAAATAAATAACAGCTAACTAAGTAAACATACCATAAAGAATAATACACAGTAAGCAAGCGAAAACAACAACTTTTTATATGACTATCATTCAGTCAATTAAGCTGGAGACAGAGATCTTGGTGGCGCTGCCCTTTCTGTCGGGATTTAAATGAGAATCTTCTTCACTATCAATAGTAATATCATCAGGATTTGAAGTTACTTTTACATTGGTGGTACCTGACCTCTTATGTTTTAAATAAACTTCATTTTCTTCTTCACTAGATGTAGTTTTACTAAGTCCTGTCATTGGAGATGTATTACTTGATAAAGCGGTAAATCCAGGAATACTAACATTAACTCCACCATTAGTTGTAGTTAAATTATTATTTAATACTGAAGTTGTAGATGATACAGAAAATCTCGTGGATGGAGTTAACAAAGGAGAATTGAATGAAGAATTTTGGGATATATTACGTTTATGACCATTATTATTAACCGTTACAGTTCCATTAGTAGATTCCTTTAATGGATTAGGGAAAAAGTCTGGAGCTATACTCGATGATCTTCGAGATGAATTATTAGTTGAATTTAAAGTTGAAAATTCAAAATGTGAAATAGAATTATTTCTTGATACTTGAGTGCTTAACAATAAGGGTGATCCATAGTAGGAAGGAGAGATATTACCTCCTGCTGAATGATTATTGGGAATGCTAAAGGAGGTTTGATGCGAGGAATTTAACGTGTTGGCTAAATTTGGATGTGATGATGTCAATAATTGATTTTGGGGATATTGCGAATGAGCATAATGAGGATATATGACGGAATTAGTTGTAGTTGAATGTCTTCTTACCGATCCTAAAGGTTCCTCCAATAATCTTCTTTTACTAGAAATTGGTGGTAAAGTTGTCGAACCAGAAGTATTATCAAAGCTTGCTGATCTCAATGATGAAGATTTTAATGGTGATGATTGATTATTGGAGTTTCCTGTTGTTGGAGGTGGAGGAGTACTGGATTTAAATGCCAAGGCTGATGGTAAATGAATAGGAACTTGATGAAGAGGTTGAGAATTTTGTAATTGCTGTTGTTGCAACTGTTGTTCTGGTGAAAACATTGATGTATTAAACGAGATTCTTGGTAATACAGGTTCTGTTTTAGTTGAAGTTGAAGTTGGTGGTTTCATTGTTGTAGATGGTGGAGGCAATAATGTTTGTTGAGTTGCAGATGATTGGTTTAATGTTAAATTTGAACCAGATAAATGAACTTGAGAAGAATTATTGGAAGAGTTCACACTCTCCAGCACACTTACGTTACTGGAATTACGTTGAGAATATGTGAATCCATTACCTTCAGATTTTTCAGCATTGTTTGAAGAATTACTATCAGGTTCAGTATTGGTACTAGCAGAATCATTTGATTCGCCTGTATTTGAACTATTAGCAATACTGGCTCTTCTTCTTCTATTAGCTCCACCATTCCACCAATTTTTAATTGCATTGTCAGATCTCCCATTCAAATGCCGGGATATTTCGGCCCATTTCTTTCCATACTTTGCCACAAGGGATTCGATCAACTCACCTTCTTCTATAGTTATGGGACTACGGTTAAGTGAAGGTTTCAAGTTTTGATGATATCTCTCACGACATTGCTTGGGAGTACGAGTTGATAAACTATTGGCGATTCTAACCCAGTTGGTAGGACCAAATACGGCAATCAAGTCCAATAGTTTTCGATCTTCCAAAGGAGACCAAGGACCCCTTCTACTTCCGCCAGGGTTAGTTTGTGGGGATGTGTTCACTGCCAGATTTGAGACAGATGTTACTGATATGGGCAGAGGCAGATGTTGCTTCTGTTGATGTATATATTGACCACCAGCTGGTGGGAGCTGTTGGAGATGAGCATGGGGATGCGGTTGTTGTTGCTGGCTGAGATGAGATAATGGAGGTAATGTATGGCCAGGATTTGGAGGAGGTGTAACTTGGATAGTAGCAGTAGCACCACCACTTCCACCTCCTCTGGTGTCAGCAGGACCTCCCTGTTCGTAATAGTAGCTATGACTTGTAGTATTATAATTCATCATCGGAGATGACGTGCAAATAAGTAGTCAGGAAATCTTGGCAAGAAATAAGGAGGGAATAACTAGAGAGTTGATGAACAGTGTGATTCTGTGGCCGATAATTAAGACTGTTTGGTAACTCGAGAAACTTTTAGCAGGAGATAGCAAAGAATTATGTAATTAATAAGGTAATTTAATTAGGTATTTATAGGGAGTACTAATGATACATAAGATCAACTGATGGATAAAGTTCTTTACTTATGGGATCAAGATAGCACGTCCTCGTATGTGCCTCAATATCTACAGCTATCAAGAATTCGTATGATATGATATGATATGATATAATGTCACTTAGCCCTGGATAATGGCGAAGGAAAGTGCTAATATATGTATTAAGGAAAAAAAAAAAGGTCAGAAAAATGTTGGCCGGTTGTCGTTTTTTATTTTTCTTTCTATTTTTGCCTTGCTTACTTGACTCTTTTTTTTATTTTTTATGTGTTTTAAGTTTGTTTTTTTTTATTTTTTAATTTTTTTTTATTATTTTTGTTTCGTTATTAGATAGGAACGAAAAAAGAAGGTTGAAGTCGTTCGGGAGAAATAGTCAAGCGTTTGTAGTGGACTGATCAGGAACGTTAGAAGGCTTGATTATCCGAGTCATCCAAAATAAACAAAAAGATAAATGCTTGTCGGGCATGATTAGCGCTACAAGTTTCTAATATACTTATGCACACCGTGGTTCACTAGATTGTCTTTCTATTTGTTAGTCACATATAGCCAGATTCCCGGACGTTTATAAAGAGTCAGTTGCTTTAGTCATTATTTGTCCCCGTACCCACTCGCTGCACGCGTACGGTAAAACAGGCCAAAATTCGCAAAATAAAAAATTATTTAAATATTATAAAGATGAGAAAAAATATAAAATAAAATTTAGAGTAAAATATCGACATCCACCACACATTTGTTAGAGGCGCTTCTCTTTGCCTAATCCATTGCCTTGTAATTAATTCTTTAGTGTTCGCATTAGTGATTTTGTTAACGGCGTTTATGAAAAATACGTAATGTTCGTGTGTATCTGTGTATCTCCAACAAGTTCTTGGTCAGAGAGGGGTTGATTAATTCAGCTCAGTTGATGTTTCTATTGTGTTAAAAAATTCGTTGATCAAATGAGGAGCTAGATTCTCCTTTCCTACTACTCTATGCCGTAAATCATTTGCTAAGTCAATCTAACTTTTAAACTACCCTTGCAAACGGTTTTTAAAATGATTATAATGCTTTCATGTTGTATTTGTCAACAAAAATCACCCCTAATTTTGTAGCTGCAACACAACATGGGGGCACTTTCGGCGGAGAAGACCGCTCTAATGTCACTGCATGGGTAATAACTATCTCAAAGTCAGATGCATTAATATGTTGAACACAATTTTTCAAATTACGTTAAATGTAACCATTTCATTATATAATATGATCTGAACTAAAATCAATAAAGTTTTCGTACATAAGCGCAAATAATTGCAACTGCACTTTGTTAAATCATCCTACCAAACGGCTTGAACTGTCCCTATTTTTTCCTTCCCAAGATAATGTCGCTATCCTCATTATTTGATTTTTTATTTTCTTTTTTTTATTATTTTTTTATTATTTTTTATTATTTTATTATTTTATTATTTTATTATTTTATTATTTTACTATTTTATTATCTTCCTTATTTTTTTTACGTTTACATAGTCAGCTAATGAGTCTAGATTGAAAACCTCACATGGCGAACATCTTATATTTTTACTTGCAAATAAAGATTAACAAGCATTTGTTAAAATAATATATAATATTATTAAGTCTTTTTTTTTACAAAGGAAAGCCTCTCTCCTCTTTATCGGATGTCATTACCATTTATAATGATTATACTCCCCCTCTTATAATCAGTAGTTATTTTTGTCCCTATATCTCTTGAGTTACTTGTCTTTCTACTTCGGTATTTGTGCAACCCCTACCCGTTATATCTAACCCCTCTAACACACAATCAACTCAAAACAATTATGTGCGGAATGCATGTTCCTATAAAATATAAATAAAATAAACTTTTCTCCGGCTTAACGCACGTCATGAACCTCTTCGACTTGCATCATTCGGGCTATTTTGACCGAGATTTTGTTTCAATCTCTATTTAGACTAACTTTGTTTCATCAAATTATTCTACAATTAATTATTTAAGTGCTGGTCGGGCTATCTAGTGCTTTTATTGATTTTCAATACCACCATAAATTATGATAGGAAGATGCCAGCTATCCAATATTAAAATGAAACTTGCGATAAACTCGATAAACATAAATTAAACGGCTATTCGCTTGAAATATTTTAAAGTTAGTGTGACATAACCAAAGTTTCATTTGGATCTATACTAATTACGAGATTAGTTTCCATAAATAGTAAAAAGTGGTTCCAATTCTTCTTAGGAATGTTTTATCTCATTGTTGTAATTTCTTCATTCTATTGCTTTCCAAGTATTAGTCGTATTCTCTTGACTTTTGCATGCACATATTACCTTCCCCATGAAATCTTGTCGGTAAACATGCGTATCGTACGATTTATTTGACAAGTAATTTTAATCTTTTTTTGCTCACATTTCCCCTTTTGCAGGCAAATTTCAATAGCATATCTATGACATATAGATCACAGTTGTGCATCATGCGCTTATTTCATTCAAAGGTCACATTGCATCATAAGGACCCCTAGTCCTTTTTTTCTGTTGCAACTTGTGAATAGAATCAAAAGAGAACATTCTTTTCCAACTTTAATGCGACCAAGAATCTTGGGATGCTCCGCTTTTTGCATGATAAATCTCATCATACTACATAACCTTTAACACTTAATAACAAATGAGACGAAATACGAATCAAGATTCAAAGTTACTTGCTTTCGTACCAACGAGATCCTGTTCAATTATTAAATTTTTCAGTCTGACACATTGATAGTATGATAATGATTAAAATTAAAGTTTGTGATTTGCATATTATTCGTGACCTTATTTTTCATTACTCACTCCAGGGGAAACGGCTAACACAATAATGTTTTGGTAAAATTACATGGGCGACTTCTACTACTAGAACTTACGAAACAAGAGTATTCAAAGAGTTGGTGACCACGATATACGACTTCGGTGACCTTGGTGCAAAACGTATATGTTTGAACAAGGAATTACAAATGCCTATTCTTTCCATTTTTAGTATATGCTTACGATCCCATTTAATGTGCGCAACAAATTATGAAGTTTGCCTCCACTATTAATATTTGCGCAAAATGGCGTCCTTGTGGGCACGGTGGGTACGTCTTATCAAATCAGATGCAATTTGCCTCCACTCTATCTGCCTCCACTCTCCCTAACATTTCCCCCTCCTCCATTATATGCGTGATTTTGGCCAACAAAAAAAATAGAACAAACCTCTTTGATTCCGTCAACATTGTGTTGAACTCAGGTTGATAAATAATACTATTATTATCCTCAAAGTTATGAATTATCATTAAAACAATAAGGCGGATTCTTGATTGAGACAATTTTACGAATAGCTATTCTTATTTTTTTCGCTGTCGTTATTCTTAATATTGTTATCTTTCCCTGCACCCCCAATTTTCCACCAATTATTGACCTAGAACAAAAATGCTTTAAAAGTATTATTATGTTTCTCTTTAAGTTTCATATATGCCCCGATAATCTGCAAGCCAGTCTGATATAAATTAAAAATGCGAAATATGCATATTCAACGTGCAAAAGAGCAAGAATTTCCCGACAAATTTTTTCCAAATTCTTTTGTGTTTGCTGCGTTTAGTACCAACAAATTTAGGATAAACGAAATTCAGGTAACATGAGGCCTCAGTAATTTTGATTATACAATCTTTCTTCTCGTCAGCGAAAGAATTTCTAGATAGAATTTACACAAGCAAAATATGAGGGTTACGATTATACAAGCGAAACCCAAAATAAGGATTTAAAAAATAAAATTCATATTTAAAGTCGGCAAATTTCCAAAACTTCAAATTATCAAAAAGCACAGAATGAGTACTTCAACAATAAATGTATGTCGTTACTGCTAAGTTACAATTTCAACCGTTGCATTCTACATTTCACTACGTAAACTAATAAAAGCATTGTCTAACAGCCCCCTAATAATGAACCGCCTGTATACATGTTTCAAGCATACTAATGCAACGATTTGCACTAGGGGATAGTGCATCCGCAGTATCCCATAGTGACAAGGATAGGGAAAAAAAAAAAGATTGACAAAACAAATGCGACATTCTCAAACCCCTTTCAATTAAGATTCCGCGAAAGAAAATTAGATAAAATCAAAAAATGAATCTAACTAAATATCTCGGCTATTATTTCCACTTATGCATAAGCAAGTGGTGCCGAAATAAAAAATAAAATATGATTACAAAATAACAGTATATAAATATTTTCTATACAAAAGGTCTTAACTTTAATTTCTGTTACGGCAATTTGAATTATTTATATGAATTAATAGCGATATCGGGATTTTATGAGAAAATTCAAAAGCTTTTCAAGCTATATGTGCTGAATGCGAACAAAGGCTTCCTCCCCCAAAGATGAGAGAAGATTTGCGGCTTTTGCAACATTCGATGATCATAAATTAAACATATCCAGCTATATTACTTGGATATGTGTAAGCGAGCTATGAACCGTATGATTTTTGAAAGACTTAGAGCAAGATAGTTAGATGTGGTGTGAACTAAAATTCTCCAATATCTAGTTTTAGTTTATAAATTGAATATTTACAAAATTTTAAAGAGATGAAAGAGCGCAGCATAAGTCAATCAAAAGTTGATAAATATAGCTGATCATAGCTACTTAAAAATAGAAGTTTTAAAATAGGTAAAGAAAGAAAAGAAATCAAACGAGGAATTTCTCATATTACCACGTTCATACAAACTAATGATAATTTGATTAACCATCATTTTAAGCTCGACTTCATTTAAAAAAGTGTTCATATTTTCCTATAAATCTTCATTATTATATATCCAGGTAGTAGATCTCACATCTTCCATGGATAATATTAAGGTGATTTGAACATTATTGGGAATTTGATTTAAGTTTAACTGTAGCATTAAGAAATATTTTATAAAATTTGCAAAAATAATGAAAAATTATTAAGAACAAAAACCTAGCTATTATAGTATGAAATTATAGATAAATTTTAACATGGTAGAATTATGTGAACTAGTACATTGACTTCCTCAAGAAAATCTCAGGGCTTACCTTAACAGATAGATTTTAAAGTGTAAAAAAATTAACAGCCATTTTATACCGATATATTCTTTTACTGTGGATATGCACAAAATTATTTTATGTGATATTTTTTAATGATTTCTTTCTTTTTTTGAGCCGCGAATTTCCTAATTAGGAAAATGCGGCGTAAAATGAAAATTTCATGTAAAAGCAGCTCAACTAAGAATACATCGAAAAGGCAACTTGTCCGAGTGGTTAAGGAGAAAGATTAGAAATCTTTTGGGCTTTGCCCGCGCAGGTTCGAATCCTGCAGTTGTCGTCATTTTTTTTTGATTTGCTTTTTCATATCCGAAGTGGTTAAGTGCTCTACACGAACTCAAAGTAAAGTATAAGTCAAAGTAATAGTGTTACACAATTACTAGAGCAAAATTTAATAGGCATAGATATCTTCTATTCATTGTGAGCCGCTATGTTATAAAGATGGAGCCACTATTTCTGAATTGGCTGCGAAATAAGAATTTTATGCTTTTACATCAGGATCTACAGGATATCACATGTAGATATCATCTAATTAACACCTAATTCAAATTATACTTTTATTTATTAACTTTTGTATATAATTACTTTAACCCTTGAACCACCAATTAACCCAAAAACAAACGACAGCAACATCTCTATGAGACCCTACTAATAATATACACTTTAACTAACTTAGAACCTAATTTTAATCAACAGGGTGATCTATATTTTTAAAATTGAATAATAGATTGGTATCAAGTATCGTATAAGATGCACTATAACCATGTGACAATAATGTATTACAAATACAAATCCAGAACTATTAATTTCATTTCAATTGTTCTTCATATTCTGATAAATCTTCAGGGTCATATATCACTCGTACCATCAAAGAGCAACTAGGACATACGGCTACATCTTCACCATCTAGTAAATCATCTAATGTTATTGCAAATCTATCCCCACAAGGACAAGGATACTGGAATAATTGAGTTATAGGATCAAATGTAAAATCTTCGATTTCTATTTCGTCGTAGATTGTCTCCATATTTATAGTTTATGAATGATGATGGGTATTTGATTTCAAATATTCAATCTCAAGTTGAAATATTCAATCTAAAGTCACGTCTTGGAACTTTTGCCGAAACTCTATAAAGGGATAAACGATTTAAAATTCAATAATTAATAACCTAAGACAAACAAGCTTACAGCTACTGCAGCAGTTCTCACCGTTAAGCCAATAGTTATTATATGACAACTTTCGTATGATAGCTATAAGTTCTGTTCTGATTTAACTATTACTAAATTTTTTGGCTATGTTTGTAGATGACATTAAAAAAGAAATTTACGACCTACTGGTCACGTGAAAATCTTAAATAGGGTACCAACCCTAATAAAACATCAGCAACACGTGATAGAAAAATAGTCATGTATATGCAGTATCCACACTGAGAACAAAAATACTACCACCTGAACTATTGCGGTAAGGAGGTGCATAGTACACTAATGGAAAAAGTACTACAAAATCTAACACTAACGAATTGTTAGCGCCAGACAAAATTCAGCACTAAATGTCGCAAAGTATTGTGAGCAGCAGCGGAATCACTAACAAAAGTTTTTTAGAAAATTTTTATTTTTCAAAATTTTAACTATTTCTATTTCAATCATCAGTGATAACAATATCTAAGATTGTATGTGTGAATGAAATGAACATGTAGTGTCAGTTGAAGAGAGAATAATGGAAAGATATCAAGAATGAAGAGAACAGTATACAAATACCAGGAGTATTGCATTGTATAAGTATTATCATCAAGAGAATTCATCAAAAGACAGTTAATAGTTAAGAATTATAAAGGGATGTTGAAACAGTTGGAATTTTCAAGACTTCTAATAGTTGTACTTGGAACCATACTACTTCCAGATGTTCTAAATGGATTGTATAAGAAATTTATAATTAAGTAAAAACAGAATAGCAATTCCCACCACTTTAAATTAAATTGAGTCTTACCATACAACCACGAACGTAAACAGTATTATCTACAACCACAACCACAACGACAACTACAACATTCTTAAAATAAATAATAACTGTTATATAAAGTTGGTAATAAGATTTTTACCACTTCTTCATGCTCATCCCTACTAAAGAATTTTCATTACATTAAAGTAACATTATACTTTCTCGTTATTCTCCAAGACAAGACACTAGAATAATAATTATATAACAACATACTAACTATTTTATTATAGATATAAGCAAAATGGGTATTTCTAGAGATTCACGTCACAAGAGATCTGCTACCGGTGCCAAGAGAGCTCAATTCAGAAAGAAGAGAAAGTTCGAATTAGGTAGACAATCTGCTAACACCAAGATTGGTGCTAAGAGAATTCACTCCGTTAGAACCAGAGGTGGTAACCAAAAATTCAGAGCTTTAAGAGTTGAAACTGGTAACTTTTCTTGGGCTTCCGAAGGTATTTCCAGAAAGACCAGAATTTCTGGTGTCGTCTACCATCCATCCAATAACGAATTAGTTAGAACTAACACTTTAACTAAATCCGCTGTTGTTCAAATTGATGCTACTCCATTCAGACAATGGTATGAAAACCATTACGGTTTAACCTTAGGTAAGAAGAAGAATGTTGTTGCTGAAGCCACCGAAGAAGTTAAGAAATCTAACTCTGTCCAAAAGAGATTAGCTTCCAGAGCTGGTCAAGCTGCCATTGAACACGCTGTTGATGCTCAATTCGGTTCCGGTAAATTATACGCTGTTATTTCTTCTAGACCAGGTCAATCTGGTAGATGTGATGGTTACATCTTAGAAGGTGAAGAATTAGCTTTCTACTTAAGAAGATTAACTGCTAAGAAATAATCTAAGTCATCATTATCATAATCATTCCTAAATACAAACCCCCCAATTATATAAATACATACTTATATATATAATATAATTAAAAAACTACTTATCTATATGTTTGAATAGTAAATGTACAAATTAGTTCACTCCATTGCTTCTGACTTACTTTCAAAGTCCACCGTGTTACTTATTTTAAGCATTGAAGCATCACCTATGTTTGATCATACTACGATTTCATAATATTTTACGTATTACATTCTACATTACTTTCAATTTTCAAGATATCTCATATGTATTGAATCTAAATAGATATATAGTAGTCTACTACGGTCTAAATATTATTAATAGTTAGTATAATTACTCAAAAATTAGATGAGTAAATCAAGGCACACAATTCACTAATATCCAAAAAATAGTCAGAAGAGGCATGTCGTTATCTTTCAACGTCAATAGACTCAGTACAGGTCTGTGTAAACATTTTATTCATCATTTCAAATCAAAACTAGTAATAACTATTTGATTATAAATTTATTCTCTGATATTCTTACAATTGCATACCAACAGATTTAAAATTTTATAATTGAACATACCAATTCATCGAGACATCATTCTATTGATATCTAGCTAGTTAGTCAGCTAACTTCATTGCAGTAAATAGTAAAAAGTCAAGTCTCTGAAAATTTTTTTATAACGGATGAAGTTGGATCAATCCGGGTAAAAGACTCCAGTAAGGGCTATCACAAGTCACGTGAAAATATCAACCGAAGAGAACAAAAATCTCTAACCAGAGATCAATATGGTAAATTTTAATGTAAACATAAGCTGAACAGATAATATTAAATTGTTTAAAGCTATTAAAGATCTAGTAGAGGAGGATTACCAGAGGCTTTTAATGCTAATCTAGAAAAATGGTACCGAGGAGTGATTACATAAAGACTCCTCAAAGTGATGATACAGTGTTTGAAGATGCCATGAATTATTCATTTGCATTCGCTAGTACAAAATTGCCCAGTCAATTCAATAATTCACAAGTTCCCGCCAATCATACACGTTTAAAGAAGTTACCGGTAAATTATCTTACTGGTGTTACTTACAAAAGTGATATACCGAGAGAAGAGATTGGTATGCAATCAAACAATACTACTTCATCAATACCAGTTAATGTAATTAATGCGACTAAGAATATTAATGCCTCTGAAGACTATCAAAACACGTCCTCATTGGATGCAGAATCGTTGAGATTGTATAGAATAAGGACAAACTTTCAAAAATCTATAAAGAACGATCAACTCTTTATTAACAAATCAGAAGTCCAAACAGAGAAAACCGACAAGAGTGAACCAATCTACTATAAACCTCCATCATCGAACTTCAAGGACAATCAATATGGTATTAAATCATTCTTACCTCCTAACGTAAAAATTGGAGATAATTCATTACGAGAAAAAGGTTCAGATAGTTCAAAGAATAAGATACCTCTTGTATTCCCTAAGCTATTAAGTAATGATTCATCAAATCCAGATTCTGGAGCAGTTGATATTCAAAAAGTATGGCAATCAATTAACCAAGACTCAATATATAAAAAGGGTCCAGCATATGATAATGATGAACTTGATGATAATGACTTACAAGGAAATAACCATGCTACGGGAGAGTGGACAAACCCCATTGTAAAACAAGCTTTGGGAAGACAAATTAATAAAGAATACGAGCTTAAAAAGTGTCTAAAGTTTGCCCTATATCTAATTGTTTTCAATTTAATTAAATCATTAGCAATAAGGTTTTATGTATTATACCAATTAAGTCAATTAAAATTAAAAATCGAATACCAACTCCACAGTTCAAAAATTTTGGCTATTGATGAAAATATTTACATTATTCTAATTTCCAGATTGATAATCGGCATTTTTTTGATAAATATCTTAATATCAACTGTAAATTTATTCAGAGATCAAGATCAATGTTATGATTTGCCCTTGAGTGAAAATCAACGAGTTTTAATTGGCTTAAAACCCACTAATGAACAATCTCAACTTGATCAAAAGCTTAATTCTAATTTTGATGGTTCGACTAAACAGGATATAGTAGGAGATCGTGAAGATATTGAAGCTGAATTAATATTGAAACAAAGACAATATGAGTTGAAGAATGGTCAATATTTTAATAATATTTACTTGCCCAAATATAAAAAAATAAGTGGGTTCAATGATTTATCATCAGCTGTTGAATCTAACCCAATAACTTTTGATAATTTATCCTCAGATAGTAAAAATATCAATTCAAGTAATAAAGTCTCAACTACTACATCACAATCTATTTACCCAGTAAGATCGTTAGTTAATTTTGATAATGCTTCTCTTATTGATAAGAAGGTTGACCAATCTCAACAATTAGTGAAACGGAAAATGTCATTTGTTACTGCTACGCATGCTAGACGAAGTGACGAAGAATTACAGTTAGAGGTTAATAAATTCAAAAAGAATTTCAACCTTCAATTTAATTAATTAGAAAAAAAGTTGGATTTACATCCATCTCCAATATGCTTTGTATAGAATAGAATAGAATATAATATAATATAATACATACATAAAATTGTTGGAGCAATTTCTCTGGATAAAAGGCAGTACGTTTAAGCTCTACAAGGAACTTAAGGATATTTTGCCGATGTCAAACGAAAGGTGTTTAGTGTTGTTCAATTACTTCCTGTATGGAAATGTGTTGGGGTTTTAGCGCAAAGTTTAATTCTGAATAATATGTGACCTTAAAGGTGGCACTAAACATCCTTCCCCACAAAATGCCATCTCATGTTGAGGCATCTTATAATGTTGAACTAGATTTTTACTTAAATAAATTAGACAATTCTATAGGATATATCAAAGGCAAAAGGTTTGCTATACCAATAACACCAAGCATTTATCAAGCGCAAAGAGAAACCCATACAATTTGGGTTAAAATGCGAAGTGTAGGGGATAAACCATGTTTCATAATACCGATATGCTAAACTCCAGCATGCACAAAATATAATATTTTTCTTACGAGCATTAGCCTTATTACCCCCTCCATAGAAAAAATGGTAAGATTCTAACGAGGGGATAGCTACCATAGAAGAATGTAGCTTAGCTAAAGTAGGGTCAATTTGAAGTACTCTTGTTCCTTTAATCATTATAGAGTCACTATCGTCTAATAATATTCCAACCAAACTCTAGACGCGAAAGCTAAAATGAACTCCGGTTTTTAGGGTTAAGCATAGAAGGGTTTCTATTTAGAGTAATGACGTGGGGTGCAGCAGGCAACATATGACTTTTTTTTAACTGCGAAAACCATAATCTTGCAATCTGCTAACTATTCCCAACTTAGTGATGTCTTAACACCCATAGAGCCTTTCAATAATATTCTCTATTAAACTCATTAAATTATAATTTTATAAATATAAAGCTATATCTCCCTCATAACCAAGATTTCGATAAATTGAACTCTGTCGATTATCATAAAGTATTAAGTCATCATAAAGTATTAAGTCATCATAAATCATGTCGTCTATTGATAGTCCCATGAATTCAAAGACAAATTTGTCCATTTCATCAGGATCATTGCCAGTCAAACAAGTCACTTATTCAGGTGATAGAAATGAATATGTAATTATTGACAATAAGAAGTATTTACGACATGAACTTATGCAAGCATTTGGTGGTACATTTAATCCAGGGTTAGCTCCGTATCCAAAACATAAATTTGCAAATGCTGCAGCTTTGGGACTTGCCGCGTTTTCTATAACAACATTCACTCTTGGTCTTTATACTGTTGGTGCCATGGGCATAAAAATCAGCAGTGTTATTGTTGGGTTATGTTTCTTCTTTGGTGGAGCAGTCCAATTTCTTGCTGGTGTTTGGGAAATGGCTGCTGGAAGTACTTTTGCAGGAACTGCTTTTATAAG
Organism: Scheffersomyces amazonensis; assembly: GCF_036850825.1. NCBI lineage: Eukaryota > Fungi > Ascomycota > Pichiomycetes > Serinales > Debaryomycetaceae > Scheffersomyces > Scheffersomyces amazonensis. The sequence continues at coordinate 1,320,377 of NW_027042741.1, read as the reverse complement.
TTATGGATCTTTTTGGATTACTTATGCGACCATGTCAGTTGAAGCATTTGGAGTTGCTGCTGCGTATAAAGATGAACCAGAACAATTTGGTAATGCTTTGGGATTTTATTTAATTGGATGGGGTTTATTCACTGTAATGATGATAATGTGTTCCTTGAAATCTACGTTTGAGTTTGTAGGATTACTTACAACATTGTTGTTGGCTTTCTTGCTTTTAGCAGCAGCAAATATGACCGGTTCGGCATCTGTAACTAAAGCTGGAGGTGTACTTTGTCTTATTTCTGCCCTGTTTGGTTTTTATAATATGTATTCTGGTATTGCTAATGAGCAAAATACTTATTTTATTCTACCATCATTCCCAATCCCAGTATATGGCGATTCTAAATGATTCGAGTTTAGACATAGTATATATCAGCCATTATTTAAGAAAGTCACATGTTTATGAATATCTACTTTTGAATTTTATTGTAGTTTTAATGAACCATACATGAAAAACGAACAGCTGTTATATTTAATGAAGAAAAGGGTCCATTTTTGTACAAGGTTATTGAAAAAGAAGTATGAAAAAGAATTCAAACCAATCTTAATAAACTCTTTAAATGTGAGGGGAAACTATATGAACCACCAATTGCACCATCAATTGCACCATCATCAATACATCAATAATAAAAATGCTACAAGAACAGAAAAAATTCAGGGCGAATTTAAGTTTCTTGAATTTATTTAATATAATGCTTACTTAGAAAGAAACTTTTGTGGGGTTCGGAGTTCTAACAGTTTTTAACGTAAATCAGCTAAAAATCTACAAATCCATTAGTCTTACCAATATTAAAGAGAAGGTAAAATGCAAGAAATCTGATTAGTCTGATATTAATAATTTGAAAGCGGAGCTCAATTGATGATAATAGTGACAATGGGAATTTTTTTTTGACATGTTCGAATGCAAGAAAACTTTGTGATTTTATACTTCATTATAGTTAAAAAGTTAATATTTTTTAACTAAAACTCAAGTGAGGGTAAAAGGAATTTAACCATTTTCATTTCGTATATCCGACAAAAGTTCTTATTATGGCAAAATACCGAGCCATACTTAATTTGTATGTTCGCACCACAAATTACTGCAAAAAGCCCCACCCCAATTTCCGATTAAGTTTGATAGAGTAAATTGAGTGCTTCTATTGTTCTTACGACTTCGAATTCCAAAGATGCAAAAAATACATGTTTGACTTTTTTACTTATCTGAATTATATCGTACGTTTGTGTTCTTAACTATGCAATTGAGTGTTAGTTGATGGCAAAAATTCTAGATGAGGGTTAGATTTGTTTAGAATAGTGGAGATTGTGGGGTTTAAACTTGAATTAACTGTTCTCGTATTATTCAATAATCAATAATTGTCTCTATATAAACATGGCCAATGTATCAATAAAGATGCTTGATATTATAAAGATAATTATAAATATAAAGCAATAACTTATTCAACTTGAAAAAATCATCATGTCTAGGCTTTCCAGTGAAGAATCTCTTCAATCAAAACCATTGAGCCTTTCAGGAGGTTCTGATAATGAAGTCAAAAATGTCTCATATGCCGGGGATGGTAATGAATATGTTATCATTGACAGAAAGAAGTACTACAGACATGAGTTAATGCAAGCATTCGGTGGTACTCTTAATCCAGGTTTAGCTCCTTATCCAAAAAATGAATTTGCCAACCCTTCCGTGTTAGGTTTAAATGCTTTCTCCTTACCTACTTTTCTTCTAGGATTGTATAATGTTCATGCCAACAATGTTCAAATTCCTAACGTTATTGTCGGATTGGCCTTCTTTGTTGGTGGTATTGGACAGACCCTATGTGGTGTTTGGGAATTTGTCATTGGTAATACTTTTGGTGCAACAACGATGTGCAGTTATGGTGCCTTCTGGTTATCTTATGGAGCCATTCAAACTCCTGCTTTTGGAATTTTAGAAGCTTATGCTGCTGCACCTGAGCAAGCAACTACTGCTATCGGATTCTATTTGTTAGGATGGACTTTATTAACTTTCATGTTTTGGTTATTAGTTTTAAAGTCTACTTATGTATTCGTGGGACTCTTTACTACATTGCTTATTGGATTCAGTCTTACTACTGCAGCTTATTTGACTGAAAACATGTATTTAGGAAAAGTTGGAGGTGGGTTCTTCATTGTTTGTTCGTTTTGCGGTTGGTATCTTGCTTGGTCTGGTGTTGCAACTAAACAAAATAGTTATTTGACTTACTACCACTTCCTTCTTCCACAGCCTAAACCAAAAATGATGCATTAGGATACTTTCATCTAGTCTGTGGACTTCATTTTTTAATTCATCTCAATTCATTTCTTTGACCTAATTTTATTTGTCTATTCTTTGTTTTTTTATTACTGGGGATCATCATTAACTTATTACTACATTTTCTATTATTATTCTATTATTATTCTATTACTATTCTATTACTATTTATTACTATTCTATTACTATTATCTTATTTTCCATTACTATTTATTTTTATAACCATCTTAATATAATATACACACCATTACTATTTTACACTATTATTAATATCTCATTAACTTTGTAAGTCGTTCAATTCATTAAGACTATCTATAAGGTCGTCAATTTCTGGGAAATCTTTCCTGAAAAGATTTGATTTCTGTTCTAAAGTTTTAAAGTTTGTATTTATTCTCCTTTCATCAATTAAATAAAATAACAAAAACTCAATAATCTTAAAATTTAAGTCTTGTTGATTATATCTTTTGGATTTAAAAGTTGAATAAGTAGTTTGTTTCTGATTTATATCAAATGAAGATAATTTAAAGCGTTTGATTATTATAGAGCAGCCATTATTGGCTTCAAATACTCTAAAATTAGTAAAATCTTTCAATAATATATGTATCAAAGTCGATATCAATGATATGCCTAAGCTTATCTCACTTTTTTCAAGTAATTCTAGTATCACACGCATATTTGAGGGTCTATGGAATAATTTTCGAGAATTCGGATGTATCAATAGTAATCCTTGTAATAAACGATTAGCAAGTAACGCAGTATCTATATCAATCTTTGATAGATCCCTATTCACAACTTTGTAATACCCTAATAAGGCAGAAACTAGATTATACTGAAAACTATCTTGAGAGCTAATAAGAATATTTTTGTTGTCGAAACTTGTTAGTTTAACTCCATTACTACTCTTTGTTGAACTAGTATCAAAATGCTCCACAATGCTCTGTAAGTTTTGTCCAAGAAATTCATCGAGCAGATTTATCCCTAATGTAATGTCTTCAATGTCGGTGGAGCCTAACAAGTCGATTATCTCATCTATGCGATCTATCTTCATTCTAACCATAACTATACCTTCACCTATATACCTTAGAGGTCTACATTGATCCTCTTAATTATATAAAAGATACTTCACGGCTTGTTTACTTTTTACTATATTTGTCGTGCAGTATATGCAGGTAATTAAAGTATCGTGTGGCAACCTTTTTTCTTCGTGAAGTCGCTAAATGTAATTGAGCTTTAGCTTGAATCGCCGATTCAGCCCAACCTTGGTGCCTAGCCCAATTGGCGTAGTATGGGATCTACTGAGGTCCAACACCGTGGTGATGCTACAGGTCGACTTTAGCCAAGTAATCGTACTTGACTTTTACGTTAAGTTTATTTCGTTCTCTGTATATTGCATAATTCTATATAAATCTAAATATCCACATTTCATGGGATTTACCGTATATTTATACAGTATCATTTAGACCCGAACAAACCCATAACTGCAGGTTTATTATCTTATTAATGAAATTGCATTAGAGTTACATTTAAACTCATTGAGGCAAGTCTGCCAGGATTTGCATGTATTATAATTAGCCTTAACTGCAGGAATAGGTACGACATTTATATATCGGCTTTACATTCAAGCCGTACTCGCGACAAATGTCGGTCACTATGTGACAAAAAGTGCTTTATTTTATTTTTTTGCAGCAAGTGACCTAATCCAACATCCAACATAGTAAAGTCGAAGCATCCACGAAATTTTCCCAAAATTAGTTTAACCCAAGAGCTTTTGTCAGCCAAAGAATTGCTCACTGCCCTTGTGGCTGCCATTTCAGAAGAAGACGGTGCGCAATTGACTGAAATTGAATCGTTAGATACAACAACTGATAGCGAAACGATATCTGGGAGTTACTTAGAGCCCTCGATTGCAATTCTTCAGCGTCTACATAGAGTCAGAGGTGAGGTTCGATATAGAAATGGAAGAGCCAGTTGCCGAAATTAATAGACAAATGGTACAAAGAACAACAACAACAACAACAACAACAACAACAACAACAACAACAACAACAACAACAACAACAACAACAACAACAACAACACCACCACCTAGAAGATCAGGAAGAATAAGAAGTCCAAGAAAGAGAGACATTTATGAAGCACCCGAAAGATCAAGAAAAAGAACAACAAAATCACAAACAACAAAATCAAAATCAAAATCAACAAGAACAAGAACGACAATTAGAGCAGATGCAGGAGGAGTTGGAATGACAGCATCAGTTCCAGAAAGAACTGCTGAAAATATTAGCCCAACTCCTACGCTTGTTAGTAATGAGATGTTGTATGATCAAGGAAAAGTCCTTCAAGCAATCCTTGAAGCAATCCTTGAAGCAGTAAACAGATTGAATAACACAATGACTCGCGTGCGTGAGTTCTACCCTCCAAAACCATGAAAATGTCGCAAACGACATTTATTTTGAAGTCGGATTTCGTCATAAACGGCCTCGGAAATAGGCTTCCAGAAATCTTTTTTACTATGTGAAATTTATTTTGCCCGTCTAAGTATTCTTAATTACCTATAAGTCTAAAATTAGCTAAGAGACTTATCTTTCTACAACATAATTCAATCATTTTACTTTAACGAATGGTCGGGTATATTCAAAAAATTACTTACAGAGTAAAATAAAGTAAAATAATGTTAAAAATAATACATAAACTTCAATAATAAACAAACTAGTTGTCTATATATTGATTGATTTAAATTACCTTCAAGCAACTTAACCTAATCTACAATCCTCATTGAATTGGGTCTTGACAGAATGATTTTAAATGAATTCATCATTGAGTATAAGTATCTTCTTTGAATAATATAACGCGTCTCTCATAAATCAACAAAAATTATTTGGAAAGCCTTCATAAATGTACTCGATATCATGAATTTGGCAACAAACCATTCAATATGAATCAGGATATAGCAGTCTCATGTCGTCTCGGTTGTTATGGTAATAACACATGGTAATGGTATATAGTAATAGTACATGGCTTTGCCTTTTTACGCAATGATATCCTAGCATGTTTCGTCGTAATGCCTATCTGACAACAACAGAAATTCCTTAACAACAATTTTGATGAATCTTTATATATTCAGCATATTTTTAGTTGTTTACGTGTCCAATTCCATCTTATATCAACTATAGTTCAACCTTCCCTTCATTTTCCTTCCACTTTCTTCAAGAGTTTGGTTCAACGTGCCAATGTTTAAAGTGTTTTTAACTTAAACCGGTAAGTATTTCAGAGACTTTGGCAGTTTAAGACTCATCAGCTTTAATCCTGGCTTGTGTTTATCATTGTATTGCAGTAATAGACAACCTATTATATTGGTTACTTGCCAGATGAATTTTAATTTAGCTAGCTGAACAATTCATTGTTGAAATTGATTCTTCGGGATAAAAAATACTACCTTTGGATAATAGCATGACTGATTACCTGGTTTGATCTCTTTTTATGGTTGTAATTGAACCGATTATAGGGTGTAACGACATAGTTATTCAATAATGTAGAAAAGAAAGTGATAGTTTTAATATAATTTGTTTGTATTTTTTTTAGTTATTTACATTCAATTTGCTTCTCTCTGATTGGTCAATTTGTTTTGTATTAGTGCGATATTCAACATTCAGGAAATCCTAGAGAATTATCTTCAATATGAAATGTAATTTAGCGATTATGGTTAAATTTCTTGCAAAATTTATTACAAAGGTCAAAAATAAAAGATAATATTCCCTAATTAACAAAGAATTTTTACATTTAAATTAAGAGTGTTTCACGTAGCTATTAATTGATTAATAAGGGTTGAACTACTGTTTTATTTAGTATGTTTATGTATTTTGCAACTTCGGTATGTATTTTACACAAAACTAGGCTGACCGAATCTTTGAGAGCTGTCGGTCCCGGTATGAAAATTAATGTCTCTTTTTGCGCGCGCACTACTACCCGAAAAGGTAGATCGAGGGTAGAACGAAATGGCCCCTGTAGTACAGTGTCCTCGAACCGGAATTGAATATACCATCGGGTTTAAATCTTGCCATATCTTTGACCGGAACTTTTCGTACCAGTGGTAAATAAATTTATACTGATTTTTTTATTTATTTTCATATCAATTATAAAATAGATTCATATCAAATAGATTGAATCTTCTAGTTACATGCCGCTTCTATTGGAGTCAGGACCTATTGGATCAGATTGACCGAAATCAGGGTGTGAAATGATGCTCTATGTGATCAGCTTCTAAGGATTTTGGAAAAGCATGCTGAGGATTTGTTTCCTCAACATCATCAACTTGGCCTTAGAGTCCGTTAAGGAGGCCACCTTGAAGGCCAATGAAGATGTTAAGAGCTCATTTGAGGGAGTTAATATGACCAGACACGTATTTGGAAAGACGTTGAACAAATGTGGGATAGAAAAGATCGTACCTTTCGATCCACATCAACTCAAAGTTAATTGTGCTTGATATAGTTCTCGAGAAGTATATGGGCTTTTACGTTGATTGAGCATCTGCTTTATCTTAGAGCATGACATTCTACTTTATAGATATATATTATCATAAAGTAATTCATCAACGTAGATTCTCTCAACTTTCTTTACAACATTACAAATTTTGTTCAAAATTGACTGCCAAAATGTGCCAAAGGCATATATGGGGTGAAACGGGGAAACCCTGTTTTTTCTTCAAAATCTGAAGCTTGCAGGAATCAATAAAATCTTAATTTATTAAAAAATAAATGGTGTGTATTACAGAAGGGATAAGTATAAAGCATGTTTGTAACTGTTCAATTGTCTTATCTTATACTGGTATTTGTAAAACGTAACTTTTAAAAGAGTTTTCCCTTTAGCATTGCCAAATGTTTCTCTCCTTATCCGGCCTGGATTTGTAATCTCTACAGATTGCTGCTTTACTTAAACTTATACTCTTTATTTAGACTTCTATTTATAGAGAAACACATATCAAACCTGAAAAAAATAAGTATGCAGCTTATTACATTTTTAATTCTAACATTTCAATATCATTTAGATTATTACCTCCTAGCTGTAGAACCACTTAGTTTACTGTTTGTTATCTCAATAGAGAATCTTTGAATAGTGTCTTAATATAGATTATTATATAATTTAATTCCATTGAAGTCTAAGTCTGTCGCTTGAGTATTCGTTCTTGTATGAAGTGGCTGTAAAAAACTTAAAAAAGTATACGAAAGATGCCCCCCAACTTAGTTAGAGAGTGAGTGCAGGTACGATATATTATTTACCCTTAATTTTATATTATTCTATTACTTAGTATATAAGGAAATATCTTTACTTTATATTCCAATTTCTTCACATTTCATATTGTATTCTCTTTTCTCTCAAGTTATCATTATCGCCTTGAGGATCCTTCTTAAATTTATTTATCTATACGGCGTTCCCAATATATTACTCTCAAATACCATATTTGTTTTTCTTTTAGTCTCGTATATCACATGACTTTGTCAGTCAAAGAATTGCTCACTGCCCTTGTGGCTGCCATTTCAGAAGAAGACGGTGCGCAATTGACTGAAATTCAACGGTTAGATACAACAACTAATAGCGAAATATTTGAGAGTTACTTAGAGCCCTCGATTGCAATTCTTCAGGATCTACGTAGAGTCAGGGTTGAGGTTCATCATGATATAGAAATGGAAGAGCCAGTTGCCGAAATTAATAGACAAATAGTACAAAGAACACCATCACCAACACAAACAACAACAACAACAACAACAACAGAAGTTAGAAGATCAGAAAGAATAAGAACTCCAAGAAGGCTAGACATATATGAAGCACCTGAAAGACCAAGAAAAAGAACAACAAAATCAAAATCAAAATCAAAATCAACAAGAACAGGAACAGGATCAGGATCAGGATCAGGATCAGGATCAGGAACAGGAACAGGATCAGGATCAGGATCAGGATCAGGAACAGGAACAGGAACAGGAACGACAATTAGAGAAGATGCAGGTGGAGTTGAAATGACAGCACCACCACCACTTAGAGAATCACCACCACCACCACCACTTAGAGAATCACCACCACCACCACCACCACTTAGAGAATCACCACCACCGCCACCACTTAGAGAATCACCACCACCGCCACCACTTAGAGAATCACCACCACCACCACCACCAGCAGCAGCTGCAGTTGGAATGACAGCGTCAGTTCCAGAAAGAACTGCTGAAAATATTAGCCCAACTCCTAGGTTTGTTAGTAATGAGATGTTGTATGATCAAGGAAGAGTCCTTCAAGAAATCCTTCAAGATCAAGGAAGAGTCCTTCAAGGAACCCTTCAAGGAATCCTTGAAGCAATAAACAGATTAAATAACACAATGACTCACTAATGCTCCACAACAGGAGTATGGTGGCCAAATAATTCTGTCAGAGATCCAACAACTCAAAATATATGAAAATAATTGTTATATATACTCTACACCTAACTTCTTACTCTTTTAAAAATCACTGTAAAATAAGACAGGGTTCGAAAACTAACCCACACCTTAGTCCGTTTACGTATTACTTGGTCAATTCTTTCGCTTTGAACTTCATTATATTAATCTTTTGTTTCTTTAATAGGAGTTGATCACATAGAGCATCATTTTGCACCCTAATTTCATTCATTCTTATCCAACAGATCCTGACTCCATACAGGATCGGCATGTAGCTGTAAGATTCAATCATGATAAATTGTGATCTATTTGATACGTACGTATTCTAAAATTGCTGTGAAAATAAATAAAAAATAGTATGAATATAGTATGAAGAATTCAGTACTCAAAGTTCCGGTCAATACTAATATATCTTTTCGGGTGATATGAGAAATTCCGGTACAAGGTATGAATAAAAAAGTAATAACATTCTTCACAACAAAATGTGTTACCTGCCCTGCAGACAGCGTGGTCTATTTGTGTCAGTACATTTTGGTGACAACAAAACGCAATTCAAAAGGAAGGGCTGTACCCAGTGCATTAACCAACATCATCTCTGCTAATAAAGGCATTATAAAGTAGAGAGTGTTAGCTAATTGAGAGACACTTAGTTTAGTTGCATATTTTCATTATTTATTTATGTTAATTTTTTTCTTTCCTCACTAGTTTTATCTGTTAATCTTTATTATCGTGGCATAGGTACTACGAATTGAGAGTGTTTCAACATCATACAAATGGATACAGTACTGGCTCCAACTACTTCGACTGGCTCGATAGTATTGGGTTGCTCGGTAGCTATTATATCATCATGTATACAATCATTGGGAATAACTTTACAACGGAAGTCGCATCTATTGAAGATGTCTGTAGGCGGTAGGTCAAGAGCCAATACTCATACTCATACTCCAGGATTGCAAATTATTCAACAACAACAACAACAACAACAAATTCATTATCATAATCATAATTATTCCCTGCATCATCAATATCAAAGATATAAACGTAATATGTGGCTATTTGGATTCATGTTATTCATAGTAGCTAATGTATTAGGATCATTAATTCAAATTACTACTTTACCATTAATTATACTATCTCCATTACAAAGTATAGGATTAATTTTCAATTCAATACTAAGTTGTCTTCTACTTCCAGGAGAAACATTTACAAGAAAATTAGGAGTAGGTACAATTACTATCGCTATAGGAGCATTCACAATTGCATATAATGGGAATTCAACACCAATTGAAGATCCTCATCCTCCCAAAGATATTGATGAAAGATTTAATTTAGTAATGTCTAAGTTATTAAGTGGATCATTTTTACTGTGGTTTATAACAACATTTATTATGATAACCATATTATTAGTGTTTAATTATGCATACTTGGATAAAAAATTAGCTAAATATAATGATAGAAAGAGTCTTAGCTTAAGTAAAGATAAATTAGTTGGTAGAAATAAGTATCAATTCATTAAGGGATTTAATTATGGTATAATAAGTGGTACATTAACAGCCCATACATTTTTATTTGCCAAATCAATTATTGATGTTATTGTGGAAACAATATTGAATAAACAGTCTAAAATACTTCCTATTACAAATGCTGCACCTTATCTTTTATTGGTGTTTATGCTTGCAACTATTGGATTTCAATTAACTGCATTTAACTTGGGTTTAGCCCAAATATCAACTTCAATATTGTATCCATTATGCTTTTTGGTTTATAATCTAATCAATTTAATTAACGATATAATCTTCAATTCTTTATTGCTGAAGCATATAATCACTATAAACCAATTTGTGTGGATCATAATTGGTTTGGTATTTGTACTATTTGGTGTGATTATTATAAGTTGGGATAGTGCATTTGGTAAAGTAAATGAAGATAATAATGTTATTTATCAAGATCAAACAATAGAACAAGATGAAGATGCATTTATATACCAAAAATTCCCATATAATCAACAGCTCCTGCCGCTGTACGACCATATTAATGAACATACAGAACTATTAAGAAGTCCAAGTACAAATAAATCTGCTACTTTTAAACAATATTCCACTATAGATTCGACTGATTCGAGACTCTCGTCTAGTACGGCTTACACCAACACTAACTTCAGTTCTCTTGCTACAACAGAAGAACCTTCAAATGTGATTCTAGAATCTGATCAAGCTGGTAGTATACATTCTCCTCGTGTGACCACTCCTAAACGTATTCTCTCATTTGAACAAAGTCAATTATTGAATCTGTTAGATGTATAGTTAATAATAGTAATAGTAATAGTAATAGTAATAGTAAAATATACTTTTTCCTGCATACACGGTATGTTACCACAAAGAACGAAAAATTATATAGTAAGTTTTCGTATTATTTGTAGATAGTTACGTTGCACAGTACAGTCCCCACCACACGACACCAAAACTAGTGTAAGCATTACACATTATTATAAACCAATAAGATCGAGGTAGTTCTGATTTACAGTTTTTCAACCCTTTTTCCAGTTTATATATATATATATTTTTGGTGTATCATAGTATCACCAACTTAACTATATAATAGATCAAAATAGATAGTAGATGGCTCATGACTGCCAATGGATTATATCAAAGAACTGAGGTGATTGGGCGAGGAAAGTTTGGGATCGTATATAAAGGATTTAATAAACAAACTAAACAAGTAGTGGCTATTAAAGTATTAAATTTAGATACTGAAGAAGATGAAGTAGCCGATGTTCAACAAGAAATCCAATTTTTAACCGAATTAAAGAATGTACCGAATGTTACGCACTATTATGGATCATTTTTGAATGATACAAAATTATGGATTATTATGGATTATTGTGCGGGTGGATCGTTGAGAACTTTACTTAAAGCTGGGGTATTTGAAGAAAGGTATGTGGGAATAATACTTCGCGAACTTCTCTTAGGTTTAAGTAGTGTTCATAAAATGGGAGTAATTCATCGAGATTTAAAAGCTGCTAATGTATTAATAACTAAAGAAGGGAAAGTACAATTATGTGATTTTGGTGTTGCAACAAAGATAACATCTCATGCATTAAAGAGAACCACTATGGCTGGTACTCCATATTGGATGGCTCCTGAAGTTATTAGAAAAGGTGATACATATAATAGTAAGGCTGATATATGGTCTTTAGGTATAACAATTTATGAAATAGCTACAGGAAATCCACCTTATTGTGATCGGGATGCTGACTGGGCAATGCAAATGATTTCTAAACTGACTCCTCCAAGATTGGAAGGTCGTGAATATTCTCCTGCTTTAAAAGAATGTATTGCATTATGTCTTGATGAAAATCCTGATGAACGTCCTTCTGCTGATGACTTGATGAAATGTAAACTTGTTAAATTATACAAAAATCTTCCTCGTAATACTTTAAAAGAATTAATATCAAGATATTTATTATGGAGAGATAAGAATCCATCTCGTGATTCCGTTTATGTCCAAGTAGAAGATCGACATGAAAATGCTTCTATTGCAGATGTTCCACAAGATATTGCAAATGATAGTTCTAATCAAATACAAGTAAAGTGGGACTTTGATTCCTTAAGTAGTAGAGAGTATATCATAGAGAATGATATTCATCTCGAACAAGAAACAGATAATTATGATGAGAACGATTATACTAATAATGGAGGTACTGATACATATCAAACATTACCTACTTTACAAGCTTCCTCTCAAACCATTAGTCGCATAAATACGGTGGGTTTAAATAATTCATCTACAACTTCTTTATCTAATATGACTAGAAGTGGAAACACCACCGAAATTCCTAAATCGCTTCAACTGCTCTTTGAAGATGCAGAAGCAAATGAAGATAGTGCTACAAATTTACCTCCACCACTCTCTTCAATGTCATCATACACCGAAAGAGTCGAATCTCCAACTATAGAAATTCCTGACATGGATAATTTAGCAAATTTCAATACAGCTAGTACCGCATCACTTCCTTATCTTAATAAACCTCCACCATTATATCATTCACAATCTGCATCCGCCAGTCTTGAATCAAGATTTGCATCTTCGAATGCCAATATAAATACCAGACAAAGAAAGAAAACAATTTCGAATACATTTTCTTCGTCAACAACCGCAATTCCAACACAGGCATCATTACTACAACCTCAAGTTCAACAACAAGTACAACAACAGGGTCAACAACAATTACCATTAAGAACCCCTCATACACCTCCATACACAAATCATAATATAGGTATAAAAACTCCATCACCAATCCCTCCACCAAGTTCATCAGTTCTAAGTAATGCAACTATTGGAGCAACTTCAGGTTCACCTTCCAAATCAATGAAAGCTTTACAAGTACAAACAAACCCATTACTTCAACCAATAAATTTTAAAGTCAATTCAGATGGACATGCTACAGGTTCAGAGAATAATATAAAACCAGTCTCTAGTAATTTGAATAATGGTAATTCGGCTAGTGCTAAGGCTAAAAGAGCTAGACCAGGATTTCATATTCAAATGCCTACTCCATCCAATTCCATAAATCCATTATCGGCATTAACCAATGATGCCAATACTACGAATGGAGATGATAATATTAATCAATTTGGTATTAATACGGCTCATGCTATGCCATTAGCAATGACTCCAGTTACTGAGAAAGAACAACCTACATTTGTAACAGAAGGGGAACAGGATTATAATGGAGATAATTCTCATAAAATATTATCTAAAGAAAGATCAGATTCAGTAGCTTCGAGACATTTACCAATGCAGAAGACTCATAAATCATCTATTTCGGCAATAGGATCAGGTACAAATACTGCTAATTTCTATATATCTCGAGGTAATTCTATAAGTGGAACTTCAGATAATGCAGAAACCATAACGAATACATCTTCTATAACATTCCCAATTATTCCACCAATTAACGGAGAATTTTTCATTGATTCTACATCTAAACAAAAGCTAGTATCAGAATTGGATAATATGATCCGATTATTTAATCAAGGTTTAGAGGCATTAGAACTTAGTCTCTAAATTATATAGTCACGACGAATTCAATATTAATGTGTAACTATTATAATTGTAGCTGTGAAAGTAGTAGTAGTAGTAGTAGTAGTAGTAGTAGTAGTAGTAATTACACCCTCGGGACACCCTCGGTGTTTGACCGAAGACCACCCTCGAAAGTGCGCGACTGAAAAAATTCTGGATATCTCTGAGCTTTAACTACCAGTGACAATATCTCGGAGTTAATCAACAACTCTATAACTCTCCCTCATAATGCCACCTCGGATTAGACGACGTATAACGTCGGCCACAAGAGAACAAATCGAATTGGAACAAGAACAAATTTCTAAAACCATTGTTCGACCTTTTGATATTTTAAATGGGTTACCACTATCATTTAATGCCCCACCCATTGATCATTATGAAGATGTTCTAAAACATCCATTGACAATTAAAGATTCTGGAGTATTATATAGATCATTAATGAAATCTCGATATAATTATGTTCATGTTTGTCCTATGTTTAAATTATATTGGATAAAGCAAAGTTCATATGCTAAGAAATTAATGGAATTAGATAAACCAGTACCGAAATCTCTGAAAGAAGAAGGTTTAGGAGATAGAGTACCAGTTCTTGGATCAGATGTAAGTGCTAGAGATGTTATGGTTAAGTTATGTGATGCGTCATTTTCTTTAGGACCTCATTATTTCGAAGTCAGACTTTTCATAGTTAAGGATGATCGACCTGATAAGCCTAATGGATCTGAGTTTAGCAGTACTGATGGGACAAGTCCTTTTAATTCTCAGCCGGAAGGACAATCACAATCTCAATCTCAATCTCAATCAGTTACAGAAACAAATTCACAAGCTAATAATCCTAATAATGATAATAAGTCCGAACCTATTTCTACGGGTACAGATATCACCACAAAGGATGATAGTCAAGAGCCAGATAAGAAGTCGACGGAACAAACTCCTTCAGAAGTAAATACTCCTATAGAACAAGATAAGTCATCAGATGAAACAAAAACTACGAGAGAAGAAGTATCATCCATCAATGTAGCGGCACATGAATCTCCTATAGACATAGACAATGAAAAGGAAGCAGACACTGAAAAGGAGACTGAGAAGGAGACTGTGCCAGTTCCTAAAGGCAAAAAGCCCTTGAAGAGCAAAGCTAAAAAAGGAAAGAAAGATACGAAAGAAAATGATACTGAAGCAGATAAATCGTCCAATGAGGAAGTGACAAAGGATACGAGTAACGAAAGTAATAAATCAGAAGAATCAGAAAAGGAGAAGGATAAAGATCAAGAGCAAGATAAAGAGCAAGATAAAGAAAGTATTGAAAAACAAAAGGAAAACGTAAAGGAAAAGGAAAAGGAAAAGGAAAAAGAAAAGGAAACAGCACCAGTATCAAATGTTTCTCAATCAAATCTGAATTCCACCGTTCCTCCACCAGCTCCTGCTGCAGATATGAGTTCTATAGAAAACACCATTATGATTTCTAATTTGAATACCATTGCCAAAACAGATGAATCATTGAATGGTCTTATGAAAGTGGTTGCTCTGGGTAAAGCATCTCAACAACAAATCATAACTTTTCAAGGTTATATTAAGAGAGCTCGAGAAATGGGACCTCAACCACATCATGCATACTTATTCCAAACTCCAGGAGTAACTTATCCTTATAGTACTTCGAGTAATTTATCAAAGAAATTGGATAAAGATAAGAAACCTCCAAAGGAAAAGAAACCTCCAAAGGAAAAGAAACCTCCAAAGGAAAAGAAAATTCCAAAAGAGAAAAAATCAAAATTACCTAAAGATCAAAGATTAACTGCTTTTCAAGAAAAGTATTTAACAGATGCAACATTATTATTTGAATATGTTGAGAATTCAAATGTAAGATTCTTATTACCTCGAGAAGCAGTATGTGAAGTTATACCTCCAAGTACTTTAACTAATGCTGAAGGAGGTGATAATTCAGATAATAAAGATATTATAGTTAGTTATCTTTGGATTCATAATCAACTGGAAGTGGATACTTATGAAAAGAATTTAGAAATATATAATACCAAAGTTAGAGAACGAGAAGAAGCCGAAAAGAAAAAGCTTGAAGAAGAGCAAAAGAAGTTGGAACAAGAGAAACAAGAAGAAACTAACAAAGAGCAAGATCAAAAGCAAGATAATCAAAAGGAATCAGATGAGACTAATAATGGTGAAAATGGTCAAGAAGTTAAACAAGAATCTGAACTTGAATCAACTCCTGCTAGACGTAATTTAAGAAGAGCTGCAATTGCTAGAAGTACAGCACCACCAAAGAAAGTTATAGTTAAAAAGAAAGCTATTCCAAAACCATTAGTTCCACCTATTGAACCTGAAATAAGATATACTTCTTTATCATTTACTATCCATGGAATTCCATCACGATTTATTCCTATTATAACCAATAGTTTCTTAACTTTAGAAAAAGTTCAAGAAAGAATGACTCATATTTTAAATATTGGAACTAGAACTGGTAACTTTTATTTATGGTATCAAGTAGATGGGAAATTAGATGAAGAATTGGCTGAAGAAATTAGAAATCAAGCTGTTCAAGAAGAGAAGAAAATGCCAGGAATATCGGTTGCACCTGTTGAGAAGGCTAAGGATAAAGAGCCAAAGAAGAGGAAATTGAAAGATAAAACTGATAAGAAACCCAAGAAGGTTAAGCTTGAAGAAAAAGAAAAAGATCAAGAAAAAGAAAAAGAAAAAGTTTCAGCAGGTGGAGATATGGGTGAACCTTCTAAGGATAAACTGGGAGATACTCCTATTCCTATGACAGAAGATGGACAACCAACTAATGAAAATGGAAATGGAAATGAAAATGAAAAGGAAAAGGAAATAGAAACAGAAAAAGAAAGTTCTATACTTATAGAACAATCGATTGAACCCACTGAAACACCTACAACAGAACAATCCTTAGTTGAATCATCGAATGATGTCAAAGTAGAATTAGATCCAACTGATAGCCTCATGGCCGATTAATATAACTTATTGTATATTATTATTATGTACTTCTATATAAAGTTAAATGTATATTTACAAGGGGATAGACAATTAGAATACTATATTCAACAAAGTGGTCAACATTTCATTGTCTTGTTTACTTCTAGCCGCAGCATTTTGGAAATTTGGATTATTGGCTTTATATTTATTTCTTGATTGATTTTCTGGACCATTATTTCCATACATCCAAGTACCAGCTTTAACACCATCAGCAAAGACTTTAACCGAACCATTTTCATTAAATTCTACTGAATTAATCTTAAATGGCATAACAAATTGTCTAAGATGTTTACCTGGAGCATTTGAAGCATAATTAACTTGTAAATTAGTTGTACGTTCATTAATACCTGCAACAAATCCACCAATGGCAGCTTCTTTAGTATCAACAATTCTACCAGGAGCAATAGTTCCATATTTAATACCATTTGGAGTATTATTTAATCTACCCTTTTGCATATAAGAAAATCCACCTGAACCTTGAATTTTACTTGAAATAGCTGATTTAGTTACTTTACCTAATTTATTTGATAAATCTTGTAATGATACTTCTTTTCTTTTAATATCAGGTGATGAATTTAAAAATTTACTTAATAATTCTCTTGCAGTTGTTTGAGTTATATTAGTTATAAGAGCTTGAGGATAATTTTTAATTAACCATTGTTGATATTTTTGATGTAATTTCTTATTACTATTTAAAACATTTAAAACTTCATTAACTGATGCAGCAGAATGTAAATTCAAACTATTAACTATATTATCTCTTTCAGCTTTATAATTAGATTTATTTTCTTCATTAGGAAATAATGGATTAGTTGATGTATAATTATGATTAACAGCAAGTCCTGATTCTTGAAATGTAAGTCTAGTATATAATTTACTAGAACTTTTTTCAACATCTGGCATATTCTTATAATTATCTATATCATTAAATGAAATATGAGAAAATCCAATTTTCTTTGGTAAAGTTGTTTTAAGACCATAATCTGATCTTGCTGCATTAGTCTTTGGTGTAAAGATTATTTGATGAGTTGGTGTAGGATTTGCACTTCCTCTAATTTTCTTCAGAAGTGGTGACGCAACCTGTGCGAACTTCGAGTTCTTTATTAAGTTATAGAGCTCGTGACTGTTCACTGTCATGGTTCGTTAGGGCTACTGCTACTGTTACTGTTACTGCTACTGTTACTGGAGCTTGTGCTTTCGGCATGTTCAGTCTGAAATTTTTTTTTTCATTGGCTGGTGGGGCTGTGTGCAGGATTCTGTCTTTACCATTTATACATTACTTTATATTTATAATACATTAACTATTTAACAAGCATATGAAAAGGTTATACCAAACCTATTAAACTCCGGAGTATTGGTTGCTGGATTGAGTGAGAGTTTAACACCAGTGCTAACTAAAAAATCTTTAACTCTACCCTCCCAGAGTAATTTAATCATTCTATCATTTAAACTCGATGATACTTTTAATACACTAGAAAAGTCACTATCATTTACTAAATTTTGAAAAGCTGTAGTAACACTTTCTAAATGAACATTCTTTTTATTTTTATTCCTACCAGCTCCAATTCCTGCTCCAATTCCTGCTCCAATTCCTGTTCTTGTTCTATTTCTTGTACCACCTGATTCTCCATGACCTGTATTCCCTGATCCATGCGCATTTTGGGGTAAAAGATTAGGATTAATATGATAATAATTATCATAGTTTTGTATAGGATTTATTATAAGACTATTTTGATCATGATTCGTAATGGAAGCATGAGGACGGAATGGGATAGTTGATGCTTGAATATGATGATTACCAGCTAATTCTCGTAAATGTTTATTTTCTTCTGATGATGAATTAATCTCTCCATTAATAAATGAAGAATTCGCTTTGGAATAATTATAAAATTCAAATCCTAAAGATAGATTACTGGCATATGAAAAGAAATTAAAATCATACTTAGATGAGAAAGTTGAGGCAACTGAAGTTTTGACAGTATATGTTGATGATAAATGTCCTAAGATTGGATTTACTGCTAATGTCATAGTTAATGGTTTACCTGTAGAAGTTGAACGAGTTGAATATCTGAATGCCGATGAAAAACCAGGACTCATTGTGCGAGCAGCATACCAAAGTTCTGAACCAACCGATATAACTGAATTATCAAACTTGGGTATTAATGTTGAATTCAAACTAGTTAAATTATCAGAAGTACCAAAATTATATAACCATCGTATACCTAATAATGAATCATTAGTAGAATATATTATTTCTCTCAGATATTTTGGTCTATTTTGTTGGAAATATATAATCATTGTACCACTTTTATCCATATGAGGATTACTTATACATTTAATAAGAAATTGTGTTTGATCTGAAAATCGTTTTATAATCATAGCTTCAAGAGCTGAACCAGGGAAATACATTCTACCATATAATAAAGAACTTTTAGAAAATGATTTATTAATTTTTCTTTTTGAAGTAGTAAAGCTAGGTTCTAATATTCGAAATCCTGCAATAGCATCTTGAAGTGAAATTTCTTTAGTACCCATGGTATTTTTTAAAGGTACTGAAGAATATAAATATGCTAGTGAACCATTAATAGAATGATAATTAGATAATGTTAAACTTGAAGCCAGAAATTCAGTAGCCTTCGATGAAGCTTCCATTTTCAACCCATTAGGAATTGGAAATTCAAGTAAAGCTTCGGAAGAAGCAGTAATATTTGAAAATATATTATCTTCATTCCAATTAGTCGTCTTATTAAAACATTTCTGGAGATATTCCATGTATGAATACATCTATGATATTTAGAGTCTCTTTGTATTACAACTAATAATAACTATAATGAAAAATTTAAATTGGACTTATACTGAAAATTCTATACTCCTAACAAAACTATTATATTGTTCTATCAAAATCTCCAAGGAATTCTTAATAGTTTTATTCTAAAGTCTATATCTTAAATATCAAGACTGTAGTTCACACTGCTGGATTGTTTTTATTTAATTACAGCCGGTCGGTGAGCTGTGTGCAGGCCCGATAACTTTTTTTTTTCAGTACCGGTACCATTAGTTGAGTCACCTGGAGTTGAAGTCTATATTATTTACTAAAGGTTCTAGTTCTAGTTGTAATTCTAGTTGTAATAGAAGGAAAGGAAAATGACTAGATCTGCAGTTATAAAGAGAGTCACTAATGAGACCAAGATCCAAATTGCTCTTTCTTTAGATGGTGGTCATATAGCGATTGAAGAATCTATCTTTGAAAATAAGAACTTGAGTCCCAAAGATGAGCATGCAACTCAACAAACATCTTCACAAATTATTCAAGTTCAAACAGGTATAGGGTTTTTGGATCATATGTTACATGCTTTGGCTAAACATTCTGGCTGGTCCTTAATAATAGAATGTATTGGTGATTTACATATTGATGATCATCATACTGCTGAAGATGTTGGTATTACTTTAGGTCAAACTTTTCATAAAGCTTTAGGTCAAGTTAAAGGAGTTAAAAGATTTGGAACAGGATTTGCTCCTTTAGATGAAGCTTTAAGTAGAGCTGTTGTAGATTTATCTAATAGACCATTTGCAGTTGTTGAATTAGGTTTAAAGAGAGAAAAAATTGGTGATTTATCCTGTGAAATGATCCCTCATGTATTAGAAAGTTTTGCTCAAGGTGCAGCTATTACTATGCACGTTGATTGTTTAAGAGGTTTTAATGATCATCATAGAGCTGAGAGTGCTTTTAAAGCTTTGGCAGTTGCTATTAAGGAAGCCATTTCAAGTAATGGTACAAATGATGTTCCAAGTACAAAGGGAGTATTATTTTAATTAATTAGTATATACAAGACACATATTTATTCACTAATAAAATACTTATTAGCAGTCGTAGAGAAGTCCGCAAACTGTAGTCCCCCAGACTCAGAAAAAAAATTAATGCTAGGCTGAAAAAAATGTTTCTAGTCCATCTCTACCAGTATAAAAGATCAATTGTAAACTATTTTAAATAGACAATAGAGGCAATAACCTTTGCTTATAGACTTCAGAATATGATACCGAGACGTTTCTTTTCTCAGACTGTAATAGGTTTGAATAAAAGAGTTGAGTCTAACAAGTTTGTACCTAAGACTAATCCATTTTTTGATGGATCTATGGAAAAGAAGAAAGTATGGGAAAAGAAGGGAATGACCAAGGATGAGTTCTTTGGAAAGAAATATGGGCATGTTAAACCAGAAGATAGGAAAAGGTTGGATGAAAAAGTTAATAGACAAAGAAGATACAGAGAAATGAAAAGTAATCATTTGAAACAACGAGATTTTGATGAATTTGGTCGTGGACCTTCGATCACTATGAGAGAAAAGCAAGATTATTTGTATAAAAATGATATATCAAAAGGTGAAGAACTGTCAGTGATAGATTATGTATACGGAACTCATGCTGTAAAGGCAGTTTTAACAGCTAATAGGCGTGTATCTTATAATAAGCTTTATGTCAGACATTGTAAAGATGCTTCCCTTATTAAGATGGCAGAACGATTAGGAATTAAAGTGGAAAATGTAGCAGGTAGAGATGATTTAAATAAATTAACTAAAAATGGTGTTCATAATGGTGTAGTTCTTTGGACAAAGCCTTTAGAAATTCCAACTATTTACAGCTTGGAGAAATTATCTGAAGAAGAGGGACAATACACAGTAACATTTTTTGATGAAGAAAAAAATACAAGATCTTCAATTATTAAAAATGTCAAGAGTAATGGTAAAAGAAAGCCACTTGGATTATATTTAGATGGTGTCACTGATCCTCAAAATATGGGAAGTATCATTAGAAGTGCATTTTATTTTGGTGTAGACTTTATTATAACTAGTTCAGAAGTATCTGCCAAATTAGGTGCTGTTACTAATAAAGCTTCGGCAGGTGCATTAGATTTACTGGAAATTTACAAAGTTCAAAATAGTTTACGTTTTCTCGATAGAGTCCGTGCTAATGGATGGACAGTTATAAGTACTTCCAATAAACCTACATCTACAGATCTAGAAAATTTGAAAACAAAGCATTCTAAAGTTGAAGAAAATTTATCAAAGAAATATATCGAACTTTCTGATTTAGGTAACATATGCCATCAAACTCCTGTATTACTTGTTTTAGGTAGTGAAGGAGAAGGTATTAGAACCCATGTTAAGATAAAATCAGACTTTTTGGTGGCTATTGATAAGATGCGTAATGATGAAGATACTATTGTTGATTCTTTAAATGTTGGTGTTGCGTCTGGTATATTACTCAGTAGATGTTTAGGATAGTCATTTTATATAGTATTTAAATATGTAAATAGTTTGCAGCCGTAATTATACATTGTACATAATAAATTCTAGTATTACCAGTGCTACCATGTGATGTGATTATCTTAATTATAAATCTGTGGATTATTAGAGTGGATTGCCGTTTCTCCCGTTTCTCCCGTTTCTCTCTCTCTGATTTACTACCCTTTCGAATTCAGTTAGTTATTGCAAAGGCTATCTAAACAAAAATAAACCTTAATCAAAGTCACACGACCTTTGCCGCATTCGGTAATTTAGTTACATATTTGACATTTCCCAATCGAGCCTAAACTATAATCCTTACCAGGAAACATCAAAATACTGTTCAAACTACACACCACGTTTATAAACAATTTATCATTCTCATCACGAAATTATTTACAGGTAGTATATCAATTAGTGTGTAGAATTGTGTGAGCCATCGTGTTCCCCCTATTTTTGTCGCAAACAAATATTAAGGGGAAGTCCGCAAAAAACCGATAGTGACCAGGAGATAAAAGGGACGGGATCTGGTCCAGATATTAAATTGCAATCTATTTTTCTTTGATACAATAGATGGACCCAATAAAGGGAAACTAGAACAGCCAAGATATTTTTGTTATATAGAAGTATAAACAGAATGGTCAATTATCATCTTGTTATTTTGACTCATGGTTTATGGGGAAAGCCTGCCCATATGGAATATATTGAATCTCAAATTAATCAACATATTCATCTCAAATCACCTAATGAAGAAGTAATTGTTTATAAGACAGGATCTCATGGAGGTTACTTAACATATGATGGAATTGATATTAATGGGAAACGAATTAGTGATGAAATTATAGCCCAAACTGAACTTCTATCATCTAATTCTATATCAGATAAAGTCACTAAATTTTCAATAATAGGATATTCTCTTGGTGGTTTAATTGCAAGATATGCTATAGGAGTATTATATTCAAAGAATTATTTTGAGAATATTGAACCAATTAATTTTATTACCTTTTGTTCTCCTCATGTGGGGGTTTTAAATCCCATGAACTATACAGTGGCTACTAATTTATTTAATAGATTTGTTCATCATTTCTTAGCCCATACTGGATCTCAATTATTTTTGAAAGATAAGATTGAACATCGAGGTAAACCATTATTAGCTTGGATGGCTGATCCTAATTCATATTTCTTTATTAGTTTGAAACTGTTCAAGTATAAATCACTTTATGCTAATATTATACATGATAGAAGAACATCTTGGTTTACTGCTGGAATTCAAAGTTTAGATCCATTTAATTCCATGACAAACACCCTGCCATTAAATATTACTTTAGGGTTTGTTCCTAAATATGAAACTGTGGTAGTTGATATCAACCAACCCATTAAATATAAGGAAGTAAAACTCATCAGTGAAACAAGTACAACAATTCCTAAGAGATTTATTAGAGGATTAAGTTGGTTACGTGTTCTTGGAACAGTTATTGTTTATTTACCAATTTGGTTCATATTCTTTTCGGTTGATTCAATTTTCCAAAGAATTAAGATGAATAGGAGAGTAAAAGAGTTTGTTCGAGATACCTCAAACAATTTAATTTATCTTTATGAAATGATTAATGATGAAACTCTACAAGTCGACGAATCAGAAGAAGCTGAAAACGATGATGAACTGTCATATGAAACTAATCTGGAAAAGGAAAGAGATTATCTTCTGGACTTTGAGCAAGATTTTAGTAATAAAGTTCAAGATCAACAAGATGAATTTGTTGAAACTGTATACGATGTAATGAATACCAATAATATGGAGGCAGAAAAGGAATTAGATGTTGAAAATTATGGAAATCTTATCAAATTAAACTTCAATTCTGATCAGATGTTTATTATAAACAAACTTAATTCATTAGGTTGGAAAAAGTATCCTGTGTTAATTCAAAATACTAAACAGACTCATGCAGCCGCTATTTATAGGTTTAAAGATGTTAATTTTGATGAAGGAAAGGTTGTTATTCGTCATCTTATAGAAGAAACTTTTCAAGTTTCATGAATCTTTAAATTATTATTTATTTAAATAAGTATTTAATTCTCAAGCTTACTGCTTAATAATCACTTATTGTAAGCCATATTTATTTAGGATTTAGTTAATTATTATTTAATTTGAGAGTGTTTAAAAAATGTAGTAGAAAAAATCGATTGCAAAAAATTAGCGCTTAGTAGTTTATTGCAACCAATATTTCATATTGAGATTACCACCATAATATAATATGGATACCAACAGTAGTGGAACAACTAATTCCTCTAATTCTCTAAGAAGAATAAGTAGATCCTTCAAAGCTTTAAGAAATTTCTTTACTGGTCAACCTAATGTTGCAGATGATACGTACTCCTTCAAAGCTAATATTACAATACGAGAGCCAACGATATCACGATCAAAATCTTTCCGAAACTTCTTCAGAAGACAGTCATGTTCGAATAGCTTAGATGGAAATAGTTACAATAACGTTCCAATTATAATTCTGAAATCATTTTTTGAGAAGAATTATGAAGATAAACAATTGACATATTTTCCAATACAGTGTATACTTTTAAGTTTCAAGGAAATCGATCAAGAACATATAAGAGATACAATAATGAAATTTAAGCCTTATCTTCAAATATGTGATAAAGTTGAACCAAATAAAGTTATTTTTAAATTCTTTATGGAAAGGACTCAATTTCAATTTATTTATGATCATTATCATCTGGATAGGTTGAAGGTAATAGATATGAAAGTAGTTCACTTCATATCAGATAGGGAATTAAAGATTATTGGAGTCAAGGTTCTTACAAATATTTTCAAAGATAATCTTGAAGAATTTATTCAGTCTGAGAGACCACATTCCAGAAAGATACTAACAATTAATGGTATACCAAAGATATATAATCATAAACAAATCGTTCAATATCTTAAGTTATTTGGTAAAGTGGTATCTGTAAGATTATATGAGAATGGAAAAGTTAAAGTTCAATATTCCCACCAGGAAGATATATTAAAGATAAAAGACACAATTAAAAAGAATAATTTGAGACTCTTGCTTGCTTTATCTACATAGATTAATTATAATTATAATCATATTATAATTTTTGAATGTACATTAAAAATTTAAACAAATACACGAAGTTTCTATAAACAATAAAACAACAGTTGATGAATGAATTCAATACAAAAAGGAAAATAAAAAAGTTGTTAATCCAAATATGTGAAAGTTTTAAGTGTATCAAAGGATGAAAGATAGTTATAAGACACTGAAAGAAACTAAATTAATTCAACATAGTTTGCAGGGAAAATACCAGTAGCACCATTATTTCTTCCTGTCCACCAGTCATCTACAGTTTCTGATTTCTTAATAATATCTATAACATCACCCTTTTTGAAAGGTAAATCTCCACTTTGTTCACCTTTGAAAGTATATAAGGCAATAGCCTGGGTTGTGTTCGATTTTGCGGCACCACCGAAATTTGGTTTCGATGCCACTGGAGGTCTAGAAGGTCCAGAATTTGATAATCTGGTGTTGCTGAATCTATTACTTAAATGATCAACATCATCATGACCACTACGACTACCACCTCTTCTTCTACCAGCTTGTCCAGAATCATAAATATCATCTTCCCAATTAGAAGGTGATTTCTTTTGACTAACACCACTATTTCCACCATTAAAACCATTAGAGTTATAGGATGTGTTTCTAGTTGAAGAACGTCTTCTATTTCGACCATAGTCATCTTCATCAGAATCTGAATAATTATCTTCTTCATCAGAATAATCATATCTTCTTGAACCACCACGACTACTTCTTCTTCTTGGAGAAGCTGAAGAGTTTGAGTCAGAAAATTCATCTGGAATATCATCATAGTAATCATCATCATAGTCACCATCATCTTCATATGGTAATCTATTATTGAATACTCTACTTTCTAATACACGCATTAATGTATCACAAGCAGGTGGAGCTTCAACTTGACCAGCTAAAATATTTCTAGCTTTACAATTATTACCATAAAATTTTCTATTTGCTTCTCTTCTTTCAACAATAGCAGAACCTTCTAATGATACTCCAGCAAATAAACCCTTTGTTTTTGAATAAGCGAAAACTGCAGAAGCGCTCTTTAATGATGCAGTACCAGCAGCTTCAGCATTTCTACCTAAAGGTCCAGCAGCAACAGAAATATTAGTACCTAAAGTTACTGAACCTAATTGAGCAAAAGAATCAACAGCTGCCTTTGTATTTAAAATAAAGACAAAATCAGTTAATTCTGCACCAATTTGACCACCTACACCTGCACCGGCTGTTACAATGGCTGAAGGAGGTGACCAAGATCCATCTGGTAATCTTGCAACTATGACCCCTGAACCAGCTCTACCAGAAAACAAAAATCCTGCTTTCAAAACAGTTATAATAGCTAAACCTTTAGCATTTTTTAATATTCTAGGAGGAATGATTTGATCAGCTCCTGCTATTTGATTTGGTTTTATAAATGATGCAAGAACTTTTGCGGCTTTTCTATAATAGAAGTGTTAGTAATCAAACAATCTTAATTATTTCAAATACAGTGAATTATACTATAAATTTTAAATTTCAAATGAATACTTACTTTGATTCGCTTTTCAAGCTTCTTGGAATTGGATTGTTAATACCCATTATTATAGTTGATTAAAACGATGCAATGAGGCTTGTAATTCAGTAGTGTGACGATACTTATAATTCAAGATGTGTCTAATTAAGGTATGTCCCCAGTTTTAGTGAAGAATTTATGTTAGAGGCGTGAACAAATGCAATTTGGAAACTATTGAATATGAATAATTATTGTAGTCAATCTACAAGTCTTAATTAATTCTATAGTTAAGTCAATCGTTAACAATGCTAATGATAATTTAACCCTTTTAAGTCCAGTATGACCTAAAGCCCTCAGTTTTTCAATTGTCCTCCACCTCCTCCGTGACCTCCTTCGCTGCGAAAGATGTGTGGAAAAATGCGAAGGTACGAAACGAAAATGCCCCATAATCTACTTCAAACACAATGCAACTTCTTGGCTAATTTGCAATTGCAGGCAGTGCTATTTATGAATAATGTTAAAAGTAAACATTAAGAGTAATATTTAACTTTGCTAATCTCTATATACTGTTTAATGGTATTAGCTATACATCTCAGGCGTAGTTAGTATATAGAAGAACATTTTGCTGTGAAAAAGATTTTTGTTCGGTTAATTTAAGGTTGGACAAGATCTACATATACAATCGGATGATGCATTTGGTAATTTCTCTATTTATGTTACATGATTCCCTGTGTAAATTAACCTGATGACTGACAAGATGATGTAACTGAATCTTTACTGCACTATCCACCTTAATTCTTTCTTGACCGGACATCGGTTCACCGGTTACGGGCTGAACAAATTAGCGATTTTTTTTAGATCAAAAAGTGTATAAACCTTCTAGATCGAAGGATCTGTAAATTGCTAAGAGAAAACAGAATGATTTTTCGACTTCAGACACTTTAATGGACTATGTAGCACAAGCAGTAGATGTAAAAAAGTGAAAAAAAAAAAGAAGCTTCCCCACCAGGAGTCGAACCTGGAATCTTCTGGTTCCAACCGAGAAGTGGATACGAAATCGTAGCCAGACGCCTTGACCATTGGGCCATGAGGAACGAAGCTCTTCAAAATTTCGTTTTCTAGTTGACCATAAGCGAGTGTGTTTAATCACGTGATTTTTATAATTAAGCCGGTCGGAAGTATCCTCGGAAATAATTTACGACCCGGTTTTCTATATTAAATACCTTAAATTTATTTGAAACCTATGACTATTTTACACATGTTATATATGTATATATTTGTACACTATTATACATTTGTAGGCAATACCACAATTCATTTATTCATACCAAATCTTTGAATAAATTTCTGGAAGTCTTTAAGAATTTGACTAATTCTTTATGTTCATTAAATTCTTTCTCTAGAAGTCCAACAATGTCATGACCTAAATCAGGTTCAACCTTACCTATTTTATAGTTATCATCGTTTATTATCAACTCGATTGCAAATTCACGGGCATAATTATTTGAATCTATATTAGAAAATATGAATTTAATCAAATCAATTTTCACCACTTGAATCTTTATCCCTAAATAAATTTCATATTTGATTAATTCTTGTAAATTCTGAGTCGTTTGATAAGATAAGTTTCGTTCTGATTTATTTAATTCGTCATTGGTAGAAGATATTTCTTGGTTCAAGTCGGCTATTTCATTAGATAACTGATTCTTATTATTGATTAATATATCTTGATGTTTTATTAATTCATCAATTTTGAGTCGTTGTGTTTGTAAATTATTTAAAGCGTCATTCAATTGGATTTTAGTCTTATCCTGTTTCGCTAATAAGGCATTGATATCTGATTGAAGTTTTATCTCTTGAGATTTTAAATCATTTAATTTGATATAATGGTTTTGTTTATTGGTAATTAAATTTGCTCTTTTCTCTGTTAATTTAGCCTCTACTTCTGTTACAAATTCATTCATCCGTAGTTGTAATGAATCATACTCTTCAAATGATGATTGATATGACATCTTCTATATATTTGTATATTTCTAATCAATAGTCTTACAGTTAATAACCTATCGTATAGTTTTAGTGTTGATATTCGGGTTCGGCTGGTTCGCGAACGGTTTGTTGTGATTTCTTTTGCTACCGTTTTTGTGTTACTCGTTTAACCGTAAAAGCGAAGAGCATGACATAAACGTTATACATTTGAGAAAGTCCCTTTAAAGTCACCATTTTTTTATCTTTTTATTATAATTATTCCTCTTAATTTAAAACAATAATGAAGTGTTAATACAGATGTTTAGTAAAGGATCAGTATCATTAGAAGAAGAAATAGAGTCGGTACCGGTAGTGTCCGGTCAGTTGAGAAATCAAACTTCTAATTCAAGTATCAAACTATTAACTTTAAACACATGGGGTCTTAAATTCCTTTCAAAATATAGAAGACAAAGAATAGAAGCAATAGCAAAGAAACTATGTGAAGAAGAATATGATATAGTGGCCTTACAAGAATTATGGTGTAAAGATGATTGGATTCATATTAGTAAAACTTGTAAAGCAATTTATCCTTATAATAGAGTATTTAAATCAGGTATAGTAGGTGGTCCAGGTTTAGCCATTTTATCAAAGATACCTATTGATCAAACTTTTTTATATAGATTTCCAATTAATGGTCGTCCCTCAGCATTTTTTAGAGGTGATTGGTATGTTGGTAAAAGTATTGCTGTCACAATTTTAAAAGCTCATTCAAAAGATGCTTTACCAATAGCTATATTGAATAGTCATATGCATGCTCCTTATTCTAAAAATGGAGATGCAAGTTATTCAACTCATAGAGCAGTTCAAGCTTGGGATTTTACTAGGTTGGTTAATATTTTAAGAAAAGCAGGATATGCTGTAATTCAAGTAGGTGATTTAAATTCAAGACCAAATTCATTACCTCATAAATTATTTACAATAGAGGGTCAACTTGCTGACTCTTGGGAATTATTAAATCCAGATTTACCTAGAATAGATAAATTAAGTCCTCATGATCAAATCCATGTGGGTGGTGTAACTTGTAATTCAAGATTAAATACTTACAGGTCAAATTCAAAATTAGAAGATGCTTGTCGCTTGGATTATGCATTAATTGATAAGAACACCATCACTCCTTTAAATGCTTCTGTTAAGTTTACTGAGAAATTACCACCTCCATTAAATTGTTCTTATTCCGATCATTTTGGTTATATGGTAGAATTATTAATATCCTCAAAAAATTCACATTCTTCAGTCATTGATCCTTTAGAAAAGATTAATGTCTATCAAGAATTGTTAGTTGAAATCGGCGATTATAGAAAATATACCATTCCTTTTCAAGCAAATTGGAGAAAGATGCATTTCTTTGGATCTATTATCTTTACAATCTTATTTTATTTCTTAATGGGATTTGTTAATAGAAGCAATGCAGGTTTGGAAATATTGTATATGTTATTGAGTAACTTAATATTAGTTAGTGGAGTTATCAATGGTATGATATGGTATTTTGGTGTTAGATCGGAATCAAGAGCCTTACAAGAAGTTGAAATGGAAGTTGAAGACGCCTATTTCTCCCTTAAAGATGAAATAACTGCATCTTCTTCCTCAGCCTTTTAAAGTCCTTTTTTTTTATTTACCAGTGTATTCAATTAATGGTGTTTGTATTTTCATTTGTCGGTTTTCAAAATCATCAGTTTTTGGTGTATTGTTTCATTATTTGCATAATATTGTTCTTCCCGCTTCCCCATATAATTAATATCTGTAGAGATGCCTTCCAATTGGGTGAGTAAGCGTGAAGTCAGTATCCTAGTTTATTTATTAGAGATAACCATTTATATAACTAATTCTTAATTAATAATTAATATCTTAAGCTTGGCGATGTAGATTTGAGAAATGATGACATTTCCAAATCAAGAACGTATAGTAACTAAGATTTTACGCTGCAATATCCTTAAAGAACGAGTTCTTGTTCTAAATAGAATATGCAAAATGAAAGTTTCTCTTAAACGATAACTCAGATTAGTTGTTTATTATAAAATAATATTTAATAGGCTTCTGTAAAGCCGATGGAAAGACTAAATCTATAATTACGTAGTTTTCTAACAGGTGATAAAATGAAAGATGAATAATATCTTAAGATAAATATATGGAGAATTGCTCCAAAGAATAAAATAATAATTCATCACAAATTTTAGGTACTTTTATGTGTATTTCTCAAGCATTGAACAATACCAACTTTTCCTAAATTACCTGTTGATTTATAGTAGGAAATAATACATGAAAGATCGTAATCTTTATCTAACCTAAAACAGATAATATTAGTTAGTTGAACTAAATTTCACCAAGATGATAATAGTATATACTTACAAACTCAAATTCAAATTAAAATGATTGTGATTATTAAAATGGATAATACAAGACCATAATAACAAAGCAATAACTACTAATAATATCAAAATTAGAGTATCAGTTTCTTCGATATCTTTTCTTAACTTGCAGATGTGCTTTAAGATTTCTTCATTCTTAATCTCACCATTTGAAGAATCATTAGAAGTAGTTGGAGATAACTTAAGCCACATTGGAGTCTCTCTAATTGAAATATTAACTTTCAAGTCATTTTTCATCTTGTTAGATTCGTTAATTGCTTCTAAGTATGGGGGCAAATCTTGAGTAACTAATGAAGGGTTAACACTTTTAGATTCGTTTTTTGGATTTCCGAGATTGACATCTTCTTTATTAAGAACAGAAACCATTTTAAATTGCTGTAATTAGTATTAGTTCAATTATAAGAAGAAATTGACGCTGAAGGGTTAATTTTTCAAAATATTGCTGCGAAAAACCATTTTAATATTTAAGAACTAATATTTAAGAACCATTCTTAAAAATAAGCATTAAATGCAGAGAAATATAATTTCGAAAGTTAATACATTATCAAATAACAAGTTTAAATTATAGAATCATAAATTTACAAATAACTATAAATGTTAAACTTGAAAAGCACATCGAAAAAAAATTAAAAAAGAAAGGGGCCAACTGGGAATTGAACCCAGGACCTCTCGCACCCAAAGCGAGAATCATACCACTAGACCATTAGCCCTTTTTATGTTTAAATTATTTTTTCACTAACTGCGGAAGAAATGATACTACAGTCACGTGATCATAACTAAAAATTCGACATTTAATGCCTTTAAATGAAGAAAGTGATAATCTGATGATTCCAATTGAATTAAATGACCATTGTAAATAGGTTTACTGCTTTTGGTGAAGGAAACAAGGATTTATGGTGCTATATAAGTAATTTTCTAGAAGCTCGGAATTAATCGGCTTTTGCGAAAAATCTATCATACCATTTTCTGTGATTTTGTTAGCGAATGGCTCAGCGTGAGCAAAATTTTGAAAGTATTTATTCACTCTATATATAATTTTATATCGTGTATATTGAGAATACACATATATTGCTACGGAAAAAAAAAGTGAGTTACAGTAACTCACGTCCTTGTTGTACGCAACACAAGTTACAAATATCTTTATAGAATATCAAGCTAGTGGAGATAAATTATGGGAGGGCGGATAGAAGACCTTTTCTTTATTACCAACCTTTTTGGGTTATGACTTTTAAAGAGTCTATTCTTATTACAAACGTTACTCTAGCTAACCTACAAAATATCTCTATAGATGAATTCTTTGTTTTGAAACTACTTATAGGGAAATATATAGTAAAACTAAAAAGGAAGACTATTTCTTCAAGGCACCCTGATAATGCTCAGTAGCTCTCAATCAACTGATGAGTACCATGTATGAATATATCAGGCACTAAAATTGAAGAACAGATCTATGATGTATGGATTGATTAAAAATGTGAACTTCCACTTTATACATGAAAAAGAATTGATAAACTTCTAGCTTTAGTTATTTTATGACAAGCTTACTCTTTAAACAAATTTTGCAGCAGTCTGGGGTTTACCCGGAAAAGGAAAAATGAGATTTTTGAATATCGAAGTTTCTTACGTGTACCATAATTCTACTTTAACCATCTATAAACTACAGCATTATATATTACATCACACCATGATTACTATATTAACAACATTCCTAATTTTCATATCATTTGCTAATGCTAACCTATTCAACTTTTTCAATAATTTTGGAGGGCAAGATGGTGGACACAATAACCAAGAGGGTCAAGTGCAGACACCAGAAGAATATGAGAATGGTAAATTGAATACTAGATGTAATAGATACTTATGTGAAGACACCGGAATTTGTGTTGACGCTCCTAAATTCTGTCCATGTCCTTATCCATCATCTCAATTGAGGTGCTTTTTACCGGATGGGAGATACCTTTGCATATCGAAACCTAGTGGGAACCATGATGGGAAGTATGATGACCCTAACAGTAACTGGAAAGTTGATGCAAAGGATAATAACATCAGAGATTGTGGTTGGGTATCTAGAGCATGGAGGGGCCTTGTATGAATAATGATTTTGTCATGAGGATTATTGAATACTAGATGACAAATTTGGGATTTTAAAATATCGAATAGAATAAAAATAAGCCAGAAAATTTCCGACACTAGCATTTATGTAGTTTTGTTCTCATCTTAATGATGGGACTTTGTTAAATGTTGATCTTTTATAGATATTACTGAAGACTGTGTTAAGAAAGCTGGGCTGCTGTATCTATTTCCTAGTCTAGATTAGTTTGACTAATTCATAGTTCAAAGAGTTTAAATATCCTACTTGTAGAAAGATGCAAAATAAGCCGTTTGTAGAACTACTAAAGTGTGTAAAAAATTAGTGCTAAATTACTGGATTTGCAGTTGATATCATTCTGCGCAACAGCCGAGCAGTATTCGGTCCTAACACCGAATATTTGGGGGATGCCTTGCGACCCTCTTTTTCGCAGCTAACTTCGGTATATGCCTATGTTAAACAAGAATCAGTTCAGATTATGAGCTCAAAAACTATCTATGAAGATATATAAACATAAGACGTGTATTACAGATATCTCAATGAATAAATGGGCTTTATAAATATGTAAAGATTAGTATTTTTTTTCATTTATAAATTTGATTTAGAATTGCGTTTTTACAGTAATATCAGTCTTTTTTTTATTTCGGTGTTTATACCAATACTTCGCAGAGTATAACAATGGCTCGATGAATCCTAACTTATTCTCTACTTCAAATGTTCTTCTTGAAAACATACCTCTTCAAACTTTGCAAGTATGCAAGATCCATTCTTGAGAAATTCATTTTGGGGAACAGTTTTAAATTACTTATCTGGTCATAAACTCTTCATACATAAAGAAGAAGAAACCGGATATGCAATTCCTAAAAAGTACTTGATAATTAGAGATCCAATAGTTGAAGAATCTGAAATTAATGATGTTATTAGAGTTAAAAGTCTAGCGGACGAGGAACAAATCATGGAGAGTTCAAATGAACCAGTCAACAATGACAAAGAATCTGATAGCAAACTGATTATTGTTGATTGGGACGGTGAAAATGATCCAGAAAATCCCTATAATTACTAGAAAAGTATTGCTTGCTGCTGAAGTAGGTTTCTTAACAGTGGCAGTTTATATGGGTGCAGCTATCTATACTCCTGGTGTTGATCAACTTATCGAAAAATTTAATATTAATCAAACCCAGGCAACAATACCATTAACTATGTTTGTAGTAGGGTACGGTGTTGGGCCTATCTTTTTGTCTCCAATTACAGAGAATGCAGCTATAGGTAGGACTTCTACTTACATTATTACTTTATTCATCTTTTTCATTCTTCAGATTCCAACTTCTCTATCCACAAATTTTGCTGAGTTATGTGTACTTCGATTTCTTGCCGGATTCTTTTCCTCTCCTGCATTAGCAACCGGTGGAGCTACAGTTGGGGATGTTATCACATTGCCTTATTTGCCAACTGGTATTGCAGCCTGGGCAACCACTGCCTTTATGGGTCCAGCTTTTGGTCCATTGATTGGAGCGGCATTGGTTGTTAGAGGTGGGCACGACGGATATGAATCATGGAGATGGCCATTTTGGTTCATGGCTATCATCAGTGGTACTTGTTTCTTAATATTAGGATGGACGTTACCTGAAACGTATGGTAAAGCATTATTATACAGAAAGGCAAACCGATTGAGAAGAATCACAGGTAATAAAAATATTGTTAGTGAGGGTCATATTGAAAATTCAAATAGAACCAGAAGGGAATTAGTTGTTAAATCATTTTACAGACCTTTGGAAATTACATTGCTTGAACCAGTGGTGTTATCTATCAATATTTTCACAACTTTGGTTTATTCAATTATGTATCTTTGGTTTGAGGCTTTTCCAATAGTATTTCAAGAAGTTCATAGTTTCAGTTTAGTCGAATTAGGTCTCAGTTATAGTAGCATTATAGTTGGAGTAGTTTCTGGAGCTGTTGTATATGTCCCATATATGTATCAACATTTCACAAAACGTGTTCTTCGCGGTGATAGTATCACTCCTGAAATTTTTATTCCAATGGCTATTTTTGGTTCACTTTTAATGCCTATCGGTATTTTTATTTTTGGTTGGACTTCGTCCCCAGACATTCACTGGTTCCCTCCACTTGTTGGAGCTGCTATATGTGCGGCAGGATCTTTTATAATTTTTCAAACTTTGTTGAATTACATGGGATCATCGTTCTATAGTTACTTAGCTTCAGTATTTGCAAGCAATACTCTTTTCAGATCTGTCATTGGTGGAGTATTTCCCTTATTTGGAAAGCCGTTATACGAAAATTTAGGATCAAAGAAATTCCCTGTAGGTTGGGGTTCTTCAGTTTTGGGGTTCATATCTCTTGCAATGGCCCTGATTCCTGTCTATTTTTATTTTAATGGTCCCAAGTTGAGAGCCAGATCTAGATATGCTAGTTAGACCACTTATAAAGCTGATATGATCATATCAGAAACCAGTTCTCCCTTTACCATTTTCTTTTTTGGAGTTAACCACACACAAATATTTAAATAGATTTACATTTTGGAAAGACACTAACCCATTAAGACCAATATTTAAATTAATATAAGATTAAGAATGATAACTATCAATGTATATTGTATCAAGACTTCTGCCTTATGGCTGCAAAATTTCATAGTCGCACTATACGGCTGATAAGGTACGAGAACAAAAGTCTCATTACATAATAAAAATGACCTCTCTTTTATAAATCTTGATTTATATTAAGAACCAAACTATTATATTATTAGTTTCCAAAATTAGTAATATGGACTAAATTGATTAGGTCTAATTCAAAACAATATACTTGCAGTATTCAATGTAGCACTTTTTGAATTAGAGAGTTTATAATTCGATTGTTATTGAGGTAGGAATTATGCAAACAACGACATTATGTATTTAACCTTCTTGGTTGTGACGAAAAGGAGTCTTATTAGTAGGCATTCTTGTGGTTAAAACGTTTTTGATGCTTTTATTAGAAAGCTAATGATCAACTAAAAGTTTCTTTCGGAAGAAGTGGATGAGGGGTGGCGAATCAGTATGTACCTTAAGCAATAGAAATGACTAATATGGCAATTTTCTAGAAAGGTAAAGTACAGCTCCTGTGTCCCCAATACTTCTATAGCACTTCCAGGATAAATTATTCGCAAGATACGGCATTGTGAACGCGTATAAGCAAATCATCTATTGTTGGTATTGTAATCAGAAAAAAGAATTGTAAGGAAAAGCCGCAATTACGAACTAGCGGATGAATCTCGTCCAAAGAACTTATGAATCCTTCTTCGTATCATGAGTCCAATACGGAAAAACTTAGATAAATCTTTCTTTATCGAAAAAGTCATGCTTTACGAAAAAATTAAGACCGAATGTTTAATTCTACTACCGCATATCGGCTATGGTATGGTTGGATATGTGATATTATTAAATAATTTCAGCGGCTTAATATTTCTACTACAATTCGGGATTACTTAAATAGCTTCGGTCTTACCCAAAGTGGAGAGTCACCGTCAAAAACCACCGAGATAATCTGCTACGTATAATAATCACCGAGCTAAAGCTGCGGCTATGTCCGTACCTGTACGTACGCCGTAGCTGATTTCGCAACATCTTTGTTAGATAATATCTGAGTAATGCCCTTTGCGAATTGAAGGCAAATGGACATCGAATGTAATAAATCAATTTGCGGTGGTAGTGAGGATACGGAGATATTATTAAGTTACTTTTTTTTGAAGAACTTTCTAATTATTACTTTTAGGTCTAACAATTTTGAACTTAATAATTTAATATAAATATGGCTGAATTCACCCAATATGTATTACTCTAATGTAATGCTACTTTCTATTCTATATTTAGATTACTTTATAATTAGTTACTTAAATTATTAAACCTATAATAGATCATAATGCATCAATTTTTCAAAGATTCATTTTGGGGTACGTTCTTCAATTACGTGTCAAACCATAGACTATTTGTTCACAAGGAAGACCAAAAGGATTATGTTATACCAGAAAAATATTTACCTGGATACCAAGAAGTCAAGGAAATCGATGAAGGCAAAATCACAGAAAACCAGAAGGAAGCTGTCGATGTTGAGGCTGAAATACAAAGTTCAATTTCATCAATTGCTGATGTCAAAGATACCATAAATGACCAAATTGTTGTAGGATGGGACGGCGACGATGACCCTGAAAATCCTTATAATTGGCCAGTACATCGCAAAGTCTTTCTTCTAGCAGAAGTTGCTTTCTTGACTGTATCAGTATATATGGGTGCTGCCATTTATACTCCTGGTGTCAATCAAATCATGGAAAAGTTCGACATTGATCAAACTAAAGCTACCTTACCATTGACTATGTTTGTCATCGGTTATGGGATTGGCCCAATGTTTTTATCCCCAATGACAGAAAATGCTGCAATTGGTAGAACTCCAGTATATATAATCACGTTATTCATATTCTTTATTCTTCAAATTCCAACAGCTTTGACTACCAGCCTTGCGGGCTTAAGTGTTCTTAGACTTATTGCTGGTTTTTTTGCTTCTCCTGCATTAGCTACAGGTGGAGCTACTGTGGGTGATGTTATTACCATGCCGTACATGCCTGTAGGAATTGCTTCTTGGGCAGTTGGAGCTGTTATGGGTCCATCATTTGGTCCATTGATTGGATCAGTATTGGTGGTGAGAGGGGGGCACGACGGATACGAATCATGGAGATGGCCATTTTGGTTCATGGCTATCATCAGTGGTACTTGTTTCTTAATATTAGGATGGACGTTACCTGAAACGTATGGTAAAGCATTATTATACAGAAAGGCAAACCGATTGAGAAGAATCACAGGTAATAAAAATATTGTTAGTGAGGGTCATATTGAAAACTCCAAACTTACTGTTAAAGAATTGGCTATTGATTTGTTATATAGACCATTTGAAATTACGATTCTTGAACCGGTTGTTTTGGCAATCAATATTTACATTGCTTTAGTATATTCAGTTATGTACCTTTGGTTTGAAGCTTTTCCAATTGTGTTTCTTGATACTCATCACTTTACTTTAGTTCAAATGGGAGTCACTTATACTGGTCTTATGGTCGGTATTGGAATAGGATGTGCAATCTACATTCCTTATATATATCATATATTCACCAAGAAGATGCTTAACGGTCAAGCCATCACTCCGGAAGTGTTCATGCCAATGGCTATCTTTGGAGCAATTTTAATGCCAATTGGAATTTTCATATTTGGTTGGACTGCATCTCCAGATATTAATTGGTTTCCACCAATTATTGGTGGTATATTGTTTTCTGCTGGTGCATTTATCATTTTTCAAACATTATTCAATTATTTAGGTGCTTCATTTTATCGATTTTTGGCCTCAGTATATGCAAGTAATGCTCTATTTAGATCAGTAATTGCTGGCATGTTTCCATTATTTGGTAGACCATTCTTCTTAAATTTAGGATCTGAAAGATTCCCAGTGGGATGGGGTTCATCTATTCTTGGATTTATTGCCTTTGGTATGATTCTGATCCCAGTTTATTTCTGCTTACAAGGTCCACAATTAAGAGCCAGATCAAGATATGCCAATTAAATGATAGTATGAGTTAGATTGATTTCTTTTTGTCCTCTATAATTGATATATCTTTTATATATGCTGTGATAACTTATTATTAGTAGTAACTAATCAAATAAATTTTGCAACTGTGTATCGCACTCTCGCAATCTAAAACTCACGTGCCGATAAGTAAAATTAAAAATTATGACACACACAGAAAACACGGCAATGTGCGATAAGTTGAGTCATCAAATCTATGGGGAAATTTATTGGCTGGCGGTAAGGATGTTTATAATTGAAAAATCTCTGGGACCTATCTCCAGATTAGGCTAATTGAAAAATTGAAATATTTGAAAAATTTTTCAAAATTACTGATTTGTTTTCAAAGTGATTTGATTTTATAATTTAAAGTCGATATTAGATAGCATGTTAAGTACTAGAAAGTCAATTAATAGGCTAAGTGTTGGAGTTTTACGTGCTAGATCATTAGCTACTCAAGCTAATTATGTTGCACCTCAAGATTATCAATCTAGAACTCCACCTTATGAAAAATTACTTAATAATTTATCAACTGTTAAAAAAATTGTTAATAATCAACCATTAACTTTAGCTGAAAAGATTTTATATTCTCATTTAGTTAATCCTGAAGAAAGTTTTGCTTCAAGTCAAGGTAATATAGCTAATATTAGAGGTTTACAATATTTAAAATTAAATCCTGATAGAGTTGCTATGCAAGATGCATCTGCTCAAATGGCACTTTTACAATTTATGACTTGTGGTATGTCCTCAACTGCTGTTCCAGCTTCAATTCATTGTGATCATTTAATTGTTGGTAAAGA
Organism: Scheffersomyces amazonensis; assembly: GCF_036850825.1. Classification (NCBI taxonomy): domain Eukaryota; kingdom Fungi; phylum Ascomycota; class Pichiomycetes; order Serinales; family Debaryomycetaceae; genus Scheffersomyces; species Scheffersomyces amazonensis. Next base: position 1,280,833 of record NW_027042741.1, on the reverse strand, counting down.
TGGAGCTGAAGATGATTTAGTTAAATCAATTGCAACTAATAAAGAAGTATTTGATTTCTTACAAAGTTGTGGTGAAAAATATGGTATACAATTTTGGGGTCCAGGTTCAGGTATTATTCATCAAATTGTATTAGAAAATTTTTCTGTACCTGGATTAATGATGTTAGGTACTGATTCTCATACTCCAAATGCTGGTGGTTTAGGTGCTATTGCTATTGGTGTAGGTGGTGCTGATGCTGTAGATGCTTTAACTGGTACTCCATGGGAATTAAAGGCTCCAAAAGTTTTGGGAGTTAAATTAACTGGTAAATTATCTGGATGGTCATCTCCAAAAGATGTTATAACCAAATTAGCTGGAGTATTAACTGTTAGAGGTGGTACTGGATATATTGTTGAATATTTTGGAGAAGGTGTTGAAACTTTATCTTGTACTGGTATGGCTACTATTTGTAATATGGGAGCTGAAATTGGTGCTACAACTTCAACTTTCCCATATCAAGATGCTCATAGAAGATATTTAATTGAAACTGGTAGAGGACCAATTGCAAATATTGTAGATCAAGTTCATAAAGATACAAATTTCCTTGCCGCTGATAAAGGTGCTGAATATGATAAAGTCATTGAAATTAATCTTTCAGATTTAGAACCTCATGTTAATGGACCATTTACTCCTGATTTATCAACTCCAATTTCTAAATTTAGTGAAAAGACTCAACAAGAAGGTTGGCCAGAAAAGATTTCCGCTGGTTTAATTGGTTCTTGTACTAATTCTTCTTATCAAGATATGTCTCGTGCAGTTTCTATTATTAAACAAGCTGAAGCTGTTGGCTTAAAACCAAAAATTCCATTTTTTGTTACACCAGGTTCAGAACAAATTAGAGCTACTATTGAAAGAGATGGATTAATTAATACTTTTGAAAAGAATGGAGCTATAGTTTTAGCCAATGCATGTGGTCCATGTATTGGACAATGGGATAGAACTGATATTCCAAAGACTTCAAGTGAAACTAATTCTATTTTCACCTCATTTAATAGAAACTTTAGAGCTAGAAATGATGGTAATAGAAATACTATGAATTTCTTAACATCTCCTGATATTGTTACTGCTATGATTTATTCTGGTGATTCTAATTATAATCCAATAACTGATTCTATTAAATTAGAAAATGGACAAGAATTTAAATTTCAACCACCTCAAGGTGATGAATTACCAAATGAAGGATTTATTAAAGGTAGAGAAGAATTTTATCCTGAACCAAATCCTCAACCAAAACCTCAAGTTGAAGTTAATGTATCACCAGAATCTGATAGGTTACAATTATTAGATCCATTTGAACCATGGTCAGGTGACGAATTATCTACTAATGTTTTATTAAAAGTTGAAGGTAAATGTACAACTGATCATATTTCAGCAGCTGGAGCCTGGTTAAAATATAAAGGTCATTTAGAAAATATTTCATATAATACATTAATTGGAGCTATAAATCAAGAAACTGGTGAAGTTAATAAAGCTTATGATTTAAATGGTGATCAATATAGTATTCCTGAATTAATGATTAAATGGAAAGAAGAAAGTAGACCATGGATAGTTATAGCTGAACATAATTATGGTGAAGGATCTGCTAGAGAACATGCAGCTTTATCACCAAGATTTCTTGGAGGTTCAATAATATTAGTTAAATCATTTGCAAGAATTCATGAAACTAATTTAAAGAAACAAGGTATGTTACCTTTAACATTTGCTAATGAAGAAGATTATGATAAAATTTCATCAGGTGATTTAATTACAACTATTGATTTACAAGATTTAATTAAAAAAGATGGTAATAATGGTGGATCATTACGGGTTAATGTCACTAAAAAGGATGGAACTAGTTTTGAAATCTTAACTAAACATACCATGTCAAAGGATCAAATTGAATTCTTTAAGGCTGGTTCTGCCATTAATTATATTGGTAATCTTAAGAAACAACAAGGTTAATACTAGCATTTAATTTCAAACTTTGTAAATTAGATAGATATTTGTATTTGTATATAATTATTCCTGTAATACAGATAAACATAAATGGAAAATTTTTATATATTAAATGTAAAAATAGTAATAAAAAAAATGGCTAGCAGATGAGAAGTCATTTATAGTGACTTTTGATAAAACAATAAGAGTTAATAGTTAAGTAAAGCAGATGTTTAATCACCAGCTTAATTTATCACTTGTTCGATGAAATGAAAGTTTAGAAAGGAAAGGCTAACAATAAGTAAATAGGAAAAGAAAGTCTTATGCATAAATAGATGATCAAAATGAATTATAATTATTATATTGCAATAATTATTATAATAATTATGAGACTTAAGCTTCAATCAAGTCCTTCTTATCTTCTTCTTCATCATCATCATCTTCTTGTTCTCTTTCTCTTTCATAAAATTCAGCCAAAATCTTTGGACTTATTCTATTTAATAATTCCTTTGGATAAATTCTTAATAATGACCAAGCTTGATCTAATGATTCAAAAATAGATCTATTTTCATAAGCACCTTGAGAGATAAAATTCTTTTCGAATTTTTCCAAGAATTCTAATGATAATTTATCTTCAGTTGATAAAGCTTCTTCACCAACAACAGCTTTCATAGCAGCTGCATCTCTACCAATAGCATATTTTGCATATAATTGATTTGAAACATCACCATGATCTTTTCTAGTCATACCTTCACCAATAGCTGATTTCATTAAACGAGATAATGATGGTAAAACATTAATTGGTGGATAAATACCTCTATTATGTAATTGTCTATCAATAGAAATTTGTCCTTCAGTAATATAACCAGTTAAATCAGGAATTGGATGAGTAATATCATCATTTGGCATAGTTAAAATTGGAATTTGAGTAATTGAACCATTTCTACCTTCAACTCTACCAGCTCTTTCATAAATAGTTGATAAATCAGTATACATATAACCTGGATAACCTCTTCTACCTGGAACTTCTTCTCTTGCAGCTGAAACTTCTCTTAAAGCATCAGCATAAGATGACATATCAGTTAAAATAGTTAAAACATGTCTTTCAGTTTGATAAGCTAAATATTCTGCTGTTGTTAAAGCTAAACGAGGAGTAATAATTCTTTCAATGGTTGGATCATTAGCTAAATTTAAGAATAAAGTAGTTCTTTCTAATGAACCATTTTCTTCGAAATCTTGTTTAAAGAATCTTGAAGTTTCTAAATTAACCCCCATAGCAGCAAAAACAATAGAGAAATTTTCTTCATGACCATCATGAACATCTTTTGTTGGTCTAACTAAACCTGCTTGTCTACAAATTTGAGCAGCAATTTCATTATGAGGTAAACCAGAAGCTGAAAAAATTGGAATTTTTTGACCTCTTGCAATTGAATTCATAGTATCAATAGCAGAAATCCCAGTTGAAATCATTTCTTCAGGATAAATACGAGCATAAGGATTAATTGGTGAACCATTAATATCTAAATAATCTTCAGCAAAAATTTTTGGACCTTTATCAATTGGTCTACCAGAACCATCAAAGATTCTTCCTAACATATCTTCAGATACTGGAATTTTTAAATTTTCACCAGTAAATTCAACTCTTGTCTTTTTAACATCAATTCCTGAAGTTCCTTCAAAAACTTGAACAATTGCTTTAGTACCTCTAACTTCTAAAACTTGACCTTGTCTAATTGAACCATCTGGTAAAGTTAAATTAACAATTTCATTATAACGAGGAAATTTAACATTATCTAAAATAACTAATGGTCCATTAACTCCTCCTACTGTATTATAATTAATTCTTGGTTTAATTTTAAATCCTTCAGTAACTGCCTTTTTGTTTAATTCAAACAATTCTTTATCGGAGAGAACCATAATGAAATATTAATATTAATATAATTCTAATTATAATTATTAATGGTATACTAAACTTATTAAGACTTAAGTTACTCAATTGATAATAAATTTATAAATTGATAATTCTTAAATTACTATGACATATCTCGTCCACCGATAAGATGCTCATGCTCAATCCACTTTTTTTCGCTATTAGATTCAATTCCATTGAGGTGCGCACGCCCACCACCACTACCACTACCACTACTACCACCGCCAACCGGTGTTTAATTTTAATCAGGGTGAAAAAATTACCCGGTGCGCTTAGGCAGGGAAAGAGATGGGTCTTTTTTTATTTTATTTTTATTATTCGTATGAGAAGAGATTCGTAGGGTTTAAATTTAGTTAGTAAATTTGGGTTATTTATGATAGTTGCTTCTGTTCCACTGTCGTAGATGAGAGGAAGCGTTGAATCTATTGTTAATATTTCTGTTCCCCTATATGGTGCACCACATCCTGTGATTGATAGATATTTACTAACCAAGTCAGTTTTCCTACACCTGTCTGGGATGTCTATGGAATTACTGACAGATCATCAGAGTTTATTTAGTCATTTTTATATACATCTGTAAGATCTGAAAACTTAAATTTAGGCTATTTTTTACTAACTCTAAGTTTACCGAATGCATAATTATTTTATAATTTCGGTAAAAAAAAATTCTTCTTTTTGATTTTGATATCTGGTTGGCTTCATTTATGTTATTAACGTTAATGCATTATCATATTATTAAATATTTAATTTTGTAGGTCATATAATATCTCTATGTCTATTAATTAAATTATATTTGCAGAGCTAATATCTTACTTACAACATCCCAATCATCAAGATTTTCATGTTGCAGAGCTAATTGACTTAATGGTAGAAGTTGAAATTTAGATAATTGTTTAGCATTCTTAGTAGCACCTTTCATAAATACAGTATATACAAGTGCAAATATCTCTTTAAGTTCTAACCCATAATTAGGTTCTTTATTGTCTTGAAAAGATTCATCTTTTGTTAATGATTCCAAATATTTATCATCATGTAAATTATATACAAGTTTAATTATTTCAGGAAAATCACAGCTTTTAATTATTGACCAACAATTAATATTAATGAGAACAAAGAAGGCTTGGAAATTCAATATAATCTTCAGTACTAATGATAAAAATCTCAGAAAATCTTTCATATCAAGATATCCAAATGGTTTACTTAAAATTCTATGAGGTATTATAATTTTTTTCTTCTTAGATGAAGTTTGTATATTATTTGGCTTTTTAGATGTTGATGATTTTGAAGATTCACTGGGTTGAGGAGTCATTGGTGTAGGTGATGTAGAATCGCGTTCAATACTTGGTGATACTTGCATCAGAGCTCGTCTTTGAGCATTTATTGATTTTGATGATAAAGGTAAATGTATATGACTTGTTAATTTAACAACTTTTTCATTGGCCTGTACTAATTTTTCTTCTTCTTGTTTAATAATTCGAACATTTTCTTCTTCACCTTCCAGTATATCATCATCACCTCCATCTTCTCCTTCCAGAGTTCCACGTATTTCATTTTCCTTAACTTTTATAGATTGATAAAATTTTGAATTTGGAAGTAATTCATTTAATTCTTTTGAATAAGGTAAGTCTACTTCAAAAATCACTGATAAATGATTCTGCAAAATTATTAGATTTTCAAAAAATTGATTAACACTTAATATATTATGATTTAATAAATCATCTATTCGTAATATTTTGGAGCCCATAATTGAAGTTGGTGAAGATCCATCACAATTAAATAATGCTTCCCTTAATATTAGAAAATTCAGAGATTGAAATTTCTTGATTTGTCGATTCACATCTGGTATTCTTTTAGATTTATATTCATTAATACTTTCATTTACTAAAGAAAATTCTTCAGCAAATCTTAAGCGAAGGATTTCTTCTGATGATTTTAACTTGTCATGTAATTCATTCTTGATTAATTTAGTTTTCTTAATATTGTCATTTACTTTATCGATATGGGATTTTAAATGAGTTAATGATCTCAGAAGTGCTCGTATCTTCATCATTATATGTAAACATCGTAATTTATTTAATTGAAGAGTTAAGGAAACAATGGTTTTAGCCGATATATGTGGCATTTCTCGATATTGATTAATATTCAGAATTAATTTACCTATTAACTGTATACTCTTTATCGGATGAAGTCCATTATTATCATTATTTAATTGATTAATAATTGAAAATATATCATTAATATAAACTTGAGCTATTTGATGTTGTTCAGATATTATTTGATCTTGATTATGATACATTTTCACTTCTTCTATTCTACTTTTATCTGATAATTTTGAATTTAGTTTACTTTCCTCATTATGTTTAGTTGATACCCCAGACTTCTTACTTAGAATTATAGAATTTGATGGTTCGTTAATTCCTTTACCTCCAATTAAGGTATTTGTAGGTGGATGCCCATTTCCGTATCTTCCTAAGGAATCTACATGTGACGCCATACCTTCATTTGTTGTTTAAGTTAGTTAATTAAATGTAATTATAGATAAAGGTTTGTAATGCCTATGACTTATTTGAAGAATCAGCGGGTTGTGGCGTACACGACTTTGGGAGTCAAGACACTTTTGATAAGGGAACTTACAGTTTGCAACCGAATAACACATGAGCTTTCACATAGAATTCTTTTGAAAAAGGATATATACCAATTAAAGTTCATCATAATAATCTGTTGAGTTGTCATTTTCTTAGTATGTTGTTAAATATGACTTATTCTTTCAAAAAGTCCGGAGTGCCTACATCCAACAACAGTGTCATTACTTTATTAATGAATTACTAACATAATACTGCTACTACTACCACTACTACTACCACTACCACTACCACTACTACTACTACTACTACTACTACATTACTGTTTGACTCGGACTTCCGATATATAATAATAATCTATATATTATTAATGAAATAGTACTTGTCCGTACTATATTCGTGACTATGTAACGGCATCTCCGAAACAGGATAATACCATCGGCATTACCGGTGGTCTGTGTGCAGTCCCACATAATTTCTTTAAAGTGAGAAAAAAAAATATTTAATAATAATAATAAGAACAATATAGAAAAGTTCAGCCGTATACTATATAAAGACCGGTCAATAAGATCAGATAAATTTTTGGGATTATAAATTGCAGGAGATAATAGAGAGAGAAAGGAATGTCTTCTATTCTCAAGCGGAAATCAAATGCCTTTACTGCCCAAAGCCTGAAGAAACCAATTAATGAAGATAGTCCAGTTAGGATTGCTGTACTCGGAGGACCGAAGAGTGGGAAAACATCAATAATATCAAAATTATCATTAGGGAACTTTAGTGATACTTATTATCCAACTCATCTGGTTCAACCTATATTATTTCAATTCAGTCCCAATTCAGATTTAGCCAATTCAATTTTAGATGAAAATGTTCCGGAATTGGTGTTAAATTCAATTAAGCAAAATAATAATATTCAATTAAGTCCAGTATTAAATGATTCATTTAAGAAGATTATCCCTATTAGTCATAATAATACTCATTCACATATACATACAAATACCTTACAATCTGAATCAGTTAAATTGGTTGTCAAATCGAAAAATAATTACTATATTTCATATAATACAGAAGTAGAATTATCAAATTCAGAATATACTCCTCCTCATATAACTCCAATATTAGTTGAATTAATTGATACTCAATCATTTGATCCTAATTTAGCAGTACCGTTTTTAGAGGCTTCATTATATGTTAAATTAGATAAAGGTATATTACATAATTTGGCTAATGAACCAAGAAAACCAGTCTCTACAAATCCATTACTTGTAGCTAGTGGAGCCAGTGAATTAAATGGGAATATTGATGGATATTTCTTTGTATATAGTGCTGTTCCATCACAAGAACCTCCATCATATGAAGAAATAACTAGTTTTACTTCAAATATAAGTACAGTTACTACCGGGAGTAGTAAAAGTATTATAAGTCATGAAACAAGTGAATTACCAGATTTAGAAGAACTTCCAGGTGATAAAACATTTCATTTATTATCTATTATGAAAGGTGCATTAGATGAAGCTTGGAAAGAATATTATAATTTTAAACGAAGATGGAATCAAGGTAAAGAACATGATATTTTTTCATTTAAAGAAGCAATGAAAAGTCTTTGGAGTGAACAAAATCTCATAGATGGACAAACATTTAAACGAGAAATTAGAGGAGATACTAAGATGGTTGATAATCCTACAGATCCATCAGATCCTGATAGTCCTCCCCCAATTTGGTTAATTTGTACTCATATTGCTAGTCCATTTGCATCACCCAAATTAATCGAGAATGGAGAAAAAGTTGCTGAGTTTTGGAAATGTGGATTTGTAGGAATTGACAACACTAATGATAACATAGATGAAGCGTTAGCTTTATTGATAAGGGAAATTACGGAACGCAAAAAATTACAACGGGTTAGAAAGAAATAGCTTAATATAATATATATTCATTTTATAAAACTTAATCATAACATGGGTAGTATATAACAAACAAACAACAAACAACAAACAACAAACAACAAACAACAAACAACAAACAACAAACAACAAACATAATACAAATATTTGCATAAACAAGTAGTAACAACAAAACGGTTTATCATTAATATTAACTTTTTTTTACTTTTTATAATCTATTCAACTGAAGCAGTTGCAACTCCTAATTCTGAATCTCCTTGTCCATAGTATAAGAACCATTGTCCCTTAAATTGAACTATACCTTCACAAAAGACAACTTTATTAACCTGTCCCTCGACTTCATTCTTTTGTTCAGGTTTTAATATGGGTCTTTCTAATCTTGCTAAGGGCCCATCTCTAATATGATCATAATCAATTAACATTTGACTTATAGTATAAGTATCTTTTGGAAGATCATGGCCTCCAATTGTGGCTGCATTATAAATTAAAATCCATTGATTCTTACCATTATCTAATTTAATTGGAGCAGGACCTGATTCAATTAATTTATTTTCAGCATTAAATATTCCGGTTGCAAAAATATTACCATAATAACTATCATTAGTTAATCTCCAATGAACTAAATCATCCAGTTCGGCAAGATGCAAAGCACTATCACCCCAAATCATATAATATTTTCCATCTTTATTCTTTTCATTAAATACTGCTCCTGATTTCAGCCATTCACTTCTTATAAGATGTTTACCATTTGCATCATGAGCAATATCATTCCAATAACCAGGAATAAATGAAGGATATTTTGTCCAATGAAATAAATCTTCAGAAGTTGCAACACATAATCTTGCTCTAAATAAATCATATGCGGTATAAGTTACAATAAATAATTTTGTTTTAGGATCTCGAACAATTCTTGGATCTTCTATACCACCACCTCTTTCCCAAGGTTCTGTTGCACTAATAATTGGTTTACGATATTTTGTAAAATTATAACCATCTTTTGACCATGCTAAACCAACTGAAGATAATTTTGCAGGATTTTGAGCTCGATATAATAAAAATACTGTATCATCAACTACAATTGCTGTAGCATTATATAAATAAGCACTTTCAAATTCTACAGTTGGATCAGGACGTAAAATTGGATTATTACTATATTTAGTAAATGGTCCTATAGGGTAAGCCTTAGGGGCGATATAATCCTTATCACCCGATACAGAGTCCTTAGTAATTTTCGGAAATGGCATATTAATATTAATATTAATATTAATTTTAATATATTATTATTTTTTTTTTCAAATTAAACGGTCAATTAACCCAGAATTTAGCATATAACAAATAATAACAAATAATAACAATAACTTTACCTGAAGTTTAAATTCCACTAACTTAAGCTATCTCAGTCTTCCCCCTAAATATAAATTATTTTTTTTTCAACCGCAATAATACGGGGTAGAAATTCTGGAGATACGACATTTTACAAAGTCTTGCTCCCTTTCGTTTTATTTTTATTTTTATCTTTTCCGACATCCATCCAACTGACACATCAGACGACATTCTCACAACCAATTTTTTTTTGGGTAGGAATGTAAACTGTTACGCTTAACTTTACAGTACGAGCACATTAACGAGTAATAAGCCTAATAAACTTAAACCCGATAATTAATAATCTTAAACCAGAATTTTAAGACATTAAAGGAATCGGTATATAGGTTAAGAAACATATTATAATTAATATGGGTCAATTGTTATCACATCCTATTGAGGATAAAGAGATCATATATCAATCACATGAGACTGTATCGTATTGTATTGGATCAATGCAAGGTTATAGAACTACTATGGAAGATGCATATGATGTAAAAGTTAATGAAGATGAAACTTTAGCAGTATTTGGAGTATTTGATGGTCATGGAGGCAAATCTTGTGCTGAATATTTAAAAGTTCATCTTGTTGATATAATTTTTAAACAATTAAATATAATTGGTAAACAAGGTACAACAAAATTAAGTGATTATATACGAATAACTAAAAATGCATTTTTTAAAGTAGATAGTCAATTATCGTCCAATAAAGAATTTAATAATTGTGGATCAACTGGTATAATATCGGCTCTTATAAATAATCAATATTTAGTAGTGGCAAATACTGGTGATTCAAGATGTATTTTATCACTTGGTGGTCAACCTAAAACTTTATCATTTGATCATAAACCAGTAATAATGAATGAAAGAGTTAGAATTGAAAATAGTAATGGTTATATTAAGAACAATAGAATTAATGAAATATTAGCATTATCAAGAGCATTTGGAGATTTTAAATTTAAACTTCCCTATATTGATAGTCCTAGAAATGAATACATAAATAAAAATAAGCAATATTTTAAGAATGACTTAATTCATTTACCACCAGAATTATTTCAAGTTACAGTTGAACCAGAAGTAATTTTATTTGATATTGAAAATGCTTCAAAGAATCCTAAAACTAAACCAGAATTTATGGTAATAGCGTGTGATGGGATTTGGGATTGTTACAAAAATAAAGATTTAATAAATACAATAAGGCATAAATTATCTGTTGGATGGAAATTAAATAAAATTATTGAATTCATATTGCATGATTGTTTAATGATGGCAAGTAATTATACTGGGATTGGATTTGATAATATGACTATAATTATTATTGCATTACATAAGGGTACAGATATGGATCAATGGTATGAATCCATGAAACATAAGGTGCTTACGGAGAAGGGATTAGCCTGATTAATATAATATAATATAATATAATATAATATAATATAATATAATATAATATGTATATACGATACGCCTGGAAATTTCAATTGTCTACATTCTCGCTTAATAATCAGAGTATACAACTCAGTAGACATCAAGAAGTAGCATCTTATATAGTTTATTTCTAATAAATTTTAATGTATAGAAATATAACTTAGTTAATATAGTGAAATCGTCAAGTAGACCCGAGGTGAGAATATAGAGGTCGGTTCGCGATGAGCCTGTGTAAAAGTAAAAGTTCAGAAAGGACTACAGAAAGTACTATAGAGCAATTACTACACACACATATATATATATATATACATACAAAAGTATATTTTGCAGCCCAAACACAAGCCCACGCGCAAGCACATTTCCCTTCCAATCCAATCATAAGCATAAGCATAAGCATAAGCTTAGACTATTAGTAGCTATAAGAAATAAGACATGCACCAAACGGTGCAACAGATTCGCAACTTTACCGAGTGGGGCCATCATTGTTCGCCCATCAGCTCACTAGAATTTTAGCAGCCCTGCGCGCAAAAAAGTCAGTAATAGTAATATTTAGCGCACCGAAAAAAAACATTCGATATCGAATCATTGGCTCACTATACTGAGTCAGTTTACCAGGACTGAGACACAGAGACAGAGAGAGATTTAACTTCTGGCATTGCATTTTTGTTAACATAAATAAATAATCCATTCATTTGGTATTGTACTCTCATATTCGGACATTTTAGTTTAGTTGTTCATTTACATACAATTAGTATAGGTGGAGTTTTCAACGGTTATGGAGTGGACTTTTTCCGTACCATATAATTAAACTATTGAATTTTATTCATCATACTCATATAAAACAAATTAACATATTCATTATAATTTAATTACATAATTTTCATACTATTAGTTAGTAGCCCATATCTATTTGCATAATATTTCAACCTTATATACAAAAATTATTCCTGCACTTGATTCTTGATTATAATCATTAAATCTTTTTGGTAACTTTTCCCCCTTTGCTACCCTCCATGACGGATATTGATCAACCCTATGAGGATCCAATTTTAAAATTAACTCATGATCCAAATTTAAATAGAGATAAAGAAAAATCTAATCTACTAACTTTACTAATAAATCAATTTCCTTTAACTGAACGGAAAATTAGTAGATTATGTCAAACAAGTGTTACAATTTTACAAACTCTTGAAAAATCAAATTTAATATTTAAAAGTTGGGAATTCTTATCATTAGATTTTAGTAGTAATGATCATTTTAATCATAAAGATTTTAAAATAAAAGAATTTAATTATGGAATTGCTGATAAAGTTATTAATAAATGTCAAGAATTAAATATTAAAATTATGAAAATATCTTTAGATATTGATCATATAACAAAAAGTTCAAAAACTTTATCACCAATTGAATATATATCTGATAGTGGAACTTTATTAACTTCATTATTATTAAGATGTATAAAATTAAAAAATGATATAAGTTCAAATTTATCAACTTCATATCTGAAGGCAAGATTAATATGTATTGGTAAAGAACTTGAAACTTTATTATCTAGTAATAATGATTCAAAAGATGATAAAACTTTAGAATCTTATAAATCATTTATTATTAGTTTATTAAAACAATTAAATAATGCTATAGATAATAATGATAATGAAGCAAAATATGAATGTTTAGAAGTTATAAATGATTTAGAACAAATGTTTGAAGCTTATAAACTTGATAAAATGAAAGATTCTATAATTAAACAACATCAACAACAACATCATGAAAAGGATTTATTACAAATAAAACATCAAGCTCATGCTCATGCTCATGCTCATACTCCAAGTTCACGACAATCTGATGAAGATGAAGTGTTTTATGAAGATGATGATCTTTATTCAGAATTTGGTGGTAGTTCAATGTATACATCAACAGTATCACAAGCTCCAATGGTTCATTCAATTACAAAACATCATAATCATGAAACAGATGCTAGTACAGTATCTTCTCCTCGTAGACGGGGATCATTTTCATCCATGTCTACTTCAGCAGCTCTTCAAAAATCAACTATTACTGAAGAATTACCATACTTAATGTCGGCCTTTAATTCAGCAAAAACTATTGAAGAAGATGTTATACATTTTAAAGAAAAGGGTAAAGATGAAGAATTAAAACATCATTCAACTATACGATCACCTTCAACCACCAGTACCAGCACCAGCACCAGCACCACCACCAATTCTCATAAAAAGGAAGAAATTAAAAGTAATTCTAATTCAAAATCAAACATTAAGCATAAACCAATTTTCTCACATAAGGCCAATTTACCAGATACTTCTTTGTATACTCAAAATACAGTTATGCCTCAATTACAAGGATCATTAACTTCAGCTTCTTCATACATTTATGCCAATACTTCATTATTATCAAAATTAGGAATTAAACCTCAAGTAATAACTACTAATATGACAAATAAAGAATTAACTGATTCAAGTAAAAGTAAAAGTAATCCATTACAAATAACTTCAGCTTCACAAGAAGAAATTGATGAACATAATAAAGAAAATAAAACAAGATTCATTACTCCATTAACTAAGGAGAATTTGAATACTCATACATTATTAAAACTTAATGATGAAGTAGATAATGAAATTGATTAAGGGGATATTTACTTTTTATTTACTTTACTTTACTTCATTTTTATTTACTTATTTATTTATTTATTTACTTACTTATTTATTTAATTTTACTAATAGCTTATTTATGATATAGGCAAATAAACGGATTTAACATAGAATACTACTCAAGATTTATCAGTACATTTGTATAATTCTTTTACAAAACTTTCACCCCAAAATCCTGAAGTATACTTTGAAATATAATTGAATAATCGATTAAAATTCATTTCTCTCTTTTCTTCTGGTAAAGCTAATGCTTCTTTTATTGACAGACTTAATTCTTCTGTATTCCATGGATTAACAATTATTGCACCATTTAATGATTGAGCTGCTCCAGCAAATTCCGATAATATTAATACTCCTTTATTTTCTTGTTGACAAGCAATATATTCATAACTTACTAAATTCATTCCATCTCTTGTTGAACTTACTAGACATATATCAGATACATGATATAAACTAATTAATTCATCAAATGATACAGATTTATGTAAATAATGAATTGGAACAAATTCAACAGTACCAAATCTACCATTTATTCTACCAACTAATTCATTTACTGTAGCTCTTAAACTTTGATATTCTTCAACATCTCCTCGAGATGGTACAGCCACTTGAACTAATACAACTTTACCAATCCATTCAGGATTTTCTGTAAGAAATACTTCAAATGCATGTAATTTTTGTGGTACCCCCTTAATATAATCTAATCTATCAACTCCTACTATAATTTTAATATCTTCAAATTTTCTCTTTAATTGTTTTATTCTATTAATTACATTATCCTTTTTTAAACCTTCAGTAAATTTATCTACATCAATTCCAATTGGGAAAGCTCCTACACTAATACTTCTACCTTTAAATTCAATTCCATTTGGTAAAGTTTTAACTTCATCTTGAATAATTCTTGAAACAGAATTTAAAAAATGTCTTGCATAATCATAAGTATGAAATCCAATTAAATCACAACTTAATACTCCTTCTAAAATTTCTTTTCTTACGGGTAAAATTCTATAAATTTCTGATGATGGGAATGGAGTATGTAAAAAGAATCCAATTCTTATATTTTTATTTCTATTACCAATTTCTTCTCTTAACATTTGAGGTAATAACATTAAATGATAATCATGAACCCATACCATATCATTATCATTAACTTGAGTTGCAATTGCAATTGCAAATTGTCTATTAGCTTCAATATAAGCTCTCCAAGCATTTTCATCAAAATTCATTTCACCAGGATGATAATGAAATAATGGCCATAAAATACTATTAGAAAATCCATTATAATGTAAATCAGCAATTA
Organism: Scheffersomyces amazonensis; assembly: GCF_036850825.1. Taxonomy (NCBI): domain Eukaryota; kingdom Fungi; phylum Ascomycota; class Pichiomycetes; order Serinales; family Debaryomycetaceae; genus Scheffersomyces; species Scheffersomyces amazonensis. The sequence continues at coordinate 1,265,708 of NW_027042741.1, read as the reverse complement.
CATCACTTAAAAAGATTGCTGTACAATTAAATTTTTCTGATAAATCTTGATTAACTTTAATTTGTTCATCATCAGGAATTTCAAGTCCTGGCCATCCTAACCATTGAAATTCAGTTGATTTCTTTAAACCTTGTAATGCAGTTACTAACCCCCCAGATGACATTGAATATTCATAATTCTTATCATCAAGACGTTTAATTGTTACGGGTAATCGATTAGAAACTACTAATACTTTACCGCTTACACCCATTTTTGAATATATAATCGTTTTATTAAAATTTATATATACTAATTAATAGTTAATGATACTATTTACAAATAATTTAAGGGCCTATAATTGGGGGCTTTATAGTACAAAGTTCTAGAAACTTTAGTGAAGAGGAGGGGGAGGGAGCCAAGGCACTGTATGCAGGAGACAGCAACCTCTGGATCAGATGATGACCGCTGGCTTCCGCATTGGGCAGTCTATGTCCAGGGCTCGAGAACAATCAGTGAGTGTCTGTGTCTGATTTTTTTTTCTTTCAACTACGATAACATTAACATTAACAGAACACATAGTAAAAATATAAAGGACACAGTAGACATTAGACAATATAGACAAGATGTATAATCCTTATGGGAATGCAGCTGAACAACAACAACAACAGCAACAACGTCAATTTGTAGGACAACAAAATTTACAACATCCTCAACCTCAACATGCCGCTTTCCAACCACCACCACAACAATTTAATGGAGTTGCACCAACACAAGGTGGATCAACAGCATATACATCATTTTTAAATGATCCAGCTGCTTCATTGGCTACCCAATTTGCTAGAAGTGGATTTGAACAATCTAATCAATATATTCAACAAAATTTTGGACAATTTCTTCCCACCACTACTAATGATTTAAAATATTATTTTCAAGTTAGTAATTCATATGTTGTTAAAAAATTATTCTTAATTTTATTTCCTTATAGAAATAAGAATTGGAATCGATTAAATTTACAAGATGCTACTGGAGATAGTTCATCACCAAATTCTCAACAATATGCTCCACCAAATTTAGATGTTAATGCTCCAGATTTATATATTCCATTAATGTCATTTGTTACATATATATTATTATGGGCAGCATTTCAAGGGTTAAAGGGAGATTTTCATCCTCAATTATTTGGATATTTATCATCTCAAACTCTTGCATTTTCATTTCTTGATATTTCAATATTTAAAATTGGATTATATTTATTAAATTGTTCATCTCAAGCTTCATTATGGGATTTAGTAGGATTTTCAGGTTATAAATATGTTGCAATTATTGTTTTATTATGTTGGAAACATCTTATAAGTGATGGATGGTTAACTTATTATCCTATAGTACTTTTATTAATTGCAAATTTAGCAGTATTCCTTATGAGATCTTTAAGATTTATAATTTTACCAAATTTAACTTCCGGTACAACGACAATTACTGTTAAACAAAGAAGAATTCGAGTACAATTTTTATTTATATATTCGGTGATTATTCAGGGGTTAATTATTTTATTTATGAGTAGATAGTACAGTCTACATATACATCATACAATGTGTATAATATAGATAATATATACAATATATATACAATATATACAATATATATATATAATATAATATATAACATATAATTCTAATATAGTAGTAGTAGTCGTCTATAGTGGTGTTTAGCCACATGCACGACATATGCAACTCATTAGAAGATGCAAATATTCTATTAGATATGTAACTAATATATTATTTATTATTTACTAGTTACTGCATTTTGGTCTATAACCAAATGCTGTGTGTATCTCCGTAGTTTCTATATCAAGAGGACTTATTCCCATGTAATTTGTATATATGCTTTATAGAAATTGACTGTACTGGCTGCTATATTCCATATACAGGAAAGTACATTTGTGGTTTTACCACAAATACAAAATATTTCAGACGCGTTCTGATGATAGTGAAAAGTCGTAGAACCACTAGTAAATCAGGAATAAAACCACCAGTATAACAATTACACAAGTTCTGACTGTTAGTACAGGTATGTCCAATCGATCCAGATTCAAAGGGTCTAGTTCTGCACGATTTGTAAAGAATTCAACTAAAGTTAATAGTGAATATAAGACCAGAAATAGCCATGAAAAGCCTATGATAGATCCATATGTAGCCAATAATCCTATGTTAAATGATTCTATACAAAAGAAAGAACTAGTTAATAAGATCGATGAATTAGATACGCTTATGGGATTCGCAAGACTTGAAAATGGTGAGAATGATGGACTATTACCTCGTAAAGGTTGGTTAATTAATATGCATTCAACAACTATACCAAGTGAAGAATATCTTACAGGATATTCTGGAGTTGATTATTACTTTTTAGATGAAGAAGGAGGATCATTTAAAGTCACTTTACAATTCGATCCATATTTCTTTCTTGATATAATTCCCGGAAATGAACCAGAAGTTGAAGAATGGTTAAGAAAATTTCTTGAATCTACTAGTATAAAATCCATTAGTCGAGATATTAAAGAAGATTTAGCATTACCTAATCATTTAGTTGGATTAAAGAAGACTATGATCAAATTAACCTTTCATAATATTCAAGATCTTTTAGCTGCTAGACGATTATTATCTCCTATCATTAAGAATAATCAGATGAAACGGGAGTCCAGAGATATCTATTCAGTTACCACCACCACCACCACCACCACCAATAATAACAACAATATAAACAATGAAAGTACTGATCCTTCTACATTTATAGATGATATGAAAGAATATGATGTCCCCTATCATGTACGAGTATCAATCGATAAGAATATAAGAGTCGGTAAATGGTATGATGTATATGTTAAACATCAACAAGTATCATTAATAGAAGATAAAGAAAACATTGCCTTTGCCGATCCGGTGATATTGGCGTTTGATATTGAAACAACAAAGGCTCCATTGAAGTTCCCCGATGCCAAAATCGATCAAATTATGATGATCTCATATATGATTGATGGAGAAGGATATTTAATTACCAATCGAGAAATCATTTCCGAAGATATTAATGATTTTGAATATACTCCCAAACCAGAATATCCTGGACTATTCACCATATTTAATGAACCCGATGAAAAGCATGTATTAATCAGATTCTATGAACATATTCGAGAATGTAAACCTACGGTAATTGCTACATTCAATGGAGACTTCTTTGATTGGCCATTTGTGGAAACAAGAACAAGATTTCATGATATGGATATGTTTAATGAGATTGGATTTGCTCGGGATAATGATGGAGAATATAAATCCAAATATTGTGTACATATGGATTGTTATAGATGGGTTAAACGAGATTCTTATTTACCGCAAGGATCTCAAGGGTTGAAAGCCGTTACTACGGCTAAATTAGGATATAATCCTACTGAATTAGATCCGGAATTAATGACTCCTTATGCTTATGAAAAGCCTCAATTGTTATCGGAATATTCTGTATCCGATGCAGTAGCCACTTATTACTTATATTTCAAATATGTTCATCCATTTATATTTTCATTATGTACTATTATTCCATTAAATCCCGATGAAGTCTTACGTAAGGGGACGGGGACTTTATGTGAGATGTTATTACTGGTTCAAGCCTATGAGAAGAATATCTTATTACCGAATAAACATAGTGATCCCATCGAAAGATTCTATGATGGACATCTTTTAGAATCAGAAACTTATGTGGGAGGTCATGTAGAATCATTAGAAGCCGGAGTATTCCGGAGTGATTTACCTAATGATTTCAAAATCGACCCTTCGGCTATTGATGAGTTACTTGGAGATTTAAGTAACTCATTAAAGTTTTGTATTGAAGTAGAGAATGGTAAGAAAGTCGAAGACATTGAGAATTTCGAACAGGTGTATAATGAAATTAAACATCAACTACAAGACCTTAAGGATACACCCATTCGCCAGGAGAAACCGCTTATTTATCATGTGGATGTGGCATCAATGTACCCCAACATTATGACATCCAATCGATTACAACCTGACTCGATGAAATCAGAAGAAGACTGTGCTGCTTGTGATTTCAATCGGCCAGGAAAGAATTGTGATAGACGACTTCCGTGGTCTTGGAGAGGTGAATACTTTCCGGCAGAAATGAATGAGTATAATATGATCAAGAGAACTCTTCAGAATGAACTGTTTCCACCCGCCAAACCATGGTTACCGTCTCGAAGTTTTGATGAATTGTCATATACTGAACAAGCGCAATTGATTAAGAAAAGAATTAGTGATTATTCGAGAAAAGTGTATCATCGAGTTAAACAAACCCAAGTAGTAACTCGAGAATCAATTATCTGTCAACGAGAGAATCCATTTTATGTTGATACTGTTAGATCGTTTCGTGATCGTCGGTATGAATTTAAGGGGTTAGCTAAAGTATGGAAGGGGAAGATCTCTAAGCTTGATAAGAGTGATAGTATACAAATCGATGAGGCTAAGAAGATGGTGGTGTTATATGACTCATTACAATTGGCTCATAAAGTGATTCTTAATTCATTCTATGGGTATGTGATGAGAAAGGGATCTCGATGGTATTCTATGGAAATGGCCGGTATAACTTGTCTTACAGGTGCAACCATTATTCAAATGGCTCGTGCTTTAGTGGAAAGAATCGGTAGACCATTAGAATTGGATACTGATGGGATTTGGTGTATTTTACCTAATTCATTTCCCGAGAATTTCACTCTAAATTGTAAAGATGGCAAACGAATTGTCGTGGAATATCCATGTTCAATGTTGAATTATTTAGTTCATCAACGATTCACCAATCATCAATATCAAGATTTAATTGATCCTGATACTTTTAAGTATCAAACCAAATCCGATAATTCCATTTTCTTTGAAGTCGATGGTCCTTATAAGGCCATGATTCTTCCTACATCTAAGGAAGAAGGCAAGGGGTTAAAGAAAAGATATGCCGTATTCAATGATGATGGATCCTTAGCGGAATTAAAGGGATTTGAATTGAAAAGACGTGGAGAACTTCAACTAATTAAGAATTTCCAATCGGATATCTTTAAGTTATTCTTAGAAGGGACCACCTTAGAAGAATGTTATCAAGCAGTCGCTACAGTAGCCAATAATTGGTTAGATGTATTAGATACTAAGGGAGGAATGTTAGAAGATGAAGATCTTATTGAATTGATCTGTGAAAATCGTAGTATGTCTCGAGCCTTAGCCGAGTATGGAGATCAGAAATCCACTTCAATAACTACAGCCAAACGATTAGGAGAATTTTTAGGAGAAGAAATGGTTAGAGATGCAGGTTTAGCTACTAAATATATTATTAGTGCCAGACCTATAGGTTCACCCGTAACTGAAAGAGCCATTCCAGTATCGATCTTTTCTTCCGATAAAAAGGAATTCTTCTTAAAGAAATGGTTAAAGGATCCTTCCTTAAATCCGAATGTTGGACCTCGAGATGTGATTGATTGGGATTATTATCGTGAACGGTTAGCGTCGGTAGTGCAAAAGATTATTTCTATCCCAGCCGCTTTACAGAATGTTAAGAATCCTGTGCCTCGAGTTCCTCATCCTGAATGGTTACAGAGAAAGATTAATACTCGAGATGATTCTAAACAGCAATCGTCGATTGCGACATTCTTTAGTAAATCCACTAAGAAGGAGGAATTGGAGAAACAGGTTAAGGATATTGAAGATTATGGAGATTTTGGTGGTGGAGCAGCTAATAAATCCAGTAGAGTTGTCTCGAAAAAGAGAAGAGCTGCTAAGGCCAATGCTGTACTTGATTCGGAACAAGAAGAACGAATTAATGCCGTCCTTAATGGTCCATGTCCTGTAATGACCGAAGATTACGCGGGATTCTTACAGTATCAAAAGGCCAAATGGATTCTTCAAGCTCATAATCGAGAAAGAAGAAAGAAAATCTTTGGCAATAATTCCGAAACGTCTCATCGATCAACCGTCGGAGGAATCTTTAAACGTCAAGCAGAAAATGTCGCTGGAACTAATTGGGAAATCTTACAATATAAAGTAGATCCTACTAGTCCAGGAGATATTAAAGTCTATGTTCTGACGGGGAATAAAGTTAATACATTTACATTTCATATACCTAAGAAGATCTATGCCAGTTTTAAAACCGAGTTATCTCATAGAAAATTGATTGGAGGAGGTTGTGAAATTGAAAAATCCAATGCAGCATTACCTAATGGACATGATGGATCACATTTATATAAACTTACTATGGCAGAATCCGTATATCATGAACAATCAGTTAATGTGGATGGATTATTACAGGATTCTAATCTTTTGGGAATCTATGAAAGTAATATAGGCTGTGTAGAACGAGCCATTATTGAATTAGGTAATTCAGTTAAATTCGATGATACAAAAGTAGGATTATTAGGTAAGGGATTAAAGAATGGATTTAATATTAAAGATTTAAATAAATTAGATGGAACGGATTATTTAAAGAATTTTAATATGGATATTGTTTATTTGTTACATATAGTAACCAATAGTTATGAATTCTTTACATTATTTAAATCATGGGATAATTCCACGAGTATGTTTATATTAAAACCTTCAGCCAATGCTCAAGAATTACCTCCAAATATGGATAGAATTTATCAGGAGATATACCAAACTAAACGGGATAAACTTGGTAAATTATATAATATAATTGAGTATCCTGATCAAATGAATTTCGATACTAATTATTATTATGATAGTTCGAAATTATTTAAGAAATTAAATCAAACTATTGGTAAACTTCATGAAAGTAGAAGTAATAAAGCCTTATTTGCTATTCAATCTCCTTATTGTTCAAGAATACTTAATCTTGTTAAATCTACAGGAGATTTCCCCACGATAAAAATGAATATTAGTGAACTTTCTTTACCAGCCATTGGTTGGCAATCATTGATTTCTAAACGAGTAATTAATCATTATTTTGTTCTTGCCAATTGGATAAAGAATTTAATTGCTTTATCAAGATATGGTAATATACCTCTTTGTAATTTACAAATTGAAAATGTCGGATATTTAATTGATATTGAATATTCTAGAAGATTAACTCAAAATAATATAGTTCTTTGGTGGTCAGAAAATCCTCTTCCTGATCATGGGGGGTTTGAAATGGATAAAATTATTGATTATGAAAGTGTTGATTTCCCAACCATTAATAATCCTGAAATTTATGAAACTGCATGTTTAGAAATGAGTATAAGTAATTTAACAATAAATTCTATACTTACCAGTGCATTAATTAATGATGCAGAAGGTACAGATTTAGCTGAAGATGGTACTTCAACAATTGCTGAAGATTCATTTTTACCAGCGGCTTTAAATGTATTAAGATCAATGGTAAAAGATTGGTGGGATGATGCATTAAGAAATAATATTAATGCTGATTCAATGATGAATAATTTAGTTACTTGGGTTCAACGGAAAGATTCTTATCTTTATGATTATGCTTTACATTATCATGTCCATAATTTATCAACAAAAGTACTTTTACAATTAATTGGAGAATTTAAAAGAATGAATGCCAATATTATATTTGCTGATAGAAATAAATTAATTATACAAACTACAAAAGTTTCAGTAGAAAATTCTTATGCTTATGGACAATATATTGTTAAAGCTGCTAGAAATAAACCATTATTTAACTTTTTAGATTTAAAAATTATTAAATATTGGGACTTATTAATTTGGATGGATCAATTTAATTATGGTGGTAGAAGTTGTAAACAAATTACTAATGAAGAAATTCAAGATCTTGAACCTGAAAATCATTGGCATATTAAGAAATTTTTACCGATTATATTTAGAGAAGAATTTGAAGATTGGATTGTTATATTTTTAGATGCATTATCTAAATATAAAAGTGATACATTAACTGGGAATACTCAATTAGGTACTCCAAGAGTTACTCAAATTGTTCATATATTAAAGGGACAAAAAAAATTACAATCTAAAGAAACTGAAGAAGATTTATTTAATGGAGTAATTGAAATCTTTAGAAAACATTTAATTAAAAGAATTGAAAAATTATATCGAAAACAAATTGATTCAATTATAAATCCTGAATTTGAAAAGGAATATGAATTCCCAAAACTTCCAGGATCTTATTTACAATTAAAAAATCCGACATTAGAATTAACTAAATTCTTATGTGCGATATTAAGTTTATCAAATAAAAGAAATATTGAAGTAAGATTATTAAGAAAAGAATTATTAACAATCTTTGATATTAAAGAATTTAGTAATGAAGCAACTTTTAAGAATCCTAGTATGAATTTAAAGATAAATCATATAATTTGTGATTATTGTAATTATATTAAAGATTTAGATTTATGTTGTGAATCAGAGCATACTTTATGGAATTGTATTAATTGTAATAAACCATATAATAAGATAGTTCTAGAAGAAGAATTAATTGCTCAATATCATAGAATGTTAACTAAATTCTTTCAACAAGATTTAAAATGTTCAAAGTGTCAGCAGATTAGAGGAACTAATTTAAGTTTATATTGTAAATGTTCTGGTAAATGGGTAGAAGAAATAAGTCATGGAGAAATTGAAAAAAAATTACATGTATTTGATAATGTCGCAAAGGCCTATAATTTTCAATTATTAAGGGGTATTAAAGACGAGCTTATATAGATATTTTTCTTTAGTTAATAAAATTGTCGCGACTTTGCTTTTGCTTTTGTCTGTTTATTTTTCAGACAATAATAAAATATAAATATAATTCAACTATCCATAGTTATTAACTATGTTATTATACTAAGACTACGTTTATTAAGACTACACATTATTAAACCACATACATATGACCATACCACCAGAAGTCAAACGATCTCTACTGCACACAGTCAAGTTCAGAAGTAATGAAATTGAACTTTTAAGTAGTTTCATATCATTAAATGCTTCAAATCTGTCATCGGCTTTAATAATTCATGGATATAAATCCGTAGGTAAGACATTTACAGTTGAAAATTATTTAACTTATTTAGGAGTTAGAAATTCAATTATAAGATGTGATGAATGTGTTACTAATCGTGTACTTTTACAAAGATGTTTTAATAAAATTAAATCTGATAGTGGTAAGAATAATAATAATAATAATGATCAAATTGATAAATTAAAATTTGGTAAACTGTTAGAAAGTTTTTATAATTTTGCTAATGCATTAGAAAAATTTATTGAAAATTCAAATTATACTGATCATCATGTTTTAGTTCTTGATAGATTTGATCAATGTATGGAATCAACTAATGATTTATTTATTGCATTTTTAAGATTAAGAGAAATATCAAAATTAGATAATTTATCAATTATATTTATTATATCAACTGATATTCCAAAGGAAATTGTAACTTCAACAATTCCAACTATATATTTTAAACCATATACTGAAATTCAAATAACTGAAATACTTCAAAGTTCTCAATCATGTTTATTTGGTATAGAAGAAATTGATAATAATCCTTCAAGTTATGAATTTTGGAAACAATATGCAAAAATTGTCGTAGATTTATTCTTTTCTTATACGGGATCAGATTTAAATTTATTAATGGATATTATTATAAAAATTTGGGATAAATTTATTGAACCAGTTATAGAAGGGAAATATAATGTAAATGAATTTGTTAAAGTTTACAGACAAGGTTCAGAATTATTTACTAATGAAAATGTTATTAATAATTCATTAATAAGAGAATATCTGACATTACAAGAAGAAAAACCAACTACTAATGGGAATGTAGAAGATTTACCTATCCATTCAAAATTCATATTAATAGCATCTTATTTAGCATCTTTTGTAGAACAAAAGGATGATCTACATAAATTTTCAAAAGTTAAAGCTGTTAAATATAAGAAGAGAGTATTTAGTCATAAACCAAATACAAAAAATGATATAGATTCAAGATTATTATCACCAGGATTTTTTGATTTAGAAAGAATGTTTGCAATTTTATCGGTGATATATAGAAATACTGCTCCATCTTTAAATCAACAAACAGAAATTAATCTTGAGAATGATGTAGCTCAAATTGAAGAAAAGAAAGATATAGAAAGAGCTAAATTCACATTAAGTAGAAATACTGATTTATACAGTCAAGTAGCAACTTTATTTTCATTGGGATTAATAAGTAAATCGGCTGCTTCCGATATCTTAGGGGCTAGAGTTAGATGGAAATGTAATATTAGTTGGCAAACAGCTGAAGCTTTATGTAAAGAAGTTGATTTCCCTATATTAGATTATTTAGCGGATGAACCATAATTTCATTCATTCATGTATTTATATATGTAATTGTAATTGTAATTGTAATTGTAATTTATATATCTTCAAAATGTATTTGTTCAACAGAAACGAAATCTTGACTACCAACTTTTCGTACCAAAACTTTATTATCAAAGTATGTTTCCTTCCAATGATTCATCTCATAGTTTGAATATGGACCTAAGATTTCTTCTTCTCCTATCCATTTGAATTCCCATATCTTTTCACCATAATCAATGGTTTCAGTATCGTCAGGAATTTCTTCCTCATATGCTCGTTTGACTCCTCTCAAGTGGTCTGTATAACTCTCACCTGTTTCTTGTTGATATTTCCTCATGAGCTCTTCTCTACTCAATTCATATACATCTCGTAAATACTTATCGTAGATTAACTTATCACAAAGATCAGTGATCTTAATTACAGCTTCCTTACGACTACCATCATCATCATCATCATTAGCAACCTTTTTAGAATGCCTGCTCTTTTTAGGGCCCAACCTAGCAAGAGCTTCCATTGGAGTCTCGGAAGGTTCTAATAAAGCTATCAATTGTAATAATAAAGTTTCAATAGATGTTGAATCAATGGCTCGTCGTATTTGTTCTTGTTCTTCTCGTTTCTTTCTTTCTTCTTGTGCCCGTTTAGCTTTATTTATATCGGACTTTTTATAACTGCTAATCCATTCTTCTTCAGCCTTCTCTATTACTTGTTGCTCATCATCTTCTTGGTTCGGTATGAAATTGCCTTCCAAGTCAAACTTTCCTTCATTAGCTTCTTCTCTTAGATTGAATGCTTCAATCTTGACATCTTTCTTCTTCAATTGTCTCTTAGTTTCATCAAAATCTTCTACATTATTATAATAGTCTGCATTATCGATAGTTTCTTCTTCTTCCTCATCTTCGTTACCATCATCTTCTTCATCACCTTCTTCATTTCTATCATCATCAATAAATGCATCTTTTTCATCATCGTAGTCTTCAAGTCCCTCAGTCTTTTCAAACTCCTTGACATCAAGAAACTGAACTTCGCGCGCTTTGGTTTTGACATTGTTTTCGACTGGCTCTTCTTTGTCACTCGCAAACATATCATCATCATCATCATCATCTTCAGCATTGTTCGCACCCTTACCTTCATCATCACCACCATCACCATTATTATTATTATCTGAAGCATAATCATCATCGGATGAATCAGAATCATAATTCAATCTTAAATCATTTTTATGTTTCTGTCTTAATCTCTTACTATTTCCTAATACATCTTCTATAACTTCATTATCATCATCAGATTCTTTGCTCATTATCAATTGATTCAGGTAAGCAACTTCATATGATTGCAAACCTGTCTCACTAAACAATTTCTGTGTGCAAAAAAAATGAAAAGTTAGGCAGGCAGGCAGGCAGCCATCTACCAACTTAATGCTGCTTTTCTAAGACCAGAGATAATATCAAATGTATGATGGGAAGAGGAGAAAGATCGATGATATGACAGATCACATAATAAGTTTAGATTCAGAAGAAATATTGAATCTCGAGAATCAATACTATAACGAGGGATTTAAAGAGGGACAGAGTCATGCTACAAAACAACAATATCTTGAAGGTAAAGAGTATGGATATCAAACGGGATTTCAAAGATTTTTAATAATTGGATATATACAGGGATTAGTTGATGAATGGAAGAAAAATATTAATATTGAACAATATTCATCTATACGAAATCATATAGATCAATTAGATAAATTACTAAGTGATATACCTATTACTAATGGTGATGAGCAAGTAGCTCAATTTGAAATTAAATTAACTAAGGCAAGAAATAAGTTAAGAGTCATTGTTACAATCGTTAAAGAATCTTGGAAAGTTGATAAGTTAGATGAATTAGTTAAAGAGTTAGGAGGTGAACTACATGTTAGTGAAAATGTTGAGGAAATGTGGTAGGCTGTATATAGATTATGGGTAATATCTAATAATATAAAACTTTGTATGTAATAGTTTGTCAACTAATAATTTTCCCTTTCCCTCATTTACTAATAATTTAATCCGTATCATTAAAATCATTACTATTATAATAGTCCTTTTAAAAGTAGAAATCAAAATCTAATGGCTTTTCTCTACTCTCTAATTTATAACTTAATATTCCACCTAGAGGACAATCATTAACTCCGATAATTAATTGTTCTCCATAACCATATTCCATCGGAGCAAAATTTAAAGCAGTACATTTACCAATAAAATCTATAGATTGAACTCTTGATAAAGTTTTATTATTTATTTTTGATAAATCATCCATCCTTAATATTCCTACATGATCTAAACTTTCTGCCCAAGCAATGAATTCTCCATTATAACTAAATCGACAATTTCTAACTGGTCCACATCCAGTAGATGTATCAGATCCTAAAGATCCACTCCAACTATATAAGAATTCATCTGATTTTCTTCTATCCCATAATTTAACTGTAGTATCTTGATTTCCAGTTAATAATAAGTTTTCATTGCTATTCGACCAGTCGCAGCAGAATCCAAAATCTTCATGACCTATAAACCTTTGATATTGTTGAATTGAATTATGACGTTTATCAACTATGAACGAACATTTACTATCTCCTGAGATAAATACTTCGTTACTATTAAATGGATTTATTACTGAACAATTAACTGGGAATGTAAAACTTATATCTTCAGTTAATCTATTTGTATTTAAATCAACAATTCTTAATTGTCGATCATTTGATGAAATAATTAATTCATTATCTATTTCATTAATTAATACATGATTAGTAATCCCATCTTCATTACTAGTTAAATGATATTCTCCTAAAAGTTTAACATTATTAGCATCAGAAATATCCGATAGTATATAACCACCTTCAAATATACCGGTTACTAATAAAGAATTAGTAGCTGCTAATGTTGATATTCGACTATTTGAATTTTTTTGAAGTTGTCTTGAATCTATAAGGCAATCCACTTTCATGGATTGAGATGGTAACCGATCTTTATCTATAGAATTATCCGGCATTAATCTATTAATTTTAAAAAATGTATGATAACAATCATCATCTCTAAATGATATATCATGAGGAACTGTTTCTAAATTATAATCATGATAATAACTCAGAGGATAATAAATTCCATTAGCAACATTTGTACCACAACAAACTAAATTTCGAAGTTGTAAATGAGTTAAATGTAATTTCAATTTACTAAAGAATCTATGAAATTTAAAAAATTCTGTATTAATATTAAAAGATTTTATTGAAAGTTTATTAGTTGCAAGATATCTTGAATCTGGAATATTATGAAACCAATTATCCTTTCCTATTCTTGATCGATCCATAAAAAATCGTTTACGAAGATCTCGAGGCCAATAAATTCCTTGTAAATCTGTTCTTTTATTAGTTAATGTAGAATTTGAAATAGAAAATGGTAAATCATTTTCTCGAGTTTTTATGGAATTTAATATACGAAGGATATCACTCTTAGATAAACATGATTGATCATCATAAAGTAAATTATAAAGGAAATTTAAAGATTCTGACAGACTTAATTCAAAATGATGAACTTGTAATGCAGCAGTATCATCATCCAAATAAGTTCTTGCAGCCATATTGGTCATTATATTCCCATCATTTTGATCTTGATCTTGACCTGCTGGTAATATTTCATGATCTCTAGGAACTGTTAGAGCCATAGTCTTTAAATTTTTAATTTCTCCACCCTCTCAGATACTGTCTCAAAAATTTTATATTTATGTAAAGTTAAAAAAAATTATCGTTTTATATGTTATAGTGAAACTGAAATGCTGTTAGTTAAAATTATCTAATCTGTGTGTACTGTTGTGAAATCACATAATTATTATAGATTGCATATTTGCAATGGCATTTTTAATGTCTCTCAGTGTAGTGTCGCGCAGAAGTAATACGATAAAATGTCTCCAGGGTTTATGCCCTCATGCCATAATATATATATACATATATAAAATGTATATGTTTATGTAATGGTTCAGAAATGTGTTTCTATACTAATTAGATTTGACAATGAATCCTTTACTATTTCTAGGCATTAGTATATAAGAAATAAATGATGTGTTTATATGCTTAATTAGAGAATTTTATGGGGTAGTGGGGGGTAACTACTGAGTAGCATTGTGACGATTGCAAAACCAGTATTGCGAAAGTTACAAAAATGCGATTGATATATATCTAATGTACATTGAGTATGATTCTATACATAACTCATATTATTATTGTAGATTGCTATATAAACAATCACAATACTATGATAATAATTAAAATTAAAACATTATAAATACTTTAATGAATGGTTACTCGATTAATGGGTGGTGAAGATTTGATTTCTATGAAGATAGAAAAAATGAATGCAATGAGAAGTTTTATAGTATAACACATGAAAGAATGCAATAATTGGAAATAGTTGGAACTGTCTATTCAATTAAGTAAACTAAAGTCCAAGCAGCACCTGCAGCAATAGATCCAATAGCTACCATTTGGAACCCTTCCCAAACTTTTTTATGAGTTCCACATTCTTCACCTAATGAAATAGAAGTCTTAATATAACCAAAAGCAAATAATGTGATTAACATGACAATAACAGAAATTAATAATCCAGTTTTAACAACGGATGTAAAGAAATAAGGTAATAAAGGTACAAATCCACCTAAAAAGTATGATAATCCAATAGTTAAAGCTGAAGTAAATTCTCTACCTTCAGCAGGTTCTTCTAATCCTTTACCAAATCTTATAACAAAATCTATTAAATTCCTTGGTTGAGAATCTAAATCTCTTAAAAATGAAGCAATAGTTTGTTCTGAAGCTCCTAATTCAAACATTATTTCAGCAGCATCTTGATTAACTTGTTCTGGCTTTTTAAAGAATTCTAATTTTTCCTTTTTAACTTGAGATTTATAATATTCTGATTCTGATTTAGCAGCTAAAAATCCACCTAAACCCATTGATATAGCTCCAGATACTAATTCAGCCATACCACCAGTAATAACTAATTTTGAATCACCTAATGATGATAACCCCGCAGTTAATGCGAATGGTACTGTTAAACCATCTGAAAGTCCAATAATAATATCTGACATTACTCTTGGATCAAATTTATTAAAGAATCCTTCTTCTTCTTCTTCTTTATTTTCATTACCTAATACAGATGAAGCAGCAGAAACTGCATTTTGTATAAATTGTTCATCATGAGCAATTTCTTCTCCCCTATCATTAGTTGATGTTGAACCATAAGGGGTTTGATTATTATTTAATAAACTTTCAGCTCTTCCAAGTTCTTCATCAGATTTACCTTTAGTTAAAGCAGAAGTTACTGCATTTTTTAAAGCTACTAATGACATATTAGTAGTATATGATCAAATAAATTTAAAATTTTATTGATGTTATTGTTGATGAGACCGAGAGCAATAAATAGCGAGATCGGAGATTGATTCTGATGAGTTTATCACTGCCAAGTTTCTTATCAAAAGGTTGAAAAATGTCGTGCAATTGAGTATAACAAATTACAGTTAATTAAGTATATAAAACTTCAATTGAAAACAATTTATAATATTAAATAAAATAAATCAAAATAACTTTTAAACCGTTTCAATTAATGTAACATCTTATACTTCAGTACTTATAATGTTTAAGTAAGGCATCCTGCATCGCTATCATAGGAAAAAAAAAGAAAGGCAAATAATGATCGCGGTCTGTGTGCAGGAGATACATAACCTTACTGTGAAAATTAGGGTGTGCTTACATTCGTCTGTTGTGTTATTGGCTAATTTAGTTGGTCAGCTTTGTGAGATACTAGATTCAAAAAATAGAATAAATAAATTACAAATACGAGAGCGAGACTCGCACCTGACTCAAACCACATGAGCTGTCATGTGATGTATTTTCTAATTAAATTAAATTTCATAAATTTTTATCAGATTAATCTGAAACAATTAAACGATATGCTCCTGTCCTCTATTAATAATAATTAGTTAATTGAATAAATAATATGTCAGATATAGTTACTGATGAAATATTGACGCCCAAAGAAACTATATATATTAATAATCTCAATGATAAGGTATCTATTCCTAAATTGAAGGCTTCTTTACAAGAGATATTTACTAAATATGGTAATATCATTCAAATAACGGCACATAAAAATATACGAATGAAAGGTCAAGCATTTATAACATTCGATAATAAAGAATCATCATCTGTAGCTCTTAATGAGCTTCAAAATTATAACTTATTTAATAAAGAAATCCATATTCAATATGCCAAATCTAATAGTGATAATTATCATCTGCAAATAACTAAAGATGATAAATTAATTAATAATAGAAAAGCTCATAAGGAAGAAACAAAATTAAAGAGAAAAGCAGAATTTGATGATAAAATATCTCAAATTACTAGTAAATCTAAGAAAACTAAAATTACAAAAGAATTCAATAAATTACCACCAAATAAAGTATTACTTCTTCAGAATATTACTCAAGAAATAAATATTACTAATGAAATAATTAGTGAATTTTTTAATAAATTCGATGGATTTAATAATTCAAGATATTTAAAAGTTAGAAACTTATCATTTATAGAATTTGAAGATACTGAATTATCAAGTAATTGCTTAGATACATTAGATAAAGAAAAATTAACTACTACATTTGGTAAGAATGTTCTATTGACATTCGCCAAAAAGTGAAAGTGAAAGTAAATAATAATTAATGATTAATGATTATAATACATAGAGGTATATAATTTAGCATATACGTATATTTAAAACCGTCCCTAAAATGAATTCTATAGAAAAACCTCGGATATTACATTAATTGATCCAAATCATAAGCTCCAATTAAATCAAAGTCAGATCCAATGATGGGTTGTATTTCAGTACCATCATTACCAGAATAAAATGGTGTCAATCCCAGACGAGGACCAATACCTGGAGTTATATTACCACTACCACTAGCACTTCCAAACCCACTATTGGCAAAACCATTTCCATTTCCATTATTGTTACTGACTCCATTATTATTATTAACCCCACCAGTAAAGGGTATATTTCCATTCGAATTAGATCCATTTCCATACACAGATGAAGCACCTGAATTTGGAGCAATATCTCCATAAATAGCATTATCAGAATTGGTAAAGCTTCCATATTGATCAGATGAATCAAATTTCATTACCATCATCAGAAGCCACATTTGATCAATATATTCATGACTTGTTTTAGAAGCATCTTGTGGTGGAGATCCAATTGAAGAATGAGGAGTAATTATTTCCGTCTTAATACTATTTGAAGGAGATTTTTCTGTAGTTGAAGTCATTGCTACAGAATTATTACCTGAAGTTTTTATAGCAGGAGTGACATTAAATAAAGAAGGAGGAGAATCATGCTTTTGTTTTGATGTATAAATAGGGGCAACAGGGGCAATAGGAACCTTTTCAATTTTATCTTCATACAAAACACTCTTAGAAACCGATTTAGCTAATGCATGAATTACTCCATCTATTTCATCTAATTGACTTGAAGAATATTGAAATGCACAAATTTTCTTTAAACCAGGAATATTATTAGTATAAAAACTTGTACTAGCTAAATAATTGAATAATGTACTATGAGCTTTATAAACTCTCCAAGCATAATAATATCTAGTTGAAAATTTTTCAAATACCATAGTTATTAAATCTCCACATTTTTTTACAATACTTGATAAACTAACAAATCTTCGATAATTAAGTCGATATTGAGGATCTGAAACTAATTTTGCTGCATGATCAGGTTTATTTTCCATAGTAACTTTCATATAATTAACTCTAGCAAAAGTTGATAAATTAATTTGATTAATTTTATGTAATGCCATTTCAAGCGTTGGATTAAGTATAAGTCCATCACTACTAAATCTACCATAAAGTATTTCAAAAATAAATGGAGCAATATCATGAAGAATTATAAGATACATCTTTTTAATATAAAAGTAAGATAATTCACTATTATAAGTCTTTTCATAATGTAAATAAACATGATAATATAATGTACTTAATGAAATTTTAACTGAAATAAATATTTTAGATTTAACCACATCAAAGAAATGAGAATATTTATCTTGTGATTGATTTATTTGATTTGATTGATTTGATTGATCATTCTCTAAAATATAAAATGTTTCTGTAAGAGTTTTCTCCATATCATGTAAAGATATAAGTAATTTATTTATAGAACTTCCATTATTAATATCTAAAACCATATCAAGAAGAGTTTTCAATGGGAATAATTTATCCTTTAAATATGAAAAAGTTTCTACTACAGCATTTTCCATATCAATATCTGATACATTACTATTTTTTTCATTAAGGAATGGACTTTTAACATCAAAATGTCTCATATCAATAGTTGTTGGATTTCCAACACTATAACAATGAATTAAATCTGATCTTACTAAAAAATGCCACATTTTTCTACCTAAATGATTAGCTCTTTCATCATTAAAAATTTCAAATTTATCAGGTTCACGATTTAATCCTAAAGAAAATGCCATTTGAATTAACATTGCTGTTGCAACTTGTGAATCTCCTCCATCAACTCCATCACCTTCTTCAGGTGCATGAATTCTATATAATCTCATAAAGAATATTGCTTGGAAAACTGTTAAATTAGATTTTCTTGAAAATTGGAAACATTCAATACATGAAGTTGCCACTTCTATAACTGCTAAATTTATTGGATTTGCAAATAAATATTTTTCAATACTATCTTCTGATGAATCCATTATATTTGCATTAATACAATTTCTATTATTAAATAATGAAATATAACTCATTCTTAATATTATTAAACAAATTGATATATGAGCTAAATCCATTTTCCGTTCAATTTTAACTTTTCCTAATGGTTCATCTTCATAACTTACAGGTCCAATAATTTTTGATAATTCCTTTTTAAAATCTATTTCATCAATAAATGGAAAATGTCCATATAATATACTAAAAAATTGATCAATTAAACTCCATATAACTTTCTTTTTTGGCATTATTCTTTTAATCTTTTCAATAAGTTGTAATTCAGGATTAAATCTACCTTCAAATAAAGATTTTGCTAAGGCTGCAGTACTAACATTAACTGAACTAGAAATTGATTTTGTTCCAACAGCTTTTGCTAAAGTTTTATATGGAACCATTTCATTATATCCATCATTTTCTAAAGTTTTCTTTTTAAACATTTCTGGAGATGAATCATTAGCAGGATTTGGAGCCGTATATACTTTCATATTTTCAAGAGACATTTGAGGAGTTCTTTGACCTATAATACATTCAGATATACTTTGACCATCAGCAAATTTCCACATAACATTTAACCATGTATCCTTTCTTATTAATGCTGGCCAAGCTAATGGTCCATAATTAATTCGTCGTACATTACCTCTTACTTGTATTGGAGTATAACCTTCATAAAAATTAATTATTTCATCATCAGGAACAATTGGATTTGGAATATTAGAAGGTCTTTGAGTTACCCATACCGCTATTGAATGAGTACCTGAATCCCATACACTCAATTTATTATAATTTGGAGTATTATTATTAGTAATTTCTGAAGAAATTGATGGATCACTAACAATTGTTGAAGAATTAGGAGTTGAATTATCATCAATTATTATATTCGAACCTGCTTTACCAGATATTAGAGAAGCTTCTAAATCATTTAATTTTTTTCTTAATTGAAATAATTCATCTTGAAATGGATTATTTGAATTTGAATTTGACTTTGAATTTGAATTTGAATTTATATCGGTGGTTGTAGGATTTGAATCTGATATAGTTTGATGCATTGAATTTGATTCACTTATATCAAATGATACTGGTCTCCATTTAGTCTCATAAACACATGAATATCCAACATTCAGTCGTACACATGATGAACATGGCTGTCGACGATTACATTTAATCTTTTTCTTTTTGCAATTAGTACATACTAATGTAGCTTTATTTCGTTTTTTAACTATTCCACTATCTGACATAATGTATAATTAGTATTATAATTAGAACTGTAATTGGAGTTAGAATTACAATTAGAATTAGATTCAGAATTAGAAAGTAATTTTAATTCTTCCCACTTCACCTCCACAATTTGAATTTATATGGTAATCTATAATTTATCCGTTATAGGAATATATATATATATATATATAATAAATATATTAACTTTACGATGACTCGCTAATAAAAGGCTGGCCTTATGGTTTGAATTTTCCACTTAAACTACTCCACCTTTGAATATATAAAAAATTAGTAATAGTAATAATTAATAATTATATTTAATATTTAATATACTTAATATTTAATACTACTACTTGTTCCATATTATAGATTTTTCAGATATATAAAGTCTATATACCCTTTACTAAGCTATATAGTTTTCGGTAATGATTCCCAAAGGGGTTAACGATGTCCCCGACGGATGAAGAAATTATCAGCGTGCCGATGCGCACAAAATTCATTGTGGACTTTAGGATTTAACGGCCAGGTTCCGATCTTACCCAAATGTTATTGCCGTGAGTTTCAATAATCTATCGGCCGTTAATTGTGAGACCACACTCTCAATTACTATGATCTCTTAATTCTCTTTCATTATACACCTATAGGAAAAATTGCTTGAGCAGAGCTTGGAAGGATCTCCAAATTCATTCTAATAACATGTAACATATAATATTTAAATGACAAACAAATCGTAGAGTCTAGGCTTATATCCCGGAGAATCTTATAAATACAAAATAAGAATGATATAATTGATGAGATGGTGGGGGTAAATTACAAAAAAAAATAGTGTATGGGGTTGGAGGCTTCCTGTGATTAAAATTTATCATGAGGTTAAGTCCTTCCCGCTAGTAAATATAGTAATTATATGAGAGGTTTCACCATTGATGAAGTAGGCTTTTCTACATTACATTACCAGATTAAGTAATAGAAGCAACATTAATTAAGCAAACATTAATATATAATAAATTTATAGAAAGTTATTTACTCTTACTCTTACTCTGGTTTACTAAAGACTCTTTCAAATGGTAACTCGCTAAAAATATCAAACTGGTTGGCTTGTTCAGCATTGAATCCTAGTCTATCTAAGCCTGGACCATATATTGGGAATTCTGCTCCAAAGGGAGAATTAACATGGCTTATAGATGATCGAACTTTATTTGCAGGACTAGCTGCATTTTGAGGATTATTACCATTACTTAATCCATTTGTATAAGCCGCCGCATTCGGACTAGCTGGAAGCAATCCCGGGAAAGCATGACTTTGACGTCTAGCTTCTTGACTTTGAAATATAGTATTTTCATCATAATTCTTATTACTATCATATTTCAAAGCTAACATTTGGAACCATAATTTATCAATTTCAGCATTATCAATATTTTCTAATGTAAAATTTTGATCAACTTGCTCTTTGTCTTTCTCTTTACTTGATCCAACAGTATTTGGTTCTGAAGAATTTGTAGATATAGAATTACTATGAATTGTAGAATTACTATTAGGAGATTCAGCCTTAATTGAAGATGTTTCATTAGGACTTGGTTTAAATGTGGCATCAACACAGAACATTGATTCTTTAAATTTACCAACTTTATGTAACATTCTTTCACAAATATCTATCATTTCATCCATTTGTTCAAGGGTGAAAAGTGGTATACATAAATTACCAGCTTTTGAATAATTATCATCATAAAATTGCATACTTGTAATTGTTTTTAATAAAAATGTATGACCTTTTGTAACTCTCCATGCATAATAATATCGATTACTGATTTTTGAAATAGCAGCAATTGATACTTCTGCAGCTCTTGTTAAACATGAAGAAAATCGGCACAAGTCTCGATAATATATTGAATATTTTGTATCATAAGACATCTTTGCCATATGTTCAGGTTGTTTCTTTAAATGATAAATTATAAAATTTACTCGAACAATTAATGCTAAATTATTTTGATTACTCTTATGAATAATTTGTTCTAAAGTTGGATTAATTATCATATCACAAATAATTTCAGTATTACTTAATAATGTAAAATAATGAGGCATAATATCTGTACAACAAATTAATAAAATCTTCTTTAAATAGAAATATGATAATTCAACATTCTTTCTTTCATAATAAAGGTATAAATGATAATAAACTGAAATACAAAATGATTTTAACGAAAGATAAAATTTTGTTCTAAAGTTTCTGGTAAAGATAAAGCAAGGACCTTCTTTATCTAAAGGTTTTAAACAATCTTCTAAAGTTCCATGTTGACGATCGATTAATAATTCAAACTCATCTAAAAGTTTACACAATTCTGCCATATTAGCACCATCTTTAACATTCAATACTAACTTTAAAATTTTTCTTAAAACAACACTCATTGTACTACATTCAAAATATGATTCAGTAACAAATTTATCCAAAAGTATATCAGAAATATTTTCTGTTCCTGGCTCATAAACAGGAACTTTAGTATCATAACTATTATCGTCAATATTCAGAGGATTTCCAAAACTATAAGCTTGATGTAAATCTGCCAATACCAAGAAATTCCACATTTTTCTTCCCACTTGATTCTCTCTCTTATTATTTAATACGTCAGGGAAATTATCAGGATCACGATTGAGTCCTAAGGAATAAGCCATTTGAACTAATACAGCAATTAATACTTGAGAATCTCCACCATCTGCTCCATCACCATCTTCAGGAGCATATAAATGATATAATCTTAAATAAAAGGCTAATTGAAAGACGGGGAAAGCAGTTTTCCTTAATAATTGAAATTGATCTAAACATAATTCGGCAACATCAATGGTATTTATATTTATTGGATTAGATAAAAGATATTTGACTTCTTGAGCCTTTGGAGATGGATCATTATTATTCAAATTATATTCATTCTTGGCTGCATCATTACAAAATAATGATAAATATGAAAGTCTTAGTATAACTAATAATAATCCAATATATGCTAAATCCAATCTTCTTTCTATTTCCAACTTTTCAACTCGAATTTCTTCATCCGACTCAGGTCCAATAATCTTAATAATATTTGTCATAAAACATTCTTCATCCATAAATGGCATAAATGCATATAACCAAGAAAAATATCGATGAACTAACATCCAAATAATCTTTTTCGATGGTAAAATAATTCTAATCTTTTCAATTAATTGTAATTCACGATCAATCTTCCCATCATAAAACGTTAAACCTAAAGGTAAAGTATTTTCATTTAATTTACTTCTTTGAATATTCTTATCTACTCTTGCTTTTAATATAGCATTATATGGAAGTGCATCAGTATATCCATCAGTCTCTAATGCTCTTTTTCTAAAATTCAGTTCACTTTCTCCAGAATCATTACCAGTAAAAACACTCAAATTTTCAGCTGTTACTTCATGTTTTGCTTGACTAAATACAGTAGCTGCCATAGTTCTTTCATCATCTTTCAAACTAACATAATCCCAAAGAATTCTTAATCCCATATCCTTCTTCATAATTGAAGACCAAGCAAATGGACCAAAATTGATTCTTCTTGAAGGTTCTTTAATATGAATAGATGTATAATCTTCAAAAAGATTAATTCTTTCGGTTTCATTAGCATAAGGATGAATTCCAAGTAGTGAACTTGAATCGGTAGCCTTAACAAGCTTTTCAGAGAGAGCTGAAGCAGGCGATACAGCACTTGTTTTAAGACTCTCTGCAAAGGGGCTTGACTTTGTACTGGAAGATGAGTTGGACAGAAGTTTGGTTCTGGTATCATTGTCAGGATTATTTACTATTTGGCTCGGGGTATTAGTGGAAGGTAAAGGAGATTGACTGTAGTTTTTAAATTGTAAAGGTGGTAGGTGAATTGGATTGGATCGGTATGAAGGTGGAGGAGGGGGTTGGTTAGAATATTGTGAAATATATGGATTTAATTGAGGAACTGGAGTAGACTGAGGTTGAGCAGGTTGAATTATAGCTGGAGGTGAAACTGAAACTGAAACTGAAGCTGAAGCTGAAGCTGGAGCTGGATTAGAAAGATTTTGTTGAGATGGAATTGGTAATGAAATAGTATCGGGAGATGTACTTTGTGCTGATGAAGTGTCTTTTCCTAATAGTGATTCAATTTGATGTAATCTTTCTTTCAAAGTATTTAATTCTGACATAGACACAGATATAGAATCTTTATTGGCCTTTTGACGAAGAAGGTTAGCTGATGATGATGATGCACTATCATATAATGAATCTAGAGTTACTGCATGATGAGCAGCATCAGCAAGAGCATTTAAATGACCAGTATCTGCCGTTGATTTCTTTGTTGTTGATGATTCATTACCAGAAAACTTCAGAAATAATGGAATAGGATTTTTTGCACTTGAAATATATGGTAAAGAAGAAGATTTATGACCGGCATTATTAATCATTATACCTTCTGTATCATAACGACATGTATGAATACTATTAGATTTAACACATTGATTACATGGTTGACCCTTATCACATCTAATCTTCTTCTTCTTACAATTTTCACATACTAAACTTGGTCTCTTTCTCTTTTTAACAATCTTTTGATCGATATTACTAGTCATCTTAGGGCGAGGCGAACGGCTATTACTTGGCTTTACTTAATTTTCGGACTTAATAATATCGGTGAACACACCAAATTACCAATAAACAACAAGCAACAAGTAATAATAAACCAAATTAAAGGAAATATATTAATGGAACAATCTGCCTAACTTTGGAACAGCTTTACTCAACTTAGTTTACAATTAGTTTAGAGTACTATCTATCGGTTATAAGAATTCAATAGAGTTTATGAAATTTTTTTGAATATGGAGAAAAAAAAGATTTTGTCCCAACTGGGAAAATCCGGCAGGGCTATCTCCGGAATTCTTCGGCCGCCACCCACGCTACCAAATAATTACCGCAAAAAAATATATGTATTACCCAATTTAAATAAAAGAAATTAAAAATTAAAACCTAAAAGTTATAGAGAAGAAATCACAGAATATAATACATATACAAACACAAATCCAAATCCAAAGAATTTATTTGAATAATTTCTCAAGAGGTAAGTCACTGAAAAAGTCAAAATGATTATCAGAAAAATCATAAATACCACCAAAGTTATCAATTGTTAAATTTTCAGTTGTTTGACCATTAAAGCCAAATGGCATGGTTTGAGATGGAGTAGATTCTTGTGTAGAACTATTTAATTCAGCTGAATTACTAGAAATTCCACTACCACTACTACCACTACTAAAATTATAAGAATTAGGGACATCACTATCATTCATATAATTTGGGTTAGAGTTAGCTGGATTAGCATTAGGATTACTTGTATGACTATACTCTCCAGTCGTTGTCTTTTGATTAAGCATTTGTAACCATGCACTATCAATCTGAGGCAAATCATCCACAATTAATTCTTCATATAATATTTCATTTGAAGTATCAGAAACTGGTGTAACTTCAGCATTAACACTAACTCCTCTAGAATATACAATATCACCATCAGGAACATGGAAGTAAGATTCATCAAAATTCTTAAGAATTGCTGGTCTTTGATTTGGATCAATTGTATACATAGCTTTAAAATCCTCACAAGTTTTATTAGCCCTTGCACGAATAGTATTTATACCAGTCTCACCAATTTTATATAATTCGTCAAGCTGATCTAAAGTAGGAGGATTAAAATAAAGTTCCGTATCTTTATGAGCTATATAAAATTCTTCTTCATTAACAATTTTCATGAAAAATCCATGAATCTTAGAAATTGCCCATGCATAGTAATATCTTCCACTCATAACTGTAGCACCAACCAAACTAAGTTTAGCAAATTTTTCAAGTATGGCAACATATGAACACATAGATTCAAAATAAGTTCTATACTTAATATCTGTACTATATTTAATTTTATGGTCAGGGGTAAGACATGCTTTATAAATCCATAAATTGAATTTAACCAATGATATAACAATCATTTCACAGGCTCTTTGAATTGATTGAATAAGAGGTGGATTCACAATTAAATCAGCACCTTCACCAAATATTTCTTGACTTCTTACAATGAGTGGCAAAAAACATGGAATCATTTCACCAATAGTAATAGCCATTAATTTGGTTAAGTAAAAATAACTTAACTCAAAATTTTTCTTCTTTTCGTAATGATTAAATAAATGAAAGTACATAGATACAAAGAAAGCATTCAAACTAATTAAACAAGAAGCCTTCATAATCTTACCAGAATGATAAGTAACATCTGTAGATTCTAATCGATTAATATAATCATGAACTGTACCATAGACACCTCTTATTGCACATTCAAAATGATTTAAATGATGAGTAAATTCCGAAATTGGAACTTTGTTATTGACATCTAAAATACATGACAACAAATCTTTCATTGGACCCTTTACTAATGCTTCACTATACTTAAATAAAGTGATTGTAGCTCTTTCCAATTCTTGATCTTGTAAATTTGTATTTTCCTCAGTATAGAATGGAAGTTTAGTATCATAATACATTGTGTTTGTTGTTAAGGGATTCCCATAAGTAAAAGCTCCAATCGAATCATTGGCACATAAAAAGTACCATATCTTTCTACCTAAGTTATTGGCTTTCTCATTTTCAAGATCCTTTTGTGGCTCTCGATTAAGTCCCATAGAGTATGCCATTTGAATTAACATACCATTATAAATTTGAAAATCTCCTCCATCCAATCCTTCACCTTCTTCTGGAGCTATTCTGTGATATATTCTTATCCAGATAGCAAGTGTCATAATCGGCATACTTAATTTTCCCATTAAATGGAATTGATGCAAACATGATTGAGCCAATTCAATAGCTGAAATATTTATTGGATTTAGCAATAAGAATTTTCGTTCTTCTTCTTCGACAGTTAAATTTTCCGTTTCTTTCAATATCGATTCATTAATAGAACTTCTATTAAAGAATAAAGACAAGTATGAAAGTCTTAATACGATAAATAATACTCCTAAATATGCGAAATCTCGTTTTTGTTTAACTTGTACAGTAGGAATTGATTCATCAAATACTGATTCTGGACCCACTATGTTTTCTATATGATGTCTAAACTCAAATTCATCAATATACGGATATAATGGATATATCATTCGAAAGAATCTCTTTGCTAAAATCCATATAACTTTACGTTTAGGCATCATTACTTGAATCTTTTCTATTAATTTAAGTTCACGATCAAGTTTTCCTCCATCAAGGACAGTCAAACCCAAAGTAATATTTCTATCATCCACAAATTTTTTAACAAAATTGGATCCATGATCAATTTTTTGGGTTGTTCCATTATTGGTAGGTTCAGAATCTGTATTTTCAGAAGACTGTTTCTCTGACTTGATGTCGTATTGGATCGTCTCATCATCTTCATCAAGGATTTTCTTTTCAAAATTTTTTATTTGACTACCATCAAGATTCAATGTTGATTTATGTTCATCGGCTGGTATAGGTACTAATCTACAATTTGGTATCAGAATTGGTTTCCTCTTTGAATCAAATATTTCTTTGAAAGGCCTCGTTTTTGTATATTCTTTCAATAATGATAAAGTATGATCTTTCCTCTGAATTGAACCCCAGGCTAGAGGTCCAATATTCATTCTTCTCCTATTCCCTTTCATAAATACTGGATCATAATTTGCATAAAAGTTGATTACATCACTAGGATTATCATAAGGATTTATGCCTAACCCATAAACTGATACAGATTGAGCATTTGTAGTAGGAACCTGAATTTCTTTCAAAGTAAGTTTTCTAACTTTACCAGATGGTAAACCAGATGTAAACATATGATTACGAGAACTTAATTCGCGATCTACTATATGCCCAGGTAATTTTGAATCATGACATTGAAATACTTTCAATGTTTCACTAGGAACAAATCTATTTGAATAATACGTTTCACTAGATCCATCACTTGATACAGAAGTTGGAGCTGAAGATGTATTGAAATAATCATCAGATGAATCTGAATGACCAGGGGATATTAATCCTAAGGTATATTTTTGAGCTTTGGCTCTTAATTCTTCCAATTCAGTTTTTGAAACAAGAACTAATGATGAATCTACTTTAGAAGGTTTTGAAGTACCATCAGTAAAAGTTGTACCAGATGTAGATACAGCAGTAATAGCAGCTAATATAGGAGGAGGATTAGGATTTGATTCATTATATGACCCCACATGAATTTCATCAAAACATCCACTATCTTTTGGATTAAGTATAGGAATATGATTATTATGTCTAGATTTCTTTGAACGTCTCGAAGTGATGGGTATATCTTCATAAACACAAGAACCTTCAATATGTTTCTTAACACATTGCGAACATGGCTTTCCCTTGTCGCATTTGATCTTTCGTTTTTTACACACCACACATACCAAACTTGGTCTATTTCTTTTCTTTTTCCCGTCAATATCGTTTGCTTCCATAGTCACCATATATTTAAAGGCCCCTAATATAAGTCGCACACAATATTTAATTAATTATAAATTGGAGTTGATAGATTGTTTTAGATATTATTAATACAGATATAATAAGTGGCAATATAATTACTTGTCCCTTATATAAAATGATCCGAGCTTTAGTATTTAAAATGACCACAATAGTAAATATGAGCCCAAAGGTTTACTAATGTAATTTTCAGAAGATTAAATTATTGTTATTGAAAAATCATATAGTAAGCACATCGGATTTTAGGTAGAATTCCGCCCGAGGTTTTGTGTCATCCAGGATTTAAATGCGAATCCCTTAACTATTGTACCCCATATATAAATTAAAAAGTTATACGAAAGGAATTTAATTATATAAAAATGGTTCTATCATAAACTTTATATATTTAATGTCTAAATTATAATGTATCTAATATAGATTTTTGGCGTTAACTCTAATGTACATAATTTACAAAAATTTTTTTGGCCCAATAATTTTATGTTGAAGCACCATAACTTTGTTGGTGCAATTGAGATTGTTGTTGGGAAGTTAATAACGAAGATTCTTCACTTTGTTCAAGTTCACTGTAGTTATTACTACTATTATTTTCATTATATAAGAAAAATTGAACAAATATAGTGAAATCTAAGGCAAAAGTACCTAATGATCCAGCTAACCAACTGGAATTGACCCATAAATAATGCCAGCTCATATCAATGGCTAAAATAGAAACCACATAAGTTAAATTACCGAGACATGCAAATAAGAAAAACATAAATGAAATACCTTCACATGATTTTCTTTCAAAATTTAATATTATTTGAGGAATTCTTGACCCCAAGTATAATATAGCACATAACCACCCAAAGAATTGAGCCAAAGGATCAAAAACCAAGTCTTGAGGATGCTTTGGCTTAGAAGGATGATTAGAATCCTTAGAATATGAGATGTACCAACCTATTATGCCGGCCAAAATCACCAAGGCTACCATTAAAATTTTAATTAGTATAGATTGAACAATAGATAAGGAAGATGCAGAAGAGGAAGAACTAGAAGATGTAGATGAACCTGCAACCGAGCCATACTCTAAGTCAAGAGTACTTCCATTAGCAGTAGATTGTACTTGTTGAGATTGTTGGGATTGAGATTGCTCTGATTGACTGTCATAAACCAGTTCATCTTCAGTTTCTGAAGGTAAATAATTATGGTGATGTTGATGACGTTCTCTTGATAATACGGTCTCTAATACATCTTCGTTCATAGGATTAGCAGGTGATAAATGAATAAGATCTGTTTTACCCTCTCCATCACCATAAGCAAGACATTGCCATAATAAAACAATATCAGCAAATGTATAATAAATAGCTAAAATAATCATGGTAGGTAATACACCTTGTAAAACTGAACCTAATACATTGAATACATCACCAGCCAACCATAATATTACGAAACTTAAAGATAATCCTTCACTTGACTTTCTTCTAAAATTCTCATAAATTTGTGGAGCAAACACTATAATCCAACATGCAATGGAGATTGACCCAGTTATCCCACTAACTGCCTGAGCATCTATAACTATCGGAGGAGGTGGTGCCATGGTGAAAGCCATTAGTTTAAAGAATATGTATATATAATATTCTGTAAAAAAATTGATAAAGATTATCTTGTAAGCATAATTACTCTTAAGCTTAATTTGTACTGCCAAGTCGCAAGTCCGCACAGTCACTGTCTCATCAAAATTTTTCATTTCTTTTTCTCCATACTTTGTGCGGAGTGTCGCATTTGACTCATCACGGCAAAAGTGCTCTTGTTTGAGTAACTGATAGCGCGATAATGAATTTGTGATAAAGTTATTTTTTTTACTTTTTTTTTTACTTTTTTGCAGTCATTTACAATCATATATTTTTGATAAAAGGGTTATAATAAAAATATATAAAAAAATTTATTTAGAGCTTAGATTTCAAGTACTTAACATCATCCAATAATGATTGTTCAAGCTCATACAATCTATGGAATACAGTTCCAAAGAATTTAGAAGCTACCGGTCTTCTAATCTTGAAAGTTGGGGTAACCACATCTCTTTCTAAGGTTAATGGATTATATTCAATATGAATATTATGAAGTCTTTCATACCCATTTAATTTACCATTAACATTTTCGTTTAAAAGTTTCAAGAATTTCTTTTTCACATCAACTTTATTCATTTCAACTAACAATTCATCATCAGTGAGATCTATTTTATTATACCCACAGTTTTCATTCAAAAATCTCAAACCTCTTTCAAAATCTATTCCAACAATTCCGACCAAGTAATTCTTTAATGAATCACCATGAACATATAATTGAGTAATAAGTGGATTGGATGATAAGTATCTATTTTCAATCTTTTCAGGTGAAATGTATTCACCTTGTTGCAATTTAAAGAAATTCTTTACACGATCAATAATTGAAATACGGAAAGTTTTAGGATCTAACTTAGCAATATCCCCAGTATGAAACCAACCTTCATCATCAAAGACATTGTTTGTTTCTTTTAAGTTCTTATAATACCCCTTAAAGACCATAGTACCTCGAATCGTCAACTCACCTTTGAGTTCTTTAATATCATAACCCATTTCGCTAGCATTTCTTAATCTAATTTCGTTTGTTATTGAAATAGCTCCACAGGTTCCTGCATTCATCTCAAACAGATCTGTGTTTGTAGTAGCACCAGTAGTCTCAGTCAAACCATATAATTGTCTAGTCCCTACTGCCAAACTTGCCTTCAAATAAATCAAAGTTGAGGGGGCAATGGGTGCACTAGCAGTTTGCATCCATTTAAGATTAGTTAATCCAAAGAATTCCCTTAATGATTTATAGGCAGGAAATTCATCAAATGCTTTATTTGCACCAGTAGAGCCATCTTTTAAAGATTGTTGACGTAATTTATATTCAATAATGGTATTAACTTTATTAGATTCGTCATCGTCCATCTCATTAATTAAAGTCTTTACCAATGCTTCCATCTTTGTAAGGATTCTTGGCACAATAGAAAGATAAGTTGGCTTGAAAATTCTTAAATCCTCAATCAAATTATTGAATACATCCACTTGTTTTCTTTGAATCGTCAACTGGGGAAATCCAAGATAATAACCTGACATCAATGCAAACGCACTACACTCACGTTCATAGATATGGGTCAATGGCAAAAAGATGAATGCCGATTCTCCATTACCTTTGGCATGAGGTTCTGTAGAACCCAAAAAGGCTATTGCAGCTGCAGCATTACTCTGAGAGAGCATCGCACCTTTTGGTCTTGAACCTGTTGTTCCTGATGTAAACGATATTGTATATAATGAGTCCTTTGAAGGTGGCAACTCTTCAACTCTATCCTCCTGACCAACTCTTTCAACATCAAACATGTCAGTAATTTTTATCCTAAGATCTTCTCCTCTAGAAATTAAGCGTTGATCAATAAATTCAATTGGATCCATGCATACAAGTTGAATGAGATTAACCAACTCTTCAGGGAATTTTTCTTTCAAATCTAAAAGGGTTTCAATCTTATCAATAGAGCAGATAATTATTGGTGATTCAGTTAAGTGGAGAATATATTTTGTAACTTCTGGACCCAAAGTATCATACAAAGCAGTATTAGTAAGAGAATAGGCTGAACAAGTGACATCTGCTAACATCCATTCTAATCTATTACCCGAAAAGATAGATACGATAAAAGATGTACTATCTTCAATCTCATGATTCTTATTTTCTGTAGCAGTATGAGGGATTCCATACGTTTTCCAATCACGTAAATGATTAATTACTTTACCATGCAGAACTAATTTGTTGTCTAAGAATGGATTTGCTAATAATGATCTAATGATTCCAGAACCTAAATTCTTCTTTCTCTCATTAATTTCACTATAAGTATAATGCTTGAAATAATTTTGACACGTGTGAGTAACATAATTATATGGTCTATGACCGAAACATGGTTTGTCACCAAATTGTTCAACAGCATTATTGAATAATTTATAATAAGTATCTAAATCTGGATGAATGCTGTCCACTAACCTATCTGGGTACGCTTTGTTCCTGTAAATATTAGAGTGAGTTGTTAATTTTTCCTTAGGATTGACAACAACATTATCATATACTTTTGGACCAAATGGAAGTTTATTGAAGGCCTCGCTTTTGGAGATACTTGAATCAAAGAGTGAAGTAGACATAATGGTTTCTGAAAATTTACTGTTTTCTTAATGCTCAACTAAATCTACAAATTACTTAAGAATAGGATTATAGACCACTTTATATATTTTCATGTTTAATCATGTCTGATTCCAGTACCCGTTGCGATGATTTAGAGTTGAATTTTTCAAAATATATCAAACAGTGGAGAACCCTCATTTCAGAAAATTTACCCCACAAAAGGAAACGGAGAAAAAAAGAGGAGGATGGAGAACCTATACTATGTACTATTGTTTCTAGAAGGTATATAAGGATTTCTCTTCGGAGTCCCCACTTGGATTTATTAGCCGGAAATGCAGATGTGCACCACTATTCCTGACTAGACTTCATAATCTGGATGCTAAAATTTTAGTTCTTTATTTACAATACTTAGCTTAGGGCATTATGACTATGAGCCGAACCTATATTTGGCTCTTTGTGGGTTGATTTAATTGTTAAAAGTATATTCTTTTTTAAATATCCTATAGTAGAATACTAAATTATGCTACAATTCTATGGTAATTGGTTCATTCCCAGAGACCGGCAATGAGAATGATTACTGTACATTAGCTTGGTTTATGGGGCATTGTTAGTCGGAGGCATGGAAAAGCTGGATTGCACAAAGAAGTAGTTGGAGAAAAATGTACATTTGACTATCCATGGATTAAACTTCTATTACTTTGATAAGCTCTTAAAAAGAAAATTCGTCTTATTTTCTCTTGTCTTGTCTTATCCTCCCTAATTTCTGTTGGGTAGGATAAGACTTGCGTCTTCGCAGGAAACTAGACCTGAGCTAAATGTAATGCATGTAAGCATCTTATCATTGAAGTGCTCCCGTCTCTCCGGTCATAAAATTTCAATCTCAGTCATTGTTACCCGCGCTTATTGCCTTCCTATTTAAAAGACCTTCTTTTTGAATTTATACCCCACTACCCTCAATAGATATTATCAAGCGGTTATCTCTATTCATTCACCATTTTCTCTTCCTATCCAAGCATTTATTTATATGTTGTGCATATCTACTACCAGCAATCTTCCTGCCACAGTTTTCACACGCAAAATATCGTGAAGTTTCTGATGTCTTTAATTTGACCTTATCTTGACCATAGATATCTTTTGAAGTGTCTGTTCTATTAAAAATTGCAGGATTAACCATCTTATCAGAATTAGCATCATCTGTCATTTGCTCTCTTGAAATATGATTTGTCCAGGCTTGAAGCGTTTGCTGTCGAAGTATTATGGTTATCATATCTTCATATAATGATTCGGCCTAGTTATTGTTAATACGAGCCAATTTAAAAAAAAAGGTTAAAAGAACCTTTAAATTACAACCAAATCTGAATATCACATTATATACATACCATTTTATCGAAAGTAATTCCATGTTCCAGATCTGTCATACTGTTGTACTAATCTCTAAGAAGAAGTGATTAATCAGTAAAGGTTCCTCAGTAAAAATTTGATCTCTAAGTTAACTCACTGAAAAAAAAAAGATCAGAACCTACACAAAAATAAGCTAAATGAAAAGTTCAAAAAGCATCATCTCTTCTCATCGAATACTAAACGGATAAACTTAACAAGAAGGACTATGTCTCAAGATGATGATGAGTCAGTTATTCCTAGGGAAGTCGAGTTTGATATTGAAGATGAAACTCCTGATTGGTCTACTCTCTCAGGCTCAGGCATCCCTAAGAGAGGTGATAAAGACTTTGAACCTGATTCGACTGCTATTCAATCTCAGAGTCTTCAATCTGCTCGTGAGGCAATGTATGGTGCTATATCTGGAATTAGAGGTCACCATGTCAAACAATTGTTGGTTGGGGTATGGATAGAGGATGGCAGTGAATATTGTTGTGTAATTCCTCGTATAAAGGGTAATTATTTCCGTGATATTGGGATTGCAGGCCCTAATAATGTAGTCTATTTAAATGAGTTAGAGACTGTATATTTAGTGGAAAGAGGTTCAATGGTTATTTATCTTGCCAATGAACTATTTATGACATTTTTAAAAGAATTCAAAAAGGACGATGAATTTGATTATGATACATTATACCCATTAGATTTGGAATTTTTGTATTCTTTGGCATTCGGACATGGTAAATATGGGATAGATGAATATCAAATATATTCATATTTGAAAAGACATGGTTACATGGTCTTGCCATATCGTCAATTTACAACTTCACAGGTGGATAGATATAATGCATATCAAGATAAGATTAATAGTAATCAAGGGATATGGTCAACAATTACCAATTGGTTTGGATGGTTCAAAACTGAAGAAAAATTTCCAATTATTGATTCTATGCATTATCTTCAGACGCATTATTTCAATTTTACGGATGTGTTTCAGTCGTTAAGACTTATCCAATCATACGAAACGTTTGATAGCTTAAAGAGTAAAGATAGTAAAATTGATGATGATTTTAAGCTCACTTTTAATGTTTGGAAACCTGGTAATTCAACTTTTTCCAAGAAGAATCCCCCGTTGCCTGATTTTCAAATTCTTGTTGTTAATGCTGATAAGAATGGATTTCCCAAACTAGGGGATATTCAAAAGTTATTAAATGGCATAAATTATGAATTCTCATTTGAAATCAAAAATTCAAATGGAGTTAAAGCAGAAAAGAAAATTAGGAAGAAGAATACGATGGCAACAAGTAAGAAAGAAATACGGCAAGCACAACGAGAGAAAAGAATTCAAAGTCAAAGTATTGACCAACAAACGAGAAATGAATATTTGAAAACTAGAGATTCAATTTTCAAGAATGGAGCCAGTGGTAGATCAATCATTCTTGGAGTAGTTAGTAATGGAATTATTAATTTTTTTAATTTAATTGAAGGAGATTTCAATTTGAGAGGTGAATTATCAAAAAATAAATTAGAAGGTATTTATAAGGGTAGAAATCATGGGATTATATATAATGGAGATTTATAGAGTTTATATATATAATAAAAGTAAATCTATTATTAATGTGAAAATTGGACGAAAAGATGCAAAAATGTTCAAAAGATTTAGAAAAGATTTACAATACACACATAGTTACAAGTTATTGGAAAGGTAATGAATTTGGATATAAATGCTTATGTTAATATCCCAATAATAGCAATAGACTTACTTAACAATCATCCGCCATTGCCTCAATGTAGTACTCAAACGACTAGAAACAAAACAGCATTCTAATTGATGATAATTGATAGTGGCAGTTTGGATTTGTGTTAGAGTATAAACGGCGCATTCTAAAGATAAACGCACACAAACAATTGTTAAAGCTGTGTGTTGTATACTATTAGAAAAATTAGGAATCTAAGCCTCTTTGTCCACGTAAAAGAATATTAAAGAAAGAATATTTTCAATTCGATCCGATTCGACTGAGGAGATAATTTGTTACACGCTAAACCGATTAGTTAAATACATTTCTACATTTAGAATCCTGTGATGTCATGGGATGTTAGTTTATCCACCAAAAGTGCGGGATACCAAAGGTCATAGCCCCTGAAGCACCCATGCCGCAGTACAATTCCTAACTTGGTACGCGAAATGTTAAAAATACAATGGCCCGAGAAATGTAAACAAAAGAACATTAAAGATACACATGCCCTGTATATAGAACTGGTAATAAAAATAGATCTATGAGAATTTCTTTTTTTGTGCTGCTTTTAACTCTTGACAGATGAACAAAATTGCAAAGGGATTTATTGTTACAAAGGGACTACTATAGTACACAATTTCATCAGGATGTTTCCCATTTCTCATTTATGATTGTATATATTTATTTGAAAATAGTACTTATCATCATTGTACAGGAGAACATGATTGCTCACCAGAGATTGAACATGTTGTCACAGCACTGCGCATACGAGTAAGTCAAGAAATCATTAGGTGGGCCAGATCACATGGATCCAGACAAGACTTTTTAAGAAACCCCTATTAAAAAAAATAGAATTGTAAACTTTTTGAATATATTTCCATTAAGCTAAGCTTTACTAAACTAATTAACTAACCTGTAAAACTTGAGCCAACACTTTACTTAATCCTATCACAGTCCTCCAGAACCACTGGGCGCCCCATTGTGAGATATTGTTAGACGCAATTGCAAATACTTCATTTTATTTCTTTTTTTTTCACAGATCTTTTTTTGTTTTTCATTTCATATAAATTTTTTTTTTTTTGGTATTGGCACCTTTGTGAACTTTCAGTACTTTTTTGATTTCTGATTTGTGATTTTGAACTCGAAGAAAGACTACTGAGGCATCGAATCCGACGTTTGAGCTTCATTCTTCTTAGTAACTATTATAGATTTTTAATCCTATTATAATACCCATATACTAAGGGTTAATTTTACAATTTTATTGAGTCCATACTTCATTCATTTATTCATTTAGGACTCGTTTCATTCGTTACATTTGGTCAATTAGTTAAGTCCTACTCCTACAGAAAGTGTTGAAGCTTCAAAGTTTTAAAGTCTTATAGATCTATAAGTTGGTGGTACTAATATCTTATTCATTCATATACCATTAGATATGTCTCAAAGAGATCTTAC
The DNA here is from genome assembly GCF_036850825.1 of Scheffersomyces amazonensis. Lineage (NCBI taxonomy): Eukaryota > Fungi > Ascomycota > Pichiomycetes > Serinales > Debaryomycetaceae > Scheffersomyces > Scheffersomyces amazonensis. Next base: position 1,228,171 of record NW_027042741.1, on the reverse strand, counting down.
ATCAAATACTCCTCAACTATCGGATGATAGTGATTCTTTAACATTCGATCATAATGCTTCTCACCAACACGCAAATAATATCCCAAGAAATCCATTTGAACTGACTCTGGATCAAGTTTCAATCACATCATCAACAAGATATTCAACTAATTCAGAAGTATCTCCAACTACAAATTCAAATCTTCATCCTAATTATAATAGTCAATCAAATCAACAATCTAATTTGGATTCTCAATATGGTAAGTTCAATGCTTATTCTGGTTTTTATTCAAAAAATGGTACTTCTTCTCATTTATTATCTCATGAAAATAGTTCATCAGAAGATCAAATTGCCACTCCACCTCCAGGTCATAATCGTAGTAATACTCCAACTCATAATAATATTCATGTTCCTCCTGAATTTGATAGATATCCATCTATGGCTGGCTCAAGAGTAGTATCTTCAACTAGTTTATCTTCTCATTTATATGCTCAACCAAATTATCCATCTAATAATAATAATGGTAATAATTCAAGGGCAACATCTCAATATGGTGATGAAGATGATCAATCTTCTTCAACATCTAATAAATCATCAGCAAATCCTTTCTTATCAAATACAGATTTCTCACCATTTGGTGGATATCCGGCAACTTCATTCCCCTTACATATAGATGAAAAAGAACCTGATGATTACTTACATAATCCTGATCCTATTGCTGATGCAGAATATGATAAAAATAGATTTATTCATGATTTAAAAAGTATGGATAGAAGATCTCTAGGAGGTCTTATAAGTTTTATAATTATGTTCATAGTTGCAGCAGCTATCTTTGTAATTCTTCCTGCATTAACTTTTACAGGTGTTACTAGTGGTTATAAACCTCAAGTTTATGAAATATTAACTCATTATGAATATCCTTTATTAAGTGCAATTAGAACATCACTTATTGATCCTGATACTCCACAAGATGCTTATACTCATATTAGTAAAGATGGTGATACATGGAATTTAGTATTTAGTGATGAATTTAATGTCATTGGTAGAACTTTTTATTCCGGTGATGATCAATTCTTTACTGCTCCTGATTTACATTATGATGCCACTAAAGATTTAGAGTGGTATAGTCCTGATGCAGTAACTACAGATAATGGTACTTTAGTATTAAGAATGGATGCTTATCAAAATCATAATTTATTTTACAGATCAGGAATGGTTCAATCTTGGAATCAATTCTGTTTTACTCAAGGTATGATTCAATTCTCTGCTCGTTTACCTAATTATGGAACAATTTCAGGATTATGGCCTGGGTTATGGACAATGGGAAATTTAGGTAGACCTGGTTATTTAGCTACAACTGATGGAGTTTGGCCTTATAGTTATGAAGCTTGTGATGTTGGTATAACTGCTAATCAATCATCTCCAGATGGGATTTCATATTTACCTGGTCAAAGATTAAATAGTTGTACATGTCCTGGTCAATCTCATCCAAATCCTGGTGTTGGTCGTGGTGCACCTGAAATTGACGCTATTGAAGGAGAAATTGGTACTTTACCTGATGGTAATATGTTAGGGGTTGCTTCACAATCTCTTCAATTAGCTCCCTTTGATATTTGGTATATTCCTGATTATAGTTGGGTTGAAATTTATAATGGATCAATTACAACTATGAATACATATGCTGGAGGTCCATTCCAACAAGCATTTTCAGCTACAACAACATTAAATGCTACATGGTATGAAAGAGGTGAAGGACTTGAACATAATTTTCAACATTTTGGTTTCGAATATATTAATGATAATACTGAAGGTTATTTAAGATGGTTTGTTGGTAATGATCCAACTATGACTATTTATGCTAATGCATTACATCCAGATGGTAATGTCTCTTGGCGTAGATTATCTAAAGAGCCAATGTCAATTATTATGAATTTAGGTATATCTAATAATTGGGCTTATATAAATTGGCCATCTATTCAATTCCCAGTAACTATGAATATCGATTACGTTAGAGTATATCAACCAGCCAATGAAACCAATGTTGGTTGTGATCCTGATGATTATCCAACTTACGATTATATTCAATCTCATTTGAATATTTATGAAAACGTCAACTTGACAACATTTTCCGAAGGTGGTTACACTTTCCCCAAAAACAAATTGATAGGTTGTTAATATCATTATGCATTATCATAGTTAAGTTCATTACATTACATTACATTTCGTTTTTATTATATTATTAGAAGTTTAATTATTATTATTATTATTATTATTATTATTATTTTTTTAGTTGTTTACTGTTTTTGTTTTTAGGTTTGCTATTTTCAATCCTCAGGTTGGTTCATCATATTTAGTCATATATTTAGATAAAATTAGTTTTCTTGAATTTTTCATATACACAATTCATAATATATATATATTAACATATTAACATGAATTATGTTTTGTTGTTCTATATAATTAAAGCCACATAAGAGGCATTATCATAAGATATTTCCAATTATAAATAACCAGTCCATGTATGTATGTATGTATGTATGCATAGTCAGCTGATTTCAAAGAAAAGTTGAGGGAGAGACATTTTCTTTTTATTCTTAGTATTTAACTTAGTACAAGTATGATTATCCTGATTTCGGGTCGGGTCGCGTTTAGATCATGTGCGCTAACGGTTTGCGATCTACTGGTGCAAAGACATAACTTAGTTGAGAATATTAATCATTACCGTACGACATATGCAAACAATTAATTCTGACATGCCTTAATCACGACAGACATGTATATAACTGCTCATAGTTTAACACTCGTATACCAATAATGCCGTTTTAGTATTTTTAGTATTGAACTTTCAATTCGGTTATTAATATTAACTATGATAGCTCCCCGAAAGCACACAAAATTAAATAAAAAAAAGTTTTCAGCCACAGTTAATTTTTCAGTCAGTGTGGATTTTGCAATTACCAAAACTATATAATAAGTTGATGATCCTAAGGGGGTTTAGGCCAGTTTGAAGTATAGTATACATGATAAACAAGTATATAATATGACACAATTAAATATTAATTCTATAGCTATTATTGGGGCTGGTCCAGCAGGAATTGCTTCCTTGTATGAATTTCTTCATACTAATAAAGATGGAAGTTCAACAGCAGGAGGTGAGCAATCAACAAATCCTAAGTTCACTAAGATTGTTGCGTTTGAACAAAAAGATAAGGCAGGAGGAATTTGGGCTCCATCTTTAGATAAGGCAGATTTACCAATTCCACCCCAAACTATTTTAAATACTGAGAAATATAATTTACCTGATGTTATTCATCCAGTTCAAGATATTCCTCAAGATTTATCAAAAGCAACAGTTGAAAATCCTATTAGTTTGAAAGAAAATTTAACTACTAGTGAATTAGAATGGAGAAGATCTGGTGTATTTCCTGACTTGTTCACAAACATTCCTACAAGATTCACAAGATTTTCTTATGTTGATAATGAACCTGAATATTTAGATAAATCAAGACCAATTTATCCATTCTTATACCTTCAAGAATTAGTTGATAGATTTGAAAATTTCATTGAAAAGGAAAGACTTTATGATTATATTAGACTTAATTCAACTGTTGAAAATGTAACTAAAACTGAAGATGGGAAATGGTCAATAACTGTTAGAGAGAAGGATTCTGAAAAGAATACTGAAAAATGGTATACTGAAAAATTTGATGCAGTAGTTATATCTAATGGACATTATACTGTACCAAACTTTCCTCATATTCCAGGTTTAGCTGAATATAATAATAATTTCCCTGGTAGATTAATTCATACTAAATCTTATAGAAGTGAAGAAGAATTTAGAAATCAAAAAGTTTTAGTTGTTGGGGGTGGTATTAGTACTATTAATATGTTACAATACATTGTTCCAGTAGCTAAACAAGTAATTAATTCTAAACGTGGACCTCATTTAGTATTTGAATGGATTAATGATGCTTTAAATTCAACTGGTATTGAACCAAAGCCTACAATCTCCAAGATTGATCCTCAAACTGGAGAATTTTTCTTTACTGATGGTACTATTGAAAAGGATTTTGATAAAGTATTATTTACAACTGGTTATCATTATCATTACCCATTCTTAAGAGATCAACATTTAAAAGTTATTGATCCTTCTAATATTTCAAGAGTTGGAGGTCTTTATTACAATACTTTCTCCATTGATGATCCAACTTTAGCAACTGTTGGTGTTGCAGTTTCTACATTAAATTTTCATACCATTGAAGCTAGTGCTGCAGCAATTGCTGGAGTTTGGTCAGGGGTGAGAACTTTACCATCAAAGGAAGAACAATATAAATGGGAAGAAGATTTAGTTAAAGATAGAGGAAATAATATATTTTTCCATTATTATACTCATCTTAAAGTCAAAAAGGAATTTATTGATCCATTATATCAATATGCACCTTCTGGTAGATATCATCCTTTAGAAAAGGATGAAGCATACCTTAATGAAATTGAAGTAGGTATTAATTCAATAGAGAAATTATTTTATGGATTAAAAGATAAAACTTTACCAAAGAGTAAAACTGTCTTACCAGTATCTGTTGCTTAATTATTTAGTGGTATTTAGTGGTATTTATTTATTTATTTATCTATCTATTTATTTAATATATCTTGTCTTAGTAGAATGTATGTATATGCGAGAGCTTTATCTATGAATTTATTGTGGATATATTGCGGTAAGGATGTGCCATCCCAATTAGGTAAATGCCCCACAGAAATCCCTAAATTGAATGGAGACATGTAATCATCTGAGTACAATTCATTACAACTGTATAGCTGGAATTTGCAACTACAGGGCAGGATGAGTGAGCCGACGTTGAACTTTCATGTTCAAACAAATATTAGTCAATTTAAAATTCCTAATGAACTTATTAAGAAGAATTTTAAGACAATTCAAAAATTAATCGAGAAGCAGCGGAAACAGTTGACAGAAGATGTGACTAAGATTAAGAAGAATTCTAAATTACCTAATGAATTGAAATTAGAAATGATTCGAAAAGTTATTAAAAATTTTGAATCTTTCCAGAAGAAATTGAAAGTAGCTATAGAAAGAGATCAAGAACTTCAATCAAGAATTATTGCTAGGATAGATCATTTAGCTCAATTAAAAGATTATTGCTTATCACAAGATCAGGCTCCAAATGGTAGTACTAGTAAAATTGATTCAAAGGAAACTTCTCCTAATGAAGATTCTGGTACTACTAATGGTAATGGTAATGGTAATGGAAATGGTAATGGTAATGAATTAATTGAAGATAATGATTCATCTACAGTAAAAAATAGTAAAGAAGCTTCATCAACTCCTGCTGTTAAAGATGAAAATGATAGATACCTTAATTTGCATGATCCTAACTTAATGAATTGGTATAGAGACCAAACTAATTTATTAATTATTGATTATTTAATTAAATCCAATTCAGGTTCAGGAGAAAATATTGGATTAGTATTATTAAAGAGTTTATCTGAATCTAATCCAAAATATAAAAAATTAATCGATTATGATTTATTTGAAGGTTTTAATAAAGTTTATGTTTCTATAATGGAAAAACATGATTTGTCATTAGTGATAGCTTGGTTTAATGAAAATCGAAATTTCTTAAAGAAAGCTAATTCCAATTTAGAATTTGAAATAAATTATTGTAAATTCTTATCATTAATAGAGAAAGGTGATGTTAATGAGGCTATTAAATTTTCTAATGCTAATCTTTCTCCTTATGGTAATAAAAGTAATTATCTGGAAAATGATCTTACTAATCATACTAATAATTTTGCTAGAATGAAAGAAATTGGTGGATTATTAATTTATTTGGCTTTACAAGATAGAACAAATAGCATATTATCTAATACCGACAACATATTGAAAGTTAAAAATGATAAAAGAATTGCATTTTCAAGTAGTATGTTAGTTAATTCTCCTCGTTATCATGAATATCAGAAACTTTTATCTGATGAAAGATGGGAAAGTTTATCTCGCTGCTTTATAGAAAATTTCACTAATCTTTATGGCATTTCAAAAAATTATCCTATATTTGTTTATTTATCAGCTGGATTATCAAGTTTAAAAACAAAATCATGTTATCATAATATTGAAAATACAATTTTTAGAAAAGGATCTAGTGATGATATGGTTGATGGTGAAACAACAAATAAATCAAATGGTACGGAGAATATTTATAAGAAAGATCTTGCAGTTCTTACCAATAAGAAATATAGAGGACCTAATCAATACTATAAATTATTGAATAAGATTAATAATTGCCCAGTATGCTCTCCTGAATTGTTCAAATTGAGTAGAAACTTACCTTATGCTGAGTTAATTACCAATATATTTGATAATCCCTTTAAATTACCCAATGGTAATATTTATCCATTTGACAAATTATTAAATCCTTCTGAAACTTATTTGTCAGAGAAGAATACTTTACTTAGAATGGGTAAAATTAAGGATCCTTTAACAAGAGAGATCTTTTTAATTGATAACTGTGTTAGGGTTTATCCAGCATAAACGATTCTAATTACATATTCATTATTTTTATATTTTATTTTGCAACTATCTTTATCTTTATCTTTATCTTTTTCTTAGTTTATTAATTATTTTTTTTTGGGTATGGCTTCGGTTATTCAGGTTATTCAGGTTATTCATGGTTGATTTTTACCTGTTATTCATATTCTTATTATTATGTTTATTTCTCTATAACGACTACATTAATGCTTTTATAATATACAAGTATTTGGATGCTAATCTGAGTCAGAGTCAGAATCATCATCATTCTTTTTGGAATCTCCATCTTTTGGCTTAAATTTATCAAATATATAAATTCTTGCATCTCTTTCTGCTGCTGGTTTAGTGGTATCTCTTGTACTATTTGTTCTTCTATGATGGTATTGTGGAAATAAAGACCAATCAAAACGACCAGATCTTTCAACCTTATAATCATGAGTACGAGCAAGAATTTTTATATTCCATGAATTATATGGTTCACCTTCAAATAAACTTAATATAATTTTACCTTCTTTAGTATTCTTATTATCTCCAGCTACATAACCAGCAAAATCATTCTTTGAATCATTATTTACAATATCAAATACTTCTTTACAACTTTTAAAATATTCAAGAACTAATTTTTGATGATCTCTAATGTTTCTATCTACATCTTTCATACCTCTACCAGTATGAGGAAAATTAAACATAATAAAATCTAAATTTGCTTTATCAATAAATAATTGATTATGTGGTACTTTTGATTTCTTCTGTTTACTATTTGGTATTAATTTAAGATCCTTCACTAAATTAGTAGCATCAATATTATGAAATACTTTTACTCCTTCATCTTTTAATATGGTTAAATTATCTTCAATATTTGGATACTTTTCTTTTAACTCATCTAATGAATCATATGAAGTAGCGATTAAATTAGTTGGTTGAATTAAATTCTCTTGAACTATAGATACAGCAAATGAAAAATCACCTTCACCTATTAAGAGTAACTTATTATCATAATCAAAAGGTATTAATCCCTTATGTTGTTTTTGAATTTGAATTTGATTTTGTTTGGCTTGACCCTTTGACTTACCACCTCCACTTTTAATTTGTTTCTGTTTATTAAGCTTCTGTTCTTTCTGAGCATCACTTGCTTTTGAAATTTGTTTTTGAATCTTTTCCTTGACAACCTGTCTGGCTAGCGCACCTTTTAATCCCTTTCCAGAAAGTCCCTTACCCTTTAATTTTCTAGCCATGATTACTATCGCTCTCTCTTCTCTCTATTTAGTTGCAAACAATTTTTCATTTTCTTATATCGCATCGCACTCAAAAATCTGTGGTTACTTAAACAACTACCCCTACACTTAAAACTATATTCGGTAATTAGAGTCATTACATGGACACTGTAGTAATGTAAAAATACTTTTTTTAAAATAGTTTATAACTATGTAATTATATGAGCTGTACAAATGAAATAAATATGACTCAATTGGATCCACTTAATCAGTGAATGGAATTAAGACTTCCTGATAAGGTTCATCTAAATCAACCCAACCAGTAATACCACCATCTAAGATAGTTACTTCATAATTTTTAACATTATTTTCATTGATATGATCTTGAATCCAACCAGCAATTTTAGAAGCTCTTTGTCTTGATCTATTACAATGAACAACTATATGTTTAACAGTTGGTTTATGTTCAGTAATTTTATTAAGAACAGCATCTGATATATGTTCATAACCATCTACACCTGTAGCAGGTATATTTAAAGATTGTTGAAGGATAGATGGAGCTCTTTCATTTCTTAAATCAAGAATAACAGTTGATTCAGGAGATTCTTTAATTAATTTCAAAACATCTTGTGGTGCAGTACGACTAGCCACTGACACAGGTTCAGGATATTTGTTTAACCATTCTACAACAGGATTAGGAGCATTAGAAGCCATATTGATTTAAATTTAAATTAAATTAAATTATACTTATACTTATAATTATAATTATAATATATATTGGTAAGAGTATATATAATTACTATTGTGGTTTTGATATTTGATATAAATACTGAAAAGTTTAAATAGTGCTCCTGTTGGTGCGAGTCATATTTGGTGGGGATCGCGTAATGTCATGGGGGCATGCAAATGCAGTGTGGTTACAAAAGGGTATGGAAAAGAACCATAGATTTATTTATTTTTAATAGTTACTTAATGTATTTACGCTATAAATGTACTTGAGCCTCGGCTATATGTAAATCTGTTATTGAACTATCACCTTCTTCTCTATATTCATACCCAGTAGTAGTACCATTAGTAGTATACTCTATTTCTTCTTCATCACTACTACTTATTTCTTCATTACTTGAAGAATGTTGTTCAACTATACTTTGTGAAGATGCATTTTTACGATTATACTTTTGCTCATATTCAGATGATGAAGATGAGGAAGTAACATTTTCTATAGCTTCATCTTCATTATCTATATTCTCTTGTGAAGAATTCAGACCTGTACCAACTGGTACAAGACTAGATCTAGACTGAGATTCAGATTCAACCTCAGCTTCTGCTTCAGCTTCAGCTTCAGATTCAGGTTCACTATCCGAAACATCTTGTAAGATTTCATTAAATCCATCATCGAATTCATAGAATAACATAAATGTTCCTTGTCCACCATTTAATACTTCTTGTTCATCAACTATATAAACTGACTCATCACTAATTCTCCACCAAGTGCCTCTAAATTTACGATAACATATATAATGTCCATAATTATGAGTACCATAATGAATAATGACAGCCTTTAAATTATAAATTAATCTTGGATCAATTTGCAGTACTCTTCTTGTAGTAGGAATAGAATCATCAGCAGTGCTAGCACCAGTAGATGCAGAATGAATTTCAGATTCAGTAACTGGAGCATCATCTTCTGAAGACATAGAAGAATCTGACGGTGGACTGTGAGGAGCTTGAGATATGGATAAATCATCTGTATGAGAAGAATGTGAAATAACTCTTTCATCCTGTTTTCTAAATGGTAATCTAGCATCCATATTAATATCCTTTGGTTCAACGACATAATCAGTTAAATTTAATTTTCCAGGAAATGTTACATTACTTGGATTTTTAACAATAGCATAAGATCTTGGATCAAATACAGATCTATTTATATGAATTGATAATAATGGAGGAGGTCTACTTAAAAAGATCTGTTTTGATTTTTTTGATTTTTTAATGTGCTTTTTAATAGTCAATTTTTCAAAAACTTCATCATCAATATGAGGTTTTAATAGTTCTTGTTCAATTAAATTTAATCTATTTTGAAATTGTTCTTTTAATTTTGTATTCATAACTGAATCATCTTTTTGATTTAAATCTTGTAAAGTATCCAATAAGAAATCTCTAGTTTGATTTAAACCACATCTATTACAATTAACATCTTCAATAATTTCCGGAGTTATCCATTCATTTAATAAAGCTTGTAATTCAAAACTTGATGATGAATAATATGAAGCAGAATTTTGTGGTAAATTAAGACTTAATCCACTATTTACGGAATATCTTATACCTCCAACTTCACCACAAGTTAAACATCCTATTCTTTCTGCAGATATACCATCTACAGGAGTAATTAATTCTAAAGGATATACTTTATGATCTGAATCAATTAAATTTGGATCAACTTGATTAGCAGGAACATAAACTCTACCTAATTTTCCTAAATCATCTAAACCAGATATTACTTTATAAATATTTGAAATTTCAATGAATTTATCAGGAGATTTTAATGAAGAAGTTTCTGATTCTGGTTCAGGAGTAGATAATCTTGAAGATGTCATCTTTTTATATTCACGTTCTAATAAATTCATGACTAATTGATAAAATTCTTGAGCATCTTCTTGATTATAACCAGAAAAGAAATTTTGTTTTGGACCATTTGGCATTTTATTTAATAATGGTTTAGTACTAAATTCTTTACCTCTTGAACCATATTTACCATTTACATTTTGTAATAAAGTATTAAGAGCATTAGTAAATATTAATTCTTGTTTTGGTTGAGTCTTGTCAACATTTGTATAAAGATAAGAATCAATAAATTTTAAAAATTGATGAGATGAAGCTAATGATTGAATTACTGAATTCATAAAACATGTATTACCATCATTACTTATTCCACCTACAACACCACCATTTTTTATAGCAAAACGTTGAATTTTAGATTTTTTACCATTATTATAAGGAGAAAATCGATTTCCTCCACGATAAGATGTTAATCTATTATTATACATTACACTTATAGCTTTATTAAATACTTGAATTAAATTAAATGAAGGTTGTTGATATTGACCAGTAATGAAATATAATGAAAAGGCAATAAAGATAACAGAAGTCGTTAAGGAGAATTTTCTAGAATATTTTGAGTTAAATATATCAATTAATGAAGATGAAATTGAATTTGTAGAAGATGAAGAAGATGAAGATGATAACGATAAGGACAGGCTAAGACCACCAAATGTAAGAAAATTGGTTATATAATTAGTTAACCCCACTTTGAATGAATTTTGTTCGTCCGTTATCAAATCAATTGATAAGGCAATTAAAAATACAACTATTACTGTTGTTAATATAACTTGATTATTTAAACGTCTCTTTGCTGTTCGTGATACAAACGGAGATAACATCAATGGGTTCTGACTGGTTACCCTGACTTAGGGAAGAAAGCAAAACTATCAAGATTATTCACAGTTTAGTTCAAACACTTAGACTATTTGAAATGTCTGAAATATATTAAGTCTAAATTAGATTTGAAAATTAGCTCGGCTTCTCTTTCGTTTCTAGTTCTGATGATCATGTCAAAATTCACATCGTAATTAAAATTTTTTTTTTGTGAGCGACATTTTCTGGCTACGAGTACTTATTGCCGCCGACATAATTTGCAGCTATTAAAATTGATACAGAATGGTTTGTATATTTTTAATTAAAAAAGACGTAAACAAAGGATAAGAGGAGATATATAAAAAAAAATAAGGGGAAAAAGAAAGGGAAGCAACCCTGACCAGATTAACTCATAATATAAGTAGAGTAAGATAAAACAATATAATTATAAAAAGATAAAATTAATAATAGATGTAGATATTAAGATAAAATAAAATAATAAAAAAAACGATTAGGTTGGACGATGGTAACGATAAAACACAAACAAATGATCGAATGAAATTTCATTTATAATTGAAATCAAGTCAATAAACTTTTATATTTATGGTCTACCTTGACCATACATTGGAGGTGGAGGTACACCACGGCCGAAATTTTGAAATTGACCAATTGGAGGTCTATCTTTACCCCAACCACATTTCAAAGGACGTCCATTAACATTGAAACCAGCCAATTGAACAATAGCAAGTGCAGCACGTTCATGAGTATCATATTTAACAAAGGCACAACCTCTTTCTGGATGAAATTTAAAATCAACAATATAACCGAAATTTTGTACCAAAGGAATAATATCATTCTGTTGAGTGAAATGAGCAATATTTCCTAAATAAACTGTAGTTTGCCATGAAGGCGTTTGTCTTAATACGATATCATAAGATTGAGGGGACATAACTGGGACATTATTATTGTTATTATTGTTAGTATTATTGTTATTATTGTTATTATTAATTTCACCATTAGCAGAAATAGAAGGATTTAAAACACCTTGTTGTTGTTGAGGTAAACCATTTTGTTGTTGGAATTGAGGAGGAATTGAACCAACTGCACCACCATTTGATTGTAAATTAGAATTCAAAGGTTGTTGTTGATGAGGTTGAGGAATGCCACCACTAAGTTGTGAAGATAAAAGTCCACCATTATTATTATTATTATTGATGTTATTATTAATATTTCCATTAAACTGTCTAAATTGTTGATTTGGTAATCTATTATTAGCATTATTGTTATGATGTAAATTATGATGATGTTGATGTAAATTATTGTTTGGATTATTATGACGATTATTTGGGTTATGTCTAAAATTATTATTATTATTAATATTATTACCATTATTATTATGAAGTTGTTTATGAGAAGCCCAATTACATCTAATGGCTCTACCATTTAACCATTCACCATTCATAGTTTGTAAAGCTAATTCAGCATCAGATTCACTTGAAAAAGTAACAAAACCATAACCTCTAGATCTTGAAGTTTGCATATCCCACATTACGTGAGCCTGCTTTAATGAATTAAATTTTGAGAATGCTATCTTTAATGATTCATCATCAACTTCTGGAGATAAATCTCCAACAAAAATATTAAACACTGGTTCATCATTTTCAGTTAAATTATTATTAACAACATTTGATGATTGATAAGCCCAATTAATTTTAATTTCAGTATTATTTAATATACGTCTATTAAGAGAACGTAAAGCAAGATCAGCAATTTGAGTATTTTCAAATTCAACAAAGGCATAATTAAATCCTGGTTTATTTTTATCATTTAAAATCTTAATTGATTGGGTTGGACCAGCAACCAAAAATAATTCCTTTAAATTATCTTCTGATATACTATTATGTATGTTTCCAACATATAAAATTTTGTTTGAAACTTCACGTCCTCCAGCAGTTGCAGAAGCTGGGGTAGTAGTTGGTTGTTGATTTTGATCATTTAATTCTCCTTGAGGTTGTTCTTCTGCGTTAGGAGTTGACTGTGGTTGTTGTTCAACTTGTTGTTGTTCGGGAACAACTTCATTTTCAGCAGGTACTGCAACTGGAGTTGATGACTCAGCTGGAGTAGGCTGTTGTTGTTCATGCTGTTGGACTTGTTCTTGCTCAAGTTGAGCTGGTTGTTGTTGTTGTTCTTGATCTGACATTATAGCAAAAGTACTGAATATATAATTATCAAACGATTGAGGATTGAAATTGATTTAAACGAATTGAAAACGTCTGGTCTATTAAAATAAAATATATGACTATTAAACAAGTAAATCAAAACTAATGATTTAATATAATATAATATGGATTTGAGTCAATTGAAATGGAAGAAACTCAAATTAACAATAGAATTGGATCAATTTTGTAGCCAGACAAGAATATCTATTATTTATCTATCTAATGATATGGAATGATATACAAAGTCGAATTGAATCAAAAAAATCTTTTTAAACGTACTACTTCAAGTTCTGAAAAGAAAGGAAAGGAAGAAAAGGACGGACTAAAGGTCGGATTAAATTGAATGCACGCGTTATAGCTGCTTTAGTGCTTACTAAAAATGAAAAGAAATAGAGATAACTAAAATAAAACTCACAATCGTATAATTACAAAAGTGGGTGCTCTTAGTTTGATGATTGAACTGAATAATATGAGTCCAGGTTCGAATGAATTAAATTAACTGGATTGGAATGGTGGGTGGCAGTGAATGGTTCGTACAATGATGTTGATGAGGCCGAACTCGTGGTTATCGTATGGTTGTTGAACCTAATTTGTCCTTGGTAGTACTTAGGAATTGAACAAGGGTGAATAGTTAACTTGAGATCATAATGGTCGAGGTTACTGAACACTTGTTGAACTATGGTAATTACACGTCCCTCCCAGGTGAAAAAAAAAATTATCGTGTATTGTTGATAACGGGACACGACCACCACTTTCTCATATATTTAATATAGTATTTTCCAGATGAATGTGGTAGGTTTTATTTAGGGGATTAACGAATTATAATTCTGAAGTTGAAAATGTGTGTAACAACTCTAAAAACTATAAAAATCATATGGTTATGAACAATTAAAAAGATGGGCAATTAAGAGAAGTTTACAATTGGAATGAAAATACTAAAGTAAAATGATTTCTGGGGTTGATTACTGTAACTGATTAGTCGTAATTGAATGGAAATATTCAACTACCATCTGTATAGAAATTACTTAAACGCAATTAATTCAATAAACTTAAATATTTATCTTTGACCTCAACTGGTCTCAGACCAATTAGAAACTCGTCGTTCGTTTAATAAAATTGATTGAAACGTCTATGTACTTCCCCCGTATATCGTACCATAACAGTAACTTGGTTTGCATTGATTAGGTAATCTTTGACTAGTGGACACGACCAAAAGTTTTATAGAGACATTTATCGAGAGATGCAATGGGATTGGTTGTGAAAAATGCTATATGTATGTAATTACTTGTAATGGGAAACTATTTGATAATAGAAATAGAGGACGCAAAGAGTATCAAGCCCATAAAGACTTATTTGGAACTGATTAATGGTTTGAATAAGCAAAAAAAAATTTCAAGAACTGATACTAGTACTAGAATATTTACATATTTAACAGATATCAATGATTTACCTCATGAGTTAAAACAATCAATAGCTAGTATTAATGAGTATAATGAAGACTTTAAGGAAACTTCCAATAATAACAGTAATGGGTTGGTGAGTTCCATTATTGAGTTCTTTAACAAAAATAATTTACATGTACAAGAGGATAAATTAATCGAGCATATACCTAAGAAATGGTCAATTTATCCTCCGATGATCCTCTTTAATTATAATTCATTTGACAATGAAATATGGCATAACGTTGACTTCAATGCTTTATTTGAATATATTAGGAATAAAAAGTTGTTTGGTTCTGAAATTACCCATTTTGCTGTTAATCAACCTATAATCAAAACCAATAACGAAATGAGAAAACCAGTTAATTTGATTCCATTATATGGAGATTTTGGTCCAGACAATAAATGTGATTCAATACCCACACAGGAAGACTTTTCTCTGGCATTTTGGTGCACAGTTATTCAAAATGGTATATTCCAAACTTGGTGTCCCAAATATACTATGTTTTCAAGAGGTAACATAAAAGAAAAAGCTAGAATTTTATCTACTTATAAGAATTTGAATAATTCTATAGTATTTGATTTATATTGTGGAATTGGATATTTTTCACTTAGTTACTTGAAGAATGGAGCCACCTTATTCTGTTGGGAGTTGAATCCATGGTCAATTGAAGGATTCAGAAGATCTATTAATGGTAAGTATAAGTATAGGATTGTTCAAAAAGATGATGAAAATTTTAATTATGAAATATATCAAGAAGATATTAAGAAAGGTGTAAGAGTATTTTTATTTGTTGAAAGTAATGAAAATGTTACGAGAAGATTAACGACATTCCCATCAAATTCATTGAATATAAGTCATATAAACTTAGGATTATTACCTACATCATATAACTCATGGTTGCTAACTAGAAAGATTTTACAAGAGTACCGACAAAAACTGGTAGAATCAACCCTTATTCACATTCATGAGAATTATCATATTGATGAGATTCAAAAGTTAATTGAGTTTATTAAAAGCGAGTACGGAGTAAGTAATGATGACCAGATAAAAGGGATTAATAAAATCAAGTCATATGCCCCAGATATTTGGCACTTAGTTATAGATTTACAGTATTAAAATTATATAGAGATATACAGCCGTTAGGGCTGTAACTGATAGATAGGAGAATAATAATACGCAAATGAATGAATGAATGACTAGATGTAATGGCGTGGAACAATGATTACAAGTTAAAAAAGGAGGGGGTTAGACTTCTAAAAATAAATTTACAATGGTAACATCCATATCGAACTAGATTTACGAGTCATACGAGTTCAAACTAGTAATTACACGACATATTATCCGTTAGTTAATAAGATCCGAGATATAAGCTAATATAAACGGAACTGGTTCCGGTTCAAATGTCCATTTGCTTTGCCTCGTTTTTTTTTTATTTATTTCATATCTGATTATTTTGTACCATCTTTTGTTCTTTATGTCTTTAGACACTTCGCAGAGAAAAAAGGAAGCTTCAGGGGAATTAGCCGTTTTGCTTATTTAATACTTCAAGCAACATTCTTGATTTTTTTCTTGGATTTCTACAAGGGCTTAGGATATGGTTCTGTCAGGGGTATACTATATATATCTCTAGCTTACCAATGCTTAGTAAAACTCTTAACAACATATACTAGATATAAAAAATGTCATTAGTCATAATGGCACCCATTTTATCACTTATGTAATAGTTTACAGGTTAAGTTAAGTTTTTCTAAGTGCGTATTTTACAGCTTATCAACTGCGCCGATTTTTTCTTCTCAACTATCCTGACTGACCTCCCACTGCATATCAGGGAATAATCTATTCTCACTCCATTCAATGACTGAATTAGGCCGAATTTGTTTGGAGGATATTGATAGTAACTAGATACACAGGAAAGTTTAGCCCTCCAGTGATGTTCTACTGTGTCGCATTACTTTTTTTTTTTCACATTAATGTCCGGCACGGCAGAAGGAATAAAAAAAAGTCTTTTATTAGCAATTATATTGCATCCAACTATGGATTTTTAGTAAATGAAATGAATACACAATTGATTAATTGTCTCCTATTCTACATTATCATGATTATCAATTGATTATTTATGAAGCATGACCTGAACGTACCCCACTGATAAACTCTAATTCCTCTATCTATATCATTTATTATATCGCCATACTTTTAATTACCTATATCACTTAGTTAATAACAATAGTTAACTTAATTCAACGGCGAAAAAAGTCCTCACATTGGAGCAAGCAGGTGACACAATAAAGAAATAATACATAGTTCCCTTTGTGAATTAATCGAACTGTACTTTAAACAATTTGGATTATAAATATTTTAAATTCCCTTTATTCAATTTTATACCTTATTGAAATCTTTAAATTATATATACAATATTGAATTATCTCAATTCACCTAAGGGTTATTTCTAATACATTTTTTTAAATATCTTACTAGTACTATGACTAGTAGTCAAGATACTGGGTATTTGAATTCCCAATCGGATGATCATCTATATGATATATTAAATCTATCACCACCAACTATTCAAATTGAAAATACAAATAGTAATATTAGTATTAATACTGCCAATAATAATAATAATCCAAATCCAAATCAAATTCAAAATCCAAATCATTATGTTCCATCAACTGTAGCAACGACTTCAAGTTCAGAACAAAATCCTTCAACTCCATCCTTATTTGATTTTCATACTCCTACAACTACCAATTCTAATGAACAACAAACTTATCAACATTCTCAAGTTCAATCAAATTCTTTATTTCAACCTCCTCCAAACCAATACTTAGGATCTAATAGCACCTCATTTTATAATCTGAACTTAGATAACAGTTCAGATATATCCTTAAATCAGTTCTCTCCCACTATTGAAGTCACTCAACCAGGAAGTCAATCAGGCCAAATATTTCAACCTCAAGTCCAACCACAACCTTCAGATTTATTATCTCCTAATAATAATAATAACAATAACAATAACAATATATACCATCAAAGAAGTAGTAGTTTCCATTCTATAAGTGATCAACAATTTCAGGGTCAACTCAACTCTGCCGACTTATTGGCTATACCAAAGTCTCCAAGTGCTTATTCATCTCATTCATTATTATCAGATAATTATTCTCGACCCGCAAGTCCGTTCTTGGATGCCATGTCTCATTTCAGTAATTCCAACAGCATTATTCCACCTATTCCTTCTAACGTATCTGGTGCAGCATATTCTGATGTAGGGAACAATATTAATAATAACTTAAATGTTCAATCTGACTATCAATCTCAATCTCAATCTCAATCTCAATCTCAATCTCAATCTCAATCTCAATCTCAATCTCAATCTCAATATGATTCCCTTCAAGTTTTCAATTCCGAAATTGAATTAGGAGGTTCAATTTCAAATACAAATTTAACGAATTTAGCTGGGTATAGTCAGCAAGTCCAAGTTCAAGCTAATGATCCAATAATACCCCCACCTCACATTGTTTCTGAATTAAATCCTCATTCATTCGTAATTACTCCACCTGAAGCATCGTCTAACATACCGTCTCAACAACATAGAGATCAGAATCAACAAGTATGGAATGCTTCAGTTACTAATCCTAACTCATCTCTGTCCAATGTGAATTTATTGACTGAGTCGAATCTTTCTAATTATAATAATCAACAGCCTGAAATTGAAAATAAGAGAAATTATTACTTAAGTGAAGATATCACTGGTGGTGGAGATGATGGAGAAGATTTAGCAAGAACTCCTTCATTATTTAGTAATACTTCATCAGTAAAATCAATCACTCCTGAACCTAAGAAACAAATCAAAAAGGATAATAATACATTAGCCCCTAATAGTAATAATTTTGGATATGGACCTTCAAGTCCAGTTGGTTCATATCATTCTGATAATCCTGATTCTGTTTATGAAGATATGAAAAGAGGTAGAAGAAAAAGTCGAGCTAAAAAGGTATCTGGACATACATCACGCTCTCCATTACCTCCAGATGATGAATCGAATGATTTATTATATGGTGAAGATTATGATGATGAATTAATCAATAATGATGGTAATTATTTACAACCTCTGGATAGTCTTAATCCTGTAACAAATACTTCTAGACAAAAGATGTTGGAATTAGCTAGTCCTAATCAATCATCAAAAAGAACTCAGAAGCATCCTAGTGTATATGCATGTCATTTATGTGAAAAACGATTTACTAGACCATATAATTTGAAATCTCATTTACGAACTCATACTGATGAAAGACCATTCGTATGTGCAGTTTGTGGTAAAGCATTTGCAAGACAACATGATAAAAAGCGTCATGAAGATTTACATACTGGTGAAAAGAAATTTCAATGTTGGGGACTTTTAAAAAATGGTCAACCTTATGGGTGTGGTAGAAAATTTGCTAGAGCTGATGCATTACGTCGTCATTTCCAGACTGAAGCAGGTAAAGAATGTATAAGAGTATTAATTGAAGAAGAAGCTCGAGAAAAGGCAGCTCAAGGTATAAAAACCACTCATAGTGTTAATGAACAAAATGCCATTATGGATTATTTCCAAATGTATGGAGGTGGAGAATCACTTAATTTAAGTATGAATTCTACCGATATATCTGCTTCACATACTGAAGAAACTGATCCATCTTCAATAGTACCACAATTAGCTATTTCTCCTCCTCAAGATTAGTCATAGTAGTAGTCGTAGTCATCTTTATTTGTTAGTGTACATGTGTGTATATAAGAATCATTACAATTTGTACTAGTATTCTATCCATTAATATTTAGTGTAGTAGTAGTAGTAGTAGTAGTAGTAGTAGTAGTCTTTAGAGTTGTAGTCTTTAGGGTAGTGGTCGCTAAAACTAAAAGTTAATTTTTTGTCGCAGCCACTAAATTAGCGAGCCCTACGAAAAATTAAAAATTGTTAGACACTAATTTAGCGAAGCATTTTCCATTCATCAGTATCAAGACAACCATATAATAACCATGTCATTAGATCATGAAGAGGATATGATAGATAGGCTATCACGAGCCCAATCACCCATTGATGATAAGAAACCCACCAAGGAGGAACAAGCTCTATTAGATCTTCAAACAGAGAAGCAACAACTTATAATTAATCAAAACAAACAGTTTCTTGAAGAATTATTTAAAGATAGTTCAACACAACCAATAAAGATTAAAAATGTTCAAATTACTAATAGTGGAGATTTCCGAGATACATTTCTTCAATCTCAATTCCAACCACTTTTAAAAACTACTAGACCAATAACTTTACAACATTTATTAAAATCAATTGAATCAATATCTAAATCATTTATAAAATTAAATTTAGTAGAGAATTTACTTGTAAGTGTTAATCAAATTCAATCACCTCGATCATTTTTTAAATCTGATAATGGTACAAGTTTAAATATTGTACCTATTTTTAATATAATTCCAGTTAAGAAATTTTCTGCTAAAACTGGTACAAATATTGGTAATGGTGAAGGAGATGGATATATACAATTTCAATTCCGAAATTTATTTGGTGGAGCTGAAAATTTATCATTTGATGCAACAACTGGTACTAAAACTAAATCATCATATTTACTTAATTATAATATGCCAGTATTTAATAATTCTAATTATATAAATGAAAATTTATTTTATATTAATACTAGAAAATTAGAACATATTCAAAGTGAAGTTACAACTCAAGGTTTTAGTAATAAAATATTTACTCAATATGATAATACTAATTTTAATCATGAATTTATCCTTGAGAATTTTTGGAAAGTATTACAAAATAAAGGTTCAAAATCAATGACTATATTAAATCAATCAGGTTCATCATTTAAATCTTCAGTCATATATAATTTAATTTATGATTCCAGGGATAATTCACATTTACCATCAATTGGACGATATTTCCGATTTGGACTTGAATATAGTGGATTATTTAAAATTAATAAATATCCATTTATAAAATCTATAGTTGAATCTCAATTAACTTATCCAATACCAAATCTTCCTTCATCAATTATTTTTACTAATAAAGCTGGAATTATATATCCTTTGGGACAGAAACCTCAAACTTCAGTATTAGATAGATTCTTTATTGGAGGTCCAAATGATGTTAGATCTTTTACTTTAAATGGTTTAGGTCCAAGAGATCATAATAGTTCAATAGGTGGTGATATATTCTTTACTGGAGGAGTTTCATTAATATCAAAGATTCCTGGAGTATCTCAAGAATCAAATTTTAAACTTCATAACTTTATAAATTATGGTAGATTAGTATCAATCAATAAGACAGACCTTTCAACAAGTTTTAAGAAATTATTAGGTCAATATTCTGTTAGTTTTGGATTTGGATTATTATATAATCATCCAATGGCAAGATTCGAATTGAATTTTGTATTACCTATTACCGCCAATAAATCTGATTCTTTAAGAAAAGGTATTCAATATGGTATTGGGGTAACATTCTTGTAAAAAGGTTATGTATTATTAGTATATTCTGTTTTATATTTTTTTGTATATAGACAAACTTTATAGAAAAGTTAAGATTTATTTATTTTCAATCCATTGGGTATGAATTTCAATAACTCGAGGTATAATGAGACTTTCTATTTCAACTTCTTTAGATATTTGATCATCAGTTAATTTAATCCAACTATTTTCTCCACTTGGAGTAACAAATACAACTTCTTTCTTTCTTGTTTGTAATAAATTACCAATGACTAATTGATGTTGATATCTATCCAAAGCATTTTTAGCCTTTTTAATTAAAATTGAATTATCAGTTTCTAATTTAAATGAAACAATTAAAGCTGATGGAGCCCAATTATCAACCAATCTACTTAAGAATTTAGGTACTGGCTCTAAATTAACTTCTAATTTGCCTCCTGATTCTTGAGATTGAATTTTATGAGTTGGCATTCTAGATTGAGGTAAGAAGAAATCCAGTACAGCAGCAGCTAAGAAAAATATTGCTTTCTTTTCAACAATTTCCATAATTTGACTTACCAGTTTTAAAGTATATAAATATTGATTAACAGTTGTAAAAGGTATTGATAATAATGAATTTGATTCTTTGGCTTGTTTATATTTTCTTAATACAATTAACATTTCATCAGCAAATTGAGGATTAATTTCAACTTTATTGTTAACTTCAGTCATATAATCTAAGAAACAATTGGTTGTATGACTATAATGTCTTGAATAAGGTAATAATGAAAACTCTCGATGTAAAAATATTACTGCATAACCATTTTCAAGAAAGTATTCAGCTGAAGTTGCACCTCTTGTACCAGCACTAAAATTATCAATAAATCTAACGGTATTATTTTCTAATGGTACAGTAGTACCACCACTTGTAACTAATACAATTCTTTTATGAGTATTCCTTTGATGATATTCTATGAATTCTTTGACTTCATCTTCAAGATCAGGAAGGTATGAAGGAGGTTTATGATGAGTAAAATACTTATCTTCATCACTCAATTGAGCAGCTGGAAAATCCGGAATGGTACGATCTATAGCCGTCTCAGTTTCGGGATTCGAAGTATGGAAATTTTTAGGAGGAGCTGGAGTCATTGCAGGTTATATATTTTATGATATAAAAATACGGTATCTAATTCAAAATTACTACAGTACAATCTTTTCAAATTTCCAATCAATATCTTCACCTCCTTTTATGATTTATCAAAGCTAAATTATATATAATGAACTAATTTTGGTTGGGTTGGGCACAGATTTTTTCGGGTACTGTCCGCTGGTGCATTTTCATTTTATGTGGGGCACAGTCATATTCGAGAAGAGCCGTTCCGTTGCTCGCCAGTGATTAAAGCCGTGATATCTTATATTCTTTATCCTTAATGAATCCCGTGGTTTTCTTTGATGTATGTATTCCCGATAGTTAACTGACTATTTGTTGAACAAAAATTATTAACAATTTATCATATTTAGATTAAGATTGGTGGTATGTATACCGAAGAGAGATGAGATAAACTTGATTATCGCCGATACTAACGAGAATTTATATAGATGAGATACAACCAAGAGTTAAGATAGAACTCTTTGCAGATGAGTTACCTCAGTATGTATAATCATAATATAAATGAACACTATATGCATCATTTCTAACTCAATATACTTTTAGAACGACGGAGAACTTCCGACAATTTTGTACTGGCGAGTACACAGAACATGGAAGACCCATTGGATATAAGAATAGTATATTTCATAGAATTATACGAGGATTTATGATTCAGGGTGGTGATTTCGTCAAAGGAAATGGATTGGGATCAAAAACCATATATGGATCTACTAGTTTCCCCGATGAAGGATTCCCACACGATAGTAAGTATTTGATATTAATGACATTTTACGTATGGTACTAACATTTTAATTTATATAGATCGGAAATATAGTGTGTCCATGGCCAACTCCGGACCTAATTCCAATGGGTGTCAATTTTTCATTTGTTGTGCAGATGCACCCCACTTAGATGGTAAACATGTTGTATTCGGTAAAGTAATTGAAGGATTTGAAACTGTAGATAAAATAGAGAGTACTCCCGTTGATTCAAACGATAAGCCCAGATCAACGGTGGTGATTTACGAATGTGGACAAATGTACTAATACTAATGTAGCATATTTAAATGTATTATGAATACAAAATCAATATAATTGATAGATACATACCATGAATATATATCCATGATACTTGTTACTTTACAATGATATGCCAATGACATATCAATTATATAAGAATCCTTTGCAATTATACCTAATTATTCGTTGATTATACCTAGTTATAATTAATTATAATTGCTAAAAATTCCCCTTAATGTCTATACATGTAGATGACCTGCACTCTTTTGAACCCGAGAAAATACTCGTCGGTAGTAAAGTATTCAAGGTGGATAGCCCACTTAGTGTAAATCTTGAAACGGGGTCTGTACATAAAATCTATTCCAAAAATAAATAAAAAAAAAAGAACAAAAAAGAGACACAACCCAAGAAAAAATAGAACTTGGTATAAGTACTGCGGTATGGATTTACTTCGTAAATGGATAATTTTTGGATCTTAACAGCGAGTACTGCATATGATGACATGACATTCGAAACCGGAATATAATTAATACATATGGCCGATACTGGAGAACCAATAGTATTATTAAATTAATAATAAAGGATATTACGGTTTATAAACCAAGTGCAAAAAAAAAGTAGATATGTCAGCAGACTTCTGGAATTCATCTCAACGAACAAGATGGCAATTCACTCGGCATTCATTGTTGGAAGCCCGACGGAAAGTATTATTGCTTGAACGGAAAATGATTCAAAATGGGTTAATTAAAGACTATCCTAATATTAATTATGATTATAATATGAGAATATATTTACATAACTTATTAGTCAAATTGGGGAGACGATTGAATATTCGACAAGTTGCATTAGCTACTGCTGAAATTTATTTGACACGATTTCTTACTCGAGTAAGTTTAAAAGAAGTCAATCTATATTTATTAATAACTGCATGTTTATATGTAGCATGCAAGATTGAAGAATGTCCTCAACATATAAGATTAATATTGTCTGAAGCTAGAACACTTTGGCCTGAATATATACCGCATGATATAACGAAATTAGCAGAATTTGAATTTTATTTGATTGAAGAAATGGACCTGTACTTATTTTTACATCATCCATATAAGTCATTAATACAAATTAGAGACTTTTTAGTTGAGAATAATTCAATTTATGGATTTACTTTAACTGATAATGAATTACAAAATGCATGGTCATTAATTAATGATAGTTATTTAACTGATTTACATTTACTAGTTCCTCCTCATATTATTGCTGTAGCAGCTATTTATATTACAATTGTGCTTAAGAAAAATCTATCTATGATTCGTGGTAATAATGATACTAGTAATGCTGGTAGTATTACAAGTGGAGGTAATTCAAATAGTAATAATGCTAGTATTAGTACTCATACTGGTGATTTGAATGGTAATAAATCAATTGGTCAAAATAATGGAAATTCAGGTATTCAAGGTCAAAATGATCGAAATCCTCAAGGAGGCCCAAATGATTTATCATCCATGCATATAGATGATTTAATAGTACTAGCCAATGGAAGAGATGGTAATGAGAATAATCCAGCTGGATCTGGAAATATTGCTGCAAATAATGGAGTTGGTGATAGCAGTAATGGAAATAATAATCATAATGATCCAACCAACAACAACAATAATAATAATAATAATCCTACAAATACAAATAATAATTCAGATCAACAACAAACTATAGAAAATACTAATTTTCAAGATCAACAGTTGGATGAAGAGACTATCAAGATTAATAAATTTATGAACTTTTTAAATCATTCACATATAAATCTTGACGAAGTAGTCGAAGCTATGCAAGATATAATTAATGTTTATGTGTTATGGAATCGATATAATGAACAAGCAATTAAAAAGGCACTACAATTTATGCTACTAAATAGATAAAAGCTAGTACTAGTATTAATTTAATAGACTTATAGTTAATCATAATATAATTTTAGTAGAATAGATAAGAATATAACTTGTTTTTAAGTATCCTCTGAAGTTTTTTTTTTTATGGTTTATGTTGATTAAGTATTGTAAATTAAAAAATATCCCAACTCGGTAATTAACCGTAAGTAGTAAAGTTTAAATTAAACTTTTATTACTATTGATATACTTTTTAAATTTGCACGTGACAGGATGCTGCCTGCACACAGCCTCATAGTAAAGAAATTTTTCAGACCACACACGTTCAAAACAAGCCAATTTTTCCTGTTTGGACCATTGTTGAATAAAGGAAGTTTAAACTAACACAGTGTTTATTTCTAATAGAAAATCACTTATATTCCCAAGAGGTAATTGAAAAATATATGAATAGACCAATCTCCATCTCTACTGGAAAACATAAATAAAACAATCAGTATAAATTTGGTCGATCATTCATTCAGTTGATCAATTTACTGACACCAGGCCATTTTTTAATATTTTTCCAGTCCAGACAGGTCAGTCAAAGTAACGACGTCACTTATAATTACATTAGATCATACTGTCGTTTAGTACAATTTTTTTAACGTATAATCCCAAATATCTAATTTATACATTAAGATCGTCATCATAGACCAAATATAGTCAATAGACCATCTAATCATTTAAGTACAAGTCATCTCAAATATATTCTCACGTTTCATATATAAATTTTTATTTATACGATTTTCCTTCCAGTATAAGTTTCATTCATTTGTTCCCATACCCATTAAAAAATTTATACTATATTATACTATATTATATTATATTATATTATATCCCATTTCTTTCATTCGTTAAATCTTACATTATATTAATCATATCTAATAATGACTTCAACTACAACTACCAATACAGATACAGATACAAAAATGGATACTGTTGATTCCAATGATTCATTTATATTATATCAAAAATCATATTTAGCATCCATTGAAAGAAATCAAATATCAGTATCAAGATTTATATTAATAGTATTATATGGTTTATATTACTTTTCATCTTCATGGTCACAATTTGCCAGTAAATTCTTAATCTTACAATATCCTATTGATAAGGCTGAAACTAATAATCAACCGCTGTATGATATTGGTTGGGATGATTGTTATTTTGTTATTCATGGCATTATATTATTAACATTTTTACGTTCTTCATTGATGTATTATGTATTTAGTCCTATTGCTTCTCGATATTGTAATATTCATTCAAGAAAAGCAAGAGTTAGATTTGCAGAACAAGGGTGGACTTTCACTTATGCAACTTTATCATGTTTTGTTGGAATGTATTTATTTAAGAAATCTCCATATTATTTCAATTTAGATTATGTCTTCTTAGAATGGCCTCATGATAAAATTCCTGGTGAACTTAAAGCATTTTATCTTATTTCAATTGCATTTTGGTTACAACAAATTTTTGTATTAAATATTGAACAAAAGAGAAAAGATTATTTACAAATGTTTAGTCATCATATTATTACTTGTTGTTTAACAATTGGATCTTATTATTATTATTTTACAAGAATTGGTCATATAATCTTAATGATTATGGATTCTGGTGATACATTCTTATCATCGGCTAAAATGTTAAAATATGCTGGATTTAGCAATGCTTGTGATGTAATGTTCCTTGTATTTTTAGTTAGTTGGGTAATATTAAGACATGGTGTTTATAATTATTTATTTTATCATACTTGGAATAATTCTTTTGCATTAATGACACCAAATTCAAAATGTGTTGAAGGTATAATACAAAAGAGATGTTGGACTGAAAATATTATAAGAATATTTTTAGGATTATTGGGAGGTTTACAAATAATTCTTTGTATTTGGATGTACTTTATTTGTAAAGTTGCTTATAAAGTTATTCGTGGATCACCAGCAGAAGATGTCAGAAGTGATGCTGATGATACCGATGTTGAACTTGAAGATGATGAACTTAATATCGATGATAGTGATCTTGAAATTGTTCAAGAATCAAAAGAAAAAGATAATGATAATATTGAATCTACAACATTAGTTGAAAAGGAATCATCTTCTGATGGAACTCTTGATGAGAACCATGAAAGTGATTAAGTCTTTAATTATACAAACAAAATGAAAGAAAAGAAAAGAATTATAAAAAAAATGAATGAAAAGAAGAGAAAAGAAAATGAAAAAAAAATCAACCAATACAACAACTTAAATGAACTATCGCTCAATAATAGTGAATTCACTTATAAAACTATATCCAATTCAATCACATAATTAAAAAAAAAGTATATTGCATATACATCTACCAATGGCATTATTACTCATTTTTTCACTGTACCATATAGAAGCTATTTAGCTATTTCGATTAATTTATACATCTATTTATCATGATTGTCATAGGTTGTTCGTTTGATTTATTTGTTATTTGCTACTAGATTAATTTATATAATTTAAATATTTCTAATTTAATACAATTATACATTAATTATACATTAATTATTCATTTAATTATTCATTTAATTTTCAATTACAATTTACAAATTGCAATCTTATCTTATTATAATTTCTTACGGTACACTACCACATATCCCTTATCCTTTGTTGTGTGACTGGAATTCTTATCCCTACATGGAATCATCCCACTGTCATTTATAAATTTTTTAGAGATCTAGTATTACGGTCCTGCATATGCATCTCTCTCTCTCTCTCTCTTTCTCTCTCTCTCTCTTTCTCTCTCTCTCTCTCTCTCTCTCTCTCTCTCTCTCTCTCTCTCTCTCTCTCTCTCTCTGTCTATTAATCACAGGACATTTAGTTCTCATTCATTCTCTCCTGCATCCATGCCCCAGTATGTACAGGCTCCATGTTTACCATTTTCAAATAAGACGCGCAACGAAAATAGTAAATGTTTAAAGTACAGGATGAGCAGTATCAATGAAACGAATTAGTACCAGAGGTTGCGAAACGAAATAGTAAACCAAACTGTTGTGGATAGTGATTAACGTAAAGGAAAACTGTATTGAAAGTTATAGGCAATTACTCATGAAATGAGTAGTAGTACTGAAATTACACAACCAATAACTTCATCATTAATGGGGAGTGTAGATGGAAGGAAAGTATCAAGTAGCATACAATCAGGTGGATCAAGAGAATCATCAATTACAGTGGCAGTTAGAGTACGACCATTTACTGCATTAGAAGAAACAAATTTAATTAAACAAGATGATGATCCAATATTCTTAGGAGATGGATCATTAAGTTCGAATTTCCCTGATACACCATCTAAAAAGTCAGTATTTTCACCAAGAGGTATAAGAAAGATTTTAGATGTAGCTGACGATAATATGTTAATATTTGATCCTCCCGATACAAATCCTTTAAATACAATGCAAAGAAATGCATTTCCAAATAATTTCCAAGGTTCAAGAATAAAAGAACATAGATTTGTATTTGATAAATTATTTGATGTTAATACATCTCAAAATGAAGTTTATCATCATACAACACGTCCATTACTTGATAGTATATTAGATGGATTTAATGCAACAGTATTTGCTTATGGAGCCACTGGATGTGGGAAAACTCATACAATTCTGGGAACTTTTCAAGATCCAGGAGTTATCTTCTTAACTATGAAAGAATTATATCAAAAAATTGAAAATCTTTCGGATACAAAAATTATTGATATAAGTTTATCATATCTTGAAATTTATAATGAAACTATTCGAGATTTATTAAATCCTGAAATTGATCATAAAAAATTAATTCTACGAGAAGATACAAATAGTAAAATTTCTGTATCAAATTTACTGACTCATAAACCTCAATCAGTTGAAGAAGTTATGGATTTAATTTTAACTGGAAATCAAAATAGAACAAGTTCACCAACTGAAGCAAATGCAACATCATCAAGATCTCATGCTGTACTTCAAATTAATGTAACTCAAAAGAGTAGAACTCCTGATTTAAGTGAAGCACATACTTTTGCAACTTTATCAATAATTGATTTAGCAGGAAGTGAAAGAGCTGCTGCTACAAAAAATAGAGGAATTAGATTAAGTGAAGGAGCAAATATTAATAAATCTTTATTGGCATTAGGAAATTGTATTAATGCATTATGTGATCCAAGACGAAGAAATCATGTACCTTATAGAGATTCTAAACTTACTCGATTATTAAAATTTTCTTTAGGTGGAAATTGTAAAACTGTTATGATAGTTTGTGTATCTCCACTGTCTCAACATTATGATGAAACTTTAAATACTTTGAAATATGCTAATAGAGCTAAAGAAATTAAAACTAAAATAGTAAGAAATTTACATAATTTAGATAGACATGTTGGATCTTATTTAAAAATGATTACTGAACAAAAGCAAGAAATTGAAGAATTAAGAGCAAGAGAAATTAAAATTGAAGAAAGTATAACTGCAAAACAAAAATTAATTAATGAAAAATGTTTCCACCTTATATTGGAAAATATTGAAAATATTAAAAGTTCAATTAATAAACAAGTTCAAGAACGATGGAAGAAATATTTCATACTTGCTAAAAGAAAATTACTTTTAACTCATAAGATTGAATTAGGAGTATTATTAGATGGTCTATTAGAACAAAATTCAGAGAATTTACCAACATCAATTTTCAATTTATGTGAACAAGTAATCATAAAAATTGATAGACAAATTCCCGAATTAGAACAACAATATTCTAAACCTAATGATATTGATTATATTCTAAATGATTCAAGTGAACAAATTATAAAACGATTGAAAGAAAATGAAGGATGGTCTGATTATCATACATTATTATTTCAGAAATTTTTAGATTCTTTGAAAGATTCATTTGATAGAGAAATATTATTTAATTCCTCGATTCTATATGATCATCTCATACATCTGCTCAACCATTATAATTTTATTGCTCGTGAATTATCCAACACGTTATCAGATAATCAAGAAAATCATCGAGATCGTGTAGTGAATAATGTATTAATTGCATTGGAAGATTTTGTAAATGGAGATTTTGATTCAGCTGTTGAAAAACATACCACTCAATTTATGCAACAAAAATTGAAAGATTCCGATTCAATTTCGATGGATACTTCATCAAATTCAATTTCTGATGATGGTCTAGTTCTTAATTCTAATACTACAATTGCTAGACCTAGAGATTCCAAAAGAGGACCTATATCACCTCTTAGAGGCTCACCTCCAAGAAGTTATAAAAGATCTATTTCTAAAAAGCCAATCACTCCAAAGTTTTCTCCTCTGCGATCAAAATTGAATAAAA
The DNA here is from genome assembly GCF_036850825.1 of Scheffersomyces amazonensis. NCBI lineage: Eukaryota > Fungi > Ascomycota > Pichiomycetes > Serinales > Debaryomycetaceae > Scheffersomyces > Scheffersomyces amazonensis. The sequence goes on along the minus strand of NW_027042741.1, from coordinate 1,197,507 downwards.
AGGTTAGGTGGGATATACCTAGAAATGATGATTCTATATTAGATGCCGATGCTAGTATGGATGATCATGCTAATACAACTTTGAAGAGTGAATTAGAAGATGATTCGCCAATAACCAATACTATCCTAGATAGTAGTCTATTAAATGATGATTTTGGATTAAAATTTGATGAAAGTGTGGATTCTCCTCCAATATCAAGTTCTAAATTATCTGCATTAACACCTGAACCCGTAAAGCATAGGAAACCAAGATCGGAAAATAATATATTTAATAATAGAAGACTATCAATCAATTTAAATGAAAGAGTGGGCTCAAATACAGCACCAATCACAATTGATAATAGTTCCAAAGTACCTTTACTTAATAAAAGTGCCAGTGTGAAATTAGCATCTAATACGGATATTAATCCAACATTTATACCCAGTGGTTTCTCAACGTCACCTAAAAGATTTGGATACGATATACTTACTGCACCAACAGAGATAATTAATAATTTCACTCTGATAGAAGCTTCAAATGGTCGAGATATAAGTAGTAGTGGTTCGGAAAAAGTTGATTAATTTAGCTTAGCTTACGGTTATATATAAAATTAGCTAGCTTAAATTATTTATTATAGATTAATATTAATGACTTACGAATTTTATTTAATATTTGAAATTGTAAATATATTTAACTTTTTTATAGTGACCTTTATAGACCTCTAAAATTGAACTAATTCACTTTCCTCTAGACTTACATACTTACCTATTAAAAATATATACCAACGGTAATTACCATCTTCCTTCACAACAGTCATTATGTCTACCACCTCTGTTATGTCTTCGACCTCCGTGATGTCCACCACGTCCATGATGTCCATTATGGTGATGATGTCCACCACCTCCATGATGTCCATTATGGTGATGATCGCCATGACTACCCTCGTAGTAACCTTGATAATAACCTTCATTTCCGTGATGATTTTGATGATTTTCAACAGCATGTTCAATTTTGTTAGCACCTAAGGCACCAGCAACAGCTCCAATGACTGTACCAATTTTAGAGTGATTTCCACCTAATTTATTTCCAGCATAGCCACCAAATGCACCTCCAGCGACGGTAGATAAAAGTCCTCTTTCTCCATCTTGACGTTGATCTTGACCTTGATTTTGGGAGTATTGTTGACCCTGGGAGTATTGTTGACCTTGGGAGTATTGTTGACCTTGACCTTGACTTTGGTTACCGTTATACTGCCCTTGTTGAGCAGAGTCGTAGAATTCTTTAGCAGACATAATCTAAATTGATTATTCAATTATTTAATTATTACTAATACTATGAAGTAATATGAATAAAAACAGAATTCTTTACATTTATACTTATACATATATTCACGTGTTTATATAACCCAATTAAACTCTAAGTTAACAATAAATGTTGAGCTCATAATCATATTTGGGTGGCCCCCTCATACGTCATTATACTTTTACATATTTCTTGAGAGTTCATTGACTATACAAATTGTCCAACTACATGACTACTCACTTACGAACTGTGACCAACCTTTAGTATTGATGATTAAGACATGGCGAAGCAAACTTTAAAATCACTTCATTGATTAAAAATGGTTGTGAATTCCTAATGAAAGAGGGGAATTTATTTTCGAGGATCGCCAAGAATAGCCGCTTTCATTAAGTGGCTTTGAGTTTTGTTCCCAAATTATGCAACCCCTTTTTTAATGCTAAAAAAATGTAATTCTCAATAATTTATCAATTATTATTCAACCTAATTAAAAGTCATCCTTTCTCTAATCAATTAGAAAGTAATCACAGTTATCACCATCTATAAAATCGTTCATTTCATCAAAGGAAATAAGAAAAATTTTAGATGTAGCTGACGATAATTTGTTACGATGCAAAGAAATGCATTTCCAAATAATTTCCAAGGCTCAAGAATAAAAGAACATAGATTTGTATTTGATAAATTATTTGATGTTCATATATCTCAAAATAATGTTTATCATCATACACATCCATTGCTTGATAGTATATTAGACGTGTTTAATGTGACGGTGTTTGCTTATGGAGCCACTGGATAACTTACAATTAGGAATTGATAGACAAATTCCTGAATTAGAACAACAATATTCTAAACATAATGATATTGATTCATTTATGCAACAAAAATTGAAATATTGAAAGAAGCCGATTCAACTTCTCATGATCGTGTAGTTCTTCTTAATTCTAATACTACAATTTCCAGGCCTAGAGATTCTTAGCGAAGACCTATATCACCTCTTACACGTTCACCTCCAAGAAGTTATAAAGGATCTATTTCTAAAGACCAAATGTTCGAAATTTTTCATCACTAAAGTTTAAAATTGAATAAAACGGTTAGGTGGGATATACCTAGAAATGATGATTCTGAAAGAGTGGGAAGAGTGGGGTCGAATTCAACACCTAATACAATTTATATTAGTATCAAAGTACCTTTACTTAATAAAAGTACTCTAATATGGATATTAATCCAACATTTATAACCAATGGTTATTCTCGCTTAAGAAATTTGCATACGAAATACTTACTGCACCAACATGATAATTAATAATTTCAACCTCATAGAAACTTCAAATGGTCGAGATATAAGTAGCAGTGGCTCAGAATACGTTGATTTAGCTTAGCTTACAGATATATAAAATAAGCTATTATAGATTAATATAATGACTTACGAATTTTATTTAATATTTGAAATTGTAGATATATTTAACTTTTTTATAGACACCTTTATAAAACTCTACAATTGACCTAATTCAGCTTCCTCTAGATTTACATACTTACCTATAGAACTTGGCAGCAATCACCATCTTCCTTCATCATGACGTCTACCTTCATGATGTTTATCGTGATGTCTACCATGATGACGTTCTTCACGGCCACCGTCGTAACCACCTTGATTTCCATAACCTTGATTATTGCCGTATCCACCTTGGTTTCCATAACCTTGATTATTACCGTATCCACCTTGATTGTAACCTTCGTTTCCGTAGTTTCCACCGTAATTGTTATTTCCATATTGCTGAGGTCTATTGTTATGATTTTCAACAGCATGTTCAATTTTGTTAGCACCTAAGGCACCAGCAACAGCTCCAATGACTGTACCAATTTTAGAGTGATTTCCACCTAATTTATTTCCAGCATAGCCACCAAATGCACCTCCAGCGACGGTAGATAAAAGTCCTCTTTCTCCATCTTGACGTTGATCTTGACCTTGATTTTGGGAGTATTGTTGACCCTGGGAGTATTGTTGACCCTGGGAGTATTGTTGACCTTGACCTTGACTTTGACCTTGGTCTTGGTTACCGTTATACTGGCCTTGTTGAGCAGAGTTGTAGAATTCGTTAGCAGACATGATTTAAATTGATTATTCAATTAATTAATTATTACTAATACTATGATAAAAAGTAATATGAATAAAAACAGAATTCTTTACATTTATATTTATACTTATATATAACGCAATTAATTGCTAAGCCAACAATAAACGTTGTGCTGATTTAGTTTAGTTTTGTGAATTGCCAAAATTCATAATCATATTTGGGGTGTGGCACACTCATACGTCATTGGTCAAAATGCTTTTACATATCCATGAGACTACATTGTCTACGCGTATGACTCAAGTACACGGCTAATTATTTACACAACTGTGACAAATTTATCGTATTGCTGATCAAGGACACGGCGAAGTAAAGTTCAGATCATCATTGACCAAAAAAAAGAGTTGTGAATTCCTACTAAAAGAGGCTTATTTCTTTTACGGGGATGCAAAAAATTGAAAATAACCGCTTTGTAATCGGGAAAGTTCGATGAATAAGGTGGCTTTGAATTTGTTCTATGCCCCTAATTAGGCAACCCCAGTTTTAATAGTAAAAGATCCATCTCTTAATACTTTATCAATTATTTACTCAATTCAATGGAAAGTAATCCTTTATCTAATCGATTCGCGGTTGAAAAGAGAACAAGTTTCAACTTCTATTTAAAAAGTTTAAAAAGGGGTAACAGAACCAGGTGAAACAACACCAAGAAAAATTTAGTTCCATTGTCAAAATAGGAAATTCGTGTAGCTCTGTCGAGAGGATCTATTTTTGAATATTAGCGCAATATTAGATATGTAATTTAATTTGTATTAATTTTTAATGCTATGACGAGTGACTTTTTGTCACTAAATATATAGTAACTAATATATACATTTTATATATTAAGATATGAATAAATTTTATGAACTCAGGAAATTAGATTACTTTTAATGTCTTCTATGATTTTCTTACCTTTTTAATTGTAGTTTCTATTCCCATTGATGCAAAAAAAAAAAAAAGTTTTATAAATAGCTAATTGAACAAAAGATATAAATGGAAGTGAATTAGTAATGAATTGAATGGATAATAACTGTACAACTGTCTTACTAAAGAAAAGATTACATAACTTTACAATCTTTATCTTGTGCTGCATTTGGTGTGTGATTTGGATTCTTACCAGTATTATTAAGAAGATTTCCGCTTGATTTCTTCTTTAATAATTTCTTTTGAATCTTATTTGCAGCATCTTTATCGGTAAGTCTTGCAATTGATTTTTCTTCCCCATTTTCAGCAGCCTTTTTATACCATAGTTGAGCTTCACTACTATTTTTAATACAACCAATACCTTTATCATAAAAATTAGCTAATGCAAATTGTGCCTTAGGTAAATTACATAATGCAGCACGCTTAGCCCATTCAAATGCTTCATTTTCATCTTTTAATAAATGTTCACTTCCAACAAGATACCATGCACACATTGCCAACATAGATTCTGGGTCACCGCCTAAAGCAGCTTGAGTATAATAATGAATTGATAAATTATTATCTTGATTAACAATTTCTCCATGTTCATAACATTGACCCAAAATAGCAGAGGCTTCAATATGTCCCAAAGCTGCGGCTTGAGAATATAATTCTAATGCATATTTCTTATCAGGAATAATAATATCTTGAAACCCATTAAAATAAATTTTACCTAATTCAAATGGTGCAGCAGCGGTTAATTCATTGGCAACATTTGAGGCTCGTTCTAACCATTTAATACCCATCTTTTTAGTACCGGTATCTTGAGGAACACCCATTCTACCATAAAATGAATAAATTCCTAATTTATACATAGCAGCTGGATGGTTTTTAGACGCAGCCATTTTAAGATAATCTATAGCCTTTCTAGCATCTCTACCAGTTCCTAAACCTTCTTCATAACAATATGAAGTTCTATAAGCACTCTCAATATGTCCATGTTTGGCAGCAGATTGAAATAAAACAAATGCTTCTCTATTTTCAATTCTACCTAATGCACCTGAACTATAGGCATCTGCTAAAAGATATTGAGCTTCAACATAACCTTTATCAGATAATTTTTTTAAATAAAAAACAGCTTCCTTTAATAAAGATCCCTTTAATTTCTTTTCATCAATTTTTCTATGATCTGATAAGTCAATATTATTATTCGTATCAATAGAATTAGCAGATCTTGATTTCTTATGCGATTTTGGTAATGCTAACAATGATCCAGATTTATCTTTTCCTTTAGGAGAATTATCAGAAGAATATGAGGGATCATTCAATGATGGACTATTGGAAGTATCGCTATTACTACCAGTAACATTGGAATTATTGGAGCTTAATTGCTCTGAATCCAATAATAAAGCAGTTTGAAGCATATATTGAGCATATTGAAATAACACTGTTGGATCATTTGATTTTTTAGCATTTTTTCTATATAATTCAATAGTTTTAATTCTTGGTAATAAATGAGTTGAATTTGAACCTAAATATTGTTGGATTATATTTTGACTAAAATCAACCATACTTGCATTATCATTTTTATCATAAAAGAATGATGAACTTGAAGAAATTGATCTAACATGACTATATTTAGATGGGGGAAGAACTAAATTGTTTTCTGATTTTGAATATGGATAACTCTGATCAATATTTGGAACACTACCATGACTTAAATTAAAATTTGTTACTGATGATGTAGCAGAAAGTGGATTTGATGGTGGAGAAGTGATTGGAGCACTTTCCTTAGCTGATGCAAAAACAGGTGGAGGAGTTTGGGCTTCATACACTGGATATGGTGGTTGACCAGTAGAAGTTAAAGTAGGAGACTTTAAGATAGATAAACTATTTAAAGGAGGAGCTTGAAGTATGAAATTTTGATTACCATGATTTGACTGTTGATTATGAGGAGGAGTTTGATGACTATATTGATGCTGTTGATGTTGAAGTTGAACTTGATGTTGAATTTGATTTTGATTTTGATGTTGTGCGTTATTAAGTGGAGAATTTTGTTGACTTCCGATTGGGGTATGATAAATGGTTGATGCAGAATCAGGAGCAGGAGCACGAGCTTTACTTAAAGAAGCTGAAGATTCATTACCTTTAACTAAGGAAGGATTTGAACCTGTTACACCAGGTAAAGTAGTAGATGAGTTACTACTATTATATTCATTATCATTTATTGGATAGGGCGCCGTATTTGGGGATACAACTCTCTGACGATAAGGATGATTAGTTGAAGACATATTTTTAATAAAATTAATAAATTAATAATCTAATAATATTCTAATCTAATAATGATAAAGTTATGATTTTGGATATATTTTGAAGTTTGGTGAAGTGTAGTATGCTAAAGATTTGTTGAACGCTATTTTTGGTTGGGGCCCTTAATTAACAAAAATTTAAGGTACAGACAAGACAGCAACTATGAGTATAACGAATGAAAATTATGTATATGTATATGATATTTTCTAGTGATATACAGATCAACAAATGATGTTGTTAAGTATCCAATAATTCAGGAACTTATAGCAGGTAAATAAATAACCTGTTTAATGGGATTCGGCACTATAAGCAGTATAAATTCATCCACAGGTGAACGCTAAAAAAATTAGGTAAAAATTTGAGGGTCGTGTCTCAGATTTTGCCGGTGGAGGAGGAGGGTACCTTGCAAAAGTTATCACTATAAATAAATAAACTAAACTATTGGTAATTATAAATAGTGTGTTTATTAGAGAGAATGAATTGTTCGTAGATAGAATGTTATGGTATGTTTAGTAGAATTAAGCGATACTAGAGTGGGGCTATTATAAACTGTTTATTTAAAAGTTAGTTCAATTTTGTTAGAATGAAATGTAGAATATATTTACTGTTTGTTAGTAGTAGAAAATTAAAAAAAAAAGGTAATTCTTGGTATTACTTAGTACTTTGCAGTTGTTCTATCATCCAAATGTAGATGGTAATTGTTATAATCTGTTTGTTTACTCATCTTGAAATTTATGGAGGACAAATTTCAAATTTGCAAAACGCGCTACGGGTATTGTAGGCAACGAGGTACAGATATCTGTTCGTGTAATTGGATAACTATGTGCAAAGGAACAATGAGTTTGTCAGGCTACATAGAGTTCTATTGCATAGTTCTATTTATATAGTTAACCTTTTACATAGTTAACCTTTACATAGTATGCTTTTATCTTGTTTATGTTGACTCCTTCTACATTCTCTATTGTGTATATTTCTATATTGAGCTAACGACAAGCTGCATCTTGACATATTATGTAACCAAGTGCTGACTCGTTCAAGTCCATGTGTGTAGATGTAGTACTGTTCACACGTCGTACCCTTAAATTAAACGCCTTCAATCATTAAGCCTAGTACGTCATCAATTAGGCTAATCTTGATCCGATCTATTTTTAGTATCTGTCTGCATTAAATTTTGCGACAGATTTATAATAGCTTATTTTTGAACTTTAACTAAATAATAGGTCCGGTGGGCTAACTCTCCTCGTAACGATCGGTTATCTTTTTTTAGTATTTATGATATTATGTAAACTATGTTTTCGTTTTATAGTGTGCATTGACGTTATTGATAAATAAAGAATATCCCAGAGTAATAAATAAAATAGCCCTATATATAAAATTAGAATACATGATAGGCTCATATATAGACATACAATAACCAAACACTTATATGACAAATACAATAAAAAAATTAAAATAATTCATAAATCTTGATAACATTCAACCTCTTCTAGCAAGGCTGAAATATGCAGCTAAGAATGCAGCGATAACAACTCCTACAATGGTAATACCAAAATTGCTTTGTACACCATTAGCAACTGCTCCATTACCAAATCCTGTTGCATCATTTACATATTTATTTTTATGTTCTTCCACTAATAATAATCTGGCCCTATCTTCAGGATCCATTTGATCAATACTTTCTTGAATATTAATTGGCTTTTCATCTTCTTGTATTACAGTTTTAGATGCATTTGAACCATTGACAATTAAAAGCTGATCTTCTTCTTGTTGTTTCTTTAAATAAGCTCTGTTGACTTCTACTAAATCTGGGAATTGTTTCATGAATCTTTGATTTTCTAATACATTCCATTTTCTACTGTCTCTAGCTAATTTCTTTTTTACATTTTCACTAGTAGTTATAGATCCAGTGGTCGCTTCATCACCAGTCATAAAACTTAATAATCCAGTTAAAATAGTAGCGACACTCCATGCTGGATTCCAAGTATCAGGATGATAATCACTCATAGAAAGACATAACCTCGTATTACATGCAAATCTCCCATTAGGAGTAATAATTGAAATTGAAGGCGGTTTGAAAGGGTATTCGGTTGGAAATCTTAACATTCCATGATATTGACCATTTTCAAATGGTGTATTAGGTGGACCCGTTATAATATAATGCCATTCTAATATATTTTCATCATTTGGTTTAGCGGTGATATATGGTGGTGGCGTTGCTTGTATAGATTTATATTCTTTTGACAATCTCTTTTGTGATTGTCTAGATGCCATGATGATACTGTTGTTATGTAGTATGTGTAACGATGTATTATTGAATTTTACTTGATGTTGTCAAGATAACAAAATTGGTAGTTTATTAAGGCCAGATATTCTGGTTCGGATATAGGAGTTATGGGAAAACAAATAAAAACAAACGAATCGGAATGACAAGACAGTAATCGGTTCGGCGGGTTATGTTATCCTCCGTGAACTATCGATAAGTATATATCTCAATCAAAAAAAACTATACAGACTGTATTTAGCTTTGCTTGTATAATGTCTATCATAACCTAGTAAGTTTCGTCTGAATTTTCTCTCCCCCTTTGTTCTACTTAATCAGTGCGATAGAGAAAAGAACAAAAAAGAAACTTCCTTATTGTTTTGGGACATAGTACACTACTCTCTTGTGACCAAATTAGGAAATATGTCATAGTGGGGAGTTGCATACTTTGCAACCATCATAGGAATTAAACTTATAGTGTCTAAGTAATCACAATGGGAATTCATTACTTTACAAGCATAAATAAATAAATAAATAATCTACTCTACTTAAAAATAAATAATTAATTAATTAATTATTGAATTAAAGCTTCTGACCAACAGCCATGACAATACTAACCTGTACCAAATAAAGATCTTCTTCGAATTGATTCTTCTTGGATGGCAACTCGCCATTATGAAATTTATCAATCATATCTTGAGTACAATGATTATCAATGAAATGACCTTGTTGCCAAATATCACACTTATATTCACGAGCAGCAGATACATTCTCGAGATGACAATAATCATGCAATGTTTCATTCAAAGCTGGCAATCTTAATCCCCCCATATGACTGACAGCATCATTATTGAGTTTCGGTTTGGTTCCATTTAATCCAAATTCCGCGTCCTCATTATAAAAATCAATAATTAAAATCCACCCACCGGGGGCCAAAAATTCAGTCAATTTTTTAGTAACTTTCTGATAATTATCGATATGATGATAAGATATAGTACAAATTATACAATCAAACTTATTCCCAAATTGAGTTTGTAATTCATCTTCGAATTTACTATCAAGAACATCATAAACATATGAGTTGGCTGAAATGTTAGCAGGAATACTTTTCCCCTTTAGTTTCTCATCAAATTTAGCCAAAAATGCTTGATTGATATCCATCCCTACGACTTCTGTTTTAACACTAGCGTCATCGCTGACAAGATAAGGAATTAATTTCGAAGTAACTAAACCAGTACCACATGCGAAATCTAATAATTTCATACCTGGTTTAAACAAAGAGTGAGGAAATTTTGTTGTAAAAGAGGCAGTATCAGGTAAAGAATTGTCTGGTCCACATAAATTTGCAGGATCTAGATTTCCTAATACAGTGTTGGATTCCTCCGAAGATTTCCTAGGTTGGTGAGGATTAAATTCAAGCAATGTCTTAGCGAATAAAGACGATAATACAATAGTTGCTTCTTGAGCATCGTATCGCAATGCAAACTCGGCATTGAATCTTGCAAGATTAGCAGCCACTGAAGCTTGGTGACTAGTATCTGGTGCCATTGAGGTCTGTGTCAGGGTAATAATTACTGTTGAGCCTTGTTTAATTTGAAGAAAAGAGAGGACAATATTTATTGGTGCGGAAATTTGATACTCCACATTTGGAGAAAAAGCCCAGTGGCGGAACTTACTATTTTTGGTCCGCTGAAAATGCTCCTATTGACCACCACAAAACATGGAAATAGTCAAGAGGAGTGAAAATATTGACTGAAAATAAAAACTTTCTCCGGTGTCGGTTTAAAAGCTGTCATTAGACAATGCAAACTTTATGTATACTCCGACAATATACAATGGTCTTTATACCCGATAAGGATACTGTAAATCGTAATTGATACCTTTAATAACTATCTTCAAAATGATATTTTTGAGGCATGCCTTAATAATATCGTATATGTTCCTTGATACGGTATATGGTTTTCTTGTACTAATTAAGTAATCGGAATCTTTGAATTTTCTCCCACTGCGAAGTTACACTTATTACGGAGCCATTAGTGCAGCAAAAATATATGCACAGATAAGAACATGCATACCTATCTTTTGTTTCCATTTTTATGGCGGGCTTTATGTTAGTTGATTTTCTGACTACGGTATATTCTTCCAGTGTCGGACGTTTAAAGGCACCAATGATAGATTAAATTAAGTAGTAGTTGTATTATTTCAGATTGTTTCCGTAAACAGACGTTAATTCCTCACGATTGCGCTCTAATTATGGCGAGGAATTATAATATTTTTGACATGTTCATGGATAATAACAAGATAGATAACAATACTGCGTCTGAGGGACCAAATGTCCCAAAACGGGCGCACTGCATCCGTATTTAGATAAAAAATGCAGCAATTAGCAGCAACTAACAAGTATTATAAATAGGATGATATTTACCTATTGTAAAGCATTATAGTTAATTATATAGAACTTTATTTACTATCCCAATCAAATCAATAATTAATAGACTCTCAAAATGGCTACTGTTAAATTGCTCGATAGCATTCATAACGATAACTTATTAGCTAAGTTACCAGAAACAATTTATGAATCTCAATTGTCATCGCTTTATACTTCAATTCTTTCTAAGACTAAACTTGATACAACAGATGCTGTAGAATTTGATCCTATTAAACATTTAACTTATTATGCTGAACCAGAAACTCAAGCTGCTTATAATGCTACTAAGACCATTTCAATGGAAGAATTAGGTTTAAGTCACCCAGATCAAATTTCAGAAACTGGTGTTAGTGATCCATTCCCTCTTTTCACTGATGAAGCCATTGAAATTATGAGACAAGAAATTTTAACTAAAGAAACATTTATGAAGTATGCTAGATATGCTTATAATTCTACTAGTGGTATGGATTGTGTAATTAGAGGTTATGTTAAAAATGATGATGTAATTTCTACTCCATTTATTTATAAGGCTTGGACTCATCCAAAGACTCAAGATTTAATTAATAAAAAAGCTGGGGTTGAATTAGAAGTTATTATGGATTATGAAATTGCTCATGTCAATGTATCTATGAAAGATGAAAAGATGGTTGAAAAGGAATTAGCTTTAATTACTGATGATGGTAAAACCACTGTTAATTCTCAAGATATGCCTGCAGTTGTTGGCTGGCATCGTGATTCCTATCCATTTGTATGTGTCTTAATGTTATCAGATACTACAAAAATGATAGGAGGAGAAACAGGATTGAAAATGGGTAATGGGAATTTTGCAGTTGTTCCTGGACCAAAGAAAGGTTATGCAGCTATTCTTCAAGGTAGAATGATTGAACATATTGCTAAATCACCTGTTGGAGCTACTGAAAGAATTACTATGGTAACATCATATCGTGCTAAAGATCCAATTAAGAAAGATTGTTCTGTATTATCTACAGTTAAACCTGAATTAAATTTTGGATCAAGATTTCATGATTTTTATAGTCAATGGATTGATTATAGAGTCAAGCTTTTAAAGGAGAAATTAGATATTTTAAATAAAGAATGTCGTGATAAAGATGGTAAATTTCAAAAGGATTATGCTATGGATACTCTTAAGGAGATTGAAGCTTATTTATCAAAGACTTACAAAGAAATGGAAGTTAGTCCTGAAGAATGGGCCAAAGCTCTTAAGAGACATCAACGTTATCAATCTTTCCAATAGATAGGCAGGACCTATTAATAATTATTATCTCTATTTATGTGAATTACATAGGATTTAAATTTGAGTTTAAAGAATGCTAAGATTAATATTAATATAATATATAATATATAAAAATTAGTTAAATTAAGATGATATTCAATAATAACTATAAACAATTTAAATAAAAGTAGTAATAATATATAAAAAGACGAAGTCAAATTTATAAGTTGTAATATGCGTATGATTATATATGTATAGGAGTGAATAAATTGTAATTAAAGGTGACGATAAATAAAACTCCGTTTAATATATGAATTATAATTGTAGTTTTAATTGTAACTGTAATTTTAATTGTAATTGTAATTGTAAATGTAAATGAAATTGTAATTGTAAATGTAAATGAAATTGTAATTGTAACTGTAATATTAATGAAAGTGAAATAATTTTATAAAAGGAATTGAATAATGAGAACATAGTTCTGCTTTGTCGAAATGTTAGTTAGTTAAAAAAGAATACTGATTTGCTTTGCTTTTTTTTTATGGTAAAGGTTAGAGCTATTGTACAACTATGCAATGAGATGAATAAATGGATATTTACTATTGGCAACATAATTTTGCCCAAAATCCTTTCTTTTCTTCATATCCATTCAATCTATGCTGTTCATATGGATCTTGAATTGGCGAGTGTTCATAATTACCATTATGAGGTTGATTCTTAATTGCTTGATTAGAATTAAGTAAATCAGGATCATTGGCATTATAACCATTGCCTAATCCACCAACACCAGTTTGAGATTCTTGTTTAATTGGTGGTAATGGTCTATTAACCAAATGTTGTAATTTTTGTTGATGTAATTGAGCAGCAGATAATTGCTGTTGACCTTGTAATGGTTGTTGACCATTTTGCAATTGTTGTTGTTGTAATTGTTGTTGTTGAGCTTGAGCTTGAGCTTGTTGTTGAGTTTGATGTTGTCTTGATCTGCGTTGATCTCTATGCCTTCTTTCTCTTTCATTTGGAGGATTTGGATGACCATAACCATGTAAATTTGGTTTTTTATTAATTGAAGCATCCCAACCTTTACCACCATTAAGATGCATCCAATCATAATCATCATCACATTGTTGACCTAAATCGTCTAATACAGATACTAATAATAAACGATATTCTTCATAAGCAGGTTCAGCATCAAATGGTAAACTTCTAACTGAATCTAAATATTCGGCAAATTGTCTTGGTAATCCATCACATAATGCAACAGCAGGAGTTGTTCTCTTTTTATCACCAATTTTTTCATATTTTTGTTTATTAGTTGGAGCTTTTAATCCTTGCCAAGGTAATTGACCTCTTAAGAAATAAAAGAATACATGACCTAAAGCTTCTAAATCATCTCTTCTCAGTTGTTCTCTACCTAAATGAGTATTAATAGACATATAACGAGCAGTACCACTTAATGATTTTTTTTCACGATAAGGAATATGTTGTTTAGTTCTTGGATCTCTATATTGTTTAGCCATACCAAAATCAATTAAATGAACATGATTTTCATCAGGTAAACCTTGTCTTCCAATTAAGAAATTATCAGGTTTAATATCTCTATAGATTAAATCATGACGATGAACATCTTCAACAAGAGTTAACATTTGAATAGCAATTTGAACGACAGTTTTAACTGAAAATCTACGACCACACCAATCAAATAAATCTTCTAATGAAGGACCTAATAAATCAATGACTAAAATATTATGTAAACCTTCTTGACCAAAATAATAAGCATTTGGTATACCTTCACAACCTTGTAAATGTTTATAAGTTCTATATTCATCTCTTAATTGTGGGGCTTCTGTTTTTCTTGGTTCAAATTTAATGGCAACTGGAACTCCATTTATAATATTAGTACCTTCAAAGATTACACCAAATGATCCTTCACCTATCTTTTTACCAATTTTATAATGTAAACCAACAACAGAATTATTATTATTATTTGAATTAGAATTATTATTATTAGAAACTGAAGAATTATTTCCTGCAAGGGCACTATTACTATTGGATGAAACAATATTATTATTTGAAATACCAGGTTGATGAGAGGCAACTGCTGCTGCCAAGGCGGCAGGGTTTGAAGCTATTTGAGCTCTACTCATAATGACAATTAGCGAGGATAAATCACAGGATGATTCTGTTTACAAATTGTGAAATGGAAGTAGAAAACAAAACAAACAATATTCAGACTTAACTTAATTTGATTTGACTTAATTTGACTTGTTAAGTATTATCAGATATCGTCTACTATTGATCTTTATCACTGTTTGTAATTATGATTTATCAGCAAATGTGAACAGTAATGTTAAACAAGGGCTAATTGAGATATATATGAGTTTTGATTCTGTCACACAATTAAATGAGACAATTACTATACGATTTACCTGTTCAATCTTGTTAATATATTATTATTGGACTTTTAATGATATGTCCATGAAAATCAATGCTTGTCTCAGACGAGCAAACAAATGCGATCGGGTGTACAGGGGATACGAAAACTAGTTCGCCTTGAAGTTGAAAAGTTTTTGATAGTGAGTGAGGAATGGACGACGTATAAATATTAAGTAAATACGTCTGATACAGGATATACTGTTATCTGATCAGACTATTCCCTGTGCGATGATATTAGGATATGGAAAAGTTATGGATAAGTGAAATGTTGAGCTTAATGAACAAATAGCCTCAAAAGTTCGATTGGAGACATGGACTTATAAGAGGACGACATTTTCTGCATTTTCTACTTTCTTTCTTTTTTTTTTTTTGTTTTCTCACTCACTTATTCTTTCTCTTTACTCTATCAGCGGTAGCATGTCGTCGACTGAAAATTTCTTTTTTGTTTTTCATTCGTTTAATTTGCTGTTTTAGGTTAACTGAAACTCTGTATTGCGGCACCGATGTCTTTCTCTCTCTCACTGTTTCTTTTCGCCCTCTATGTATGGCTTTTTTTAAGGTTTTAGCGGGGGTACTACCTATTATATCTAGTTGCTAATTTGAATTTGAATTTTAACAAATTGTTCTTTTTTATTAAGAAATTGCTTATATAAGAAGAGAATAGGGTTGACCGAAGAGTTTTCTTTTTTCATTCATTTCATCTAACTGAAACGATATGGTTTGTTACTTGTATTATGTTATGAACGAATGTTTTGTCCTATTCCCGTGGAAGAAGTAATGATAAAGTTATTAGTGTCCTTCTCTAAAACTTTTGTGTCAAGTTTAGTGTAACATCTCGTACGAGACACCCCCTCAAGTTTGAGACTTAAATGCTTATATTCTTTATATTGTCCTTCGCGTTTGATATATCTTTGTGATTAGTGTCTCATCGACAACTGAACAATGTCAATTTTTGGCACAAAATGTCCATAATTTTTAAATCAATCTCTTTTATTTTGCAGACACAGACTGCGAATACATAATTTTTAATACTCATTTACTCATACATAGAATATATATTATTGGACTGTTTAAATCTAATTCAATGATAAACCTAAGGCTTCTCTTTGAGATTTAGATTCTGGGTCGAAATATGGAATTTCAGCTAATGATGTAACTCTAGTACCATGTCTAGCTTCATTACCTTCATGATCCCAAACTGCAAAATGTTGAGAAATTCTGTTATCCCATAAAGCAGAAGTACCTAAACCTGGCTTGGATGGAGTCCAATTGAATCTAACTTGAATATCCAAGTTCTTTTCGTAGACAGAGTATAAGTATTCTAAAATAACTTTGGATTCTTCTGGTTCTAAACCAACAATTCTAACAGTCATTGATCTGTTAACATATAACGATTTCCAACCAGTAGCTGGATGCGTTCTGACCAAGGCATGTTCTCTTTCAACATATTTTGGTCCCTTTAACGGGTTTTCACGATCAATATATTGATGAGCACTTCTATAAATAGCAGTCTTTCCATCTAAAAACTTTTGTAAAGCTGGAGATAATTTATCGTAAGCAGCATAACCAGATGCCCAAACAGTATCACCACCAACTTTTGGAATAGCATCATTATGTAAATGAGTAATACCAGCTGGTTGATGTTCGTGAACTAAATCGGTGTGCCATTGTGAATTACCACCGATTGCTTTCTTAAATGTTAAACCTAAACCATATTTTTCACGGAAGTAATCTTGCCAGATAACTGAAATACCATCTAACTGATGATTAATTCTTGGAACTTGAGGATGAACTTCAACTTGACCCCAATAATGTCCCAATTCTAATTGCTTTTGAGGACTCAAATCTTGATCCTTGAAAAAGACGACAACTCTTTCAGCAATTAAAAGAGCTAATTCATCCTTTTGTTTGTCATTTAAATCAGCCAATTGTAAACCTACAATTTCAGTACCAATATGTTTAGTTAAATTCCTAACTTCTTTAGCAGCACCAAATAAAGCCTTCTTTTCTGGATCAGCATTCTTTCCTCTTTCAATGAATGGATAATCTTCATTTCTAATGGCGTAAGCTTCATCAACAAATTTTGGAATTTTATCATTTTCAGGAACATATGGATAACCATTGCTAATATCAACCCCATGTCTAGCATATCTGGCCTTGGTTGATTCTGGTAAACCTTCGATCCAAGAACCTTCATAACCGACTTTGACATCACCTTTGAAAGAGGAGTGTCCAATTGGCTTTAAAGAAGCCAACTTTTTAACAGTAGCTTCTAAATCATCTTTTGATTCAGTGGCTGGTGTAGCAGTAGGAGCCATTGCGTATTAATATATTAGTGTTTAGTTTTACAAAAGTATTCACTACAAAAGAAAGCAATAATAAATTCGTTACTAACAAAGAAAGGGACTAAAAGACTATTTATAATTTGAAAAATCGTATGAGTCGGACACAATCGGCCTGATAAAGATACAGTTATCAGGATTTTGCTTATTAATTCAAATAATATAATATATAATATAAAATACAATACAATACTGTATAAATCTTTACAAGTTAAGAATGTGGAGAGCCACAATAAATTCCGAAATCAATTGATCTGATTATAAAATGTTCCGGACCGGAATAGCGGGCTAGAAATAAAGATTGCAATTAAATTATGCACATGTCTGGACATTTCCTGTACATATAAACCCAAACTCACACTTCTGAGTGATTTAGTTATGATAATTATACATACTTTACTTGTGTGGCTTCAGTTCTTATAGAATATACTGAGACAAATTGACGTTATCGCAGTTTGCGCTTGTCTTATTTTGAATATACAGGATACAGAGATAAAGGGGCGGGGAGAACAATAAAGCGCTGCATATACAAAATGGGTGCGAACTTAAAGCAATTTATTAATTTCACTTACATACTTTTAATACAACCATAACTAGTTTAAGAATTTATCTAATTCAATGACAAGCCTAAGGCTTCTCTTTGAGATTTAGATTCTGGGTCAAAGTATGGAATTTCAGCTAATGATGTAACTCTAGTACCATGTCTTGGTTCTAAACCTTCATGATCCCAAACAGCATTATGTTGAGAAACTCTGTTATCCCATAAAGCAGAAGTACCTAAACCTGACTTGGTTGGAGCCCAATTGAATCTGACTTGAATATCTAAATTCTTTTCAAAAATGGAAAGTAAGTATTCTAAAATTACCTTAGATTCATCTGGTTCCAAGCCTACAATTCTAACAGTCATTGATCTGTTAACGAATAAAGATTTCCAACCAGTAGCTGGATGGGTTCTAATAATTGGATGCTCTCTTTCAATGTACTTTGGTCCCTTTAATGGATTTTCTCTGTCAATATAAAGGTGAGCACTTCTATAGATAGCAGTCTTTCCATCTAAGAATTTTTGAAAAGCTGGAGATAATTTATCGTAAGCAGCATAACCAGATGCCCAAAGAGTATCACCACCGACAGAAGGAATCGTATCATTATGTAAATGAGTAATACCAGCTGGTTGCTTTTCATGAACCAAATCAGTGTGCCATTGCGAGTTACCAATTCTAGAATTCTTAAATGATAATGGTAAACCATTGTTTCTGTTATAATCAGACCAGATAACTGAAATACCATCAACTAATCTTGGAGCTTGAGCATGGACTTCAACTTGACCCCAATAGTGACCTAATTCTAATTGCTTTTGAGGACTCAAATCTTGATCTCTAAAGAATACGACAACTCTTTCAGCAATCAAAAGAGCTAATTCATCCTTTTGTTGATCAGTCAACTCTGATAATTGTAAACCAACAATCTCAGTACCAATGTGCTTAGTTAAATTGATGACCTCTTTAGCAGCTCCAAATAAAGCTTTCTTTTCTGGATCAGCGTTTTTGGCTCTTTCGATATATGGATATTCTTCTTCTCTAATTTGGAAAGCTTCATCTACAAACTTTGGAATCTTTTCAAAAGGTGGTTTAACGGGATAACCTTGAGATAAATCAACATTATGTCTAATGAATCTGTTACGAGCAGGTTCTGGCAATTGATCCAAGGCATTAATTCCATCACCTTTGATATGCTTTTCGGAATAATTACCTCTGCTAATTGGTTTTAATTCTGCCAATTTCTTGACAACTTCTTCAACATCACGTTGGTTTGATGCAACTGCAACTGCTGGAGCCATTATAAATAAATTTTATATATGATAGATATTCAAATTGAATTTCTGGTATAAGATAATAAACAACTATTGAATTTGCATTCCATACCTTTCAAGTTCTTATATTTGCTTTTAAATATTTCGATTACTAATTGATCCCAACAATCCCCATTCATTCCATCCATCCATTTTAGGAAAAAGGTGTGGCTGCAATTTTCACCCGCATTATCTTAGCTCCTTTATTTCGCTTTTGTTACACTGTGGGCATGTGTGCACTCCCTTGCCAATTATAGTTATCTAGGTAAAGTGTATTCGACTGGACTGTTCTTGGAGTCCACCACACCTATCGAATATTGAATAGGCTGTTAATGATGCAAATTTGGTTAAAAATGTTTCCGCTTTTGTTTTCAATTTAATAAAATAAATATATTAACATACCGCATTAATTATATACAACAGTAATTATGGTCTCATTAAAGTAAATTATAAATATAAAAACATCACATATATATCATCATAAAAAGCATAAATAAAATTGCTTACTATTGGCTCAATTATTAACGATGTTGATAAGTAAATTTAGGATTTGTTTGAATTAATTCAGCCACCTTTTCTTCCATATAAGCAGTTACCCTTTGATATGAGGGATCATTACGAATCATTTGAGACCAAGCTGCCAAGTGTGGAAATAACTTGGTCATATCTCTCTTCTCACGTGTAATTTCTCTAACTCCTTCAAGATTATCGAATATATTTTCGTAAATAGGGAAACTTAAAATGATATCTGCCCCAGTCAAATGATCGCTTACAAAGTAACCAGTACCTACCTTCTCCAACTCTTTCTCAAGATAGCTTATGAATAATCTAAATTCATGAATATAGTAACCATTATTTAGACCCTTAGATATCACTTTGGTGACATTTTTGAGGCCAAATGGTGCAACCTCTTTAGCAACCGAATTTATAAGTAATGTGAGCCAAAGATTTTGTAACGAACCTTCTGCAAAATGTAAATAGTAATCGACTCTTAATTGATCTCTTGGATCTGTGGGAGTAAACTTTTTCTTGATATCATAATTACGTAAAAGAAATTGCATTATAAATCCAGTTTCTGCTAATTTCATTGGTTCACTACCATCAGCAAAGAAAACATCTAATATTGGTGATTTTCCGGTAGGGTGAGCATTAAATAATTCTTTAGGACCTCTCCAAGTTTCTGGATGCCTTAGATATATCTTCACTTCATAATCTAGTTCAAGTAGATCGAGTAACCATAAAACCCGATGAGATCTGGATTCATCAAGCCAATGTAAGATAAATTTGTCTTCCATTAATGCTTGAGCTGGTGCCATTTGGTTGGATAATTCTTGAACTATATGCAATTGAACGTTTGTGTAGGTGGTTTTGAGATAGGTTCTGAGATAAACAATAAGGCTTTGTCTTTGTCTTAAGCTAGGATCTCCCTCTCCTTATATATCTATCATTGGCTGTGCAAAAGTAATATGACTTGCCTCGCTAAAGCTAAATTGAAGCAAAAATTTCCTATTTAGGAAATAACGTTGCGGAAGAGCTATAGATTATTTTGATGAAGAAAATGGCTTAATTGGGAAATATACCTACATATGGTTTTCACAGACTATCTAATTAGGATATATAAAATAATAGTTACCTTCTATCTAATAATTAGATATTAAAATATCTTTAAAATCAAAGTTTTGCAGACTGATCAAGTGATTCAATAACCTCGTTTGCTTTAAGAAGCTTTGGCTCCTTAGTAATTTCTTGAGTCCATTTATGTAAGTGAGGGAATAACTCAGCAATTGGTTTCTGGAAGATTTTATCAGATCTTTGTGCATCTGCAAATAAATTAGAATAAATAGGAAATATTAAGATAATATCTGCTTCAGACAATTTATCACCGACAAAGTATTTGCGACCTAATTCATGTTGTTGTTTTATCTTACTTTCTAAAAAGTTCAAGTTTTCACTAAGTTGAGGTTCATAAAATCCTTTGTTAATAGAGCCTGTAATAGCACCAGCCAAAAATTGTAATCCCCATGGTGCTTTACCTTTAGCCACATTATTAACAAGGATCGCAACTAATCCTGATTGTAAACTTGCTTCAGTAAAATGTAAGATAAATTCAATTTCCTCTTTATCATCAGCGTTCTCAACAGCAAACTTCTTTTTGTAATCGAAATTCTCCACTAAATATTGGATTATATGACCACTTTCAACAATAAGTTTACTTTTACCATCATTAATTACTTCTAAAACAGGAGATCTACCTAATGGATGTAAAGCACGTAATTCTGGTGGTGACCTATATGCTTTAGTACGATGGTAAATTTTTAATTCGTATGGCAATTCCAATTCTTCTAATAACCAAACGATTCTGTGAGCTCTTGATTGGGTCAACCTAAAATTAAATTGTTAGTTTATGTAATCTCTATGAGAGTGCGAGGGTAATTAAGCCACTTACCAATGTAAAATTATTTTTGGTGGTTGAGACATGTTTACTTTTAAATATATATCCAATACTTAATATGTGAAATTAAGTTATAATATTGATTTTCTAGAATGTAGCAATTTATTTATATTATCTGATAATTGCGGTCCCTTTGTGCATACTTCCATATAAATTCTTAAGATGTCGGAGTTAACGAAGAAAGTCATTTCTCCGATTATTGGAGATAGTCTCAGTTAAGTAAATAAATCGGTGATTCAACATGGATAGCACACCTCCACTCTTCTTCAAAAAATAATGTAATTACGAGCACTTACGCTTACCTAATCAAAGTATCATTGTAATCTGAATTCCATTATAGGCAAAGTTAACTCGTGCACTCGCGCACATGATCTCATCTCCATATTTTTCTATAACCATGCACATAGAAAAAAATTGTATAGCATACAGAAATAGAAATATGATTTGGAAAATTTTGCAATCTGGTTAGCAATTATCTCTACAGTGTAAATTCAAGAGATGTCAGTAACTGAATCAAAGAATGGACCAACGATAAGGACCTTAGTCTTGGATGCTGCGCCACTTATCACACAAGCAGCATCTGCTTTACAACAATTTGCTCAAAATTTCTATACTACACCAGGAGTATATGCCGAATTAAAAGATGAGCATGCTAGACAACAATTGGTATTTTGGGCTGATAAGTTACAGGTCAGACATCCTAAACCAGAGTATATTCAAAAGGTTAGTAGTTTTGCCAAATTAACTGGTGATTATGCTGTATTATCATTGAATGATATTCATATTATTGCATTAGCTTATGAATTAGAAGTTGAACTTAATAAAGGTGATTGGAGGTTACGTAAATACCCTGGTGAAAAAATAAGCTTTATCAATCCAAATGCTCCAAAGAAGGAAGAAATTAAAGAAAAAGTTAAAGAAGAAGCTACCGAAGAATCAACTCCAGAAATTGAAGAAGATGTAAATAAAGTAGTTCAAGAAGATCAGACTAAAACTAAAAAACCACGTAGAAGAGGCGGTAAAAGACAAAGAGAAAAGAGAGAAGCTGAATTGCAGAAACTTTTAGATCAAGAAGACCAGGAAGAAGAAGTAGAAGTAAAAGAAGAAACTAGAGAATCTGAAAAAGCTGAAGTTGAAATACCAACCAGTGAAATAAAGGATGAATCTCTGCGTGAATTAACTGAAGAATCAGATTTAAGTGAAGACTATAATGAGGATGATGATGATGGAGAATGGATAACCAATGAAAATTTGTATGAAGAAATGCTCAAAGATAATAATGAGCAAATTCTGGAATCAGATGCTAAGAAAAAGACAGGACCATATATTAAATTAGCTTTAGCTACAGGAGATTTTGCATGTCAAAATGTTGCTATGCAAGTAGGTCTTAATTTAATGAATCCATTATCAGGTAAACAAATCAAGAGAGTTCGTAATTATATGTACAGATGTCATGCATGTTTCAGATTAACTCCAATACCTAAGAATGGTAAACCAAAACATTTTTGTCCAAAATGTGGTGGTAATACACTTTTAAGATGTGCTGTATCTGTTGATAATATTACTGGTAAAATTACTCCTCATTTAAAGGCTAATTTTCAATGGTTTAAACGTGGAGAGAAATTTTCTATACCATCACCATTAAGTAAGAATCAACAAAAGAGACAAGGAAATGGAGGATTTCAACATAATAAGGAAAGTCGTCATAAATCATTACAAGATCCATTGATTTTAAGAGAAGATCAAAAGGAATATGCTCAAGCCGTTAAAAATGATGACTGGCAAAGAAGACAACAAGAAAAGATGTTACAAGAATGGGTTGGAGGTGGAAGTGCTGATAATTATATGTCACCATTTACATCTTCCAATACCACAAGACCTTCTGGAGTTAAGGTTGGAAAGGGAAGATTTGTAAATTCATCTAAAGGTAAAAGAAAGTAAGAAAGTAGAGTAATTATAGAATTAATATTAACATTAGCATTTACATTTACATTATAGCATATAACAAGCCCCCCTAATAAACGCACCGATTCTAAATTTAAAAATTTCTGCACTGCCAAATTTAGACAGTAATCGTATATGTATGCGCAGCCAAAAAAAAAATTATGTTTATCAAAATTCCTCAACTTGACATAAGTTAAGTATAACAAGGAGAATTGAGAGTTCCAGTACTGAGATATGTCAGGTACTGCTGCAGCCAGTCATGCGGCAGCCATGGCAGCGTTTAAGGCCACTAATAATAATAAAGATCAACCCAAGAAGGCCAGTTCATTAGCTTCTTTATCAGCATTAACCGCAGCAGCATCTTCATCTTCAGCTTCAGTTCCATCGCTATTAACAAGAAATGCTTCATCTTCAAGTAAGATAAGAAAGCAAATTGGTAAAATAACCATTCCAACTAATAATTATAATAATAATCATAATCATAATCATAATCATACTAAGATAGAAGAGTCTCTTGGGTCTCCATTAACTCTGCCTAAGACTCCTGATGGTATGACTATACGAAGAAATAAAATAGGTACAAGTGATATACTGACTTCAGGTTATTCAGATACTGATTCGCTTGTATCATATTTTGATTACTTTTCAATTCCAAAGGCTGGTGAACCAAAGAAAAATAAACATACTGCTCCTCAAGATATGATTAATAATGTTAAACGATCTATTGAAGAAAAATCAACCGGTAAAGATCCTAGTCAACGACGAATTTCTGCTCTGTATGAACCGAAGAATATGATTCAGAATTTAAAGGAATCTATAAGTTCTAAGGCTTCAAAATCACAAATTAGTACACCATCTTCAATTATGGGAGCAGCAAAGAGTAATACTGCCATCCATGAAGTTAGAGAAAGAATAGAACTGAAAAGAATTTCTACACCTTTACAAAAGAATGATAGTCTGGATGCTGCAAGAACATCGTATGGTAATTCTCCTTTACCGCATGAAGCATGGAATGGCTCTTCTAGTTCAGTAGCCACATCATTTCTGGATTTTGATATCCAAGACTCTACAATTCTTCACGATCCACCCAACCAACATATAGATGATCTTACTATAAAAGATGATCCTACTATAAAAGATGATAACAAGAATTCAGCAATACCGATACCTCCTTCTCCCAGTGCATTTGCAAGAAATTTTGCCGTGGGTAGTGTTGATAGTTTGAATCAATCACTTCCATCTCCAAGATTAAATGCAGTTACTTCAACTCATACAGATGGTTCTGGTGAAGATGTCAACAAATCAAAACCTAAAAGAAGACCACCTCCTGGCATGTCAGCTGAGGAAATAGCTCCAACTTCATCGTATAATGATACAGATGTCGATCAAGCCTATTCATCATCCCTGTATACTTATCATAATAGCACATCTGATTGGACAGATGGTGAGTGGATTAAAGATAATGCATTCGCGACATCTTCTGCATCAAGAATTCCATTGGATTCTCGTAATTCAACTTCAAGCGTATACAAGACAAAAGCTAACGATAGTCGGCTTACTGTAGGAGATCTGGGAGCAGAGTCGGATTATGAATATGCGAAGATGGGATATCAGAATCAACCTGTACGTATGAAATCTACCATGAGAAAAAGAGATAAAAGAAAGGATAGAAAGCTACTCTTTAATGAAAATAAACCTTGGAAGAATCATCAGGCATTGACTATAATTACTGAACAGGAAAGGAAACGGTATGAAGGTTTATGGGCAAGTAATAAGGGTATTTATATGAATACCATAGTTACCCCTCTTACGGGATCCAATTTGTGCGAAGCTGATCTGAGAGAAGGACTGCCAGTAGGTGGCATTTCATTAACAGCTGCTAGATTATCATCAAAGTACGATTCAGTCAATACTACTAATGATCCAAATTTACATGCTCTTGAATCTGTAGATCCAAATCAATTAATTCATGGATTGGTTGTAAAACGAATCTGGTCCAGATCTAGGTTACCTTCAGAAACTTTACAAGAGATTTGGGATTTAGTTGATTTTAGAAAGGATGGTACCCTTAATAAGCCAGAATTTTTGGTAGGTATGTGGCTAGTAGATCAATGTTTATATGGAAGAAAACTTCCTAAAAAAGTTGATGATATTGTATGGGAAAGTTTGGGATATATTGGAATTAACGTAGTAGTTAAAAGGAAAGGTAAACGATAATATTGTGTATATTAAATCTATAGAGCTTAAAATATTATGAATATTTCAGAAAATAGAAGTAATTTGGAATTTAAAGTTGTACTACTACTAAGAAAGTAAAAACTGTAAGACCTACTAACCAACTAATTTTCCCAATGCTTGCAGAATTAGATTTTACTCCTTCTTTTTCTTTTGAAAATTCTATACCTTGTGATTGCCCACATGTATAAATATTTTCAGCATCATCTTCATCAAAAGCAGTAATTACTGTCGTATTTTGTCCACATGCAAATGTTGGATAACTGTTTAAAATTGGAAATGTAAATACTCCTTCTGGAGGAAATGTAGTAATTGTACTCAGTTTGGGTGTGAAATTCATTTCATAACCTTGGAATCCTTGACTTATTCCACATTCATAAATACTCATCATATCTTCTTGTGATTTACCAGGATATATTCCTGGTTCAGCTCCACAATTGAAAGTAGGATAAGCAAAAGGGTAAGATGCTGGTGTTGTGGTTGTCGTGGGATTGAATGATGATATTGC
Source organism: Scheffersomyces amazonensis (assembly GCF_036850825.1). NCBI lineage: Eukaryota > Fungi > Ascomycota > Pichiomycetes > Serinales > Debaryomycetaceae > Scheffersomyces > Scheffersomyces amazonensis. The sequence continues at coordinate 1,171,224 of NW_027042741.1, read as the reverse complement.
GCTACTACTGATACTCATTATTGATTAATTCTTCTCTACAGATCTAGTTCACTATAAAATTTACTACAAAAGAGTGGCATAACTTTAACTATATATTCTTTTGATTATAAAGACCTACACGAGCCCTCATCATTTAACCTATTAAAATTGATGCAACATGAAGCCATATATGCACGTCGTTTCCCCAGTAGTCAGTTCAATAAATCAAATAGAGTATTTCACAAGACCCACGTTATACCCCTTGAAACCCCTCAACCCCTCAGTTGAACCATTCATATAATTACACCAGCCTTCTCTAAGATAAGTGTTCGTAATAAAGGCGGTGTTCGCTTATAGTTAAGCACGTAGTATTTAAGTAGTAAGCTAAAAGAATAATTGCGTTTGTGAATTGCGCACGGCACTGAAAATTAACTTATTTTCTATTTTCGGCACATAGAAAATAATTAAGATTTTAGTTCCGGCTATCTAGCCCTTTCAGTTAGTTAACATCCACTAGAAGACTCCCAATAAAATTATCACTCAATGAAATCCTGGAATATATGAACTTCTGTTTTGTGCTTTCATACAAGCTGTATTTTTTGAACAGCTGGAAGGTTATCCATCTGTTTATTTATCTCTCCAATCGTTTAAACAATGAGTATCGATCCTCCTCTACATTTCAATAGTCCCAGTCTTGTCCTTTTATCTCACACATTCTAGTATGTCGACCACAATAGGGGACAGTCAAGCAATTCGTTTATCGTTTATAAGAATGTCACATTTAATGGTAGTGTACCACCAGAATATCGACCATTCAAAGGGCAGATAGTCACCTATTTATCTTTTCAGATCATGAAAAAGATATTTGAACATACTACAAAAGTCATTCTGTACTTCAATTAACTCAGAAAACCCACAAACTAGTAGTTTGTTGCTAAATTGTGGTTTTACCTAACAGAAACTATATTGCCATGGTGGTAGCGCTATCTTTTGCACCATACTTTTAGTAAGTGCTTACATAATCACAATGTTCATAAAAAATATATGCCTTCAATTTTGCATAGATAAACGGAACCCAATATCTCTAAGTAAGAATCATATTTCTACATTAAAATCAAACAATATGAATCTTATGGACTTGCTTTCGGGCGATCCTCCTTCTTCAATTTATTCCACCAATGAACTAGAAAAGGATAGTGTTCTACAACTACCTAATGATAACTTAAGTAAGAATAATGTGGTGAACCTTAGTCAAGAAGTAGAACAACCAAATAATGGAATCTATTATTTACCAACCACTTTAACAAGATTACAAAAGGAATTAATGGAATTAGTAGTAAAGATGTTTAGTCCTGAACTTTTAAATGAATTAACCACCAAAAAGAGTAGAACTAGTATTGATAGTTTACTAGATTCAAGTAGTAATGCTGAACATGAAAGTCAAACATATGATAAAATAGCTTTATTGTTAGATCAATTACAAACAATCGAAAGTCATCCTTCATTACTTGTAGATCATTTCATGCCTAAAAAATTACTACTTCTGGAAACCAGTGAAAGACTTCTTAGTATGTCAGGGAAATTACAATTATTTAATCGTATTGTCGATTTTTTAGTTGAGAAATGTGATTATGAAACAGGTTTTCATGTTTTAATAGTAGCTCAAAGTGTTAAAGAATTAGAGTTGGTAGAGGGAATAATAGTTGGAAAGGATTTGAATTACAGAAATTTAAGTACAGCTAAATTATATGATGATGGGAAATCTATTCCTGATTATAAAAATAAATCACTCCTCAACAAAGATGCTAAAGTATGCTTATATCTAGCAACTTCTCAACAACTTTATAACAAATATACTCTGTCAGTTGGTACTGTGAATTCGAAATTTAATTTAATATTTTCTCTTGATTCAAAATTAGATGTTAGTAGTCCAAGTATTGAATTAATTAGATCAGAGACAATCGAGACCCCTATCATAATACCAATCCCAGTTTTTTCATTAGAACATATAAGTTTACAAATCCCTCAACCAGCACAAAACTATAACTATTCCAAAGATACAAATAGTTCATTGTTTAAATGGAATCTTCGAATGGTAAAGACTTTTATAGTAAATCGATTTCATTTATTTGAATCTAATGAACAAAGCTTCTTCAAAGATCAATATGGTGGGAGTATTAAAACCATTCAATCTTGGTTTCCATCATGGACAAATTTAAGACTCCCTGGAGGTTTATTACAATCATTTAATGATCAATTGGCTATTAATTTTACTGATGAAAAATTAATTAAAAAGATTCATTCAAATTATTCATCTTTAGAAATTCCACCTATTGCTATAGACTTTACTAATTTTTCTTATAAGAAATATAAAGTCGCTTTAGCTGAATCATTAAACTATAGAATTATACAAGTTGAAGAAGAAGTTGCTAAAACTTATGGAACCAAGATTCCTGAGTTTAGAATTGAAGAAAGTAAACGTCAATTAAGATTAGATGAAGATGAAGAAATTGTAGCGACAAGTTATAGAAAGTTAAGAAGATTAAATGAAGATGCTGGATTTGCTGAGAAGAAAATTAATAAAATAGATTCTGATTTATCCAAATCTAATGATAAGAAAGTTGAACTTGAAAGGAAATTAGCATATTTGGAAGAGCAAAAATCTAAACCATTAACAGAAGATGATTTAACTAAACAATCAGATACTATTGAAAAATTAAAAGAAGAAATGAAGAATTTGCTGGAAGAATTAACTAAATTAGAAACAGAAAATGAAGGTATTCGTGATAAATATCAAACTAGTTCAGCTACAGCAGCCCTGATAGCTGCTAAGCTTGCAAAATTTACTAAACAAAATAAAAAAATCACTGATAAAATGGAAGGACCAGGTATGAAAGTATTACCAGAACTTATTAAAAAGGATACTTTGATAAACTATGAGTATCAATTAAGTAAGTTAAAGAATGATAATGAATTTATTTCTCTGTTTATTCAAGATAGAATAGATGGGGTTAGTAGAGAAAGACAAGCAATACTTGAAGCATCAACAACTGGTTCAAGTAGTAGACCAAGTAATCGTATAAGTAGAGCATCTACGCCTTTGACTTAGTTGGGTACAAACAAACAAACAAACAAATACATATATATGGCATGTATATTGTAACTATATAATAATATTAACTCTATATTAATAACTCTATATTAATACAATAGATGATTCAATGATGATTCAGATAATTCAATGATGATTACTGAGATTCCCCATAGTTAAGGTACTATATCATGAGCATGCCACGCAAGAAAAAAAAGAAAAGGTGGTGCACCAGCAACTTAAATCACATTGCCAGATATTCCGAAGGAACACAGGTTATTTTTACGAGTCCATCGTATTTTATGAATAAAATGGAAAATTTAGATATCAAATCGATATTCGCTAATAAGTATTATGGAACTCCATTAATGCCTACTAATTTGGGGGAGTTGGTGTTCTATTTGCGACTTCAATTTGGATTATTTCTCCACAATTCACAGATATGGTTAACTACTACTTATTTGCAATCATATGAATTTCCTTTTAATTACCTTGTATTACTTCGAGATGTATTTCTATTATATATAGTGACTCATAAACTCTTAGAAATATGGACTCATGTAAGAGGGATTGGGGTTTATGGCACGTTTCATGAGTTATTTAATGATGTTAGAAAGAGAGTTTATAGTATTATATTTCTGTTCCCTCCAATAAGACATAAAGTTGAAAAGGAATTAGCTGAAGTTGTAGCTAAAATGGAAAAGGAAATTATTAAGAATGATGATGAGTTACTTCAACTTGCTGAAATTCCTGAGCAAGGGTTAGATTCTAAATTGGTTTTGAAAGAATTGGATAAGTTACAGGATTTAAAACATACAGAATGGGCTAATGGAAGAGTCAGTGGAGCTGTTTATCATGGAGGTGAAGATTTACTCGAATTACAATCATCAGCGTATTATAAATACTCGGTAGCTAATCAACTTCATCCAGATGTCTTTCCTGGAGTTCGTAAGATGGAATCTGAAATAGTATCAATGGTTCTTGATATATTTAATGCACCCACAAGTGCATGTGGAAGTACTACTCTGGGAGGTACAGAATCTTTATTATTAACTGGTTTGGCAGCCAGAGAATATGGAAAAAGATTTAAAGGTATTACATCACCAGAAGTCATTGCCCCAGTTACAATTCATGCTGGTATTGAAAAGGCTTGTTATTATTTTGGTATGAAACTCCATAAAGTTGATGTTGATCCTAAAACATTTAAAGTTGATTTAAGTAAAGTCAAACGATTAATTAATGGTAATACTGTATTATTAGTTGGATCAGCTCCTAATTTTCCTCATGGTATTATTGATGATATTGAAGGGCTTTCCAAATTAGCAGTTAAGTATAAAATTCCACTTCATGTAGATGCTTGTTTAGGTTCATTTATAGTTTCTTTCTTGGAAAGAAGTAAAGTTCACGGAGATCTTGTTATTCCCAAATTCGATTTTAGACTTGCTGGCGTTACATCGATATCGTGTGATACTCATAAATATGGTTTTGCTCCTAAGGGTTCATCTATTATCATGTACAGAGATCCTAAATTACGTGAATGTCAATATTATATTCTGAGTGATTGGACAGGAGGTATGTATGGATCACCAACGCTTGCAGGTTCAAGACCAGGAGCGTTAATGGTTGGATGTTGGAGTACATTAATTAATATAGGTAAAGAAGGTTATGAAAAGTCGTGTAAAGAGATTGTAAGTACATCGATGCAATTCAAAAAGGTTTTAAAGCAAGATGAAACTTTTCAAAAGTATTTTGAAGTCATTGGAGATCCTATTGCTTCGGTGGTATCATTTAAATTTATTGATTCTAAAAAGTTTAACATTTACGATTTAGGAGATATAATTGGTAAAAGAGGATGGCATTTTTCTGCTTTACAAAATCCTGCTGCTTTACATTTTGCCTTTACCAGATTGACAATTCCAGTTTTAGATGATTTAATTACTGATTTACGTGAATCATTATTAGAGTATACTAATAAGTTGTCAGTAGAGAATACGAATATTAAGCCAACAGGTGAAGTGGCTGCCTTATATGGGGTAGCAGGTAGTGTAAGCACTCGAGGTTTAGCAGACAGATTAATCGTTGCCTTTATCGATACCTTATATAAAGTATAGTCATACATATATCTCATAATGTAAAATGGTATAAAATAAAATAAAATAATTATTTAAATGGTTGTAATGCCGTTGCCCCTCTCGGCTGTTGGCATCACACTACATCCGATGTGATAAGCGCGGTGTACACTACCAAAAAAAAAAATAATAGAGCTATGTAACCATAGATAAGGGTCTTATGCATAAGCAAACTATAAATACCTTTGACCAAAACACTTAAAATATAGTTACTGTTTGTAATTCCTGTCTGTCAGCATAACTATGGGATGTTCTGAGATCTCGACAATATCGAGCTTTTTCAGTGTAGTGTCATGTCTAAGTTGGATATGTGCACAAATCCCCCAAATCTTTGAGAATTATAAAAACAAGTCCGCCGATGGGATATCCCCGACGTTCCTATTCTTATGGTTTATGGGAGATTTCTTAAGTTTTACAAGTTGTTTATTGAATGATTCCGTTTTAAACTTCCAATTATATTTGAGTGTATTCTTTCTTTGTAATGATATCACTTTATTCTTTCAATATTATTATTATAATAGTGTATATCCTAGAAAGTATGGTTATACTACATTCAACAAGCAGATTCAAACTTTACATGATGATTCTGAAACTATTACTAATGATATAGATATCCATGCTGATAGTTCGGCAGTACATATAAGACATGGACAAAAAAGTCCTATTGATGAAGAACTGCCAGTTAGTTCAATTAGTTCTACGCCCAGTAGTTATAATTCTACTAGTGAGGGGAATACCAATATTGTTCGATCCGCAGTAGTAGGAGCGGTTCTTAATTCATCATTCACATCGGCCTTACCTATTTTGGTAATGGCAGCAGATTCTTCATCTCCTCATTCATCAGCAAGAGAAACTTGGGGATTAATACTTGCTTGGAGTTGTACAGCAGTATATGTATCATCGCGATGTCCTCAATTATATAAGAATTATCTTAGAAAATCTGTAGAAGGTATATCACCACTATTATTTGGAGCTGCTTTATTGGGGAATTTAACTTACACATTATCTATACTTACAAGTTGTGAGTTTGTTTATGCAGATGATAGATCTAATTTTGTTATGAAAGAGTTACCTTATATACTAGGTAGTTCAGGAACAATTATATTTGATATTGCATATTTCTACCAGAAGTACTTGTATAGAGATAGTGGTAGAAACACTTCGTTAATGGTCTTGGATGAATGGAATTGAGGATATTTTATAGAGCCTTTCTTATATAAAATAGAAAAGTAATAGCTGCATTACGCTAAATACACTAAATAAATAAATATATATATATATATATATATATAGCCGCAAAAATATAGAGCGACATTTTTGTTAGCGCAATTTTAGTGACAAAAATTTTTCAATGCTTAATACTGTTAATCATTATACAAACAAGTAGACAATATATAGTATCACGGGGTAGAGATGCTCCGAATAAGTTCATTAGGGCTCGGAATAAGGATACGACATCAGTACATACGACATGCCCATCGATTTTTAGCTACAGCTAGTAAATCTGAAGATTTATCCTTAGACAATCTTACTGATGGAAGTTTTAATACATCTATACGAACGCTGCCCTTTTCCAAAATACAAAGTAATATAAGATATGATGAACTACCACTTGATACTTATCCCAATCCATTGTTTAATATGAGCAAAAATGAGTTAATGAATCTTTCCCGAAAACTGTATGTACATCTATCCAAAATCCCTTATAGAGTGATAGATGAAGTAGATCAATTTTGTTTAACTATTATTAATATTATAGAGAACAATATTCTCCTTGATCTGAAATTAGTGACTAAATTACTTTTGAATATTCAAGATGAAAGTATTAAGCAAATAATTATCGAAGGTTTAAAGTCAAAGTTTTCTGAAGATCCATATAAATTATCAACCATAGAGTTTATTCTTGATCCTGAAACAAACGAAACTCAGAGATTTATTCAAAATTGTTTATCATCATTACAAGTCAGAAAAGAAACTACTAGTTATGTAAGAGGTGAATTAGTATTGCAATATTTAAAGACTCTAGCAACGACTGGTGTAGTCAATAAAAGACCAATCTTATTGAGTACAAACAAATATACTCGGTTGATTAGATGTACACCTCCATCTCAATTTCATGAACTATATCTGTATTTGTTTCATATAAATATTCAAACCGTCGATCTTAATGATATGCTAAGATTGAAACGTACATTAGCTGTACGTTCACAAATTGAAAGCTTTGTTTGGAGAACAGGATGGATGAATCCTAAATTACACCATATTAATTCTTATGAATTCAGTGATAATCATATGGAAAAGATGGTGAATTTTTTTACAATAGATGATTTAAGGGTCCTTTGTAAAGAATTTATTAAACGAGATGATGTTGTTAATGCTAGTTTATATTTGAATTTGTTAGTATCGAAATTTGAACGTAAATGTGAACCCACTAACTATGGCAAGAAACAATCGGGTGATACATTACTTGTTGATGATATTCAAACCGTTTTAAAGGTTACTTTGGATTATCTAATGAAATTCAAAGATTTTAAGTCTTGTCTTTTGGTGTTAAAGTATTTGTTGAAACATGGCCTTAAGGTTGAATTTAAATCTTTACTTAGTATAATGTCCAATTTACGAGAACAATCTCGATATGATGACGCTATTTTGATAATGAATAATATCGATTTAGCAAATTTGTCTAGTTCTGAACTTTGTGAACTAGCTCATGAAATGTTATTATTAATAAAATCAAGATATCCAAAATCACCGAAAGTTCTTATTGGATATATTGCAAGTTTCTGTAATAGCCCTGAACAACAGGATAAAGTATTAAAGGATTTGAATGATTTAAATATATTAAACATTATCTACGGTGATGGACAAATTGGTAATATAGGTTCATTGGACAGAATACAAAGAGCCAATGTAGATAGTCGATTGTCAGGATTTAACCTTACTTCCGATGTATTAGGTGATGTATATGATTGTCTTTTAAATTCATTATCTGTATCTAAAGTTTCACCTCAATTGATTCATTCACTATATACTACTTATATTGATAAAGTAAAGACATCATTACAATCTCATAATTCAAAGAATGCTTTCGTTGAAAATAATGAATTCAATGATAGAGTATTATATTCATTTATTAACCATTTACTTTATAATAATTCTAGAGAAATGGTCAATTCAACTGATAATTACGAAGTTGCAAAAGAAATATTTACGGATTTTACTGAAAAGGTTAATCTTGATCGGAAACAAATTACAATTAGCCAGATAGATCTTTTGATTAGAATTGCGCTTAATCAACATCATGATTATAAATTTGCTGCTCAAGTGATTAGATACTCTCGTGAGAAACGAATTCCATTTACATTTAATCAAATTCATCCATTTATTATGTTTCATTATTCTCGACAAGAATTTGATGCAGCAAAAGTTTGGTATAATGAACTTATCAAACTGGGAATTAATACCAATTCACAAGTTGTTAAAACATTATGGAAAATTGCTCGAGAATTAGGGTGGGAAACTACTGGATTTACTTATAGAAAATGGCAAATTAAAAAGAATTATAAAGCTAAAGAAGAAATGGATAGAATTAATAGTGATCCAATTATATTTTTACAAGATAAAGATACTGAAGAAAGAATTACTGAAGAATTAATTGATAGTTCATTAGATGATAATGATGGCAATTTTAGTGCCGAATTAGGAACTTTACTTTATCAACTTAAAGATAAAGATTCCATGTAATGTAATGTACATAGAAAATAATCCCCTTAATTACTTTTTATTATTTTAATGAGATACGAAACAATCAACACTTTTTAGGGGCATTTTTTTGCCGCAACTTTTTTTAATTAATTTTTTTTTTTTGTTTGGGTTTGTTCCCAATGCGGTAATACCCAACCGTCCGAAATCATCTACTAGTTTTATATGAATCGTAATAACTAAACAAAAGTATCATGAAGAGATCACAGAGTTATAAGCATAAGTAGAAGTATAAACAAAAGCCAGTAGTTAACTACTTAGAGTTCAACTCATGGAAGATTCAAATAATACCCTAACAAGTACCCCTCGGTACCCCCAATTTAATAAAGATATACGCAAAGAAGATATGAATAATACTTTACTTCTGAATAATCCTCGAGAATTTCTTAAAGGTGAAGACTTTCTAGATACTAATAATCTGGTTAGTGAACCTACCCTTCATGAGTCACAGTCACAGTCACAGTCACAGTCACAATCACAGTCTCAATCACAGTCTCAATCACAATCTCAATCACAAGATGAACAAATTAAAGGAATAGATAAAGAATTTAACAATATTGCGGAGAATATAAATCGAACAATTCAACAACTAGATTCAATTTATGATGTAATAGGATATTCTATAAATGATATCTCCTGTAAGAAAGCAGAAATCTTCACAGTAATAGAAGAAAGTATATTAAACTTCACATGTAGTCTTCAACGAGAGAAATCCAATATTGAAAATGAATGTGAATGGCTTCGACAACAAATCAGAATTATTCTTGCTATGATAAATGATAATAAAGGAGAGAAGAGATTATCATTACTTCAACGAGCTTTAGTATTCAATAATCCAGAAATGTATGAAGAAGGGTATAAAGAAGATTTATTAAAGAAATTAACTCAATTACAGAATAAGAAGAATAATTTCTATGTTACTTCCCCATTTAATGTATCAGATATTAATGATGATTATGATGAAAATGATGATACTTTATCATATGAACAACAGTATGATTATATGATGAGAAATATACCGCCATTATCTTTACTTCAACTTAAGGGTAAATTAAATGTAATATTTCTAGAGATACTAAAGTCCTTTAATCAATTATTTAAAAAGCTCAACGATTTGAATATTAAGTATCTTGACTATAAGGATGCTATAGGAGATTATTGTAGCTCACCAAGTAACCGACAATTGCTTCTTTCATTACCAGAACGAGAAGAAGCACATCATCATTCAGAACTTATTGAAAATTTTGAAATAATAATACGAAAATTAAATTTAAATAAGAATACTCCAACCCCCCAAATTCCAAATAGAGATGATGATCAACAAGCATTCATAATATCTAGTCCAAGAAAGTCAAAACTTGAATCAACTGTAACTGACAATACACATAATGATAATGGTGATAATAATAATAATAATAATATGAGTATCCTTAGAGATATTAACTATCAAATTGTACGAGCCATAAGGGGTTTAAAATTTACAAAGATAACTCCAGAAGTTCTTGCATCCCTTCAACAAGAGATAGAGTTTGGAGATAATGAAATAATTCAAAGAAAGCAAAAGATGAGTGAACTAACTCACCAATGCTTACAAATTATTCAATTATTACATTTAAATGATGAACAATTAATTCAATTTCAAAAGAATCATGATAAAAATAATGAAAACCCAGTAGGTTATATTGATAGTGGAACATTAAGATTAATACAATCAGATCCAGTTGAATTTGGTTTAAGTGATCATCATATATTATATATAAATAATCTTGTCAAACTTTTAGAAAAGATGAAGAATATCAAGCAAAGGAAATTAGATACATATATTGAACAATGTCTGATACTTTGGAATAAATTAGGAGAAAGTGCAGAATATGTTGAATCATTTTTAAATGCCAATAATTCATTAACTGATTTAGCATTGTTAAACTTTAAAATGGAAATGAACAAATTATTAATGAAGAGATCTGAATTCATTGATAGCTTTATTTCAGATGCTAGAATAGAAATTGAAAGATTATGGGATAGAATGTTCTATTCAAAGGATAGGAGAGTGGAATTTAAGTTCTATAATTATGATTCAAATGATGATACTTACGATAAAGAAATGGTATTAAATGAACATGAAGAAGAATTACGTAAGTTACAGAGTTCTTATGCTTTAATGGAACCTGTACTTGTGTATTATGAACAATTAAATGAACTTATTCACGATCAAACTTTCCTTAGAGAATCATCTAAAGACTCTTCAAGATTATTAAGTAAAAATTCCTGTAAGATCCTTTTACATGAAGAAAAGATTAGAAAGAAAATCAATAAGAATATGCCAAAGGTCCTACAAAGCTTAAAGAAAGAAGTAGTTTCATATAATAATCAAGCCATAGCTGATGGAGGGAAGGCATTAGAATTCAATGGAGAGGATTTATTTGAGAAATTATTATTAATTGAATCAGAGCAGTCTCAAAGTTCAAGAACTGTAAGATCAAAACGTCCTATGTCACCTTCGAGACCCAAAATTGTCGTGCAATCAGCTCGTACATCTCCTTTGAAGTCATCTAGATCTCCTACCAACTTGTCTACCAAATTCGGTAGTGTACCTAGATCTTCCAAACCTCCAACTTCATTTAGACGATCTCCCGTAACTTCATCATTTGAACATCCTATAAAGAAAGGTCCTATCACAACTAGAAATCGTTCATTTAATGAAAGGACATTCAATAACCCTACGACGGTAAGACTTACCAATGCAATTAATACCAGTCTAAGCAATTCAACTATATCCAGTTTAGATAGTCCCATTAGATCAACCACTCAAAATCAAAATCAAAATGCAGTAAAGGCTGCAAAATTAAATGTAACTCATTTGCAACCATTGAATACACCTTTAATTGCTACTTCACCCAGACGATTAGAAATCTATGAGGATGCATTAGCAGATTCCACCCATCAAATTAACTTAACCAATATTTCTAAACCTTCACCTTTAAAAGTAAATATTGGAATATCAAATACGTCTACTTATCATCCTCATAAGGTTATGATACCTCCAACCACCAGAAATATACTTGAACAAAAGGAAAATGATTTATCTTCTCCATATGATTTCTCACCTATTTCTATTCAAAGTAGAAGCAAACTTTTCAATTCAATGGATGATAATTCTTCTAATTATAATCATAATAGAAATATAAGTATAAATACTTGTGATACTTCGACATTTATTGGTGATGATTATCAAGCGTGGAGAGATGAAAAGATTAAGCAAATTAATGCCTTAGATTAATGACTTTATTTCATAATTTATTTATATATGTATTAATAATACCTTTAATATAGAAGTGCAATATATTGTAAAAGAATCTACTTTTTAAATAGATCAATTAGTGTAATAATACATCTACATGCTAGTCCACATTAGTAGCTGCTACTTTGGCCCCCTCTCCGTTAGACTTCAGTGATTCTATGTTGTCTGCATCTTCAGCCACCACATTCTCGTCTTGCTCTTCTTCTTCTTCTTCTTCTTCCTCATCATCATCGTCCTCATCATCGTCATCGTCGTCCTCATCATCGTCATCCTCAACAGCTTCATCATCATTTTTCTCATCGTTATCTTCATCTTCTTCATCTTCTTCCTCCTCTGGATATCCACCTGTTTTCGTGACAATCTTATTAACAATCTCGTTCCAGTCCATCATACCTCCCATACCAATATCACCATAACTTCCTACCACTTTTTCAACGGGTTTTAAGACTTCTATCCAAGGCATTTCTTCGGCTATTAATCTTAATTGTCTTTTGGTAGTTACTGCATTATAAGAATAACTTATCATGGCTGGTGCTAATAAAATAGGATAAGAAGTATTCCATGCTCGTATTACATTAGTTAAAAGATTATCACAAATTCCTAGAGAAATCTTTGATAATGTATTAGCAGTTAATGGACATACAATTAAAATATCAGCCCAACGACGTAACTCAATATGTAAGACAGGATCCAGCCTAGCCTTCCAAGTAGTCCATTCATCAGAATCTCTCCAAATCCTTACCTTTTTAACATTTTCTAATGTATTTATCAATTCTTGAGAAATAAAATTTTCACTAGATTTAGTTAATATTAATTGAATAGAAATCTTTTGTGGAGTATAAATTTCTAATAATTTCGCTATAATTAATTTAATTTTACCTGTTGAAAGTGCTCCACATACTCCTAGTAAAATATGAATTTTACCATCATCTTGTGGTAATCTAGGATCAATGTTTGCATTTTGTTCTCCTGTACCAATATTTGGATTTGAACTTGATGTACCGGAATTGGATGATGTAGGAATAACATTAGATTGATTTTCTACGTTAGTGTTTTCATTGGAAGTTTGTGATGTAGATCCAGCTATATCGGTTGAACTACCAATGACCGAGCCACTTCTTGATCTACTCAATACTTTTCCTGGTTTAACAGCTTCATCAACATAAAAATGGGCATGTACAGATGGAGCTTTATGATGACTACTAGTTTTAGGAGGATTTAAAGTATAATCCAATGAAGTAACGGATTCATTATGATCACTAATTATATTACCAATATATGGAGAATTCAAGGGACTTATGGCATTAATATTATTAGTAGTTAAAAGATCTGGAGATCCCAGTGATTTTTCAAGTCTTTCCTTTTCCTTTTCCTTGAGTAATGCCCCTCCTGCTTTAATAGTTTCTCTACCTGGTTGATTATTCACTGGCAGAGATACATTGGATGTTGGAGATGGTATAGTTTTCAAAGCTGATGGTCCATTGGTTAAAATGGGAGGTGGAGACCAACATCTTTCGACTTTAGGTAAGACTATTTCCTTTGCATTTAAACCCTGTTCACTGCAAGTTTTACCCTCATCGGGGTCTTCAAGGGAAGTTGTAGGCTCTTTGTCGATGGCCATGATCTATAAACTATATGAATTAAGATGCTAAATTCTGGATATCTTAATGTATTGGTGTCGCCACGTGCTGTATCTAACCAGTCACACTTTAAACTGTTTACTCTACCAAGATTGAATCTTACTATGCCTAATCTGGTGTGTTATCAGTTGATTTCATTTCATCCAGAGTCGATCTTTCAAGGATAATTTTTTTTGTCTGTAAAATCACGTGCCTCCTACAAAAGAAAAGAGCAAGTATGGCAAGTTTAGACTGAGAGTAGAACGAGGGTTTAGACTCATAGACTCAGGGTAAAAGTTTATAATTAGTAGTAAGAGATGAAAGTTTTCTTTAATGTGTAGTAGAGGATGGGGATGACCATGGTGGTTGTTTGGATTATACGTTGTAATATACGTTGGTATATACGTTTAATATAGGTGTAATATAAGAATTTGATGTTAGTAATAAGTGTGTAGGCAATTACATATTAGTCTTAAGTATGTAGTGAGTATATAATATATTCTATAGTAAATAAATAAACCGAGAGCTATCAACTCACTAGGAAATGAAGAAATTAAATAATTTTTATATGTTAGTGAATTTTGTATGATTTTTGCACAATTTCTTGAAGAATTGTTAACATTAGATGTTTTGTGACATATATATATAAAACCTGTAACTAATTTATTAATCAATATCATGATAGCGAAACATATCTAGAGCTTGCATATGTAAATCTAAACTTTGGTTAAGAACATAGTGCTTTGGAATCTGGAATACTTAATTGCTTGAAATAGAACACAAAGCGCCTACTGGTTCTAAAAGCCTCACTGTACATGATTTTGCAGCAACTATATTATTTTAATTATAATTAATTTCTAAAACTACCATAACTTACTAGGACTACTGCCTATTCATTAAGGTTGACTTTGTTTAATGAATTGGCCAATTCTCTTGCTTTGTCTTCATCGTTCAACTCTCCCTCTTGAATTTTGTGAGCATCACCAGGTCTCTCTAAGGAGATGCTGCTTGAGCTTTCCCTGTTTTGATTCTGATTCTGACTCTGATTCTGACTTTGAAGCTTGTTACTACCACTCCGATACATGATGTTGAAACTATGTGGTGCTGATGTAGAATAAATTGTGGGAACTTGCTGTTTTGTCATATACCCTTGATAATTTGCACCACCAGGAAGATTAGTCTGCAAATTTGGCTGAGGCATATTTAGTGGCGCAAGATTTTGTAATGGTTGAGGTCCATAATAATAAGGATAAACAAAATAATTACCTGCATTCGGTGTTGGAACCATACCTCCCATCGGATTATTAACTGTTCCCACAGATGAAGTTGTGGTGTTTGTATTCCCTAATTGATTGATATTAGATGCATAGTAATACTTCTGTTGGAGCAGATTCCTTTCAAAAGCTAGGTTACTGATAATAGATGGTCCCTGACCACTATAGCTATTATTTCTAGAAATATTCCCATAATTCTTAGCATTGTAAGGAAATGTATTCTGATGATTGGGTATTTGATTTTGTCTAGGAAGAATTGTTGTCTTTTGAATGTTTTGTGAATAAGGTGTATGATTATATATTTGCTGAATTAAATAATTGTTAAATTCAGGGAATTTATCGTATCTTACGGTTAATGATCTTCCTTCAAATTGCATGTTATCAAATAGTTCAATCAATTTTTGTGATGATTCTTTATTACCAGTTGTTACTATTGCAAATCCTCTACTTTTTGTAATCAATCCAGACTGAATTATGTCATATGGATTATCATCTCCACCTATATTCTGGGCCGGTTGCATAGGAATTTCAACTCTTAAAATGATTATATTCGATTCAGGATCTAATTCCTTAGCTTTTGTCACAAAAAAATTCCTTAAAGATGCCCAAGTTGAAGAATAAGGTACATTCCCTACAAATAGCCTTTTCGGATTAACCTTTATAAAATCTGTATCTTCATCATTTCTTGTAAGAATGTAGTAGTCTTCAGAATGCATAGAGTCTATACTAGAAGAAGATTCAACAAGTTCATTTTCTAACTTAGGACCACCTTCATCGCCAATCTCTTCTACTTCATTATGAATTATTTCTTCTTCTATGACTTCTTGAGGTAGACTACTCTTAAGATCAAATTCCTCACTATTAATATACTCCAAATCATTTGGTCGGAATTGATTTTGAGATTCAATTGGTGATTCAGAAACAGGAGAATCAGAAGGAGATGAATCTAAACTGGATCTTAGCCGGTTGTTTGCAACCATATTCATTATAAATGGTGGGACTGGTTGCTTTTGATTCATCGAAGAACTATTTGAAAATGAAGAAGAAGACAATGAAGAAAAGGATGATGAATTACGTGCACTCGCTATGCTGTTATTTCTTGAGCTCCTTCTCATTGAATCAAATGACTTTGCCGAAGAAGATCTACGGAACAAAAATTGACGAGGTGTATGGTTGGCATATGTACCTATAGGAGGTAATGGATACATTTGACCTGGAATTAAGGGCTGAGAAGGATTATTTCCAAATCCATAATCATATTGAGGGGGCATAATGGGAGTTAAATATGGAGGATTCTGGGGTGCGTGGGATGGGAAATATGAATTGTTGTAAGGATTAGGAGGTGGAACAGCCATGAGATTGGAAATTGAGCTATTGGCACTAGAACCAGCTGAAGGCAAACTTGAAATACTAGAACTATGCGAATCATTGGATGAACTAGTAATAAAATTAACGTCTAGAGTTTTTCCTTGCCATTCATATCCATTAAATAGATCAATTAATCGACTACAAAATGTCCAATCATATACTTGAACTATTGCTGTAGTTGACAATTGCTCATTGTCAGCTTCATAGGTGGAATCCACTTCGTTAGCTTGTAATTTTTCTATGTCTGGAGATTTGGTGCTGGATTTTTCCAACTCATTGCTACGTGTGAAATTTATAATTTCATAATTATATATAAATGTTTGAGGATCAAAATTTGTTTCTATAATTGAGTCTATCAATTCACTCAAATTTTGTAAAGTGATTGAGCTTGGCAAGTTTGAAAATTGAATATTGTAAGGTCCAGAACTTATCTGTCTCTTATTTGAGACCGATAAGCCGGATGTTGCAGCCATCGGCGGTATAATTGAACTCGTGCTTGATTGATCCTTATAATTTGCTAGTGGCACGAAAGGGATGGCATTTTTATTAAACACTGGATGATAAAAAGGATCTTTTACCACAGGTGAATGATCAAGCGTTAACGATGAACAATTGTATTCGTTATCACTACCAGAGCTTTCATTCAATTCATCATTGGCATCAATGCTTGACATTTTGTGTAACCCACACCCACAAAGTATACCGTTTTTTTCTTTCAATCAATCCTGAAAAAAATAATTAACAAAGTAGGAAAAAAGGGGGGGAGGAAGAGAGAGAAATATTTGGGAGAGTTCGAGTGGATTGACAACTATCCACTATTCTTCAATTGAAATAAAACAAGAAGTTTAAGATAACTAAATTAAAACTATGAAAGATTCTTGTCCATAGAACCAATTGGTTCTTTACAAATATATCACCGGATTTCTAGTATTTTAACCATGAAAAAAAAAATTAGGTGAACAAAAGAAATTAAAGTTAACCGGCAGGACGCTTTTCGTCTAACCAATGCAGAACAGAAAATTTACAACATTCATTTATTTTATTAATAATTTACAGATTGACATTGTATGAAATTTCGTTTTCAACATGAGAAGTAGCGAGGCTGAATAAAGAATGAGTTCAAATCGGAAAAAAAACTTCTTTTTTCAATTAGTATTAGTTTAGGGGTGTTAGTTGATTGATTCTCGAACTTCAACAACAAACTAGATCAATTGATTGTTAAGCTTTAGTTAATTTTGATTATAATTTATTCTAAAGAAGGGGAGGAATCTCAATTAATCAGCTTTAGCCGGACCATTTTTATTTACCGGAAGTGTTCGTAATTTTTTCTATGAAAGGTACTCCGTGCCGCAGAAGGCTTTATTAAGTCGTCTAATTTATTTACTGACATAAGCTAATTTTATAATTCGTACATTAAGTTAATGCAGTAAAAGAAGCCATTGCGACTGGACTTTAATTATTATTGTCCATGTTAAAATACGTGAAATTGTTAGCCTCCGATTTTACGATCCAGGCCTTCCACTTGGTTGTATGGGCTAGCGCTTTGAGGTACCTAAAAGTAAATTCGAGCACATGTATGCTTCTTCTCGCCTCCTGTGTTCTATAATTGATAATATGGATCACAATATGTCGACTCTGGGGGCGATCTACCTTTAATTAATCCTATTAGGTTCGCAAATCAAATGTACGTTACTTGGACATGGCTTAGATAAGCACAATTCCATCCTATAATAGCTAAATTATGTTCTTTCGTATATTATGTAGTTCGTTTCACCACTCGCTGTATGATGTAATCTTCAAATTGTTGTAACAACAAAATTTCAGAAGAAATCAGTGGGGAAAGTGAGGGGCATATTTTTGGTCTCTACAAAGGTGCTTAACTACTTATCTTCATATACTAATTCTCATAATAATGTTAGGAAATGATGATTTACAGCTCTAAATATGCTTTATTTTTACTTTATTTTTACATAAATTAACTAAGCAAAAATTAATCAATTTAAGCCAGCTTGGTAGAACGCTCTATCTAGAAGCAATATTTCATATTTTTCGCACCTCTCAAACCGGAAGTATTTTTTTTGTTCTCGCTAACCTTTGAAATCGGGAAATGAATCGAGTCTTGATTTTTGCAACTGACCCCCCGATTGAGAAAAAATCCGTTAAAAATTTATGATAATCTAACATGGGTCCCAGCGGTTAACCTTAATAAAATTTATTTAATTAATCAGATTTTACATAACCAGTTAGTGATTGTCTCTTTATAGAAGATTATGTTTTTCAGATTGCTCCTTATTTTTGTATTGGTCCTTATATTAATTTGAACCATATTGTTACCTGAATCTGAATTTATGGATAGTATAAATGGTGAAAAAGGTTTCATTCAGTGACAGAGTTATCTCCTCTTCCAAGGAGATTATAAGCCTAAATGCAGCCAGAGATAGTGATAAGGAATATAATGAAATTGAGTTACAAAGTATCAATAGGTCACCTTTTCCAAATCAGTTAGTTGATTCTACATCTCCAAATTCATTGGTTTCCATTCAATTAAGTCCTGATAGTAATGCTAAACAGATAACTATTAGACAAAGGGGTGAATATAATGTTTATGAAAACACAGTTGAAGATTTGACAATGTTATCTGAGGACAAATTGATAGAACATACGAACTTAAAGTTTAATAACTTTAATTTGTTTTGGTACTGTTTGGTGTTATCGTTCACTTCATTTCCTTTGGGATGGGATGTTGGAACCATTACCAACTTAATTAATCATGCGAGTTTTACAATTAAATATTTGTCTAGTTTCAAGCTTGGCTTGGTTATTTCCAGTTTTATTCTTGGTAGTTTAGTTGGTTGCTTTTTTATTCCTTTCCAAACTAACAAACATCCTCTTAAATCATTACTCCAATTTTCAACAATCATATTTCTATTGGGAACTTGCTCAGAATTATTGTTTTTGAAATGGGCGATTAACTATTGGTGCTTCATTTTTGGACGATTCTTGAGTGGTATTGGGTGTGGCTCTCTTTGTGTTATTGGTCCCTTGTATATGAATGAAATCCTACTAAGTGGATTTAAATTAAGAGGATTTTATTTATCTTTTTGGCAATCATTTGTTTGTTTAATAATTTTAATAGGGAACATACAAAATTATTACTTAAATTCAGTTTCTGTTGATATGATTTATGTTCATCAAGTTATAAAAATTTTCTTCGTGTTGTTTGCCAATAGTCTAATTCCTATATTACCACATTCTCCGGAATTTTTTAAAGTAAAAGGGGATGTAGCAGAGCTAAGAAAGATTTATTTGAAAATATTGAAATCTAATGGCCAAAATGAAATTGACAACTTTGTCTCTTTACAAAATCAACATCAGTTGCAGTCTAACGACAAGCATGGATATGAAACAAATTTGAGTTATGTTGAATTGTTCCAAACACAATCTAATAAAATCATAAAATGTTGTTTTATTATGGCTTTTCAACAATTAACTGGTATTAACTACTTCTTCTATTATGGTCCGATAATCTTCAGAAATTTCAAGCTGGCATTTATAATAATGAGTCTCGTTAACTTAATAGGATCATTACTTGGAGGCCCTATTATCCATTTATGGAATATTAAATATAATCTCATATTAAGTGGTTGCTTAATGGCTATTTTGATGACGGTTTACAGTTTAATTGGCCAATTCACTTCACATCTTGTTCCCTTAATTGTGTTAAGCATCACATTTATTTTCTTCTTTGCAATAAGTTGGGGCCCGAGTTGTGGAATCTTGGTAAATGTTATTGCGAACAATAACCCAAAGATAGTTTCACTAAGTATAGGATTGAACTGGTTGTTTAATTGGATTATAATCACTATAAGTCCATGGATGATACAGCGGTTTCAGTTTAACTATAATTGGATATTTGTTGCAAGTTTGATTTCTATGACATTATTTATCCAAATTTTTATACCAAAAAATATCCTTGGTTAACTTGACAATCTATTGTCACTATTATTAATGGATATGTATTTATCAAATAAAGAAATTGATGTATTTTGACCTAAATTCAGTAAAAGTCTTAAATTAGTTACTAATTTTTTCTTAAGATATTCTTCATGCTCTCCGTATCAGAAATATGACCTCTTCTACTAAAATTCTCATATCAGAACTTAATCAGAGCAATTGATATTAAAAAAGCATATTTGAAACTTAATAAATACAATATACATCATTTTTCTAGTCATTCAATTGCATCCATAGTTCACGATAATTGAGGCACCGCCTAGCGAATCATGGGCTAATTCAGATTTGAATAATTATACAGATATTTTTTAACATGTATTGTTTTTTATGCTTTATTTTTTAGAAGTGCATTAGAAAATAATTAAATAAAATTTTATTTCTCTACGATTAAGTTTTTTGGAACGAATAGGAATATGAATTTTTCTTAGTAACTAGTCAGCAACCAAAACTAAAGGTCAGTCAGCAACCAAAATTTAAATTTAAATTCAATTTGTGATTTAGTAGTCTAATTATTCTAAAATATATTTAGTTCGTGTGCAACAGTTCTAAGAAGGTTATGTGTGTTCTTTCGGAAGTATGCCACTGATTGATTGTAGTCGTTGCGACAATGGAGGGAAAAATACTCTGCAATAATAATATTATTAATAAGCAAGACTCTTTTAATTTATTGGTCTGGTTGCCCTGGCCATCACTTTTTTGAGCCCTCTAAACAAAAAATATATGTCTTAACTATTAACGCAGTGACTATAATTTGCCTACATGATAGAAGTTTAAGTATATTATTTTCTTAATATATTATCGTCATAGACCATGTTCAGCTAATATCGTGTCGTATACTGGAGTAAATCTTTGGTAACAAAATACTAAATGAGAATCCATACGATAAAAAATACATCTTACATCAATATTTTTTACTTCGTGCTGACCGGCCAAATAAATTAAGTTTTTTGTATTTTGGCGAGTTCAAACAAAAAGCTTAAAATGGCAACTTATAGATGTAGTATTCCCTAATTTAGTTGGCCAACCAGGTTGCCTTGAAATGCTAAAATCGGTTCGCTTTTAGTTGTACCATTAGTGGGTGGGTATCATTTTGCTATGCTTTTCTTTCTTTCTTTCTTTTGTTTGTTTATTTGTTTTGCTTACTCGTAGGAAGTATAACTGCGTGCTTGATTGATTGGCTGCTGTGCTTTTACTGAGCGCGCTATTGTTCTTAGTGCATATATATTTGTGAGATTGCGATTCAGTTAGGTGAAACCGAAGCAGGTACGAAAAATATCCCAATAAAATTATTCTCACAAAAGCATTCTTCTTATAAGGGCTCCGCATCTGGAGTCACCGAAGGAAATCTAGTTTCAGACTGATGGCATGAAATAAACATCGAGCTTCGATTATCAATATTTTATGACAATTTAATAAGCATGAACGGAAAAGCAGAAGAAAAAAAAGTGTGTGTTTAGTTTGTGCTTGACCGTTGACTAAGTTTGATCCCTGCCATGCAAAGTACAAAAGTCCGGTTGGGAGTAATATAATTTGTCAATTCAGCTCTTCCAGTTTATTCTACATAATTGGAATTGCCAACAGGTATGAAACAGTAGGGATTTCTCTCACTACCAGGAACGAGTCGTAACTACCTGTTTCTGCCTTTAATTAAGGAACGCATAACAGAGCCTCATTCGCCGCTTGACAGTACCCCCAACGAATCTTAGATCGCCACCCTGAAATACTGGTGATTATATTTAGGCTTAATATATGGCATTGAAAAGTAAAAATCTACGTTACAGCTTGGAACCAATTTTAGTTTTAAGGTCGGGGTTCTATTACCATTTTCTGACTTGTAATTATCATAATATAATTACGATGGATAAAAAATAAAAAATATCTTTTTCCACCTTTTAAATTTAATTCTTCGTTTTATACCGCTTCACATTATTTGCTATTTTTCTTGCATTGTTCTTGCCATACAGAATTTGCTTTATCTTCTGAAAATTTATAGTCATTTCTGTAGCATAGGCTTTCTCTCCTAATTTCTTTCATTGTTCTTTACTTTCGTTATGGTTATGAATCTACTATTGCGTTTATATATTCTTACACTTACCGATAATACTACCATGTACAAAGGATCAAGAAATAAACTTGGCCACTTGAAACCTCTACAATTGTTGTTTACTTCTTAAACTAAAATGTTCAGTGATATTCTGCTCATTTCTACTCTGAAACACTATGATTATTAACACAAAAGAATATCTCAATATAGGAGATATCAAGGTTGTATTACAGGTTCTTTGGAAGAATCCCCTCATTCCCCTCTATTTTGTTCTATTTGAGAAAAAACTATCAGCTGCTTAATCGTATAAGCGCCACCGCAGAAATTATGGTTACAACGTAGTCTATGGATCAATAGACTTTAGCTCAAGTACAACCACGACTTCTATTTAAGATTTGATAAAACAGATAAATAATGTTCATTAAACCATATACTATCAAGGAAGCTAAAAAATGCAGTATTTGTTGCAGGCGCAAATGCCGAATTTTAGATTATAATGGAAATCATATACGAAGACCAAAACAAAACCGTTTGCGTAGCAGGTTCTTCTTTGCACATCTGTGCGATTGTTCGTTGAAAGTAGCTTTTTGCTGTACTTGATTTCCGCACTCTTTTTCTTTAATTTAATTATTTTTATTTTTATTTTTATTTTCAACTTTGTTTTTTTACTTCAGATTTTCCTCTTAAAACCCTATTTTTAAATTAAACTAGCGTACCCCCTAGTTACTTAGGTTTCATATTGTAAAATAGATTACATATGCTTTAATTAGGTGACGTCAACCTTAAGGGTAGCCGGAAATGAACTCAGGTCGATGACACTAAGTTGTTAACGTCAACCATGATACTTCCGGGATTGTACCAGCAGAGGCAGAATCTACGGGAAGTCAGAAATGTCAATAAGTAAAACGAGTAAAAGGTAAGACTCTGCGGTAATTCTCCTTCACATTGTTTTTTTGCTTTCTTTGTGAAATATTATTTTTCAAAGAGTATTTTTTTAGTGTTAATATTTTTTGAATATTATTTTTTTATTTAGTATTTATATTTATAAATTATTTTTTTTTATTTCATTTAGGATGTTGTGCTTGTTCTTTTTTTTTTTTCAAATATCAAATTTAAATTGTATCAAACTTTTTATATTCAACTTTTTCTTTTACTCTCTATTCTTTTTCTTTTACTTCAGCAAAATTCATGTCCATCTAGCTTCAATTGCATGATATTGGGATTTTTTACTTGATACCTGTTAATTGAAATCAGGGAATCGACAATACTTTCCCGTCTGACTTTAGAACAGTTTTTTTTCAATTATTTCCATGAATAACGTCAGATTAAGTTCAATAACCAACAAGAAAATAAACAAAAACAATTAGAAAGGGAAAATTTATAACAAATCCAGAAAAAGGGTTATCCTTTCATCTACTAAAATAAGAATATACATACCAATGGCAAAGAGAGATCCCCCTATAAAAAGAAGTAGAACAAGATCTGGATGTCTAACATGTCGTGATAGGCACATGAAGTGTGATGAACAATTACCTATTTGTAGAAATTGTATTAAATCAAAACGAAAATGCTACAGGGGAATAAGATTAAATTTCACACAGTATACAATGTATAATCCCAAAGATCTGATACCAATTAATGAGTACGTCTTACCACCAGCATCATATCGTTTGTTAGATCAGTCCATAACCATAGCCTCACTTTACAAAAATGGTAAGGAATCTTATCAACCCTATATTCATTTACATACAAACCAAGATCTAGAAGAGTCGGATATGCAATACCATGAGGATTTATATACAAGTGTACCCACTGCAGCATCGACATCATTAAGTGTTTCTTCAAAAAGTAATTCAACCGTAACAGTCACTGGATCCTCTATTTCTACAATAAATGACAATCAATATCTACCGCAGTTAGACACAAATACTGTGTTGGAGAACTATAATATAACTAATGTTTTACTAAACGATAGCTATTTTATTAACCAAAGTATCAATAGTCCCTCATCTTCATCTAATCCGCAACCATTATTTGATTCTGGAAATTCACAAAAGTTCCAGTTTTTACCTCCAAATTTACAGAGCATATCTACGCAATGGTCGAACCAAAATTTAATTTCAGCAAACACAGAAACTTCACCGACATCAACTATAGGCTATCCACAGCAAAACGTTGATATTCACGCTTATATAAGTTTAATTGAGAATGAGAAATATTATTGGTTATTGGATCAGTTTAACGAACAAAGCATATGGAAATCTATAGTGCCTTTATACTGCTTACATCAACAATATCAATTGCCATTATTGACAAGCTGCCTTATGAATTGTTCATATCATTTCAGTATAGATGTGTTGACTACTATACTTGATCAACAATTAACATACTGGTACACGATTCGAAATACATCAGTCATTAATTCAATAGAAATCGCAAAGTTCACCAACATTTTATTAAGTATTACACTTATACTATTAAGCATCTACCTTAAATATCAAAGAGAAGCCATGACATTGCCTCAAATTTCGACCATAATAGAAAACCAATGTAAAATATATAATATGGTCATACATAAAATCAGTAACTATTTAAGTTCAGGGAAAAGAGAACAAAAGTCTGTATTATTAATAAGTTCAATTCATTCAATCATTATTTTAAAATATTTCATAATTAAAAAGTTTCAGTTCGAATATCAACAAGATTACAATTATACTAAAATTGCTAATTCAATTGCTGAATCGAACGTGGAATCATCATTAGTTCAAGAACAAGAATCATCTTCCAGTGAGATCAAAGAAAGAAATTCTTCTGCTTCTTCTCAAGAGTTTCCTAACATAGATATAATGGAAGATGTCATATATACTCCATCATCATCTGTGGGGCAAGATCCTCTTCATTCTGTATCATTAATTAATTTATTTCAATTAAATCAATTTGAAATACTGCATTTAAACCAATCCTTCAAAAAGCTAGATTATGTACAGCTTAATTATAGATATGAAACAAGTAATCAATCAGCTATTCCAGTAAAAAGTGATTCATTGATTCTTCGAGAATATATGTGGTATTTAATTAGATTAAATCATGTTTTATTAAATCCTCATATAAAATCAATTGAAATTGACTATAATTTCATATTCAATAATCTGAGCAGGAATAATATTGTTTTACCAACTGTAGATATCAATGCTGCATCGTACACAATAGTTCTTCCTAACGACAAAGGTATAATAATCAACTTTCTACAAGAATTTATCAACAAGCTAATTAACTTGAATAACAAATATGTAATTCAACAATCAAATAGCAAGATAATCTCAATATTCAAGTTAATTGATGACTCGTGTAAATTTGAAGAAGAGAAATCTCGATGGAAATCCAACTTCGACTGGTTATTGAATTTCATAACCGATAATGATTAATGAATTTTTCCGCTCAAAAGTTATGCCCTCATTACAACAGTTTCTTCCTTTATCTACGATTTCATTCCTTTTAATTCTCCTCCTTTAATCTATTTCGTATTTTCTTTACTGCATAATTACAAAATTTCTAGCTCATTATATCAATACATCTATCAATATTAAATGTCAGTTCTATAGTATTTACCAAAGGAAGAAATTATGGTTCTGCCAGCTAGTGGGCATATTTGTATTGCTTAAATATATATAGACATTAATATTAGACTAGCATTCAAATCCAGCTATAGTATAGAATGTAAATCATATCTATTGTCCTGAGTTCGTATGATCGCTGCACCTATTATCTTATTTTTTATTTCGAATATGATTTGCTTTGTCAGAGTTTTATTGACTCCGATTTCGTAGTCTTGCATAAAACTCCCAAAAAAACACCCCCATTAAAGTTCATTTATTCTTTTTTTTTTTAGTTTTTTTTTTTTGACATTTATTTTTGCATTCATTTTGTGGTCTAACTCGGTGTTTTGATTCTAGTATATTTATTGCCGGAAAACATATTTTGTCCCCGTCTTACCATTGTCCTCGAGTTATTGATTTGCCGGATGACAGCAATATTTGGTAAGGAGAGCTTACAATAACACGGTTAATATCATTATTTGAGAGTCAATATATAACAATTTACAAGTAAATTAAGTGGATTTCAAAAATTGACCGGAGAAAAAATGGATTTGTTCTTCGTCTAGAAATATCCGAAACATCTATAATGGAGTGCTTAAAAAATTCAATTTCTCAACTACTATTAAACACCTAGACCAATTGGATTACGAGTTCCAAATGCGACTCAAAACCTAAGTAGCTGTGAGACTTGAAGATAAATACGCAAGGCAGGTTTAGCAGTCATAATAGGTCTAATAATAATAAGATTAATTATCACAAAGTCAGGAAATTTACATTACATCCCCGTTGTTGTGTGATGTAGATTGTTGAGTTTATAAATAGTCCTAACAAATTTTCACAAAGTGCTGGGTTGACGTCCCCCAAAATTTAATGATAAAATTTTTGTGGTGATTTACAATTTTTTACCCTAGTTTGGTAATTCTCGCCACGATAGATCTATGCGACGTTACAAAATACACTAAGATAAGAAAAAGTATTTTGTCATGTTCGTATGTGCAGCGGTGTGCCTCTTCGCTCTAATATACTGATATTATGATTCATTTCGGTCTAATCCTCCTATTCCTTCCTTACATTCGAATCACGACAATTGTCTGAAGATCTTTATCAATGAATTTATTTGAGGGATTATTTGCCCACTTCTTCATAAAATTAAATTCTGGCAAGCAGCGCTCTTTTATTATCGGATAAATTGCCTGTATTCGGTGGAGTGACTTACCTACGCCTCACGCTGTACTTCACTGCAAATGAATAAAAGTAGAAAATAAAAATCTTATTCATTTGAAAATAGATTTGCTCACTGGAAATATTTTTATTCTCTCTCTTTTGTACTTCGATTATTTTTATGACATATTGATATTATTTTTGACATGTTGGTTACTTTTTGTGTCTCATAAAGGAATATTAAGTAAATTGGTAAATTGCAGTAGGTAATTATCAGATCTTGAATCGTTAAGAGTCTGTCGTAAATCTAAGAGCATAAGTTCATGTCATAAGACTATTAAGTTTTACTTAAGATGAAAAGGGGTTTTTCCAACTAAAAGTTTAAAACTTGGATAGTTTACGCTGTTTAATTTGATTGATCATACGAACTGGTTCAACAATGAATGAAACTTCAACCACGGAGGGGTGTTGAAAGAGCTGTTCAAGAGGGTACTTTAATTACAAGAGTTTGAGGCTGCCTTGTTGGCGAGTAGTTGCATGGGCAGTAAAAAATAAAGATAACCTTCATGAAAGAAAATAAAACTTTGTCACAATGCAAGTATTAAAAAAGTCTGTCTAAGTATAATTAGAAATGTAATTATAATTATATAATTAAATAATTAATTATATAATTAATTATTATTTATAATTACGCAACCGTAAGTACGATAAATTTTTTTAATTATTTTCCCAATTCTCTTAGAGGTAAGTCACGTCATATAGTTTGATATATATGCTGCCAATTTCAAATGTATCAGTCAAGCATAATGATAAAATTTATTACTGAAAAATAGACTTTATTATTTGTCACTATAGATTCTAGATTACCAATAAATATATGCTAGAGTTTGCATGCTTAAATTCTCATAGCAATCAAAGTAAGTTAGTTACTTGCTTACTTAGTTTGCTTGTCATAGGCTGTAGTTGCACTTTTTGAGATCGGGAAGCGAAGCTTAACACATCAATGATCATCGATGTCGCCCATTAAAGGGCTAACAATTTTTCTTCTCCCAAAGGAGAAATTGTCTTTCTCATAACTCTGTAACTAGTCATCGGCAACCAACTAAACCGTGATCTAGATCTACATTGATCATCATATTTAGACCCCCTACCAGGTTATATCTCCATTTTCCTGCATATAATATATAACACCACACAGCACCACAACTACCCTTTCTGCCCTAAACAGAATTATGGTTACCCGCACTCACACCATCGAATTGAGCCATGAAAAAATTTCACTCTAAATGGCCGAAATCAAACGACCACCATCTCCTAATAACTCACGACACTCAATTGTAAAACAATTATTATAACCATGTCTCAAGGTACACTTTTCGGTCAAAAGCAAATCAGAACCGTTCCACTTAGAGCTCTTATCAAGCACTTTAACTTGGACATTGACTTTGTCACTAATGAAGACCCAGCTTTCAAAAAGTCCTTCCCAATAGGTAAGATTCCAGGCTTTATTGGACCAAAGGGTTTCAAATTACATGAAGTTATTGCCATTTCTATTTACTGTATGTATTTTTTATTTATATTGAAATATCAATTGCAGTCTTAATTGATTTATGACTGAATGAGAGGAGGAGGAATGATCTGGTTCAAGGCATTGCGGAACCACATGTTTCCGTGTCTTTAAATGATGAGAAAATTTTTCAATTATTATACAGTTATCCCTGTCTTAATAAACTATGTCGAGACTCTTTAATCTGAAATTAGAACCAATCTCCTTGTCTTGTTGAGTTGTAAACTACTCGATGGTTGAAGAATTCAATACTAACTTAGAATAATTTAGTCATTAACTTAGCTGATCCTCAATCTAAATTATTAGGTAAGAATGCAAAGGAATACGCCGAAGTATTAAAATGGTTATCTTTGACCAACTCTGAACTTCTTCCACATATTGCGGCTGTTTTCAAGCCATTGACTGGTGCTGCTCCATACAACAAGAAGGCTGTTGATGAATCTGCTGCTTATGTTGAATCAGTTATTCAAGTTTATGAAGCTAGATTAGCCAACTACACTTTCTTAGTTGGTGAAAGATTAACTTATGCTGATATCTTTAGTGCTGCTCTTTTAATTAGAGGTTTCGGTCACATTTTCGGAGCTGAATGGAGAAAGGCTCACCCAAACACTTTCAGATGGTTCAACACTGTTATCCAAAACAAGATCTTACATGATATTGTTGGTGACTACACTTACATAGAAAAGCCAGTTGAATTTGTTCCACCAAAGAAGGAAAAGAAGCAACAACCAGCTGCTGCTAAGAAGGAAGCTGCTCCAAAGAAGGCTAAAGCAGTTGAAGAAGAAGAAGAAAAGCCAGTCGAAGAACCAAAAGCAAAGCACCCATTAGAACTTTTACCAAGAATCTCTTTAGAAGAATGGAAGAGAGTTTACTCTAATGAAGATACTAGAGCTAAGGCTATCCCATGGTTCTGGGAAAATCAATACAAACCAGAAGAATTCTCTTTATGGAAAGTTGATTACAAATATAATGATGAATTAACCTTAACTTTCATGTCCAACAATTTAGTTGGTGGTTTCTT
The DNA here is from genome assembly GCF_036850825.1 of Scheffersomyces amazonensis. Classification (NCBI taxonomy): domain Eukaryota; kingdom Fungi; phylum Ascomycota; class Pichiomycetes; order Serinales; family Debaryomycetaceae; genus Scheffersomyces; species Scheffersomyces amazonensis. Next base: position 1,141,298 of record NW_027042741.1, on the reverse strand, counting down.
CAACAGATTATCTGCTTCTACCAAATACTTATTCGGTACTTTAGTTGTTTACGGTGAAAACAACAATAACGGTATTACTGGTTTCTTCTTAGTTAGAGGTCAAGACTTCGCCCCAGCCTTTGATGTTGCTCCAGATTGGGAATCATACGCTTACACCAAATTAGATGGTGAAGATGCTGAAACCAGAAAGTTCATCAACAACATGTTAGCTTGGGATGAACCAGTTGAAGTTAATGGTGAAAAGAGAGAAATCGCCGACGGTAAGGTCTTCAAGTAAGCGCTGGTTTAAACTAGTTAGTTTAGTTTAAATATGAATAAACAATTTTATCAGTGATATATCACAAAGTTTTACTAGTAGCATAAGTAGTGGGAAGTAGTCGAGTTAAGGGATTCATACCCCGCCTGTTGCGGTTTAAGTAACACTTTTCTTACACGATTCGCTAAAATTATATATAGTAAAATAATGGCAATAACATGACTCATGTTCCATATGAATAAATTTAAACTTAACTAAAACGAAATTCTGCCTTTTTCTACAATATATACATTATTAAATTATATATATGAATAAATAATTGCAAAATTGTGAGTCACGTTTTATAGGAGTAAAATTAAACTAATAATGAAATTGGCTCCATTTCTGAAATATATAGCCGTCAAAATCCACCCATGCTAAAAAGCTGTAGTCGAAATCAAATCACCAACAAACAAGATAGTTAATACAGACATTAGTTGACTGTATTGGAGTAAAGACGTTGGTATTTGCAAGCATTTGAATATACCCCATTACTAATGAGAATTAGTACAAGTAATCGTGTTCTACCAAGGCACCCATTAGATATTTTACCAAGAATTTCTTTAGAAGAATGGGAGAGAGTTTACTCTAATGAAGATACTAGAGCTAAGGCTATCCCATGGTTCTGGGAAAATCAATACAAACCAGAAGAATTCTCTTTATGGAAAGTTGATTACAAATATAATGATGAATTAACCTTAACTTTCATGTCCAACAACTTGATTGGAGGTTTCTTCAACAGATTATCTGCTTCTATAGAATATTTATTTGGTACTTTAGTTGTTTACGGTGAAAACAACAATAACGGTATTACTGGTTTCTTCTTAGTTAGAGGTCAAGACTACGTTCCAGCCTTCGATGTTGCTCCAGAATGGGATTCATTCAATTACACCAAATTAGATGGTGAAGATGCTGAAACCAGAAAGTTCATCAACAACATGTTAGCTTGGGATGAACCAGTTGAAGTTAATGGTGAAAAGAGAGATATCGTTGACGGTAAGGTTTTTAAGTAAGTGCTAGTTTGAAACTAGTTTAGTTTAAATATGAATAAACAATTATATCAGTGATAAGTGACTGTTAATAGTAGTAGTATAAGAATTAGTTGCAAATTATGGGACGCATTCCCCATTTTTTTTTTCCGTAGCAATCTATGTATTCTCAATATACACGATATAAAATAGGAAAGGTCGTGTCGCGTGTCTTTAATCCACTCGAGTCGTGTCCTAGCCCTCAAAATCCATCCACCCTAAAAAACTGTAGTCGAAATCAATCACCAACAAACTGCATAGTTAAACAGGCAATAGTTCATCGGATTTCATTAACGAATTGGAGTAAAGAAGTTCGTGTTTGCACGTGTTTGTATATACCCCAATACTAATGGCAATATTATATAGTAAAAATCCGTATGTTCGATACATACGAAGAAAGCCCTGGGCTCTTATAGGTCCCTTGGCATTTCTACTAGTATTATACTTATTATTATCATCATCATCTTCACCTTCATCTTCTGGGACTAATGGATCTAAAAAATATAGTTATAGTAAGAAATCCAGAGGTTGGTTTGCTAAAAATAGAGATTCGGTTGTATTAAAGAATTTACCAAAGAATCATATCAGTCATTATGATTTAAATGAATTAACTACTTCATCTGATGCATTAGCTAAAAGAGAAGAAGTATTAATTTTAACTCCAATGTCTAAATTTTTACCTCAATATTGGGAAAATTTGAATAAAATTAATTACGATCATTCATTAATTTCTTTAGGATTCATTATTCCTAGAAATGAGGATGGAGATGCAACACTTAAGAAATTAGAAGCTGCTGTCAAGAAGGTTCAAAGTAGTGATGCCAAAACCAAATTTAAAAAAGTTACTATCTTAAGACAAGATTCTAATTCATTAGAAAGTCAAGCAGAAAAGGATAGACATGCATTAAAGGTTCAAAAGGAAAGAAGATCTATGATGGCTCTTGCAAGAAATTCTTTAGTATTTACAACCATTGCTCCAAGTACTTCTTGGGTATTATGGTTAGATGCTGATATTGTTGAAACCCCACCTACCTTAATTCAAGATTTGGCACTTCATAGTAAACCTATACTTTCATGTAATGTGTATCAAAGATATGTTGATGAAAGTACAGGACAAGATTCGATTCGTCCTTATGATTTCAATAATTGGGTTGAATCTGAAGAAGGTTTAAAGATTGCTGCTGGTTTATCAGAAGATGATATTATTGTAGAAGGATATGCTGAAATGGCAACTTATAGACCATTAATGGCACATTTCTATGATGCTAATGGTGATAAAAATACAGAAATGGCTTTAGATGGTGTAGGAGGTGGAGCAGTTTTGGTTAAAGCCGATGTGCACCGTGATGGGGCCATGTTCCCATCATTCCCCTTCTATCATTTGATTGAAACAGAAGGGTTTGCCAAAATGGCCAAGAGATTAGGTTATGAAGTATTTGGCTTACCCAATTACTTAGTCTATCACTACAATGAGTAGTGTATTTTTTATAAACTATCATATACATTCATTATACATATACACATATACTAATACTAACTAATATAATAAGACTTACTAGTATACTTATACTTATACTTATACTTATACTTATACTCATACTTATATTAGACTCATACTTATACTCATACTTATATTAGACTCATACTTATATTAGACTCATACTTTGGTGCTTATGCTCACTAAAATCATAATTATAGTACGTTGTCCCAATCGGGCAAACACCCTGAGAGCCGCAGGCAATTTTTTTCTCGCGAAGAGATAAAAAAAAAATTTGAGCAGAGCTAAAAGAAACCTCTTAAATCTGTTAGTGTTAGTAAGTAATCCAACCGTAGGCCAACAACATGCAACTCTCGTGGAAGGATATCCCTACTGTGCCAACGTCCAACGATATGTTGGACATTGTGCTTAATCGTACCCAGAGAAAAACCCCTACTGTTATTAGACCAGGATTTAAGATCACTCGTATTCGAGCCTTTTATATGAGAAAGGTTAAATTTACATCAGAAGGATTTACTGAAAAATTTAATGATATTGTTGGAGGATTCCCTAATATTAATGATGTTCATCCATTCCATCGTGATTTAATGGATACTTTATATGAAAAGAATCATTATAAAGTATCACTTGCAGCTGTATCAAAGGCCAAAACTTTAATTGAACAAGTATCAAGAGATTATGTTAGATTATTAAAATTTGGTCAATCATTATATCAATGTAAACAATTAAAGAGAGCTGCTTTAGGTAGAATGGCTACTATTACTAAAAAGTTAAAGGATCCTTTAGTTTATTTAGAACAAGTTAGACAACATTTAGGTAGATTACCAAGTATTGATCCAAATACTAGAACTTTAGTTATTTGTGGTTATCCAAATGTTGGTAAATCATCATTTTTAAGATGTATTACAAAAGCCGATGTTGAAGTTCAACCTTATGCATTTACAACTAAATCTTTATATGTCGGACATTTCGATTATAAATATTTAAGATTTCAAGCTATTGATACTCCAGGAATTTTAGATAGACCAACTGAAGAAATGAATAATATTGAAATGCAATCTATTTATGCTATTGCTCATTTAAGATCATGTGTTTTATATTTTATGGATTTATCAGAACAATGTGGTTTCTCTATTGAAGCTCAAGTTAAATTATTTCATTCAATTAAACCATTATTTGCTAATAAATCGGTTATGGTAATTATGAATAAAAGTGATATTATTAAAGCAGAAGATTTATCTGAATCTCAACAAGAATTATTAAAATCATTAACTACTTTACCAGGTGTTGAAGTCATGCATACTTCATGTCATGAAGAAGAAAATGTTATGCAAGTTCGTAATCATGCTTGTGAAAAATTATTAACTGCAAGAATTGAACAAAAATTAAAGGGAACTGCTAGAGTTAATAATGTATTAAATAAGATTCATGTTGCAAGACCTCAAGCAAGAGATGATATTGAAAGATCTGCATTTATTCCTGATGCTATTAAAGAATTAGAAAAGTATGATGTTAATGATCCAAATAGAAGAAAATTAGCTAGAGATATTGAAGCAGAAAATGGTGGAGCAGGAGTATTTAATATTAATTTGAAAGATAAATATTTATTAGAAGATGAAGATTGGAAGAATGATATTATGCCAGAAATTTTAGATGGTAAGAATGTTTATGATTTCTTAGACCCAGATATTGCAGCTAAATTACAAGCTTTAGAAGATGAAGAAGAAAGATTAGAAGCAGAAGGATTTTATGATTCAGATTCAGATATGGAAGATGAAGAAGAAGATATTCAAGATATAAAAGATAAAGCTCAATGGATTAGAGATAAACAAAAGACAATGATCCTTGAAGCAAGAAATAGAAAATCTTTAAAGAATAAAGCAATTATGCCAAGAGATAAAATTAAGAAATCTTTCAATGAAATGGAAGAACATATGTATAATATTGGTCATGAAACAGATATATTAAGAGAAAAATCAGGTAAAATTAAATCAAAGAGAGAATTATCTGGTGTAGATATTTTAAAGAGAAATCAAGGTATACAATCTTCAAAGATTTCTAAGAAGAAATCGGCTGCTTATCAAACTGATCGTCTTAATGATGGTGTGGCTGATGGAGCCATGAGATCTCAAGCTGAAAGATTAGCTAAAATTCAAAGAAGAGAAAGAAATAGAAATGCCAGACAAGGTGAAGGTGATCGTCATTCAACTGCTTCCTTACCAAAACATTTGTTCACTGGTAAAAGAGGTATTGGATCTAATGACCGTCGTTAGATATCCATTACATTACATTACATTACATTACATATACTATATATATATATTACATACATACATATATCAATTTTTGTGCACTAGTTATCAATATAAAACCGTTTTAAAGAAAGTTAAATATGTAAAATAATGTAATCTAGATGAATTCATGATTGCTATTGGTATTATAACGTTGAGTTTTAACTTGTTTACCAATTCCTTTTTGAAGTTTATCATAAAATTCACTAACTAATTGTCTTTTCAACGGTCCCTTTTCATTGGCTAAGAGAAGGTTATTGGAAAGATCTATATTCATAAGTTTGGAGTTACCATGAGGTACTTCAAATTGGATATCTTTAATGACATTAAGTTTCAAATCCAAGTGACGCAAATGTCCATGATTCATCATCTTCTCAGTTAGATATACCGATTCTAGAATGTTTCGATTTAAATTGAGAGTTTCAAGATTCTTAGGCAATACTACTGATCGATCAAACTGGGATATTATACAGTTGGAAAAGTCGATAACTTTTAAATGAGAAGTTTGTTCAGCATATTGATCATTGAATAATGCTAACAGATTATCAATCTTCTCTAACAGATTACCATGACAGTACAACAGTTCTAAATTCTCAGGTGGAATCCAGTGTTGTAATGAAGCATTGGAGATTAAGTTATGATAGATGGATAAATTTTTGAGTCCTATCAAGTCTTTCCAATTTATGTTTAAACTACTAGAATTGTAGGAACCAATGTCTTTGATTTTATTATGAGAAAGTAATAATGTTTGTAATGATTCTGGGAACTTAAAGTACTTTAATGAATCAATCTTACAATCTGATAAGTCTAGTTCCACAAGGTTAGGAGGAAATTCAAATCGATCATCATCAAATGAAGGATCAAACCAGAATTTAGTACTGCCAAATCGTAATACTTCAAGACTATTAGGGAATTGATAATAGTGCAGCTCATCTGAGTAGACTTTAAAGCTGGTGATTTTAGTATACTGTAAGTCTAACTGTTCAAGACCTTCAGGAAGTACTCCCAAACAATCAAGACTATGGATATCATTACCATTCAATACCAAATATTTCAAATTTTGAGGCCATGGTACTTCTTTAAGTTGTTCAAGTATAGTATCGTCCAAATCACAGGTAGACATAAGGATGGCACTAAGGTTAGGGGGCCAATCATCATCGATTTCAAATTGTCTGATTTCATTGGCTGAGATATCGAGATTCTCTAGTGTTCGAGGAAATACCGATAATGGGAACGATGAGATTTGGTTATGGGTTAAAGTAAGATTCTTTAATGTTGGGGGAAGTCTTAGAAGTACAAGTTTGTCAGTATTTATATTTAAAGAATTAAAGTATAATTCTTCTAATTGTCTAGGAATATTAATGGAATTAGCATCTACTTTGGAATTCCATGATATATCAAGGTGACTAACGTTAGGGGAGAATTGGATATGAGACCAATCAATGATTCGAGTTCCTAGAAATACAATCTCTTTAAGTGATGTATAAGTGGTTATTACTGAATTATCATTATCTAGTATGGGTTTTCCATGATCCATAAGTGATATCCTGGAGAAATGCAAGCGATGAATGTTGGGGAATGATAATAAAAAGTTAATGTCTTCAGCCGTTAGTGGATAATTTTCAAGAGTAATTTCTATTGAAGTGGATGGATTGGAAAGTCTAGTTCGATACTTTTCCATTAATTGATGAAGAGATTCATATTCTGTACCAGCCACTAGTAATAATTTTCGAGGAATTATATCTGGATGAGTTTGAAGGAAATCTTCTATTGAAGATAATGGATATAGGGTAATTGTTGGTCTTTTCAATAGGGGAAAATGGGTCACATATGGTCTAGAAGTGGGTGAAAGTACAAAATGAAGTTCTTTAGCATGATATAATGGAGTTATGGCTTGTTTGAATGAGGGAAGGTAAAGAAATACATCATTAATATATTTTTCATTAAGATGATCTACTATATCAGTGATGATTTCGTTGGGAAATTGTGGAATAAATTCGAGCACCAACAGTCGGAGATATTCTTCATTGGCCAGATATGGCTTCTGAGAAGTTTCCATGAAATATGAGTAGTAATTGGTAGTAATAAGAGGAGTTTAGGTGATTGATATAGTTAGAGATTGATTAATAATGAGATGACGGGTCATGTGACACATCACGAGATCAATAATATAAATTTATACAGATACAGTGATTTTACATTTTATATTACTTCAGATCGGAATTGCCGATTCGTCTGAATTAATTGTTACGTATCATTGTCCAGAAGTTTATGCACTCGACCTTTCATTATTGTCTGTTAGATAACTGGGCCAGAAGTTGAGACTATCAACAATGATTAAGTCAGCACTATGCTCTGAAATGACTCCCAAGTGGTCATGACCATAATCAAAAGTGATATCTTAAATCTTCATTAAATCTTCATTAAATCTTCATTAAATCTGACACACCCAAAACCGACTAATTGACTAATTTATCCTTCTCTTATAGTTGTTTATTCATAGGTGCCTACTCATGCATGTTCCTTTTGGGAAAATAATATATGATAGAAGATACAAAAATTCAAATACTATATGTAAACCTTCTTTGCGTATAAAATACGTATAATCTGTATAATAATTATTGAAGAGGGCTCTGCAATTATATTACCCATCATACATGATAATTATAACTGGAGAATAACTCTGGACCCTTTCCTATATAAGTGTATATTCTCACATCAATATTGATTTATGGTAGTAGAATCTTGTACGAATTTTTCCGGACAATGGTACGAAGTGATTTAATCCGGTGGTTATGATACTGTCAATGGTGTAATAGAATCTGATCAAACCTGTTTTAAGTATACAGTATAGAATAGATAATAAATACCACCTGTATATAAACATCAATTAAGCCCAATGGGGAAAGTGGGCATAAGAGCGAAGCTCGTCCCGATTGGGAAAAAAGAATGGAGTGTGGCTAAGACTGCTCATAGAAAGAAGACACATTACAAGACACAGACAGAGTCAGTAAAGTACAGAAGAATGACAGATATTATTCCTACAGTAACAGACAATAATAACACCTTAGTAACAGATATTATCTGAAGATACAGTATACACACCATCCAAACAGTAGCAAATAGGAAATAGACTGATTAAAACTATCATAAAGCACAAAGTACACTAACACTAATAAAGATACTTAATAAAACTAACTAACACCAAAAATACTAACATACTCTAATATACTCTAATACACTAACACATTAATATACGATATACTGTAATGAAATTTCACTAATTCACTCACCAATATCACACTCACTCCACACTCTTCTCACACTACTCGTTTGACTCATAGATGTCGTGCCCCACCCACTTCCTTATCTCCAATCGCTTTTGTGCATCGGACTCCCACTGCAAAATGTCCTTACGTTATCTGTACAACTCCACTAATTCACCGTCCATAATCTCACTATCGTAACTAATACCTTAATTAATATTGCTGACTATATAACTTACTATCATTATCTTAGTATAGTCTCAAATTTACCGACATATTACTGGTTACTGATTACTAATTACAAACTATTAACTATTGACTCACTAACAATTCCTGCCTGCCCCAATTGTTCTTTTTCTTTTTTTGCTCCCTAACCGTTGTGGAACACTGAATAATCCACAGTACGATCCTCACTATTATAGTGAATAATTGATTGACTATTCACTATTCACTATTCAAATTCCTCACTAATTCATCCTGGTTTCACTACATGCTCCGTACCCCATCATGAGTTTAGGCATCCACACTCAGGATACTCCCTTTTACCCTAAGGACTCTGCCTCCACTGATTTGATCTCTCCTTCTAAACATTCTACAACAACTAGAAATCTGGTTCAGAATGGTCTGACGGTACATTCAAATTATTCTCAAAATCATCAATCTCATCTGCTGCAACTGCAACAACGTCCTCGTACTACATCATCTGATCTGGATGTAAATTCATTTGATTTTTCAGCTTTAAGTGCTCAATTACCCCCTAATACTGGACCTCCAGGTACGGTTCCAGTAACTAATGGAAGTGGTAGTGGGAATACTTCAAGTAAAAATCTTAGTCATGTACCTTGTAAATTTTATAAACAAGGTATTTGTCAAGCTGGAAATTCTTGTCCATTTTCTCATAATTTAGATGGAAGTTTAGCTGCTGATAAATTACCCTGTAAATATTTTCAAAAGGGTAATTGTAAGTTTGGTCTAAAATGTGCTTTAGCTCATTTTATGCCCGATGGTTCTAAAGTCATTCCTAAGAATTTATTATCTAATTCAAATTCAAATTCAAATTCAAATTCTAATGGTAATAATCATGGAAATAATCATCATTCTAATAATAACAGTAATGGTAATCGTCTTTCTTTTAGTTATTCTACCAATTCCAATAATGATAATACTACTAATCATCATGGTATAAGTCGTCATAGTTCATATCTGCAATCCAACGTTAGTACGGTAATTACTCCTTCTACTTCAGAACCTATTGATATTGGTTTAAGACATAATAGTAGTACAAGTACTAGTTATAATACTAATATATCTCCTTCTTATCACTCGTATGGTGGACAGAACAATAATGTCGCTAATTTCGTCAATATTGGTAGTAATGGAACCCATTTGCACCAGCAAGTGATTCAGCAACAACAGCCACTCCAACAGGTTCAAGTTAGTCGTTATCAGCAATTACAACAACAACAGCAGCAACAACAACAACATCATCAACAACAACAGCAGCAACAGCTTCAACAACAACAAAATGTACTTCCCCATTCGTCTTCTTTTGACTCTAACTATATCAGCAACAGTACGAGCTTAAACTTTGGTGCTGGCTCATATAGTTCAGGATTGGGATATAGTAGTACCAATAATGCTTCATTCTCAACTCCAACGTATCAGTATCAACAGACTAATGTTCCTAATCAATCGCAGGCTACTTTAGGTCAGAATTCTCATTTGTTCAGATCTCAATCCACAAATACTCCTATATCTTTGACTAACACATCTCCATCTCAACATTCTAATTTCTTTAGTGGAAGTGGAGGAAGTGGAGCCTCTAGTAATACATCATTTGCACAGTCTCCTCAATATGTTTCGTCTTCCTTTGGAAAAACATCATTCTCATCTCGTTTACAACAACAGCAACAACTGACTCCATTCCAAAATTCTTCGCCTACTTCATATTATTATCATGGTAGTCAAGAATCTTCAGCAATTGCTGACGATGATGAGTTTGGTACTAATGTTCAACCCAGTGCTAATGGATCTACGAGTCAATTCTTTGCTGAAGATTATGTACCTGCTTCATTAAGTGACATAATCTTAACTCCACAAGAATTACAAAGACGTGATTCAAGATCGCAAAGTGGAACTTTATTAGTTAGACCCACTTTGAATTCCATTTTAGGAACTGGAACTGGAAGTATCACTGGAACTGGAACAGCAACTGCAACAGGAAAGGATGATTCTGATGTAGGAATATTGTTACAGAACCCTCATGCTCATTCACAGTACTCCAATGGAGCTTTCCGTCGCGATAGCTCCAGTAAGGTGTCGTCGTCGTCCAATCACGACGATGTGTTTTTGATGGAATAGTGTTAAAATAGAAATTCGATTAAATTAAATTAAATTAAATTAAACTAAATTAAATTAAATTATCAAATCAAATCAAATCAATAAAATCCGGATTATAAAGTTGTTCAATTAGGTCGGTATCCCAAAATAGCTGCAAAACCCAAAAAAAAGTCATTGTTAGTAAAAGTCAAAAAAAATCGTAATCATACGTACTGCAATTAGAAGTTTCGTTTAGATCGTTGTGGGTAGTAATGTTTAATTCGTTTCGAATGTTGTTTAGTTCTCTGGTTCTTTGTTATCCTCGGATAGTGTTTATGTTATCTTTGTCTTCATCTCTGTCTTTATCTTTCTTTATCTTTCTTTATCTTTATGCTTATGCTTATGTTTCTTTATATGTTTATGTTGTCTTTGTTTACTTATGGATTATGCACTTAATATATTTAGTATGTATATACAGTCTATTTACAATGGTTCGGTGGATGGATATAAGGATCTATTCCTTAGCACGAGGATTAGTACGATATATATCGGATGTTGCCTTCATGAATGCTTTCATAACATTCATATCATCAGCTGCAAGTTCAGGAGTAATCTTTCTTAAATGATCAGATTCAAATAATTTACCTGATAACATAACTTCATCAGTAAATGGATGAACTGTGAAAACAAGATAATCAGTAAGTACTTTCTCTTCAGTTATATTTTTTTCAGGTAATTTTACAGTAAATTTTTGTTTAGTTGATAATTTCATAACCATTTGTACATAACAAGTTACTTCCATTTTATCAGGAATTGCTAATACATTAACAATTTTTGGATTACCTTCAATTGAAATTAATTCCCAACTTGTTCTACCTCCAGCTGGGAAAGTTGCAGCTCTTTCTGCTAAACTACTAATTACTGGAACGGCTGCTACTTCACTTAATTGAGAATTTAAAAATGTTGAACGTTCTTTAACTTTTTTACTACATGCATTAGCAAATGATTTATTAACTCTAACAAAATTTTCAATTCCTTTATCTTTCCATAAATTAAATTTAATTGGTCTTTTTGTATCCATTTTATAACGGAAAACACTATAAGTTGAAAATGCCATAGTACCTAATTTTCTTATAAATAATTTTGGCCATGAACTTATTGGACAATCTTTAAATTTAGGTGGAATATAATAATCAGTTAATACAAAGATTTGATTAAGTGGTATTTGACTTATATCATTATCTGGTTTGTTTGCTTTTTTAGCTGGTGTTTGAGCTGCATAACTTCTGGTAATAGTTAAACATGCTCTTGGTCTTATGACCGTTAAGCTTCTAATCCCTAACATTGACTATAAAGTGTAATTTAATTACTGCAATAGTTGTTTGGGTACTATTTGAAAAATTTATTTATTCAACAGGGTTTCCCCATTGGGTATGACGAAATCATGTGATGCATCATGTGATACGTCATGTGATACGTCATGTGTGTGCTCACATGATCTTTGATCTACTTCTCTCTCATCACAATAAATTTTATCAAACTCGAGATGAGCCTATAGATTCAATACTATCACCAATAATAAGCATGCCAACCTTAACTAAAGCAAAGCCCGGGAAACAGAAACTCGCTCCGGAGAAGGAACGATTCCTTCAATGTTGTGGAGACATTTCTCTTGAACTTGTGGCTTCACTTAAGAATTCAAAAGATATTAATTTGAATGGACTTATCATTAGATATGCTAAGAAGTATAAACTTAAACAACAACCTCGATTAACTGATATTATTAGTTCTATTCCTGATCAATATAAAAAGTACCTTATTCCCAAACTTAAAGCCAAACCTGTTCGTACAGCTTCAGGAATTGCTGTAGTTGCAGTTATGTGTAAACCTCATAGATGTCCTCATATTGCTTATACTGGGAATATTTGTGTTTATTGTCCTGGAGGTCCAGATTCTGATTTTGAATATTCAACTCAATCATATACTGGTTATGAACCAACATCTATGAGAGCCATTCGTGCAAGATATGATCCCTATGAACAAGCTAGAGGTAGAATTGATCAATTACGTCAATTAGGTCATTCAATTGATAAAGTTGAATATATTATTATGGGTGGTACATTTATGTCATTACCAATAGATTATAGAGAAGGATTTATAACTCAATTACATAATGCCCTTACTGGATTTAATGGGAAAGATATTGATGAAGCCATTAAATTTTCTCAACAATCTCAAACTAAATGTGTAGGTATAACTATTGAAACAAGACCTGATTATTGTACAGAAACTCATTTAAGTGATATGTTAAAATATGGTTGTACTCGTTTAGAAATTGGAGTTCAATCAGTATATGAAGATGTAGCAAGAGATACTAATAGAGGTCATACTGTTAAATCAGTATGTGAAACATTTGCTATAGCAAAAGATGCTGGTTATAAAGTTGTAAGTCATATGATGCCTGATCTTCCAAATGTTGGAATGGAAAGAGATTTAGAACAATTTAAAGAATATTTTGAAAATCCTGAATTTAGAACTGATGGTCTTAAATTATATCCTACATTAGTTATTCGTGGTACCGGACTTTATGAATTATGGAAAAAGGGATTATATAAATCTTATAATGCTAATGCATTAATAGATTTAGTAGCAAGAATACTTGCACTTGTACCACCTTGGACAAGAATTTATAGAGTTCAACGTGATATTCCAATGCCACTTGTAACATCAGGAGTTGAAAATGGTAATTTACGTGAATTAGCTCTTGCAAGAATGGAAGATTTTGGTACATCATGTCGTGATGTAAGAACTAGAGAAGTTGGAATTCAAGAAGTTCATAATAAAGTAGTACCTGATAATATTGAACTTATTAGACGAGATTATTATGCTAATGGAGGTTGGGAAACTTTCTTATCATATGAAGATCCAAAACAAGATATTTTAATTGGATTATTAAGATTAAGAAAAGCTACAAAGAAGTATACATATCGTAAAGAACTTAAACATCAACCTACATCTATTGTAAGAGAATTACATGTTTATGGTTCAGTAGTTCCATTACATTCTCGTGATCCTCGTAAATTTCAACATCAAGGTTTTGGAACTTTACTTATGGAAGAAGCAGCAAGAATTGCAAAACAAGAACATGGATCAGAAAAGATTAGTGTTATTTCTGGTGTAGGAGTTAGAAATTATTATGCAAAATTAGGATATGAATTAGATGGACCATATATGTCAAAATGGCTTAAGGATGAAGATTATTTATAAAAATAAATCAAATCTTTTTAAATAAGTTATAGTATATAAAAGTTTATATATTAATGCAGGGAATGAAGTAAGTTATATAATAAAATTTAACCTATTGATTCCGATTAAGGAAACTCTTATTGCTTGGTAAACCTCCTCTATGTAAAGCAGGAGCTTTAACTTTACCTCTTAATAATGATTGAACCGTTTCAATATTCTTTGGTAAAGAAATATGATCACTTCTATTAGATCCAAGATTCTTTCTTATTAATTTTTCTTCATTAATTTGTTCAAGTCTTTGGGATACAGATATATCAAGATGAGGATTTATACATCGATATTTTGTTAACCACAGACTATTTAATAAAGCAGCATAAGAAGGTCGTAAATCTGGATTCTTATTTAAACATGATTTAACAAAGATTTGAGCTTCCTTTGAAAAGATATTACTATCTAATTTTGGAGGTTCACCATCAACAATGGCACTTAATTGAGAAAATATATTATCATAAGTTTCTGAAGGATAAGGATATTGACCTTCAGCAATTTCTAAAATAGTAAGACCTAAAGACCAAATATCTGATTGAACAGAATATGTTGTATCATCAGGATTCATAGTTTTAATTCTTTCTGGTGCCATATATGATTGACATCCAATATTTGTTTTAGCTAATGAACTTACTAAATTACCTGATACTCCAAAATCACATAATTTAATCTTTCCTTGAGTATTACATAATATATTAGTTGGTTTAACATCTCTATGAATAATATTATGTTCATCCTTTAATTCTTTTAAACCTCGAATTACACATTCAGTAATATATGCTAAAGCAGTTTCATCTTTAACTCCATGATCTTTACCATAAATTTTATCTAATGATCCTCCATCCATATATTCTATACACATGTAGACAGCTCCTTCAACAAAAAATGCTCCATAAAAGTCTACTATATAGGGAGAATCACATTTATGTAAAATATCTAATTCCATTAAAATTTGTGTAAATTTATTTTCATCTAATTCTAATCGAACTTCTTTCATTGCCATTAAAACTCCCGTTGGTTTATGAAGAACTTTCAGTACTGATCCATAATTACCACGACCTAATTCTTCAATATATTCTAATTCATCTAGAGAAATTCTAAATGATGATCCTGACAGGAAATCTATCCCTTTTGAATGTAATGATGCTTTACCAGAAAAGATCAACTTTCCTGATTTAATATCGATATATTTTTTATAATTTTCAAAGAGTCCATTAGTTTTTGGAGGATCAATATCGGAATCATATTCTGAATCATTAAAATTTAATGGAATTTGATTCAGATTCAGATTCAGATTCAGATTCATATTCAGATTCAGATTTAAATTCCCATTAGAACTAGAATTGGAATCACTTGGAGTGTCTAGTTTTCTATTAATTGAATTACCTCGAGAAAGGGTTCCATCTGGTTCAAGATCTAATTTGAAATTAGGTTTTCTTCTACCTCCTGATGATTTTCTTACAACATCATCATCTGTTGTATTTGTTGTTGTTGTGGCTGAAGATGAAGATGTTGTTACTGAAACAGCCAGTGATGTTGAAAAGTCAAGATGAGGAACATTTAAAGCTTGTGGAGATGCTAAGGGAGAAATACCTTTAGTTATATCATTCATATTTAATTTCATACCTCTTCTTTGTGAAAGTGAAGGTTTTTTAGATAATGTTGTAGCAATAGGTACATTAGCTGGTAATAATGAAGGGGTTGAAGGACTTGAATTTCCTCCTTGTAAGAATTCTTTATCATTACATGAAAAGGATCGTTTATTAATAACTTCTGTTGGAATTGGTGGTAATGGTTTTTCATTAAATTCTCCATTTACTGCAGGATTTATCATACTAATAGATGTAGATAAAGGAGGAATAACATTATTAGTATTATATATAAACTGTTCATTATCATTAGTGACATTCAAATTAGAATTAGAATTGGAATTAGAATTAACATGGGAATTATTGGATGATGAAGTGGTAGAATTGTATGAGTCGGTGGACCCCGGAGGGGGCGGAGGTTTACTTCGTTTCTGTTGAAAAGCCACCAATCGAGCATGAATATCACTACCAAATTGAATGTGGGAAGACCCCACTGGTGGAGATTGAGGTTGAGTAGGTAAATGGGAATATGATGAAGAAGCTGGAAGGGAAGGGATGGGAGTTGAAGGTTTTAGGGTGAGTCTCAGGACATCATGAGACAAGTCGTCGTCGTCGTGGCTCATGATGGAGTGAGGCTGTGAACAGTTAGTGAGACTTAGAAACTAAGACTGAGACTGTGAATAAGACTGTGACTTAGAGACTGAGACGTGGGCCGTAGTAGAAGAGAATATCCTGATGATGATGATGGTGGTGTTTATTGGCTTGCCATTTTTCCAGGGTCTGGCTATTGCGGTATGGATGTATGGTTGGAATGAATCGGTGATAGTGATAATTTAGTGAACTTTATTGATAACTTAGTTATAGTGATGATTAGAGATTTAGTGATGAAGAGGAAGACTACTACTTCTACTGAACATTCTACGAGTGATGCTACTGGTATTTATAATGCTGGACATCAACGTTATATATAGTGTATATGACACCGCAGTGGTTGGTGCGCTTATATAAGCGGATAGAATAATACTATACTGCGATCAACACTGCCTGTTAATAGTTGATGGTCACTGACAAGATTATCTGTGCATTGTCCATGGAACTGGCTACAAACCGTAAGACAGTCACTATAATCAATTACGACTACTGTACTGACTCACACTGTTCCTAAACTCATTCTAACTAATAATTATGAATATTTGGGAGCCAGAGTTCCACTCAAAAATATACTAAAAGGAATACTCTCTTTAGATAGTTTCTAAGAATAATAATATAACAACTAATCCTGTTTAGCTATGCATATGACAATAAAGTGGACAAATATATTTTGAAATGTGATACAATATGTATTAGATCTTTTTAATTTAAAAAACTAAGAGGTAATCTCACACTTCAGCAAGTTTTTTTACAGCCAAAGCAATTTTGTTTGAGACGTCAATGCTGACTACCTTGTTTTATTGAATTGCTAGCGCTGAGCTAATATTCTGGTTCTCAGGTCTAAGCTACATTAGTAAATAGATTTATATAATAAAATATATTAATATACACAACATATATCTGAATTATTTATAACAAAAGTACTCTTAAGTTTGGCATTGCTTTCAAAAGCCTCTATAGTTAGTAGGCAAGGACCTAAATTTAATTGAATTGTTAATAATTAAATGTGGGTTAGCTCACAACGACTTGCATGGCAACAATATCATAGTTAAATAAAGAAGAATGTTTTCATTTACAAAAATGTGGAATTCTTATCCGTATTTATACTCTACAAACACAACATAATTATTTATTTTTTAATAAACCCCATTAATGACGACTAACTAGTTCGTATAAATGAATTGTTAGAAAATACTCAAAAGTACTCCAATATAGGGAAATACACAACTGACTACACTGAACTTACATGTACTGCAAATGTCTAAATTACTCTAGTTATTAAATGCTTTGTAGTTGAATTAATCATAAGGTACTATTCAAATTTATAACTTAAGCATTACTATATAATAACTATATACTAAAGTAGATTCTATGATTAATCCAAATTTCTCTACTCTAATTAATCAATATGCTTTAAAAGTTCACATTGATGCCCATGGATTAAGAATTAGTTTATCTCATAAATGGAATCCACTAAATTCCTGTTAGTACATTATATTGTAAGAAATATCACGGCGAACAAGTGCATCTACCTCGATTCGATCTTATATAAAACAATCATCTAACTCTCATTTATCGCTGATTAAGATGATAAACATGACTGAGAATATTTTTATAGTCAAAAAGGTAGAGGAATTCTCGCACTTTATATACTTTTAAGGAGATTTTTACAGCCAAATCTCACCATTTAGTTTATGAAGACGATTTACGTGATCAGAGCTAGTATGGGAACTACTCCATGGGGCTGGTGTAAACTACATTGACACATCGATTTATAAATAACAAAATATATTCAACAATTATTATTTTAAATAAGACAGCTAAGAAAATACATCATGAAAAATTCAAATAACTAGTAAGTAATATCCTAAATATAATTGAAAAGTTAATATTTGTGATGTCTTTTACAACAACTTCAATGAAGCCATATGAGAAAATTATAGAATGACTTAATCGTAACTAAATTTTACATAACTAAATTTAATATTTCGGAATTCTTATCCATATTTATACTTCATAATTATAAAATTCTTAAGTCCCCTCGTAAAGATAAAAAAAAACCACTTCGTATAAATTCTGAAAGCATCGATATGAGCAGAAATACTGATATGATCAATATTTACAAATTTATTGAGTATCTTCGAATAATTAATTGATTTTATAATTTAGAGTATCAAGATATATCACGATATATATATGTTAATTCACTATACATACTCGTAAGTTTTTTACAGTCAAAGTAATTCTGTTTATGTAGAGGCGCTAATACTAAACTACATTGATTTTTTATTGAGTTTCTAGTATCGAACTAATAACCAGGTGAACTGGTCTAAGCTACACTAGTAAAGTGATTTATATAATAATATATATTAACATAAACTGAATAATGTAATTAAATTATTTCCAAAAATCTCTATAGTTAGTAAGCAATAACCTATATTTAATTGAACTGTTAATATATAATAATCACATAATTTAATATTGCTCATGGGGGTATACATCTCGAAAATATTTTATTTAATAAGATGCTTATACAAAACAATCATATAACTGATAAAATGTCTATAGTCCTCAAAAGTAAAGGAATTCTCGCAGTTTATATACTTTTAGATTTTTACAGCCAAATCTCACCGTTTAGTTTATGAAGACGCATTACTTGATCAGAGTTGCTAGTATGGAAATCACTACATGGAGCTCGTGTAAACTACATTGACGAATCAATTTATATATAACAAAATATATTCATTTTAAATAAGATGAATTATTATAAATAAGGTCTACAAATAGCTGCTAGCATAATATATGGCGCCTACTGCTCTTCCTTAACTTTGGAAAAAAAGAACTAGTAAGTAATATCCTAAATATAATTGAAAAGTTAATATTCATTATTAACGAATGAATGTTGCCTGTATCCGTCCAAAATACCCAACAGTACAACTATATTTTACATAAGAAAATTTTACATAATTGCGGAATTCTTAGTTGTATTTATATTATTATAACTTTCTCAAAACTCTCACTAATTGTCTCAGATTCTCAGATTCTCTCACTAACTTTCTCACTATCTTCCCCACTATCTCACTAAACTTTCGCGTCCTTCGCTAACAAAGCTCACTACTCCACACTAACTCTTCACGTCTACCTCACTACTCCACCTTCAATGAACGATGAGCTACATATTCAGATTAATGATTACGACACTTACCAATGTCCTCCTACACCCCTAGACCACTTGTACCATAAAGTATCTCAAGTACCCATCATAAGAATTTATGGTTCATTATCAGTACCGAGTACCACCTCATCCTCTACCAAGCGTCTGAGTCTTCATCGTGACTCCTTCAATGTACTCCTCCATGTTCATAATTATTACCCCTACATATACGTTGACTGTCATGATACCAATTACTCCAAATTGCTGCTGACTCAGTATCTTGACGAAGTAGCGCAGTACCTTGAGAATAGTTTGCGGGAATCATTTCGTAGAGCTAAAGGTAAAGGTAAAGATAGAGATAATGATGATATTGATGATATTGATGATAATTATCCTGATGATGCTGATGAAATTACTGATAAAATGTCTACTTCCACTCGTCGGTTTATTGCTAAAGTACTGATTGTTAAGGGAACTCCTATCTATGGATTCCAACTCGGTTATCGAATATTCTACAAGATTTCCCTTCTCTCTCCAAAATATAAGACTCGCCTAAATAAACTTATTTATGATAAAGTAGTAGACTTTAATAAGTTCTTAAATGGCAAGTCAAAGAAACAGCATTTAATCTATGAAGGTCATATCCCCTTTCTACTTCAGTTCTTAACAGACTTTAACTTATTTGGTTGTGGTTGGTTATATGTAAATAATACCCCTGGATTATATTTCCGAGATCCTATCCTCTTGGCCTTGAATAAGCGTCATTATACCCTGAGCCAAATATCCAATCTTGTCCGATATCTTACACCTTTTATTCATCCTTATAATGTTTTACTTCATGAACGAATGGGTAAATCTATAATGGAAATAGATATCACTACACAAATCATTGGTAATCGTCATTCAATTAAAGTAAGAGATCTACATTCTACTTTTCATGAATTAATTACTTTTAATCATCATATAAAGTCACTTGAATCGACTCTGGGAGGTTACAAATTCGATGAATTCGGTAATCCTCGAATCTACTTATCATCATTAAAACATGTCTATGATGATCTACGATATCAGTATAATTTACGGAATCCTAATAGTTCAACTGATTCATCATTTTGGTCAGATACTCAGAAGCGTACAGATAAGATTGATAATTTTTATTTGGGAATGGGATCAACTGATTGGTCTAATCAACTGGAATTGATGGAATTGCTTAAGTATATTGTTAAACTTAATGGATCCACCAATATAACGCCTGAATTATATGGTAAGAGACATTTTATACATCAACCGTCTATTGTCGATCATATTAGTAAAGATAATGTAGTGACTATAGATCAAATCAGAACGACATTTGATGAGATAGACTATGAAATATCTCAGGGAACTGGGCATAAATTACTACTCAATGACGATTTACGAGCCTGGACTTCTGATGAGTATTCCAAGTTATTTCTTAATAAAGATGAAGAGGAGAATGGAAATGGAAATGGAGATGGAAATATCCATGGTTCATTAGAATTGAGTGGTAATACCGTTGACCCTGGTAAGGCTGCTGACCTACAGGAAATCAATAACGACATTTCATCTCTGGACCCATTCAGCTCTGACGATGAATTGGATTTTGTGGTTCCACAGGAAGAGGCTGAAGAGTCTGAAGAGCCTCAGGTCAATGCGACTCAGCTAAAGGAAGTCGATGAAGAGATCCTCATGGCATTAACCCAGAAACGGAACACTCGACGATCCCAATCCCAAGTGACCAATGTGTCTTTCCTGTTCAATGAAATCACCTCTATCAGTACCTCCACCACATCACAGTCTCCCAGTATGCTTAGGATGTTAGCAGGCCGGTCATACTTTGAAGTGCCTGTTCCAGACGAGTTACAGCCGTCCCGAATTGACGAGACATTTGATGAGTTGGGTTTACCCAAAATCAACTATAAGGATCCGTTCTACGACAACGAAGCCGATATGCCGCTGCGGCCATTGATCTTTGCGAATAAGAAGATTGTAGTGCCACTAGTTACTGAAGACACAGTGCCAACCATGGCCATATCTCAGTATATCAGAGACCAGCTAGATTCTGAACCACAACGGGAATCAGTATCAGAATCATCAACCAGTGTATGGGAATATGTCGTACCTCCACCCTCCAAAGCACATGTAAAGGATTGGCTAGCACATAGTCGAGCCCAAACCAAAGCCAAAAGCATTAAGTTCCGATCGCAAATCGAACTCAAATCAGAATCGGAGGACTACAAGTTCTCGTACAATTCCGAGAAAGTCGAACGTGATGATGATGGATTTAATAAATTGACTAACTTATTAGTCGAAGTACACGTGAATACTGCCACTGACAAATTCCCTAACCCTCAAACTAATCCAGTAACTCTTGTGATGTATACGTTTGATGATGCCAATGAGATGTTGCGTCATTGTGAATTGAAATCTGGGATTCTCATAGTGGGACTGGGCCTGGGACTGGCACTGACTCTGACTCTGACTCTGGTTGAATGGCTTAAACTTGCACAACAATTAGATATCCATTCACATATAGAAGTGTTTGATGATGAGAAATCGATGGTGTCCCGATTAGTACAACTTGTAGAGATCCTTGATCCGGATATCTTGTCGGGATATGAAGTCAATGCCTCATCATGGGGGTATTTGATTGAGAGATTTCGAACTGTTTATGATATTAATTTGTTAGTCCTGTTGAGTCGAGGTAAACATCAAAGTAATGGTAAATTTGGTGATCGATGGGGGTATACTCATACGTCTAACATAAAGATTAGTGGTAGACATACTATGAATGTATGGAGAACTCTTCGTCATGAGATGAGTCTTACCAATTATTCGTTAGAGAATGTATCCTATCATCTCCTTCATCAATCGTTAGCTCGATACCTGAATTTACAGTTATCTAATTGGCTTACAAGTCCTCGATGGGCTCCTAAATTACAAGTGTTACATTACTATTCTCGACGAATAAGTTTAACTTTAAAGATCATAGATGTACTTGAAGTTATAACTCGAAATGTCGAACATTCTCGATTAATTGGAATAGATTTTAATTCCAATTTCTATAGAGGATCGCAATTTAAGATTGAATCAATTCTTTGTCGAATTACTAAACTGGAGAATCTTTTACTTAACTCTCCATCTAAACAACAAGTTCATGAAATGAGACCTATTGAATGTATTCCACTTATTATGGAACCTGAATCGAATTTCTATAAATCTCCTATGGTAGTACTTGATTTCCAATCACTTTATCCATCGATTATGATAGCTTATAATTATTGTTTTTCAACATTAATTGGTAAATTACATAATTTTAAACCTTCAAAGAATAATATTGGATACCTAAAGAATTTAAATCTTTCACCTGGTCTAGTAGATTTACTTATAAAGCAACAAGGTATAACTTTATCACCTAATGGATTTATGTTTGTTAAGAGTAATGTTCGTAAATCCATATTAGCTAAGATGTTAGAAGAAATATTAAGTAGTAGAGTTATGGTTAAAACAATTATGAAAGAATTTAAGGATGATGCTGAACTTACAAGATTATATAATGCTCGACAATTAGCATTAAAACTTATAGCTAATGTAACTTATGGATATACTTCTGCCACATTTAGTGGAAGAATGCCTAATCCTGATGTATCTGATGCTATAGTATCTACCGGTAGAGAGATCTTAACCAAATCAATTGAATTAATTGAAAATAATGATTTTGGAGCTAAAGTTGTTTATGGAGATACAGATTCATTATTTGTATATTTCCCCGGGAAATCTAAAGCTGAAGCATTTTCAATTGGAAGAAAGATTGCTGAATTTATTACTGAAAGTTTCCCTGATCCCATAAAGTTAAAGTTTGAAAAAGTTTATCATCCATGTATATTATTAACTAAGAAACGATATGTAGGATATATGTATGAAGATGAAGATCAAATCATACCTAAATTTGATGCTAAAGGTATAGAAACAGTTAGAAGAGATGGAATCCCTGCTCAACTGAAGATAGTAGAGAAATCTCTCCGAATCTTATTTGATACAAAGAATTTATCTCAAGTGAAACTGTACGTTATGACTCAATTTCAAAAGATAATTCTGAATAAGATTTCAATTAATGATTTCTGTTTTGCCAAGGAAGTTCGATATGGAACTTATAAAAATGAGAAATATTTACCTCCCGGAGCCATTGTAGCTGCTAGAAAAGTTGAACAAGATCCTCGTCAAGAACCTCAGTATCGTGAACGAATACCATATGTCGTGATTCAGGACTCTTCTAAGCCTCGAATCAAGGATCGGTGTATGTCTCCTGAAGACTTTATGGCCACGTACTCAACGACACAGCCATTAAGTCTTGATTATGAATATTATATAACTCGAGTATTGATTCCACCACTAGAACGAATCTTTAACTTGATAGGAGTAGATGTTAAAGGGTGGTATAGACAATTACCTCGAGGAAGTAGAATTGGTGGTGGTGGTGGTGGTGGTACTAGTACTAGTAAACGTGAACCATCCATGACTCCAGAGATGGCTATGGAACTTAAGTGGAATGAGATCAATCGAGTGAATCTCCAGAGTGTATGTCAGCAATGTGTGAGTCGAAACTTTGGAGTTAGTGGACTCACCATGGTGCATGAGTCTACTAATCATTGTATCAATAACAATTGTCAAGTATACTACAATAAGTTCAAGCGGACCGTAGAATTCGACTGGTGATATATACATTGACTATGGACGATGGACTATTGACTATGGACTATTGACTATGGACTATGGACTATTGACTATTGACTATTGACTATTGACTATGGACTATTGACTATTGACTATGAACTATGAACTAAGGATTAGGAGGTAAAAAGTGAGCTGGTTTATGACCATCATCATGTTTCCAACTACCCAGAAACATATGTTTAGCATAGGCCATTTCATCAGTACTTGTTCTAGCGCCCATTTGATCTACATCAGGACTAAATGATGTAATAGGGAGAACCAATACATCATCAATAGCAATAGGTTGTTGCATTCCAGCAAACATCTTCCAAGTAACAATTTCTTCTTTAGTACCATCAGGCAGTTGAAGTATATTATTTAAATATTCAAATACAGAATCAGTAAAACTTCCTGGACCTGTCCAATTCATAATATCACCTCCTGCATCCTTTCCAAGAACTTTTTTTAATTCTCCATTCCGTTCTCTTGTTAAAGTCATTTCAGTAATTTTTGCAATTAATTCTCGTAATAATGGATGACCACGTTTTGATTGAATTGTCCATTGACAAAATTGAATTCTTCTAGCATACCATTCTGCCCAATCAGGACGATCAGGATCGGCTTCAATTCCTACCACAAATCCAGCATTTAATGGTTTATCTAAAAGTTTTTTATTATGAGATACCCAAATATCTATTGGTTTTAAACTAAGTGTATCAATATCACTATATACTCCTCCTCGAGCATATAAAATTAAATATCTAAAGAAATCAGCCTTTAAAATATTCTTTGGCATAATTTTATAAGCATGAGCTACATCAGGTATTGTAGCATATAATTGTTTAATCATTTCATCACATAATTCATCAGGTACAACATAATGTTTATAATCAGGATTATTTTGTTCCCAACTAAGTTGATATTGATTAAATAATTGAGGAAAAGTTTTGTCATCAGTTGAAACTTTCCATGTTTGCCAAATATTTTTAGGTATTGGTTTATGAGGTTCATAGGGGAATTGATAAGATAATTGTTGTCTAATGGTTGAATCAATGGGTAAATGAGTGATCTTATTGGGTTGGAAATTAAGTCCTGATTTAGCCCAATTTGCATTCTTTTCTAATTCTCTCGCTAATTGGAATTTACCGGAATTTATATTACTTCGATGTCCAGCTGTTGGTAATGAGAATGATGCTATGAATAAATAAATTATGTACACTGATACTATGGCGAGGATCCCTACTCGTAGTTTTTGATTATTAGTGAATTTAACCATAGTTAATATGTACTGAGTATGTACTGAGTATGTACTGAGTGTGTACTACAGATTACTGACAGTGCTGGATATTACTGACGTGTTTGGTGAATCAGATATTTCAGTTTGGTGTTGTCTTGTGTTGTCTTGTGTGTACATCCGTACCGCGCACATCCATACAGCGTACAAATGTGTCTACTGCACACCCCTGCCGCCTACATCCATACTTCAACGTATAATATATTAACATATAAATTAATTATAAATTATAAAGATAACCCAATGTCTAAATCCTAATGATAACAATAAATAAGCAGAATAAACATGAAAATCAAACTTTTAACCCCAAAGAAAATAAAAAGATTTATAAAGTGACCCATTAATGACTTTTCTATAACATGATGGATGTTTTTTGATTGGTTTAGTGGACGAATTGAAATAGTTTTGAAAACAATTAGACCCGAGAATAAATAAATAGAACGTAGCAAAAAACAAACTGAAAGCAATTAATGCAAAATTGAATATAATAATATAATGTGGTAAGCAAGGACAATGACAATTTGTTAGGGATATTCCAAAAGTTCAATTAAGAATTGAATATCCTAGTGATGTCTCCTCTCTTTATTCTTTCCTTTTTCTTTGACTAAAAATACTTTATAAGACCCAGACATGGAGTTGGTTAGAGTAATAGCGATATATAAAAATGTTAAGTGAAAAATGATAAATGATAATGATAATGATGGGATAAAAAAATAATACTAGCAGCAGTAATTAGTGTAGTAGTAAAGTAGTGACAACTCAATGTCACGTTTACCACCATGAATTGGTACTAGATGGGTTACCATATGATGAGTTATCATAACGAGGAGTTGGAGCAGTATAACCACCATTGTTGGAAGCATACCCACCAGAGGAATTACCCCAACCTCCAGCCGATGAAGAGGATGAACCCCAACCACTACCACTACCAGATGAAGAACCTTGTCTTCTATAATCTCTAGTAGCTCCACCTCTTGAAGAACCTCCACGACCTCCACGACCTGGAGCCATTTTACCAAAAGATCCTTCTCTTGCAATCTTAGTAAGGAAATCAGGAACTTCTTGATTTGCTTCACTTAATAATTCAACTAAACCTTTAACGATATTTTTATTGTTTCTATTAAAAAAGGCAGTGGCAATACCAACATTACCAGCACGACCAGTACGACCAATTCTATGGACATAATCATCAATATCAGAAGGTAAATCAAAATTAATAACATGAGCAACATTTGGAATATCTAACCCTCTAGCAGCCACAGCAGTAGCCACTAAAATTGGGGCAGAACCATTTTTAAATGCTGCCAAGGCCTTTTCTCTTTCATATTGAGATCTATCACCATGAATAGCAGTGGCAGGGAATCCTTGATCATATAAGAAATCAGCCAAATTATCAGCCATTCTTTTAGTTTCAGTAAAGATAATGGTTAAACCATGATCACCAGCCGTTAATAAATCTAATAATACTGATTTCTTTTCTTCATCTTCAACGTATAAAACTTTTTGAGTAATATTTTCTGAAGTAGAACCAACTCTACCAACAGATAAAAAGATATAATCTTTTAAGAAATCTCTAGCTAACATTTGAATATCTCTTGGGAATGTAGCAGAAAACATTAAAGTTTGTCTATCATTAACTCCTGGCATATCACATTCTTGAACAATATGTCTAATTTGTGGTTCAAACCCCATATCTAACATTCTATCAGCTTCATCCAATACAAGATATTTAATATTAGCTAATGAAACTCTACCTCTTTCTAATAAATCCTTAAGACGACCAGGAGTAGCAACTAATAAATCACAACCTTTATCTAAATTTCTAATTTGTTGACCAATATCAGCACCTCCATAACAAACACAAGGTTTAACCCATGATCTATAACTGAATTTTCTAGCTTCATCATAAATTTGAGAAACTAATTCTCTTGTTGGAGCCATAACTAAAATAGTTGGATAAACTTTATTTGAAGAGAAAGCTCCATGACTTTCTGGAATTGGAGCTGGACCATTCATATAAGATTCAGATAATACTGGAAATAAAAATCCCCCAGTTTTACCAGAACCAGTTTGAGCACAAGCCATTAAATCTCTACCACCAGCAACAATTGGAACAGAATATTTTTGAACTGGAGTTGGTTTAGAAAATCTACTTAAAGTAATATTTTCAACTAATAAAGGATCTAATGGAGGAGCAGTAAATGAACTAATTGGTTCAGGAACTCCTTCACCAGAAGCTTCAACGGGGATTTCATCATAATTATCGAAATTAATACCAGAAGATTGAAAAGAAGTATCTTCAGAAGTTCCAAATAATTCTAATTCCAAACTTTCATTACGAGCAGATGGTTCATGTTTACCATCAGTCCATCTACCAACACCAGGTTTTTGATATCCACCAAATCTTCCACCACCAAAACCTCCACGTCCTCCACTTCTTGGACCTCCACGATTTCCTCCATTTGAATAACTACGATTTCCATAACCATTTGAAGAATATGATCCACTAGATCCTCCAAATCCAGTACCACTACCAGATCTACGGAAACCATTACCATTACCATTTCCATAACCATTATTATTACCATTATATGAATTAGAACGACGATAACCTTCATCATTTCCACTACCAGCTCCAGCACCTCCTCCACGAGAATTACGAAGATGAGGTGGAACATATTGAGATCTTCCATTACCATTGCCTTCAGAAATATTTCCTGAAGCACTATGAGTATCTTGAACACTAAGATTACCTAATTGTTGATTCAAATCAGATGTCATATTGTACTATGTATTCTTTAACTTTTCTATGTAATTTACTATCAAAAGTTGAATAAGTATTTAATAATTAAAAGAGTAAGTTAGACAATTTCCATTTAATTAAGGAGTAATTTTAGGTGAGCAACAGAAAAATTTTTATGGATTTCTTTTGGAAAAAGAAATAAAAAAAAAAAAATAAGAGAATGAATTAACTAAAAAATTAAAATAAGTGTTAATTATGTAATTAATTGGAATTTGTACGTGTTGCATGCAGAAATCGGTGTTTGAAAAGTGTTATAGTCACTAGTTAATCATAGTAAAATATTGTTGGTTATGTACTATATAGTATACATATACTTAGTTACTTTACATTTATACATATATGATTTCTGATTTCTTGTTTCTCGTTTCTTCTTTGTTTTTAGACTTATCTATAGCAACTAAATTAAGAAATAAAATAAACTCCGTCGCATGACACACGACTTCCATCGCATGTTTTGTGAGACAGATAAGTGCACGTGCCGGGTCATATGCACACGTGCATGTGACACTAACACTAACCACTTCAATTAAATACTTTAACTAACTATCTGATCCACTAGTACTACAACCTCCAGTTGAAAACGCAGTACCAGATGTTGATGTACATGTAGAGACTGAACTAATATCTTTATTAACTGGCAGAATCCCCACATGACTCGAGCTAGTACTAGTATTAGTTCGAGTAATACTATTACTATTACTATTACTATTACTATTACTTGTACTTCCACTACTACTTCCATGTAATGTAATCTTAGCATGAGGATGGGCAAAACATTCTCGACGATCTTCTTCTCCTTCATAATGAGGTGGCGTATTAATACCTTCTCCTGGTTTAGGAATATATGGTGAATCATTCTCTTCTTCATCATCATCATCGATTTCAAATTCTTCTAATTCTTCTTCTTCTTCTGATGGAGTAAGTGAATTATCTATTGTCTCAATATTTTCATTCTCACTATAATTAATATCAAAATCTTCTTGATGTCCATCATCTCCATCTCCAATATGTAAATTCTCAAGATTAATTGATAATTGACTATTATTTCTTGATGTATCACTACTATTTCTACTACTATTCCTTAATCTACCATCTCCTGATCTTGGCATAATATGAGAAAATGGTTTTTGTTGTTCTCGAACATTCCAATGAAGATTTCTACTTACACTATCAATATATTCAGTCTTGGAACTTATAACAGTGGGGAATGGGAATGGACTTGCTTGAATTGTAACATAATCCCCCTTTCTTAATTCAGTTCGAACTTTCCCATCAAATGATGCCCATGCTGTAGATCTACTTTGCATAGGTACTTTAACTTTTAAAAACATTCCATCGGGTAATAAAATTGGTCTAAATGATAAAGTATGAGGACAAATAGGTGTAACACTTATAGCACTAACTCCTGGATGAACTAATGAACCTCCAGCACTTAATGAATAAGCAGTAGATCCAGTTGGAGTAGCAATAATTAATCCATCAGCTTGAGCAACAGTTAATAAAGATCCATCACCATATAATTCTAATTGAGTAACATATGGTGATGGACCTCTATCAACTACTAATTCATTTAAAACTTGTTGTTCACAAACTAATTTCCCATCAGCTCGATGAACTCGACAAGTAAATCTCATTCTTAAATAAGCTCTTACACCTGAATCAACTACAGTATTCATTTTTTCACGAAATTGATTAAAATTAAAATTAGTAAGAAATCCAAGTGAACCTAATGCAAATGATATAACAGGAGGTACAACTCTTTGAAATAAATTCGATACATAAAGTACAGTTCCATCACCTCCTAAAGTTATAACTAAATCAAATAATTCTGGATTCTTAGAAGCAAATTTTTTATCCCAATATTTTAATAATTGATTAGCTTTTGGATAACTTTCAATAATTGATGATGCATCAAAACGTTTTGAAGTATTTAATTTATTATCCACATATACTATAATATCACGTTCTCGAGTAAATAACCATTCAACAATTTCTCGAGTTAAATAAATTAATGAATTATCTCGAGCTTTTGTAACAATCATAATGGCTCGTACATCTAATTGTATAGTTGCTTTAGCTAAATTTTTAGCTAACATTCTAACTCCATTAGCTGTTTCAGCTAATTCAGTATGAGACTTAACTGATCGTAAATCATCATGATTATTTAATTTAGATAATACAACTGATGATGCATTAGTACTATTAGATTTCTTACTGGTTGAAAATGTATCACAATATAATTTATTATGAATCATTGGAGGTTCTCGATTAATATATACTTGTGATGGAGATGTTGATAATGGAACTGCTGGGGTCGTAGATCCATTGGTTGAATGATAATGATTGAAACTGGTTCGATTGAACTTCTTTGATGATACGGGTATATTATTAGTGGTTGTAGTATTGTTAGTACTCTTCTTTACCGAGATAGGTTTGGTATTAGTATTAGTATTAGTATTAGTGATGGGATTAGTGTTAGTGGTGTTGTTAGCGATGGATTTAGTGTCACTGGTCACTCTTTTTACCGTATTATTGATCCTCACGGATGTATGATGAAAGTCAGACATTATGAGCTAACAATTTAGTGATAGAAAGATATTGATTAAGTATATATTGTATTAAATATAGTAAATAAATGTGAACTTAACTTGCTTATATAGTGGCTGCGTGCTGATATTTACTGACTTGACTCCCGATGTTACGGCTTAGATTCAATAAAATTAAGCACTGAGTTACTCGTTAAACCCGTTCGGACTCGCAATGTGCGACGGAACTTTTCAGGGAGAGAGAGAGAGAGAGACAGAAAAATTAGTTGGGGGTTCCAATACGGAACAAATGAATTACTTTCCATTCCGCTGCATAGTTATTCAACTCGAATTTGACGAAAAACTTAAAGTTTGATATATTCGGGATATGTGAAAAGATATTGATCCTCTAATTCGTTGACATATTTTAAACAGTAATTCACTTTTATCTCACAGTTAGCAAAGACTACGATTCCATATTATATTTAGGATCTTACTAACTTTAGGGATAAATAGCAATATTGGGATCCCTGGATAATGTAGTTCCGTTGGCTGGGATTAAAGGTAATTTTGTTTTGTTTTCTACTGAGAGATTATTGAATGTATATTTAGTATAATCAAATGTTATCAAATGTTGTAGATTGTTGTAGAGTAAGAGAGTACTACCGTACTACAGTATTGCGTTTAAGATTGATCTCTGTTCTGTTAAGTAATATACAGGAAAGTCGTTTAGACTACCTTTAATAGTATTAGTTACTTGACATAGTTTACAATTCCGAACAGCTTTCTGTTCAGCCCAACTATGGTTAACAACGTTTGGAGGGAGTTGAAGCTATTATTTGTAATTCCAAGGAAACCAAATATCAATCAGAGAATCACGTGTCTGATAACACCAACGGAAATTTGAGGCAACCCCACACATCATTTCATATTTTTGAGCTTAGTTTATATAAACAGTTCTTGTATTTATACTAGTATTTGAAATGGATAGCTTTGGTATATATCTTGTGAGACCGTTGTAGAAATATGTGTAATATTCGTTTGAATCTATTTGCTAACATTTAATTTATTTAGGATTTAATACTAACTTATTTAGGATCTAACTTATTTATTTAGGATGTACTACTAACTTATTTAGATCATTGACTTGTTTTATGATTGGAACTCCCTCCGTCTTGGGTATTATTATCTGATCATATTTTTGCTCATTAAATGAGTAATCAATGGGCATACGTCCATCTGACTTAAATTATGTCTTCGAAGGCGATAGACGTTCTTACCCAAATTGTGATGAACTCGTCCGGTGTATAATATTTAGCGTATTTGGTCCGTTCTTAAGTATTTAATGTATTATATATTATATTAAAACCAGGTCATGTAGACTAATGTAGAATTCGTCAGTAAGTTTATAAGCTATTATTATTGTATTGAATTGTATTGTATTATAATTGTAATTGAATTGTACTATATAAATTTCTAATCCTTAGATACTTGTTCAACTCTACATTTCCATCCTGATGAAGTACTATCTAATAATGGTAATGAAGCTCCAAGACACCAACCTAATTCATTATTATCAATGGTTTTGGCAGTTCTTAATTCACGATTTAATGGAATATCATATCCAGTATGTAACATAGCAGTAATAAATGATAAATCTGTACACCATTGAGGTTCTTTACTTAATTCAGCAATAGATTCATCTAATAAAACATCTTTCCAAAATTCAGATCCATTACAAACAATCTTACTTAATTCTTTTAATTCTTCAACACTAAATGATGATGGGAATCCTAATGGATTGGTTCTATCATAGAAATAAGAAAATACAAACATATCATTGGTTCTTCTAAATGATTTAGTTAATGAAGGTTGATGAACTCCATTAAATGAACATGGCTTTTCGCTACATGAAGCATCTTTATTTAATACTTTTTCTGCAAGTGATCTACATTGAGATGATGTTGATGCTGATGAACTACTTGGACCTTTAAAATTAACAACATAAAATTCATCCTTGCCATATTCAACTAAGACATCATTAGCAATAACTCCTGGTGGAATACATGGATTCTTCAAAGTTATACTTGATGATTTGATTTCTTTAGCTTCCTTTTTACTACCAACTTTGGCTGCTTTTAATTCATTATTTGATTCTAAATGAGATTCAACCACAAGTGAATTAATTTTATTTCTACCTTCCATTAATCCATAACCTAAATGACTAAATTGATATAAGGTAAAATCTCTATTACCAAAAGTAAATTGATATTTATGTTCACCTTCAATCATTTCTTCATTTTCTGGAAATTCTGGTTCAAATACAATTTGAGTTGATCCACCTCCTAAATCAAATACTGCAGCAGTTGGATTCTTTTCACTATTACCAATATTTCCTAATAAATAATTGGTAGTAATCCATGCATATACTCCTTCATCTTTACCTTCCATAATTGAAATACCATCACCTGATACAACAGCAAATGGATAATCAGTTTCAAGATGATTTCTAACTTCTTCCAAGATATTGGTAGATTTTTCTTTACCTAATAATCTTAAACCAGCAGTAGCTTTAACAGCAACTGGTGTACAACCTTGTTTTTCCTTTGGAACTGTATCTAATGCAACCTTTAATAAAGGATCTAATGAAGCAGCTGCACCTTTAGTATCAGTATCAAATGATGATAAACCAGGCTTTAACATTTCAAACTTTTCACTTAATAATTTAGGTGGAGAAACACAAGTATCAAATTCATATACGTGAACTCTTGAACCAGTTGAACCAGCATCAATCATAACTACATAATTCTTTTCATTACATGCAGCAGAAGATCCACCTACTTTAGGTTTAGCAACAGCTGGAGCACCACCGGCAGCAGCAGCAGCGGCGGCAGGAGAATCAACAGTAGTTCCAACATTTTGTTTATCATTATTAGCGGATGATGAAGAAGATTTATCAGCCACGATCTTTGGTTTTCCACCACTACTTGGAGGACTAACTTTACCTTGATCTTGTGGTACTTTATCAACATCTCCTAATGGTGGAAGTTCCTTTTCTTGAGAATAAGGAGGCTCTGAGCCTTGAAGTGGTTTACCTTGTAAAGTATTAGCATCTTCATCGGCATGTTCATTAGTGTAGGGAATAGAATCATCACCAGTTGAAGCCGGTTTAACTCTTTGAACAGAAGCTCCAAGACTATTTTGAGATGTGGCAAAGAAAATGACAATCCCGAAGATAGCCAAAGCCGAGAGTAACACACGAATGTTACGAGTAGAGAGTAAAGACATGGCCAGTAGTGAATTAGTGGATTAAGTGATGTCGAGTAGTGGAATTTGAAATTTTATTTTAATATTTTCGTGTGCCCAATTTGGAGCGCGATTGGTGTCACTAAGATGGGTAAGATTAGTGAGTAGGAGTAGGGAATAGTTAGTGAGAAAAGTGTTTAGGGTGTAATGTGTAGTGAGAACTTTGTAGTGGGTTGTAGTCAATAATTAGTGATCACTAGTGAATAGTCTCTAGAGTTGTAGTGGCTGTATTGATATGGTGTTAGTGCTTATCTTCACTAAACACGTACACACGAATATTTATGCTTATATAAGCGTAGTTGAAAGATTAAGTGATGTAATAGTGGTGCAACGATCTGAGTAGAATAGGGTGGTATGGTATAGAATAAATAAGTAGGGGTGTAGCAGTTTATTGAATAGTAATAATGTTAGTGTAGTCTACATTATAGTAATCTTACTGTTAGTCTACAATTATAGTGATCTTACTGTATAGTAGTCTACAATTATAGTGATCTTACTGTGTATTAGTCTTAGTATTCTTATCTGCTTATGATTGCAACCACTATGCATTGCTGATATATACTCCTCTACCCCTGCTACAACACACATTTACTACAGTAAAGTATATACAATGTTTTTTCAGTATATCTGGACCATACATATTTGGACTTGTACCGAATATTTACAATGCAACTGTGCTGCAGCAGATACTCAAAGTATAAAATCTTCTATTTTCATAGTTTTAGCACTGCTCCTACAAAAACATTTCATCCACACGAGTACTCAGCAAGCACCATTACATCACATCAGTGATCAGTATCTTATCTCTATTAAAGCAGGCACAAACTACACAAATTACTTAAACTCTATCAAATTACGTGCCACGTGAAGTACCCCAAACGGAAACGGAAACGGTGCAGCCCACGAGTACTCTCACTAAAAAAGCCATCACTAAAATTAAATGGCTGCGGAATAATTATACACCGGGCAGCTCATGACATAACAACTAACTGATCATGAAATTGAAACTTAAACACTTTCACTATCTCTGTAAATATTCATTACTTATCTCTACTACTCTCTATTTCTACTTCTACTTCTACTTTTACTTCTACTTTCTTTACTTCTTCTCTCTGTAACATTAATATACCCTATAACTTGTCCCTAAAAGTTCTTCCCTGCCCCACACTAGCCGAAAAAAAAGTTCCACTATGGCCGCACACGTTGTTGCAACTTCCTCATCACCAGATATTACTAACCCTCAAAAGGCTCCCCTACCAACACAAACAAGTCTAACTAATGAGTTTGAATTTCTAATTCCTAAAGTAAATGATACCTTAAATTATATCGATTCATTTGTGGACTCATCAGATTCTCCACAAACTCAAATAATCCCTGATGAAGCATTACTTGAAGAAGATATTGAATTAGAATTAGATCCCACGAAGATGAAAACCATAAATAGATTAAATTCTCAATTCCCATTTAATAATTGTACTTTTGATCATTTAAAAGATACTCCTAAAAGTTTGGCTCTTGGATTAGCTGGAGCTTTTGATGCTTATATGACTAGTTTTAAAGATAATGATAATGATGAAGATAATATACTAGAAGAAAATGATTATGATATGGAGAATGATAATAATAATGATAATGATGAAGATTTCTATTATGATCTTAATGAAGACCATGGAGTAATAATACCGTTGAACCGATTAAATATCACGGATAAACATGTACAACCTTTAGTAAGTATCTTAAAACAATCGACCAATAATGATAATAATGATACCAAAAGAAGATCTTCATCTAATTCCACTCCAAGTTTAGAATTATCCATAATCACGAATAAGATTAGTTCAATTATTGAAGAATACTTCCCCACCCTTATAAATGATGAAGATTTCATTGAAATTAAGAATTATGTTATAAATTACCTTATAATATTTCTTACTAAAAAAGATTCTAATATTAATAGTGTAGTTAATCTCATAATTCAAAAGCAATACAAATTAAATCTAATTGAAAAGATTTTTGAAATATTGATTGAGAAATATGAAACGATTAAGATTGATGCCTTTTTAGATTATTTTATGGATTTTAATAGTACTAAAAGTATATCTGATGAGAAATCTGTATCTAATACCAATTCAATTAATAGTTCATTTATAACTTCATTATTAAATAATCCTCATTTTTATGATAAATATAAGATTATCTGGAGATTAGATAATCTGAATTATAAATATTATGATAAAGAATACTTTATTGATGATTATTTTGAAATGTTTAATAGTCTTGAACATTATAATTCTGATTTTAATAATAATGATGAGACTCAATTTAATCGAAATGGATTTGTAATGAATTTTGATAAATTCTTTGTCTACTATAATCGAGACGTCAAAGCCGATCGTCTTTATGATTCAGAATATGATAATGAATATGATGATGATAATTTTGATTATTTTGCTGAATTATCATCATCAACTTCAAGTCATCGTTCATCATCTACTAGTTCAACTAGTTCAGATAGTTCTGTAAGTTCTACTAGTTCTACTAGTAGTTTTGCTAATTTCAATAGACATGGATATCCTGATAATAAATCTGGAAATAGAAGAATTTCAACGGCATCATCAGTTAGTACAATTACCACAGGTACAGTTACTGGTCCATCTACTAGATCCAATAGTCTTCAAGCAAAACTGTTACGATTTGATGATAATATCGATGTATTAAATGTTGATCGGTATGAACCGGTAAGTTTTTTACATGGCATTAAGATATAGATAGTACATTGTATACAGTATATAGTGTACAGTATATAGTATATAATATTTAGTATTTATTGGTATAATATATGGGGTACAAAAGAGAAGAGAACAATAAGATGCAAAAAAAACAAGTAGACATAGTGTCTGCCACGTGACCACGAATAGCCGGTCGGGGTTATGATGACAAACTCCGGATCGAGCCAAATCCGAACACCACAAACAGAGAGGAGATTGTCAAAAAAATTTTATAATTAGGAGACGTCTCTGGCTTTACGACATTATTTAGTGTAATTCACTTTGACATAAATTGCTGACATTTGTTAGGACATTTAGTCAACCTTCCCCGACATTTCTAGCCATATCTGAACAATTGTCGTGGTACGACATCCCTTACTATACTACACTAATAAATAAATAATAATAATACTATTACTACTACCACTACTAGACTATAAATAAAAATAATATCTAATATACAATTGCGTGTTTGACTGTTAGTGTCTATCTGTTTGCTTGTCCTCTGTCTTTCTGTCTGCCTGTCTGTCCATCTGAATCATCCACCATGTCAAAGGACTCCTCCAGTGAAGAACTGTCCAGTAATTCAAGACCATCTTCGGGAATTCACCCCGATAACTCCACCACCACATCTAAAGGTCCAACTAAAAAGAAAAGAAGAACTCTTGGAACTTTCCCATGTCTCCATTGTAAGAAAGTCTTTTCACGATCTGATCATCTTGCCAGACATAATCTTAATCATGAACCTAAAGAAGTATTCAAATGTGATTTTTTAATTGAAGATTATTCAGGATCTAAGAAACTTTGTGGTAAAACATTTGTTAGACGAGATTTAAAGGAAAGACATATAAAGCGTCATTTAGAGATTTTGGATGCTAAACCTTTAGATCCATCACTTATGAAATTATATGAAGAAAATTTACATAATAAACAACAAGAAATGGATCAAGATAATCATGATGATATTCAAGATAAATCTTCTAAAAAATCATCTATATATACTCAGAATCTGCCTACTCCTTCAGTTAATTCTCCTAGTCAGACCAATGGTCATTTATTACAAATATCCAATTTAATTCATGAAAATGATGATGATTCAAGATCTAATAATTCTCCTACTGGTAGTATCACCAATAAGGTCAATGATACTACTAATAATGGTACTAATACATTCCATTCGGGCTTAACCCCTCTCCCTGCTCAATCATATCCTTTATTATCCACTCCTTCCATCATACCGTCTTCGTACTCAATGTATATTCCACAACAACAGCAACAACAGCAACAACAACAACAGCAGCAATCTCAACCTCAACAACAACCACAACAACCACAACAACCACAACAACCACAACAGCCGCAACTACTGCAAAGACAATCCACATCACAATCGAGTCTCAGCGATCTATATAACCAACCAGTAATCAACTTCAACAAAAACTTACCTCAGACTCAGAACGATATCTTATCATGGTTATTCAATGAGAACACAGCATCTTCTGGTTCTTCGTTAATATCTCCTGAAAACAATCCTCTAATCACTCCCAAGAATAACCAGGCTGTAGATCCAATGCAGAGTCAACCTCAGAATCAATTCCCAACATCTCAACCACTTCAACAACCAGTTGTAAGTAGTAATGGAGAAGTGGCACCTTCACCATTCCCCAATACATCCATTCAATTTTCTCCATTGAATGATCAACAACTCCAAACATTAACCAATGGTCCTACTCCTGTAGCCCTACCTAATTCCTATAGTCCATTGGCGGTAACGTCTAATGCCAACGCCCAATCACAACCACAGGCTCCACCACCACAGCAACAACAACAACAACAACAACAACCACAGGGGACAACAACAAACACAAATTCAAGAAATAACTCCAATTCATTCCCCAACTATATGGGGATCCAGGATAATCTCTTTCAGAATGATGATAATCCGTTGGATGAAGTGTTTCTTAGAAATTATCAACTGTTAGCGTATGCTTCATTCCCTGTAGGAGCAGCGGAGGGATTCACTACTCCCACCACTATGACAAGTGCAGGGTTAGGTATGGGACCCCGAACTGCGAATGTATCAGGAGGACCAACCATAGTCAATTATAATGGTATTAGTGGAGGTAATGGCAATAATACCATTAGTGGAGGTAATGGTAATGGTAATGGTATAAATCCAGGACTCAGTATGAATTTAGTTAATAATAATGGACCTGCCAGTATCCCTGGAATTAATTATATGAATTTAAATTTAACTTCAACTGCATCATCTTCATCACCTACCAATACAAATGAATCTAATACATCCCCTAAAACATTAAGTGATTTCCATTTAGGAACTAAATTAGATACGTATGAATTAAAATTATTTAATCATGCTGAGAAATATAATTTACCAAAGAATAAACATATCTTTATTGATACATTAATATTTGATTCAATATTAAGATGTTTAAAAATGATTGATAGAGAATCAGTTGAAGAAGTATTTAAAAGTTTTGATCATGATAAATTTACAGTTGAAGATCGTTTAAGTTATTATTTACATATGTATTGGCTTGTATTTCATCCTCAATTTTCTATAATTCATAAACCTTCATTTGATACTAAATTAGTTGAACCTTTATTATTAATTCTGATGATTTTAATTGGTTGTCATTATAGTTCTCCTGAATTAGATGAATGTATGGCCAAGAAACATTTACAATCTCCTGAATTTAAATTTAGTATATTAATGTCAACTCCCTTAAGATTTATGATATTTCAACATGAAGATTTTCAAACTCCAGTAAAATTATGGATTTTACAATCTTTAAATATGTTGGAATGGGTTGAAAAGAATTTCCTTTCTCGAAGAATGCATGAACGAGCTCATTTACATCATGGTACTACGGTTCAACTCTTAAGACGTTCACCATTATTAGGAGGTAATCCAACTCTTGCTCTGAAGAAATCGGCTGGTTCAACTAGTGGATCTAATTCAAGTGCTGGAGAAGATGAACTGGAAGAGGCTGTAGCCAATGAATTGACTGGTGGAACTGATCCTACCAGCGCCGCCAGTACCAACAATAACAATAACAATAACAATAACAATAACAATAACACCAAAAATACCACCACCAATAACAATAACAATAACAATAGTAATGATAATGATAAATCTACTTCAACTCCAACTGGTAATGGACCATTTAAAGACAGTACCGATTCGGATTTATTCCAACGATGGGTCGAATCCGAATCAATGAAAAGAATTACCTTTTTAACATTCTACTTAGATTCAATGGATTATATTAAATTTAGACATAATCCTCAAATTATGTTTTATCAATTACAATTATTAACTTTACCATGTGATGATGATTGTTTATGGGAATCTAATGAAGTTAATGGATCATTTAAAAAAGTAGTTAAAAAGCAAAGAAAACTTCAACAACAAATTAAACATGATGATGATAATCCATTAAATAAAAATATTGTAAAACTTCGAAATGGTGAAAGTTTTTTAAGTGCATTAAAGAAACTTTTAAAACCTTATAGACCTCAAGAAACTTATTTAAAAATGCATTTATCAAGATTTTCTAAAAAGATTTTATTAGCAGGATTAGTTGCAATAATGTATCAAATGCAACAAAGTGATTTACAAGGTTCATCATCAATATTAACTTCTAATGGAATTATTCAAGCTAATCCTCAACGAAGTAAAATTTGGAAAGAATTTATTCTTAAAGCGTTTGATAATTGGCATTTTGAAATTTTAGCTTCATTTACTAATTCTCCTTTATCATTAACTGATAAAGTATTTAAAGATGTTGATTCAAATTTAATTCCAAATCCTTTATTACATTTATCCCAAATTATTGGAATTTCTGATATTAATCATTATGATATTGCAATATTTGGAGGTTCACCAGCTAATCAAAGTGTTAATGCAAGTATGAAAGATCATTATATTGTTCAAAGAAAATTACATAATATGTGGGGGAAAAATACTAGTGCAAGTTCTAATGGTAAAAGACCAATAAATGATCTTGTTAATATAAGAAGTGTATTACATTGTTATCTTATGTTATGGCATCTTATGTTAAAACCTCATGAAGATGCTGATATTTGTAATATGTCTGCCGAATATACTGATTGGAAAGCATGTCCTGATTATTTTGATAGTATGTATGCTGTTAGTATTGCCACATTAGTATTATGGAGTTATGTATTTTCAACTATTGGATTAGAAAATTCTAAATTTTCAGAAATTGAACTGGAATCAGAAAAGGAACTTTATAATAAATCTTATGAAGAAATGTGTCAATTAAGTGAAGAAGGTGGTTATCAATATTTAGGTAGAATTAGAGAAGAATTTATTACTCATCTTAAACGTGATAAAGATTTTTTACTTAAAGAATTTACAATTCATCCAATAAGATTTATTCAAAAGAATCCTGAAAAGAATGAAGAATTAAAAGTAAAATATACTCCTCATGAAATTTTAAATAAATATTGTGATATAATGAATTTAATAACTAATCGTCAAAATATTAGTGGATTATGTTTCTTAGTTGGTTCAAGACTTTTATGTAGTCAATGGGAAGTAATTCGAGAAAATGCTAAATTAATTTTAAATTGTGGTTATCGTTCAATTGGTAAAAAGAATATATTATGTATGGATTTATTTAATAATCAATTTGATTAAATTAGTAAATAGAATAGAATGGTTTTTGACTAATGTACATTTAATTGGAACTAAGTATGCAAAAGAATATAATAATAGAAAACTAAAAAGTTAAAAGTAAAGTATCGAAGTAAATTAATAAGGTAAAAGATCATAACTTATACTAATAAAACAGCATTGACACATCCATCTCTGTCAGGTTCATTAGTGATTTGAGCATATTTACCCCAAACCACTTTACCACCAGCTGTTACTAACCCTAATTCAGAAACATTAACTTCTATGATAGTACCTTTAGTTAATACTCCTAATTGAGTATACATTGGAGATTGAGGATTCTTTTTAACTCCTAAAATTGGTAAAAATACTGTAACTCCAAGTTCAGGATGGGTAACATTAGCCTTTTTCTGTCTTAAAGCGGCAGGTCTAATAATTCTTTCCATTTTAACTGGTCTACGAGTAAATCCTTCTCCAACAAATGTATGTTTTGTAATCATTCTTTTCCATGATTTTGTCTTTGATTTCCCAGTTTTAATAACTTTAAACATTTCTTCTTCAGAAATACCTCTCACTTTAGGTAATGGTACTGAGAATTTATCAGCTTTTTCTAATCTCTTTTGTTTAATTGATGATGATATAGCTTTAGCAGTATTATTAGTTTGACGATCTAAAAGATAAGTTGGTAATGCTTCACCATTTTCATCATTAGGAGTTGAAGGTGCTTTAACTTTAGATTCTTGATGGGCCTTAATCTTCTTTTTCATAGCAACCTTTTCACTATATCTCTTCTTAGCAAATTGTTTACCTCTCCATCCCTTTAAGGTTTGAGCA
This sequence comes from Scheffersomyces amazonensis, assembly GCF_036850825.1. Lineage (NCBI taxonomy): Eukaryota > Fungi > Ascomycota > Pichiomycetes > Serinales > Debaryomycetaceae > Scheffersomyces > Scheffersomyces amazonensis. The sequence goes on along the minus strand of NW_027042741.1, from coordinate 1,098,986 downwards.
TCTTTTGCTATTCTATGCCCTTCTCTGGCTTCCTTCTTTCTCTTTCTTTCTTCATAATCTAAACGTCTCCCATGTTGCTTAATATGCTGCTCGATATACTCGTTTTGAGGCATTGTATATCTATATGTATGTCTATGTAATAATGTCTATAACAACAAGTAAATTCCTTAATTATACTATATATAGGTATAGTATTATAGTGTATAAAATTTTCTTTCGATGCCTGGTTGAAAAAAGATTATGTAAGCCATCTCTAATTGTGAAAAAAATCTCTAATATCAGAAACCTTAACTAGTCAAAGACAAAGACACATATAAGTATAATTATAGTAGTAAGAGATAAAGATGTCTAATACTGAAACTGTCGTAACGGTGGATGAGTTGTTGAAGGGGATATTACTGTCTTTGAGTTCTACTAAGACCAGTGTAAGTGATTTACTTAATGGTTTAAAACAAGACTCAACTGAACAATTCCCTCTCGTCATTCAATCATTATTAAAGAAAGCTAATACTGATTCTGTAGAAGGTGTATCATTATTAACATTAAAGAATCATGCATTATTATCATATTTGAATAATTTAGCTCTTGTAGTACTAAGTCAGTTAGAAAATTTAGAGGATAATGATGATGATAAAAATGATAAATTAAGAGAAAAAGTTATAGAAAATAGTATAGTACAAAGAGTAACCTTAGAAAAGGGAATTAAACCATTAGAGAAGAAATTAAATTATCAATTAGATAAAATGGTAAGAGCCTATACTAGAATGGAAAATGATGATGAGAAGTTGGTTGAAAAATTGAATAAGGCAGAAGATGAAGGTGAAGAAAACTCATCTGAAGATGAATCATCTGAAGAAGATGATAATGATGCATTATCATATAGACCTGATGCTTCAGCATTAGCTAAATTGACTAAGACCACAATTGGTGATAAAAAGAAAGTTAGTAAATCAAGTTCTACTGATAATAATAAAGAATCTAAAGAAAAGTATAGACCTCCTAAAATTTCTGCTATTGCACCTCCAAGTAGTTCAATTATTACTAATGATGAAAGTAATAAAAATAGAAATAATAAGAAATTACAAAGTATGGAAGAATACTTACAAGAGCAAAGTGATTTACCCACCATGGAATCTTCTATTGGTTCTACTATAGTTGATCATGGTAGAGGAGGAGTTAAAACTCAATATGAGAAAAATAAAGAACGAGAAATTCAAACTTATGAAGAATCTAATTTTGTAAGATTACCTACTACTCAAACTAAAAAATCATTTAAACAAAAACAAAGAGATAAAGCTAATACATTTGGAGGTGAAGATTGGTCAATGTTTAATGGTAATAATGATCGAGATTTAAAGAGTGGTACATCTCGTAAGAGAAAAGCCGCATCTGCTTGGGATAGAGTTAAAAAGAGAAGATAATTTATAATTAGATTCCAGTATATAGACCAAATGCATGACGTTATATTTAGAATAATACATCGATAATAATCAGATTAATCAGTAATCAAAGGCCGGCCGGTCTGCGGGTGAGTAATGACACATAACGGTCTCTATCAAGTTAGTTAATCCGATAAGGAAGCGAGGGGCATTCATATTCAATTGGTAGTTGGTAATAAATTCAAAGTGGGGTCTAGCCTTTATAGTTAATTTGTAAGGTGCGGCATAAACTAGATACACAAAGTGTTTTGTATAGCGGATAATTAGTGAGCTTGCTGGGTTGTTGAGCATGTCGGGCGTGAAAAATAGGAGCGGATCTTAAGTGCGAGCCACAGTTCGTTGTCTAACAAGGTCTGGCCTAGATAACTACTACTACCAGAACTTAGTACGATCATATGCAAAAAATAAGGTAAGGGATATAAAGTAAATCTGTAAAGATGGAGGCTAAAGTTACAGCTATATGATTAACGAATTGATCGTGGCTCAATAACCATTGAGTCTATAGAAAAGTAATTCGGTTAGTAAGAATATAATGCAGCTTATGTTATGGTAAAAGAAAGTTTATTATAATAATAGTTATGGTACGGTCCAGATCAAGAAAGTAAGCTGATGTAATACGAATTAAATGTTGGTAATAAATCGAACTCGGCCCATGGTGTGGATATTACCCGGAGACATGAAATCTAATTAGATAGTAGTAATTAGACTTAGTAATAGATGGGACCTTCTAGAATTTCTTTTTCGCACACATTTAAGCCGTGGGACGTGTAGGTCCATTTCCTTTAGGGGAAACTTCACTAAGAATTAGTGAAGAAAAAAAGGTTACTTAGCGACAAACTGTGTAACAAAAGAAAAAAAGTAATGCAGATTAACAAAGTCGCACCACAAAAGACTCGGAATAGCTTTACCTAAATCAGAGGTCTGAGGAAATCTTTCCCTAAAATTTAGCTTACAAAACTGTGTATGTCTCACTAATGTGACTTGACCGATTTTTCACCCGAAATCGATAGAAATCAATGGAATATAAAGGGGTTGACATCCCGATATAATTTTCAATAATTAATTTAGTTTCGTTTATTTTCTTTTTCTTCTTCTTTCTTTCTCTATTATTATTATCCATATATAATAACTAATAATTAATAATATACAATGGTCGCTCAAATCCAAAAACCAGCTCCAACTTTCAAGAAAACTGCCGTCGTCGATGGAGTCTTTGAAGAAATTTCATTAGAACAATACAAAGGTAAATGGGTTTTATTAGCTTTTATCCCATTAGCTTTCACTTTTGTTTGTCCAACTGAAATTATTGCTTACTCTGAAGCTGTTAAGAAGTTTACTGAAAAAGATGCTGAAGTTTTATTCGCTTCTACTGATTCTGAATACTCTTTATTAGCTTGGACTAATGTTGCTAGAAAAGATGGTGGTTTAGGTCCAATTAACATTCCATTATTAGCTGATACTAACCACTCTTTATCTAAAGATTACGGTGTCTTGATTGAAGAAGAAGGTATTGCTTTAAGAGGTATTTTCTTAATTGATCCAAAGGGTACCTTAAGACAAATCACCATTAATGATTTACCAGTTGGTAGATCTGTCGAAGAATCTTTAAGATTATTAGAAGCTTTCCAATTCACTGAAAAGTATGGTGAAGTTTGTCCTGCTAACTGGACTCCAGGTGCTGAAACCATCAAGCCAGAAGTTGACTCTTCTAAGGAATACTTCGGTAAAGTCAACAAGGAATAAATTAACAAATGAATGGTCTGTTGCTTGACGCGTTTGACCACGCTAATATAACCAACCATTAAAAATTCATTTTTATAAATAAAATATAGATAGATTCTGGTTATACGATTGTTATTATTAATATATTTATTAATAGATTAATGCTTAATTTAAATTACTGTATCATTGTAGAGCTATATATTCTCTCAATGGTGATGTAATTATTGTCAATTGGTAAATGTCTATATATATATGTGATTGCAAATACCTAAAGAGTCATAATCACTTATCATAAATATATTTAATTACAAATCTGTAAATGTATACAGCTACTAATCCCTAAGGTAATATAACTACTGATGACCTCATCATAGTATGAACTACGCGCACTCAAAATATGCGATTTTTCACAGCAGTCACTAACTGAGGCAAAACAACTAGTAGGGTATTGTTTACTATTAACCAACGATAATAATAACAATGTCTCTAAAGTCTTCATCAGATTCATCCGTATATTTCTATAAATTCATTGTCAATCATCAAGTATTTTTCAAATCCAAATATTCATATGCTCTTGTAAATCTCAAACCCATTGTACCAGGCCATGTACTTGTCGTTCCTCTTCGAACTTCAGCACTTCGATTGGCAGATTTATCGGGTCCTGAATCTATTGATTATATGAATACTTTACAACTTGTTCATAAGTTCATAGAAACTCATTATAAAGCAGATTCACTCAATATTGCTATTCAAGATGGACCAGAAGCTGGTCAAAGTGTGCCTCATCTTCATACTCATATAATCCCTCGATTTGCAACTGATAATTATGGGGATGCGATATATCTGAAAATAGAGAAATTAGATTTGTATAGTCAATTTGAAGTTAGACGTCGTCTGTTTGTTGAAGCTTCTACTAATGGTTCCAAATTGGTAGTCAAGGCTGATGAAGACAGAATTCCACGAACTGATGAAGTTATGAAATCTGAAGCTGATAGACTTAGAGCAGAGATAGGTAAATACATTACTGAAAACAACATTCAAGTGGATATTTAGTATAAATATTATCAGAAATGTATAAAATTAGCATATAGTTAAACTAACTTAGCTTAACGTAACTTAACTTAGCTTAACTTAACTTATCTTCACAGCTTAACAGTAATATTAACTGTAGGTACTTTTTTTCCAGCCCCACGCAAATTTAAGCTACTGTAATTTTTCACTACACTATTAACTGAATGTTGACATTATTCTTATCAATATACAATGTCAGCAGAGGCATTAGATGAAATTCAATGGAAGTCTCCTGAATTCATTCAAGAAAGGGGACTACATACTGGGAATGTACTTGAATATTTTTCATTATCACCATTTTATGATCGTACATCTAATAATCAAGTACTAATGATGCAATTCCAATTTCAACAGATTCAAATCCCTATGGGGATGACATTTCAACAATTCTTTCAAACTAAACTTACAGAAATGACAGGTATAGAATTTATTATAGCATATAATCGAGAACCTGATTTTTGGATTATTCGTAAACAAAAAAGAATCGATTCTAATAATGCTTTCCCTATTCAAGATTATTATATTATTGGAGCTAATGTTTATCAAGCTCCTAAAATTTATGATATTCTTGCCTCAAGACTTTTATCAGGTGTTCTTTCTATTAAAAATTCAATGGATCTTTTAACTAATATGACTCAATATCATGTTTCTGATGGTGGACATTCATATAATAATGCTGTTCATGCTTCAAATCATTCATTAATTTCATCTTCGGCAAATCTTAATAATTTAGGTACAGGTACAGTTTCAGCAACTAATACTCTTCCATTATCAAAATCAACATCATTAGCTGTACCTAATTCAGTATTATCAGCCTTAACTCCAAATACTATAGGAGCAACTCCTCAAACTTCAGCAGCAATTGGAATACCTAATACAACGAATATTGGAACAACAAGTGTAGGAGTCAGTACCAATGCTTCAATTGAAATTACAAGTGGAGCATTTGATAATTTATTACATAATGTATTATTAGCTCATGAATCTCGAGAGAATTCAACCACTGGATCTGATATTCCTTCAGTAACTATAAATTCACCTAATAATGCAAGTACAACATCAACAGGAGTTAATTCTACTACTACAAATGGTACTAGTATGATTAATGGTACAGAACCTGAAGTTAAAAGTATTTATCTTGATGATATACCTTTATATGGGAAAGGAAGTACGGTGGAAATGCTAGGGTTAAAAGTCAATATTAATAATGATGATAGTTAAAGTTTATAAATAAAAAATCAAACATACATTCTGTATAGACTCTATATATTAACGTAATTAAAATTGTCTTAAGTTTGTTTCTTAACTGGAAGTTCTCCACTACTATAAATCTTGATATCTTTAAGTGGACGATCATGAGCTCCAGTTTTAGCCTTTTCCATATATTGAACAATTTCAAATCCATCAATAACTTCTCCAAATACAACATGAGCACCATTTAACCAAGAAGTAATAGCAGTAGTAATAAAAAATTGAGATCCATTAGTATTCTTACCTGCATTAGCCATAGATAATCTATATGGACGATCATGCTTTAATTCAAAATTTTCATCTTCGAATTTACCACCATAAATAGATTTCCCACCATAACCTTGACCAGTTTCATAATCACCACCTTGAATCATAAATTTTGGTATAATTCTATGGAATACAGAATCCTTATATCCAAATTTTGGATTTTGAGATACTGCCAATTGTCTGAAATTTTCAACCGTTTTAGGTACAACAGTTCCAAATAATCCAATTGTAACTCTACCAATTGGTTTATTATCTTCACTTATATCAAAATAAACCTTATGAGTAATTGGAGGATTACTAGGTAATGGACCTGATGATTGTGATAAATTTAAAGATCCATTGAAATAAATAAGGGCAGTAACTATAAGAATAATAATAGTTATAATTATCGACATTCTAACTCTATTGAAACGCATATGAATGGAGTTTTACGTAGTCGTTCTTAGAATTGCTTTGTAGTCAATTGCTTTCTTATTGATGAATGTGTGTGTACCTTAAACTCCTCAAAAAAGTGGAAAATTCTCAATTAGTGCGCGTCCATTATGGAACTATCTGAGTTAAGAGAAATGCCACCTGGCTGTGTGTTATTTAGCAAAATCTCTCTCTGTCTGCTTCTCTCCTTCTCTCCCTAATCAGTTGGTAATTGTACTGAAAGATTACTGATTTTGTAGGATTGTATTCTTTATTTGTTCAGTAGTTATACGTTTTTATATCTTATACTATTTAAACTATATAAATAAATCGCTCTATAGTTAAGCAATATTATCTAAAGTTCATCCTTTTCAGCTACTTTTGGTTCAGCCTCAGCTTCAGCTTCAACTTCAAGTTCTCCAGCACTAGCAATCTTAATAGTCTTAACTGGACGATCACTATAACCTGTTTTAACATTTTCAATGTAATCTACTACTTCAAATCCTTCAACAACTTCTCCAAATACAACATGAGCACCATTTAACCAACTAGTAACAACAGTAGTAATGAAAAATTGAGATCCATTAGTATTCTTACCTGCATTAGCCATAGATAATTTATATGGTTTATCATGAGTCAATTCAAAATTTTCATCATCAAATTTACCACCATAAATAGATTGACCACCATAACCTTGACCAGTTTCATAATCACCACCTTGAATCATAAATTTTGGAATGACTCTATGAAAGATTGAACCAGTATATCCAAAACTTGGATCAGTAGAAATAGCCAATTGTCTAAAATTTTCAACTGTTTTAGGAACAACTGAACCATATAATCCTATAACAATTCTACCAATAGGAACATCATCTTCAGTAATATCAAAGTATACTTTATGAGTAATTGGTGTTGCAAGAACTTGAATTCCAAAGAAAAGAATTATAGTTGAAATCAAATTAAATCCACTCAACTTCATTGTAACTTAATTTATTATATTAACTTCTTGTCTTCTATACAATTTATGATAATTATCTTGTATTACACCTCAGCAAATTAACTCACCGAAAACTGTGTGTCCTTTTTTTTCATTTTTGTTCATTATCGCGCCGCATGACTGCAAAAACTTTATATTTAAATACGAGAATCCCTTGTGGTATTTCTAAAGGGATTGTAGAGAAAACGGAAAGTGATCTATCATCAATTACTAAGCAACATACAAATTTATGAATATATTAATCTCTATAAAATATAACCACAAATAATCAAAGAAATAAATCCTTTAAGATCAATAAAAAAAAAATACCGAAAGGAGAAAATTATATACAAAGTTAAATCTAATGTAACGAAATAAAGAAACAATATAAATATGATAATAAAAATACAGAAATATTATTTTCAAACTAATAACGTCAAGATACTGACAAAAATAATGAAAAATGATGAAATCTTCTTAATGGATCCAGAACCTTCGTAGGTATTAATTATTGGATTTGTTGGTGAATTGGAAGAACTTGAATCTAACTGTTGAGACAAAGATGGTGTAGCGGTATTAATTGTAATGGAAGATCTTGTGGATTCAGTATCAATCGATTTACTGTAAGCCGAAGATGGTACTTCAATAATAACACTTACAACTGAAGATATACCAGTAGAGGTAATAATATTACCTTCATTGTCTGTCACTAAAGTGGCAGCACTTTCAACTTGAGTAACTGAGTGACTAGTAGTATGAGATCCAGTCCATGGTACAGTCACAGTTGCAGATAAAATTGAAGGGGTAGAAGAGCCAGTTACTTTGTTATCATTATCATTAGTTGATGCAATCGAAGTACTTGCTGCTACTAAAGAGCCTTCAGATGTTTTGGAAACAGAATTATTATTAGATTTGACTTCGGTGTTTGATGAAGTCTCTTCACCCACAGAGGTACTTAAAAGGCTGTCACTTATAGTCGAAGTACCTCCACTTTGCCCAATTTCTTCATTGTTTGACAGAGATGGGGCTCCGGAGTAGATACTGGTGGATAATGTAGTGGCTGAACTATAAATCGACAAATCTGATTTTCCCGCATTGTCACTACTATGAACTGAAGAGGTTGCTGTTGGTACTTCAACCACAACAGTATCTGTTAAACTGCCAGTTTCGGTATAAGATGAAGTAAAGCTTCCTGACCAACCAGTAGTGACGGTTACAGTACCCTTCTCAATACTTGAAGCTGCAGCAATAGAAGTGCTCAATACACTTGAACTATTGAAGTATCCGCCTGTAATGGAACTCACCACGCTAGGGTTATAAGGAGTTTCAACAATCACAGTCACAACATCAGAGCCAGATTCAGTAACAGTAGTAGTATAAATACCAGTCCAACCAGTAGTGATGGTGGTGGTTGGCTCAATTGGAGTTTCAACAATCACAGTCACAACATCAGAGCCAGATTCAGTAACAGTAGTAGTATAAATACCAGTCCAACCTGTAGTGATGGTGGTGGTTGGTTCAATTGGAGTTTCAACAATCACAGTGATGGTGTCACTTCCACTTTCAGTAACAGTAGTGGTGTAAATACCAGTCCAGCCAGTAGTGATGGTGGTGGTTGGCTCAATTGGAGTTTCAACAATCACAGTCACAACATCAGAGCCAGATTCAGTAACAGTAGTAGTATAAATACCAGTCCAACCTGTAGTGATGGTGGTGGTTGGCTCAATTGGAGTTTCAACAATCACAGTCACAACATCAGAGCCAGATTCAGTAACAGTAGTAGTATAAATACCAGTCCAACCTGTAGTGATGGTGGTGGTTGGTTCAATTGGAGTTTCAACAATCACAGTGATGGTGTCACTTCCACTTTCAGTAACAGTAGTGGTGTAAATACCAGTCCAACCTGTAGTGATGGTGGTGGTTGGTTCAATTGGAGTTTCAACAATCACAGTGATGGTGTCACTTCCACTTTCAGTAACAGTAGTAGTATAAATACCAGTCCAGCCAGTAGTGATGGTGGTGGTTGGCTCAATTGGAGTTTCAACAATCACAGTCACAACATCAGAGCCAGATTCAGTAACAGTAGTAGTATAAATACCAGTCCAACCTGTAGTGATGGTGGTGGTTGGCTCAATTGGAGTTTCAACAATCACAGTCACAACATCAGAGCCAGATTCAGTAACAGTAGTAGTATAAATACCAGTCCAACCAGTAGTGATGGTGGTGGTTGGCTCAATTGGGGTTTCAACAATCACAGTCACAACATCAGAGCCAGATTCAGTAACAGTAGTAGTATAAATACCAGTCCAGCCAGTAGTGATGGTGGTGGTTGGTTCAATTGGAGTTTCAACAATCACAGTGATGGTGTCACTTCCACTTTCAGTAACAGTAGTGGTGTAAATACCAGTCCAGCCAGTAGTGATGGTGGTGGTTGGTTCAATTGGAGTTTCAACAATCACAGTCACAACATCAGAGCCAGATTCAGTAACAGTAGTAGTATAAATACCAGTCCAACCTGTAGTGATGGTGGTGGTTGGCTCAATTGGAGTTTCAACAATCACAGTCACAACATCAGAGCCAGATTCAGTAACAGTAGTAGTATAAATACCAGTCCAACCTGTAGTGATGGTGGTGGTTGGTTCAATTGGGGTTTCAACAATCACAGTCACAACATCAGAGCCAGATTCAGTAACAGTAGTAGTATAAATACCAGTCCAGCCAGTAGTGATGGTGGTGGTTGGTTCAATTGGAGTTTCAACAATCACAGTGATGGTGTCACTTCCACTTTCAGTAACAGTAGTGGTGTAAATACCAGTCCAACCAGTAGTGATGGTGGTGGTTGGCTCAATTGGAGTCTCAACAATCACAGTCACAACATCAGAGCCAGATTCAGTAACAGTAGTAGTATAAATACCAGTCCAGCCAGTAGTGATGGTGGTGGTTGGTTCAATTGGAGTTTCAACAATCACAGTGATGGTGTCACTTCCACTTTCAGTAACAGTAGTGGTGTAAATACCAGTCCAACCTGTAGTGATGGTGGTGGTTGGTTCAATTGGAGTTTCAACAATCACAGTGATGGTGTCACTTCCACTTTCAGTAACAGTAGTAGTATAAATACCAGTCCAGCCAGTAGTGATGGTGGTGGTTGGTTCAATTGGAGTTTCAACAATCACAGTCACAACATCAGAGCCAGATTCAGTAACAGTAGTAGTATAAATACCAGTCCAACCTGTAGTGATGGTGGTGGTTGGCTCAATTGGAGTTTCAACAATCACAGTCACAACATCAGAGCCAGATTCAGTAACAGTAGTAGTATAAATACCAGTCCAACCTGTAGTGATGGTGGTGGTTGGTTCAATTGGAGTTTCAACAATCACAGTGATGGTGTCACTTCCACTTTCAGTAACAGTAGTAGTATAAATACCAGTCCAGCCAGTAGTGATGGTGGTGGTTGGCTCAATTGGAGTTTCAACAATCACAGTCACAACATCAGAGCCAGATTCAGTAACAGTAGTAGTATAAATACCAGTCCAGCCAGTAGTGATGGTGGTGGTTGGCTCAATTGGAGTCTCAACAATCACAGTCACAACATCAGAGCCAGATTCAGTAACAGTAGTAGTATAAATACCAGTCCAACCAGTAGTGATGGTGGTGGTTGGTTCAATTGGAGTTTCAACAATCACAGTGATGGTGTCACTTCCACTTTCAGTAACAGTAGTAGTATAAATACCAGTCCAACCTGTAGTGATGGTGGTGGTTGGTTCAATTGGAGTTTCAACAATCACAGTGATGGTGTCACTTCCACTTTCAGTAACAGTAGTGGTGTAAATACCAGTCCAACCTGTAGTGATGGTGGTGGTTGGTTCAATTGGAGTTTCAACAATCACAGTGATGGTGTCACTTCCACTTTCAGTAACAGTAGTAGTATAAATACCAGTCCAGCCAGTAGTGATGGTGGTGGTTGGTTCAATTGGAGTCTCAACAATCACAGTCACAACATCAGAGCCAGATTCAGTAACAGTAGTAGTATAAATACCAGTCCAACCTGTAGTGATGGTGGTGGTTGGTTCAATTGGAGTTTCAACAATCACAGTGATGGTGTCACTTCCACTTTCAGTAACAGTAGTAGTATAAATACCAGTCCAACCTGTAGTGATGGTGGTGGTTGGTTCAATTGGAGTTTCAACAATCACAGTGATGGTGTCACTTCCACTTTCAGTAACAGTAGTAGTATAAATACCAGTCCAACCTGTAGTGATGGTGGTGGTTGGTTCAATTGGAGTTTCAACAATCACAGTGATGGTGTCACTTCCACTTTCAGTAACAGTAGTAGTATAAATACCGGTCCAGCTAGTAGTTATGGTGGTATGTGGTTGCGGAACATCGACTATTACAGAACCAGTACCTCCTGGGGTACCTGGAATAGTCTCAGTAGTAGTGTATGACAGACCCCAAGTGGAAGTCAAAGTAGTAGTAGGAATTGGAACTTCGACGATGACTGTGTCAGTACCACCGGAACTAGCAACGATAGTAGTGGTAGTGGTACTGGATCCAGTCCATGTAATAGTAGTAGTTACAGTAGGAGTTGGAACATCGACTATGACAGATCCAGTACCTCCTGGGGTACCTGGAATAGTCTCAGTAGTAGTGTATGACAGACCCCAAGTGGAAGTCAAAGTAGTAGTAGGAATTGGAACTTCGACGATGACTGTGTCAGTACCACCGGAACTAGCAACGATAGTAGTGGTAGTGGTACTGGATCCAGTCCATGTAATAGTAGTAGTTACAGTAGGAGTTGGAACATCGACTATGACAGATCCAGTACCTCCTGGGGTACCTGGAATAGTCTCAGTAGTAGTGTATGACAGACCCCAAGTGGAAGTCAAAGTAGTAGTAGGAATTGGAACTTCGACGATGACTGTGTCAGTACCACCGGAACTAGCAACGATAGTAGTGGTAGTGGTACTGGATCCAGTCCATGTAATAGTAGTAGTTACAGTAGGAGTTGGAACATCGACTATGACAGATCCAGTACCTCCTGGGGTACCTGGAATAGTCTCAGTAGTAGTGTATGACAGACCCCAAGTGGAAGTCAAAGTAGTAGTAGGAATTGGAACTTCGACGATGACTGTGTCAGTACCACCGGAACTAGCAACGATAGTAGTGGTAGTGGTACTGGATCCAGTCCATGTAATAGTAGTAGTTACAGTAGGAGTTGGAACATCGACTATGACAGATCCAGTACCTCCTGGGGTACCTGGAATAGTCTCAGTAGTAGTGTATGACAGACCCCAAGTGGAAGTCAAAGTAGTAGTAGGAATTGGAACTTCGACGATGACTGTGTCAGTACCACCGGAACTAGCAACGATAGTAGTGGTAGTGGTACTGGATCCAGTCCATGTAATAGTAGTAGTTACAGTAGGAGTTGGAACATCGACTATGACAGATCCAGTACCTCCTGGGGTACCTGGAATAGTCTCAGTAGTAGTGTATGACAGACCCCAAGTGGAAGTCAAAGTAGTAGTAGGAATTGGAACTTCGACGATGACTGTGTCAGTACCACCGGAACTAGCAACGATAGTAGTGGTAGTGGTACTGGATCCAGTCCATGTAATAGTAGTAGTTACAGTAGGAGTTGGAACATCGACTATGACAGATCCAGTACCTCCTGGGGTACCTGGAATAGTCTCAGTAGTAGTGTATGACAGACCCCAAGTGGAAGTCAAAGTAGTAGTAGGAATTGGAACTTCGACGATAACTGTGTCAGTACCACCGGAACTAGCAACGGCAGTAGTGGTGGTAGTACCTGAACCGGTCCATGTAATAGTAGTAGTTACAACAGGTTTTGGAACGTCGACTATAACTGTTGCAGTGTTACCAGGAGTGGCAGGTATTGTGGTTGTAGTTCCATAACTTTCAGTCCAGGTGCTGGTAATGGTAGTAGTTGGAATAGGAACTTGTACTAAAATTGTTTCAGTATTGCCTGGGTTGGTGTTATAAGGTAAGGTAGTTATTTGAGTGGTAGGTCCTGTCCATGTTTTTGTCTCAAAGATAACGACATTACCATTACCTCCAGTAACACCATCATTATATTTTTCCCAGTTAATAGTAACTGAATTATCAATGGTTTTAGATGTGCCTGCACAAACATACTTGTTGGTATAAGTTGCAGAAACAGTTCCAGTATAAGAAACAAGTGCGTCAATGAATGGTCTATAACCTGCAGGAATATTTTTGTAGTTAACCGTCAATGTATTCAGATTACAAGATACACTGTAACCAGATGGCAAAGGAGAAGCATTTTCTGGATAGTACCAAGAATTAATCTCGTTCGTCATATTGTATTGGGCTGACTGACAGATCATGCCGGCGCTACCACCTGTGATTGTAATTGCCAAGGTACCTGACTTATATCCATTGGGACATGATCCAGCTTCCAAAAAATGTAAATTCTGATTCACTGAAGGAACGTAAGTATTGGCGACAACGATATTATTAGGATCAAATGAAGTGGCTGCACCTCCTTGGAAGTCGGCAGTAGTCGAGAGAGCGTTGTCTCCATCATAAAATGTAACAGTATTTGTACCAGTAGTAAAACAAGTAGAATCATCCATGGAAGCTTGATATGCAGATCCACCAACATTGAAAGCAACAGGGAAAGAAATTGATCCAGTAGCCTCAGTCGAAGAGGTAACTAAATTTGTAACTGTACAAGCTAATTCTGAGCTTGCCAAAACAATGTCTCCTCCCACAAAGTTACATGTAGCAAAAGCTTGAGAATTTACTTGTAAGTTAATTGAAGTAGATGCTGTAGTAAATTTAAAAACACAAGGTAAATTTAAAGTGAAGGTATCTCCAGCAGAAACTTTGCTTCCATCAATACTCCAGCCTAAAGTAGCTACCCAACTAGGATTTTGAGGATAAATTGCCGGATAATTTGCAGCTGGTTGGTATTCTAGCGAGTCAAACAGGGTAAATATTCCTGTAACTTGCTGAGCCAGAACATAAGCAGTGCAAAATATAATAAGTGCCAATCTCAAGAAGATCATCTTATGCTTTGATTCGAAACCAAATGTTTGATATATTAATTTTCAGAAAATGGAAACAATGATACTCAATTATGAAGGGAATTTTCCCAGTATTTAAATCAACAGTACTATAACCAAGATTAAAATATTTTTGAAATGCTCATGTATGGGACGATGAAGTGAATATGGTAGTGACATTCTAGATGCAGTAACATCATAAATATTTAATTACATTCGAAAATTAAAGTTAAAAAATATTGACGATATGCGTATGAACTCCTATAATTAATTAATGCAATTAAATTAGAAGAAGCTTTTAAGAAATTCAAGAAAAGGTTAAAGTATTGCATTAATAAAGCCAATCCGGTTGACACATGAAGAAGTATGAGAAATTACTAATTAAACGGGTCTTACATGAAATTCGTTTTAAATTTTACTAGGCCGGGCCCAATAGTATAACTTTATTTGAATTCGTAAACCTTAAGTTATTCTAAGTAGGTACTTTTGCTTCACACCGTTGCTAGACAACTTTTTTATTGCATTGGAAGGGTTTACCATATCTATATTTTTTGACTGCGACAAAAAAAAAGGTTTTTCACCCAAAACCTTTTTAGAAAAATATTTTATTTTGTGAAACAAAACATGCATGGAATTCTAAGTTCGTTAAAATTTAAATCCCTACACAAAGAATAAATTCTCAAGTTTTTACGCCATGTAAATAAGATCATAAATATAGAAACTACTACATTTCAATAGACGAAGAAATTCCAAAACAAAAGAAGAAAAATTGATTTATAAGTAACACTTTGAATTCAAATGAACATTTCTTCTAATAATTGATTATCGAAGATATTTACAGCACCAAATTATATATTAGAGGGTATAGCAGATTATTGAAGTAATCAACAGCAGTTACGGTTCTTGCCGTAAAAGCATAAAGCATGAACAATTTAGGTACCGGGATTCATGGCGTGCTATTTCGGTCTTAAGCGTGAAACAAATACAAAATAATTTCATGTCATTTAGTTTTTCTTGAATTCTAACCGTAAAGGCTTAATTTTAAATGCGATAATTTTTTTTATTAGGTTTATTGCAGTGAGCTAGCATTCCTTCATGAGGAGTATGGCATATTCGATGCTCCATTCTTGATTCTCTGAGCTTATTTCTCCTGATTGTGGTAAGAATAAGGTATAGCACGTTGTACTAGTTTAAAGTGAATGAAATTATTTAATGTACAGAAAGAACCCTTTTCTAGAAATTTAGGGTTTGAATCCGATGCCAAGGAACAAAAGGCATTTTAGGTCTAACGGTCTACAAAAAAAAATTTCATTTTTAATGAGCCGCATACAATGATTGTACATGGCCCCTTGGCAAGGTGGATGCACCGTTGGTGGGGAAGATGGTTTTCTTACTCTATTTTAGAGTTAATACTACGAACCCTACACTTCAGAAATTCATATGATGAAAATGTTGTTCCTTGACGAGCTAAGCATAAAACTATGGTTGCTGAGTGCATTAGATTTACAGCGAAACTTTGCAAACCTTACTTCATAGGCATTAAAGGAATGTTGAGTTTCTTAGGCATTCTCCATCTTGAAATTAGCCTTAAAGTAGATAAATTCTCTTATTTACGTTTAAAAACCTTTTTCTAGAAGGATATTATTTATAGAATTATTTCTAATAAGAATCTTATAGACACAGGTTTAACATTTATCGGTTTCAGTCTAATTCACTTTAATCTTAAATCAAAAGCTGTAGGTTTGTCGGTAAATGCAGAATAGACTAGGCATCCGTTTACTAATTTCTTGTAATATTGAAAATAGATACATCTGACTAAAAAAAAAAGAAAAACTGAAACTTTAACCCAGAAATTTTATGTTACACAAAGCAGGGCGCAGAGGCGAAATGCATAAGACGTCCCGGAACATGAATCATACAATAATACCCTTAAGTAAAAATTTTCCAGAAAATTAGGTGTACAAAACTCGTTTGTCATTTAAAAGCTGATCTATGCATGAAATTGAATCCATGTTTATTTGATGCGTCCATTGATTGCTAGCAAATCTCATTGTTAATTTGTTTCGCTGTTCTCGGATCTACAATGCTTCTTTTTTGTAGCAATAAAGGGTTTGCAAGAAGAAGTGGAAAATAGGGGTCCTAGAAAGGATGAGTAAGCTTGATCATTTTTGAATTTATCTTTATTTTATATTCAAAAGCTTCTAAACACTCGAGACTCTACAAGCCCCTTTAAAATGAAAAGTAATTAAACTAAGTAGATGTTTATCTATTACCAAAAAAATCAAGGAGAGCTTTTATTTAAAAAATCCTAATTATATATATTAATAAGAATTCAAAAGTTTTAGTAGAACACTTGGTATTTTTGTGTTTCTTCAAAAGCGTGGAGCCACCTTTGAATTCTATTTGTTTCTTCAAAGAATGGAGTCACCTCTGAATTCTATTTGCCTCAAGCGCATTCCAAACCAAATATGCTCCCCTATCACAAGACAAATTCATGAGCCTTGCTTAAGCCCTCAAGGGCGTCTCTCATACACTTTAAAATAATTGGTCAGTGCTAAATTTGCTTAATTTTATCTGTACCTCAAAATATTTTTAATTAAATTTCCAAGATTTCTCAGCGGCATATAATAATTTGTAATTAGTAAAAATTACATTCGTCTAAATGGTATTCGTCAAGTTAAGTATTTTCGTAAATACCGACCCTTTTCAATCCTATCAAAATATTTTAAGGCGACTATTCTTACCAATCTCTGTAGAAAAGCAAGGCGTCCACTATGATTATTTCCCTGTCTTAGAATCCCTGCATAGCTTTGATTAGCGGTACTTCAAAATCATATGATTCTTTCCAAACTTTCGTCCCCTTCCTTATCTTTCGAAGCTGCTGATTTGAATATTGAAACTCTAATCATCATGAGTTTGTCAGGAAACAAATCATTTTTTGTAATAGTCTTGGAACACCCATCGATTGGACATTGTGCAGATGATCCGTGGGAGAATTGGGCTTCAATGGAGCTTTTCTCAAAAGTATGCTTACATTTATTTGAACAAACCGGATCCCTGAAAAACTGAAGCGAAATAGGATCTTTTAATGATACTTTCCCTCCAGCCACATTTAATTCTTCGTCGTCATCTTCGTCTGGAATTGGATCTTCCGGATTCTTAGATATGAATGAAACATTTTTTATAAACTGATAATCCTCATTAGCCCGAAGTATTCTTCGATATTGATCTTCTTGCCCTGAACTATTAAGCAGTGTATTCATAAAATCCACTAGGTTTTGAGGTCTGTTTAGACCATTATTTTCTCTCATTAAAGTATTTAATTCGTCTTCGGTATATTCTGCTTCTTGTCGCATTTGTTCTTTGATGCTTTCTTTAGCTGTCCTTAAGCTAGATCTATATGTATCCAAATCAAACTTAATTTTGATCAAATTTTCTAAATTCTTAAGATTAGAATTAAGATACATTTCGTCAATACTCCATGTATATCCTTCAGCAAAATTGTTGATATATTTCTGAGTATCTTTGACTATTTGCTGCATTAATTCGTCAATATTAGAATATACATTACTATCGACCTTACAAGCCATTTCTAAATCCCTCATAATACCTTTATCCAAAGGTACATAGGAATTTAACGGGAACCATGATGGCCTTTCTAATTTAACATTATCTACCATTCTATATGTAGTCTATCTGTAATACCTCAACATATAGTATCAACTAGTCAAAATAATTCAAGAGTCTTAAAATAGGCGCGTCATTCTCTAGCCAAAGTGCACGAAAGTTATATTTTGCAGTTAGGGCAACCATCACAGCATATCAATTACACCATAGTTAATCAAACATACAAATTTTAATTATAAAACATTTATGATTTAAATATAGAGTACTGGAGTGTAGCTTCATTTTGAGTACAAGGAAATATATATGGATTTTCATTCTGAGGATTAGATGGACACAAATATGACTCTCGCTCGACAATATTAATCTAGAAACGACTAAATAGAATATTCAGTCTTCTTGTTGGCCGTGTGGTTAATTATATTCTCAGAGATATGAATTATAATACATAGCTAAATTTAAGTTTTAATAGAATCACTTCTTAATTCCGACATTGAAGTCTGAAGGAATATTCTCTAAAACCGCATACTACAATATGCTTGTGAAGTATTGGAAAAATGCAGCTTTGTTCAATTAAAAACTTAGATAAATATTTGTATGTTCTTATTCTTTACTCTACTGAAAATCGCATATTATAAAGTACTAAAGTCAAAAACTCTTCAAAATCGCATCTGCAAAAAATATAAGGTTCATCTTTGCTTCTTCATTTAATTTGATTTCATGAGCAATCTTCCAAACTCCACGTGGAAGCTTCATGGATTGTTCTTCTAAAAAAATATCATTAAGATATAAAGAAAATAGGATAAAAAAAGAAAAAATATTACCATTTGGTGTAGATATATTATAATTTATGAAAGATTATCTTCGTGATTAAATATCAACCCTTTCGCATGTTACCCCGATTAATGGAACTGCACAAACGTTAATTAAGATGGTAATTTTGAACAAGCCCTACATAAGGAGTGTATATTATTATCTAACACATTTGATGTGTGATTATAAATTGTTAAGCCATATTTGAATGGTTTACTGTATATATGACAAATGAAGGCACTGCTTTCTACATTGGGGTAATTCATGTATTTTCCGAATTTACGATATGCGGGTACTGTATAAAAGACGGATTAAGATTATAAAGTTCGTAATTATTTTTAAAAGTTTAATTAATTAACGGGGAGCAATTGACACATTTCTCATAAACATAAAAAAGAACATGAATGTTAATACATAGTTAATACATAAACAAGTCATGTTAATGTCTAGTATACAATTGCTGAAAAATAGTTACTTCACTTTATCATTCTATTGGTCAATTTAAATCCTACTCTTTACACGGTTAAATCCTTGATAAACAGATGTAATAGATTCAAAAGCCAGATGTGTCTAGAAATATTTTTTTTGAAACACTTTGACACAAACTTGGCATTATAAAATATAAAGTGCTACTTGACCAAAAAGAATTCCGACTTTCCTAAATATGTCTAGCTGCATTCAAACTAAATATTACTTGTGAGTTAAATGTTGTAATTTCAGATACAATGAATTTATTTAACTATAACAATCCCCCTATCGTTTTTAAATATTATGACTCTAAGTTTAGTCACACACTATTAACGAAATGATTAGTTTTAAATTACTAGCATATTTTTGTTTCATTGGATTAGCGTTGTCCGATTATACTACTAACATTCAGCTTGCTATGATTAAAAGTGGCACCAGCGAACCAATCTTGTTAGGAATTACGGAATACAGTGACGGGTGCTACTTGGTGCCTGACCCAGATTCCCAATTGACATTTTACTATGATAATGTTGCAGATAATTTATACACTCAAGGGGGTTTAGTTCTTAATTCAGATGGAGATGACGATAGTTTAATTTTTCAATCCGTTGCACTTAATGGAGGGGATTTCTTCTTTTTTCAAGAAGGAGATGTTAATCAGTTAGCTTATACAGAAGTTGCAGTTTATTATCTTGTAACAACAGACATTGGAACTGTCATATCAGTCGATGACGACACAGGTATCCCAGTAATAATAATCCAGGTGACAAGCAATGGTTCCCTGTCAAGTTCTTCTTTACGCAGTTCTTCGTCTGACAATGCATCTTCCTCCGATTCTGAAACAACATCGTCTACTTCCCTTGATTGTGAGTCAACAGACTCCTCATATTATAATACATATGTGTCATTTTTTTTACAAGTGGCTTCAAGTCTGAATTATATATATTTTGAATTAAACTCACCTGCAGAAAGAATTGTGATGTTTACTCTTGATTCAGAAGGAACTTTGCTATACGACAATAGTGCGAGTATACCTCCTGGAAATGCTGGTACAGTGTTTGATCTCCTTTCACAAGATGATCTAGAGAATACCCAATTTTCAATTGTTAGTGCGGAAGGCAGTTTGTATTTGCAATATGCCGGTAGTATCACATTCTTTTATTGTATCACAACAGGTACGATTGGGTTAACCAACTCTGCTGAATGTCCTGCAGCGAATATTTTAGTTATTGATCCGGTTTATGCAACCTCTTACGATGGGCCAAACTATTGTTCCCTGACATCTTCACCTTCATCGTCTTACTCGCCTTCATCGTCTTACTCGCCTTCATCGTCTTACTCGCCTTCATCGTCTTACTCGCCTTCATCATCTTACTCGCCTTCATCGTCTTACTCGCCTTCATCATCTTACTCGCCTTCATCATCTTACTCGCCTTCATCGTCTTACTCGCCTTCATCATCTTACTCGCCTTCGTCATCTTACTCGCCTTCATCATCTTACTCGCCTTCATCATCTTACTCGCCTTCATCATCCTATTCATCGTCGACTTCAAGTCATGTGGATTCTCACTTGTATTCCTCATCGTCAGAAGTATCTAGTTTTTTTAATTCATCAAGCTCAGCTTCAAGTTCTTCAGCGACTTATTCTGCATCTGTGTCATCATACACTTCCTCAAGCATAACATATAGCTCCAGTTCGTTGTATCCATCCCCCGAAACTTCTCCGAGCAGTTCACCTGCTGTTTCATCATCTGAATCAGTGTTCACTTCCGAATCGACTGAGTATTCAAGTTCATATTCTTCTTCTTATAGTACTTTAAGTATCAGTGAATCTGAATCCTCTAGTTCGTTAATATCATCTTCCTACCATCCATCGCTGTTTTCATTCCACTACTATCCTAATTCAACAAGTTTGTCTTTCCTGTCCAGTGCTTCACTTACGTCATTAAGTTCATTCCCGTCTGCTCCATTGTCTTCTGCATCTGAAACAACCAGTAGCACTGGAAGCTCTAGCTCAAACTCTGAGTCACTCACTCAATCTAGTATAAGTTCAGTTTACACTGGGTCGTCATACCTTTTGACTTCTTCATCCTCAGCTAGCTCGGGTGCACCAACTCTCAATTCGGGATCTTCATCATCGCCTCAAACTTCAGAGAACTCTTCTAGTGTTGAGGTGTCCAGTGGTATCTCCACGGGATTGACTTCGTTTGTACCAACCTCTCTGGTTCCATCTTTATCTTCATCTGAATCTCCTAGTCAAACTACTTTTACTTTCCAGATCACTGCCGTTGCCAATCCTCCAATTGATTATAGAGAGGATGTGTCTTGGAACGGAAGCGCAATAACGCTCCAGGACAACGATGGTCCATTATTTGAGTTAGCACTTCCAGGAGGATTTATCACTTTAGCTGGTTTATTCCTTCAGGCTGATGAATCCACTGGTCTCTTCTTAGGCAACGCTCCATTGGGCGGATGGCTGTTTGTTGGTGATCCTATTTTATCTTTGGAAGATTTCGGTACGGAATTCTACATCTGTCCCGAACAGGCTGTTCCATTGCAACTTTCGCTGATGGCCACAGATTGTTTTGTTGGTGAGTTGCATATATTTGAGGCTGCTCCGACATCTACTTCCACAACTTCTCCTAACTCCGAGCCATTATCAGGTTCGAGTGCTACATCTGGTGCACCTAATAACAATATTTCTAATACAACTGGTTCACAAACTTCTGGTGTTGGGTCTACCATAACCACTACTTATACCTCCAATGAGATTATCACTATAACTCAGTGCCCTGCCACCGTTACCAACTGTCCTTTAAACTCAATCAAAATCATCACCATACCATATACTATTACAACTACATATTGTCCTGAATCTGGTGTAACTCAGCCAACTTTCACTTCTACCTATACCTCGGCTGTTGCAGTAGTGGAAGGAACAGTAACAAAGGAAGTTATCCGTACTTTTACCACAACTTACTGTCCAGAGTCAGGTAAGCCTGTGGAATCAACAACTACATCCTTAGAGACACAAGTTATTGGTGAACTGACAATTATTGTGACACATGTGATAACACAAACTATTAGTAATTTAGTTCCAACATCTTACACAACGTATGAAGTCTTCGAAGTAACTGTTTCAAATGGTGGCACCAATTCTATTGCTACAATAACAGTTCCACGTATTATTAGTACTGATAGTTTAGAAGCAGTAAGTACAGGTAATTATTCCCCTATAACCTCATCTTCTCCTTCAACAGCTGTTCCACGTATTGTTAGTGCTGATAGTTTAGAATCAGTAAGTACTTCTAATTATTCTCCTATAACCTCATCTTCTCCCTCAACTGCTTTCACTTTTACAACCTTTAATGGTGCGTACAGACTTATTGGGTCCTTAAGTTCTGTACTTATTTCTTTCATTTTATATTTGTTCTAATTCAATTTGATAGTTATTTTTTCTGTTATGAATACATATTATGGATGTCTTTAGACTTCCCTTTTGTTCTTTTCCGTTCCTATTAATATTTAATAATAGCGACTAATAAGTGTATTAGTATTTATTAAGTAGTATTACTGTAATAATTGACTCTGTTTCGAAATCACCTGGACTCTTGAGTATCAGTCCAACTATATCCGATATTGAGGAAAATACTGAAAACACAGTCCAAAGTTATTTTATCTCCACGTTCTGTAATCGTCAACTCCTTGTTGCTATAAACACTAAGTTTCAAATTGTTCCTTTTCTTGATCGTTAATTCCTAAACCCGTTCTATACTGTAGAGACCTTCTCCACCATTCAAATCCAGTTAAACTCTTAGGAGTTGATATACTCTCTTGTTTACTATTATTAGATTCCTCCATAGATAATGTGACAGTAAATGGTTGAATAGTTTATCGAATATCTCGATTCACCTCCGAAAGAAAAATTGACAAACTGCATACACTTTTTTTTGCATCAATTAGCATCTAAAGATACGCTGCAATATAACAATAAACTAATAATGGTTTTCAATATATGTGCTGCCGCAATTCAACATAAGGTAGTTCAATCTTATATTGAATTAGGAGAATTCAATACAAACTCTAAAGATCCTAATGGTCATACCCCAATACATGCAGCAGCTTCTTTACGGTCAAATTAATTTAGTTCAATATTTAATAGAAAAGGGTGGTGATATAAATATACCAGATAATGAAGGTGATACTCCATTACATTATTTGAAGATGTTAAAATTGCTAAATTTATAGTGGAAGAATTAAAAGAAAATTATAAATTAAAGAATGAAGATGGATTAACGGCTGCACAAAATAGAAGAAAATGATGAATTTTTTTCTTCTAAAGTGGCACAATATTTAATCTGTTTAAGAACAATCATCCTATACAAATGTTTTAGAATCACTACCTGGAAATATTGATGGTCATCAAGTAAGATATACTTTGAAAAATGATCCTGATAATGAATAAGAACAACTATCACCAGAAGAATTGGAAGAAAGAAGAAAAACGAGTCAAGCCAAAATATTTTTTATTTTTACGTATCGGCAAACAATACTGGAAAATGGCTCAATACTGCAGTGTTATTTTTTACCACCTTGAAAAATATGCCTATAAATGTGTTATTTAATTTGCTGCCAGCTATGATATTTTTATACGTACGGTACACACATCTTGAATTGAGTAATCGAAAGTAATTATGTGGATACGAAACAGTTCACCCATGTTATCCATCGGAACACAATAGTCAATTTTTTCGGATTTTAGTGCTTAATTTTACAGGCTTCGGAATCACACCAAATCTATATATTTATATGGTAATTAAATATTTGTGTTGCTTGCAAATATGTAATTATCATCTTCGATGATGAGTCAAGTAGAATCGAGATTATGCTATCGCAGATCTTCCCGCACAAATGCAAAAAGTTTTTACCTCAGCACTACTCCTGGTAATCTGCCACACCTATAGGAAAATGTCATTTTCAACTACATAGAACACTTCCCATTTCTTCTATATTGTAAGGTAAGATAGTTAAAATAATCTTCTCTAAAAATAGATTAAAAAGTACTTCATCAATTGACAAATCTCATATTTAGCCAATTTAAGATCCAAGGGATGTGGGGCGTGCATATTCTCCAATCAGAATACGCTTTAGGGCTTAAAGGTGCGGTATCTTAAATAACCTAAATCGAGATTTATTATTTAAAGGTAATTTAAATATTACTTATATTGAGCATAATATAATATGTAGAAGCAAGAAACTGTAGATCTAAAATCGTATACGCTCTCATATCTATATGGAGAAGTATTATTTAAGCATTGAAATGAAATCAATCAATTAAATCTATTGTGGGAAAATTTTGCTGTGTGGTACAGCGGAATTTCAACAAGAGTCACACGACCATTGTAATTTGAAGACCATAATAAAAATTTTGTGTTATCCTGCCGCGTCTGTGAAGTGGGTTTAAATTAGGCAGTTACGTACTATTAAACTGTTACGTACTATATAAGAACATCTACTTATGGGTGTATTGTATGATCGTATTAATAACCAATAAGCTTGAAAGTTAATGCTAGCATAATATCTACGTCAGCATTTTTGATCAGAAATAGCACCATTACATGTTGCCTAATATTTTGCTTATTTTTCTTAATTTTTTTTTTTTTAACCTTTACTTCTTTTTTCGGAAGCCTCTTCGAGGAGTGCCTCCATGAACAATTAGATCTCTTCTAGGGGCTAACAGGAAGAGCTATGAGATATAACCAGAATAATTGATGTCAAGCTCCATATAATTATATCTGAATAGAATTCAAAATCGCCGAAGAAGAACGGATTATTTGAACCACAACAATGGAGATTCAACAATTTACACATATCTCGAACAAAGACCATCTTATTACATAATCTGCTGTAGCGTATCTCTGTCGCGAGAGATGAAATTAATCTAAATAATTTTTGAATAGGTGGTGGTAATTTGTGCATTTCTTCTACTCTGTCTTTATCTTCTTTTTGATCTTCATCTACATCTACATCTTGACTTTTAGATCCTCTTTTATTACATCTCGACCCACAACATCCTCATCCCCATCATCATCCACATCCACATCTATAATATATTACGTATACAACAAATCTTTTATATATCCCATTCGCTTATATACCCTTGGAACTGTTGTCACACGACATTAATTTTTTAAGATACATTTATAATAGACACATTATACATCCTATAGCATGTCTTCGCTAAGTCCAAGCTTAAAGTCTTTTATAGCATCAGGGCCAAAATTAAAATCAAAAATTTTTCCCTTAAAGGGTAAACAAAAGCTTGTATTCTTTTTAGGTTTAGCTTGTTGGATTTTATGTTTAAACCTTTGGATACTTACACACTATGATAATTCCCTTGATTATTTCGTTAATTTTGAATCAGATGATGATTCAGTATCTATTGATTATGATGAAGATGAACCAGAAAATAATTGGACATTTGAGTCAGAATCCTCAAATAATAAAGAATATAAACCAGTAAACACTTCAATCCTTAATGATGTGTTAATTCAAGCTTTACAAAGACAATTAGATATTTATGATGAAAGAAATATCGAACCAATCTTTTCCACTAATTATGAGACTATTGCCAATAATCATGATCAAAAGATCCTTTCACTCTTTGCCAATTTGAATTTTAATGAACGTTGTGATTTATATTTTGAAAATTTGTATCTGGTCGATCATAATTGGTCCCTTAATCCCAATGAAGATCTTCCATTGCAAGATAGATGGCAATTTAGATTTAACGGTTGGAGAAAGGAACATTTCGAAGAGTTAAAGAAGAAATTTATTGAAGAGAAAAAGATGAAATCTGAAGAATTTGAAGAAACTCAACAATTTAGTGAATTTGTACAAGAAAATTATAAAAAGTTTTGGAGTCATATGTTAAAAACTGAACAAAAGCTTCAGGATTATTTGACCCATTTGAGAATCTTCAATAAATGTTATATTACCAATGATACTCCAGAATCAATTAAAACTCAAAGTGACTTTATAGCGTTACAAAAGGAGTTAGTCAAAAATGATTTAAAAATTGATAAGAATTTTGAAAAAATTCCAAAGTTTGTTAAATCAAAAGGTGAACAATCGGTAAGACTGAGCTCTTTCCATGATTGTTCTGATATAGAACAAAGAGTTTATCCTTGGTTATCCTTTCATTATCCAATTTATGAACGTTGGAATGGTGAAGTCTTGATGTCTCCTCCAATTTTAAATGAAAAGTCTGCTTTATCCAAAAATATAAAAGCAGCTCCTGCTAATAAGTCTCCTTATTCTCCAATAAAGTCTAAATTCACTAATAATCAACCATGTTTCCTTAATCGTTTTAAAAATACTGCCAATGGTAGAGGTTTGGTATTAACCATTCATGACGGTCACGCCGAGGATACTGTCAATCTTATTAGATTATTAAGGGCTCTCAATAATAGATTACCAATCCAAATTGTCTATTTCAATTCTATTTCAGCTGAAACCAAAAAAAAAATAGTAAAGGCTGCCCGTGAAAAATTCTTTGATTTACCAAAATCTTTCGAATCAGTAGCTCATTTATTCCCAGATGATTATCTTCATCCTAAAGATGGAGGATTACCAAAACAAGAAATATGGTTTGTTAACGTTAATAATGTTATTCATGACAATTACCGTAATAAATTTAGAGGCTGGGGTAATAAATTTTTAGCTACCATATTCAACTCCTTTGAAGAATTCATGTTAATTGATTCTGATACGGCATTAGTTAAGCCACCATCATTTTTCTTTGATTTACCAGGTTATAAAGAAACAGGTACCTATTTCTATAAGGATAGAACCACTAATGACTTTAGACCAGATTCAGATGTAATCTTTTTTAAGAAGATTGCTCCTTCAGTAATGGATTCTTTAATGTTTAATATCCCTCAAGTTACTTCGTTCACACTTAATAATCATGTTTTTTCCGGATTGAAACATCAAATGGAAGCCGGATTGGTTATTATCAATCGTTCTAAGCATATGGGATCAATGTTAATGATGCCTCAATTACATTTTGCTGAGCCTGTTAGACTAAGATCACATGGTGATAAAGAATTATTCTGGTTAGCTTTCTCTGTTAATGGAGATGAAAATTACTTCTATAATGATAACAATGCTGCAGCCATTGGAATAATTGACAGTACAAGAAGCAAACCAGATGGTACTGAATACGAATCTACCGAGATTTGTTCACCTCACCCTGGTCATGTGAATGGTTATGATGATACTTTAGATTGGTTTAATTCAGGATTCCATTTCTGTGGAAGATATAAGGCTGTAGACTATCCTCAAGATTTTAAAGATAGAATGGAAACTCTCTCATATATTCAATCTGTAGATGAGATGAGGGCTTTCTATTACAATGCTTTACAGATCGAGTATGCTGCTATTCCACCATACACCAACCGTAATGAAATGGAATTACCTAATGATTTTGGTGAACCAATAAAAGGTTGGGTCAAACATCAAGAAATCTGTCATGGGTATCAGTATTGTGCTTTTGATTCCATAGGTGGAGGTGATAATATACATAAAGGTAAATTAATCAAGTTTGATGATACTTCAAGATTACTATTCCAATATTATGGTGATATTTGGGTTGGTAATGAGTAATCCATTAAATTCCGTTAAATTTCACAGTAACTTTCATCACCAGCATTAACTTATTTGATTTAGTGCACTGTTTTCTTTTATATTTAATTTTATAGATCTTATACTATCCAATAAACACAGCTAGTTAAAAAATGTCAGCCTCTTGTCTTCTTGCAAAGCAATGTTACAGTAAAATATGACAGCAGATTTATTGTATTTCTTAGGATCTTCTTTGACAAAGTATAACCTTATTTAGTGTTTAACTCCTCATAATTCTGCATATTTTTGCGGCAATTTCTCGCAAAACTTGAGTTCCCAAAAAGTGATTCAAATCTTTACTTGAAGAGGGTTTAAATCATCTCTAAAATTTTCAAACCTAGTTTTAACTTTTATAATGATTAATAAGACCTTTGATAATGGTATTTTGCTTGATAATTTAGTATTAAGTATTGAAATTAGACTTAATCTGGTCTGTGGGCTTTACAATTCTATATAAACCCGTGATCCCAAGCACAGGACTTTCACGTGAAAATCACGTGATATAGAGTCTCTGCCATCGACATCAAAAATTTTCGTCCAACAAATCAGCCGGTCTAGTATAGTGGTTAGTACACATCGTTGTGGCCGATGTAACCCAGGTTCGATTCCTGGGACCGGCATTATTTTTTTGCAGTAATTTCATCATAAGAATTGTATGAACAAGTTATTAAAATATATATTAAACACAATTAAAATTAAAAGTATAACAATAAACAATTATAAATTAGCGAACAAAATAAGAATAAATACATATTATATAGATCTATGCAGAATAAGAATTATTATTATAGCAGGGTAATAAGTAACATGACTCAAGTATCAAAAAAAAATCAAATTAATTATCATCTTTCTTTTGCTTATGCTTAGTCAAGAATTTGAGAGGGAGTTTTGCAACCTCTTCTAATGACTTATCTGGATTAAACTTCTTATCAGAGGTTTTATCAAAACCATAACTTTTAGATAATGGAGGACTCTTTGTTGAAATCTTCAGAGATGATAAACTCGAAGATAACGTTTCAATTTCAGATTTTGACTTTGCATCTACTTTATCCACTGGAGTAGAATCATCAATTTCAGATGAAGGAGGATCATCAAAGACTCTAGTTGGTTGTCTTTCTTCTTTATGTTCCCACGGGAAAATAGGAGGATTCTGAGAATAAGAAGGTGGTAAAGCACTAATGAAGTCTGGATTAATACCTGAATCCCATGCATTTGTATATTTACCAAATTTCAAATTATATGCTTCACCTTTTGGAAGACTCAATAATTTTGATTTAATATCAGTAGTATAGAATTTATTGAAATCAGCCCACCAAAAATTATGGAAATTATTTAAGTCAGAACTTAAGATATCTTCAGCATGCCAAGGTTTAAATTTCCCAATAAAATGTAATAAATGAATTTGATCAAAAAATCTTAATAAAGCAGGATAATATTGATAAGCATTAGTATAATTTGGAGTAACATTAAATAAATAAGGTAATCTTAACCAATTAGAACCTGAAGAGGATATATTAAAGAATTCATTTAATAAACCTTGATCAGCTCCATCAAAAGTACTATTATCAGTTGCAGAAAATTCAATTAATTTATCAAAGACTTCAGGATCAGGCTTTAAGATTAAAACTCCAGAGTTGAAAATATCTGGCCAACCAGAATCAGGACTTGCAACAATTTGAGTTGATTTCAAATCTTTATATTTTTCAAATAATCCATCTAATGATTTTAAAGGTAAAGTATCACTATCAAGATAAATTAAAGTATCATAGTTATGTTGATTCCATAATAAAAGCTTAGAAAAAGTAATTGATAATTCTTCTCTACCTAATTGATCAACTACTTTTGCTAATGGAGCATTAATCAATTTATCATCAATTGGAATGATTTCATCATAAACTTGTTCAATTAATTCGATAGAATGATCAGATAAAGCAGATTTATCTAAAAGAACAATTAATTTATGAACTGTTTTTAAATCAGTCTTTAATTTTTTGGCTAAAGTCAACGCTCCTGGTAAATAGGATTCGTTGGTTAAAAGGGTTACGTAGGCAGATTCTTTAGACATTGTAATGAAATTTAAAGTATGATCTAATGAATTCTAATATGGACTCTATAAGGATGTTGAATAGAAAATGTCAATTATAATGAGATGCAATTGGTCTAACTTCAAAATAATTGCTAATTGGAATGTTCAAACAAATCAGTATAAGAAGGAATTAATTAGGATTTATAAAAATCTTGTGATGTTTGTTTGTTTATAGGGGGGAGATAAATTTTTGTGGTAAAATGGGGCTTTTTTTTTTAACTTACGAAATTCTCGCTAGTGGTGGGGATTTCCCTTTTTTTCTGGGTCGGCGAAGGAGGAACAGAGAAGCCGACTTGTGATAGGCAAGTCGTTAATTAAGTAGTATTAGAAACTAGTAAACAGGAAGCGTATCTAGCGACAGGCTGCTGATTTGTAATGGTATTGTATTATAGCTTATAGAGAATATGATAATTTAGCGAAACCACAACTGTAAGTAGTTAATCTCAACAATTTCATCGTACGCTCGGGCGGCGTACATATGTGTGTGTTTGCCGCGTGGCTAGATCAGGGTAGGGGAAAAACAGTTATCTTCGGTAGTTAATTATTTAACCATTATTTTATCCACTAGTGTAGACACCAGAATAGCCAGTAGACCAGTAGACCGGTAGACCAGTCTGAAGTTAACACTGATTAGTATTCAAGTGAATCAGTCATCTGGGTTCTTTCATCCGAACAATAATTGTCTCCTACTCCCCACTTTATTTTTAACCCCCTTATCTTATCTTACAGTGGATTTTTTCTTTTACAAGCCGCACAGGGTTATTGTTTCCACCTTATTCCCAGATCCGGCCATGTAATTGTATAATATACTAAATAAATAAATAAATAAATAAATAAATAAATAAATAAATAAATAAATAAATAAATAAATAAATAATAAGATATAGTATCTACCAGTTGAAACTTAATCATACCTACCAAATAATTAGCGACGCGTGTGATTTATCAGTACCAGCAGTATACATTAATAATAATAATACTTTTATTGATTGGTAAATTTATTGAATAAAATAATCCCAAAGGTTTTCATTATCAAATTGGGCAAAATTTATATATACTGGTAATTGATCCGTAATACCTTCAAATCCTTCTAAACTCCATGGTAATGGGAATAATTGTTCTTCCATAGTTGGCATGGTGGGAAAATTATTAGTAGTATTTGAATTATTTTCCGAAAGTGTAGTACTAGAGTTTGTAGGTATTTGGAATGGATTTTGATTTTGATTTTGATTTGGAATTGGAACTTGAATAAGTTGTTTTGGATATTTATTATTTTGATCATTATATCCGTCATTACTTGAATTTGGAATATAAGTTCCACCCGAAATGAACGTAGAAGTTCCATCCATTTGTGGACTTGAAGATAGATTATTTAATGATACATTCTTATAATACCAACTATAAGTATTATTTAAAAATATCAACATGGCAGCAGATGAAAAATTTAATACAGACATAGTGTTAATTAATGATCGAATCTCTTTAAATAAAAAATCAAATAAAAACCTTCTACTATTAACAAGCATTGAAAATACATTATCATCTAATCTTCTAATATTTTCAAATGTCAACTCAATTGGTGGGATTGGGATTGGTAAATCTTCACTAAATGCATCTCTTAATAATAAACCCATTGGTATAGTAGTACATCTGAAAATAGCTTCTTTAGCCTCAAGAAAATATGAACAATTGGCATGACTATGAGGTCTTTTATGAGGATTTTTCTTGTTCTGAATAAAGCTGATTTCATCTAAGATAATTTTCTTACAATACAGATATAATAACAAAGTATGTTTTAAACCTTCACATTTCCATTTTTCAACTTTTGGTCTTTTAACAAATCGTATAATAGCTAAAGTCTGCATCATAACCAAATCATTCATAATTAATTGTTTATTATGTTGAATAATATTATGATCTGCTAAATCTTGTTCAAGCAAATTAGTTACCAAATGTAATTCTTTAGTCACATTAACCTGTTTAGAAAATCGATTCAGACTAACTCTCATATTTATATCTTTAATAAGTTCAATTCTTTCTTTATAACCAAATGGATCATCTTCTAATATTTCATGTTGATCATAATCACCATTAATAAGTGGAGGAAATCCATATTGAAATGCTCGAGAAGTTGTTTCAAATAATATCCATTTCCAAATATTTCTTAATCCAGGTAGGAGACGTTGGTTATTACCAACTCGTAATTTTTCTAGATCACGATGGAAACCTAATGAAACAGATAGACTTGCAATTGCTGATAAATGAACTAAATCCATAGTTAAAGTTCCATCAAAATCCAAATTTAAATCATATTTCTTTATTTCAAACAATAATATCATAGCTTGTAAAGTTTGAATTGATATACGTTTATTTCCTCCTCCAAATTCAAATAATTCTTGTGCCCATTTTATTAAGTCAAGTTGATCAATATCTAATTCACCATCTTTCTTAAAGGAACTAAGAACAATTATACATATAATAATACATAATTTAGTGGCAACTCCACTTCCATTAACTCCTGCTTTAATATCTTTTAAGAGGGAAGTATCAGAATCAATAACAGAATTAAGATATTCAAATAATGTTTCACTACCAAAACATCGATTAATAATAGCTGGATCTTGTGCAAATAAGGTAAGAATATTTGTTAATCTCTTAAAGTCAAAAGGTAACCTTTCTGGTTGTATACGTTGATGTTTTCCTTGTTGTTCATTTCTAAAACTATTAAAATAACCCTTAGCTGCTTGTTTAAGATCATCATGAGTTTTAAGTCCTATACCAATTAACATTTGACATTCTCTTACTGAATCTCTTAATGAAGCTCTCCAACTAGTTGCTCCAAAATAACAATAACTATCAGCTCTATATTTATAATAATCAAAATTAGAAAGGTCAAAAATATCAGTTTCAGTTTCAGCCGTATAAGCATACCCATTATTATCAAATCCGAGTTGAAGCGGACTTTGCGATTGCGCTTCATTCACTTTAAGAGATAATGATTGAGCTCGAGTTTCAGCCTCAACAGTTGATTGTTTATGCAACCGTTTATGCAAATTCTCTTGCTCTTGCTTATCCTTCAATAATTTATTCTTGGCCGCTTTCAAAATATGAGGAGAATCTTCATATATGCATAAATGTTGGGGTATTCTATTCTTGAGGCATACTTTACAAATAGGTCGAGTACGATCACATTTAACTTTTCTAGCTCGACAATTTGAACATGTTAAAGTAATTCTCTTTGGCATTTTGGTTGTTGTTAAGTATTACGTAGTATAATTTTTCCTTCTCTACGGTAAATTTCTTGAATTATACTTTTAACAAGTATTGAGGGTATAGACTTCGGCGATATTCGGGTTTTCTCGCAAAAACGTGAAATGATCACAAAACCGGTGATGTAATTACAACACCGGAAATGGCATGAGTTCTACAGAGATGACCATAGTTATACGACTAGTTATACACCGAATCACAAAGTTGAATTAAATAATGGCCAGAGTTATTAATGTATGAATGTAAAAGAATAAATAATAATTATGTATAGATAAATAGAAAATTATTAAAATATTAAAATGAAAAGAAATAGCCTTCATAGACTAATTAGGAAAACTCAACCGTAAATATGAATGACGTAGAAACTTTGAAATTAATTCGGAAAAAGCTTAACTTGTAGGTTATTATGAACTTTAGTAGGATAGGTTTCAATACAGTGTAGAGTATATAGGATGAACTATAAGTATCTTACTACAATAGTCACATATATATTATTTGCCAATTATACAGTAGCTGGCTTTATATATATTAATGTCTATACAGATGACTAACTAACTAACTAACTAACTAACTAACTAACTAATTAACTAATTAAATTTATTAAGTAATTGATTAATCCATACATTCAACTGAGAATGTCCAATTACCTGTGGTTGCATCATAATCAATGAATTCCATATTAGGTAAGTTCTTTAAATTCTCAATATGAATTTTAACTATATCACTCTTAGGATCTACAATTGGTAATTTATCAGCTTTATTAATAGGATAACAACCTTCTAAAGTAATTTTGGCTGGCAAATTTAATCCTTCACCAACTTTTGGTTTATCATCATCTGGATATGCTATACAACATTTAGATCCAAATACAATCACATTACCAAGAATATTCTCAATATTTATAAAACTAGATAAATCAACTGGTTCTAAAAATTCAATAGTACCATAATGTTTACGACCAATTTTAAAGTTTTTAATTGATCTTAATTCTCCTAATGATTTGGACTTTAATTGAGAAATTGGTGGTGATGTCCAATATCCATCTTCATCTACTTCTTCAACTTCTTCTTCTTCCTTTTCAAGTCCTTTTCTTAACTCGACTTCTTCACCATTAGAAACATCCTTTGAAACATTAGAATTACTTTCTAAACGTTTAATTGGTGATCCTTCAATGGTTTTATCAGTATTCTTTACAGAAAATGTAACTTGTTTTGGAGCACTTCCATTATCTAATTGATCACCAGAAAGTAATGAACTCTTAGAATCTTTAGATTTTTCTAATACTAATTTCTTAAAACTTGCCTTTGGAGCAAAAATATCAGAACTAATAATAGCTGCATCAGTACTTGGAGAGAAAACACTTGAACTCTTTTGTACAACTACTTGTTTAACTTGAAATTCTGGTTTCTTACTTGGTAAAGCACTAACTTTAAATAATGGTGATACTGATTTTGCATTCGATAATGTTACAGGTTTTTTCACACTACTACCACTCTTTACTGCAATAGCTAATGGTTGAGTATTACTAGTTTGTTGTCCACCAGTTATACTTTGAAATAATGGATTATTACCATATGGATTTTGACTATTAATATTTAATAATGATTGTTGTTGTTGCTGTTGAGGCTGTTGCTGTTGTTGTTGCAAGTTTGAAGATCCAAATAATCCTCCACCAGTAGTATTTGATGAAGTATTACCACCAAATAATCCACCTGAAGTAGTACCAGTTGCTGGTTTATTACCAAATAATCCTCCTGTAGTTCCAGTATTACCAGCAGAATTATTACCAAATAATCCTCCTGATGTTCCAGTGTTGGCATTATTATTTCCAAACAACCCCCCCGAAGTAGGTCCTGCTGCAGGAGCAGATGAACCAAAAAGACCCGTTGCGGCAGGTTTATTACCAAACAATGAACCTC
This sequence comes from Scheffersomyces amazonensis, assembly GCF_036850825.1. NCBI lineage: Eukaryota > Fungi > Ascomycota > Pichiomycetes > Serinales > Debaryomycetaceae > Scheffersomyces > Scheffersomyces amazonensis. Next base: position 1,063,938 of record NW_027042741.1, on the reverse strand, counting down.
CTTGAGTACCAGCATTATTAGTTGTACCTCCAAAGCCAGTATTTGTATTTGGTTGAGAATTTCCAAATAAACCACCAGATGGAGTAGCAGTTTTATTTCCAAAAAGACCACCAGAAGTATTAGCAGTTGATGATCCACCAAATAAACCTCCAGATGTATTACCAGCAGTAGCTTGATTGTTTCCAAATAATCCACCAGCTGGTGCAGTAGGTTTATTTCCAAACAAACCTCCAGATGTATTAGTGTTATTAGCACCACCAAACATACCGCCTGAAGCAGCATTGTTATTATTGGCTCCAAATAATCCTCCTGATTGAGCAGTATTGGTATTACTTGATCCAAATAAATTTCCAGTAGCAGGCTTATTTGCTCCAAAGCCACCAGCATTATTATTAGATCCAAATAATCCACCTCCACTACCAAACGTATTGGTACTATTATTGGCAGCACCAAATCCAGTTGAAGTATTATTATTATTTGCACCAAATAAACCACCGGCATTGTTGGATGCACCAAATGGAGATGCATTTGTATTGGTATTTGTACCAAATGCATTATTGGAGACATTATTATTTGCTCCAAAAGGTGATGGATTTGTATTATTAGCTCCAAAGGCATTTCCTGAACCAAATGGTGATGCATTATTAGTATTAGCATTAGCATTATTACCAAAGAGTCCACCACTAGTTGAAGATCCAAAAGCTGAACCTGCAGTACCAAATCCACTTGGTTTTGCACCAAACGCATTAGTACCTGATGAACCAAATGCATTACCAGAACCAAAGGCATTAGTATTAGCATTATTTGCTCCAAAAGGTGAAGAATTTTGTTGAGCTCCAAATCCAGCAGTAGTATTATTAGCAGCTCCAAAAGGTGAAGTAGTATTATTTGATGAACCAAAAGCATTATTTGTACCAAAGGCATTAGTATTATTTGTTGCACCAAATGGTGAAGTATTAGTATTACTTGCACCAAAGGCAGAAGTATTATTATTAGTAGCACCAAAACCAAAATTACCACCAGTTGTAGTAGAATTAGCTCCAAATCCAGTAGATGTACCAGGAGCATTTCCATATCTTCTATTTTGTTCATAATCTTTTAATCTTAATTCTTCAAAGGAAAAATTTTTATATTCAGGCATTGAACATATATTTTCAAATACATTTAATGTACCAGTTGTATCCTTTTCACTAAATGGTGTAAAAGGTTTAATGGCTGTACCATTATTAGTATTTGGATCAATTGAACCTGATGTTCCAAATCCACCACTAGTATTTGCACCAAATGGTGAAGTATTAGTATTAGCAGGTGATCCAAATGCTCCACCTGAAGCTCCAAATCCAGGTTTATTATTTGATCCAAATAATCCTCCACCAGTTGTAGTAGATGTACCAAATCCATTAGCAGTATTTGATGATCCACCAAAAGCTGATGAAGTATTATTTGATCCAAATGGTGATGGATTTGTATTAGTAGAACCAAATAATCCACCCCCTGAAGTAGTAGCATTATTAGCTCCAAATGCAGATGATGGGTTATTGGTATTAGAACCAAAACCTCCTCCAGTACTACCAAATGCTGAAGTACCAGTTGAATTTTGAGCTCCGAAAAGTCCTCCTGAAGTATTACTGTTAGTATTAAATGGTGAAGTATTGGTGTTGGTGGTGGAACTGGCAAAGGGTGAGCCTGAAGTTCCACCCGAACTTCCAAATCCTCCAAACCCTGACGATGAACCTCCAAACATGGTGCTTCAATTGGCTTGTTGATTAGGCCATAACATTTGGCTGCCTTTTTCCAACTTCTGCTCATTTATAGGAGGGTCGTGTAAAAAAAAATTATTGAAACAGAGTGCGCAACAATTATACAATTATACAGTTTATAAGTAGAGAGTATTAAATCTATTTTTATAGGATAGTTATTATACAATATACTTTATATACTATGCCTTCTTCTTCCTTTTAGTGGTTTTGGCCTGTTTGGTCTCGAATTTTTCTAAATGTTCTGCTCTTTCTTTAGCTCCCTTCTTTGAAAGTTCATCTCTTTTGTTAATAAAGTCATTATCAGTTTCTTTCTTATTTTGTAACCATTCTAATAATTTAATTTCTTCTCCATATATTGAATCATCATTTTCTACAGGAGTTTCTAAAACTATAGGTATACCTTTAAGTCTTTCAGTATTAGCAATAACTCTAAACACTTCCAAACCTAAAAATCCATATCCTAATTTCTGATGTAAATCTCGATTTGCTCCTAATGGAGCTTTAGAATCATTTAAATGTATAGCACTAAGATATTCAGATCCAATAACTTGATCAAATTTATCTAAAAATTCATGGAATTTCTCTGCAGTAGTAATATCATATCCTGCTGCAAATGAATGACATGTATCAAGACATACTCCGACTCTTGATTTATCATCAATTAAATCAATTACTTCTCGAATATCTTCAAGATTAGATCCAATTAAATTACCATGTCCAGCCATATTTTCAATAACAATCTTAACAAATGATGTTTCCTTAATGGCTTTATTAATATTTTTAGCTAATCTAGCTAATGCTTCTTTATGATCCGAATCTAAACTCGATCCAGGATGGAAATTATAGAGTCCAATATTTAACTTTTCACATCTCTTTAAATCATCCACAAATGATCCATATGCCTTTTCTTCCTTCTCTGGTTCTGGATTAGCCAAATTAATGAAATAAGATCCATGAGGGAGAATATCAGTTCTTGGATTATAACCATATTGTTTACATAAGGTTTGAAATTTTTCTGCTTCTTCATCTTTAATATCTGGAGATACCCATTTTCGAGGAGATTTTAAAAACAATGCAAAACTATTGGCTCCAATATCCATGGCATTCAATACAGCATTAGATATACCTCCTGACATCCCTACATGAGCTCCGAATTTATAGGCACACTCATCTCGAGTATACTTGAATTCCTTTACGGCTTTAGTAACCCTCTTTGTTACAGCTTTACTACTACTATTAGTTAGTAAAAATATTAAACAACATATTAAAGACGTTATACATACACTTTTGGAGGCATTATACAATTACTGGCTTATCTATAAACTTAGTACCTGTCAATCTAGCATTGACATTCCTGTACGCTCGTTGGAGGGCCGTGCGTAAAAATTCAATTGATAATGAGCCATAGTATGACTAAGTGAAAAGATTACGTGTATTACGAAATAATAGTAGTAGAGTATCTATAATCAGTATTTTATAGTTGTCGACATGGTAGACTTTTCCAGCCTAGGTACTTCGGCAATGATATACTTCCGAGCCTTTTTCATACCGGATAATGGACTCTACTCTCGTCAGAAATGGATTCTTGGCCTTATAAATTTAGCTGCTGTAGTATTATTTTGGGTAATGTCAAGTTTCTTAGTTAATAGTTTAGTAGAAGATGATACTTATAGAAAACCATTTTGGATAACATATATTAATACTGGATGTTTTAGCTTTTATCTTATATCATATTTAAAATTTGAGAAATTATCTATTAAACAATTTATTGAGAAAATGAAACAAGATTATGATAATAGAAATATTAGAGTACTAAAGCATGAAGATGAAGAGAATTTAGTATCAGAATATGGTTCTAATGATAATCTTGCTGGACTTCAAACTCAAGCTGAATCAGTTCTACAAGTTATTGATTCTAATACTTATGTTAATGAACAAGAAATTGGTATTTATGAGACCATGACATTATCTATTCAATTCATTGTATTATGGTTTTCTGCTAATTTGGTTACTAATGCTTCATTATCTTATACTTCGGTAGCTTCTCAAACCATATTATCATCAACTTCATCATTCTTTACTATGATAATTGGATATTTATATTCTGTTGAAAAAATTAATCAGAATAAGCTTGTAGGTATATTATTAAGTTTTACTGGTGTTTTAATTGTTACTAAGATTGATGTATCAGATGATAATCCTAATAATAAAGTATCTAATTTACTAGTTTTATGGGGTAATGCACTTGCATTATCTGGGGCTTTAATTTATGGAATCTATACTATCTTATTAAAACATAAGATTACTATAAAGAATTCTCATAAGGAAAGAAATCTTAATACTCATCTATTCTTTGGATTTGTTGGGTTATTTTGTTTGGTATTCTTATGGCCCATAATTATAATATTACATTTTACAAAAGTAGAAGTATTTGAATTACCTCCAACTTCTCAAGTTACTTATGTATTACTACTTAATGCTTTTGTAACATTTATTAGTGATTTCTGTTGGTGTCGTGCAGTACTCTTAACAAGTCCATTAACAGTTACCGTAGGATTATCTATGACAATACCGTTGGCAATGGTAGGAGATTGGTTACTAAAAGAATTTGTCTTAAACTGGTGGTACGTTTTCGGAGCCAGTGTAGTAACCATTGGATTTTTAATCATCAATAAAGACGAAGAGGAAGACTTTGTAACAGACAGCTAGATAGACTATATATAATTATTTAATACAGAGCCCGACAACTTTTCGCAGTAAACGAAAAAAAAAACACCCATGCTCGCAATCCAATTCGAAGTTGAAGTCGAAGAGGAAGTTCAATTCGTAGTCCAACTCGAAGTGAAAGTACTTGGTGATATAATAGACAAATTGTTCTAATGAGTCGACGTGTATGGCAATTGCTTATAAGTTTATTGAGCCTATTAACGGTCATAACTTGTTCAAGTTCTCAAGCGATAAGGTTGACAGAAGAAGCACTTAAGTATGATAATAACATTATACAAATTAGTAACAGTGATTTATCATTATTTTCAGGTCCTAGAGATTATTCTACAGTCCTTATATTAACATCTACTAATAGAAATCATGTATGTGCAGTTTGTATGGATCTTGAAAAAATTGTAAGTCAAGTTACTAAATCTTGGTATAGTGATTATTTACATACTAATCTGTTATTCTTTGCAAATATTGATCTTATTGATGCAAGTAATTCAAAGATATTCCAATATCTTGATATTAAAAATATTCCTCATATATGGTTAATACCTCCTAATGAATCAATTGATTTTGCTGATAGTGAAATAGAAAACTTTGAATTTAAAATATTAGATGATGGACATTTTGTATTTCAAGTACCTATTGCTAAAATTGATGATCAAGTAATGGAATTAGCTCGATTCTTAACTCAAAATTTACAAAAGAGTATTACGGTTCGTGAACAAAGTCCAATTTCAACTTTTGTAAAGACATTTGCAGTTACATTCTTTGTCATCTTAATAATTAAGAAGAATGGACCAAGTAAATTTAGGAATCTTCCTAAGAAAAATGCTTTAACAATTATATTAATAAGTTTAATGTTAGTATGTCTTGGAGGATATCAATTTACTATTCAACATGGTACACCTTTTGTAGCTAAAGGTCATAAAGGTCAAATTATATTTATTAGTGGGGGAACTCACTATCAATTTGGAGTTGAAATCTTAATTGTTGGTATTAATTATACGACATTAGCATTTGCCTTAGTTAGTCTTATTCATTTGGGTAATTATAAAGTTACATCTACATCTTTGATTAAGAGTAATAAATCAAGATATATTATCATTATGGTCATCAATATATTGTTATATATTTTATATAGTAGCTTGACAAGTATAGTGTTGAGAAAAGATCATGGATATCCCTATGCCTTTAGCAAACTATTCTAATTATATAGACAGTATCAATAAAAACAACGCGTCGAAAAGATGCGAAATTAATTTCCACCAGTAACCTTATAGAGTGTAGTCATTAGGATGGCAGCGAAAAGAAAGAATGCTGAGAGGAGTAGTGTGTCAATTACCGACTTCTTCTCAACGAATGGAGAGGGCATTAAGAGAGTGAAGGTTCAGAAAAAGGTTGAGAAGAAAGTAGAGAAAGTAGAGAAAGTAGAGAAGGTAGAGAATCAAGAGAATGAAGAGAATGAAGAGAATGAAGAGAAGGCACAAGTAGAGGTAGATGCCAAAGCGAGTGAAGTGAAAGTTAACGAACCTGAAGTTATAGAAAATCAGGCGAAAGAAGAAGACTACACGTCTCTTTGTCAACTATACAATTTTGACAAACAACAATGGATCCAGTCGTTATCTGAGGAAATTAGAGAACTTCTTGATCTTGAAATCAAGTACTTACATATAAGCTGGTTAGCACCACTTCACCAAGAGCTTACCAAACCATACTTTATAAACTTGAAAAAGTTCTTACGGCTGCAGACAGGTAAGACTATTTTCCCACCTCCACATCTTATCTATTCATGGTCACATTTAACTCCTATAACTAATATCAAATGCTTAATTTTAGGTCAAGATCCATATCATAACTATAATCAAGCTCATGGATTAGCATTTTCTGTTTTAGAACCAACACCTCCACCACCTTCATTAATTAATATATATAAGGCATTACAATTAGATTATCCGCAATTTCAAATTCCAAATTCGAGTCGTTCTAAACCTAATGGAGGTAATCTTACTAAATGGGCTAATCGAGGAGTTCTTATGCTTAATGCAGTACTTACAGTTGAATGTCATAAAGCCAATAGTCATGCTAAAAGAGGTTGGGAAACATTTACAGAACAGATAATTAAAGTAGCTATTGATTATCATCAGAATGAACAAGAGAATAAAGGTGGAGGATTTGTTATAATGGCATGGGGTAATCCAGCTCAGAGTCGAGTTAGTAAATTCCAAGCTAAACTTAAGCCTGATAACTTTCTTATATTGCTGACAGTACATCCATCACCATTATCGGCTTCGCGAGGCTTTTTCACTCTGAAAGTTTTCAAGCAATGTAATGAGTGGTTACTTAGTAAACATGAGGTTCCAATTGATTGGGGACTCATTGAAGGGAATGTAGTAGTATAACATAAGCTATATATATACACACATATAGATTATATAAATCATATACATTATACATTACACATTATACATTGCACATTAAATTGTATACAAATTAATTACCCATTAAATACACAACTGTAAACATATACGCACTTAACAGTAAACTTACCAGGAAATACCGTAAACATTACTGAGGATCTTTTCCCTCACCAGTAACGTCTCCCTATACTCTTTTTCTGCCTGTGGGTTACAAATTTTTCGCACCTCCCCTATGTTATGAAATATGTACAAACGTTAATAATTACTATAAACTTATAACTACAATCCCTATTTAGTAAAGAAATTAGAAATATACTAAAGATGGTTGCCAGATCAAATCGTCGTAAGACTTCTATTAAAGATGAATCAGATAGTGATACTATAAAGGAAACTGCTCAACAAAGAAGAGATCGATTTTTATTAGATTGTGATCCAAAAGTAGCTCGAGCTAATGATGTTGATGATTCAACTAAAAGATTTAAATATCTTTTAGGTTTAACGCCATTATTTCGATATTTTATAGATCTTAATGCATCTAAAGATGTTCAATTTAAAAAGAGAATAAGAGAAATTGATAATAAACTTTCATTTGTTCAACCAAAGAAGAAGACTCAAAGACGTAGAAAGACTGAAAAGGAAGAAGATGCAGAATTATTAGAAGATGAAGAACATATTGATGATGAAGATCATCATACAACAGTTTTAACCGAATCTCCAACTTATGTTCAACAAGGAGTACTTCGAGAATATCAAATTCAAGGATTAAATTGGTTAATATCTTTATATGAAAATAGATTAAGTGGAATATTAGCTGATGAAATGGGGTTAGGTAAAACTTTACAAACTATATCATTTCTTGGATATTTAAGATATATTAAGAATATTGATGGACCATTTATTGTAATAGTACCTAAATCAACTTTAGATAATTGGAGACGAGAATTTGCTAAATGGACTCCAGAAGTTAATGTTGTTGTACTTCAAGGTAATAAAGATGAAAGAAATATTCTTATTCAAGATCGATTATTAACTGCTGATTTTGATGTATTAGTTACATCATTTGAAATGGTTATACGAGAAAAATCTCAATTAAAAAAATTTAGATGGGAATATGTTGTTGTTGATGAAGCTCATAGAATTAAAAATGAAGATAGTTCATTATCACAAATTATTCGAGTATTTTATTCAAAAAATCGATTATTAATTACGGGAACTCCTTTACAAAATAATTTACATGAACTTTGGGCTTTACTTAATTTCTTATTACCTGATGTATTTGGAGATTCAGAAGTATTTGATCAATGGTTTGAAAATCAGGGTGGAGATGGAGATGATGATAAAGAAAAAAATCAAGATAAAGTAATTCAACAATTACATCAACTTTTAAGTCCATTTTTATTAAGAAGAGTTAAATCAGATGTTGAAACTTCTTTATTACCAAAAATTGAAACAAATGTTTATATTGGTATGACAGATATGCAAATTCAATGGTATAAAAAATTATTAGAAAAAGATATTGATGCAGTAAATGGAGTTGTTGGTAAACGAGAAGGTAAAACTAGATTATTAAATATTGTAATGCAATTAAGAAAATGTTGTAATCATCCTTATTTATTTGATGGAGCAGAACCTGGACCTCCTTATACAACTGATGAACATTTAATATTTAATGCTGGTAAAATGGTAATTCTTGATAAAATGCTTAAAAAATTTGAAAAGGAAGGTTCAAGAGTTTTAATATTTTCTCAAATGTCAAGATTACTTGATATTTTAGAAGATTATTGTTATTTTAGAGAATATAAATATTGTAGAATTGATGGTTCAACATCTCATGAAGATAGAATTGATGCAATTGATCAATATAATGATCCTGAATCTGATAAATTTATATTTTTATTAACTACAAGAGCTGGAGGTTTAGGAATTAATTTAACAAGTGCTGATATTGTTATATTATTTGATTCAGATTGGAATCCTCAAGCTGATTTACAAGCTATGGATAGAGCTCATAGAATTGGACAAAAGAAACAAGTTAAAGTTTATAGATTTGTTACTGAAAATGCTATTGAAGAAAAAGTTTTAGAAAGAGCTGCACAAAAATTAAGATTAGATCAATTAGTTATTCAACAAGGTAGACAAATGAATGCAAATAATACTATTGGAAATTCAAAAGATGATTTAATTGGAATGATTCAACATGGAGCTAAAAAAGTATTTGAATCTCAAACTGGTGATAAATCTATACTTGATGATGATATTGATGCAATTTTACAAAGAGGATCAGAAAAGACATTAACATTAAATGCAAAATTTAATAAATTAGGATTAGATGATTTACAAAATTTTACATCTGATTCATCAGCTTATGAATGGAATGGACAAAATTTTGCTAAAAAGGAAAATTCTGGTGGATTAGGATTTTCATGGATTAATCCATCAAAGAGAGAAAGAAAAGAACAAACTTATTCTGTGGATAATTATTATAAAGATGTATTAAAAACTCAACCAGTATCTAATTCCAAAGCTGAAAAATTTAAACCAAAAGCTCCAAAAGTATATAATATTCAAGATCATCAATTTTTTCCTGAAGGATTAGCCGAAATTCTTGAACGAGAACAATTAGCTTATAGGAAAGAAATTGGATATAAATATACTGTAGCCGATTTTGGTGATAGTGATGAAGAATTTTTAGCTGATGAATTTAAAGATGATTTAAGTAGAGAACAAAAGAAAATAAAAGCTCAAGAAAAAGTTGATTCAGTTATACCATTAACTGAAGAAGAACAAGAAGTTAAAACTCAATTATTAGCAGAAAGTTTCCATGGTTGGACAAGAAGAGATTTTACAAATTTTATTCATGCATCAGCGAAATATGGTAGAAATAATACTGAAAAGATTTTTAAAGCTTTAGGTAATAAATCATTTGAAGAAGTTGAAAGATATATTAAGAAATTTTGGGAAAATTATACAAAAATTGAAGGTTATGATAAATATATAACACAAATTGAAAGTAGTGAAAAGAAACTTGAAAAGATGTTAAATCAACAAAAATTATTAGCCTATAAAATGGAGAATTTAGAAGATCCATTAGAAGATTTAAAAATTCAGTATCCTCCAAATAATTCTAAACGAGTTTATTCAAAAGCTGAAGATAGATTCTTATTAAATTGTGTTCATAAATATGGATTATTTACTGAGAATTTACTTGAAAAGATTAAAGAAGAAATTAGTTTAAGTGATATATTTAGATTTGATTGGTATATGTTATCTCGAACTCCTCAAGAAATTGGGAGAAGAATTAATACTTTACTTTTAGCTGTTACAAGAGAATTAGATGGACCTAAGAAGAGAGGTAGAACATTAGATAGTTCAAATGCTAGTTCTCGTCATGGATCAGTTGAACCACAAGCTAGTAGTATAATTAAGAAACGAGCTAAAATAAATTGAATTGACGTTAAAAATAAAACAAGGGGGTAATACATACATTTTATAGAATACATAGCTATAATAATACAAGTTGAGAAGTTTCAATATCAAAATTCTTTAATAAATTAATATCAGGACTAGTCATAACAGGAGTTAAATCACTTGAAGCAGTACTTTCTTCACTAACTGCTCGAGAAAATGGAGTTGATGGTTCACTATCTTCAGGAGTTTCATCTTTACCTAAATATTCTGGTAAAATTCTATCTTGAACAGTTGAAATATAATATGGAACTTTATTAGCTGTCCAACTAACGGATAAGAAATCACTCATTTCATGTTTTTCAACTTTAAAATAATCAAATACTGTATCTCCTGTTGCTCTATATCTTGGACTAATAAAATTTCGAAGACTTATAATTTTTGTACCAGGTCTTATACCTAATAATAATTTACCAACATCAGAATTTAATTGACCATCGAATAAATAATTATTAATAATTAATACATCACAATCTAAAACACTTTGTCTAACTTTTTCATTATCAACAAAACTTTGCAGTAAAGCAAAATCTAAATTTAAAGGTTGAAGTCCAAATACTGCAAGATGCTTTTGAATAAGTCCTTCCTGAAGGAGTGTTAATTTAGAAGCATGTTGCATTAATTCACATCCTCCACTTACACATACACCATATTCTAAAGCTGCTTGAAAAGTTGTATTCCCAACTCCTGATCCTAAATCATAAAATTTTTGTTCAGGACGTAAATTAACTTTTTCTAATACTTCACTAGTAAATGATGGTAATAATTCTCCATAAACTTCGGCTGTAAAAGCTTTATAACTTCGAAGTTTTCTTGAATCTGTTGATACTATTCTTGAATAAACTCTTAAAAGAATTTGTTGTACAGCATACCTTGAAATTTCTGACATTTCTTGTAATCGTTTATAAAATGATTCATTATAATTACAAGGTTTTAATTCAGATTTAATATCTAAAACATTAGTAGGAATTTCTACTTCATCAGCTCGAGTTGGAATAAATTTTTTCTTTTCTGGTTTACTATTTTCTTCTTCTTCTTGTTCTTCTTCTTTAATTAATTGATAAGAAGGACTAACTGGTTCCAGAATAAATTCTGAATAAAAAATTGATAATTTAAGATTTTCACAAGTTACTTGTTTAACTTCTTCTGTTGAAAGATATTGACGAATTTCCCAATTTATATCTTTATCCTTTACATTTTCAACTGCCATAATATTAGGAGATAATCTTAACATTAATTCATTCCATTTATCAATAATAAACATAAATTCAGAAAAATCATTATTTTCAATAGATTCTTCTAATCCATGACAATAATCTTCAGTAATAATTTTTTTAAGTTGAGAAGAATGAGAAAAGTATAATGCATAATGAATCATAAATAATTTTAAAATTTCATAGACAGGATCTAATTCATTACTCTTTGGAGTAGCCAATAAAAATTGTTCAGTATGTTGAGGATAAAGTAAAAATCTTATTCTAACTTTATTAGATTGATTAACTTGTAAACCTCCACCTGAAGGATCAAGTAATGAAGGAAATGAGATTGGTAGATCTTTATAACTTCTTCTATGATCTTTAATTAATTCAGCTGCTAAACTATCATCAAATAAAATTTTATCATCAACTGTTGTCATACATTGTTTAACTGGTGACATTTCACTTTGTTCATTACCAACTTCAACAAAATTAATTTTTGGTAATGAAGGTATATCTTGATAAAGTGAAGAAACAAATAAATATCGATTATTTAATGGAATCATTGAATCAGAATTTATATCAATTGGATCATAAGGACTAATTTCAACTTCTTCATCTTCTTCAGGTTCAGGTTCTTCAAATATTTCATCTACTTCATCTTCAGGTTCTCCCTCAATAATTTCCATCTTAATGGTTCTCCTTTTTCTCTGAGATTTTGCATTAGCCGTTGTTGTTGATCTTCTCTTCTTAGATTTGTCTCGTGACTTTGATTCAATTTTTATTTGAATTTGAGGTTGAGTTTGTTTTTTTGTGTTGTTATTCTTTGTTCGCAATTCTTTCTTAATTAACTTCTTTTGGATCTGTCTTGATACTCCTCTTCGTAAAGATTTTTCTGGTTCACGAGAATTTGTAAATCTTACAGCGGCAATTCTATTTCTCTTTTGTCCATATTCAATTTTTCTTTTATCACCAATAACTGATTGGAAATGTTCAGAACCGGCCATTAATTGTTGAAGTTCAGTAGTAAATTCTCGTTTAATACGAGGAACTATTAAACCTTGTGCTACTTTTTGATCATATTCTTCCTTCTTTTTACGAAGTTCTTCTCTTAATTTTTCCTTCTCCAATAATCTTTTCTCATTAGCTAATCGTTTAGCTTCTTTAAGTTTTTCTCGTCTTAATATTTCTTCAGGACTAAGAGATATTTTAGTTTTTTTCTGGGATGGAATTATTGATAATACATCCTTCTCAAGTTGTTCTAATGATTGTTCAATATTTCTTTTTTCTCGTCTTTTACTTCTAGCACTTAATGAATTTGAATTACTTTCACCTTGAGAATAACTAACCCATTTGGCTTCATATAATAATCTTTCACTTGATGTTTTAAATTTAGTTTGTCTTGAACTAACAAATGTAGTCTTTTTAATTTGATTTTGAATATATTCTAATGATCTACAAGGAAATTTATTAATTATATCTTGTTCATTATTAATTTTTTTATCAAGTAATTCCTTTAATTGGGATTTTTCTCCGGCTGTAAATGGATGAATTTCCATATCATTTCTAGATTTTATTTCATTTATTATTTCATTTATATTTAATTCAGGAAATTGTGAACGTATAGCTTCTAAAGTTAAATCATTTAATAATAATACTTGAATATCCTTTTCTCTTTGTAATTGTTCTTTATCAATTGATTTAATTCTCTTTAATTCCATTGGTTCTTTCTTAATTCTTTTAATTTCTTTCTTTATTGGTTTAGATTTTACTTGTTGTAAATCAGATGTCAGTTCTCGATGAACTTTTGATTTCCAATCACCATCAATTGATGTTAATTTACCCTTTATAAAATTTTTATCACGAAGGGGTAATAAATCAAATAATTGCTCTAAAGTATATTCTCCTTGTAAAGCTAAATTATAAGCTTTTAATTCTGATTCATTACAAAAAAATTTAGGGAAGAATGTATAAACTAATTCTTCAATATCTTGTAGTGATTTTGTAGGTAAATATTTCTCCATACCAATTTTAGTAGAATCATGAAGTATTATTAAGAATAATGTTTGAATTTCCACTTTAGTAAACTTTTTACTATACAGAAGTTTTAATCCTTGAGTAAAATTATCACATACATAATCATTAATACTTGGGAATTTCAGTAATAAACCAATTTCTTTATTAGTTAAATCTTTCCGATAAAGATAAGCATATAGAAGACATTTATACTTCCAAGTACCCATTTCCTTTTGTTGCTTTTGTTTGATAAATTTAACTGCTTCAGTTATAGGCCTATGAATCTTTAGCAATTGACTAAATGTTATTTGATTATCGAACACTTCACTATTCGTCAGTTGATCCTTATCATCCGACGAATGATCATGATCATGATCATGATCAGAAGTGTCCGGGGTCTGTGCCTCGTGTGGAGGAGAAAACATGGGAGATGATTTCGCCATACTCTACACGGTAACAGAACAGACTTCTTCTACAAGGTACTGAGTTCTAACTACTGTATACTACTGTAGCTGTAGTTTTAGTAGTGAGATGTTTAATTAACAGGTTTGTTTTGATTTCTTTAAATATCTACATACAAATTTCGTGTCGCGTCAATTTTTCACTCTAATTATTCCACATGTAATTAATGAGGTAACGTTACAATTTAGATGCTCTTAATCCATTAAGTCGGAATTTTAAATCCTTAAGGGGTTTGGAATCTGGTTTCCATATTTCAAAGTATTCATAGAGTTCATTAATTTCATCGTACCCATTTTTACCTAACTGTTTACCACTTTCCACACTAATTAAGTGATTATTATTGGGCCAATTCTTTTCGATATTAAATAGTAACCCTCGTAAACACCATGGTAAAATAAAAGGATTGTGACCTATTTTACCCACATTATATTCCTTTATGTAGATGCGATTGTAAACAGGATAATTGACTTGTAAGGTGGTGGTGGTCGTGGTGGTGTTATTATTACTATTATTATTATTATTATTATTGGTGGTAGTAGTTAATCCAAATGGTAAAGATCCTATTGATGTTGCCACAGTTTCTTGACTAAATAATGGTATACTATTAGTGGGAGGTATTACAATATCATCTGTATCCAAAGCAAATTTAATTCCAAGATCATATACTTTCCCATCATTATATATTTTAGAATGTCCACCACCAGTTAATGTACCTGCTAATACTGTACTAAGTTCTTTAATTACATTATTATCAAAATATCCAAGATTTTGTAATTGACAACAAAGTGATACTAACTTTTGTATAAACAATGGAGTTTGAGCAGAATGATCTATATAACATGCTCGATAAATATTAGGATGATAAATATGAGAAGCTAATGCTGAATATAATGGAACCAATTGATCATTTATAGATCCAATAAAACATAATTTAACATTACAATTAATAATTATTTGTATGGAATTCTTATAAGCCAATGATTGTTCACTTGTAAATTTAGTTAATTCAAATAATTCTATAAGTGAATCATGTTCAATGGCTGAATAAGCCTTCATAAAGAATGATTTATCAACTCCATAGAATGGCCCATTATTAATTCCTGCCATACCTAAAATTGAAATTCTTTTCTTTATAGGATCTTTTAAGATTCCTAAACTTATTAATCTTGCTAATAAAATTATGGAAACAACACAACCTTGAGAATGAGATGCAATAAATATGAAATCAGCATTATTTAATTCATTTTGCCATTTTTCTAAGATTTCTGTAAAGAAATTGACTCGATCAAATATTTTCCCTTCCTTTTCAAGGGCAATCTTTTGAATACTTATATTAGATTCAGTTTCCGTTATTAAATTATTCTCTACACAATAACGAATAACTGCTTTTTCTGCTTCATTAGCAAATTTAAGTGAAGTCCCCTTTGGAGCTCCTATTATAGGACGAATCATTTTTGTGGGGAAGAATCCATGAACTCCAATAATTAATACTTTTTGAATCTTTTTTAATGGACCTGATTTATGAGTTATAATTTCAGAATTATCAACAACTTGTGAATTCTTATTACCAGTATTATTAATTAATAAATTCCCCATAGGATCATTACTTATAGATATAGTATTTGGATCATTAGCATCATCTTCAAGTTGAGTTTGTTGATCATAACGATAAACATCATTATCATGACCATTTGATTTTGTATAGTATTTATTATAATTTGGTAAACAACCTCTTTTATGAGTAGGTAATTTTGCTAAACTACGTCCATATAATTTATAAGTCCTTTCATATAATAAATTAAATTCCTTTTCAACAATATCTTCATTATTAGATTCCGTAACAGGTTCTTCATTATTGTTAACAACATCAGTTAATGTCTCAGAACTAAAACCAAGTCTTGAAGATAAATGACTAAGGAAATGTCTCCAACTTTTAAAATCTACCTTTGAATTTTGAGAATTACCCTGATTGGCAGTTGATGAACTTCCTAATAACAGAGCAATTGTACTAGAATTTGATAAAAGAGTTGAATGATTAGGTAGACACAGATCCCAAGACGGTACAATGACATTTTCTTTCAAATTTTCATTTTTATGAGTATTGATTTGATTGAATTGTGTTGTTTTATCATGAGGTTTATATAAAACAGCATCATCTTCTTGACTAGCATTATTGTTGAGACCTTTACTTAATTCTTGTTTGGTTGGAATTGAAGGAGTTGAATTGACTATTGTATTGGTAAAATCTTCCAAGATTTCATCCTCTTTCACGTTAGACTCCTTCGCTTTTTCCTTTTCCTTTTCCTTCTCTTTATCATTATCTTTATCATTCCCCTTATTATTATTATTATCATTATTATCGTTGTTATTATTGCTACTATTACTACCTGCCTCAGCTGCTCCCGAAGATGAACTCCAGAAATTCCAAGTACCCTTCTTCCTATTTTGCCATACATGATCATCAATTTCGTCTCCATTATCATCGGGTGTATAATCTTCATCTTCTACATCATCTTCATATTCATCATTATGATCTTTATCATCAGCTTCATTAGTAGACGAAGCTTTTGAACTCCACAACCAATTCAATGATGTAGTGGAAGGCCTTTCAGACAAACCCTTTCCAGATACTTTACGTCGTTTCCCTCCCGAAGTTTTCACTTTAGAATTCAGTTCTATTTCTTTATCTGGTGTTGAACTTGCTACTGAGCTGGGGTTTGAATTCCACATAGGGATCCAACTACTACCTGTCCCCTGATTAGTATTGGTTGGTTGTGACATGTAATTGTTCTGAACTCAACGTAAATAACTTATGGATCCTCAACGTTTATAGTATTGATGGTTTACTTAGTTGTTTAAGAAAGTTAAGAGATATTGATATTGGCTGGCAAAAATTACTGCATTCGGTTATGTAATTGAATTTCGCATTGTTTTGGATTTCCCCCAAACTGAACGTGATATGGAGAAGCATAGCATAAGATCAAAACTGTTCAAACTACAGGATGATTCACATTATGCCGATTCCTTTAAATTTGTTTATTATGTCTTACAGGATTGAATTATCAATTATCGAATGATAAACAATAAAAACTATATGATAATTATAAAAAATAATTTGTAGTAGAGAAATGGGAGTTATGTAATTCTTATGACTCTAAACCAGTGACGAAAGATGCGCACATTTTCTGAAACATCTTTAATTTCCGTAGTGTCCTTTTCTTACTAAATTCGAAAGTGAATTCCACTCATGGTACGGAGCATTTGTATTAATGTTCTGTTTACTCTTTCTGTTTTGCCATTAGTCTGAGGATGTACGGGGTAGACATACGTTGTCGATTTGACCATGTGTTTCTTTCAGCATGCTGAGAACCATGATCTAATCAGATCGACATACTAATTAATTCATCTATTCTTTAGGCACGATTTACTTACGTTTCTAGGAAATTTACATTTAGTAATATACAAGATTTAATGAAATATATATTATTGTAGTAAAGTATGTGTAGTGTATGATGTATAATAAGTATACAGCTTATCTTTTAAATTTGCTCGTTATCTGTTGCATCTCATGACAGTATATCATAAAAAATATTCGTAGAAGAGCGTATTCTGAAACACTTTTTAATTTAATCTGCTTCAATATTACTATATAAATAAACCTTAAGCAGCCTTCTTCAACGTTACTATTGATTCAGAAAAAGATTTTCGTACTCTCTGTCAACTCATGAAGCTACTTCTAAAGATTTCTTGCCCTTACCACACATAGAAGATCTTTAATTGGCTGGGGTCTATGCTTAGATCCTTTCATGTATTTGTTAATTGAATTCTTTTTTATCTCAATAGGAATGTACTTTTGTCTTTAGGCTTGATATACTAACGTTTCTAGGACATTTATATTTATTAATATACATGATTTACAAAATACAATGAAGTATATTATTGTAGTAAACTACAGTGTATAACATATATAGTATATCTCTATGAAGTCTTGGTAAGAGTTCTGAATTCGTTCAATGTACTTTCGTTAGTACTAGAACCTCCACAAGCTACCACAATAACTATATCTTCGCTCAGTAAATCTCCAAATTTATCTAATAAGTCAGATCTTTTATATGCAACCGATAAGGCAGCCCCACAAGCTGGTTCAACAATAATACCTGTAGAATCATAGAAATCCACTACTGCTTCAGCAGCTTCAACATCATCAACAAGAGCAAGATAAGTCTTGTGCTTATGATAATTCTCTACTGATTTAGATGAAATATATGGTGAACCTAAAGAAGTTGCTAAAGTATTAATTTCCTTTAAATGAACTATTGATCCAGCATCAATAGAAACTTTAAAAGTTGGAGTTTGATTAGTTTCAATAGCTAATACTGGAACATCTTTTAAAATATCATTTCTCTCTAAACCTTCAATAACTCCATTATATAATCCTCCACCACCTACACTACATACAATTCCTTTAACCTTTAACAAATCTTCTTTTGAAAGTTGATTTTCTTTAATAATTTCATCTATAAAGTTACCATGACCTTCCCAAATCAATGGATCATCAAATGGATGAGCATAAACTGGATATATTGATTCATCTAATTCTCCTATAACCACAGTTCTTAAATAATGATCAGCTTCACCCCAATGTTTACCATGAACAATAACTTTTGCACCTATACTTTCTAATTTTTCAATAATTACTGGTTTAGAAATAATTGGTAATACAACAGTACATTGTACATGGTAATATTTAGCAGCATAAGCTGCTGCTAATCCAGCATTCCCACCAGATGATGAAAATACTTCAACTTTATCTTTGCCAAGACTTTTTGCCTTATCAATAGATACTTGAATTAAATGTCCAATACCTCTTAATTTGAAACTACCTGAAGGTTGTTCATATTCATTCTTTAAGATAATTCGAGGTCCAGTACCTTTATATTTCAATTCGGTAACACTGGTCTTTACTGATGGTTGTTTTTGTTGCGTCATTCTATTATCTGTCCTCTATATATGACCTTATCTTTCTGTAACTTGTACACAAATCTCACTAAACACGAAATGTTATATTTTTCACTACCTTTGCTCGTTATAGTAATACCCACAAAATCCTATTCGATCCTGACTGTATCCACACTTTTTAACTTGTAGATATAATACAATAAATATGCCTCCAAGAAAGAAAACTTCTATAAAATCAGATAAGTATATTGAAATCTTTCCTGAAATAGAGGAAGAAATCTTAGAAACTTATACACTTATAATTGGTGAAGAGGAAGACTTTTATCTTAATAAACTTCCTGAGTTTTTTAAATTATTAAACATACCGTCGTGTTTTGTCGCAGATATTAATCAATGTATAGAATATTATTATGAATTCATTAGACCCAATCCGGAATTAATATTTGATGCTACTAATGCTAAACATTATACGACATTGAATTGTATTAATGCATTTACTATTACTGGTAAAATTGATAAACTTGATATGATTATTGATATTATAGATATAGATAAATTAATTAAGAATTGTAATCGATTAATCAAATTTAGAAATGAGTATGCTCATATTTACGATACTTGGAGTATGCTTGTTGAAGCATCACTCAGTCCAAATAATAATAATGATAATAATAATAATAAAGATAATGATAAATCTAATGATAAATCTAATGATAAATCTAATGAAAACAGACAATTATCAGAAAAATTTATACTAAATTATAAACTAGGTATACCTGAATTGAAAACTATAAAGACGAGTCTACAGTTGGATACTGATCGTAAGAGCTCAGCAGCTCTTGGGGATGCATTTCTAATAGATATGTTGAGTTTCCCCACTACAAATGAGAGAGGTCAAATATTAAACTTTGATTTTAACAAACCAAAGTTTGGATTATGTGTTACCATTAAGGACTTTGCCGAAGTATTAGGTAATTTAGGTGAATTAGATGTTGTTAAATAATGTATATAGCCCGTAATGAAAATTAAAAGCTTTATGAAATAAAAGTCAAGTGCGGCGCGATGTAAGTATCCCAAACGGGAAATCCATATATAGTTATAACTGATTTAACTATATTTATTAAAGAGTCAACTTCATACCATCACTAGTTAATTAATTTGAAATTAGTATGGAAGAAGTCAATTCTCGACCTCATGTATTGTTACCCTTACAAACATTTCTAGATACTCAAACTAAATTTATAGAGCTGCTGATTCCGGAATTAAAACAGAGTGGATCCGGAGTTAACTTGAATAATGTTAAACAATTTGATGAATTATTAACTCACCTTGAAACTTCATTTGCGGCTAATTTTGAAAGTTCATATGATTCTCAATATTCTTATACTAATCTTCGAATTCCTTCGGTAGATATTCTTCGAGTAATATTTACATTAGCTTCAAGATGTCCAAGTAGTAATTGGACTGATAATACAACATCAATAGATGGATTACAAACTACCAATGAACAAGTTAGAGCTTTAAATGAAGATTATTTTAATAGTATTCATAAACCTCCTTTACAAAATAGAAGTATTTGGTTACTTAAGACTTATTTTAGTATTATTAGTCATCAAATAAATTCAGAAGATCCAATAATTAAATTATTATACGAACGTATAATTGAAGTATTACAAGATTTTATAGTAAGAAATCGATCAGTAATTAGATCTCCAGTGAGGAATTCAAATCCTACTATTAGAATAAGTAAGAAACTGCCAATTACTCCTAGTAAGGGAGATATTTTAAGTTATTTCAGTAGTAGTCCTACTGAACGAAAGAGTGTAACAAGGACAACAACTCCTATAAAGAAAGAACAAGAAAACAAACAAGATGAACAAATAAGTGATTCTGAAGAGACTATACTGGATTTAAATAATGAGATCATAGGAGCCATAGATATGGAAAGAGAATTAAGTAAATTTCAAAGTTATAATATGTCACCTCCTAAACCTTTATCAAGAAATTTACTACCTACAGGTGAGAATCTGACAACTTCAGAAGCTCTTTTAAATAGTATATCTAAGGATAATACAAAGTCCAATAATAGAAATAGAGATAATACCTTATCACCATCTGTATTTCCAAATTGGCATACAATACGAGTATTTGATGATAATATCTTAAGTATGAAACTAAATCCTCGATTGAATAGACAATTTAATTTATGGCAATTAGTTAATTGGACATTTTATTGTGCCCAAAGATCTACTGAGTTACAAAGGCAAACTCCAAACTCAAACTATTCATCATTTCATATTATTTATACGGCCCATCGAGATATAATAGATATGATATTTGATGTTTTATCATTGAACTTTCATAGAATTATTGAAACGGCTACTTGGGTTCAGAAATTTAAAGGTAGTAATACATTACCTAAGATGGTTGATGAATCAGATGAAATCTTATTTCTGAAGCTTATGACTCAATTGGGTGCTTCACAAAGAGATTGGTATGATAGAGCAATTGAATATGTATTTAATGGATTAGGATCTAGAAGTAAAGAACCTCCTAGATCATGTTATGATCGAGAAAAGGGATTAATTACTCATGATCATTCTATGAAAGAGAAGTTTCAGAATTATAATTTTGGTGATCTTTATGAATCGAATGATAATTATAACTCGATGAAGTCAAGATTTAAAATCTGTTGTCAGTTATATTATTGGTCAACTTTCTTTCTGGATATAAATGAATCCACCTTGTTTGAACCTTTAAGTAAGAGAGAATTACTTACTCAATTAGAATTTAAATTCACAGCAATTGATTATCATTATTTAATAAAATTTTATTGTTCCTTCAAACTGGTTGATTCTATTGTTCCTATAGATATCAGACATTCATTTTTAGAAGAACTTAGTAATGTTTTAATATTAGAAATTACTAAAACTGTTGAAGAAGATGCATTTATTATTGGTAATGAAGGTGGTGGACAAATTGATAATATATTAAAATTTTTAAATGCCATTAATGATGAATATATATGGTCAGCAGTTGTAGAGGATGAGACTTATACATCATATGAATCATTTATTCAACAATGGATAAAGGTTAATTTCTTATTTGAATGGTTAATTAATGAAGCATTTGAAAAGTATTCAGTAATAATTACAAGTAATTCATTAAGTTCTCGACAAGTTTATACATCCTTAAGTGCAGTGCATATCAAATGTAAAGAAGTAGATAAATTTAGAATTCACTTATTTGAAAAGTTTTTGAATTATCATCACACCAATCAGGAAAATTTAATATTAAGTAAACAACAAATTGACATTGAAAAGAAGAAAGTTTACATTAATAAATTCCAAGATATCTTTTCTAATTGGTTTCATAAATATTTTGAAGCGATAGACTAGATGATATATTTTATTATTTATTTATTTATATTCTTTTCTTGTATATACTGTGAATCTGGACAACTACTCTATGATACAGGATTTAGAGGAGGATTAATACTCTAAATAATATGCTTAACCTTGAAATAGTGTCTCAAGTATTGAATTTGCCAGGCTCCTAAACCAACTAAGGAGATAATAACACCAATAGAAAACCATTGAACTCTAGCATTGGTTGATTCATTTGTATCTCTCATTCTTTCTTCTCTTGCCTTTAAATATTGTAATTCATTAACAATTTCATTAGTTAATTCTTCAACTCTACGTAATTCAAGTTCAATTGGTTTAAGTTTTTCAACGGCTTGAACTGCATTCCAATCTCTTGCAGCTGCTCCACTTTCAATTTCTAAGTCAATTTCTCTAAATAATTTAGAATTTTGATTATATTTATGATCAAGATGATTTGTAAAACATACATCAAAGGCAGCATTATGATGACTTGTAAATGTAACTTTAACAGTTCCAGCAATATCATTTTTTCTTCTATATTCATTACCAATCAGATCAACAATATGTAAATCTAATCTTTGACCATCACCAACTCTACCATCAGTCTTTATATTAACAACAACTAATTGTTCTTCTTGAACAAAATCACGAATACAAACAGGTACTGGATGTTGCAGAGAGATTACTTCAAGATTTAATGCTGAAACTGTAGTCATTAATAACGCCATAATGGCAACAAATACCGTTGACTTCATCTTTGACTACTAATTATTCAATTCCTTAACTATTCAATGAAGGCTATACAGTAATAAGTCGGTAAACTTTGTGAATTGGATCAGATCCATGAAAATTCGTGGCGTGTCCAATTGACAATTTTTCACAAGTTAACGCGTTGGAAGTGGAGATGAAAACAGCGGCTGGAGGGCGGCGGTGTCGCATACTTCCCGATTGGGCAGTCTAGAATCGAATTTTTTTTTCAAAATTGAAAAATTGAAAAATTCAAAAGAAGAAGAAAAAAAAAATCTAATTGACCATTAATTATATGGACTACTCATAGTTAAGACACATTACAGATACTATACAATAACTAAAGCATAATGGCTAAGGTAAAATCTACACATACTATGGTAAAGCTTGTCTCTGCTGCCAAAACCGGATATGAAAAATGGTTTTCTATTAATAGAAATTCTCCTAAATTAAACTTAATACTATATGATCCAAGAGCTAAAAGACATTGTCTCTTTACTGAAGATAGAAAGAGAAGAATTGCTGAAAGACCAAAACTTGTGTTTGATAGAAGTCATAGATAGACAGGGACGATGGTTGAATCCCTACAGCTTGTACATAATTTACATTTCATAATTATATACCATTATTTATATATTATATAGTTCCATTAATTAACGATCCTTAATGTCTACATTTATACGTTGTATTTGTACTATTTACAGAGGTTATTGTTGTTGTTGACTATTCAACAAATCACGTTTATTCCATTGAAAGGATCTGAGTTTACGATCTCTAAAATCCGTGATAGTCCAATCATCTCCTACATCCAATATATCGTTATCTCCAATCACAGTAATCAGATTACTTTTATTATCTATCAAATATTTTTGAATAGCATCTTGTAAATCTGCATTAGTTACATTTAAGAAATTCTCTCTTCTTTCTTGTCTCATATCATCGGTAATACCTTCAAAAAATTCTGATGAACCTTGACTGGCAATAGATGAAGGAGCATCAATACTTTGGAAAATACGAAGTTTAGCTTCTTGTAAATCTTTTTCTGTCCAGTTTGATAATAATCCATACTCAAAAGAATTTTGGAATGCGTCAATTGATTTAAATGGATCAGGATCTCTATATGAATAAAAATTAAGTAATCCACCTACACCATCATAAGTTAATCCACCCCCATAAGCTCCATTAGCTTCACGAATAACTGAATGAAGATGTTTAAAAGTATATAATTGACTTAAAACTTGAAGTACTGCTCCATCTTTAGAAGCATATGGTGCTCCAAGTTTTGAAAGTGAAGTATGACTAACTGGAAATGGTAAATTTATGAGTCGTTTTTCAGTTAGGTTTTTTCCATATTTCCCCTTATTAAAAGAATTGACAATATGATCTATATTATCCATAGGTGGTGATTCAAATTCAATATGATCCGTCATCAGCGGTTCATTAATAGGTTTAATGTATCGAGTGGAATTCATTAACTCATCATTCTTCCTCATAGTTTCTGCTAACTTATCTCTCCTTTGTATATAGTCAAAGTACTCATCCTTATACATGGTTTCCCCTTGTGTCATATGATAATCAAATTTGGCTATGTAGGCTTCATTTTCCATAACAGCATTTTTATCTCCTACTATTCTATATTTGAAAGTTGTCTTACTCAAATCAGGAATTGATTTACTCATTGCATATAATACTGGAATTACTTTTAGCTTAACATTACGCTTACTTCCTTTAAGATCCTGTCTATTATTAAGGTCTTGAAGAAATCTTGCTTGACTTACTCCACTGACCAATTCATTTAAAAAACCACTGGGTAATAATCTGGAAGCACTAGACATGGCAGCAAATGAATGACCCCTATCAGAAATCATATCATATTGACCTACATTCATATTTATAATAATTTGTTCTACTTTTCTTACTAGATCTGTTGTAAGTTCACCAAGTCGAGATTCTTTTATAATTTCATACCATAATTCATAAATATGATAAGATTTGGATTTAAGTGCCATACCTGATAATACTAATTGTAATCTAGCATTAGTTATATCATATGGATCTTGAACTACTCTTAAACTAAAAGATACTCCACCTGTATTTTGTTGAATTTTATTTTCTAATCTTCCTATAGATCTTCTAATAGTCCCATTTAAACCAGTTAAAGAATTAAGATAGAAAGGTAAAAAATTAATATGAAGTGGATCAATATATCCAATATCGGCTGCTGCAGTTACATAAACTAATCCATTAGTATCAACAATTCTTTTCTGAATAGTAGTCTTTTCTTTAAGATCAGAATATTCAACTGGATGAAAACTTCCAATTTTTGGAATATCTTCCATAGTAAGAGTTGGTAAAACTTCATTATCTTCTTGTTCTTGTCGCTTTTCTGCTAATTTAATATTTCTATCTTGAAGTTGTTTCAATTCATCCTTATTTAATTCCAAAACTTTATTTTGTAAATTAACTTGTTCTTCTAATCGTAAATCGTCATAATAAGATTCTACTGGAATCATTGTGAATTGAAATACTCTTGAATTTGAGTTCAAGAGAATCTTTAACATGTCTTCAAATACCTTTAAATGCTTTGTTTCAAGTTCTTTCTTAAATCGTTCTAAAATAGGTTCTATATTAAGACTTTTAATAGGATCTAATCCATTAATCCATGATGGTACAATTGAATCTAATAATCCTAAACCAAAGTCTGGTTTATGTTTTTTTAATCCCAATTCAATTTGATGAATAATAGCTCTTACTCTATCCTTACAGTCACTTTCTGGTAATGCTAAGTAAGGCATAACTTTTTCAATTAGTACTCCTTTAACTGTAGTAGGAAGATCCACTACTGTTGCTTTTTTCAAACCTGTAAAACCAATAGTGAATGAAAGTAAAGATGTTGTCATATCAACACCAATATTTGGAGAGAAATCCTCAGCCATACGTTCAGCCGTAGTGTGAGTACGACGATATTCAATTAACTCACTATAAAATGGAGAAAAGTGTCCATCTAATAAGAAAGAACTTAAAACTTTCCATTTAAAATATTCATAGAGCTTCTTTTCATCAAGACAACTACCCAAATAATAAGTCAATGATGATTTATATTGATTTACAATTGGTTTTACAGATTGTGAATCATGAGGGCCTATGACATTCACTGAGTATTTCCGTTGAAGATAAGGTGTAGTTGATGAATCAAATATTGGCTTTTGAATTGTTTTATCAAGAGGACGAGGATCAAATTTAGAGAAATATTCATCTAATTTTTTTAAATGTCCTTCTAATGGAAATGAACCATAAGTAAAAGTTTTTGAATTAGAAGGATGATAATTTTCCTTATGAAAATTAACCAAATCTTCATGTTTTAAATTAGTAATTTTTGCTGGATCACCTGCAGCATTATTTAATGATGGATAAATTGCTTGTAAGAATTTTGTATAAAAAATATATGATGTATTTGAATATTGACCCTTCATTTCATTATAAACAACCCCATTAATTCCAAATTCACTTTCAGGATCATTTATATCATAATTTTCTAATCTCCAACCTTCTTGAAGAAAATCTTCTTCAGTTAATAAAGGTTCTAAAACTGATGATAAATATACATCCATAAGATTATAATAATCTTTAACATTTGTAGTTGCAAATGGATAATAAGTAAAATCATGACCAGTCATTGCATTCATAAAACTACTTAAAGATCTATTAGCCATTTTAAAAAATGGATCTCTTACAGGATACTTTTTTGATCCACATAATGTTGTATGTTCAAGAATATGGGGTACACCAGTTGAATCAGGAGGATTTGTTTTAAAAGCTATCAGAAATACATTATTATTATCTGAAGGAGTTTCTAAATGAAGATGTTCAGATTTAGTTTTATCATGATTTAATAATACAGCCACTGCTGAATATTCAGGTAATTGTTGAACTCTTTTAACAGTATATCCATGAATGTTAGATCCAATAGGATATTTTGAAACTATAGTACTGTAATCAGAATTGGTAACTGAAGAATTGAATCGTCTTCCTAAACGTCGACTCAAAGGTACTAACCTACTTCGTAACATAGTTCTCAGTATAATTTGTAGTGAAAATTGGGTTAATGTAGCCTATTACTATGGGATCTTCACTATATATTTCTTCGCACCAAAAATTTTCAGGGCTAGAATTTTCACTGCTTACTTTTTTTTGGGGAGGCAATGGATGCAAATTTGATGAGTAATGATCAGAGTAGTGGAAGTTGGGGTTATAGTAAGGTTTAGTATTACAGGGACATTAGTTAGTGTATAGACAGATCAATAATATAATTAGTGGTATTGGCCAACGGAATATCAAGTATGTAGTCTAATTAAGTATTGTAGTATAATTAGTTGTATATATGCAATGAAATGGCAATAAAACTACCGAAATTTAGTGTGGGGTAGTTTAAGTAAATTGTAAATTTATTATAGAGATAGTTTTGGTTAAATATAAGTTATTGGGATATAATTCACTGAGATAATACTAATCCTATATGATATTATTCAATGTAATTGCTATACATAGTAAATAAAGAACGTGACCCAACACGTTATCCAGCACGTGAGCGAAAGACGGCCCGTTTATGTCAAAATTGCTTTTTCTCGCTATCAAAGACGTTAAAGGTTGCAGGCAGAGATACGATCCTGAAAATATTTCATTTATCCCTGGGGGACCGATAAGGATAAAGGAGCTGACTCAATAAGATATGAGTGAGATAGAAGTAGAAAAGAAGAAAGTCGCTCTTGCAACTGCAGCAGTAGCAGCTGCTTCAGCCTCAGTAAGTAATAAGAATGAGACAAAGCCCCAAACTAATCTTCAAAAAGTTTCCCTTTTAGGAGGATTTCTTGCTGGAGGTATAGCAGCATGTGGAGCTGTAACGTTTACAAATCCTATTGAGTTGGTAAAGACTCGAATGCAATTACAAGGTGAATTAGTTAAGAAATCCAGTGGGGAAGCAGTATTATATCGGAATCCATTTCAAGCATTTGCATTTATTTTTAAGAATGAAGGGATTCGAGGTTTACAACAAGGATTGATGTGTGGATACTTTTATCAATTAGGATTAAATGGTTGTAGATTAGGATTATATGAACCTAGCAGATATTATCTAACTAAATTTCTTACACCACAAAATTTCCAAGATGGTCATAGTATACCGCAGAATTTAATTATTAATGTTTCATCTGGATTTATTTCTGGATCAGCTGGAGCTATATTAGGATCTCCATTCTTTTTAATTAAGACTAGAATGCAATCATATACTAAAGCAGCTTCAGAAGCTGCACATCATGTAGGACAACAAACATATTATAAAGGAGTATGGGATGGATTAAGTCAAGTATATAAATCTGAAGGTATTAAAGGATTATATAGAGGAGTTGATGCTGCAGTATTAAGAACAGGAGCTGGATCATCAGCTCAATTACCAGTATATACTTATACTAAGAATTTTCTTTTAAAACATAACATTGTCGATGAAAATAGTTTATTATTACATTTTATTTCTTCATCAATGGCAGGATTAGGAGTTGCTATTGTTATGAATCCATGGGATGTAATATTAACTAGAGTTTATAATCAAAAGGGAAATTTATATAAGGGACCTATTGATTGTTTTCAAAAGACTCTTCGATATGAAGGTCCTAAAGCTTTCTACAAAGGTTTTTGGGCTCAATTGTTTAGAATAGGACCTCATTCTATCTTAACCTTAATGTTTATGGAACAATGTATGAAGGTTATGGTTAAGATTGAACATAGGTTGAAGGCATAACTTTTTTTTTTTAGATTTATAGAGTATTGTACAAATTTATTTAGTATTCGCACTAAGTAAGGCACTACTACTCTTTCCTAGCCCGGTTTTCCTGCACACACAAGTGGCAAACTAGCAGCGCAGTGAGAATTTTTTAGAGCCTTACGAAAGACAAACACAATTCCGTTTCACCACTCCACTAACGACCTCACTAAATATCAGTTCAACTATCTGATTTCTTAGTGTTAGTACGACAGTTGTCTAACACCGTTTTTTAGGACTCGGAGTGCACCGAGCTATCATACTACTTAATATTTCATAATTTCATTTCCCATCTTCCTAGTGAAAAGATTCATTATATAATTTGTAAGCATCTAGGGGTACCCACTAGGTCATACAAGTTACATCACCTTAAATTAGGATTTATTATATTTTTATTTCATCTTCAGTAGTATTTTAACTCGTTCTATCGCTTCATATATCAAAAATCATTCAGTATCAATCTAGTTTTAGTCTTTAGTCTTAGTCTCAGTCTCACTTCTCCACTTGCCCCATGCGTGATTCTAACTACAAATCTATATCAGCCAATAAGGCAGCAGTCACCATTACCAGTAGTCTTTATGATAGAAGAGCTTTGGATGTCACATCAGATAAACCGTTAGTTAATTCTTTAAATTATTTAACCTATCTTGTATCATCACTGGCTAAAGTAAGAGAAACATTATCTATCGATGGAGGAATTGAAAGATTGATTGAAATTTTACATGAATGTCACAATTCTACATTTAATGCTTCAGACAATATATTTAATAGTGAAAAGAAATTATTAACAGCATGGAAATGGACTCTTGCCTTTCAATGTTTGGTATTGGTAGGTACTAGAGGTACAGAAAAGATAAGGCAAAAAGTGGTAAAAGCTGGTATTTTACCTATTATTGCAACTGTATTGGATAATTATCTTTCTATTCATGAAAGAACTTTTATTCATGCCAATTCCAGAACTCAGCAGCTGCTGCAATACTCTCAACAGCAACATCAACAGCAACAACAACAACAGTTTA
Organism: Scheffersomyces amazonensis; assembly: GCF_036850825.1. Lineage (NCBI taxonomy): Eukaryota > Fungi > Ascomycota > Pichiomycetes > Serinales > Debaryomycetaceae > Scheffersomyces > Scheffersomyces amazonensis. Next base: position 1,033,978 of record NW_027042741.1, on the reverse strand, counting down.
GTCAACATTTCAATCAACAATTTGGTCAACAACAACCTCAACAGCAATTTTTGCAACCCCAAGGGTTTGCACAAGCCTTTCCACAAGTGCCTGGTATACCTCCACAACAACAACAACAACAACAACCTCAACAGCAGCAGCAGCAACAACAGCAACAACAGCAACATCAACAGCAGCAACAACAGCAACAACAGCAACAACAACAGCAGCAACAACCATCATTGGTTACTACAAATGATCAAATCCCTTTCGATATATCGGTTGCCAACACTTGGAATAGAGGTGGAGCTGTTCTAGCTGCTGGAGCCACTGTAGATCCAACAGTTGCACCAACAGTTGCACCTGCGACTGTAAACCCTAATCTTGGAGGTCCAATGGTTGGAATAACTGGATTTAATGATGCAAATAGTAATGATTCAAGATATTTACTTGATATGAATGTAATGCAGGTTCCATTACAACTTTCATCATCTACGGCTAGTAATTTAGATCAATCAATGACTCAACAAAATCCATATCTTGCATATTTTAATGGTAGTCTTCCTCATAGTCTTACAAGTGATGATTATAATAATTTAACTATTGATCAATTAGTTCGATTATCTCGATCTAATAATTTTGCTCCTTATAAAATTGGTAGTTCAAATCAATTTAAAAGTACTACAATTAATAATGATATAAGAAGAAGGTATATAATTGCAAATTTAATTAAAAAATTACGAGAAGAAAAAGATAATGAATTAGTTGATGATACAGTATTAATGGATTGGGATTATGAAATGGATAATAATTTAAGATTTTTATCGGATTTATATATTCAAGATATTGAATCCAATAAAACTATGTTTAATAGTAAAATTGCTGTACGAAATTTTACTGATACAGGAGTTGTTATTCCACGAGATGATGATATTGTATGGTCATTACAACTTTTGGCATATATTTCCAAATATCCTTATTTAAAAGATGTTCTACAAAATACTCATTATATTGTTGATATGAGTATTCGAGATAAACAATTGAAACTCTTTTTACAAAAACAAATGAAATTAAAATTGAAAAAGAATCTTGATGTTAATTTAAGACCAACTATAACTCCTAAATCAAGAAAGACAAAAACCACTTATATTGAAAGATTTAATCCTTCACCTTCAAATTCTCCTCAAATGTTAAATGATATAAATACTATTCATGATGATAATTTCTTATTAGAAGAAGATAAATTTGAATTAGGTAATAAAGCTGAACAATCAGGTTTAACAGAAACAGCTGAAATTGAAGATGAAGAGGATGAAAGTGAAGAATTTGAAGAAGAAGAAGATCCTTCTGATAAAAGTGATAGTGAAATTCTTGAAAAGGAAAATATTAATTTAATTAATGAAGTTATTAATAATAATAGTGATTATTTAACTAAATTATATGAATCAATTATTGATTGTGAATCTTTAACTAATAATTTAGAACGAGAAATTGCATTATGTCAAATTAATGATAAAATTAATACATTTATTGAATTGGAATGTAAGAAATTAACCAATTCAATTATTGATAAACGGAAAGAATTTAAGGATTTCTTAACTAAAAAATGGAGTTATGATGATTATGAACATTTTGATGTAGATGAAGATCATGAGGATTTAGATCCATCCTTGACAGAATTTAGAAAGGCCAATTTATTCCCAATTGTTGAGAAATTTACGTTTTTGGCTGGGACAGATATGTATTATTGGTCAGGAGTTATTATGAGAAATTCATGTCGTAGAAATGAATTAAGAGGTGGGGTTAGACAATGTGGTAATCTTGATTGTGGGAAATGGGAACAATTTCCTAGAGAATTTCTGAAATGTAGAAGATGTAAACGTACTAAATATTGTTCTAGAGAATGTCAAATGAAAGCATGGCATTGTCATAGAAATTGGTGTATTCCAAGTACTTCAAGTACTGGTACAAGTACAACAGCAGCCACAAGTCAAAATCAAACAAATCATGGAGGTAATGCAGGGTCAAGTAGAGGAATTGATACAGAAGGAGTTGAAGAAGATCAAGAAAGTCAGCATGAACATGAACATGACCATGAACACGACCATGGACAGGAAAATGATCAGGAACATGATCATGAACACGTATTATCGTGATATCTCGTATATTTGTTATTTATTGTAAGTTAGTTTAGCTTTGGGAATATTTGTATTGGGATTTAGTTCATGGATTACACATTTTATAATTATTATTTTTATTATTATTATTAACAATTTTGACCCTAATTTATATTAATATTAATATTAATATCATTATTATCATTTATTGATATTATTATCTAACTTATACGATAAGTTTTGTACGTTTACGATTAGCAATTGTTTGTTTGTAATAGTTTAGAGCTCGGAGTCTTTAAAACTTCCCGATCTATAGAAGAATTTATTACTTGTTTTGTATGATTTGAATGAAATTAAAAATATTACTCATGTACTTTTATAATAATACGTGTACTCAACGCACAGGGTCTATAAATTGACAGGTTTAGTGTTTATAATTATACGTTGGTTGCACATTCAACAAAACCCTTTGTGTTTATAATTGGAGGTCAATTGCTACGATCAATTCAAAGTAAATTATGTAATATACCATTAAGTGTATTATTGCGAATATTATTGCTATTAATATTCTTATTAATTATTACTAGACGTTGTGGTATATTATTTATTTCTCCTAAAGCGTTGATAATTGTTAAGGCTTAAGACCTTACAATAATTACACTACTAAAATTATCCTTATTACTTATTACTTAGTACTAAATACTTAATACTGTTTGATTTTACTAAAATTTTCATACTACTCTAGTTTGGCTCTACCTGTAATGACCCTACTGATGGTGCTAAATTTTAATTTTGTCTACTCCTTTTATATGGTCGCTATGTATAGATTCGGTTAATTATGGCTAATAATAATAAACGACTACAGCTTTCCCACATCTCCTTTTGCAGATAATAATATTTTGATCGAATTTTTTTAATATTTTTACAAACTTCTAGTGGTGGAGGATTTTGTGCTACATTGTCATTTCTGTGTTGTCGAGATCTTATTGTCCTGAGAAAAAAAAAAGAAGATTTGCACTTTGGATGTTGGTGATCTTGCATTATAATAATAAAATTATTTTTATCCATTTGGGGGTTATTCAAACAAAAATAATCTTTTTAGAAAAATTAGGAAATAAATGGGGAGAAGGAAGAAAAAAAGGCAAAAAATCTAGTATAGTCAATTATTAGAGTTTTATTAGAATTTTTATTGCTCATTTATTACTCTTAAGCGGCCATGAAAGTAAATAAATACGTATGACGTTGATGAGTGGCTCGGGTTTAAAGGACCAAATTGATCTTATTCTTTCTATTAAACTCTTCTCCTATTTCATTGTACCTCTGTTTTATTTTTGTGATTATTGTTCTGACGTTGTTGCTATTGTCTTGTGCTGGGTCTCCATCCTTAGAGTAACTATTACTTAGCGCACTTCGCTGCAAATTTACTAGCAGGAAATTTGGACTATTAATGGATAACAGTAGCGACATGAAAGCCCCAAATGTATCCAGTAATCATACGGTAAGCGGAGATTAAAAGCGAGTACTCACGCATGAGCACAACTAAGTCAATAGCTACACAAAGATATTGAAGTACGTAAGCACATGACTATACATACACTCATGAACATACACTAACTTAGAGCTGCTGGAAGATTCATTATGTACATTGTAAAAACAATAAGAAAATACATTTTAAGATTGACGTGTTTCACACATGAAATAATTAATAAATTACACTAATTATAAAGGCTTTGAAGATCGTTTTATTGACTAAGTATAATTTGTCGATGTAGATACTTCTGGAAAGAAAGAACAAATACAGCACGAGATACTTACAAAATAATAAAGTATTGTAGGAAAGTAGGTACCCGAACTGGAAACATCTATGGTATGTGAAAAAATATATCAACTGAGGGTACTGAAAGTGTAAAGTGTAAAGTATAAGGAGTAAATGGAAATGGAAATGTGCGCTATTCTATTTTGTTGAAGCTGAGTGCTCTAGGGTCATCCATCTCGTAATCAAATATCAGGTACCTAAACGTTAAGTACAACGTATTTGCAATGAATTCTATACAAAAAAGAAACGGATCTAAGACCTCTGCGCTTTTACCTATTTCGTATAATACTTCTAGAATAAAATGTTATAACCTCTTCGACCGATAATCAATGGAAATATGTATTTGAACCTACATGAATGTAATTCATGGCACTACAATGTGCTTGGCACTATTAATTCTTATGTAAGTAATTTATCCAAACAATAAGTTTAAACATACTTTAGTTGGTTGATTGTCATTACTGATGTATCTGATTGCTCTCCATTAAATTACCTTAGATGGGTTTAACCTATAGAGTAATATGCATTATTTAATTTAAATGTGAACAAAACAAAACCGAAATTAAATCAAAGAACTAAGCAAAATTGAGAAAATAAAAAAGTATATTCAAGGCTAAGTGCGATAACAGAAAAATTAATGCGGATGAATGTATCCGCATTTTTAGTCATTCAATATTTACTTGCAATTGTTGTGGATGCTCAAGGTGTTGCTTTGGTAACCTGTATATGTAGTGTATGATATTGGGATCAAAAGAATTGATATAACTAGTAGCAAAGAAGTACTTCAATCCCCTATCAGTAATTATATAATTATGTTATAAAAGCTAACTTTATGACCTGATATTTTCAAGATCAACTTCACTTAAATATTTTTTGTATTATGCTAATTTTTTGACTTTCGATTTAATCTAATTTATTCATACATTTATTATTTCATGTTTGAACTTTCGGGGGAGCATAAAAAATACTCCACTATTTTTTAATATACTTTGCGTGTTAGACGTCTTAACCTGTAAAATGAAATGATTACCTTCAGATTAGAGCGCTACAGATTTTCTTCATCACCAGTCAACTTATCTAGGCTATGATGTAATCTCTTATACTAACACGTATTACTGATCCTTAATACTACTTATTCTAATAGATTACTTCTCCTTAGTATAGAATCTAGTAATTGCTACGTTAAGCCCGCTAACGCCGTAAGGCGGATATTCACTTTTGAATAACTTTATAACGCCTAATCATACTAATTAGAACTATAATTTACGATCAGCTACACCATTACCATCTAGAGCAGATTAATATGAATTGTAAATATTAAATAGAAATTGAAACGTATGATTCGAGTTTTTGTTCTTCCAACTGTTCGCTGGATTGTGTTTATTATTAAAATTTAAGGAACATGAAACTTGATTAAATAATATTTGCAATATGATAAAGCTATGGAAAAGGTATTTGTAACTTAATAAAAATAATCGCTACGAATGATCACATCATAGATGGATAGAAAAAATATTAACATTGTGAACTGCTTTGTAACTTTTGGAATTTGTAACCTTGTCATGTCATACAAAGGCGACTCATTGTTTCTATCAATATACACGAATAACCGAACATATAGGGTTCTATTATGCTGATCGCACTTATCATAGGCTTGTACATCAACAAATGGCCTAGAAAGATGTCAATACGATTTTAAGGCTGGAACTGACAGCTTGAACTTTTCTTCGGTTTTATTTCTGCGTTAATGATCTACCTGCTCTCCTAGCCAACTAAGGCGAACCAGCAAGGAACGCATTTTAGTTTCTTATCTTTCATACATTGACATGAATTTAGTTCCTTCGGATAATTCATTTTCTTACACCGGTGTAATTCTCAGGCGTAAGGTTGTTCTTATATCCGTCTTAATCAGATGATTTTTTACAACTTTTTAATATAAATAGAATAAATAAATGTAGAATGTACAGCAAAGTGTGAAACAAAGCAGTATAATGATTTAGTTAATGTTCCATTAATGCATCTAATAGCACAAACCTGTTCATCAGAAGAGACAATTCTAGTTCAATAAAGTAAACACTCCAATGCCAAGTCAAAGGATATAGTATACGTTCTAGCTTATTCACATGTCGCTGTAATACTAGAGAATATTTGTATGCAAAACATGTGCGACCGAAAAGGGTAAGTACGTCGCCTAGAGACAGGGAACTAGGCAGCATTGAGCATGAAAAAAAGATGTTCATCACCCTGGGATTTACATAAACACAGGGTAAAGCTATAGCAATTTCACATTAAACAAAGAGAATCTACAGTTGCAAATTAACTTAAAGCTTATGGTCTTTCCCCTCAATTTGAGTATTTGAACTTTTATTTTAATGCTTGCTATGGGACAGATACCATCTTATTATTTTTGGTTAATTATTGCAGATATGCCAAAGCATAGAAAGAATATATAAAAAGAAATCAATATGAAATTGACATGTTTTTAATTTAAAATTAAAATTGCATTTAATTTCAATTTCGATGTGCATTTGTATTTTTTTTCCTTTACTGGCATTATTTTACGGTAACAGTTTAAGGGCATCAATCTGTGCTACTACACCTTTAAAGAAACGAACCCTATGATGACTAGTCGATAAGTTTTCTATATTCTTCTATTTTGCTATCATACACAGTATCTACATAAAATAAAGTTCGATAATACCTTCAAACATTAGTTTAATACTTTTTTCCTTATTTGAAACAATAGGCTCTTGTGTAACAGAAGAAAAGTTTGAGCTTATAGTTGTAGTATGTCGGAAGTTTGACAACCAGTTGCATTGAAATTTCTTTTTCCGAGGCATCAGAGATATATCAAAAGTAAATTACTCTAGTTGAGAAGCGATTCATTTGATGCAAACATTAACATCACTTGATCCGATGGAAGTCTTTCTTATTATAAACATAATAATCAATAAATTACCGATTATTAAATTTAAAGTAGCCTAGACCTATATTAAAAATGAAATGCAACAAATTTCTACAGATTTCCCCTAGGAAGGCATTGTTATTTAAAGCTTATCGTCCCATCCCCTCGCGATCCCCATAGACAAACTGGCTAAAGCAAAGAAAGTAAAGCAGAAGCTACAGGACAGAACAATCAGAATGTACAATTTACAGATTAAAACTTAAAAAATAAAAAATCCCTCAGGCGGGATATACAGGATGCATTTCCTGCAAACCCAGTTTCATAAAATGTTCGTAAAATTACTTTTTGCTTTAAATGTGTTAGTTAAAAATAATATTTTTTCAGATTCATGTTTGACTTTAAACTGTAAAAATAGTTCCTAAAACACATTCATTATTGGCCCGCATGCAGGCCGGCAGTAATTCAACTAAGATTAATAATAATTTTTTATTAATTTAATAATTTTATGTATTATATTATTTTAAGGTTTGCTAAGGACCCGTAACTAAAGAAGAAAATTATTAATAAATACAAAGTAAATTAAAATTAAATAAATAAAAAAATTGTGTAGATTAAAAAAAAAAACAGAAGAAAATAATCTATATATATTTGAATAAATGTATATATCTGGAAGCGTAAAATAAAAATTGATATATAAGCAAAATTTCTATTTTATCAAATAAGAATCATAACTTTTCTTTTACAAACTTGGCCAAATTCCTATATCACCATATCATACCAACCATACTTGTGGCGATTTAGGCTCTTGATTAAGCAAAGTTCTACCCAATTTTTAATCAAGTTACCTTGGACCAAGTCTAAACAATACCAATCCACATATAGTCCACGCACTATAGTCACCTTCAACTGTTTTTATCATTATCAACAACACCGTTAAAGATCAGTTAATAATATAATACAAGCATTATGTCATCGTACGACAATAATAACCCAAATAATACTTACCATCATTTACCTTATCAAACATCCACATCCGGTGGTGCGCCTCCAGCGGTTTCAACTCATTCATTAAAGGATGCTACCTCTGCTGCGGCTGGGTATGATAATCAACCAAGGTTTTATTCTTCTCCAGTGGTGATTCAACAACCGTCCTACTATCCTGCTAATGGCCAATACACTTATAACCAATCAATGATTTATCCTCCTCAACCAGGTGCCAATGCATACGCTCAACAGCAACAACAACAACCTCAACAACCACCTCAACAACAACAACAACCACAACAGCAGCAAAGTTATTTTGATCCATCTATGCCAATAAACAACTATTTATTAATACCTCAAGGAACAAATCCTAACAATACAAATAACCAAAATACTGGTGCCGGAAACCCATTAGCTCAAGCCAATTATTATAATACAGCTTCTGCATACGGTCAATACCATCCACCTCCACAAATGCAAGTAAGCACAAGTCTTCCACCTAAGCAACAACAACAATCTCATAGTACAGGCAACATTCCAACAGTTTCTTCAGCAACTTCCGCTCAACAAGTCAGTTCTACCAATTCCAGCAATGCCAACGTATCGACACAAGCTTCCTCTGTTTCTGTAAGTAATAATGTTATCTTTCCAAATTTTTGTGAACGATTACAGCAATTGTTACCCCCACCACCATTATCTAGAGCAAGTCCTAGACCAGAAGTGAATCTTAATCTTTCCAATAAGAGAGCCAAGAGAAAGTCCAAATTCTCCCAACAACAAGATGACTTGATCGTTTCTCTTAAGAAGAAAGGTAAATCATGGGTGGAAATAGCCGAAATATCTAATGTAGGATCATATTTGGCAGCTAGAAATAGATACCAAGTAATTGTTGGTCAACAAGGTAATAATAACTCATCGAGTTGGGATAATGAAGATAAAGAACACTTGCATCGTATTTTAGATGCAGGTGAACTTGAAAAATGGAAGTTCATAAGTACTGAGTTAAACAAGGCTACTAATAAGAATTTTACTGATCTTGAATGTCGAGAAATTATTAGAATGTTGTTTTGGTCTAATCCAGGACAATTTTCTGTGAATGAAGACACTATTAATGAGTGTGTTAAAGAAAAGAAATTGACAGAGAAATTTCTTGAGCAACGTGATCATCAATCGAAGAAGAAACCAGATCACAGTAGTAGTGATAGTTCTTCTAGTTCATCTGTATCCAAAAAGAGAAAATCATCAGGGGGTAATTCCGATGTTAAGAAGGAAGAAGCTAGTACTTCAACCTCTACTATAAACTCCAACCCTCTTGTTAATCAATTAAATCCTAGTGCAAATGCAGTCGGCAATATTTACTACGGAGGAGCCCCTCAATTAACGCACAATCCTTCTTCAGCTTATCAAAGATATAGCGTAACACCTAATTCTCAGAATAATGCTCCAGCCAATCAATATTATCAGAAGTACTACTAATTATAAAATATGCATTCTATCAATGACTAATCGTTATAAACCCCTCTATAATATTTAATCCTTCCATTCTTTTATTACCTTTAATATTGTTATTGTTATTTTTATTGCTTTATTGCCACTGTTTATTATTACTACTACTATTACTATTATTAACAATATTTCGTTGATTTTTCAGTTTGTTATTATCCTGGGGAGTTTCAAATTTGTTTATTTGTCAGTTGAATACGTTACGTTACTTCAGGCTATCTTTTTTACTTCTTCATGTACTTTAACTATCTATTATATAACAATTATATATATTTCCTAAAGGTAGCTTTAAAAATAAAAATGTATTCATTACGGAATTAAATATGTACGATATTATTATTATTATTAGTCTTTATTTAATTGTTTTAGCTTACGTTGAACAACATCGATCTTATCTTGAGGAGTTTGACTCTTATCTGTTCTAGTTCCTACTCTAATATCACTTTGAATTCTAACAATATCATGTTTAGTATGCAATAATTCATGCATTTGTCCAATAAGATCCATCACTTCGTTCCAAGGACCTTCAATAGTAGTTCCAGCACTATGCAAAGTAGTATGTAAATGAGAATCCTGAGCTAATTTAGTAATTGCCGTCACTTCATCAGAAACAGATGCAGATCCTGTACCAATTGGAATGAGACATACGTCTGCCAAGCAATTGATTGTTACCGTCATATTTAAATAGAAACTATTTGATGTATGTGAGTTTAATGTAATGTCTATTTGCTCAAAGTTAGTTAGTTAGTCTCGGTCAGATCTTTAGAGAATAATTAGAGAGAAATTGATGGCAACGTAGATCAGGTGACAAATATTACGAAAGGACAATTCTTGATAAGAAATACCCTTTATAACCTAATGTACGACACACTTACCTAATTTGTATAGAGATAGTTGTACGGAGTTGTCACGTCATAATATCAATAGGTTAGCTAAATGGCCTGAATTTAGACGTTGCTGGCCGTGCATTTTCGGGTGCATAGTTCGTTTGAATTCCAATGCGAGACAGTATGAGGTTCTAGGCTTCCTACGTTTCTATATTTGCAGATATTTTTATTGTTATCAATCAAATTACAAACAAAGAGGCATCTGTGAAGACTTATCTCTGCAATGACTTCGTTATGGTTCTTGCTGGTTGTTAAGAAGAACTAAATAGAGATAAAATAATAATAAAAATTATAGTAATAATAATAAACGGGTCAGACCAACTTCAAAAAAAAAATATAACAAAGAAACTAACTCAAATAAGCGTAAATCTGAAGCCAAGAGCTATTGGTGACAGCAACAAATATTGAAGTATTATTGCTTGAATGCGTAGAGAAAGTGAGTTGAACATAACCTATTGTTTTGACATTTGTTTACTTTCAGAATAAATCTAACTAATGTGATTTCATACATATTTTAGTTACTGCAATTATCAAAGCAAGTTAGTTAGTAATATGTACTTTTAGATTCAGTTCACATCCTGATCTTCTTTTATAACAGTAACATAAGCCGTGTGATGTATGCACTATATATCTAGGGAGATGAGTTGATGATGTTGATGATGAGATGATGAAGTTTCATTTTATTCCCATTGGTAAATTAGGGTCTCCCCATTCTATTTGCTGTTTTCGAAATTAAGAACGTATACCATAACAAATTATTTTATTACTCCTATTATTTTTTACTAGATATAAATTTAAACTCGTAAATGTGTCAACATACGTTATATTTATGTGTTCTTTTTCCTGTTGTGTGCTTCTAACTCTTTTCACCGTATTCAACCAAAAAAAAAAGACAATAAAACTTTACTTTTATTATTATTCTAAACTTTATTTTCACAAATCATACTAAATTGAGTATATTAGAGAATAAAATAAAGAGGCATCAAAAAATATTTAAAAAATATCATTAAAAATAATCCAGTACATTCCTCATAAAAAATATTCACCTAGTTATACTCACAAAACTGATCGATTTTACAGATTAAATCTAATTCAACCTCTGTTTTTAATGCTCATGACTGTGGCAAAGTCTCTAGCGCAAAATCTAGTATACCGTTGTCTAGAGAAAAGAAAGAATAGAACATTTATCTAGCGACCCTCATTTGCTCGGCGCCCCCTGTGCCCCTCTCTTGGTCTAAACGATTTTTGTTTAGAGAGTCTAGGCTAGTCCATTTCTTAGCGCCTCTTTTTTTTTCCAGATCTTACCGAGCCTTACCTACAACAGGTACTAGAAACGCTGTTATAATTACATTTCTGTCCAATACAAGTCCACATTCCTCTATTCCATCATATTGTATTATTCTTCAATGTTAGAGTATGCACGTCAGTTTCTACTTTCTCTTTTCTGTAATTATCTCTTTAAAAGTCCTTGCTTTTGTTAGAAAAAGTACGAGCGGCCCCCCGAGAGTGGCTCAGTAAATGGAAACCGCTAACTTTCATGCTTTGATACAATCGAACTCCAATTTTGCAGGTTATTGTTCAAGATATAAACAATTAGTAAGAAATAATAATTCAGTTACAATAATATTCTTCATAGTCATGGATCACAAACTGCAGTCTTTTTTGTTGAAACAATCAGCTAATTATAGTAACCTGATCAGCCCTGTTCGATTTTATTCGGATTATAATCCTTCAATCGAATGGCTAAAAAGTAATGTATATAAAGCCCCACTAATAAATGCTAACTAAGCGCGTATGAGCATTCATCAACAAGGTTTTGAAAATCATAGTGGTATAGAAAGAATCTGCTTTATGTGGATTGTTTACCATGCTTATACCATTTACTGTAATTATCTACTAAATTAATGTACTGTAGCCAGAATTAGACAGCCAATTTTGAAAGACTATAAAAAATCTTTGTGTTATTCTCTGAGCTTTAGAAGTAACTTTGAAGGAGCTTGAAGGCTAAACAGTATAAACAACATAAACAGTATAAATAGTATCATTGTCTATCTAATTAAACCATTTCTTGATTACAACAAATCCAGAATCAAACAAGCTTTTTTAATTGATACCTAATATACTATACTAACTAGTGTAAGAAAATGCCGATGGCAAAAACCGGGCACGTGATGTAACATGCCTGCACAGACGTATGAGTTTTATAAGCGTCGATTGCTTGAATAATTAAAATTACTAATTCTAGGCACTATTAAGGTATTATTCTAAATTCAATAGAAATTGATAGATTGTAGTTTAACACATTTAAGAATATAATATGGGTGATAACATGCAAGTAGATACGCCCGAGATAGACGAAGGTTTATACTCGAGGCAATTGTATGTTTTAGGTAAAGAAGCTATGCTTAAAATGCAAAATGCCAATGTTCTTATAATTGGTTTAAAAGGTTTAGGTATTGAAATTGCTAAGAATGTTGCCCTTGCTGGTGTCAAATCTTTAAGCTTGTATGATCCTGGATTGGTTGAAATTCAAGATTTGTCTAGTCAATTCTTTTTAGAAAAGTCTGATATCGGTAAATCTAGAGCTGAAGCATCAGCTCCAAGATTAGCAGAATTAAATCTGTATGTTCCAATTAGTATCCTTTCTGATTTAAGTCTGAATTCTTTAGCTAATTTCAAATGTATTGTATCCACCAATATTTCTTTGGAAGAACAAGTTAGAATAAATACTTTTACTCATCAACATGATATTGGTTATATTAATGCTGATATTAGAGGATTATTTGGTCAATTATTCGTTGATTTTGGATCTAAATTCACAATAATTGATCAAACTGGCGAAGAACCTTTGACTGGGATTGTATCTGATATTGAACCTGATGGAACTGTAACTGTTCTTGATGGTAATAGACATGGTCTTGAAGATGGCGATTTTGTAAAATTCGCTGAAGTTGAAGGTATGCCAAAATTAAATGAAGGTAACCCACATAAAGTTGAAGTATTAGGTCCATATGCCTTTAAGATTAAAGTTGATGATTGTTTTGGAACTTATATTAAGGGAGGTTTATATACTCAAGTTAAAGTTCCAAAGGAAGTATCTTTCGAATCATTAACTACTCAATTAGCAAATCCTGAATTTGTTATTTCCGATTTTGCTAAATTCGATAGACCAAGTCAATTACATTTGGGATTCCAAGCTTTACATGCTTTTCAAACAAGACATAATCAATTACCAAGATCATTCCATGAAGAAGATGCTAATGAATTATTAAGATTAACTGAAGAAGTTGCAACTCAATATCCATCTGTTTTAGGTGAAGAAAAAATTAATGAGAAATTAATTAAAGAATTATCTTATCAAGCTAGAGGTGATATTCCAGGTGTTACTGCATTCTTTGGAGGTTTAATTGCTCAAGAAGTTTTAAAGAATTGTTCATCAAAATTCGGACCTGTAAAGCAATGGTTATACTTTGATTCATTAGAATCTTTACCATCAGCAGAAAAATATCCAAGAACTTCAGAAACCACTAAACCTTTAGGTACTAGATATGATGGTCAAATTGCTGTTTTTGGTAAGGATTTCCAAGAAGATATCTCAAATTTGAAAGTTTTCTTGGTTGGATCTGGTGCTATTGGTTGTGAAATGTTAAAGAATTGGGCTATGATGGGTCTTGGATCAGGTCCAAATGGTAAAATTTATGTTACAGATAATGATTCAATTGAAAAATCCAATTTAAATCGTCAATTCTTATTCAGACCAAAAGATGTTGGTAGTAATAAATCTGATGTTGCTGCTAAAGCAGTTCAACATATGAATCCTGACCTTATTGGTAAGATTGATTCTAAACTTGATAAAGTTGGTGCTGAAACTGAACATATTTTTAATGATGCTTTCTGGAATAATTTGGATTTTGTTACTAATGCCTTGGATAATGTTGATGCTAGAACTTATGTCGATCGTCGTTGTATTTTCTATAAAAAACCTTTATTGGAGTCTGGTACTTTAGGAACCAAAGGTAATACTCAAGTCATTATTCCAAACTTGACAGAATCTTATTCTTCTTCACAAGATCCTCCTGAAAAATCAATTCCATTATGTACTTTAAGATCTTTCCCAAATAAAATAGATCATACTATTGCTTGGGCAAAATCATTATTTCAAGGTTATTTTGCTGATTCACCTGAAACAGTTAACTTATATTTGAGTCAACCAAACTTTGTTGAACAAACTTTAAAGCAAAATCCAGATATCAAAGGTACATTGGAAAACATTTCCACTTATTTAAATAAACGTCCATACAATTTTGATGATTGTGTGAAATGGGCACGTCTTGAATTTGAAAATAAGTTTAACCATGATATTTTACAATTATTATATAATTTCCCTAAAGATGCCACCAATTCACAAGGTGAACCATTCTGGACTGGTCCTAAGAGAGCTCCAGAACCTTTGGTTTTTGATATTAATAATACTGATCATTTCAATTTTGTTGTTGGAGGTGCCCACTTATTAGCCTTCATTTATGGATTGAAAGCTCCAGAAAACAGCTTTGAATATTATGAAAAAGTTTTAAGTTCTGTTGAAGTCAGTCCATTTGTTCCAAAATCAGGTATTAAAATTGCTGCTACTGATGCTGAAGCTGAAGAAGAAGCTAATAGACTTTCTGGAGGGTTTGATGATGATGAAGTTAAGAAGATTGCTGCTACTTTACCAGAACCAAGTACTTTAGTTGGTTATAGATTAATTCCTGTGGAATTTGAAAAGGATGATGATACAAATCATCATATAGAATTTATAACTGCTGCTTCCAATTGTAGAGCATTAAATTATTCTATTGAAACAGCTGATGCTCATAAGACTAAATTTATTGCTGGTAAGATTATTCCAGCTATTGCAACAACAACTGCCTTAGTAACTGGTTTAGTTTGTTTGGAATTATATAAAGTTGCTGCAAAGAATGATGATATTGAACAATATAAGAATGGATTTATTAATTTGGCTTTACCATTTATTGGATTTTCTGAACCAATAAAATCTCCACAAGCCAAATATAATGATAAATCATTCGATCAAATATGGGATAGATTTGATTTGGAAGGTAATATTACTTTACAAGAATTACTTGATCACTTTGTTGAAAAGGAAGGTCTTGAAATTTCTATGTTATCATATGGAGTTTCCTTACTTTATGCTTCTTTCTTCCCTCCTAAAAAGGTTAAAGAAAGATTAAATCTTAAGTTAACTGACTTAATTAAACAAGTAAGTAAGAAAGATATTCCAGAACATGTTAATTACTTAATCTTTGAAATTTGTGCTGATGATAAAGAAGGTGAAGATGTTGAAGTTCCTTATATTTGTGTAAAACTTTAAATTAATTGATCTATATATTATATTTAATTTAGAACTGGCTCTAATATAAATCTAGATTAAACCATTTGTGATTTTATATAATTCACCTTTTTTATTGTAAAGTTCATCATAATTACCTTCTTCTACTATATGTCCATGATTTAATACTATAGATCTTGAAAACTTCATCATTTCAACATCATGAGTTATCAATAATATAGTATATTTATTGACAAGTTTATCACGGATTAATTCAGCAATCATTTTCTTATTGTCTGGATCTAAATTAGAAGTACATTCATCCATAATTAAAATCTTAGGATTTCTAATAAGAGCTCTAGCAATTGCTAATCTTTGTAATTGACCTCCAGACATAAGTGAATTCATACCTTCTCCAATTTTAGTACTTAACCCATCTGGAAGTGAAACTACATAAGAAAACATATTTACTACTTTTAATACTTCAATAATATTCTCATCAGTAACTTGTTGTTGAGGACTAATTCCATATAGTAAATTCTCTTTCATCGTTCCTTCAAAGAACCTTGGAAATTGTGGTACAACACTTATGGTTTCTCTCAACCAATCTATATCCAATTCATTAATATCAAAATTAGATACATAAATATTCCCATTGTACCCACCATATAATCTTGTCAATAAAGATGTGACAGTAGACTTCCCACTTCCTGAACCTCCAAGAAGACAAATAGTTTCATTCTTATGAATATTAAATGATACATTTCTTAATACTCGAGTTGTTCCGGAGTAGGAGAAATCTACATTTCTAAAACATATCACTGGTTCCTTTAGTCTAATTGGCTTTATATCTCCATCATTCTCAACTTTAGAGGAATCTAACTCTAATAATTTAATTATGAATGTTCCTGCTCTTTGACCTCTTGCAATTTCTGGAAATTGATTTAATAATCCCCCTGCATTAGTCAAGGTTAGAGTTAAAACAGTAACCACTTCTAATAATTGACTTCTTGTATACTCTTGATTACCTACCAATACCATACCATAATAAAGAATCACACCTGTTGCAATCGCATTACAAAGATCAGACAATGCCAATCCCATACCTGTATGTATAGCTCTTATGGTGGCATTGTTATTAACCTCATAGATAAATTGTTCAAATTCATCTTTAAAATACTTACTCAAATTAAGCAGTACAATCGACTTTATCGAGCTAACAGTTTCATGATTATGATTTTCCAATGTGGCTATACTTGTTTTATACTTGTGCTCTGAAGATTGTAAAAGCATACCATAAACTCTGGTTATTAATAAAGTTAATACTACAAATGAAAGTCCAACTAATGATAACTTCCAACCTAAAACCATTGACCAAATAACCCCTACTAATAACATAACAATCAAATTAATAATAACTGAAATGAACTGAGTAACCAATGCTCTCAAATCACGAGTATCATTCATTAAAAGGGCAGTAATTTCAGCAGGTTTAGTGTTATCAAGTCCAAAGTAGCTCATATCCTGTTCATTAATCCTTGTGAAACATAATTTTCTAAGATATAATATCCATTTCTCTCCAGCTATTGCTAGAATGTATTGAGCCAAATAATTCACCAAACCAGTGGCTACTGCTATACCAATCACAATACATGACCATTGAACTAATGCGGAAGTGACATGTAATCCTATAGAAGTATTCATCATGTTATTCAATAGCTGCGAAAAGCAAAATGAGAAAACTGGATTGGCTATCCCAGCTAGGACTGAAAAGAATAAGCCCATGAATATTAGATCCTTTCTCTGCATTGTCTTCTGACAATACTTCAATATGGCAATAATCCCAAGAACTGGTTCCTCTTCTTTACCATCTGAATTGCTAAGCTTTTCAAGATCCTTTAAAATCACAGGATTGGAAATGAAATCGTAAACTGATTCTCTGTTTGCTCGTTTGCGTTTCACATCCGCTGTAGAAGGCTTTACAATAGTCTTCTCCTTATAAACAACATCTTTAATTGTGTGGAATTCTCCTTGTTGCTTGACTATTCCACTTTCAATTAATACGGTATAATAATTTGGTTCAATCTGACTAAATTCGTGAGTAATAATAATTGTAGTCTTCCCAGTTCTCCACTTTTTAATTCTTGAAAATAAGATTTGTCTTTTCTCATTATCAAGAGCACTAAAGGCTTCATCGAGAATAAGGATTGGGGTATCTCTGATTTTAGCTCTAGCTATGGCTAATCTTTGTTGTTGACCACCAGATAAAAGTGTCTGTGAAAGTTTGGTATCTAAACCTTGTTCTAAATTATCAACAACTTCATCCAATAATGAAAAGTTTATAGCATCATTAATTAGTAAATCGGGAATATCCTTTAAAGAGTCAAACCTATTAATCACAGAAAGTCCAATATTGTCTTTAAATGATCTATTGAAAATTACAGGATTTTGTAGAACCAAAGTAATATTATCACTTAACCACTTTTGACTAATATTTGATATATCAAAACCATCAACACGTATTTCTCCTGAATTAAGGGTATATAACTGCATCAAGAGATGGGTAACAGTTGATTTCCCACTACCAGATTGACCAATAATGAAGTTTAACTCATTTGCCATCAATTTAAAAGAAGTACCTTTCAAAACAAACTCAGGTCTACTTGCATATCTGAATTTAACATCTTTGAACTCTATTTGTCCATAACATCTATTGGGATATAGTAATGGTGATTGCTTTATGTTGTTAGAAGGGTCAAGGAAAATATCAATCTTACCAGCAGCTGCATGGGCTTTGTTCAATGTAGCTAAAATTTGACCCAATTCTGAAACTGACGATCCAAGCATTAGACATGAACTGAAACATGTAAATACTTGGTTAATCTCTAATTTTCCAAGTCTAATCATGGTATTACCAAACCAAAACCCTTGTACAAACATTAAAAGTGATAAGCATCTTAGAAGTGCTCCATTTGCAGCAATTGCATTTGAAAGTTTATAAAAGTATTCGGCAGATGCATCCACTAATTTACCAAATTTGACCATTTCAATATATTTCCCATTAAAAAGCCTAACAACATTACCATAAACCAAAGTCCAATCTAAAACTTTTGAAGCTTTAGCTGTCATTTCATTCTCCTTTTCCTGATTGGTATAAGTTAATTTTCCAAAGAACCAACCTACAAAGGCCATAACTGGGAAACTAGCCATAATAACTAATGTCAATGACCATGAGTGATATAATGAAGTAATTAATAAGGCAATGATTGAAGCTATACATTGAACAAATAAACCTGTTGTTTCAGCACAACCAGCTCTTAATTCTTCTACACAACGGTTCACTTGAGAAACTTCTCCCATTAAATTATCTGTAGTATCATACCATTCAATTTTTCTTTTAAATATTTGTGCATATAATGCATTTCTAGCTCTAGTCTGTTGTTGTTCACCGAATTTCATCCAAAAGTAAACCCCAAGAAATGTAAAGATCATTTTACAAGCTCCTATAATCATAATTGCTCCCGCTAATAATCTTACTTGTTGGATAAAGCTTCCAACTGTGTCTATCTTTCCTGTAAATAAATCACTTAACTTAGTAAAAATATTACCATACATTACCGTCTGTAAAGGAGTAGCAACTGCTGAGCCGGCCATCAAAGAAGATGCAAAAATTAAATAAGGTATATCAGATCTTTTAACAAACATGAACACATTCTTATTTGGTTCTGTTTCCTTTCCATCGTTCCCAGATCTTCGACTATCTGAATCTGAACTAACTTTTTCGCAGGTATCATCTGAGCTTGGCGAGGATTGTTCTTTATTAATTTGGTACACATCACTAAATGGGTCTGAAAAATAGGTGGTTTCGGGATTATATGGGTTTTGTGATTCCGCCATTTTAACCTTTATTGAATCAAATAGTCTACATGGTTTATATGTTGTTGAAGATAAATATGGGTCATTATATACGTTTTAGATTTGAAACATTAATGTTGCAGCAAGTGACTTTTTCACAATTATTGCAAATCATCATGTATCGAAAAAATTTCCTAATTAGGACTTGTCAATGGTACAGCAAAATAATAAAAATAATATTTTATAATGATTTATAGCTACACACAACAACTAAATTTTAAAACAAAGTGTTTATATTAAACTCTATTTACTCTTGAGGGTGATCGTAGACCCGTTGAAGTTTTAGAGGAATTACTATACCCTTGACTAAAATAGTCTGCACCATTCCCTTTACTTTTAAGTTGAATAATTTGTAATTCTTTCTCTCGAATTTGAGCTTCTAATTCTCTTATATTTTCTATGCTGTCATTATTTTGATCAGCTTTTATATGTGATGACATTCTATAATTATTAAAAGCAATATTGGTAATAAATAAACTACCAAATAATATTGTGCTTAAAACAACTATTGACTTCCAACTTATTGTTCCAACAAATCCATTGATTATATCAGCAAATGTTTCAGCTGTCAATTTGGATCTTCCAATTAATTGAGGGTCTCTATTCATACATTTACTCCATTTTGTACATGATACTTCTAATGCAGGAACTCTTCTATTTCCATCTTCTGTTGAACATTTATTTCTGTAATATTCTCTAGAACATAATGATATATCATGTAAAGCATCTGAAACATATTCTTCTAATCTTTGATTTACATCACTCTTAATGGTAGTTATAAATATATATACAATATATATCACAATTGATACTAAAATTAAATTAATAAACAATTGTAAATACATTGATAAAACATAAGGTATATGTGGATCAGATAAATATCTTGAAATCTGATTTTCTTCTTTTGCTATGGGTTTCATTATCGCTTCCTTAGTTAAATTTAAAGTGAGATCTTCATCTTCTAATTCTTCTAATGAAACCTCTTCATAAACTCGTCTCTTTTGAATTTTCCTTAAATAACTTTGATTCTCTTCTTCATCCTCATCACTTAAATATTCAGTTCGATAAGAGAGTATTTCCTTTGTAGGAGAAAATAAAACACGAGCACTTTTAACTGTATTGAATCCACTTCTATCTTTAGCTAACTTTATTTCAGGATGTTTATGTACAAATGATTCTGAGAATGAAATATTAGAGTGTTCATGAATACCACTACTATCTGAACTATTTTTTAAAATTGACTGAAGTGGACCATTTTGTTTTGAATTCGCTGGAGGTGGTGTTGAATAATTTTGATTAGATACTTGTTGATCATTATTACCACCCAGTATGAATGTTGAATCAAGTATTGAATCTTTATTGTTTATGAAATTTTTCGGAGTTGAATTCAGACGAATACCATCTTCATTTATAGGTGAAACTGGCTTTTCTAATATTGAAAATCCAAATGATGAAGACTCGTCCACCATATTACCTATATCATATATTAACCTTCATGAATACCTTTGATCAACAGATGTATTCCTTTCCAGTCTAGTGAAAAAAAAAGTATGTGCTCAGTATCACCGACTGATTTGTTAGTGGTCAAAATAGAGGATGAACCAAGAAGATTTAAAATCCAAACTCCTGCAGTTTAGATACAAAGAAAGTGAGTCTCCTAAGAAAAGACTAAATGATACTACTGAATTACGAACTTCGGTAACTACTATAAAGAAAAGAAAACAAGTTAGCAATAAGGAGCAAGATACGCGTAATTATAAAGACTTACAGCCTTCATTAACTGATAAACAAATTCTTCTATTCATAGGTTTTAATCCTGGTATAGAGTCATCATTGCAGCAACATCATTATGCTCATTTTTCTAATTTATTTTGGAAATTGTTTAATGAATCACAGTTATTCTTAAAGGTTCTATCTAGGATAGACAAGGATTACATCAATAAGAATATAGCGACAGATAAATTACTACAAGAGTTGGTACCTGAAAAAGATGTTGACAAGACATATCTCAAACCCAAACATGATTTTGAAATAATTAAGTATAGAATCGGATTTACTGATTTAGTCTTAAGATGTACGAAAACAGCACAAGAATTATCTCTACAAGAGAAACTAGCGAATATTCCAAGACTAGTTGACGAATTCAATTCTAGTGGATCTGAATATATTATATTTATTGGTAAAGGCATTTGGGAGATGGTACTAAAGTATATGACCAATGAACTAAGTATAAAGAGATTCAAACTATCTAAACTAAATTTTTCATGGGGTAGACAAGAACAAAATACCGAAAGAAATATAGAAGATATTCGTACCTATAATTTAATACTCTCAAAATTTAAGGATAAATTATCAAACCAATCCAGTAAGATCTATGTTTTCCCTAACACTTCAGGTTTGGTTGGTAGTTTGAAATATAGTGAGAAATTAGATCTATGGAATGATTTGGCTAATGACTTAGTGAAGTGAATAATTCGTTCATTAATTAATTAATTAATTATATACAAGGACAATTGTTTAAATACGATTTCTATAATGGATATTAATAGTACAAACACTGGTTATAAATATTATTTCATCTCCATACTTTCCAGAAGACTTTATCTAAGTCGTTATTAAATTTATGACTAGTCTCTTCATTGACATTATCTCCGTATTGGCCAAAATTTTCTGTAAACAATTTATCTATTACATATCTTATTTGATCACATTGCTTGATGCTAATACATTGGTCATAATGTAACTTCTTTAAAGCTTTCTTTTGTAATTCTATACAAGTAGTTGTAGCTTTTATTTCTTTGGTACAGGGAGTTTCAAAGCTAGCATAATTAAAGTTTTTGAAACATGTCATAACTTGTTGATTTATTTCAGAACAATTTATTGAGCATACTTTCTTCGGCTTTTCTGTCAATTTATATTTGGACAAGACATCATCATACTTGCCATGATTAGCCTTTTCAGTCCTTAGTAAAACTTCATTGACTCTTGCTTGTTGAGGTGATACTTCAAAGATTGATTCATGATTTTGTTCAGGGTTTACTTCATCAAAAAATTCCTTTAAATTATTAGGTAGTTGATTAGTTAATTCTGATGTATCTCTATCATTAGAAGATGTAAATGGCCACATATTTATATATGTTATAAGAGAATAATTCTTACAATCTTACAATATACATCAAGCATCGGCCATATTAAAAATTCATATATATATATGTTACTTTTTTCGGTGTCCCGCACGAACTAACTAGGTGCAAAAATTTAATATTTAGGTACTTCTATCAAGTATACCTTCAAAGAGTCGACTTACTTCTAAATCTAACAAGTTTGACATACTATTGGCTTCTTGTTTTGTTTGTATTCCTGTATCAGGTAATTCTGCTAATTTACTTAGTTTCTGTCTGACTTGATCAATTTTATATATGATTGAAATTCTTAATCTTGAAATAATTGGAAATAATCGAACTAAATGGGTTGAATTCAATTTTTGAATCCTATTATTTATATCTTTATATCCATCAATTAATAAGGATATTTGTAAATCTAATTTTTGGAAAAATAAGAAGAAATTTATGAGCTTATTATTATCAAATCTTAGTATCAAATGAATATTTAAATCAATCTTATCATTGAATAAATTAGTATAATGCTTCAAATAATCCTCTAGATCTCCTACGACTTTAATATAATATTCTTCTTGTCCAAATAATGGATTTTTCTTTTCAATTGATGTCCAAATTACTGCTAGGATAGATGATAACTCTTCTAATAAGTCTTGTAAAGAATATACTTCTAGAGTCTCTGCTTTATTTCTAATGAACTTTCTTTGAAGACTCAATAACTTCTCATCAATATAGTTTACTAGTTTACTTTGTTGATGTTCTGTTAATAAATTTGGTTCGAATTCATCAAGCAGGATCTTCATTATATCAAATGCCTCTTCAAAAGGTAAGGTTATCTGTTTCATTTCTCTTAAATCAACATCTTCTAAGCTGGCTTCAGAGTCAACAGAGTCAATGTTCGCTATTTGATTCTGTATGTTTTCTGTAAATTTCGATGGAAGATGTAGTATAGGTTGATTAACAGCCTCCATATCTTCATCTTCATCATCTTCATCATCTTCAATTTCAATATTGGCTAGTAAACTAGCAGGCAAAGGTCCCGAGGGTAATTCATGTACATCCTCATTATGTAGTGGGGTTGGAGGCGTCGACATGTTACATAAAATATTATATGAAATATTAGTATTCAACTACGGTAAATCGAATTTATGGGGAAAACTCACTTTAATTGCTGACTACATACTATACTCACACGATTTTGGGACATTTTTGATCACGTGAAAAGTTTGAAATTCATTTCATGATATTACTTTGGCTTTAAGACTTCCCATATGGAGATTCCTTGAGTACAAGTAGTCTTAGTCTAATGACTCGATAATTAATCTGTGTTTTGTAGTATCCAGATACATAAAACTTTGGTGTAAGGAGAAGTGGTACAGTTCTTTATTAATTCTTATACTGATACCCATACTGAGGGCCAGGAATACTAAGGGAAAAAAAATTGGGCAGTACAGAGTTAACTCTAATACTGAATGACCCTATAAACAGAAATAGTATGACCAAAGAGTATCTAGTAGTAGATAATGGGTCGTATAATATAAAGGCTGGCTTTAATACTGGATCTATAGAAAATATACATCCAATAAAAGTACAAAATGCTATTAGCAAAACAAAGGATGGAGTTGTTCATATAGGTAATGAATATTTAAATCATTCTAATAATTTATCAGGAATTCAATTTAAAAGACCATATGAACAAGGCCATTTAGTGTCATGGGAAACAGAAAAACCCATATGGGATTATGTTTTTGATCATGTTTCAAATGGACGTAAGAAGATTCATGAACTAGATCCATCCAATACGCATTTAATATTGACAGAGACTCCATTCCAATTACCTCAATTATCTTCCAATACAGATCAAATTGTATTTGAAGAATATGGTTTTAATGAATATTATCGTTGTACTCCGGCTTCTTTAGTACCGTTTGTTGAATTTGGTGATAATCTCCCCAATAAAAGTAATGATTTCATGTTAGTAATAGATTCTGGATATAATTCCACATGGATAATTCCAATGATATATCAAACCATTTATTGGGAAGGAGTACGAAAATTACCAATAGGAGGTAAATTATTGAATGGATTATTAAAGGAATTGATTTCCTTTAGACATTATGATATAAGTGATGATCCTGTACTTATTAACCATATTAAAGAACAAACATCTTTCCTTGCTGATGATTTACCAAAATTCTTAAAGGAAAAGAGTAAACACCAAGCTGAATTCATATTACCTGATTTTAAAACTACAACCACTGGATTTGTTAGAACAAAAGATACTAAAATTACTCCTGATACTCAATCATTTAAACTAACAGATGAAAGATTCATTATACCAGAAGCATTTTATCGTCCTGAACTTTTATTTGATAATAGTGATATAGCTTCGAATTCTGTATTACAAAATGCACCATTAAAAAATTTAACTGACTTAATTGTTGATTCAATAATGGCATGTCCTGAAATTGCTAGACCTTTATTACTGGCTAATATTAGCTTAGTTGGTGGAACTACCAATATTGAAAATTTCGATCGTAGATTATTACTGGAACTCAGGAAGGAATTACCTCTGAATTGGTTTGTAAGAATAAGACAAGATAAAGGCTTAAATAGAGATGAATTGAGTTGGTTAGGAGGTATTGAATTATCTAATTTGGATGTTTTAAACAATATTAGTGTATCTAAAAAGGATTATTTTGAACATGGAGCTAATTGGTGTCAAAGACAATTTGGGTTTAAAAATTTATCGTAATGTATGATGTATATGTAAATGTATATTATGTAATATTATAAATTAATTAAGCTAATTGAATTAAATGATTGTAAGTCAAATAACGACTCAATATTAACCAACCATATCTAAACCACACCATTTGACTGAAATGACCATAACTCATGGCAGCATAACTAACGCTTAACATATTCAAATCAGAATATATAAAAATAGATGCACTCTTAAAATTCTTTTTACTAAAGAAAGTTATATTAATATTTGCATTCAATTTCAATATATTATTGATTAATAATTTCGAAAGATGATCCACAAATAATTCAACATTATTTAGTAATGTGAAACTATATTTTTCCCAAAAGTTTAATGATTTTAATACAAAAATACTATTTAATTTATTAGTATTATCTGATTTTTTGAAGTAAGTATTAAAGAAATTTATAGTTCCATAGTATAATGAAATATGATTAGGATGATTTGATACTCCACTTTCATCAAATGTAATAAATACTTTTGGTGTTTCTATATCATTCATATCGACATTTGCAACCAATGCTTGTTTAATTAAGTTGGAATCCCATTTAACATTCATTCCATCTTTAAATTCATCTTCAAGTACTATAACATCTTCAGCTGAAATCCCTAATATTCTAGCAGATTCATATAATTCATGTGATCGTATTTTACCCATAGATTCATCAACAGAATCTCCATTTGAAAAACAAATTAATTTAACATGATTATTATATTTGACTTTGGATATCTCAATAATTGATGGTGAAAAGAACATTACTTCATCATCGGGATGTCCAACAATGAAATATACAGTACTATTTTGGATTGGTAATGGAGTTGGAGAAGTTAATGAATTATAAGGATATGTATTCTTAGTATATTTATTTGTTTGTATTTCGATATTTGTGTATTTAACTAAAGCTTGTGGTATTATGGTTGATAGTACAATCCATATAATAAATGACCATACAACTATTCTAACAGCTTCTCCTGGTATTCTTAGTATCAGCATCTTAAATATAGAATTCTACCTTTTTAAAATGAATATACTCTAATCAATTGAACAGTAGACTGATTTTTCATTGCTTGGTACTTACCATGATATGTAACGGTTATGTGTCACTTGCACATTGTTGAGAAAATCAATGTTGGGGAAATTTCACTTTTGCAGACTTCCACAGAGATTTTTTGATCAAAGATTTATGTGTAATAATTACATAAAATAATAATAATAATATATATATATATCCATATATTATTTAACTATTCGTACTTTCTCTAAATGATAATAATTTGAGAAATACTTGTAACTTTAGATTTATATAGGCTCTAAACAGACAAATCCTATACTTTATAATGATACTTATCTTTTTTTTCAGTGTCTAGGTTACTCTGTACAATAAATAGTAAATAATGTGGCAAATCTAATTAACATCATGACTTAAATAGTTGAGCTTGTTGAACAAATGCAATCTCTAGATTTATATTGTAATAGGGTGTATTATGTTATCACTAATTTTTGCTAATTTAAGTGAAGCAAGCCAAAAACTGGAAAGATCGCACATGCATGTCATCAAAATGATGTGAAGAGATATATAAGTTATTTTATTTATTTATATAATATGTAAAACGTCTATTTTTTAGTTAAAAATGTGTAACCGGTATTCCACACAAGATCTACTTTAGTGGAATTTCTATCCCAGCCAAATTCCGATTCTAATTTTTTAACAAATACCTCTAAGGAATTATTTGGATCCCCCGTGGCTTCTTTGAATGAGTGATAGGCACTGTAGGTAGTAAGATAATTAACAAATCCATTCAAGGGGATATCCATCTTCTTGAGATCAAGTTCTTTGGAATCATCTGGAAGGGTATTACCAGTTTCAAAGTCTGGTAGAAAAGTATTGATCTTGATATCCTCATATAAATCAGTAGGAATACTTTGATTAACCTCTTGACAATAATCTTTTAGAATATTTCTACCAGGGTTTTCCCAATGAGGACCCCATGAAGCTGGATCATTATAAACGAAATCGTAGTATAATTGTTTACTTCTTCTCAATATCTTTATCTTTTCTTCCTTGGACAAACTAGTGCCATTTTCAACTCTAAAATCAACTATGACTGGATCAATATAGAAGAAGTAACTCAAAGTACCACCCTTTTTTAATAATTGATGAGAATTCTTAAAGAAAGCATCATAATCTTTAAACCAATGAATACATTGTGCTGCTGTAATTAGATCAACAGAACCATCTTCAATTTCTCTAGTACTCTTATCTTCTGTATAAAGAAAATCTTCAACAGCACCAGCCCTAAATTTGATTCTTGATAAATCTTCGATGCCTAATTCTTTACATCTTGATTCAATCAACGAGTCAGCAGTCTTGATCATCAGTAGTGATAAATCGAGTCCAAATACTTCTTTAGAAGTGTTCAACAATGGATAAGTTGCAACTCCAGTACCACAACCTAAATCAATAGATTTTTCAAGTGGAAGCTTAGACAAATCACCCTTAGTAGCATATTCAGTTAAAATCTTATAGAATGAAGTAGGATAATGAGGACGAAATGAATTGTAATTCAAAGTCTTGAAATTGATTTTAGAAAAGGTAGCCATGTTTTGTGTAATTAATAACTAACCTAAACTTCCACTTTATAATGCAATTGACTTGCGGTTGCTGACTTATTTATAATTCCTTACTGGATTGAATAAATATTAATTCCGAACGGACTTTCTCAGCCTTACCCCAGCTTCTACTCTTCTCGCTATTGTTCTACTGTAGACCGAAAAATATTCGGGTCCGAATCTCGAACAATGATTTAAATTTACATAGGGTTATAACTTTCTGCTTCTGCTAGTGAACCTATAAGAATATGTATCATATTGCCCCTACTATTACCTAAACTATTAAATTTGGTTATTGTAGTTCAACTTCTGATTTTTTGTGAGTTTTCTTTAAAGAATAGATACATTGATGTTGAAAAGGTTGAAATTAACAATTACGAATATAAATAGTATTTCTGAAGATATGAAACATCATAATATATTTAGTGATATAGACTTTTAAATGGATTTAAAGGGTGTAAATATGAAATAATATAATTTTGATCTTCCTACAAGTGAACTTGTCCAGTTCTATAGAATTTGAAAAACACTCAAAGCAATTTATCCATTTCAAGAAAGTCGAATTAATTGATATTTGTAGCCCAGTTAGCAAGTTAAAACAATTAGAGGGGCTATTTAGTGGAACCAAATGTTTGTCCTTAGAACCTATCCAGGTTCAACCACACTACCTAAATCCAGTTCTTTCCCTATTCTGTTTACAAAATATCAAAGAACTTGAAATTACAATTGCTCATGGGATTCATATAGCATTAGGACTTTGGAAACTAATGGAAGCAATACCAAATCTAAAAGTTGTTGTAATTCACAACAATGGTTGCTTGGGCGTTGTTGAAATTACCCAACTACCTGCTTCGAAAATTCTCCTTAGATATCATGGATAATATTCCTTTGGCTCAATGCAAGGGAAAATGTATTTTTGTTAAGAAATTGTTGGACCATTGGGGTTCGAATCTTGAACTTGTCAGGGTTAACAAAGTCAGTGTTGCAGAGAGGACAGCGTTATTGACAGTTGACCTTTTTTATGATCAAATTGATGATCTCGATGAAGCGATGCGGCAAGAGATAGAGAGCTTAGTGCAGTGGGTAAAGTCAAATATTACCAAGTATCCCAAACTCAGGTATTTTGTCTTTTATACATATCAGTTTGTGATAGATAGGAATGGGGAAGAATGTCAGTGGATTCAATTAACTGGGAATCAGCAATGATATGGTTCATTTATACGAGAAGCATACTTTATTGGTCTTTAGGAGGATCGATTTTATAGTTGTTGCTTAACCCTGAAAAGAATGGTTCCAAAGAACATGAATTGTTAGTTGGCCCTTTGTTTCTATAGTATTTTTTGGACATTCATGCTAAAAGAAATTATATTTTATTAATAAATGTTGAAAACTCGATGTGATTCATTTTTCACTTCTTTAAAGTATTTGAAAATTGGCCATCAAAGAAAAAGTGTATATATGACTGATAAAATTCCTTCCAAAGCATTGTTCCATTATATATTGTTTATAAACTTCTAAATTAGTATTTCTAAATTGTATTTCTATACACTATAGTATAGGTAACATCAACATAAATACTATATTTTATATATAAAAACACTGTACTTGTTATACTTGAATTAAAATAATAGTCTAGTCTTCTTATAAAGAATATAATTAGAAAAAGCCATGTTTTTGTAGATATGGTAGCGCCCGTATCATAGGAAGCTGCAAAATTAGACATTTAAATTATAGCAGGTTATACGGCCCCTTTGAGTATTCTTCTCATATACATATTTTAGGAGCGATCCCTATTTTGGAAGTTCAAAATCATTTTGGAATCCATGTTCACTATTAGAATTAATATTGTCCACGGAATCGAAATTATTCATATCCAAAAAGGGTACAAGACCGAGGGAACCATCAGCTGCAAAATCATTCATTAAGATTTGTCTATTGACATTGACTTTAAATGGATCAAATTCTAATATATTTTCTAATCCCTCAGCTTCATCATATGAATTGAAATCATTATTACTAAGGTCTAAATCTA
The DNA here is from genome assembly GCF_036850825.1 of Scheffersomyces amazonensis. NCBI lineage: Eukaryota > Fungi > Ascomycota > Pichiomycetes > Serinales > Debaryomycetaceae > Scheffersomyces > Scheffersomyces amazonensis. Next base: position 1,004,014 of record NW_027042741.1, on the reverse strand, counting down.
ATTGTGAGCTACTAGATGAATGACTTGTATGAATATATGTGCTTGAATTAATTGAATTTGATGATGTGGAAGAATCCCGAGTATTTTGAAATAACAGTGACAGAGTTGGATCAGTAGATACTGTTACTTCATTAGAAAGTTTTGAAGCTGGAGTTCTATTAAATGGATCTCTTGAAACTGCAAGTTTTGTTATTGGTTGAGTTGGTGAAACTTTCTTCTTAACAAGGCGTGTTTTACTTAAATTGAGCCCTAAAATACTTAAGATAGATAATTCAACGATTTTGGAAGTTGTTCTACTTAATCTTCCGGGAATATTTAAATTACTTTCTTCTATCAAAGAAGTTATAGTCTCTAAAAGTAATTGTTTCAGATTTTGAAATAATGGACCACCTTTAAGATAATCAAGAGTACCCTTAGCAACCAAGAGAGAAAATCTAGCTTGTTGTCTAGGTATATTAATAGGAATTGGTAATAAATATGGGGATGCACTCTCATTAATACTTTTAAGTATTTCAAGAATTTGTATTGAAGATTGTTGAATCATAGTAAAACTGGATACAGTTGTAGCAACATCTCCTTCTCCCTTCAATAACAGTTCTTTCTTAGATAAACCAACATTATGATGATTTCCATATTTTGATATTATTGGCAAATATATTAAGATTCTGGCATGAAAATATAAAAACATTAAGGTTAATTGCTGTTTATTATATTGTGCTTTCGTATCTTTAAAAGAGAGTCCATTGACATCCACTTCAAATTTTAATTCATTAGGTAAATCTCGTCTCCAACAGTCAAGAATTCTATCTCTACTCAAAGCTCTACTATATGTTTCTGGATTATCATACCTTGAAAATATTGAATCCAATACACTACCCAATACCTTACAATAAGTCATTACACTTAATGCAAATTTCGTAACTTTACCAACAATTAGCAATTTGGTATTATTTACAATCAAAATATTAACATTATCATCCTCATCATCATCACCATTCTTACCAGCAAATGGCATTGCACATTCAATTTCGAAGTCCTTAAAAAGTCTTGGAACACCTAAGTTAAACGAGGAGTATACATCCAAACAATAAACGCACCAAAATAAAATACGTCTTTCTGCTTGTTTCACATTATGAAGGTTTGCATTATCAATATTGCCTGATAAGTCAAGTACAGCTGCTGGACATCTATGTAATCTCAATTGCTGAGCCATACTTATAACTCTACCACGTAAATCATAACAAGTATTAATATCTCCAACTACCAAACAATACTGTAATGCAAGTGAAAGAATTTGAAGTGATTGGATTGAGCAATGTTTAGTGATTACACAATTTGGTTTGATAAATTCATGAATTAGATAGTCATAATACTTTAAATATTTGACATATCTGTTATCATCTGATGAATTCATATGAGTCCTTTTATTAGATAATAAGCTTAAACTTAAAACAAGAACTAATACAGCACAAAACTTTTCTATCAGTTCAAAGGATGATGCAGGTTCGTTGGAAGTGTAAGCTCCAGTTTCTAATATCTCTGATAATACCACATACTTTCTTAAAAACCATTCCTTTTCAATAACTGGAAGAGAATTACCCCAATCTTGAAAATAAACTGTTATAAAGTGGTCCAAGTCTATTCTAGAGCTGGGCAAGTTACTTAAGCATAGAATAAAATTTAAAGCATCGATATCATTCAATCTTGGAGATTCATTTTTAAATAAAATCCTTTCTATTTCATCTCTCATTTCATTAGAAATATCACCAGGACTTCTTTCAAATGCTATTTCCTTTAAGGATGCTACAGCATTTGCAGTTAAAATTGCAGGTTTGGAATCATAACCGTAAGCCTGACAAATTCTTGCTAAAAGAGTAGGAATAAATAATGTTTCTTCGGTACTTCTCGGTATAGATATGGCCACAAGAGATGTAAGCATCAGTTGTTTACTACTTTCATTCTCAAGCTTTTGTTGTTGCTTTTGGAAAGTCTTATTCTTCTGCATTTGAGCTATGGCAGTGGCCGCAGCAAAGGCTCCTGGAGCTGGACTGACTTCCTTATTATATCTTCTCCTACCGGAATTTGAAATATATTCTTCTGAGAATAGTAAACTATCATCATCATCATAATTATCATAATCTTCGTCATCTTCATCATTACTCAAATTAATAGAACTAGCTATTGATATAGGAGCATCAATACCTTCATATAAAGATCCAGTAATAGATACAGGTCTTTCGTGTACAGCATGAGGATTTGAACATCCACATGGACAGCCATCATGATGAATATGGTCCTGTTCATTTTCAAGTAAACTAAGATTAGATAATGTCATCTTGGCATATTCATCTTTTTCTTCAAAACTATCAAGCTGTTTATCGCAAGCATTAATCCCTGAATTCAAAATTTCAATTTGTTCATCTCGTAGATCTAAAATCCCAAGTAACTTTTTATTCTCTGCTTCTAACAGTCGTACTCTTTCTTCCAAAGTTTCGGTATAACCTTTAGGAAATGCTCTTCTTGATAGCTTATCTGATACGATACATTCAAGCCCCACGGCTTGACACCCCGAACATGGATTTTTTCCATCGCACTTTGTCTTTTTAGCTCTACATCGGTCGCACGCTTGCGCAATTCTTTCTTTTGTTGAACCTAAGGCTTTTATGGTCTTTGTATTTGTCGTTCTTGAACTTCCTTTTGATCTTGGTTTTGATTTTGCCGGAACCGGTCCATTTCCGCTAGGAACCATATCAAGTTGTTCTTCCTTTATTATATTGCCGGGAAATGATTCAGCCATTGTCCCAGCCATTCTGAATAGTAATAACCTGCTATCCTGTAGCTAAGAATAACAATATTATGTGCACTTTTGAAAAAGTTAACCTTTGAGATCTGACTCAACTGGTATCTCCACAAATAGTCTTAGGTGGTTTTTTTTCTTTGAGTCATATTGCTAATTTCTCCTGCACAACGGTTGTACGGATCTGATGAACTATTATAAGTCACGAGATTAGTATATTACAATTTAATGAATTTATAGACATTAAATGGCAGTAAAAAGAAGTAGAAAATGTATAGATTCAGTAAAGTCTTTGGCATCGACAACTAATACTGAATCTCCAAGGAGAAAAATCAAACTTGAAGCCTATGAAGCTATCAAGAAAGAAGAATCTGAACCATCCTTGAAAGTAGCCAATGAAGAGATTAGGATTTCCAAGCATATAAAAGTCGAAATAGAAAAATCTTCATTAATCGAACCAAATATATTCCCATTTGTAGATAAAGAACATGAGTCAATAGGTCCTAAGAAATGGTCTCAAATCTACAATGAAATTGTAAAGATGAGAGCCCAGTTCATGGCACCAGTCGATACACAAGGTTGTGAAAGGATGCCTAATACAATAAATCCTAATATTAAACAACGAAATCCAAGAACTTATAGGTTTCAATTACTTATATCTTTAATGTTATCATCACAAACTAAAGATGAAGTAAATTATGATGCAATGATGAAATTACATCATGGTATGATAGAAAAAGGGTTTGCAGAAGGTTTAACATTAGAGGCTATAGAAAACTTAAGCGAATCAGAAATTGATTCATATATCAATAAGGTAGGCTTTCATAATAGGAAATCCCAATATATTAAGAAGACTTGTCAAATTCTTCGAGAAAAATATAACGGAGATATACCTAAAACAATTGAGGAAATTGTAGAATTCCCGGGAGTTGGACCCAAAATGGGTTATCTCCTTCTTCAAAATGGTTGGAATATAAATAGTGGTATAGGTGTTGATATTCATCTACATAGATTAGCACAAATGTGGGGTTGGGTACCTAAGAATTCTAAAAGTCCAGAAAATACCCGGCTTGAGTTAGAAAAATGGCTACCAGAAAAATACTGGGCTGATGTTAACCCCTTAACTGTAGGTTTTGGACAAGTAATATGTCCTTCGAAGGGGAGTAATTGTGACTTGTGTAGTTTGGCAAGTAAGGGATTATGTACATCAGCTAATAAGAAACTATTGAGGGGCTCATTGACAGAAGAAAGGAAAAATAAACTCTTGAGTAATAGAGCAGATTTAACAAAGTTAATAGAAAGTTTATAATTATACTATTTAATATTTAGTAATATTTGAAATCAACTTGAGTTTCTAGATTTCTTTAACATTTACTGCGAAATTTGTTGTCAAAGCTGATAAATGTGTGTCATTCAATATTTTTTAAGTATTCTATCAATTATATACTAATTGAGCACTTTAGCCCTTTATAGCCGAAGCGAGACTCATCTTGGACGTATATAAGACTTATTTTTGCATATTTTCTAATGTACACTATATATAGATCAGCCTTCCTTTTACGCGAGGAGTGGAGTTAAGTACTCCACATAAAATCTAACAATAATAGTACTTCATATAACAAAATAGTACGACATCTTTAGACATGTTCAGTAAGTATAAGATACTTTCAATATCTAAATAGGTAAGATTATGAATATCTATTTTTTCAAGTCAATGATACAACTCAGACTACCAAAATTTAAAAATATATATCTTTGGAATACTCGAAGTTTGTCGCAACCATCTAATTCTACTTATGACGCAATGGAATTTAGGCATTGGATTAAATCAAAAGACCAAGATAACAAAGAACAGGGTCAACTAACAATTCTGTCTTTCAATATTTTATCTAGACATTATGCATACGAAAATCTTTTCCCATATGCGGGAGCATTCTTACAATGGGAGTATAGATTTCCATTAATCAATGAAACTATAAATCAACTAAAATGTGATATAATGTGTTTTCAAGAAATGGAATATCAATTATATGAAAAGTATTGGAGGAAAATGCTTGTTGACTACGAAAGTCATTTTGTAAGGAAACCACCTGCTGGACATTGGTGTAAAGCAGAAAAATTCATGGACGGAGTCAGCATATTTGTTAATAGTAAAAGATTCGAAGTACAGGATAAATTAGAAGTTCATTTAGCTAAATTAATTACCCAGAATACACCCGGAGTCACTCGAGACTTGTACGAAAGAGTCATGTCTAAAAATACAGTAGCATTAATCTTAAAACTATATGATAAACTTCATGCAAAAATTGTTTATGTAGCCAATACTCACTTGTATTGGTCACCTAAACATAATGATGTCAAAGTATTACAAACAAAATTATTATTAAATGCATTAAACAACTTTATAGACGATCCATATCAAGCTCATATAATCCTTGCAGGAGATTTCAATGCAAATTCTCAATCAAATGTTTTCAAATTAATAGATTCAAAAAGTAATCCATCTCGTACAATTAATATTACTGATTGTCCTGAGTTTTCCTCATATGATTATGGGATTGATAATAATCTTATAAGCCATAAAAATGAAATTAAAAATCCAATAGAACTCACAAGTTCTTATCATTCTATAATATCTCGACAAGAGTTAAATTTTACAACTTACTGTAAAGATTTTACTGATGAAATAGATCATATCTTTATCAGTCCAAATAATCTTCGCACATCTTATGTTCTAGGAGGTGTAAACAGTTCATATCTCAGCCAACCCAATATAACAGGCTTCCCCAATAAACACTTTCCTTCTGATCATATCCCATTAGTTAGTGGTTTATATTATATGTAACAATATATAGGAATATAATAACTATAACAATAATAGTAATAAGAAAAGTGTAATTGTATGCTTATTCCATTTTTGGCTATATAGAAGAAGAAGATGATGATTATTATGGCGGGGGTCGTGTGCGCAGCTCGAAATTGTTGACCAGGAAAAATTCTTCCCATAGAATAACTATACTGTAAGACAAGCAAGAATACATATTTAAGCAGATAACAATAGAAATTATTTAAGATTATATAGATCAAACCGAGTTATTGTCAAAAGAGAATTTACGTGTACGACAATTTATATTCGTCCCTTTATAATTTGTGGTGAAAATAATAAGAAAAGCGGACTTGTACCATTAACAAGTACAATTGAATAAATGGATGAATGAATATGAACGTCAACTCTAAGTTCCAGCTGGGTCCGCTACAAGGCCAACAACAAATCTTGTTACAGCAAATTCAGGGTCAAACTCAACCTCCACAACCTCAAGTTAATGGAGGTCAGTTTAATCAACCCAATGAAAACTATAATGATATATATAATAACAATTATCAAAGAGCTCAACCACCTCAATTACAACAGCAACAATTCTTTGCTCAATATCCCCAAAATCAACAACAAACTCAACAACAATTACCATATCAACAAAATCCTCAACAACAACCTCAATTACAACCACAACAATATCAACAACAACAACAAATTCCTCGTCCTCCTCATTTACAACAAACTCATCAACAACAACAATTCTATAATCAGGCTGCACTTCAACAACAAGTCCAGCAAGTCCAGCAAGTTCAACAGGTGCAACAAGTTCAACAAGTTCAACAGGTTCAACAACAGCAACAACAACCTCAACAACCTACTTTACCAAAAATCATTTCTGTTGAAAATCCAACTACCCCATATTGGCAACAACAACAACAATTAGCACAATTATCAAGAAATGCAACCATTCCTCATTATTATGCAAGACATTATGCATCAAATTCAAGAAAACTCAAAAATCCATATAGTGAGAATAAACCTACATCATTAGTAGATGCAACAAGAAGCACAGTTGAAGAATTGGAAAAAACCTTAAAACCTGTAAGCACTGGTGGCTCAAGTACTCCAACTACCAACGCAGCTCTTTTGTATAATAAGAAAGTTACTCAAGATCATGATGATGATCATTTACAAGAAGAACAAAGAATGAGAATTAAAACTAATGGATTACAATTATGGTGTCAATTGGATTTAAGTGGTCAAGGTCTTATTTATATATCACCTAAATTATTCCAATATGACTTTCTAGAATCATTGTATCTTAATAATAATAAGCTTGTCGAAGTTCCTAAAATAATTAAGCAATTGAAGAATTTAAGAGTCTTAGATTTATCCTATAATAGACTTGAAAGTGTACCTGCCGAACTAGGGTTATGTTTCAATTTAAGATTTCTTTATTTGTTTGATAATAATATCAAAACATTACCTAATGAATTTGGTAATTTAATTGAATTATCATTCTTGGGGATTGAAGGTAATCCTATAGATTCAGTAATAGCCAATTTAATTGCGGATAAAGGTACTAAAGAATTAATAAAATACTTGAGAGACTTAAAGACTGATCTTAAACCAAAACCAAGACCATGGATAGTTATTGAAGATGATGGTGAAGTTTTGGATTCCGAAAATGAAGTTTATTCAGGTGAAACTAATTCATCAGATTCATTTACTATGTTATGTTATAATACTTTATGTCAACATTATGCAACTCCAAAAATGTATAAATATACTCCATCTTGGGCTTTGGATTGGGAATATAGACGAAGCATATTAAAGCAAGATGTATTAAATTTCAATTGTGATATTATATGTATGCAAGAAGTTGAAACAAAAACCTTTCATGAATTTTGGACACCATTATTAACTGAACGAGGTTATAAAGGTATATTCTTTAATAAAACAAGAGCTAAAACTATGAGTGAAGTTGATTCTAAAAAAGTGGATGGATGTGCTACTTTCTATAAGACAAGTAAATTCACCCTTGTTCAGAAACAAAACTTTGAATATAGTTCTACTTGTATGGGATCTGACAAATATAAAAAGACCAAGGATATGTTCAATAGATTTATGAATAAAGACAATATTGCATTAATTTCTCTTCTACAACATAATGAAACTGGTGAAAAAATAGTTGTTGTTAATACTCATTTACATTGGGATCCTGCTTTTAATGATGTTAAAACTCTTCAAGTAGGAATCTTAGTTGAAGAACTTCAAAGTATAATGAAGAAATTTTTTCATGCTAATTCATTTGAAGAAGTTAAAAATAATTCATTAATTATTGCTGGAGATTTTAATTCTATGCAAGATAGTGCTGTTTATGAACTTTTATCAACTGGACTGGTTAAAAAGGATCATAAAGATATCTTAGGTAGAGATTATGGGAATTTTACTGCTGATGGATTTCATAATAAATTTAAAATGAGTTCGGCTTATGATGCAGTTGGTGAATTACCTTTCACTAATTTTACACCTGCTTTTGTTGAAGTTATTGAATATATTTGGTATTCAACATCTTCATTAAGAGTTAAAGGATTATTAGGTAAAGTGGATGAAGAATTTGCTAGTCATTATATTGGATTCCCTAATGCTTATTATCCTTCTGATCATATACCTCTTGTTACTAAATTTCAAATCAAGACTGGTGGAACTAAGAAATTAGATTTCAAACCAGATTTTAAAACTGGACCTTCTAGAAAGACTTAATGTCCTGTTTAATTTCATTTTGTATACTACTTATGTAAAGCTAATTAGTAAAATGGTATTATCATTCTATTATAAATACCATTTTTACTTTAAAGCATATTTTTTCGCTATTTTCACTTTTTATATTATTAGTTCTCAGTCTCAATTTTCATTTAGTTTTACATATAATTAATAAACTAAAAAAAAATTATAAAACACCGCCTGGTTAAAGGAATGATTTTCGCCGAAATTACGCTGGTGATGGTACCTCTATTTGCGCTCGTGTCCTATATATAAATTAGAATTACACTTGGACTAAAAAATTAATTATAACTATAATTATAACTACTATACCTATAGCTTTAATACTAGTAAATTATTAATTGACCAAATATGTCATTACTTATTCCTACCCATAATGATTATGTAGATGCACATGGAGCCTTAGATGAAGAACAAGAATTCTATAGACAATTTGAATTAGTTAAAGATCATAAAGATGAACAAGGTAATTATAAGTACCCATGGTCATTTGAAGTAGTTGAAGGATTCTTTAAACAAGCTGATGATAATACTGATGATGCTAAATTCAATTATGCAGTAGAAGATTTTGGTAGATTAAAATCTTGGCTGGAAATTAAACAAGATCTTCAAAAGTTGAATGAAAATGCTGCATCAAATGAACAGTATAAATTAATCTTCTTTGCCAGACATGGTCAAGGTTATCATAATGTTATAGTTGAGAAATATGGTATAGAAGAATGGCACAAGCATAGAAGATTCCAAACAACTGATGGAGAATTAACTTATGCTCCAGATGCAAGTTTAACCCCAGTAGGAATCAAACAAGCTAAAGAAAACAATGAAGCTTGGAAAAGAGAACTTTCATTAGGAGCTCCAGTACCTAGTAAGTTCTTTGTATCTCCATTACAAAGATCATCTCAAACATTGGTATTAACTTGGAATGATCTTAAACCAGAATCACTCAAACCATTAATTACTCCATTAATTAGAGAAACAATGGGTGAAAGTTTATGTGATAAGAGATCACCAGTGGCTGTCATTAAAGAAAGATTCTCCAAATATGGTTTTGTTATTCCTGAAGATATGCCTGAAGATGATATAGATTTTAGGAATGATTTAAGAGAAACTATGCCTGAACAAACATTTAGAGTTCATAGTTTCTTACAAGGTTTATTCGATGAAGATATTGATTCAGACAACAAAGTGGATAAAGAATCAGCTCATGCAAATACATTTATTTCAACAACTTCTCATGCTGGTACTATTAGATGTTTTATTGTTGCCTTGAAACATAGACACTTCACCATTTCTACCGGTGGTATGATCCCTATCTGTATTAAGGGTACCAGAAGAGTAGATTAAATTAAATTTGTTTTAATAAGGAAAAAAAAATTAAAAGTTTACAATAGAGAAGAATAGATAAATTTACTAGATATAGATAAGTTAATTAATTATATAATAATACATTAATAGAACATAAATTATAAATAATAAATTTTATATTATATATTATATATTATATAGATTATTTGTGAGTGCCCCACTAACAATCTGAGGGGCATTGTTCTTTTCCCAATTAGGAAACTTTTCTGTGACGTAGTCGCAAGACCATTATGAGCAAGCTTAAGTGCATGGTCAAAGTGCATGCTCATCTCACTACTTCATTCTACAAATAGAATGATATTTATATAGTTCTATAGATTGCTATTTACCCTGATCCCAACAATCTAAGGAAGCTTTTAGCTTTGTCAGGGTCCTTAGATATTGACGAATCACATTATAATTGTTAACTTAAACTTCACTAAGCCGCATTTTGTTTCACTATTACCCCAGATATATTTCCGTAATAATAGAGATCTGGATATCTTACCAGACATACATACATATATACAAACTCATATATATAACCATAATGAATACAAAGTGGTTATTCATATACTTAACATGGATGACTTTGGTTCTCCCTATACATGCATTCACATTCAGATGGCCATGGAGCAGTAGTTCCGGAAATAGTACTAGCTCATCCCAAACGGCATCAGCTACTATATCCGATTCACCTTCACAAACACAAAATTTAGTGGTTCAATCCAATGGTAGTACATCTACATTAAATGCGTATGCTCCTTATAATACTTCATGTCCAAGTGGACCATTAGTCAGGGAAGCTAAAGAAATATCTGATCAAGAAGTTGACTATATTCAATCACGTCATGCTATAACTAATGAGAATCTTATTAATTTCTTAACCAACATATCCAATTTGACTGGATTTGATGCTGAAAGTTTTATAAATGATCATGCTGGTCAACATAATATTACTATTGGATTAGCCTTTAGTGGGGGTGGATATAGAGCCATGTTAAATGGTGCTGGTCAAATTTTAGCTCTAGATGATAGATATGACCTATCTAATACAGAAGGATTAGGAGGTTTATTACAAAGCACCACTTATCTTTCTGGTCTTTCCGGTGGTAACTGGTTGGTAGGCCTGTTGGTTTTAAATGATTGGATTTCAGTTGTAAGCATTCTTAATAATACTGCCGGAATATGGAATTTGGAGAACTCAATCTTTAATCCAGCTGGAATCAATGTTTTTGAAACTTTAAGTTATTATGATGGTATTCAAGATGCTATCGAAGCTAAAAATGATGCCGGATTTGAAACTTCTATTACTGATATATGGGGAAGAGCTTTATCAAATCAATTTTTCCCAGGAAGTTATGGTGGTGAAAATATAACTTGGAACTCTATACAAAACCTTTCAAACTTTGTCAATCATGAAATGCCATTTCCTATGGTAGTTGCAAATGGTAGAACTCCAGGAACTATGATTATTAATGAAAATTCCACTGTATTTGAAATCAATGCATGGGAATTAGGTTCGTGGGATCCTTCATTGAATAGTTTTGTTAACATTAAATTTATTGGTACAGAAATGTATAATGGGAAACCTAATACTTCAGAATGTGTTGTTAATTTTGATAATGCCGGATTTATAATGGGAACATCTTCATCATTATTTAATCAAGCTATTTTACGACTTGGAGGTACAAGTTTGAACTCGGCTTTAAAGAGTGTATTGAATTCAATATTGGGAATAGTCAGTTATAACAAAGACGATATTGCTGCATACGAACCAAATCCATTTTATGGAGTCGAATTTGCTGGATCAGACTCTATTGTACAAGACAGGACGCTTTTCTTGGTTGATGGTGGAGAAGATCAACAAAATGTTCCATTTTATCCATTAATTCAACAGACTCGTGATGTTGATGTTATTTTTGGATTTGATAACTCTGCTGATACCAGTAATAATTGGCCAAATGGTACTTCAATAATGATGACTTATTTGAGACAATTTTCACCTCAAGGTAAGGGAACACCCTTCCCATATGTTCCTGATGTTTCAACATTCATCGAACAAGACTTGAAATCTAAGCCTGTATTCTTTGGATGTGATTCGCTGAATTTAACTGCATTGATTGATTATCATGGAAATTCAAATATTAATGTTACAGATATTCCTTTAGTAGTTTTGATATCTAATACCGAAATTGCAAGTCAATCTAACTTTTCAACATATAAGATGTCCTATAACGATGGTGAAGTATTAAAAGCTATAGAAAATGGGTTTTCTGTTGCTTCACAAATAAACTCCACTTCCCAGTGGCATACCTGTGTTGGATGTGCTATCATTAGAAGACAACAAGAAAGGTTAGGTATTGAACAGTCGGATGAATGTAAGCAATGCTTTCAGCAATACTGTTGGAAGGGTGGATTAAAAGATGCAGCACAACCCAATGTGAATCTCACTGCATACGAAGTGTCCAGTGGCTCTTCATCGTTAACTTCCTTACCTGGTAGTGCCAGGACATTATCTACATCTACATCTACATCTACATCTACATCTACATCAACATCAACATCATCTACGTCATCAACTACTAAACATAACGAAGGGCCACATACAGTCCATGCCAATGTAATTCTATCATTATTAGCATTTATCATATCGTTTGTATTATACATTTAAATTAGATAACATAAAATTCTCTAACTTATAGATGTTATATATGCACATAGTCATAATTAAAAAAAAAATTGCAACTATTACCTCATTGGGGTCAACTATTGCGGTATGGGTCCATCTCTCAAACTTACTTAAGTACAGTACTAAAAAAAAAATTGTTGCGAGAGAAGAGCATCTTGAAAAAGATTGAGATCCAGAACCAACTAAGCTTAATAGGACCAAACAGAACAACCACTAAGTATTAAGGATGGTGAAGTCATATGATCGTTATGACCAAGAAAAGGTGTTTGGGGTGATTTCATCCCAGTCCAACATTCTTTGGCTTGAACCTTCAATTACTCAATCATCGACCTCATTAGGACGAGCTATAACATCAGGTTTAGAAGAAATAATAATATGGGATATTAAAACGGGAGAAATCTTACAAAAATTTAGTGATGGGTTAACTCCTGGATCTACAAATGCATCTAGTTCTATTGCTCCATCACCTGTAGTATATTTAACCTATCATTCTGAGTCAAATATATTAGCCAGTGGTTATAATGATGGATCAATTAAATTATGGGATTTAACAAGTGGAGAAGTATTAATATCTTTTACTGGACATAAATCAGCTATAAGTATTTTAAAATTTGATAAAAGTGGAACTAGATTGGTTTCAGGTTCACAAGATTCTTCAATTATAATATGGGATTTAGTAGGAGAAGAAGGATTATTTAAATTAAAGGGTCATAAAAGTCAAATTACTGGTTTATTCTTTTTATCAGGAATTGAAAATGGTAATATTGATGAAATGGATGATTATTTATTATCATGTTCAAAAGATGGATTAATTAAATTATGGGAATTAAAATCTCAACAATGTATTGAAACTCATTTAGCTCATTCAAATGAATGTTGGTCAATGGGAATAAATTCTGTAAAAGATTTAATAATTACTAGTGGGAATAAAGATCAAGTTAAATTATGGACTATAGATTTAAATTTGGATGATGGACAAAAGATAAAGGAAGTTGGAAGTTTTGAAAAGCAAAGTAAAAGTAAATGTAATGAAATTACTTTTAAATCTATCAAGACTCAAGAATTATTTTCTTTACAAAATTCTGATCGTACTATTGAAATATTTCGTTTAAGATCTGATGATGAAATTAAAAAGGGTATAGCCAAAAGATCCAAAAGACTTAAAGAGAAAGGTTATGAAGATGATGAAATCTTACAAAGTATTGAAGAATCTCAAGTTAGTATGATGGTTACTCCATTTACAACTTTAAGAACTACTAGTAAAATTAAATCTGCAACATTTATTAATAATTCTAAAAAGAAAAATAAACTTGATATATTAATTTCACTTACTAATAATAGTATTGAATATCATAATATTCCAATTCCAGAAAATCTTAAAAAGGCTTCAGCTACTGGAGAAATTTATTCTGTTAAACAAAATACAATTGATTTATTAGGTCATAGAACTGATATTAGAACCATGGATATTTCTAATGATGGTAAATTACTTGCCACTGCATCTAATGGAGAACTTAAAGTATGGAACATAAAGACTACTAATGTTTTAAGAACTTTTACATTAGAAAGTGGTTATGCATTATGTTGTAAATTCTTACCTGGAGGTACTATGATTGTGGTTGGATTTAAAAATGGTGATTTAGAATTATATGATTTAACTACTTCTTCATTACTTGATAATATTGAACAAGCTCATAAATTTATTACTTCAACTGGTGAAGAAGAAGGTGCAGCAATTTGGAGTTTAGATTTAACTCCTGATGGTAAAACATTAATAACTGGAGGTAATGATAAATCCGTTAAATTTTGGAATTTTAATATTGAATCAGAAATAATTCCCGGTACTAAAGAGACTATATCCAAATTAAAATTAGTTCATTCTCAAACTTTAGAAGTCGGAGAAGATATTTTATGTGTTAAAGTATCACCAGATTCAAGATTACTTTCACTTTCATTATTAAATAATAATGTACAAGTAATTTTTATGGATAGTTTAAAATTATTTCTTACATTATATGGACATAAATTACCAGTATTATCAATAGATATATCTCAAGATTCCAAATTAATTATTACATCATCAGCTGATAAAAATATTAAGATTTGGGGATTGGATTTTGGTGATTGTCATAAATCAATTTTTGGACATCAAGATTCAGTAATGAATGTTAAATTTATTGGTGATAGTCATAATTTTTTCTCTAGTGGTAAAGATGGATTAATTAAATATTGGGATGGAGATAAATTTGAATGTATTCAAAAATTAGCGGCTCATCAATCGGAAGTATGGAGTTTAGCTGTTAGTCAAGATGGAGAAATTATGGTTAGTACATCTCATGATCATAGTATTAGATTATGGTCAATCACTGATGATCAAGTATTTTTAGAAGAAGAACGAGAAAAGGAAATGGATGAATTATATGAAAATAATTTATTAGATTCATTAGAAGATGATGAACCTACCAAAACAAATACTAATGAAGATGGAGAAATAGATGAGGAAGAATCTAATGGAGTTGAAAAAGTTAGTAAACAAACCATGGAAACTTTAAAGGCTGGAGAAAGATTGATGGAAGCTCTTGATATTGGGATTGAAGATATTGATTCTAGACAAGAATATATGGAACAATTAAGAATCAATAAGGCTCAAGCTATTAAACCATCTCCTCCAGCTATATTAATGGCATTAGGATTAACTGGTGAAGAATATATATTACGAGAAGTTTTAAAGATTAAATCTTCACAATTAGATGATGCATTATTAGTTTTACCATTTTCTTATTCATTAAAATTATTAAAATTAATAGAAATATGGACTAATAAAGACAATATTACGAAGAATGTCGTTAATATGTCATTGATATGTCGTTTATTATACTTTATTATTAGAAGTAATGCTCGAGAATTAATAGGACAAAAGGATCCTCACTTAAGAAATCAATTGATCAAAGTGAAACAACAATTGAGAGGAGAATTGACTAAAACTTGTAAACAATTAGGAGTCAATACTCAAGGGTTGAAATTCATCAAACAACAATGGAAATTGGCTCATGAGACAGAATACATTGATGAACAAGAACAGAGAGAGTATGAGGATAAGAAGGCTGCTAAGAGAACGTATGCCACTGTAGCATAGATACGTACCGATATATAGAGTAAAATTAACGAATAGTTGTATATTATATATTATATTACATTATATATTATATATATAGCCATGCATCTGGTAGCGCGCAGTCGGTGCCTAAAACGGACAAGGAATGCGCGGCTGATTTGTAAGGCGTAAACTTCGGACTACACCACCCATCATACTCATCCATCCCAATCCGGTTACTCGTTACTCGTTGGAGCAAATGATGTAGCAGTGAATAGATGTAATGTAATGTAAAGATCTCTTTATGTATAGTTAGCATTAGTAAGACAGATAACGACGGATATGTTGTAAGTGTAACGAGAGAGTGGGCTAGTCACGCCGTTGCCGAGCTGCCTTGTATTTTTCTATTTTGCAGTCGTCAGGACCATCAGTAACCAGCAAACATGAGGGTGGTAAACTGATGACAGAGAGTTCTAATGTAATACAGAAGTCGGTAGTAATATTAGACGTTCTTCCTCATCTATAGTATGAGAAATAGTATTAATAGTGAGCCATTCCCACTGCAACCTTCGGACATTCTAAGTTGGGAAAGTGACGAGATCACAGGAGGGGTAAGGCACCAATTAGAGTTGATTAAGTACACACACACAATAACCAACACAACAACACAATTACTAACCACGGATATAACTCACACATACTATACACTACACACTGTACACTACACACTGCACTACACACTATACATTACACAGCCAAAAGCCTTAGTAACTGTTAACTGTGACTATTCCCCATACTCTGATCGTAATATCATTTCCGAAACAGGCAACCACAAATACTTCGCAAAGTTGAAATTTCTTTTTTTGTGGTACCACTGAAAAGAAAAACGACAAACCGGAACTCTGGCCCATAACCAATTGGCAGAATAATTGTGTGTGTGTTCCTCAGAGTGTTCAGTACTTAAAGTATTAGTAGGTAAAAGTTTATTAAGTCAATAATAATAATTGCCGGTCGTGTGAGGTGACCCGAAACTTAGTGACTTATACCCTTTCTTTACTTTTTATACCATGAATAATATGCAACAGCTGCAACAACAAATGCAGCAACAAGGTATGAATAACTCATGGCAATCGGTTTATTCCGGTAATGAACGACAAAAAGTAGTTCAAATTATGATCTCAACATTAAGAGAGATTCAAGGAGTTAATTTCGATCAAGCAAGAGCCACCAAGATATCTCAAGAATTTGAAGACTTTACATTTTTAAAATCTCAAAGTAGAGACGAGTATCTTCGATTGATTAGACAGAAGATTCAACAATTACGAACTAATTTAAGACCTAATCCGAATGCAAACACTGTAAATCAACAAATTAATGCCAATAGAGCTGGAATGACTAATACCAATGCTAATACCACTACAAATACTAATGCTAATCCTACCATTCAAGGTCAAAACCTTAATTCTCAAAATTTAAGTTACTTACAACAACAATTACAGGCTCGTCAACAAGTGCAAAACAACCAGCCTATGAGACCTCAAACGCAAGTACAACAACCACCACCACCACAGCCTCAACAACCAGTTCAACAGCAACAGCAGCAGCAACAACAGCAACAGCAACAACAACCAGGTCAAAATCAACAGGCAATGCAACAGATTCAACAATTAATCAGAAGTTCTGTTATTCCTGCTGCATTATTATCGAGAATCCCTAACTTACCACCAAATGTCAATACATGGAATCAGATATTTGAATGTATCCAAAAGAAAATTATTCCAACCACTGCCTTGGGTATAATTAAAGATATTCATAATACTCATCTACAACTTGCTATGAGACAACATCAACAACAAAAATTGAACCAAATGAATACGGGTAACAATAACAATAATAACAATAATAACAATGCTAATAAAACGACTAATGTCAATAACACAGGTGTTAACATGACGGCTCAGCAGAAGCAACAACAGCAACAATTTATGCAGAGACAAATGCAGCAAAGGAACAATTTGAATCCACAACAACAGCAACAACAACCAGCTGTAATTCAACAGTCTCCTATCGTTCAAAATCAACAAGTTCCACCTCAAGCTCGTCAACTTCAGCAGCAAGCACAACGAGTCGGAGGGGCAGTAACTAATCCAAACACCAATAACAATACCACCAACAATAATAACAATACCACCAATAATGCCAACAACAACAACAATAACAATATTAATGGTTCAGGTAATAACCTTAAAACTCCTAATTTCCAAATCACTCAGAAGGACTTTATGGATTATCGAAATGACGCTTTAACTATGTTAGCTAGATTACAAGCCACTAATAATATTCCTCGAACTTTGGATGCTACTCAAAGAGACAATTTCATAAGAAAGTTTATTATTCATAATAAGACTCAACAATGGAAACAACAGAATAGAAATGGTGGAGCTCCTGTAGCCCAACAATCTGCTCCAGTAACTCAGCAACTGATTCCACCTCAGAATCGTGTTGGTCAATCTCAACCTCAGCAACAACAAATTGCCTCACAACAACAACCTGCCTTGATGAATAATTTAGTTGCCAATCAGAATCCTATGATTAAAGCTCAGCCTCAGATAAAGCAACCTTTATCATCACCTTTAATGGGTAATAATGCTGTGGGAGGAACCAATGATACCAGTCAGTTTTCGAATCCTCAGGTTCAAAGAGCTCCGATGCAACAGATTCCTCAACAGCAACAACAACAACAACAACAACAACAACAACAACAACAACAACAACAACAACAACAGCAACAACAACAACCACTTCTTCAACAAGCACAACCAACACAAACTCCACTTCAACAGCAGCAGCTCCTTGCAGCAGCGCTTCCTCAATTGACGGATGATTTGAAGTTTAAGTTGAGACAATTGATTGATGAAGTATCAAGAAACAATGTTGTGTTGAAGGATGTTACGTCATTACTTACTAGTCATGATAAAGAAGTTGTTAGAGAAAGTATGACTAAAATTAATCAGCAATATGGAAATGTTGATAGTATTATTAGTTATTTCTTTATCTTAACTAGAAATGTTGATGGAACTAAGAAATTGGTTCAAATGAAGTATATGACCAAAAATATCGTTGATAATTTACTTCGAGGAATCTATTTGGCTACTCCTGATTTATTAGAAAAGTTATCATCTCAATATCAGAAGTATTTTGCTTATGTCAAGGACCAGTTTGCTGCTAGAAAGCAACAAATTCAGCAACAGCAATTGCAACAACAGCAGCAACAGCAACAACAGCAACAGCAACAAGTTCTACCCCAACAAGCAGGTAATCAGCAACAACAAATCCAACAACAATACTTACAACAACAAAAGCAACCAGCCCCTCAAATGGGACCTAATTCCAATTGGCCAGCTGTGGCTCCACCACAGAGAGCATCTACAATCAATAGTAGTCCAATGATGATGAATAATGCTTCACCATTACTTCAACAACAACAGATCCCAATCCAACAACATATCCCTCAACCTCAAGTTCAAACTACTCCTGTTGTACCACCTCAATCTACTCCAAAACCAATTGCAAGATCAGTTACAACTCCTGCAGCTCCAACTCCTGGAGCTACTGTACCTCCTACTACTAAAAGAGGTGGAGGTAGAAGAAAAGGTTCTACTGCTAAAGGATCTATTGGTACAGCAGCCACACCTGCTGGAACTGCTGCATCTCCTGGAACTTCTATTGTTAATAATATTAAAACTCCAAATAGTATTCCAACTCCTCAAGTTGTTCAAAGTCAAAGTAATAAGAATACTCCATCCGAACAATCACCAAATTATCCTGCAAAAACTCCCGGATCTACAGCAAGTGGTGGAGCTACAAGTGTTAATGTTAATGCTACAATTCCTACTACAGATGCTGATATTTTTATTAATACAAAAGATGATTCTAAACTGGCAAAAAGAAGAGAATTATCTAATAGTGATCCTGAAAGATTCTTTTATGCATCACTTGCTAATTTATTAGAAATTGATGATTCATTTGTTGATGCTGTTATTAATAGTAATAATTCTCAATATGGTACTCCCAAGACTCCTTCATTAATTAATGGTAAACCTAATATTAAATCTCCATTATCTCCAATGATTCATGCTGGAGGTTGGACTAGTGAGATTAAACCTCAAGCTATAACTTCATCATTTAAACAAGTTGATATTTTAAGAGAATTAGTATCGAATGATTTAATTGATAGTTGTAGTCAATTAGCCAATGAAAGAGTTAAACATTTAGGAGTTGTAGTTGAAAATGGAAATGGAAATGGAAATGGTCATGGAATTAATGGAATTAATGGAATTAATGGAAATGGCATCAATGGAAATATCATTAATGGTCATGGTATTAATGGCCAAAAAAGAGTTAAAGAAGAAGAAGAAGATGATTTAGATGGATTATTTAATGACAAGAAACGCAAATTATCAACGTCTTCTTCTGATTATAAGTATATGTACGAATCTGTACCCTTTGAAGAGTGGAAACAGTTTGTCGTATCAAGTTTTGATTAACCTCTCATATATATATGTGTGTATATGATTATTTTATTTATAGTGTGTTTAATGTATGTACTATTGCATTTTGTGTGTGCGACACAGTAACTAGTAGAGTCAAAGAGTTGTGGTGTACAAATCGTTGTAGTGTACAGCACAGTATTACAGTAGAGCACTCCAGTACAGTTCAGTGATACACTAATAAATATATACCGGGTAATCCATGAGTCCTAAGTTCGAACCTCAAGAAAAACAGATCTCAGTGGCATTCGTATGTCTAGGTAATATGTGAGTATACTTATATAACTAGTGCTAATGTACAGTATAACTAAACTAACTAAATACTATAGATGTAGATCTCCTATGGCAGAAGCTATATTTAAACATAAAGTTCAACAATTAGGTTATAGTGAATATTTTAAACTTATTGATTCTTATGGAACTGGAGGTTATCATGTTGGTGATCTGCCTGATTCTCGGTCTGCTAAAACATGTCGTAAACATGGTGTAGCAGTTAATCATCGAGCTCAACAAATAAGTCGAAATGATTATAATAAATTCGATTATATAATTGCTATGGATGAATCAAATAAATCAGATTTACATTATACTAAACCTCTGAATTGGGAAGGTAGATTAGAATTATTTGGTTATTGGCGTACTAATAATTCATTTAGTAAGATTGTTGAAGATCCATACTATGGAGGTATAAATGGATTTGAAACTAATTTTCAACAAATTAGTCATTTTAGTGAAGAATTCCTTAAGCAAGAGATCGGTGAATTATGAGAGATAGACAGATATATATATATATATATATATATATATATATATATATAGATAAATAGATAGACAGACAAATAGAATACACACTAAGTATACTGTAAGAGTGCGTAATTTACAAAATGCTCCGTGTAATTTGGGGCACGTACTAGGAGTTTTTTTATAGTGATTTTTTCAATTGAGAGCTAAGCACGATTAAGAATTATATCGTATAGAGCAATAACTTATAAAATTATAAGAAATTGATGAAACTTACTAATAAGAATTGTAGAATTAAAAGAGTGAAATAAATATATATAGTGAGAAATCAAACCCCATCAAATCATTATAAAAAAATATGAGTGCCAGAAAGCTTCAACAAGAGTTTGATAAAACTAATAAGAAAATTGCCGAAGGATTACAAATATTTGATGATATTTATGAAAAATTAATGACAACTGAGATTAATTCTCAAAAGGAAAAGTTAGAAAGTGATTTAAAGAAAGAAATTAAAAAATTACAAAGACTGAGAGATCAATTAAAGCAATGGTTAAATGATGGAAGTATTAAATTAGATAAAAATATTTTACAAGATAATCGAACAAGAATTGAACATGCTATGGATCAATTTAAAGATTTAGAAAAATCTTCAAAAATTAAACAATTTTCAAATGAAGGATTAGAATTACAATCTCAACAAAGAAGATTTAATAAATTTGGTGATGCAGAAGATGCAAAACGTCAAGAAGCTTATAATTATTTAACTGATATAATTGATCAAATAAATCTGCAAAATGATACTTTTGATCAAGAAGTTAATCTGTTATCAGCATCATTAAAGAAAGCAAAATCTTCAAATATTTATTCAATTCAATCACAAATTGATGATATTAAATATAAAATTGATCGTAATAATAGTCATATTGATAGAATTGAAAAAATTTTAACAAATTTAGATAATGAAAAATTAGATCCAAATAAAGTTGATGATATTAAAGATGATTTAGAATATTATGTTGAAAATAATCAAGAAGAAGATTATGTAGAATATGATGATTTTTATGATCAATTAGATATTGAAGATGATGAAATTGAAGTTCATGGATCTTTATCTCAAATGGCGGTTGATCCTCTGGAATATGAACCTAAATTACCTGAACAAGTTAAAGATACTCCAATAACTCCTTCTAAAGATGATGTTACTAAAACTGTTTCAAATACTTCAACAGGTTCTGGTTCAATTTCTGGTTCAACAATTATAGGAATTCCAAATTCAACTATTGGTAATAGTGGTCCACCTTCGGCAACAATTACTCCTACAAAGAAAATTGTAAAACCTTTAATATCAACAACAATAACTAGCAATACACTTTCTTCATCATCAGGAACTGTACCACCATCTTCATCAATAGCTCCTCCTCCACCTATCAATTATTCTAATGTAATAAAAGCTGTACAAGCTGCTCAAGCTGCATCACATGGACCTGGATCTGGTCCATCTTCAACATCAAGTACAAGCGCTCCTCCTGGACTTTTCCCTTCATCAGGTGATAATATAGATAGAAATGAAGAGCAACAACAAAATGAAAACAATGAAGATAATGAAGGTGATTATGAGGAAGGAGAAGGTGAAGGAGAGATTGAAGGAGAAGGAGAAATTGACGTTGAAGATTATGCTGATGAAGATGAAAATAATAATAATGGAGATAATAGAAAAGAGGAAACGGCACTGCCAGAACAAGAATCAGAGGGAATTTATAAACTTAAAAGTCTTTTCCAATCTCGTATACATAAACCATTAGCTTATAATACAGTTAGTCAAATGGTAGAAATATCATTAAATAATTGTCCTGATTCACAAGATAGTGATAAACCACGTCAATATCATCCTCAAACCATTCATCCATCATCTATTGATTATCCACAAGAACCAATGTATGAATTAACTTCACGTAATATATTTAAAAAATTTGATACTGATACATTATTTTTCTGTTTCTATTATAGTGATGTTCATGATCAAATTCTGAGATATAATGCTGCACGTGAATTAAGTAATCGAGGTTGGATCTTTAATAAAGAGTTAAAGCAATGGTTTCAAAAGGAAGAAGAAAGAAAATCCATAAGACCATCTGTAAGTCATACACCTGATCAATCGCCTGAAAATACTGAAAATTATGAAAATGGTAATAATAATAATAATAATAATAATAATAATAATAATAATAAGACTGAAGAATCCCAAGAATATATTGAAGAAAAGCAAAGTAATTATAAATATTTCGATTATGAAAAGACCTGGTTAACTCGAAGAAAAGAAAATTACTTATTTGGTGCTGAATTGAGAGAAACCTTTTAGGTATATAATATTTACTTTATGTAATATAGTTGTACGGTAAATTTAATTTAATTAAATTAGTTAATAAATTACTTTTGTAGTAGTGGTTGCAAAGGATAAAGTCGTGTCCCAGGGCTACATTTCATTCACTTACTCGGGGACTGCATATCGGTCTAGTGGGTGATCCACTAACAATACTTTGCAACTACTATTGTAATGGTTAAACTGTGTAAATGTTTTATTTAGCAGCCAATATTAAAGTTTTATAGTTGTGTATTATGAACCTTTTCAGTTAGGATCATTTTAGATATATATAATGTCGTAAGTGAATGAATTCACACGAAGCTAAGATGCTATTTATAGTTATGCATCAGACGAAGAATCTCAGACGAATGCATGAAAATTTTTTGGTGTTATGCCGTAATAAATAAATTTAATCTATAAATATGCCCAGGCTTATGTCGTGTTTAGTACCAAGCAATATATGCGGCTGTTCTCAAGTGTTCAGAATTCATATTTAGAAGTAATTAGTCTAATTTATACTAAATTATACTAAATTATACTACAATATAATAAAATATTATATAATAAACAAATAAGCAAGAATGGCTACTTTTAGGTATTTTGAGACTTTAGATGTGCCGTCTTCAACTACAACTGAATCTACAACACCTGAAGGCACCACTACAATTTTATATCAAATAACATTTCCTGGTATACAAACTGATCCACTAACTACTTCAGACATACCTACAACTTCAACTTCAACTCCAACTACAGTAACAAATATCTTTCTGTTAGGGGAATCTTCAACAATTCCCGAGCCTATTTCTTCAGACCAACCTAGTGATATAAAAGTAGGAGGTCATGGTCTGCCTATTGGTATCATAGTAGGTATAGTGGTTGGATTTTTAGCCTTTGTTGCCATTTGTATTGGTCTCTTTTACTATTTCGTGTATCGAAAGAAACATCCCAAAATGCCTAAAGATCTCGAATCTGAGGAGAAAGTTGAAAATCCTAATGGAATTGATGAAGAAACTCAAGCTGTCCTACCATCTCCTACTATTATTCAAGAAAATACTAATTCTTTGGAGCCTCTTCTAGATATAGAAGGTGAAGGCAGTCCTGAACTCAATGATGAGGATTACCATAGCCAGTTAATTGAAGACCATGTTGATAACTACAACAATAGCACCTTTCGAGGTAGTACACATATTATTACGAGAAACGATATTGTGCATGAGACCAATTCCAACAACAATAATAATAATGATAATAATAATAATAATGAAAATAGTAATAATAATGAAAATAGTAATAATAATAATAATAATAATAATAATAATAATAATGAAAATATTCAACTCACAATTGTTAGCGATGATACAACATAATAGCTTCTCAGTTATTAGTCTACACCGTCACTTCATAGTTAAATGTACCATTCGTGAGTTTAATGACATTATATAATAAATTTAATTTTAAAGTTGTAGAGGATAAGACATAAATTTCGAACTATACTAATGAAATGAATTACAGACCCCGTCAATTATTTCTCCAGTGTTGAATTACTACATTATATACAGTTTAAAAGATTATAGAAGATTATAGATTTTAGAATATTATAGATTAGATTATATAGAGATTTACAACATTAACAAACGCGAATTATATCAGACATAAATTCGTTTATGAGTCCTGTAACAGTTTGTTTCACCAGGTACCTGCATGTATTTTTTATGTATAAAATATGTTATCGAAACCAGTTTTATGGCTCGTTGGCAGTGTAATAACATGTACATAACAAAAGCAATAAAATTCAGAATAGTTTATGCTGATGATGTAAGCGGAAGATTA
The DNA here is from genome assembly GCF_036850825.1 of Scheffersomyces amazonensis. Classification (NCBI taxonomy): domain Eukaryota; kingdom Fungi; phylum Ascomycota; class Pichiomycetes; order Serinales; family Debaryomycetaceae; genus Scheffersomyces; species Scheffersomyces amazonensis. The sequence continues at coordinate 978,996 of NW_027042741.1, read as the reverse complement.
CTCAAGGACAGTAAACGGAAAGAGGATTTTCGGATCAAGAAAAGTTAACCCGTTAATTGTATGCATTATTCTTAATGCTTCTATAAATAGAAACTTGGCAGAATAATAAGGATGCTATTTTTTTTAACTGCAAAATGCTCTAAAATCCATAAAAGGGATAAGTAAAAACGATATGGATTGTTTAACACGTCGTAAGTAATAATATTGTTCGTTACCATTATTACTTGGGGCGGTTTAAAGACGTATAAATACGAAACTTTAACAATTAAGAATTTTTATTCTTTCCAATTATTATTTATTTATAGAAAGTTAATATCGAAGGTTTAATAAATTAATTCTATAATCTATTATTTATATTCCTCAAATCCTAAAAATCTTTCCTACTTATAATTGTAATTATTAAACTCTTTTGGTCTATAAGCTAAGTTAAACACAAAAACTTGAAGGTGATTAAATAACCACGCCAGCATTAACCCAAAATATCAATTTCAAAGCCAATTTCAAAGCCGAAATACATATATAAATACAAATACAAGTACAAAATTCTAATTCTAATCATAAGTTAAAGCTAAAGCTAAAACTAAAACTTTCAAATACTATAGAGCATTTCATAACCCTACGCTCATACTACACAAGATCACAAATCCAGATCTTGTACTGAATTGGAAATAGAATTTTGGTACTCGTCTAAGAAAAAAAATTTCTAGAAAAAAAAAAAAGAAAAAGAAAAAGAAATATTCCCAGCTGTTACATTCTTATAAAGCCTGCAATAATAAGGCCTATTGTTTAACTAGAGATAGTAATTTCAACACGATCCAGATCACTAACGGTCACCAACCAACTACTTTTGGAAAATATACTTATTCGTTATAGATTGGGTTAGAATACTAAATTATACACTACTGTTTATTATTCAAACAAGTCATTTTTTAACAGATCACGTCTACAGTACCCTGCATTAATTTTCACTACTGTTCCCTAATAATTTTCCATTACCTTACTCATATATATATATATATATATATGATCTATTGATAAATAAGACTATGCATAACTCATAATATAATCATGCCAGTATTTAATATTTATGACACTATCAATATCAATACCAATACCAATTCTAATACTAATACCAAAATCAATATCAATCGAATACATTCCCCAAATGACTTACCATACGTAGATCAAATAAGCTTTCGATCTATGCAAACATTTCAAGATACACCTACATTGGTACGGAGAGATTCAAGTTCAGACACTCCAACTTCAACTACATCTCAAAATTATGCTACTGATTCAAAAGGTTGTCTCGTTTGTCCAACCGATCATGCTCCTTGTCCTGCTTGTACAGGTAATACAGAATGTCAATTACGTACTCAAACTTGTACTCAATGTGCTGAATACTTTTGTGCTCCTATTGATAGTACAAGTGGAAAGTCACTTCCAATAGGGGGCATCATTGGTGGTGTTATAGCGTTTGTCGTTGTAGCTGCTTTAGCTGCTGGGTTTTATTATTATTTTTATGTATATAGGAAAAAGCATCCAGTAATGCTTGATGATGAAGATTCTCTCGGAGATGATGAAGATGAAGATGAAGATGATGATGTACGTTTGCGTGACCTTCATAGTTATGCTAGTGATGGTCGTTCAATACATACTGGTGATGAAGAACTTGATGATGAGAATAGTGACTACAATATCAGTAAAGCAAGTAGCAGTCCAAAGACAAGTCATAGTAATCATGCAAATCCTTTAAACAATGGTAATGTTTCCAGTAATCCAGCACTTGCTGGATTAGAAAGACCAAATGCAAAACGTCTGACTTCAAGCTCACAAGTTAATAGAAGAAGATTATCATCTTATGAATCATTTACAAAACCTCAATATAGAAGAGGAGCTGGAGGAGCAGGAAACAAAACCAATAAACAATCTCAAGCTGCTCAAAGGCGTGCTAGACAAAAAAAGATAATTCAAGAAGCCAATGCTCAGCAACAGCATCAACAACAGCTAGCACTTCAACAAAGAATGGCTGCTGCTGCTGCTTCAGGTCAAACACTTTCTTCAGATGATCAATTAGCTCTTCAAGAATATTCTAGATTTGATCCCTCTCATCATAATACAGTGTATTTTGATGGCAATTCAACAAATAGAAATTCCGTGGCAACCTCATTTTCTACTACAAATGCATCAAATATATTACCTATTGCTTATATTCCTGGAGTAACTGTTCGTCCAACGGCTAATAATACTAGATCTATTTATTCATATGATTCAGAGTCGTTATTCTCCGATTTGAATACGATTGAAAATGCATCCATTGTTGGTGATGTGACTAGAGGTAATTATGATCTGAGCACCACATTAGCATCGACTGCAGAATCAAGTGAAGATGAAAAGAATAGTGATAATAAAGACGATTCAAATGTTAATGATACCATGACGGCTATTAAAGCACAACCTAGATTAGTTAATGTTGAAAGAATTGAAGAAGAGGATGAAGATGAAGAAGAAGTCAGTGATGATGAAGTGGACGATAATATGAACGAGGGAACATTCAGAAATGATTCAACTATGGGAAGCTACAAGAAACAAGATTTGAACAGTTCTTCAACATCTAATCTTAACACTTCTACATTAACCAATTTTGTAATCGAAGATCCTGATGAAGATGAAGATTCTGATGTTGATTCTGATATTGGTGAAATTAATCGAGCTACAAGTGTAAGGAAAAAGAAAAGAAATAGTGGAGCTAATTCTAATACGGCATCTAATTCAAATTCAAATTCCAATACAAATACAAATACTGCGATAAACGGTAATTATCTTCCTGATAGAGAAATATTGTTAGATATAGCATCAAGAGGATCAACATTGGGATCTCAATTTCAACCACCAAATCTTCACAATACAGGAACATCCAGCACTAATGGATCCCTTCATAGAATTGATACTGCGTCTAATAATGGATCATTTGTTCTCGATGTAGAATTTGATGGCGGTATAGCTAGACCGGGATCGGATGATAGTGGTGAAAAGAGTCCGTTTGAAGATCCAGAATGAATGGTATTATGATAACTCTATTTGTATATGGTCATTATAGTAATAAAAATTTATTTATATATATTTATTTATTTCAGTAATTGCAAAAATAAATATTGCAAGCACTTTACATTGATAAATTGCATTCATACTACCTGTTTAGGCACATTTTTACTATTGCTACATGATGCATACTATAAATTTAATCTTTAATTGTATGGATTGCATTGTGGTACAAGATCTTAATCATCACGGAAGGAATTAACTAGTTGTATTACCTAAAGCGCAATGACCTTCTTATGGCCCTAAATATACCACAAAATCCAAACACCTCTAACGGAACAATTTTACCGAAGCAACTAGGAATTTCGGGTTACCCTTTTTTTTTGGGTGAGTAACCAGTGTGTTGGGTTAATACTATAGAGATACATCAAATTCAATATATATTTATGAACCGATAGAAATTCAATTTGAAGAAGTTCAAAGATATTGTAGATATTGTAGAGATTGCAAATGGTAAAGGAAGGACCGGAAACTAACTAATTTCATGAGTATTGTAAATGTAGAAGTAGCTAGAGATGAATTCCGGGGGTGCGTCGAAATTCGGTAAAACAACCTGGGCGGACTTGACGCCTCCGTGAGCGGTAGACAGTTTAGCGAGTTCCGACGCGTTTAATTACAAAATTAAGCTAACAAAGATTAATGATATATAATGAGTATTAGGTAATAATCATACAGATCAAATAAGCAATCTATATAGATAATATGGGTTGATAGATAAAAAAGACAAACTATCGATCTAGCCTATCTATCAAAGTGAGGTTTATTGATTTGAACGCACCATTGTAAACTAAACTCTGTTCCGACCACCACCTTGTGGTTTACTAATATATTAGTTATGAATTACTATTAGGTACGATTACTATTATTCAATAATTCTTTTGTTATACTTTCTTATCTTATAATTACAATTATTCATAAGTGAATGACTACGGTTGTGAAGAGAATGGTTTATTTGATCATTCATAATTCATAATTTATGATTGAATTAATGATGAATTTCATTAATCAATCGGACCTGTCATCTACGATACAATTAGTTACTGAATTTGTCTAGATCATGTCAATTGATTACCTCACGCACGCACACTAATTAAATTTTCCCATCTACCTGTCCACGTGACTCGCATACTTCTTTGTTCCGGCTCCACCCTCGAATTTCCCAAAGATTACTAACAAACCGAAAGCCACAAGCCCAGAAAAACAATTTATAGTGGAGGTTTCAACTGAGAAGTAGGCGAGTACCGTGGGGGGTGGAGGGAGAACAAAAAAGTGGATGGAGCTAGCTTAGTAAAGTGGAAAATTACTTTATATACAGCAATTTGTTGAATTTTTTTTTAAACACTTGCTTTCTCTTCGTTTATATTTTGGCTTAATTAACCTATTTCTTTTGTTATTCAATTGTTAAAAGGGAATTGACTAGAATTGTTTAAACATTAACTGGAAGTAACATTCTATAAAATTTCATTTACTTTTAATAGATTTTTCCAACGTTTATTCAAAAAGGAATTAATATCAAACTACAAAAAATGTCTGCTCTCGATTTAAAGGCTGTTAATACTATTCGTTTATTAGCTGTTGATGCTGTTTCTGCTGCTAACTCTGGTCATCCAGGTGCTCCATTAGGTTTAGCTCCAGCTGCTCATGCTGTTTGGAAGAATCTTAGATTTGATCCAAAAGATCCAAAATGGATTGCTAGAGATAGATTTGTTTTATCTAATGGTCACGCTTGTGCTTTATTATATGCTTTATTAGTTCTTTATGGTTTTGATTTAACTGTGGAAGACTTGAAACAATTCAGACAATTAGGTTCAAAGACTCCAGGTCATCCTGAAGTCTTAGATGTTCCAGGTGTTGAAGTTACTACTGGTCCATTAGGTCAAGGTATTTCTAATGCTGTTGGTCTTGCTATTGCTCAAAAACAATTCTCTGCTACCTACGACAAACCAGAATTTAAAATTGTTGACTCTTTTGTCTATGCTTTCCTTGGTGATGGTTGTTTAATGGAAGGTGTTTCTTCTGAAGCTTCTTCTTTAGCTGGTCACTTACAATTAGGTAATTTAATTGCCTTCTGGGATGACAACAGAATTTCAATTGATGGTAGTACTGAAGTTGCCTTCACTGAAGATGTCGTTGCTAGATACAGAGCTTACAACTGGCACATTCTTGAAGTTGCTAATGGTGATAGCGATCTTGAAGGTATTGCCAAGGCCATTGAAGAAGCTAAAAAAGTTACTGATAAGCCAACTTTAATTAGATTAACTACTACCATTGGTTACGGTTCTTTAGCTCAAGGTACTCATGGTGTTCACGGTGCTCCATTAAAGGCTGATGATGTTAAACAATTAAAGGAAAAATGGGGTTTCAACCCAGAAGAATCCTTCGCCATCCCAACTGAAGTTTCTGATTACTTCAAGACTGTTGTTGCAGAAAACTTAAAGGTAAAAGCTAAGTGGCAAGAAGAATTTGCTGCTTACAAAGCCAAGTATCCAGAATTAGGTGCTGAAGTTCAACGTCGTTTAGATGGTAAATTACCAAAGAACTGGGCTGATCACTTACCAAGATACACTCCAGAAGATAAACCAGTTGCTACCAGAAAATTATCTGAAATTGTTTTAACTAACATTATTCCAGTTGTTCCAGAAATTATTGGTGGTTCTGCTGATTTAACTCCTTCCAACTTGACTAGAACTGCTGGTTCTACTGATTTCCAACCTCCATCTACTGGTTTAGGTGACTACAGTGGTAGATACATCAGATACGGTGTTAGAGAACATGGTATGGGTGCTATCATGAACGGTATTGCCGCTTTCGGTGCTAACTACAAGAACTATGGTGGTACTTTCTTAAACTTTGTTTCTTACGCTGCTGGTGCCGTTAGATTAGCTGCTTTATCTCATCACCCAGTCACTTGGGTTGCTACCCATGATTCTATTGGTTTAGGTGAAGATGGTCCAACCCATCAACCTATTGAAACTTTAGCTCACTTCAGAGCTACTCCAAATATTTCTGTTTGGAGACCAGCTGATGGTAATGAAGTTTCTGCTGCTTATTATAGTGCCATTCAATCTACTTCCACTCCACACATTATTGCTTTATCTAGACAAAACTTACCACACTTAGAAGGTTCTTCTGTTGAAGTTGCTTCCTTAGGTGGTTACACTTTGATCAAGCACGATAAGCCAGATGTTATCATTGTTGCTTCAGGTTCTGAAGTTTCTATTGCTGTTGATGCTTCTAAGAAATTAGAATCTGAAGGTTTCAAAGCTGGTGTTGTTTCTCTTCCAGATTTCTTAACTTTTGATAAACAACCATTAGACTATAGATTATCTGTCTTACCAGATGGTGTTCCAATCATTTCTGTTGAAGTTATGTCTACTTTTGGATGGTCTAAATACTCACACGCCCAATTTGGTTTAAACAGATTTGGTGCTTCTGGTAAGGCTCCAGCTATTTACAAACTTTTTGAATTCACTCCAGAAGGCATTGCTGAAAGAGCTGTTAAGACTATTGAATTTTACAAGGGTAAGACTGTTTACTCTCCATTAGTCGCTCCTTTCTAAATGAACTAATTACTGTGTCTTGTCTTAATTTATTTTAAAGTTTAATATACATATATAAAATTAAAAGCTATTAATCATTTTCCGATAATGTAAATAAATTTCTACAATATAAATATTTTTAACAAATAAATTTCAATAATTTTCATTTACTTCTTATCATGATAAGAACTATACTAAATTAGCAAATAATCATATATAATCGTGAACTACGTCAACATATTAATCGTTAGAAAATAAATGGATACCTAGATTGTTTACTTGGCAGTATCAACAACATATCTACCCAAGATCTTTCCTTCTTCCATTAACTTGTAGACATTAGCTAATTCAGAAAGACCAACAATCTTAATTGGACACTTGACTAAACCTCTACTAAAGAAATCAATAGCTTCAGCAGTGTCAGCTCTGTTACCAACATAAGAACCTCTAATATTAATAGTTTTAACAACAGAAGAGAAAACAGAAGCAGAAACAGAAGCTCCAGCTGGTAAACCAACTAAAACGACAGTACCAGTTGGTCTAACATATTCGACAGATTGTTGCATAGCCTTTTCAGAAACTGATACATTAATAACACCATGTGGACCACCACCAGTGATGGTTTGAATGTCCTTAACAATATCCTTTGAAGTAAGGAAATCAATAAAGGCTTCAGCACCTAATGATTTGGCAAATTCACCTTTTTCTTGTCCACCATCAATACCAACAACACGGTAACCCATAGCTTTGGCGTATTGAACGGCTAAAGACCCTAAACCACCAGCAGCACCAGAAATGGCAACCCATTGACCAGGTTGTAAATCGGCAGTCTTCAAAGCCTTGTAAACAGTGATACCAGCACATAAAATTGGAGAAACAGAAGCTAAATCAGTACCTTTTGGAATTCTGGCAGCTTGAATTGCATCAGCAGTAGCATATTGTTGGAATGAACCATCATGAGTGTAACCAGATAAATCGGCATCTGGACAGTTAGATTCATGAGCAGTTCTACAGTATTCACAACTTAAACAAGAACCATTTAACCATTTGACACCAGCATAATCACCAATTTCCCAGCCTACAACATTTTCACCTAAGGCTACGACAACACCTGCACCTTCATGACCACCTACTAATGGTAACTTTGTGGCTAATGGCCAATCACCTTTCCAAGCATGTAAATCAGTGTGACAGACACCAGAGTACTTAACGTTAATTAATAATTCATTTGGTTTTGGTTTTGGTACTGGAATGTCCTTATATAATAATGGACCACCATTGGTTTCAAAAATAATAGCCTTTTGAGTAGTTGGAATAGCCATTTTTAAGAAGTAATAAGTTAATTAATTAATTTAATTGAAGTCTGTTACTGGAAGTATGTTTGTCAAATGTTGTTTTGACAGGGAAATATTTCGTTGTATGATGAAAAATATAAACTAAGGATCTAAATCTATATATGGAGATTTAGACCCATATTTATAACAATTTCTTATTTCCTTTTGTCAATGCCAAACCATTGGATTCTAAAACTCCGAACGTGCAGCCAGTTGTCTATAGCTCAACCAATAAAATAAATAGGAGAAAGGCTACTTCGGACCTGAGTATTAACACACAGAGAGGAGCTTGGAAACGTCTAAAAACTTAAATACTATTAAGAGGGGGCACAGATATCGGATAGTTCAATTTGAATACTATAATTAACCCCAGGTTTTCCCCACTATAAGAAATGTGAAAATAAATTTTACTTCATATGCAGGCGCTCTAATCACCAAACTTAAATATATAGGTTAGAAGTATGGAACGGGGATTGGGACCATAGCCAATTGCCAAATTGCCAAATTGCCAGTCGGTTTAAAAGAGTATATTGTCATTAATTTTTGTTCATTACTTAATTGGGAAAATTTCGTTGCTCTTATCTTTACCAAGCGGCCCTTTAGGTGTTTACAAGCAAATAAAAATGCTCATAAAGAGGAGAACCACACATGGTCATTAGCTGTCTAATATTAATTCACACTCCTCAGAACACAAGGAATTGACTCTAATTCAATCATTATTAGTAAAAGTCTATTGTCCTCCAAACTAAAGTATCTGATCCTTATACTGTAGAAAGTGGAACGACATTGGCCACGACTTTTAGTAGATCGTTTAAAGTGTGACATATATTCTTTGGAGATAGCTCTCTTTGATAGTCAGTTAATTGTTAGGGTTTGAGTGGAAATCACCTCACAGTTCCCAACGTAACCAGATTTTTCTAATTTGTTTCGTCTTTAGCAGCACTTGGTTTGTTACCCGTAGTTGCAAAAACATTGGTAACCCAACAAAAGTATCTTACTTCTCAGCATACGTTGTTTCTCGTTTCAATGTATACCGGTCCAAGGGACTAACCAGAAGATACAAATTTTCTAATTCTTACACTTATGATTTCATAATTTGACGTTATTTTGCTGATCCTTGCAACAGTGCTGGAGTTTAAGTGAATGGAGCTAAAAACCGAGCTAGTATGCAAAACAATTATTTTCTTAGCTCATAGAAAATTTCACGTCTCTTTTCAGGAAAGGTCCGTAGACTGCAGCCTTGGTTAAGAATTGGAATTGGAGGCTCTTAATGCATAAAACTGGCACATTTAATGCTATAAGCTCCAAACTCCAGTTTAATAGGGGGCGCGCATATTAGCGTTTGTTCGTTTATTTGTTTATTTGTTCATTGTCAATTTGTGTGTTTTCTGGGGTAATTATAAACCCAGCCGGATCACGGCACTTATTCTTGTGACCCCCGTACAACATATACAAAATTAACCTTTTATTAAAAATATAAAATGAAAAATATGTGTGCTCACAAGTTTAATAGAGAAAATTAAATGAATATGCCCAAAATATTACTGAATCTATATTTCAATCAGATATAAATCAATAGGCTAAAATTCGATTCAAGCCAACCAATTGGATTAAGTAAGTGGCTGAGATTAAGGCTGAGACTAAGTCGTCGGTTGTAATTGTATTGTTTTATATCCTTATTCTTTTCTAAGTGAAGTATAGTAACTTATCAGTAGTATGCACTTCTTGGATCCCACTTTTCATTCTGAATAAATTCAATTAATGTTTTTGATCCAGTTTGTAATAATGGATGACCACTAACTATAGTTAAGAATTTTTCCAATCCCTGTCTTCGTTTCTCGATATTTATATCATTAAATTTATTCGAACTTAATAAGATCTTACCTGGTAATGGAGGGATTATGACTCTAGTAGTTTCTTGTTCTAATATCTTTCTGAATGTTACGAAATCACTATATCTTCTTCTGACTTTGCTATTTCTCTTCTTAAATGCTGGTATATTTGTTCTGCATACGATTTCATAATCAGTATATAAATTACTTCCTAGACCATGAGTTTGCGGATTTCGTACTTCAACCTCAAGAAAATTCTCTGGCTCTGAATAAATCTCACTGAATGTCTGTTGCTTATGCTTTGGAGATGATGTATTAATCACGTCACTAATTGGTTGGAACGGTTTTGACATTGGTCCATGAACTTATATGAATGTTAGATAAGCGAAATAAAAAAGTGTGGATGTTGTTGAAAATGGAATTCCCTGATTAGTTTGCACCCTTACGTCTCAGAGTGACCTTTATATTAATATATTAAGACTGTTTGGATAAGACAGACTTACACAGGCTATCTATTTCGATTATTTCTCTCGTAACATGATCAATTTTAAATATCTCAAAAAGGCACTTGGTCAGAATTAATGTGCAGGATACTTAAAATTATCACCTAGGTGATATAGAAAACTCCCAACTTCGTTTACAAATTTAGGATAGGAATACTCTACAATAATAATAAGTAATACTTTTAATAATCATTTCTAATATTTGTTAAATATTCATTAGAATAACTAATTATGTGGTGAATAATCTTCTATATAATAACACATGGGTAACGTAAACAATCGTATAAATAGGTGATAATGTATTCTAGCAGCTTTTTCTAGTAATTTTAACCAGATATCAGCCTTAAATATAGGCCATGTTGATGTCTGGAACATCGTAAGCTCTGTTGGAAACAGCAGCCCAAAGATGGGGCCAACCCAAAAAGAATGTCATACCTCCAGCCCAAACAGCTAAATCTGGAACTCTTCTGGCGTAAAGTGTCAAGAATGAAGTACGAGGAAGTTGACGTATTGGGGACATTTTTAGGTAAATATGAATATGAATATGAATATGTAGAAGTCAATGGACGATTTCTTAAGGATAAACAAAAGAATCTCCATTAAAATTATATTATGGAGAATAATTAAAGCTATTTATATGAGATTTAAAATGAACAAATAAGATCTAAAAAAAATTCAAACCCCATTGACCAATAAATGGAAAAGAATTTGCCCATAAGTTAAAGTTAAAGTGTTCAATAGAAAAATTGATTGCACGACTATAAAAGTTGTTTGCCCATTTGGTTGCAAAACAACTTGTGTTTTTTTAAGCGAGTGGTACGATTTAGTCCGAAAAAAAATTTAGCGCCTCCTCTCGTTAAGAAGCTTTTTAAAAATGATTGCGTGATAATTTCTACTACGAAGAATAACACCACTTTATGTAACCATAGACTGTTTTCAAGCGGAATTCTATGAAATACTGGGGAAATTTGGTCTAAGTGTAAGGTGGGTATTGCCATAAGCTGACTGGCTTGAAAGTGTTCCGCTATGCAACTATTACTCTCGGAATTAGCCGCGTGTTTTTTTGCATTCGTGTACTTAACATGATGTTTTACAATTATTTCTTTATATGTAATGTGCCTCACACAAAAGAGATTACTTAATCAATTATATATGTACATTATTGTATAGTTAAAATTCAAAGCATAACTAAGAATAGTAATTATAATACTAAACTATGGAAAAAAATAGAGCAAACTAATAGATAGATGTTTTAAAATATGTTTTAATGATAATAATAATAATATAATTACAACAAAAATTGCAATAATAAATTTTTCAAAATCCCAGGAATCGTAAACAAGTGTTGAAAGAATATAACGTAAGAAAAACTCTGGAAAGGGTTAGCAAAAATTATGAACTTTAAGCTTGCTTTTCCTTTTCCATCATTTGGTTTTGAAGTTCAAAAGTATTAGCATTGATTTCACCTTCAGAAAGTACAGCGACTCTCATTGTAGCTAATAAATTATGAGCAGCATTAGAATGAGCATAAACAGCTCCATTGAAAGCTTTAGTGGCATCTTTACCAATAGAAGCTTTAACCAATGGCTGACCACCTGGATGTTCCTTAATGAACTTCTTGACGTTATGAATCATACCAGAAATAATAATAAGACCTTCTTCTTTGGCACGCTTATTAAACTCTTCTCTGGTCCATACAGGTAATTCGTCAACTGGAGTACCCCAGTCTAACTTCTTCTTCAATCTGTCTAATTTCTTTTGTTGTTGTTGTAATAAACCTTGTTCAATGGCATTTTGACTGAAAGTATGTAAGTTCCAAGCTAAACCTAATTTAGAAAGAATATAAATGACAATCTTAGTTGGATCGTATTGGTACCATTTAAGAGCATTTCTATAATCAGATGGGAATTCATGATGGAAGTTATGGTAACCTTCACCAAAAGTAACAAAAGCTGTAATAACGTGATCTCTTGGAGTTCTTCTGTCATCAAATGGTTGGACACCAATCCAATGAGCTAAAGAGTTAACACAGAAAGTTGCTTGTTGAATAAAACTAGTCTTGAGTATACCTGCATAAATGAAACCACCCCAGTAATCACCCCAACCTAAACCAGCAACTAAGACTGGGAAAATAAAGGCGGCAGTGACCATAATAAGTAAATAATGACGATGTTGGAAAACAACAATCTGGTCAGAGGTTAAATCACTAATATCAGCTCTAGCTCTGTTCTTTGGGTTAGCTTTAGATAACATCCAACCCATATGAGAAAACCAAAACCCTTGTCTAGCATCATATGGATCTCTTGGAGTATCGGTATATCTATGATGAATTCTGTGACTATGAGACCACCATTTAATACTACCTTCAATGGCACCAGCACCAAAGAAAGCAAAGAATAACTTACAAACAAGATGAGCATCATAAGCTTTATGGGCAAATAAACGATGGTAACCAGCAGTAATTGAGACACCACTGAAAACATAAAGGACAAAGGCCAATATTAATGTTTTCAATTGTGGAGGATAATATACAGCATTGTAAAGACCATAAAGTGGGATAGCCACCACTAAAATCATATTTAACCAATTAATATGTTTATGGAAATTAGAAAGAGTCCATGGTTGTTCACTGATATGTTTGACTTTAGAATACTTCTTTCTTTCTCTTTCATCTTTTTCAGCTAAGGATTCTAAAGAATCTTGAGTAATTTGTTCAGCAGTAACCTTAACTAAATCGGCAGTACCCATTAATCTACCACCTAAACCGGCAGCTACAATTCTAGGAGTCTTTTTATTGGTTCCTGCGGCTAAGGCATTAAGAGAAGTGATATCAACGACATCGACTTGTTCTGAGTCAACACTAGCCATTGTTTATAATATAATATAATATGTTATATGAAGAAAGTGATATATAATCTAATAAATAATTTTGATAAATATATTTATATTTGTTGGATTGCAAATTTCTTTATTTGGTCAAGAAAAAATATTCAAGATCTAAAAATTTGTGAGTTGACGATGGGATTGATAGTTGGAATAGGGTTAGATGAATTAAAAATTGATCCCAATAAATTGTTGATTAGTTGATGAGATGGTAATGAAGTATATAATAGGATGAAGAAAGAAACAGACCAAAAGAATAGTAAAACAGCAAAAGTGAATCTCTTTATGTATTTATCTAAAATTCAAATTAAGGGATAATTTTTATTTTTTTGGCTTGTGTTCTTTTTTTTTTGGAATTGAAAAAAATTTCTTTTTCTATATATTAAATATGCTTAAGTGGTCTAAATAATTAAAGCTTCTTAGAATAAATATACAGCAAGGAGATGGCTCGAAAATGCCTGTTTAATACATAAGAGAAATTAACATAGTCTGATTTATTTTAAATTCAATGGTATGGTATGGTATGGCTTGATATCATTCTGTTAGTCGACAGATGCTATTCTAGTAAATAATTAAATTTTATTGGTAAACGCACACAAACCGTTGCAGCCCAACAACTATTTTTTTCAGTTGGGTTGTCCGAAGGCACGTCTTTAGCGAGGTAGGGCGAGTAGGGCGAGTAGACGGACTGAAATTATAGAACAAGCTTATGTTATGCAGGCTTGCTACTTGTCAATTTAGTGATTATATGTCTCCTGATTATTCCATAATGATCTATGTTCTACCTATTGTTCTTAATATCATATAATTAAATTATGATTAGCCCCATTTTGCAAGAGAAAAATCAAATTGCTAAAACCAACAAAAAAAACCTCTCGCCATAATTAAGTAGTAGGTTCAAATTGCACCCATCAATCAATTGTTATCGGAGAATGTATCGTATAACGTGGTGCATATAGTGGTTGTGATCTCCTTTTACTTTTACTGCGTACCTTACAATATACGATGATGTTTTTGATTGCTGTCGCCATTCCTATTGCTATTGCTATCGTTTGCTCACACAATATTAACTAGCAATTATAGTTAATGCGCTATCTTATCAAATCATTTCGGCTACATGTTTTTTAATCGTCTGTCTGCGCTTCATCCTTTCACCCTAAGATAAAAGAAATGGTGCAAACGATATTGCTTGACTACTTAAACTAGTAATTCCTAATTAGTACTCCGACATTATATGCATTACTTTTCTGTCTTTCATTAAGGCAGTTGAGTGAAACCAACAAAATAATCGTCTTTGTGTAATTTATTAGCCACTAACTCCGTCTCTTGCGTTTCTTATGTCGCGACATGTCAAAGTATGTCTAGAATTCACGACACAATATGAATTCTAATGTTTTCTTTTGCAACCTATGCGAACAGGAATTCATACTGCATTTATTGTTTGTCAATCCGAATAATTCAATAATTTACATGAATTTGAATATTTCTTTCAAGAAACATAACCAACCAAATTCCTTCTTTTTTAATGATATACCGTTAAAGGTTTGGAAGCGAATAGAGGAACGTCATCATTTTCGTTCAAATTCAGCCTCAACTATTTCAATTTTTGATCAAAAAGGAATACTTGCATTAATTTAATTAACTTAATTTGTCTTCCTGGTTTGGCTTTCAATTTTTCATGAGTTAAGATTTGAATTTGTTTTCCGTTCTTTAGTTGGCGCCTAGCTAAAGTGAGAAATATAAAATAAATTCTTCTCTATATGAAAAATTTTAAAACAACGATATTATAAGTTAAAGTACAGAAAATTACTACCTACTTTCAAAATTCCTTGAAGCAGTTTCAATCAGGCTAAATATCCTGACATCACAGTTATTTATTAGAATGATATTTCATCAACAATTTTATTTGATCGATTATTGATCTAGAATAAAGGTAGATCCGAAAATAGTACTATTCTAATAGCAAAACTTAAATGATTCTATTAGTGTCTACAAAGCACAAAAGATCATATACTCCTATAATTCTAGACTTCTATAAATTAATAATGTAATTAAGGAACGTTGATCATGTGACAACAGGCACGATGGCTGATGCAGTATAGCTTAATGCATGTTTGGTTTAACTTCATACTGCAACTAAATATTTAATGGAAATCCGAATCGTTACAGAAAATTATTGGCTACTAACTCTGTTCTGTACATGAACTAATAGATCCTTTTCTTATTTACCCCATATTAGGAGCGTACCGTGGGTATTCAAGTAGTCCGCATGGTCCAGGACTACCCCACAAAATCTTTCCCCCTTTGTTTGTTAGTGAGTAAAAGTCTGCAAATTTCCTCGGACCCTCTTCATGCAGTACTGAGACTTAAAATAAAGAACATTCTACCTTAGGTTAGTTTCTTGGATAACATGGATATACCCTTAATCTTTAAAAATCAGCTAACTCATGATCGGATTAAAGTTGATGTATTTCTTACGGATATGGAATAGCTTCAATTTTCTTTGTTCATAAAGTTTTTGTTAGAGACTTACATAGACGGAGTTGCAGAAACTACACCAAAAAAACTAAATGTGGGGTGCGAGCTGATAGTTTGTGAAATTTAAGAATGGTTTATATAAAGAAATATTCAAATCCTTCTTCATTTGATAATTATAATTTTAATTTCATAATTTTTCACTATTAAATTAATTTGATTATATTAAATTAAATTAAATTAAATTGACAAATATTCGGTTAAACAAATATGGCTCCAATATCAATTAAAGAACCTAAAAAGCTCACTAAGACAAAGGCTAGAGTCGTTGATTCTTTAAGCGTAAGTAATATTATTGACACATATGAATCGCCAAATCCTGCCAGTCAAATTAGTGAGGAGAGATCTCACACTAATTTTGATGTTGTTAAGATGCATCAATTCTTGGAAGGTTCAGTTGAAAAATCCAATTTGATTTTGAGTTTATACAAATCAATTGAAAGAGATCCAATCTTACAAACCAATTTTGAGCACTATGATCTTGGATATAAGGATGAAAGAGCTTTAGTAGCTCTGAGAATTGACAGAATGGCTAGATATCTTGAAATTGAAGATTCTAAAAAATTCTTGAGACGTTTGAATTTAATGACTGTTATTGATCCTTCAATGGGTATCAGAATTGCTGTTAACTTGGGTCTTTTCTTACATTGTATCAAAGGTAATGGTACGGATGACCAATTCAACTATTGGGCACATCATGAAGAAGCTGCTTCCATTAAAAAATTATATGGTTGTTTTGGTATGACTGAATTGGGTCATGGTTCTAACGTTGCTGGTTGTGAAACTACTGCTACTTTTGATATTGAAAGAGATGAGTTTGTCATTGATACACCTAACATTAGTGCAACTAAATGGTGGATTGGTGGTGCAGCTCATTCTGCCACTCATACTGTTTGTTATGCCCGTTTGATTGTTAAGGGTAAAGATTATGGTGTTAAGACTTTTATTGTTCCATTAAGAGACTCTCAACACAACTTATTACCTGGTGTCGCTATTGGTGATATCGGTGCAAAGATGGGAAGACAAGGGGTTGACAATGGTTGGATTCAATTTTCTGATGTTAGAATCCCTCGTTATTATATGTTGCAAAGATGGTGTAAGGTTGATAAGTTTGGTAATGTCTCTTTACCACCATTGGAACAATTATCTTACATTAGTTTGTTACAAGGTAGAGTTGGTATGTCTACTGATTCTTACAGAATTGGAGCTAGATTTATTACTATTGCTTTAAGATATGCTGTTGGTAGAAGACAATTCAAGAAGGATCCTTCTGATAAGTTAGAATCCAAATTATTAGACTATACTTTACACCAGAGAAGATTAAT
The DNA here is from genome assembly GCF_036850825.1 of Scheffersomyces amazonensis. Classification (NCBI taxonomy): domain Eukaryota; kingdom Fungi; phylum Ascomycota; class Pichiomycetes; order Serinales; family Debaryomycetaceae; genus Scheffersomyces; species Scheffersomyces amazonensis. The sequence continues at coordinate 961,943 of NW_027042741.1, read as the reverse complement.
TCCATATTTGGCTTTAACTTATGCTATGGCTGTTGGTACTGACAGATTAGAAAAACAACATGATATTGTTTTAGAAGAATTAGAACAAGCTCTTAAGGCTAACAGTCAAACTTTGATTAACAAATCTTTAATTGATACCAAGGCTTTGTTCATTGATTCTGCTTCTGTTAAATCTACTTTAACTTGGTTAGCAGCCGATTTAATCAATGAGGCAAGACAAGCATGTGGTGGACATGGTTATTCTTCTTACAATGGTTTTGGAAAGACTTACAGTGATTGGGTAGTTCAATGTACTTGGGAAGGTGATAACAATGTCTTAGGTATTGCCGCAGGTAAGACCATTATTAAGAATGTTGAACAAATTACTGAGAAAAAGAGACCAATCAAGACTCCAACCTTATTATTCTTAAATGACGCTAATCAATGGCTCAACCTGGACAATGTTATAATTGCTACCAACAAGGATGCTGAAGATTACAATAAGATCAAATCTGCTACTAAAGGAGTAATTGTTAAGTTTGCCAATTTATTATTACAAGAATTGAAAAGATTTAATGGTGATTGGGACTTGATCAGTCATGATAGAGTTCGTTTATCTAAATTAAGAGCTCATTACTACTTGTTAGAAACCTTTATTGACAGATATGAATCCAATAAAGAAGAAAAATTGGCTCCCCATTTACTTAACCTTCTTAAATTGTATTATGTTTCTCAAATCTTGATTCCATTTGCTGCTGAATTTATTAGATTTAAGTTGCTTAGTTCCGATGTATCTTCTTGGTTAACCCTTGAATATACTACTCAATTAGATTTGGCTCTTAGACCATATGTTATTGGATTGACTGATTCATTCCAACAACCTGATAACTTTATCAACTCCTTAATTGGTAAGTATGATGGTAACATCTACGAAAATTACTTGAATACCATTAAGCAAATTCATCCACCAAGGCACTACAAGGCTCCATACTCTGGTGCATTAGAAGCTATGTTGAATAGACCAAGTTTAGAAGAAAGAGATAGATTTGAAAAATCTGAAGAAGCAGAAAAGAAATTGACCTCTGCTCCACTTGATTTTGGTGATGACGAATAAATAATTACAAGGTGCTAATTGTTTTTGCCCCAGTTGTTCTTCTCTTATTTATTAGCTAGTGATTAAGTATTTAATGAATGAAAAAAATTTAAGCTTTGATTAAAAGTTAGTGTGGCTCAAACTGTATTAATCTTTTTTTTTAATTTTTTGCAATTATATAAATGCGAGATGTTATCTCCAGACTTTGACTTGTGCCATATGAGATAAAGGCCAACATGACAGCTGATGGTGAACAATTGAAGGTTGGAATTGTTGGTGGAGGTATAGTGGGAGCATATACTGCATTAGCATTATCTCATTTACCCAATGTATCAATTACTGCCTATGAGAAATCACCTCATCCATCAGAATTAGGAGCGTGGATCGCATTACCAAATCAATCTATTGATATGCTTAGTAAGTTTATACCAATTGAAAAAATTAATTCTATTGCTTATAAAGGTACTTCAGATAAAGAATATGTTAGTCGTCATTGGAAGACAGGAGAAATACTTTATACTCAACCAACATATAATAGAAGTAAACCATTTGTAGAAGCTAGAACCCATAGAGTGGCTTTACTTAATCTTTTATTAGAATATGTACCTCCAGGCATAATTCAATATGATCATAAAGTTTCTGAAGTTGAATTTGTTAAAAATGACTCTAAAATTATTATTCATTTTGAAAATCAACCTTCTTCTTCAGAATTTGATTTAGTTGTGGCTGCTGATGGTATCTACTCAAAAATTAGACACCAATTTAATCCAAATACCTTGAAATACCGAGGTTCTGTAGCATATAGGAGTGTATTTGATGAATCATATATTAGTCATATTGAGGGCATTTCTGATGATACCTCTAATTGGGTGAGTCCTGGTGGTAAATGGGTTTTCTTATCTCTAGTTGGATTGGGTCAATATGGAATTGTAGCTTCAATTGCCGAACCCTATGAAACTTTTAAAAAATTAAAGTGGAATAAATCAATTGGAGATGAAGGAAAGAAATATTTGATTGAAGCTTTTAAGGATTGGGATGCTGTGGTTCCTCAAGTTATTGAAGCTGTACCAGATATTTTAGCATTCCCATTAGAATCAGGTAACTGGTTACATAATTTGGTGGTAAAAGAAAGATTAGTATTTGCTGGTGATGCAGCACATCCAACAGCTGGTGCTTATGGTTCTGGGGCAGGTTTTGGATTTAGTGATGCCTGGGCATTATATAGATCCCTACAAGAGACTTCATCTAACTATTGGTATGAAAGTACACCTCAAGCTTCTAAATACAATTTAAAATTGACAACTTTCTTATTTAATGAAACTCGAAGACATTTCTTAAAGCGAGTCGAACAACAGTTAACTATAGATGGACTTCAATCGAAAGAACGCATTCAACCTCCCACTGACACTGACGATTCAGAGTGGAGAAGTCGATATTTGATTAAGAGACACGGAGGAGAGTGGATCAGATCGCACAATGCTGAGTTTGAATTTCAAAAGATCAGAGATCAATATCTAGTTTATTTGCAAAAGAACCTATCTAGCTTCATTGAAGCTGGCCATGGGTATGAACAACTTGACGAATTAAAAAGTGCTGAAAATATCTAAGATGCTTATTCTGTGTAAATATATTGTACAATTTCTATATATAATATACAGCATAATAATATTATAGCGAAGTATGGCCATAGTTCTATGGAAGTTGTAGAGTAATGGCTGTGAAAAATCTTGGCCCTATTCGCACGACAATTTTTGTATTAATAAAAATTCCTATAGATTATGAAGTAGGAATTAAACAGTGAAAAAGACTATAATGAGACATTGTTAATGAAAGATAATCTGAAGCCAGAACAAGTATTCTCACTAAGAGGGCATAGTAAACCAGTCACATGTTTGGGATCAGTAGTTTTGGAAAATAGAGATTACCTCATTTCATCAGATGCATCAGGTTTAATTATAATATGGGACATTCATACAAAGCGTCCATATAAGCAATGGCAAGCCCATAGTGATACAATTTTATCCGTTAGACAGATTGAAGAAGAATTGATTCTCAGTCAATCTCGTGATGGAACCCTTAAAATATGGAAAGTAAATAATAACTCATCAGTTCCATTAGAAGTTTTCTTATTACCTATAAATCCATTAAATTTCTGTAATGTAGAATACATCAAAGGAAATTTAATTACTCCAGCTACTGTTGATTCTAATAATTTTGATATTTATAGGCTCAAGTATGATGACAATTTGGAATTCAGTTTCACGAGAATTGTAACTAATTTCAGTGCCTTTGCATTATTTAATAAAACTAAGAAAATAGAAGAAATACGACGAGATAATGAACTAGGAAGAAATGATTTCGGAATTATAATGAAAATGTTATTAGTTGGAGAGAGTAAACTATTTTTAGGTTTTGAATCTGGAGAGGTTATTGGCTTACAAATCGATTTAAATTCCCACATTGATGATAATGAATCAAGCAAAACTATAGAATTAGGTAATAATCTGCTGAGTTCATCAAAATTATCAGGACTATTTAATGCGAGACCAAAAGCATTTAATAAAACCATAATTAATAAGGATCCACCTATAAAATTGATTTATGCTAATTCGTTCCATACTCCTAATCCTATTATTTCAATGGCCCATGTCAATAATTCTCTAATTACTGGTTCTTCAAACAAGAAAATTGCTATTCATGATTATTCAAATTATTCATTTGATAATACTTTAATTGATGATGTTATAATATCAAAGTTACATCATCATGGCATTCAATCCATAATTGTGGATGATGCGATTGAGAATTCTTTTTTGATTGGCTATTGGAATGGATTAATTGAAGGAATGGTATTGAACCAGAAAATAATGCAACCGAAATTCGAAATAAAAAGGGATTTGCCTAGAGTTTCAATAAGCGAGTCAACAATTTCTGGTCAGGAATCGGAGAATCCTATGAAAGAATCAATTAAGTTGACCTATTTAGCTAGTATTCAAACTTCACCGCCGAACACCGAAGGCAAAAGATCTTATAAATCTTTACTTCAGACCCGCCGAAACTATATTGGGAAACTCCTATTTGCCGCATATGAAGATGGAACAATTGTTGCTTATAGATAACAATGGTATATAACTAATCCAAATTGTATTATAATGAATCTGTAACATTAGTTTTACAAGTAGACAACCACTCTTTAAAACTTATCCATGGCTTATTCGGGTTTAATAATTATCGCTAAATTTAATTTCCCAACTGTTTTTCTGCCATTGTTATTATTGTTGCAAACCACACTCATATTGCCCATTCTTGCCAAGAGGGAAATGAAACCTAAGAAATTTCTCAATTAAAGGCTTTTGACAACTTTACTCTAGGTTATTTCTCCTATATCATAATCTGAGGGACCATGTGCTCTCTATAATATAATATGAACAACATTATAAAAGCAATTATAACTTATTAGAAATTGTACTCTTCGGATATTCAGTGGTTACTCAACTGAAAAGGAAATATGTTAACTGCGACGAAGGAGCACACGAGATAAATAAAATTTGATGGGTGCAATTACTTTTGTAAATCCCCATAAATTAATTCAATTTTCGTAAAATTTTGTTAATAAAGGTACTTCCGAACACATATGCAGAAGGAGTCGTTTTCAATTCTACTCCTTGTATAAAATTTGAGAGGTATCAATACAGTACATGTTCAAATTGGGGTTAAAATAACCATACATGGAAGTATTTACTCCCCGGAATTTTTCTTGTCGCAAAACTCGTGGCCCCAAAATACAAATGCAGCATTTGCCGCAGCCATTCAGGAATTTTTCAACTAACCTTTTTACAATTATAAGAATTGAAAAATTCAGGAGTTTTGGGAAGTATATAAGGAGGTGGAAATAGCTCCAATAGAATCAATTATTTTATCATGATATGTATTGTTATCCCACTAACCTGAATATTATCTTTTCAAGTAATTCGCAGCCATGCAAAAGTTCATCTTCCCTAAATTATCTCAAATTGGATTAGTTGCATTAGCAGCTTATTTATATTTATTCACCAACTTGGTAGATGCTGTCCCAGTTAATAATGCTATTTCTCAGAAACAAAATATTATTTTCTTAGTTTCTGATGGTATGGGTGCTGCTTCTGTCCAATTAGCTAGAACTTTCAAACAAGTCCGTGATGACTTAGAATTCAATGATATTTTAGACTTGGATCAATATTTAGTTGGTACTTTCAGAACCAGATCAAATAGTTCTTATGTCACTGATTCTGCTGCTGCTGGTACAGCTTTAGCCTCTGGTCATAAAACGTATAATGGTGCTATCAATGTTGATCCAGAAACCAAGACTCCTTTGGGAACCATTGGTGAAGCATTAAAATTGCAAGGTTATAAGGTCGGTATTGTTGTCACTACTAGAGTTACAGATGCCACTCCATGCGTTTGGTCTTCTCATGCTCTCTTAAGAGGTCAAGAAGATTTGATTGCAGAACAAATGTTAGGTATTGGTCATCCTTTAGGACAAGTCAATGATTTAATCTTAGGTGGAGGTAGAAACTTTTTTACTCCACTCAATGTTGAAGGTGGTGCAAGACCAGATAACAGAAGTTTAGTTGAAGAAATTAAAGCAAATGGAACTTGGACATATGCCGGTAATAGAGAAGAATTCGATGCTTTAGCTGGTGGTGAAAATGTTACTTTACCATTGCTTGGTTTATTTGCCGAGGAAGATATTCCATACAAGATTGATCGTGATGAAAGTATTTATCCAAGTTTAGTTGAAGAAGTTCAAGTTGCTTTAACTGCTTTGACTAAGGCTACTGAAGATCAAGAAAAAGGTTTCTTCTTAATGATTGAAGCCTCTAGACCAGATCATGCTGGACATGCCAACGATGCTCAAAGTATAGCTCGTGAAGTATTGGAATTCAACGATGTTATTGACTTGGTTCACCAGTATGTTCAAAATGCTACTACTAACACTGTTGTTGTGTCTACTGCCGATCATGAAACTGGTGGATTATCTGTATTTGGCACTTCTCCTAAGGATTATTCTGCTATCTTTAATGCTACCCATTCCAGTCAATATTTAGCTAAAGAAATTGAAGATTTCGTCAATAAGGACGATGAAGGTGCTTTGATCAATTTCATCAAAACTGAAACACTTGAAAAGGGCTTGGGTCTTTCATCATACACAGATGATGAAGTCCAAAGAGTTCAAAAGAATGTCGGTACTTCCAAATTAGCTCCTACTATTGCCAACTTGACTAGTGCAAGATCCAAGGTCTCATGGGGTACAGATGGTCACTCAGCTATTGATGTTGATATTTACTCTTTCTCTAATACTCCTTACCTTAGTCATAAAGTCTTAAATACTAAGGATGGATTAGGTGGAGCTCATGAGAACACCGACTTTTCTATTTTCATTAAATCCATTGCTGGAATTGATTTAGATGAAGTTACCGATTTGGTTTCCAATATTACCGTTAATTCTACAGTTCCTTCTGGAGGCGATTAGATTGCTGTTGCTTCTTTGGATATTTAGTTTCTTCTTCTTTCCGTTATACCATTTATTTCGATATTAAAAGTTTGTCTACTTTCTTTATATAGTCTCATTAAATACAAAATACTTTATTTAATAGTAATAATAAATAAATAAAATAACTAAAGAATTATAGAAATACTTATAATAATTCGATATAAAAGCTTTTTGAGCATTTATATCATAACTAAGAAGAACTACTGATGTCATAAATGGGAGTCATATTCACTTACTTACTTTGATAAAATCTCAGCAGATTCGAAAGACTTTTCAAATCTATCTCTAGTTTCCAAAGATGGTCTGTTCAACATACCTTCTAAAGCACCAGAGTATGGAGCCTTAGTCTTTCTTGGAGGATTTTGAGCCTTGACAATACCGAAATAGTTTTCATAAATGTTACCATCAAACTTACCAATAGCAGAGTTGATGATCATGTCTGATTGTTGGAAGGAATCAGTGTATGCAACAGTGTGTGGTCTTACCTTAGCTAATAATTGTGGAATATGAACTGAAGATAATTGACTAGTCAAGTCAGTAGAAACAACATTGAAAGTCAAGAAAACACCAGAGAATTTGTCTAATACAATAGTAGCAGCATATAATTCACCTAATAAGTTTAAGTATGGTTTCAAAGAAGCATCATCAAATTCATTGATTCTCTTAACAAATTCAGATAATAAATAGTGGTGAGCCTTTAATTTAGTAATGGTGACTAATTCAGAACCAACGTAATCAAAAGAGTTTACCTTAGCAGTCTTATAGGCAGCATAAGATAATCTAATAATAAGGACTTCAAGAGCTTTAACAATCTTATTTAAATCACTAAGGTCAGCAAGGGAATTTAACCAAGTCTTCTTACCATTACCTTCAACAAAATCTTTGGTATGAGTTAAGAAAGAAGAAGAACCCTTAACAACTTTACCATTTTCAATAACATTCCAAGTGTGCTTAACAATTGGCTTACCAATGTTAATACCAAGAACATTGTTATCACCTTCCCAAGTACATTGGACAACCCAATCGGTATAAGCTTTACCAAAACCATTGTAAGAAGAGTAACCATGACCACCACAAGATTGTCTACATTCATCAATGGTTTCAGCAGCTAACCAAGTAGCAGTAGCCTTCAAGGCACCAGAATCAATAAATAAGGATTTCATGGCTTCGATAGATTTGAAAATACCAGCTTCATCATTGGCATCGACAGCATCATCCAATTCATTTAAGGTTTCTTCAATAGTAGTTTCAACCTTCAAAGCACCAGCAGATGTAACATAGGCAGCAGCCAAGTATGGTAATAATCTTCTTTGATGTAATGGATAATCTAACAATTGAGTTTCTGGAAGATCTTCAGAATCATCAGCATCAAGAGCCTTTTGAGACTTGAATTGTCTTCTACCAATGGCATATCTTAAAGCAATAGTAGTCATTCTAGCAATCATTCTGTAAGAATCTAAAACCATCATAACTCTACCACCTAATAAAGCAGAATAAGATAATTGTTCTAATGGTGGTAAAGTAACATCACCTTGTGGAGAAACTTTACAGAACTTTTGTAACATAAAGTATCTTGGAATTCTTACATTAGAATATTGAATCCAACCATTATCGATACCATCTCTACCCATCTTAGCACCAATATCACCAACAGTAATACCTGGGTTTAAGTCATGGTTAGCATCTCTTAATGGGACAACAAAAGTTTTAACACCATAATCTTCACCATCAACAATTAATCTAGCATAGGTTGCAGCATGGGTAGCAGAGTGAGCTGCACCACCAATCCACCATTTAGTGGCACCAATATGAGGAGTATTAATAACAAATTCTTCATTTTCTTTATCATAAGTAGCAGTAGTTTCAATACCCATAACATTAGAACCATGAGCCAATTCAGTCATGGCAAAACATCCATAAATACCTCTAATATAGGCAGTATTTTTACCAAGAGCCCAATATTGTAATTGATCAGAAGTACCATTACCTCTAATACAAGAAAGGAAAAGACCTAAATTAACACCAATTCTAGTAGCAACTTGAGGATCAAAAACACCAATAATAGATAATCTTCTATTAAAATCTTGGAAATTTTCAACTTCAATATATCTGGAAATTCTGTTAATTTTTTCGGCAGTTAATTGACGTTGTTGTTCTTTATTTAACTCGTAATAGTTGAAATCAGCAGCTAAGATTGGATCTCTTTCCATTTGTTGAGTTAAATCCTTAATTAATTCAGCTCTTTCCTTAGAACCTTCTAAAAAGTAGTGCATCTTAACTGGATCCCAAGCATTTTGAGCTCTTTCCTTTGCAATGGAAGATTTTGGATCTGGAGGTGGGAGAGAACTCACAGTATTAGTAGTGTAAGCCATTATTATATAGTTATGATCTTAAAGTATTAGTGAATAAAAGGTTTGTAACTACTAAATAAAAAATCAAAAGAAGAATAATTAATTTTTCAATCAAAATGAAATTTAAATATTAACTGGGAAACAATCTTGTAGTTATATATTATTAATTACCGATAGTAGTAAAAACTATCAATTCCATTTTGCGATCACTATGATATTTTTACTCCACAGACACAATGAAAAATACTAAGTGTAAAAAAACTACCCATTCTATGTAAAAATCGGCTTAACCTGTAAAAATACATGTGGAAAATTGAACTTATCTGAGAAAGTTACCGAGGATAAGAATCTTTTACATGTTAACTCGATGGTTCACCCGAGGCACACATATAACCTGTAAAGTTTTACTCCGACAATCTTATTCTTGGTAATAATTATACGGATAAAGATCATGTGACTTTTGCAGGTTAACCCCAGACTTTTACAAGCTGAACTTTTACCGAAGGCTTGCTATTTCAAGTAATACCAGGCCAGACCGGATAATAACTTTGATAATAATGGTGAATAATACGCTTAATTGTTATTAATTATCATACGATTCATGAGTCCAGTGTTATTTTGATGGAATAAGTGTAAAATTAGCTACATTAGTGTTTACTAATTGTTTAAATTATTTTCTAAAATCCTTAATATAAGAAATTTAACTACTATTGAATTACCTGTAAAAATGTTCTCTACTGCTTTGCCTTTAAGATTATTAAGTGGTTCGATCTTTTCTTCATAATTATCTGAATCATTTAGAATCCGAACAACTTTATGATTCCGATCATATGTAACGGTTGTTTAAGGGGAAAAGTCAGTTCATGTTATTTACTGTATATCAAGTCCAATGTTTGGTCCGAGGACTGTTTCTTATCATTTTGCAAGTATGTTAAAATACCTAATTAGCATTAGATGACACAGTATCGGTCAAAAATTTATTAGTATATAGTTTACTTAAAGTATAAGTTTTGAATAGGTCGGCTTTAATAATCAGAATTTTCTGTCAACCGCATAATGTTCACAACTCTGTCGGGCTTTACTTCCCCCAACACATTTATTTAAACAACGATTACATTTTATCCTACACAAATACATTCTATACTAAACTAGATATGTTTATAGTTATCCTCTTGTGATTGTCAGACATGTTGTTCCACTATCTTCAGATTTTTTTCATTTTGTGGGGTAAAACGTTTCCACCCCTCCTTCTCTCATTTCTTAATTTTTTTTTGTTTTTCCATAGCGGATAAATCACATGGAATCATTTTGTAAAGACGTAATTAAATATACAGGATAAGATGACCATTCATATGATTTGTTCATGACAAATTCTGAGATGGTATGTATAGGTGGGTCTATGTGCTTATGATAAGAGACAAATAGATTAGTTAAAGCCGATGGATCCTACGTCATTTCTTTTTGAATTAATGAGTTTTCGGTTCGGTTATTTTACTCAAACAATGCACATAATTTATAGGAAAATAGAAAGTAGTCAAAGTAATGAGTTTAGAAGCTAGTTTCGACTTGTTTAATTTGCAGCCATATTTTCTTCATTGAAATGTAGTCTCTCTACTTAACAAAACGCTAAGAAAATCCCAAGGGAATCCAATATTGACTCTATTAGTATTCAATTAACGTTTAGTTACGCAGCGGATGTTACCCTTTTCAGCCAAATCTTACGCAGGTCAAGGGCCAAGTATAATTCAACACTTAGATCCAAAATTCAATACAAATCACAAATTTATATATATAGATATTATTTATTTACTATGGTTCTGGTCGCGTTAACATGTAGAATTGTTTAAATATATATGTACAGAAAGAAGAATGTAAGAATTGCCAATGAAATGTGTTAACTGTGCTAATTATTAGTAGCAGTTATACAATAATAAAATAAATAAAAGGATGAAGGAAGATACCCATACGAAATGAAAAAGTTATAAAAATAATGAAATTGACTCTGTGGTAGATCTAATAAAGGAATATCATAAAAATATAAAGATATTGGAGACCTTATGTGTGCTGTATAAGCTGACTATTAATCTTAACTTAATACTATTCATCTGTTTGATACCATAATTCATAATTATTCTCTTTCTCTTTCTCTTTCTATTTCTATTTCAATTCAAAAACAAAAAATCGTTACATTCGGTATATTGAAGATTTGACTTCTCTATGATTTTGCAATTATAATTGAGGAACAAGCATATCCATCAATGGAGATTGAATGAATAAAACTCCTAAACCGAAAAAGGTAGCGTTGAGGGCAACAGTAAAGAGTGGAGAATTCTTTATTTGTTCGAAGGTAGATTCTTCTTTAGCTTCTGGAGTGGCAAATCTTCCGGACATTGTTATTTATTACTTTATATGAATGAAAAACTGATATTGCTATGGGACTTCTCTTAAACGTTATTTTAATTTTGTCAACGAAAAATTTTCTGGCAAATCAAAGCACGTGCTTTGTGGTCACGAGCTTTAATGCCACAAAAATATAGAAATATCGAATAGCTAACAAAAAAAAAATTTAATATGAAAATCGTCTTCTTAGTTATATCAAGAGACATTAAAAGAATAGTTTGATTTTCTTCAGGTATTACCATGGCCTTTGTCAAAGTTGAATTAGGAGTCACTTCCGAAACCACATATTCTATTGCAGGAAAGCAAATTAAATTTAATAATGGAGAAGATATTAAACCATATGTTGAAGAATTAAATAAATTTAATAAAGTTACAAAGATTGATTTCTCAGGTAATACTATTGGTATTGAAGCTTCTAAAGTTCTTAGTGAAGCCCTTATTGGTAAGCATAAAGATTCTATAGTTGAAATCAATTTTTCAGATTTATATACTGGTAGATTAAATACTGAAATTCCTGATTCATTAGAATATTTATTACCTGCATTATTAAAATTGCCAAATTTAAAATATATTGATTTGAGTGATAATGCTTTTGGTTTACAAACCATTGATCCAATTGAAGCTTATTTAGCTAAAGCTGTATCTATTGAACATTTAATTCTTTCAAATAATGGTATGGGACCCTTTGCTGGTGCCAGAATTGGAGGATCTTTATATAAATTATCAAAGGCTAAATTAGCTGCTGGTAAACCTTCATTAAAGACATTTATTTGTGGAAGAAATAGATTAGAAAATGGTTCTATAAATTATTTATCGGTTGGTTTAAGAAATCATAAAGATTTAGAAGTAGTCAGATTATATCAAAATGGTATTAGACCAGCTGGTATTTCTAAATTAGTTGAAAAGGCATTACCTTTAAATAAGAAATTACAAGTATTAGATTTACAAGATAATACTATTACTACTTCCGGTGGAGTAAAATTAGCTAATTCTATTTCATCATGGGAAGATTTAGTTGAATTAAATCTTAATGATGATTTATTAAAGAAATCAGGATCTTTTGCACTTGTTGAAGCTTTACGTAAAGGACCAATCAGACCAAAATTAACTACTTTGAAATTACAATATAATGAATTAGAAGCTGATTCATTAAAACTTTTAGCCGAAATCATTGAAACTAAATTACCAAATTTAAAAATCTTAGAATTAAATGGGAATAGATTTGAAGAGGATTCTGAATATATTGAAAAAATCAATAGTATTTTTGAAGAAAGAGGTTTTGGTGAATTAGATGAATTAGATGAATTAGAAGATTTAGATAGTGAAGATGAAGATGAAGATGATGAAGATGATGAAGATGAAGAAGATTCTTTAGAGGAAGATCTTGATTTGGATGAATTAGAAAAGGAATTATCCGGTAAGAGTCTTGAAGAGAAAGATACTGATGTTGATGAAATTGCTAATGAATTATCAAAAGCTCATCTTAAATAGGTAAGTATATTTTGTATATGTATAATTAATAGATTTAAAGCATATATATTAGTAGTAGTGTAGTAATAGTGTAGTAGTACAGTAGTAGTAGTAATTACTGTTACTACTTGCACTATTAATTACACTAGTGTACATGTACATAATAACGCGTGAAAAATTTCACTAGTGAATAATTCACATCTGTATAATTTTCTAATTTTTCAATTTTCACTTTTCATAAATCCGAATTACCCCTTCAATTACTTTATAAATGTCTAGTCTCTATAAATTATCCATAAAGGGTATAAGGTCATTTGAGCCTGAACATGAAGAGACTATTCAATTTGGATTTCCCTTAACATTAATATGGGGTCAAAATGGGTGCGGAAAAACGACTATAATAGAATGTTTAAAGTATGCTACAACCGGTGATTTACCACCTAATTCAAAAGGAGGAGCATTTGTTAATGATCCAAGTTTATCCGGTAGATCTGTTGTATCAGGACAAATTAAATTAGCCTTTAGAAATGCCAATGGTAAATCAATGATTACTACTAGAACTGTTCAATTAACTAGAAAACATACAAGAGGTATAACCACCAATACTTTTAAAACTTTAGAAGGTCAATTAGCCACAATTGATGGAGGTAATAAAATTAGTATTTCAACAAAAAATGCTGAATTAGATACTCAAACTCCAATTTATCTTGCTGCTTCAAAAGCAATTTTAGATTATGTTATATTTTGTCATCAAGATGAAATGTTATGGCCCTTAAGTGAAGCTTCAGTATTAAAGAAAAGGTTTGATGAAATATTCGAAGCTTCAAAATTTACTAAAGTATTAGATAGTTTGAAAACAATAAAAAAGGATATGACTACCGATATAAAATTGATTGAACAAAGTGTCAAACATCTTAAACTTGATAAAGATCGAGCTAAAAAGGTTCATGATAGATTACAACAAATGAATGATTCTGTAGATCAATTCTCAGAAGAAATTAGTAATCTAAATATTCAAATTGAACAGAAGGAAAAGGAAGCTGAAGAACTTTTTGCATCCAATCAACAATTTCAAAAAACTCTTAGTGATTATGAAACTTTAAAAATTAAACAAGTAACCTTACAAGAACTGATTGAAAGAATGAAAAATTCAATTGAAGTATTAAATGATCCTTATGAAGATCTTATAAATAAACAAACTAATTTTAATAAAATAACTAAGGAAAAGCAAGATGATGTGGTAAGGTTGCAAAAAATTCAATCAAACTTAAATAATAAATTAGAAAGTAAAACCAATACTTATAATCAATTGATTAGATTAGAAGGATCTTTAAAATCAAAGGAATCTGACTATAATGGAAATTTAATGAAAATAGAAGAATTAATTAATGATAATGCCGAAGATTATAATTTCGAAGGTGTAGGAGATGTAAAGAAAGATTTAATTGAATTCAGTCTGATAGTAGAAAATAGTTTTGAAGATGCCAAGAAAGGTCTTGAAGATTATACTGATGAATTCAAACAGAATGATCAACTTAAGCAAAAGTATTTACAAGAAGTATTGGATTCTATAACTAGAGAGGAACAACATTTAAAATATAATAATAAAGAATTAAATTCCATTAAAGATAAATTATCTTTATTAAATCTTAAGATTGATGCATCAGATGCTGATGAAGATGAATTAATTTCTAAACGACTGGAATTACAAATTATTACTGAATCCTTAGATGAAAAGAAAAAGTCTACAGAAGGTAAAGATTTAGATGTAAAAATATCTAGTAGCAAAGCCAATCTTTCCAAATTAGAGTTTGAGTTGGAAGAAATATCAAAGAATATATCTGCCAGTAATGAACAAGCAGATCTTAGATCGAGGCTTTCATTTATAACTGACACGATTAATTCAAAGCTTAAGATTCAAAAGAAATTAACCACTAAGCATGGAGATTTATTCAAGGAACTTGTAGGAGTAGATCTTAATGTCAATGATGGAAAGGATAAATTCTTTGAAGTTTTCAATAAAGTTCAAAGTGAGCTTCGTGATCAGGATGACAAAACCAAACAACTTGAAAAGGAAATTGGTAATTTAAAGGCTAAAAGGGATGCTATTAATCAATCACTTAGTTCTCAGAATGTTCTGATTAATTCTCTAAAGGAAAAAATCACTAAAGTCTTAGAAGTAGATGAAATTGAATCTTATGATTCAATATTATCAGAACTTGAGAAGAGTTATAGTGATGTGATTGAAGATGTTAATACTGCCGAAGTTACAAAACAATTTAATATAACTGCCATACAAGTTGCAACTGATCATAAGCATTGTTTATTATGTAAAAGATCCTTTGAAGAACAAGGATTATCAAAATTCATCCAAGAATTACAAAATAGTGTAAATCAAGAAAAGATAAATAAAATTCAAGAGGATGCTGCCGATATTAAAAAGGAATTAGAAGATATTAGATCTGTCAATTCTTCTGTATTGTCTTATAGATCTACCGTAAAGTCAGCAGGTGATCTTAAAGGGGAATTAGTAAATGTTGAAGAATCAATAAAGAATGTGGAATTAAAGCTTAGTGAAGAAAACAAGAAAAATAAAGAATTACAACTGAAATTAGAACCATTGAATGATTTTAAAACAGTAATACAAGATATTGAAAGATCAATTAAAGAGATTTCTGATTTAAAGACTCAAGCTTCTCAATTAGAAAATCAATTAGGTGATTTCGGAACTGATGTTTTATCGATTACTGAATTACAGAGGTTACAACTGGAAAAGAATAGTGATATTAAGAAACTCAGAATAGTAATCAATGATGATACTGATCGTAGAAATGAAATTAGTAGAACTTTACAAAGATTGGAGAGTCAATTGAAGGATATTCAATTAAATATAAGTAATTTGGAAAGAAATTTAGCAGAAGTGACAAATTTGAAAAAGGCAGTTGAAGAATCAAAGGCCCAACTTGAAAAGCTTCGCATACAAGAAGAGTCAATTACAAAGATTTTAAAAGAGTTGGATGAAAACAAGATAGAAAGAAAAAAGGTTGTTGATGAATTCCGTAAACAAGGAGAGATTGTTATGAGAGAAAAGGAGTCGATCTTAAAGGATAGATCAGATCTCCGAGTAACATTTACTTCATTAAGTACAGCAATCAAAGAATTTGAATCTAATGACTTGGCTAAACTTCGGGAAAATGCCAAAGAAATCCAAGTTATAGTTGAAGAGAGAGATAAATTATCATTAGAGATTGAAGAAAATCTGAAAACAATTAGATTACTTGAGAAAGAAGTCAGTGAAGCTTCGAGAATTGAGCTTAATATTGTGGCTAACATCGATTACAGAGCTCAGTTAACCCAATTAGAAAATACCCACAATCAAATTAATGTTTTAGATTTAAACAATGCTCAAGCACAGAAGGAAGAATACCACGAGAAATCTAGAAAAATCAGACAAGAACTTAATGAATTAACATCTTCTCATGCAGGTAAAATAGGTGAAGTAAAGCAGATTAAAGATCAAGCAAAGGCTTTGCAGAAAGAATTACAAACAGAATACAAAAATGTCAATGAAAACTATCATGAAGAGTGGGTGAAGTTACAAACTAATATGTTGATTTCAAATGATATTCAAACATATTCTAAAGTACTTGACAATGCCATCATGAAATATCACAGTATTAAGATGGAAGATATAAATAGAATATTGAATGAGTTATGGTCTCAGACGTATAAGGGAACTGATATATCTTCAATTGCCATTAAAAGTGATGTGAATTTACAAGCTAAAGGTAATAGATCTTACAATTACAGAGTGGTAATGTATAAGGATACAAATGAACTTGATATGAGAGGAAGATGTTCTGCAGGTCAAAAAGTTCTTGCAAGTATCTTGATTAGATTAGCATTAGCTGAATGTTTTGGAGTCAATTGTGGTATGATTGCATTAGATGAACCAACAACCAATTTAGATTCAGAAAATGCTATTTCTTTAGCAGAAGCTTTGAACCATATCATTGAATATAGAAAAGCACAACTGAATTTCCAGTTAATTATTATTACCCATGATGAGAATTTCTTAACTCATATAAATGGAGGTAGATTTACTGATCATTTCTATAGAATTCAAAGAGATGAGAATCAAAGTTCCCGTATTTATAGTCTTCCAATAAGTAAAATGCAAGAGAATTAGTTTTAATTTTAATTAAATATTGTACATAGTCTAATAAGAAGAATTAAGTGCAGTGGTTTCAAGATCAATATGATAGTTTGAAGTACTGATTTGATAATCGTTGATTAATCTTTTCTTTTGTTCAGTTAGTTGTTTATCTTTATCCACCCAAGCATGCTCTATATATCTCTCTACCTTACTTCTCTTTTGGGGTAATCTTGAAAGAAATCTTGTTTTAACGAATATATGTACAGTAATTGGAGGTGATGATGAGGTAAATATATCAAACAAAGTAGGAGTAATGAATATGTTCTTTGGATTATTCAGTTCTCTCAGATAGAGTAGATTAATGTCATATATTTTAGTGAATTTAAAATTATTCAGCTTTTGAATGGCACTTACCAAATTAAATATACCAGAAAATCTTGGATAAAGAACATTTTCAAGGAGTGGTAAACAATATTTTGAACTCTGTTGTTGCTGAATTAAAGCATTCTCATGCGTAAATATATTTACTTCAGGAAACATAATCAACCACTCTGGAGTTCTACTGTGAAGAACCTTATAAAATACAGAATCTAGTAAAGATTCATCAAGTTCCCAATTTTCATCACATTTGGCCATATTAAATAATACTTTCCATGTGGGTACTCTCCATACTAAGAACCATGAAAAGAAGTTAACTCGTGGTAATACTATACTATTTTCAAGTTTGGAAGAATCAGTAGTAGTAGTACATGAATTTCTTGCCAAGTATGCTATTACAAAATGATCTGCAAGAGATACATGATTACTGAGTATTATTGCTGAATCTGTATCAATGTCATCACCAGTAATTTGAAATTTCACTTTATTGCGTTTCTAAAGATGTTAGTTATCCAATAGCTGAAGTTAGTAAACAAATAAGATTCTTACTTACTAAAAAATATATGCATAAGTCCCAAAACCTGGCGGCAAATAATCGTTTTATCTCATTTGAACTTTCTGGTAATATAAAATGTAACAATGAACAGAATACTGATATGAAGTGGTAGATGAATAAGAAAATTAATAATATTAATAATATTGTTATAGCCTTTAATCTCAAAAGGATATCTATAAATGTAGGCTCTTTCTCCAACTTTAAGCCAATATGTTTATTCAATTCCATAATATTTCTTAAATATTTTTATAGTAATTCCAATCAGTTAAGGATAAGATGAGATAACTAGTAGTCTGAAACTATAAACTATAAACTATACCAGGCGCTAGAAAACAATTTTATTTTGCAATTTTGCAATTCTCATTGGGTCTGCGTGCGGCTCAAATTTATTTTTGTCACAATGTGAAAATTTATAAGGAACCTCATCTAGAGCATTTAAATTTAATACTATCATTAGTATAATTTAAGCAAGACAAAGCAAAGTATAAAAAGATGTCTAGATTGATTGTTAAGGGTCTTCCCAAGTACTTTACTGAAGATAAGCTTAAGGAACACTTTTCCAAACAAGGAAATGTCACCGATGTCAAGTTGATGAAAAAGAGAAATGGAGAATCAAGAAGATTTGCATTCATTGGTTATAAATCTATGGCAGATGCTGAAGATGCTGTCAGATACTTTAATAACTCATTCATAGATACGGCAAGAATTGATGTACAACTTGCAAAAACATTTTCTGATCCAACAGTTCCATTATCTTTCAAAGAGAAGAGAAGATTGGATGAAGAAAGATTAAGAGAAAAAGAAGAAAGATTAATACAACAAGAAGAAGAACGTAAAATAAAAAAGACTAAAACTAGATCAACAATAGATGAAGAAATTCAAAATAATGAGAAATTGAAAGAATTTATGGAAGTAATGAAACCTTCAAGTCAAGTTAAATCCTGGGCAAATGACTCCATTGCTGATGGTTCAGGGGCTCCATCGGCTAAGGCTTTGGAGGATGCATTAGCATCACAAGATGTAGACGTCATAAGGAATACTTCTCATGTTATGCCAGCCAAAGAGGCAGAAAGTGATGACGAATATGAAGCATTTGGTCAAAACGAAATTAGTGACGAAAATGACGATGAACCTATGATGAACCTAAATGACATAGGTTCCAATGAAGAAGAATCTGAAGATTTAAAAGAGCAAGAAAACACTGCTGCTGATTCAAATATATCTGATCTTGATTGGTTGAAGTCGAGACGTATACGTATGAAGGAAAATGAAGAAGAATCAATTCAAGAAGAGTCAAAAAAGGATGAATCTGAAAAGTCTGTATCTAAGAAGAAGAAAGTAGTTGAGGCACCAATAGTAGAAGAAAATCCAGAAGAAGCCATTATAAATAAAATTTCAGAAACTGGACGTCTTTTCATTAGAAATATTTCTTACGAAGCCACTGAGGGCGATTTCCGTTCATTATTTGAAAAATATGGTGATCTTGAAGAAGTTCATATCGCTGTTGATACTCGTACTGGGAAATCAAAAGGTTTTGTTTATGTTCAATTTTCTAAGAGTGATGATGCTGTAGCAGCATATAATGCATTAGATAAAGATATTTTCCAAGGACGTTTATTACATATTTTACCTGGTGAAAGTAAGAAAGATCATAGATTAGATGAATTTCAATTAAAGAATTTACCATTGAAAAAACAACGAGAATTAAAGAGAAAAGATCAAGCCACTAAAAGTCAATTTAGTTGGAATTCTTTGTATATGAATAATGATGCTGTTTTAGAATCTGTTGCTTCATCCTTAGGTGTAACTAAGTCTCAATTAATTGATCCACAAAATTCTAGTTCTGCAGTAAAGCAAGCATTAGCAGAAGCTCATGTTATTGGTAATGTTAGGAAATATTTTGAAGATAGAGGTGTTGATTTAACTACTTTTGAAAGAAAAGAAAGGGATGATAAGATTATTTTAGTGAAGAATTTCCCCTTTGGTACAACAATAGAAGAAATTGGAGAGATGTTTTCTCAATATGGACAATTAAAAAGAATGTTAATGCCTCCTGCTGGTACTATTGCTGTAGTTGAATTTCGTGATGCTCCTAGTGCAAGATCGGCATTTGCAAAATTGGCGTATAGAAGATTCAAGAAAAGTATCTTATACTTAGAAAAGGGTCCAAAGGACTTATTTATTCGTGAACCTACAGCAAATGAAATTGTTAACCCATCTTCAGTAGAAGAAAAAGCCATAGAGGCTAAGGTAACTGCTACTGATGTTATGGAAACTGTTACTACACAAGAAGCTGATGATAATGAAGATATTATTGAAGGTCCAACAGTTTCAATATTTGTTAAGAATTTGAATTTCTCAACTACTTCTGAACAATTAAGTGATACATTTAAAGCTTTACCAGGATTTGTTGTTGGTACAGTTAAAGTTAAACCAGATCCAAAGAAATCAGGAGGTGTTTTAAGTATGGGATTTGGATTTGTTGAATTTAAAACTAAAGAACAAGCCAATGTTGCTATATCTACATTGGATGGTCATACTTTAGATGGACATAAGATTCAATTAAAATTATCTCATAGACAAGGTACTGGATCTAATAATTCTGCATCAAAAATTGAAAAATCTAAAAAATCTACAAAGATTATTATTAAGAATTTACCATTTGAAGCTACTAGAAAGGATATATTAGAATTATTTGGTGCATTTGGTCAATTAAAATCAGTCAGAGTTCCAAAGAAATTCGACAAATCTGCTAGAGGTTTTGCGTTTGTTGAATTTAATTTATTAAAAGAAGCAGAAAATGCTATTGATCAATTATCTGGTGTTCATTTACTTGGTAGAAGATTAGTTATGCAATTTGCTGAACAAGAATCTGAAGATGCTGAAGCAGAAATAGAAAAAATGACTAAGAAAGTTAGAAAACAAATGGCTACAAGAGAAATTGCCGCTGCAAGATTGACTGGAAAGGGTAAAATAGACTTAGAAGATAAAGATGGTGAAGACTTTGAATCTTTAACTAGTTAGTACAGTATTAGTTTTATATAGAGAGAGAGACATTTTTTTTGTCGCAAAAATACGGAGTAGATGGACTTGATTAATTTTTTGTAGCGGACCAGTCAATTTTTCATCTCTCTAACTAAAATTACTGCTACACTACAGCTATTGGTAAATACTCCCACTAAATAAATCGTAGGATGTTGCGACTTCCATTGTTTAGATCCATTGTTAATGTGTCGCAAAGAAACCAGTTCTATTCGAATGTTAATATAACTTCGTTAACTCATAGTTTAAAGAATTTGGCTAAATTGCCACCAAAGCTGGGATGTACTAAATATCTAACATCTAATGTTGAAGTTTTAGAGTCATCATTCGGACCAAATATATTCCGAAAATTAGTGTATAAAAGAGTGTTTAATCAAATGAGAAATGCTTCGCGCAATGATACATGGCAACGTTATAACAGATACTATAATCTGGGAAATTCAAATTGGAATAAATTAAAACGTCCAGCTATATTTACAGTATTATTCTGTGTTGGAACTACACTTGCTGTTCCTTATGTATTTCAATATACTCCTTTGGCATATTTTAAACGTCATCCAGATTATTTTGTTAGAGGTTTAATGGCTTTAAATGGTATAGTATTCTTATTATGGAAATTACCAGGTGCTTGGACATATTTAAATCGTTATGCCTTACTTCATAAAGATGGTTTAACATCTACTTGGTCAATGTTAGGTTCAGCATTTTCTCATCAAAACTTTATGCATTTATTTATTAATATGTTTGTCCTTCAATCATTCGGAACTTCATTATGTGCTACATTAGGAACTTCTGTTTTTACAGTTTTATATCTTAACTCAGCAGTTTTATCATCTTTTGCTTCTTTAGCTATTCCTCAACTTTTAAGGATGTCAACATCTGTTGCTTCTTTAGGAGCATCTGGTGCTATATTTAGTATATTTGGAGCTTTCTCATACTTATTCCCTCATACTCCTATTGCCTTCTTTTTCATTCCAATTCCAGGAGGAGCTTGGTTTGCATTTATAGGGGCTGCAGCATGGAATGTGGCCGGTATAATAGCCAGATGGGGTGCTTATGATTATGCAGCTCATCTTGGAGGAAGTATAGTTGGTGTATTATTTGCAGCTTACTATAAGAAGAAAGCTCAAGAAAGAAGAAGAAGAGTCACATATTTCTAGAATTTATCTTACAGGGAAAGGTATATTAAAAGTAAATATCCTCATATATATTGTACATAGGAAAATAATACATGGTAGTAAAAATCTAAATATACAGAATCATGCAAAAATGAATGCCTAAAGCTTTAAAATGCAAATGAGTATCAATCTATAATTAATCAAGCAAATGATACACCCTTCTTCTTCTTTTTAGAAGGTTCACTAGTTACAGAATCCTCTTCAGCTCTTCTTGCCTTTGCATTTTTTCTTCTACTAGCTCTTGCTAAATTAGCTTTACTTCTTAATTCATCCTTCTTACCTTCTAATTTATCTATCTTTTGTTGATCTTTACGTTCTAATTCTTTTCTCTTTAATTCTCTTATTTCTTCTAGTCTTCTAGATTTCTCTAATTTACTTTCATTGACTTGATCGTATTTATCATTTATACTTTTGACGAGTCTATTTAATGTTAATGCATCATTATCATCTACAAATTTCTTTCCCTTTTTACCTCTCTTAGCTTTTACACCAGGAACAATTGCCGTATTTAAAGTTGGAATTTCTAATTGATCTTCACGATACTCCTTACCACTTTTAGACCCATATAACCTTATCTTTTGTTGTTGCTTCTTAATTGCTGATTTTGATAATTTCTTAGTTTTAGACTTTGGAGTTAAGGTTGGTTGTGATGCAAGTAAATTTCTTGCCTTGGAATCAGTAAAAACTTCTGATTCCGAAGAACGAGTCTTGTTTTGACTCTTACTTCGTTTGGCAGTCTTGGATTGTCTAGGAGCCATTTATATTATGTTTGATATTAAATCTTAACACTAATTACATCGCTTTATAAAGGGTAAATTGAAAAAAAAATTAATACTATGAGATGTGCATCTCAAGATTTTCACGTGATTAGGTAAATACGAAAAACAAAAAAGAATTCCGATACCGGGAGTCGAACCCGGGTCTGCTCGGTGAAAGCGAACCGTGCTAGCCGTTACACTATATCGGACTTTTTATATCATAAAATATGCTAGGTTGCTCACAGTGTGTCTACACGTGATATTTATCACGTGATCCACCAAAAATCGTGATTTTAGTCACGATACTTTGCATGTGTTTATCATATTGGGCAGAAACTCTTCGTTTAAGAATCCCAACATTCATGTTTGATACTGTCAATGAAACCTAAGTCGTCTCCCAATACATACTCTTGTAAGTAGAAGTAAATTTTAAGAATTTATTGTTTTTTGTTATTTTGAATGAAAATCAATAGAAATTTATATGAACAACGTCAATCTTAACCATTTAATTTACTAGAGATTTGGTCAAAAAATCAGCTAACTTCATTATTAAAGATATTTACTATCTCTTGTCGTTTCCCTCTTTGGTAGTTGAATTATATAAATTATCTCTATTTTAATGTTTCCTTGCAGCTGTTAGTTTATTTTGCATAAGCCGCATATAGGGGTTGAATTACAAATTTAAAGCCAAATGGTCGGGGAATTGTAATTCTTAAATATTTCCTAAAGCCGATCTAGCTAATAATTTCCCTATACATGGTTACGACGTTGTATTTATACTAGGGTCACGGTTAGAGTTAATATACCTGGCTAATCCCCCATTACAGTAACGCAAAATTCTTGGAACTAACGTTCCTTGCGACTTCCCCTTTGGGACTATGCGCATTAACGGGCGGGATTCCCAGATAAGGCCCGAAAGGGAATAATTCAAAGCAGCTTAACTGAAGATAGGGGAAAAGCATGAATGGATAAGGGGTAAAGTGAATATAAGTGGGGGCATTGGTATCGTCTGTAAAGTTAGCAGCCATATAAAAAAAATGGAGAATGGAGAATAAATACTTTCCAGTAAGCCAAACTCCGCGTGAATATCTTTAACTGATAAGCTTTATCCCCCATGAAAAACTATAAATGACAATGAAATTTCATGTTTTTGGATTAAAGCAATGTTAACTACCATTAATATTACTTCGAAAAGTATTAAATTATTCTTAATAAGTATTCAGTAAAAGAAGCTAGCAATAATCGAAATGCCAAAAGATTCAATTCGTTACGTTACTAAGGTTGATTTATCAAAGCCCGGTGATCACCAACCACAAGTACACAACAGATGGCACCCAGATATCCCATTCACTGAAACCATCAAACCAGGGGAAACTGTTAAAGTCGAATGTTTAGATTGGACAGGTAATCAAATTGTCAATACTGATGATGCTGATGATGTGAAGTATGTTGACTTGACGAGAATTCATTATCTTTCTGGTCCATTCAATATTGAAGGTGCAAAACCAGGTGATTGTCTTGTAGTTGAGATTAAAGATGTTCAACCTTTGGAAAGACAACCATGGGGATATACTGGAATTTTTCATAAAGCAAACGGAGGTGGGTTCCTTGATTCTTTTTATCCAGAAGCTGCAAAAGCAATCTTCGATCTCGAAGGTATTCACGCTACTTCGAGACATATTCCAGGAGTGAAATTTACAGGTTTAATTCATCCAGGTATTATGGGTACAGCTCCATCTGCTGAAGTGTTGCAAGAATGGAATTCTCGTGAATCAACTTTAAAAGCTAGTATTCAACATAATCATGACACTTCTGTAGCAAATTTACCAGAACCAGTAAATGCTCATGCTGGTTTCGAAAGAAACCCAGAAATAATTGAAAAGATTGCTAAAGAAGGAGCTAGAACTATCCCTGGTAGACCAGAACATGGAGGAAATTGTGATATTAAGAACCTATCAAGAGGTTCAAAATGTTATTTTCCTGTTTATGTTGAAGGTGCCAAATTTTCGATAGGAGACTTACACTTCTCTCAAGGTGATGGGGAGATTTCTTTCTGTGGTGCTATTGAAATGGCTGGTGTAATTACTCTTCAATTCTCAATTATTCCAGGTGGAATGGAAAAATTGGCCTTGAAGTCACCCTTCTTTATTCCTGGTGATGTTCAAAACAATTATGGATCTTCTCGTTACTTAACATTCGAAGGATTTTCTGTTACTGAAACAGGTGAACAACAATATTTAGATGCCACTACAGCATATAGGCAAGCTTGTATTAGAGCAATTGAATATTTGAGAAGGTACGGCTATAATGACTATCAGATCTACTTATTATTATCGGCTGCTCCAGTTGAGGGACATATTGCAGGAATTGTTGATGTTCCAAATGCTTGTACCACATTAGGAATTCCTATGGACATCTTTGAATTTGATATCAGTCCTGAAGCAGCAGTAGCTCAAGAAGCTAGAGGTAATTGTGCTTTTGCTTCAGATTCAGAGCACCCAGTTATTTACAATTTTCCAGAGTTTAAAAAATAAAAACTAAATCCAGTTAGTTACTAAATAATTATTTAAAGTTAAAAATACGAAGAACTATTTAAAAGAAGTTTAATCTTCCTTCTTGTAATCTGGACCTTCATAAGGCTTACTTTCAGCTGGAGTGTTTAAGTCTTTTAAGTCATAAACAGGCCTTTCAGCAGTTGGAGTAATTCTGTAAGCTAAACGAGTTTCAGCAGTATCCCAATCTAAAACAGCAGAATGGTTGACTCTTCTGTTATCCCAAACAGCAACAGTGTTTGGTTCCCATCTTGCTCTAGCTTGTAAATCATGAGAATTGTTAATGTGATTGTATAAGAAATTTAATAAGTAATCAGATTCTTCTTCTTTCAATTCAACAATCTTTCTAGTGAAACCAGAGTTGACATAAAGAGCCTTTTGACCAGTAACTGGGTGAGTTCTAACAACTGGGTGAATATTTTGAACTGGTTCTCTCTTAACAACACCACCATTTCTCTTGGAAAAGTTAGCTTGTTCAACACCAGAGTGTAAAGCATGTAAACCTTCTAATCTCTTTTGGAAAGCTGGAGATAAACGGTTGTAAGCTTCAACAGTATCAGCAAAAAGGGTATCACCACCGGCTTCTGGACCTTCAACGACAGTAA
This sequence comes from Scheffersomyces amazonensis, assembly GCF_036850825.1. Classification (NCBI taxonomy): domain Eukaryota; kingdom Fungi; phylum Ascomycota; class Pichiomycetes; order Serinales; family Debaryomycetaceae; genus Scheffersomyces; species Scheffersomyces amazonensis. The sequence continues at coordinate 935,892 of NW_027042741.1, read as the reverse complement.
AGAAGGTAGTACCTGGTGGTTGTAATTCATAAGAAACATCAGAGTGGAAACCAACTAAGTTGTTTCTATTTTCGAAAAGATTCTTAGCATCAGCACGTCTGTAAACAACGTGTAATTCAGGAGAAGTTCTTGGAGCACCAGAAGTTGGGTGAATATGTAATGGACCAAAGTGTTTACCAAATTCAACAGAAAATTCTGGACCCTTTGAAGCAAGATCTTGATCTCTAAAGACAACTAAACCTCTTTGAGCAACATATAAAGCTAATTCATTCTTACCTTCTTCAGTTAATTCAGAAATTTGAATACCACGAACTTCAGTACCTAATTTTGGAGTGATGTTCTTAGTAGTCACAACACCCTTTTTTAATAAGTTTGGTAAAGCTGGGTCAGCTTTTAAACCAGGATCTTTATGTTCATAAAATTTTAAAGGTTCATACTTTTCCTTTCTGTTCCAGGTTGGTAAATATTCTGGAGCCTTTGAAGTAGCACGATGTTCCTTAGCGACAGTTAAGAAACCTTCTTCTTCATCTTCATCTTGAATTCTGGAATAGACAGTGTTTGGGTTAGTGTAACGAACTGGAGCCATTTTTGTAATAGTGTTTTAGTTGTTTGGTTAATTACTGATCTTATATTTCTATTTTAATAAATCAATTGACATATTGATGATCTTTTATACCATTTAGATTGGTTAAATCTGGGGGTAGCACAAAAGCTATGGCTGAAAAATCCTTTTTGGAAGTGTTGCACATTCTTATTCTCGATCGCTCAATCTTTCGCAATTGTGGCTACTGACCCCAAAAAAGATCAGATCCACACCGATTATCGTTAGACTCCAAAAATACCAACAAAGAAGTATATGAAGGAGATCTCGGTCCAATAGACGAATTAGGAAATAGATTAGTAATGAGAACATGTCATATTTGCACGTTTAGACTACTTTTGGAAACTTATCCCCGATAATAACTTTTTATTAACACAGCCTGATAAAGCAAATTATCGGACTATTTATCCATGCAAAAATCACATATATGACGAAATAATTACCAAATTTTCAGAGAAATTTCCTAATAAACTGTTGTTATATGTATTACAAGTTATTGAAATTATACTAGTTTACAACGAATAGTTATGTCTTATTCTATTTTTTATTAATGTAGTTTAATTTTAAGGTGACTCTATTGTTTTGTTTTACAATAGTCATCTCCACAATTGGTTAGAGTTCACTTATTCCGATCCGAATGTTACTTAGCCCAATATAAAGAATGTAAATTTCAGTCGTTTATGATAATGCATAGCAAGGGATAAGAACTGTGAATTCTTAGATAGTGGCATATGAATGAATCAACTCAATGAGGAATTGACAACTTCTTACAATATATTGCTACAATTGTGAAGTAGAATTTTAGCCATCTTTTTAGCCATATTTGACATGAGTGGTAATTTTCTAAAATTACTGCTTGGTACCTTCTGTTCAGCCTCTCAATCGATTGATAGTGTATCGGAGTTGAGCGATAGATCCGCGATAAGGAAAAAAAAAATTGGAACCACATAGTTAGACACCAGTAAAAATGACGTATGTAGCATAAACTCTTGAGCTCGCTAAGAGATGGTTATTAATTATAGTGAAGATGAAGATAGAGATGGAGTGCAATTCAATTGGAATTTGTTTCCTTCTACTCGGTTGGAGGCATCACAATTATCAACTCCATTAGGATGTCTCTATCAACCCCTTAGAAGTACTTCAACATGTATAACTGGACCCCCAGTTGTATGTTCAACATGCAAGAATTTCATCAGCCCATTCAGTAGAATTGATCAAACAATTAATATGTGGTGGTGTTCAATGTGTGGAAAGAAATCATTTTTGCCGGATCATTTTGTTGCCCCATCTGAAGGTCAACAATGTCCATCACAGTTGAAAATTAATTCTTCCAATATAGCATATGAATTACCTGAAGACATAGATAACAAAGTATCTGCAGGACTTCCTTTTACATATGTATTTGTTATTGATGTATATAAACATATTGATGAATTAGAAGAAGATGGTTTCACAAGTTTAATTGACTCTATCATTCAAAGTATAGAGAGAATTCCTAATGGTAGTTTGATTGGATTAGTGACATTTGAAGAATCTGTACATGTTCATCAATGGGGAAGTTCCGAAACTTTTTCGTTTGATAAAGAATTTCTTTCTAAAAGTATTAGTAAAAAGAGTAAAAAGCCTGATTATAATGCAATTTGGACTTCTTCCGTCAGTGATGCAGTAATTGAAAAGATAGGACTTTCTAAGAATTCACTTCTGTTTGACCATAAATCCAGTCCGTTAGTAAAACATAATATTCTACAAGAATTAAACGAAAGTTCAAAACTGAGAATAATATCTCAAGTAAAAGGTTTAAAACCAAAAATATGTAATTCATACAAACCAAGTCGGTCATCAGGTCTTGCACATTATATCACTACAATTCTTTTGTCGAGTTATTCATTCAAAGATTTCATTGGTAAAGTAATCTTTGCTACTAGTGGACCAGGAACAAACTTCCCTGGTATCATTGTTAATCCAGAACAAAAGGAAATTATACGGTCTCATGCTGATATTGAAAAATTGAATGCTCCAAATTTCTTATCGAGCCTGAAGTTTTATCAGACTTTGGGATATATTGCCAGTGGTCAAACTTTAGAAAGATCATGGTCTATAGCTAGTTCTGCATCGGTGAAAACCACTGATTATGACATTAATCCATCTAGTCCAAAGTGGTCGGTTGATATCTTTACTGGATCTTTGGATCAAACAGGAATTTATGAAATGAGAGCAGTTTCAACTCATACAATGGGAAAGATATATCTTTCTGATTCCTTTAAATCTAATCAATTTAAAAAATCATTTATTAGTGCTATAGATATTACTAAACTGTCATATAGGAATATCTTAACTATACTGACATCTCAAAATCTTAAGATATCTAGATTTATAACTACAGGAGGTTATGCCTTACCTTCTTCGTATACTAAAAGAGGAGAGAAATATTTTGCAAGTTATCATGAGAAGATATCTGATACACTTACTAAATTTGACTCGGCTATTCAGAAGAAGAATTTTACAAATCGATGGCAATTCAATACTTTATTAAAAGATGATACAATTGCATTATTTTTAGAAATGAATACGGCTCGATCATCTAAAGATATTACAACCAACGATACAAAAGAAGTATTTATTCAATTTCAATTGAAATATTGGGATTTCACCAAAGGGAAATGGATATTGAAAGTAACAACTGTTCAAAGACCAACTACTGTATCAATTATATTACAGAAGAGTGATATACTTAGGGAAAGAGAAATTCTTCTCAGTTTTAATCAAAGGTGTTGGACAATTTTATTGGCACGATTACTTATTCAGAAGATTGATACAACATTAGGATTTGGAGAATTTGATAATTTGATTGAATTAATGGATGAAGTGTTAATTAAATTACTTTATCATTTTGGTGGTTTATCTTTGAAAGTCAATTCAAGTTCTGCAGACAGATCGAACCCTTATCTTATACTTCAACAAATTTATGAAATCAACGAAAACTTTAAGGATTTGCCATCATATATTTATAATTTGAGAAGGAATCCTCAATTAATAAGAATTTTCAATTCAAGTCCTGATGAAACTGCGTATTATCACAGTTGGTTCTTAAGAATGAATGGCGATATTTCTATTAATGCTATTCAACCAAAACTATATAAGTTGATCAATGATAGTGAAGAAGAGATACCATTGAATTCAAATTGTTTGAGCTTACCTCCAAGGACATTCTTACTTATGAATACAGTTTTCCAGATAATCATATATTACATTAGGGATGCAGAAGCTTCCAAATTGGATTTACATCATTCACAAAATGACCATTTAGTAGAGACAAGAGATAATAGTATTTTACCTGCCTTGACATTTATTGAAAGTCATATGACAAAGTATAACTCATTCATTCCGAAATACATTGTAACTCAAACTAATCATTCTCAAAGTCGATTCTTAATTGCGAGATTAAATCCCATTGAAAAAGATGAACCTAAATTTAGCCAAGCTAATGTAGATAATAAGATTAATGAAGGAGGTATATTTCGATTCTTTAAGAAAAAGGATAAGAAAAATAATTCTACAATTAGTTATGATTTACTTATGACGGATGATATGAGTCTTAAACAATATTATGATATTCTAGTTCGTGCAATTAAAGTATATAAAGTGGGACTGGAATAGTACAAAAATTAAATAGATTTAATAAAAGTTAATACAGTTTCAATGAAATCATCGACTGCGGTTTCATCTGAACCAGGACCAATATCATGCGTAGCACCTTGTAAAATTTTACTTAAAGGTGACCAGTATTTAGGATTAGTAGCATCTTTCCATGAATCAATTAATTTTTGACGATTAACATAATCTGGTACAAATTCATCTTTGGATCCATAGAGGACCAATAATGGCTTTTCAATTTTTCCAAACGATAAAGCATAATCATCAGAAGTTAAATAACTTGAAAAATAATCATCATCACCACGAGGATGACTCAATGAATAAAATCTATAAGCAGTAATGGGAGTACCAAAAGCTATTCTTCTAAATTTTTCAGGTAGAACATGATTTTGTTTATTTTGAGAGATATAATCATCATATACTTCTTGAACCAACTTATTAAATTCAGGGATCGATAATTTTGAAGAAACCTGAAGTCCTTCAACATCAGATACAGGAGCTTGTAAGATTCCCGCTTGAATGGCAGTTTCCTCATCAAAATTTGGTTCATGAGAGAATTTAGAAAGATATTCAATTGTATCTTGACAACCCGTAGAATGACCCAATAAAACTACTTTTTTACGATTTCCACCCTTTTCAGATCTTAAATATTTGATTAGTTTGGATATATCTTTTGTATCATTCTTAAGTGAAGATGTTCCCCAACCTTGATAAGATGATTTAAATAGTAATTGTATGAGTACCCAATCACTATTTGATTTACTAATTGATTCTGCTAATTTGGGTATATATGGTACATCTAACAAACCATTACTTAATCCATGAATAAATATAACTACATTGGGTGCTAAATTTTGAGGATTCGATGTAAATTCAAATGCCGTTTTATTGGGCCCATAATGATGTAAGATCCCCACTTGTGGACTGGCCAAATCAAATTCGTTACCTGGCATTTAATCAATTACACAATTGCTAAAAATATGACTATTAGAACTTAATGGCTGAATAAGTCAATAGGGTAATCGATTGGTGATACTCCACAGTTCATTTCGGCTAAGATAAGATCCTGCACACAAGCAGAAACATTGATAGAGGACCTGTAAAGGGGACAGGACGTGTATTCACCAAAAGGAAGACGACAAAAGCTTGTTTCATAAGTTTATTACCAGTCCAGCACAAAAACACGAAAAGTTCTAGTTCCAAAAAAAGCAACAGCGAACAAAAGCAATTCACAATAGAAATCTCTTGCACCACACGACCCCCTCATCATAATAAATAGAAACTTTTGTTAGAGATCCTTTAAGGAGAAGGCACAGCTGAAAAAGCATAACACTAAAAAAATGTATAGCAAAAAAAAAAAAAAAAAAGAGATCGTTTACGTGAGAATCATCAACAAGAATTGCCAACTCATTCATACTACAAGTTATAGAGAGTGTATAGTTTGACTTTATACTGACCGGTTCATTCGACAATAGAACCAAGCTTCCCACAACAGACTTTTACCAATAGGGCTTATCTTAATAGACGTGATAGAGCAACCAACTAATAACTGCGTGCCTTAACATCCCTAAATACTTACATACACCCTACTATTAGTACAGTACTATTACCTAGTGCCCTGCCCTTTACCATCATTCAATCTCAATAGTTCAGTCATTCGTTAGTCCTTTACCTTAGCTTTACTTAACATTTAATTGTTTATTCAACCACTCAATATTCATACATTAACATATATAATTTATACTCAATATTCATACGTTCACATCCTCATATACTCACATAAATCATGCATTTCATATATAAAATAATAATAACTTTGTTATCCCTATATCTTAGTTCATCATCAGCTGATGTTTCTATATCAACCCCTGAAGCAGGTAGTTCATATTCTGGTTCAGGTGGAGCAGCTGTAATCGATGTCACTTGGGTCGATAGTTCAGCTGATGCTACTGATATGTTTTCTTTAAAAAATGCACAAACCTATACAATTTTATTATGTACTGGTTCAAACCTTGAGATTCAATGTGATAATAATAACCCATTATTATCAAATGAAGCACTTACAACTGATAGTTATAAAGTATCAATTAAACAAAATCTTTATCCAAATGGTAATTATTTCCTTCAAGTTTATACTGTTTTCGCCCAAAAGGCAACAACTACCCATTATTCAGGAAGATTTACTTTAACTGGTATGACTGGAGCAACAGCAACTTGGGTTGTAACTGTTACTGGTGCTGCACCTGCTGCTCAAACATCTGGTAACGCTATAACTACAACTTTTGCCTCATCATTATTTTCTATACCTTATACCCTCCAAACAGATAAAACAAGATATGCTCCAATGCAAACTCAACCTGGATCTCAAGTAACTGCAACAACTTGGTCAGCAAAATATCCTACTAGTGCGGTCACTTATTATTCAACTATTGCTGGATCTCCTGTAGTTTATTCAACAATTACGCCAGGGTGGGATTATACTCCTTCATCATTGGTTAATTGGGCAACTGTTGCAACTTATCCTAATTATTATTATCCAGCTTCTTCAAGAGTTAGTAAGGCTACTTTAAGTTCAGCTGCTAAGAAGAGAAGATGGTTAGATTAAATTCCTTACTTCTCACTACTTTGTACATTAACATTCTATATATAAATTCATCGATTGTATATCTGATCTCTTCGTTCCGTTTGCTATTTACGTCTTATCTTGATTTGATTTTTCAATATAAAAATTATAGTAACTTGACTTTGTAGATTGTAGATTAAAATCTTTGTGTGCTTTTTTTTTCTTAGCGAGATAACCTCAACCACAACCACAAAATAATTTAGAAATGAATATCAACTTGCTTATGGATTAATCTAAGGACAGAGTGGAACTGTGAAAGATGTGTATGAATATACCCAAGGTAAGCGCTATTGGTGCTAATAGAGGCATAGCATCTTCTGTTAGGGACATCAAGAATGAGAAAACAGACGTTCAAATATCGTATGGAAATGGTCCAGTCGATGAAAAGTCACATTCTTTCGACTTAGAATCTCAAACGAAAACTTCCAAACAATCTCCAACAATAGTCAAAAGGGTGAGATCTTGGATACATGCTGAAATGATTATAATTATTGCATTGTTACTATTGTTTTATGGCTGGATACATTAACACTAGTTAGAATGGATGTATAGATTTAGTAATTATAGAGAACAAGTTAATACTATAACGAAATAGACAATAGATATATAACACCAATTAAGGATTCGAAGACTTTTGTTATCGTAATTGTAGCTGTATAATACGTTTAAAAAAGTATATGTAAAGATTCAGTTCTGACTTGTAATATGGAGATGGACGGAATACTTCAGTGGGGCGGAATCTTTTTCCCTAATCGAGAAATGCCGCTATTCTCCAGATTTTGAGATATCATCACCGAAGTATCTATAAATTTAATTTCTTTAATTCAACAAGACAATTTGCTATACAATTCATTTGCCTTAAGAATACAATATGTTACCACTTAGAATATTGTTTCAAATTTCATTATCGTTGACTTTAATTGGTGCCATTCCAGCTGAGCAACGGGTATTGACAATTTCGCAACATCAGAACCAAAATGACTACAGTCATCAATCTTCGTTTATCGATAGCTTATACGGAGAGATAACCGGTCCTACGATTAAAACATTCGAGGAGGTTATTTCTGTTGAGAATGACAATGAATGGGATAAACAGTTCCATGCACAACATACTAGTTATTTACAGCTTCAATCATCATTGAACTTACCTAGCAACGATTTTGTCGATGATATTCTTATGGACCAGAATATCTTTGGCGGAATCTTGACATTTGGACACTTAGAACACTTCAATTGTTTCAATCAGGAAAATATTGACAAGACAATTGATATTGCTATAGTCGGAGCCCCTTTTGATACTGGTGTATCCTATAGACCCGGAGCAAGATTTGGTCCTGAAGCTATAAGAAGCAATGCTCGTAGGCTTATGCCAGGAATCCAAACCAAGAGAAATAAGAATAAAAGGTATCCTATTGATCCTTATAACCCCAGCACTCATAATTATTCTATTGTCGATTGTGGTGATGTATCATTAACACCATTTGATAATCGATTAGCTTTAAACCAATTATATCGTGGTCAAAGAGCTATTCATAAACACAGTGGGAAACAAAACAAGATTCCAAAAATCATTACTTTAGGTGGTGACCATACTATTACCTTAATGCCATTAAAATCAATTTCAGAACAATATGGAAAACCTATCCAAGTCTTTCACTTTGATTCTCATATTGATACATGGGATCCTAAAATATTAGGAGGTGGGATCACGAATTATATGTCATTAAATCATGGTACATTCCTTCATTATGCACATGAGAAGGGATATATATTAGAGTCTGGCAATTATCATGTTGGATTAAGGTCTCCATTAATTGATGCTGTATATGATGAAGATCATGATTCAGAGTGTGGATTTAATGCTATTTCTGCTGATGATATAGATAAAATAGGTGTCCATGGTATAATTAGTAAATTGAAGTCTGCAATTAAACATAAGGATGATCCTGTTTATATATCAGTTGATATAGATGTTTTAGACCCAGCATATGCTCCGGCTACAGGAACTATGGAAGTTGGAGGATTTACTACAAGAGAATTATTAGCCATCTTAAATGGGTTAAAAGGTATAAATCTAGTTGGTGCAGATATTGTCGAAGTGAGTCCACCTTATGATACTAATTCAGAAATCACAAGTTTGGCTGCTACGGCTGTTGTTGATACGTTTTTAAAGCTTATGACTTAATTCGGATGTAAGATTGAGCCTCAAAATCAAGTCGCTCAAAATAAATAGGGCTAGTACATTGTAGTTAATAAAATAAACTTTCTTACGTAGAACCATTGGCACGCGTCTGTCAACCCAACATTTCGATCCTGACACTATAAACAAGGGATGGAAGGATTTGGGATTTGGTAACTGTGAACATGACAACAAATTGTGTCCTGGGTAGTAGATAACAATATGCCACCAGACCAAATCTCTTTAACGCGACTTCAGCATTATGCAGCAAAACACAACAACTCCGCAAGCAATTAAGAAGCAACTTAATGTGACAGGGCTTAAAATACAGTCCGGTCCCTTACTTATTGTCTCATTTTATTGTATTTTGCAATATGATGTCACACCTCTATTAACCGTAAGTCGCAAATCGCAACCATGAGAGTATTACAATTATTTCATGTTCAAAAGAAAAAGAAAAGCAGAACATTTGGTGCATTGTAAAATTTGTACCCATCAAGCAAGCATGATAAAAGAGTTTCTCCTATATAAGTAATTGAAATTTAAAACCCTCACTTTGCCAATCCAGATCTGCTATCCCATAATTGACCAAGTCGCAGTGGATTCTAGCTAAATTGGTTCTGTGTCAAAATAAGAAGTTGCAAATATTTTCGTTAGCGCAAGACTGGTGATGCATCCGACTTAGATTATAAAGTTGGCTGTTCTGTGAGATACCCCAACACATTCAACATATAGATTATTTAAGAGGTTTTTAGTTCATATAGTAAGTGCACACAAATAAATTAAATCTTGGCAATAGCACCAAAAGCATTAATTCACATCTTGGATTCCATTTCCAACTTCACTGGAAAGGTCTCCTCTGTAAGAGGCAACATTGCCATATTTCAGACAAATCTATATGAAGATTTGACTATAATAAGTACGACATTTTCCTGTTATAGAAGCTGTGTTCTATGCACTACGACACACGCACACGCAGTTAAATTAACAATTATTATTTTCCGTGCGCCAGCCAGATGCTGCTTAGGGAGGAGCGAAATGTAAAAATGTACGCAGCTTGTGCCCTTTATGAAGTGGGATATTTTCTACAACAACAAATTCAAAAAACATCTATTTACTCTTTTCTAGTCAACTATATCAATTCTTCGCTACATCGTTCGTTATATTCATATTTGACTTGTCTTAATTTGTTCGAGTATTGCCCACCGTTCTTGACATCTGCATTGATACTTCGATTTTACGTCTTTGTACTCTTATCCTTCAGCCTCTCTCGTGATACCACCTAATTAATTAAAGTTACTAGTTAGGCATCTAGCCAGATCCCACGTACTATACCCAAATATCACTTGCATCTTGGCAACTTCATAAGAGTATAATATATATACTACTCACTATTTGATTGCTTGGGTCCATTCCGTGGTCCAATTCGCAAAATACCAAAGCCCATTGTCAAGTCAAACATACAGAATTAGGGGTAATTCAGCCTGTATACTAAAAACAATACACTATAAGACACTCAATCCCAGAGGTATACAAACCAATCCTATAAATTCAATACTAATAGTGATACTTATACTTCCAATTCAATAATCTTATTACTTCAATAATTGTACTTATTCCTACCATTTCCTGTGCTGTCCCAATTCGGAAAGCTAATTTAATTTATTTTTACCACAAAACGAGAACTTTTAGCACCCCACAAATATCTGTAAACAAGTCATAATCAACGGCACTAACTAATTGCTATTAACTACTTAACTATTTCGTTCACTTTATAGATATATATATTAATCATGTCCCACCGAGATTTAACATCCAATTCTCCAAGAACGCAGTTATATGCGCCTACAGAAAGTCAGAATCCATTCGAAGAAGAATCAAGTTCATACGATTCGCAACAACCTTCTACAACTTCTTCATCTTCCGGACGAGATGAAGATCCATTGACCAATCAATATGGTCGTCCATTCAATGCTTATTCAAGAAATGATGTTACACCTACGGGTCGTTTACTTTATAATGATAGTACATCTTCTGATGGAGCACTGCCGTTACCACCTAAGAGTTTTGTTCATTCAGGTATGATAAATTCTGCAACGGTTTCAAGTAATTTATCTTCTTATTCTCAGAAAATATCCCCATCTCAAATCCAAGTTCCAAGTGAATTTAATCGATATCCTTCTTTTAATAATGGTTCAAGAGTGGTATCCCTGTCTTCAATATCAAATTTAAATCCTTTAAGTGAAAGATATGAAGCAGTAAATGAAAGTAGTGGTACTGATTCTCCTTCATCCTTTGTATCTAATCCTTTTGCTTATGAATTCAGTCCATTTGGAGGATATCCAGCTTCATCATTTCCTTTACATATAGATGATAAAGAACCAGATGATTATTTACATAATCCTGATCCAATAGAAGATGCAGATTATGATAAAAATAGATTTGTATATGATATAAAACATCTTGATAAAAGATCCACTGGTGGATTATTAGGTTTGGTTGTTTTAGTTGTATGTTGTCTTTGTTTATTTATCTTATTACCAGTTCTTACATTTTCTGGAGTTACAGATGTTTATAAACCTCTTACTTATGAACTATTAACTAATTATGAATACCCCTTGTTATCAGCAATACGAACGAGTTTAATAGATCCAGATACCCCACAAAGTGCCCTAACAGTTCAAGTAAGAGATGGTTCAACATGGAAACTTGTTTTCAGTGATGAATTTAACGTTGAAGGAAGAACATTTTATTCTGGTGATGATCAATTCTTTACTGCTCCTGATTTAAATTATGCAGCTACAAAGGATTTAGAATGGTATAGTCCTGATGCAGTAACTACTTCTCAAGGAACTTTAAATTTAAGAATGGATGCCTTTCAAAATCATAATTTATTTTATAGATCAGGAATGATTCAAAGTTGGAATCAATTTTGTTTTACTCAAGGTAAAATAGAATTTTCAGCTAGATTACCTCATTATGGGAATGTATCTGGTTTATGGCCTGGTTTATGGACTATGGGTAATTTAGGTAGACCTGGATATTTAGCTACAACTGAAGGTGTATGGCCATATTCTTATGATTCTTGTGATGCAGGTATAACTGCTAATCAATCTTCACCCGATGGAATTTCTTATTTACCAGGTCAAAGATTAAATAGTTGTACATGTTCAGGACAATCACATCCAAATCCAGGAGTTGGAAGAGGAGCTCCTGAAATTGATGCTATTGAAGCAGAAGTTTCAACTGATGCATCAGGAATTAAACCAAACTTAGGAGTTGCATCTCAATCATTACAATTAGCACCTATGGATATCTGGTATATCCCTGATTATGATTATGTGGAAATTTATAATAGTTCTGTAACAACAATGAATACTTATGCTGGTGGACCCTTTCAACAAGCATTTTCAGGAACTACTACTTTAAATGTAACTTGGTATGAAAGAGGATCTGGAGAACATAATTATCAAGTTTATGGATTTGAATATCTTAATGATGATCAAGATGGTTATATTACTTGGTATATTGGAAGTGATCCAACATTTTCTGTATTTGCACCTTCATTACATCCAAGTGGGAATATTGGTTGGAGAAGAATTTCCAAAGAACCAATGTCTATTGTAATGAATTTTGGTATGTCTAATAGTTGGGCTTATATTGATTGGCCATCACTTATATTCCCAGCAATATTTAGTATTGATTATGTAAGAGTATATCAACCAGAAGATCAAATTAATGTTGGATGTGATCCAGAAGATTTCCCAACTTATGATTATATTATGCAACATTTAAATATTTATTCCGATAATAATTTAACTTCATTTGAAGATGGTGGTTATAGTTTCCCTACAAATAGTTTACTTGGATGTTAATAAGTTTGTACTTTTCAATATATAATATAATATAATGTAATGATTCTCTTATCTAAAATAATGACCATACATATTCCATATCTTTCTAACCAATTGTAATTTAGTGGTTATATCAAAATCATTATTATTTAATTCATTTAAATCATTTATCCAATCACTTTTTAAAGCTTTAGGAATTATTAAATCAGCTACTACAATTAAATTAATTATTTCAATTAATAATTGTCCTTCATAATTCTTAGATATTTGTTTATCATATTCAGTAAATTGTTCATCAGAACTTGAGGTATGCTGGACTTGATTATTAATTAATACCAATAAACTCTCAATATTATTCAAAGATTTCAAACAAATTATATTAACTTGTTTACCATTTACAAATATTGGTTTAGTACTACTCAAATATGACCAAAATTGATAGAGGATAAACAATGAAGGAGTAATGGAAACAAAACCAAACACTAATTGTTGAGATTTTAAGATTTTGTCTATTCCGTTAATTGCATATCCTCCATCAACTTTGGTCTTTTGAATTTGAATTAAAATGGATCTTATTAAATTACCCTTTAAAAGAGATTTTACAGGAGTTTTAATTTGTGATTCATATTGATTCATAACTAATGTTAAATCTCCATTTTGAATAGCTTCATGTATTTGTTGAGCATCTGGTGGATTAGAAGTTTCATCTTGAGCAAATTCTATTATCATTCTTTCTAATGAATCTAAATCTGATTTAAGTGATTCTTTAGTGGTGATTGATAATGTATCATCACTTCTTAATGTATTTAATAAATCATTAATAGGCTTTATAACCCAATTCTTAAAGAATCCAGTAACCGTATCAATTAGATTAAATTTTAACCAATCAATAATTTCTTCCCGATTAGAATATAACTTTATTGATTGAGAAGGACCATATACTAAAGTTGCCAATATAATTGGCCAATATCTACTTAATGGTGATGGGATTTCAGTTTCATAATAATTTATAGAATCAAAGCGTATAATATTAATTAAGATATCATTTAATCTTTGAATATCTGGTTTAGTTGAAAACTCATTATCAATGGATTGTGATTGGTTATTAAGTGAAATCGATTCAAGAGCTTCTAAAGTAGATTCTTTATCATTCAAATTAGTTTTAATTAATAAATCAATCTTACCAGTATTTTCTTCAATCTGTTTACTGATTTTTGAAAGTTTTTCATTAAGATCATTATTAATTAAATTAATTGGATATTTCCAAATAAATTTAATCCAATCTAAATAATATCTAGTATTACTTCTAACAGCAGATATTTTTGATAAGGAAAAACTTGGATTATTAATAGTGAATGAACGTCCAAAAGTTTTTGAAATAGCTTCATAAAATCTTGATATACTCTTCTTAATTCTTATCCATGAGAAATATATATCATTGTCTTCTTCAGTACCCTGCTTATCATAATTAGTTAAACTATGAGTAGTATCATTTGTAGGATGAATTTCTAAATGTTCAATAACATTTTTACCAAATATATACAACTTATAAGGTAAAGATTGAATAAGATAAATTAATTTATTGAAGTTAGAACTCTTAATATCTGACCAATACACATATTGATTCTTAAGTTCTAAGGTTTTATAAATAACGGAATTTGATAATTTCAAAGTGGATGTAAGCAAAACGTAGTAATTAATTAATTGTAAAGTAGTAGCATTGATAGTTAATTCATCATTAACATCAGCTACACTCAAATCTAAATTGAATTCCACCTCATTCAATTGAGAATAATAACTATGTAATTTCTTTAAATCTATAGTAGATAATTTATTGAATTTAAAATCTTCAATGTCTAACAAATAATATATATCTTGAAAAGTCTTTTGTAAAATTTTGAATAATTTCTCTTCTGGTTCACTATGACTGTGACTGTGACTTTGTTGCTGAGAGTAATTAGCCAATTGGTTGGTTAAAAAGAGCGTAGTCAATTGGTTAACTTCCTTAAATTTAGCTCTTATCCTTAGCGAGATTCGATTATTATTATTGATCTCCCTAAGGATTCTGGCGGAACGATTAGTTCCTGACCATATGCCGGGGGTAGTAAATTCCATTGTCACTGGTGATGTATCACTTATCCCTGGTAATAATAAATCTGGGGGAGAAGCTCGTGATTTTTAGGGAGATGTTCCGCGATTTTTTTACACTGGCTCAGTAGCAAGCGTAATAGTAATAGTTACTAGCATCTACTAACAATTAGTATTATTGTGATCATTTTTTATGATTGCTTATGTATTAATACTGTATATTGTATATTGTATATTATATATTTACTATGTATTCATGGATCTAATCATCATCATCTCTCTTATCATCCAACACTCCAGAATCTTTAATTAATGAATCAATATCTTTGGCTGACCATATTTTATGTAATACTTTACCTTCATTTACCTTTGATAAACTTAATGTTGCAAATTCCAATTTTTCACTATTTAAATTTGATGAATCCATAGTTTTTGATAAAATCTTAATGGCTAATTCACATGCTTCCTTTAAAGTTAAATCATCTTTATAATCTTTCTTTAATAAAGTTTGTGCAGCAGAATTATTGGCTCCAATTGAAGTAGCTCTCCATCCACTATAATTACCAGAAGGATTAGATGTAAATAATTGGAATTGATATCTATCATCATAACCAGCATATAAGAAACTTACACCAAAGGGTCTTAAACCTCCATGTTGAGTATAACCTTGTTTAATATCACAAACTCTTTTAATTAAAATTTCACAAGGAATTTCTTCATTATAAGTTTTTAAATACAGTTGAGCATTAATTCTAGCATTATTAACTAAAATAGATGCATCAGCAGTCATACCTGCTACAGCACAAATCATATTATTATTAATAACATATAATTTTTCGGCACTACCATCATTATCTAATAATTTTGAAGTTACTTTCTTTTCACAAGCTAATACAACTCCTTCAGTAGATAAAATACCTATGGCTGTACCAGCCAATGATATAGCTTCTTGAGCATATTCTACTTGATATAATCTACCTTCCGGTGAGAAAATAGTGGTTCTAGAATCGTATCTTCTGGACATTATGATTTATATGGTTATATGATAGTGGATATGCAAATTATTTTAACAATTAGATGATAAGGTGATTGGATAATTATATAATACTAACAATTTTGCTCCAACAATTCACTTCTATGCGATTGAAATATATAATCAAATACAATTGAAACTGTACCGAGTGTAATTGGTGCAGTAACTGATGGTGGCAAGAGGTTTACCATACAATTCGAGCTTGACTTTTTCCATTCAACATGGTAAAAAAAGTTCCTGCATGTAAGCCCACTATATAAAGCATACACTAATAAATATAACAGTAAATGAAGAAACAGTAGTCACTGATAAGTAGTCGTAGTGAATGATACACATATAGCATACTAATAGGATAGGGTCATTAGATCAAATTCAAGTACACCATTGATATAATAATGAAATTCTTTATTAGTTCTTTGAATGTACCCATAGGGTATACAACACCTAAATTCCCATCACTATTCTGGCCACTTGGATCAGAACGACAAAGTTATCAAGAACTGTTTCTTTACTATTCTTCAGATATGTGGATATTCACAGTTTATTGGACTCTTATATTATTTGGAGTATTTTATTTTGCTGCTGGACTTATGGCTGTAGTACATAATTGGTTAAGTAATATTAAGCATGGATTACCTATAGATAAAGTATCATTAATTGGAACTATTTTTACAATCCCATTATTTTTAATAACTGGAATTATTAGAGGATTTGTAAGTAGTGCAATAGTGGGATTACTTTTAAGTGCTATTTATAGGGCTGGAACCCTTACTATGAGTACATGGATCCCATTAACTTGGGGTATTGCTCAAATATTGTATGATGTCAGTGCTGCATATCTGACATCTCTGGTTATACTATGAATTTTATAATAATATATAATACTATATAATACTATATAATACTATACACATACTTTACATATATATTATGCTATACATAAACATACATAATGTAGTGGATAATGTCACCTGGTCAAGTTGCCCTATATGGAAATCATGATACTCGCTATCGTAGATTTTTCAGTACTTAAAGGTTTCCTTATGCGCCAGTGTATAATGCTTCTTTACCCCATTCAATAACCCAAATCATGTCTATAGTAGAGTCACAGGAGTTTGAATACTTGGAATTGATTCATTTGAGTCATCAGTTTGATAGGCTATCTGAGAATGTTACTCAAAATTATGAGCCATTGAACCAAATTGCTATACAATCCTTACAATTAATGGATAAGTATCGAGCTCTACTGCCAGATTTTGATAAGTATATAAGGTATTTAAAGAGCCAACATCCTAATGAAACAGAATTATGGACTAAATATGACTCTAAATGGGCAAAATTGATTACTAAAGAGAATGAGATACTGATAAATAAAGTAGAGAAGGAAGTTAAAGAAGTATCTAATTCATCATCACCACCTCCAACAGCTGAAGATTCTGTTGAACAACTTCAAAGTTTTGCTCTAAGTGATATTCATGAAGATGATGTCAATTCATCTAATAATCAAATATTTAATAATTTTAAGAGAGCTTTACAGATCAATATAATTGGCCATAATTTTAGTGATAACATATATTTGATTAATACTTATCTTACAATTAATACAATTAAATCACATCCTAAAGATTTGAAACAGATTATAGACAATCGATATTTTGAACTATTATTCTTTCAATATTATAATAATCTTAATGAATATCAATCAGTTTCAAAAACTACTAATGATGGTTATAAGAATCCTCATAATCATGCCACCACCCTTAATATATTAAATTCTACTTATAGTAAAGCTAATTTGTATTATACAAAAGTTGAACCAATAATATTCAAATCATTAAAGAATGGAATTAAATTACCTTTGGAAGTATACTATTATTATCTAATCAAATTTTATTATCTTGCTGGATTATTTAAGGAACTTCGATTACATAAATTTAATGAAGAATTCTTATCATTATTATTAAATTCAGATGGTGGTTTATCTAATAATGATACCAATTATTCATTACAATTATTATTATCTTTAAAATCATTAAAAGTATATCTTTTTTCTATGTATGGTTTAGCATCTATCTTTACTAAACCATTTAAATCTTTATCATATATTAATAATGAAACAGTTATGGATATATTAACCATAGAAGAAACCGGATTTGATTATCGATTATATAATGAAGTTCTATTACCATTATCAAAATCAAACTTTAAACAGGCTCATGAAAGTTTATCTAATCCTCAATTTATTTTACAAGCTACAAGTATGTTATACTATAGTTTACCTACCAATAAAAGATCATCTACTAGTACCGGATTTTTTCAACATATAAATAAGATTATTGATTTGAAATCTTTCTTATTAATTATATCAATGACGAAACAAATCTCTCGATCAAAGCTATTTAATATTTTAGGTCATGATATTAAAGATGGAGCAGATGTTGACTCTTTAACATCTAATTTGTTAAGTTTAATTGCTGTGTTGGGATTAGGGAAATTAGGTATAGGATATAAGATTGAAGAGGAAATGTTTTATAATAATGAAGAGAATCATGTAGAAGATGAGTTACAAGTTAAACTTAATAAAGTTACTAATGATATCTATGGTGATAGTATGGCTACTTTAATGAAAGGGTTGTTAATGGAAAAGTTTTTCAGTTAATTTATAATTCATAATTTATAATTCATACTTTTAATTTTATATATAATTTGTAAATCAAATCCATAATAAATAATCGACCTCCAAGTACATTGAATTTTATATCGCTTACATCTAAATCGATGGGCTTTGGTTGGTAGTCATTTTCATCATTGAATTCATTATCGTATTCATCTTCGTTTTCATCTTCGTTTTCATTGTCCTCATGTCCAGGGAATAGTAAACGCTTAATCAATATGCATGTTATCATCATTAAATATACTCCACAATCATCAAAATTGTCCTGTTGATCACATTTCATCCTTACCACTTCAATGGGATTCGAACTTTTAATGATATTCTTACAGGATTTCAATCGAAGAGTTAATTCTTGTAAAATCTTATCGTCATTCTTTATAGCTTCTTCTAAAACCATTGAATCATATATATATAATTTATTCTCTAATATAGATAATAATCCTAAAGCCCAATGATCTCCATTATTAACTTCTTCTAAATCCACTTCATCATAATCCTCAATAAAATTTAATGGAATAAATATAAATTTCAGTTTTTTCAAATCATTAATAGGTAATACATTTTCTATATCATCACTATTAGGGAAATGAAGAAATAATTGTACAAGTGAAGGATATAATAATTGAATTTGAGAATTAAATCGATTATTTCGATTCACATTATGACTATTTTCATTAAGAAAAGCTTGAGTAATAACTTCAAAAATGAGTGAAATATCATTATCATTAATCCATTCTCCTGGTAGAACATGATCGATATCACTTTTATATAATGCAATTGAATGATATTGAAAGAGTTTAAATTCTTCTCTTTTGGTTTTATGAGCTACATCATGAATTTTAGAATGTAAACTCCGAATTTTGGCCTTAGCAATATAAGGATTATAATTAAATGGTAAATCAGGTTGACCATTACGCTTAGTCAGTTTACCATTAGTTGCTAATTCTTGTTGCAATTTATTTCTTCTATTTCGACTAGCATTAATTTTCTTATTTTGTCTTTGTTCTCTCTTCTCCAGCTTAGTTAATCGTTTCTTCTTGGTAGTAGTGTCTATATTATCAATTTTAGTATCGGCATTGGTATTGCCATCGGCATCGGCATCGGCATCTTCATCTTCGTCGGTGGTCCCCGTTATCGCGTCCCATACTAATTGATCAAATCCATTACTGAACACTTTTACTAACAGTTTTGATTGAGAACGTGTAGTGGAATCATCTTCAATACGGCTGTAACCCTTAACATTATCATATATAAGCATTACATTCAATATTAATAAGTAATAGCCAGTATTGAACGATTATGGTAATTAAGCTGGGGCAGAAAAACGAAAAAGTGAAAAATTCACGGAGAGCCATCTGATACCGATCTGGGTTAAAGATTAGAATATTATTATTCTTACTAGTTAATTATGTTTAGACGTAGTGGAATATGTATAAGTAGACGATACTTGAATATTCAAACTCGTCCTATATTGTCAATACCATATGGTACAGGTCAACCAACTCATGAGACGAGATCTCATTACTTACCTACACTGGGAAATATAACTCCAGGCATTTCAGCCATTGAATATTATCAAAGAAGATTGGAATTTTCTACTAAGATGCCATTAAATTCTATAGCTATATTAGTTGGTAATGATATTAAATATAGTTCCGGTAGTGTATTCTATGATTTTCAACAAAATAATGATTTATACTATTTGACTGGTTGGTTAGAACCTAATTCAATGGCTATCATTGAAAAAGGTGCTAATGAAGATGATATTAGTTTACATATGATAGTTCCTCCTAAAACTCCTCATCTGGAACTATGGGAAGGTCCTAAATCCGGTTTAGAAGGAGCTTATGATTACTTTAATGCTGATTATGTTGAAAGTATTGATAATTGTATTAAATATCTTGTGCAATTAACTTCAAGATCAAAGTACATTTTCTGGGATTCTCCTAATAAATCAGATTCTAAAAAGAGTTTCTTTTCTAGTTTATTATCACTGACTGGTTCTACAAATGTAAATGGAACTATTGGTGATATAATAGCTAAATCAGGTAAATTCATTCAACCCTTATCAGCTAAGCTTGCCGAACAGAGAGCCATTAAATCTGATTCTGAAATACAGGTTATGCATGCTGCTGCTCAGATTTCAAGTCGAGCCATAAACAAGGCCATTGCTAAAGTTGGATCTGAATTCCCCTTTAGTACAGAAAAGACTCTTGCAAAGTATTTGGAATATCAATTTGTTAAAGGTGGTTGTGATAAGCAAGCATATATTCCAGTTGTAGCCAGTGGTCCTAATGCTCTTACTATTCATTATACTAGAAATGATGATATATTATATCGTGATGAAATGGTATTTGTAGATGCTGGTGGTAAGTTAGGAGGTTATTGTGCTGATATATCGAGAACTTGGCCTAACTCTCCAAAAGGATTCTCTGAACCTCAAAGAGATATTTATGAGATTGTATTAAATACCAATAAAAAATGTATTGATATGTGTGATGAATCAAAGTATAACTCACTTCATGATATTCATGAATTTTCAGTTAAATATTTAACTCAAGAATTAAAGAATTTACCTGGATTTTCTGCTGTTACAACTAATGAAGTTGCAAGAACTTTATATCCTCATTATGTAGGTCATCATCTTGGATTAGATTTACATGATATACCTTCTGTATCTAGGTATGCTAAGTTAGTTGAAGGAAATGTTATTACTATAGAACCAGGTTTATATATTCCTATTAATTCCAAATGGCCAAAACATTTCCAAGGTATTGGAGTTAGAGTTGAAGATGATATTGTAGTGGGTAAAACCAATGACGAGATATTTAATTTAAGTAGTGGTTGTGTCAAGGAAATTGTAGATATTGAGTCCTTGATTTCAAGTGGAAAAGTTACAACTCCTGGAGTTGGGGAAGAGTTAGTAATTTTGGATATATAGTTAATTATAGATTACTTATCTTGTATATACATAAAACGTTACTATTTACATTTTGGAGAAATAAATTAACCTCTACCGATATTTAATAATAAAGAGTTCTTAGCTCCATCTTCACCACTAGATCCCTTACCACTTGGTAAATAAGATACATTTGGTGAATTAGCTAAAGTTTTGGCAATTTCTTTAGAAGCTTCTAATCTTCTAATTAATAATAACCCATCACCAGCTTTACTAAGAGCTTTTGAAACAGTTTCTGCTGATTCAGCTTCACCTTCAGCTCTAATAACAGCAGCTTTTCTTTCTTGTTCAGCCTTTTCAACTAAATATTTAGCTCTTTCGGCATCTTGTTGAGCAATTTGCTTTTGTTCAACAGCCTTAGTAAATTCTTTACCAAAAGTCATATGAGTAATAGATACATCTTCTAATCTAATATTAAATTCATTAGCTCTTCTAGATAATTCTTGTCTAATTCTAGCTGAAACTACTTCTCTTTGAGTAATCAATTCAGCAGCATCAAATTGAGCAACAATAGATTTTAAAATTTCATTACCAATAGCTGGTAAAACTCTTTCATCATAATCTAATCCTAAACTTTGATAAATTTTAGGCAATTGTAAAACTTCTGGTCTATGTAAAACTCTTAAAGTTAATGAAACATTTTGTAAATCTTTTGAACCAGTGGTTGTAGCAATGGTTTTAGGTTTGGTTCTAACATCAAATATGATTGGCTTTTGTAACCAAGGAATTAAGAAATGAGTTCCTTCTCCAATAACAGTTTGTTGAACCCCTTTTAATCTATCAAAAATGACGGCTCGTTTACCACCTTCTACATCATAAATAGCAGACTGACCCAATGCAATAGCTAACCCAGCTGGGATGGCTATTTTAGAGATGATTTCAGCAATTCTTTGAGACATTATCCTACGATTATACACTTGATGGATTACCCCGACTTAAACTCTTCGTCGCCACTTTTACTTGCTTTACAATTTTGGCTGCTCTTTTTTTCTCCTCGCACGGGAATCAAAACTGCTAAAACCCTTAACCTGCTAACCTGTTAAATTGTTAACCTGCTAAACTGCCATTGGATGGGTATGATTTACACATTGTGTGAGTTGGCTGTAGGATTTCGTGATAGTATGATCTGGTGGCGATATACATTTTACTTTTTCCCAATTGGGATACATTACCTGTACTAACTACACTATAAAATTATCACTAACTATATATTGCTAACTAATATACTGGATCAATTATTTCAATTGGTCGTTTACTATTTATTGGCTACAACCCACGTAGTTATGAGCCTCCTCTGTATACACACTCTGCCACCCTACTACTCCTCTTCTTTCTGTGATTTGTTCAAGTGACCAATGAGTCGTCAACTATCAATCAATCGTTTGCAGCACAGGGTTGGTTGACAGTCGTGCACTGCGGCCATTTCGCTGCGATCTTTTTGCTGTAAATTTCTCACTATGGCTGGCTTACAAATTATCTATTTCATCAGCTATATAAATATCCCTACAACTTCGTCATTTGTTTCAACTGGACTTACAACTTCAGTAAAGTTCTGTAAATATAATTAGTACTACTTTACTACTTTATCCATATCCATATTTTTTTTAACTATGTCACACCAATATCATTTTGACGTTACTATGTCATGTTCAGGCTGCTCGGGAGCTGTAAATAGGGTATTAAGTAAATTAGATGGAGTATCTAAATTAGACATCTCATTAGAAAAGCAATCGGTTGATGTGGTAACTAATTTGGACTATGACACTATCTACAATACAATTGCCAAGACTGGTAAAAAGATCAATGACGGTAAAATTGTTGCCTAAGGGTGACAATTGAATTTATGGCTATATATATATATATATACATTATATATGTTAGATGGGATTAGATTAGGTAAGGTTTCTAATTTCGATGATTTCTTCAATGTAATCATCCCTTAGTGTGCTTTGAATAAATAATTTTTTAATCATGGTAACTAATTCTTCTGTAGTTAAATCAAAGAATTCTGCATCATTAAATCTATCCATAATATCTCGTAAATGATTCTTAATTAGGAATTTATAGTTATCTAATCGATGATATGACAGGATTTCTTCCTTTTGTTCATGAGTTATAAATGGAATAGTAATATTATTAATTGAATCAATAACTTTACAAAGCTTTACTGATTGATATTCCGGTATATCATCTAATGATAATATTATAGATACAAGATAATTATTCAAAAAGTCAATGATATCTTTAATTAAATGATTGAATTTGGGTGGATTGAGCTGTTTATAATCACTATCATTGTATAAAGAATTGAAGATGGAATAGATAAGACTCAATTGGTTGAGGTTATAATCATCGAGATCATCTTCATTACCAGCATCTTCAAGAGTACTATCTAAATTTAATGATATTAATACTAATTTCAATTGTTGATAGATATTAACTAAATTCTGATTCCAGATAGATTCTGTAAATCTTTTTAAATTATCAGAATTGATACTCTTACTAATGTAATTCAAATCATTATAAATTAATATGGATTCATTGATAGGTGGATACCGAACCAATGATAATGATTTGATCGTACTGATCAAGTATTTTGTATCTGTTGACTGACTTTCAAATTCTTTGATTATATTAATGATCTCATCTGATAACTGTGAGATCTTAACTCCATCTTTCTTACCAACAGTATCTTCTTTATTGTTATTGTTTTTGTTCCCATTAGTATCATCATCGTCATCGTCATCCCATCCATCATCATTCCAAGCATCGTCATTCCATCCATCATCATCTGTAGCAGAAGAATTTGAAGCTTTTCCTGTTGCATCTTCTTGTTCAGGTTCAGGTTCAGGTTCATTGTCTATATTCTTTATTAATTGTTCATCTTTAAAAACTTTTCTTAATTCATCAATGAACTGATCAATTATCCAATCATGATATAATTTATTCAAATTGTCTTCAATTTTATGACCTTCTTGAAATCCTACAAGAACATTCCATCCACTTGATCTACTAACCGTTAGTAATTGATTTAATTCACTTATATGAGATGGATCATTATTGATGGAACTAATTTGAATAGATAATTTATTTACAAATAATGTACTCAATTTTGAATTGATATAATGCTTGATGGAATCATTTCCTACATAGTTAAGAAATGTAATTAAGTTTGATACTGATTTAATAAATTGTTTATCATTTTCATTAGTCGATAATTTTATTGATACTAAATCAATATCTAGATTTGAATCATCCAAATCTAAATGATGATTATTGACAAGAATATATTCAACCAATTGATCCCATTTGGTTCGAAGTATTGTATAGTTTTTCAATTTAATATTATTATTCTTAATTAATAATTTATTGAATTCTTGTAATCCACTGATATTCTCAATAGTAAATTCATTAGGTAATAATGTTAATAAATAATTGTTTAATATTTCTACAAATGTTTCATATAATGTATCGATAGATTTATGAACAATATTGTAAATAAGTATATCATCTTCTATAGTCTTATAATATTTACTACTATCTTCAAATAAAGTAAATAATTGTTGAAAATCCAATAGATTCAATTGGTTGCCTTTATCAACCAACTGTTTAATTTCTTGATAATGATTATAGGTTGATTGAAGTCTATTCAAATCTTGTAAGTTCGACTCTAATTCCTCATATTGATGATTCAATTGATTTATACTTCTAGTGTCTTTGGCTTCAGTATGACTCTTGGGTTGATGGAAATTACTTATAAATTGTTCATTCTCTAGTAAGGAATGCTTAGAAATTGTGATGAAAGTATTGTTCAAATGGATGTCAATAGATTCCAACTCAGCTCGATTCTCTGAAAGAAGACTTTCAATGGACATGGTGGTGGAGTGGGTATTTCAGTTAAGCAGAGTTGAACTGCTGTACGTATTCGATTTTAAAATGTCAAACCCCGACTCAGTCTATTATGGGATAGAGATCCATACCGCAGTACATAAAGCTTTTATATAAATTATAGGACATATGTATATTATTATATAAGTATTAATTAAGAATTAATTAAAGCAAATCTTCAGTTATGTCATCATCAATATATTCGTCATCCTTATTCATTCTGTATACAGTCATGGCCATACTGGAGAAATTAAGTACACTCATGAACCAATCTGGGACTGGTAAACCATAGAGTTCTATAGTATTAAAGGCTAAATCAAGAAAATTCCCCACAAGTTCAATGATTAACATCATTTTATCAAATTTCAAATCTTTCAATACTTTGTTATATTTTTTATTAATATCATTATTCAAATTACTCTTTGTTTTAATATTTAATATATCTAACTCTACTTTAACTTTATTCTCTTTACGAATGACATTTAGTAATTGCGAAATGGTTTTTCTTATGAGGAATATAAGAATAAGTACCCATAATCTATTGGTATGCTTTAATAATGATGTTAAAGTTTGCGGAAACATTGGGAGTCTTGAAAATAAATGTAAGTTATCTAATAAATTAGCTAAATTCTCGAGAATTTCTATAACGATATTCTCTAATTTCTTCCAGGTGAATTTCTTGTTGGATGGCTTTTGGGGTATTTTCCTCTTAATATTACCTTTAAGTATCTGACTATTGTTGGGTGAAGATGAATTCGATACTGATTTACTCAAGTCAAATTTATTAAAGAATGGTGAGTATTTGGGTTTAGGTACTGATGGAAGTTTGTTATATTTTTCAAATGATGACTTAGATGACTTTGCAGATTTACTGGTTTTGTTATGTAAAGATTGTTCAGCCAAGAATTGCGATAACTTATTGATCTTATCTTGAGTTACTGACTTATTACCTCTCTCTTGTTCCTGCTTGGCTAGAGTGATTAATCGATCGATTATCTCTCGATTGTTTGTGTCGGGATTGGTTACGGTCGTGATACTACTGACCATACTTAACCACTGCTATCTATGCCTATTGATAGTGGTAGTGATAGTGATGAGGATGATATAGATGATAGTGCTTGTTGATTTATAGTTGGTCTGCCTGTGCCGAGGAAGATGGAAGTTCGTGGGGTCTATGCAGGAAAAAAGAGTATCACGAAAATCCGGAGAGTTATAAAATTGGCAGCCACCAGGAGCATGTAAGGGTTATAAAAGAGAGGCTAAGCGAAAAAATAGTTTAGTGCTTAAAGTATGTATTTCTATTTAGAAGTGTAACTGCGTACATATTCAGCTAATTTTTGTAGAAACTGATCTTCTGATAAGGTCAATACGTTGACGCGATTGATGAAGGGTTGACAGTCATTAAAACCGTCCATGTTGATAATCTTCCAGTCGCGTGTGTAGATTATTCGTTTAGTTTGTTGGATCACCAAACAAAAGTTGTTCTTATTGGTTAGTTTGAGCTTAACATCGTCAATGCCTGTGAGTCGCACGAGTATATCATTCATCTCTTTACACCATTTGGCGTAGTTCTGGTATTTATCTACCAACCTTTGGTTGTGGACTTGAGCCTGTGGTTCATGGTCTTGTGTATACTTGTCTGCCACTTGCTGTAGTTCATCCAATTTGGCCTGTAATTGTTGTATGGATTGTTCATGGGACTTTAAGGTTGATCGCAGTAATTCGAGTTCTGTATCCAAGTCCTGCATTCGTGTTCTTTCATCATTGACCATGGATTGTTTGCTATTACGGATCGATTCAATATTACTGTCTTCCGATGTTTCTTGGGTACTGAGCTGATCTATAAGCTCTTTATCTTCAAATTCGTTTAGTAGACCATCTATGTCTGTATTTAATTGATCAATGTGGTGGATAACTTCTTGAGTTTGATTATTCTTGGTGGTATATTCATTGTATAAGTCCATATTTGTGGTACAGAGCTGTTGCAAGTCGGAAATTCTTTCATTCATAGTATTCTTCAACTCCTTTAGTATGACCTTGCTGTCGATAGTTTCCTGTTCTATATTCTTCAACTCATCCAGAGCATTGAGTTGTTCAAGCTCATCACTAGAGATTTCACTGATTCGACGTAAGAACTTATCACGAGTCTCTTGTTCTAAATATAAGAACTTGAGTTTAGAGAAGATATGCTTCTTGTAAGCCAACTCTTCTTCAATCACTTTGGGATTGATATTGGTAGACGATTCGAACTCATCTTGGGCAGACAAAATATAGTACAGTTTGGACTCTTGTACTTCACTCCTGATAGTATCTAGAGACATGTTGTTTCTTCTGTATTGTACTTCTTCTACTTGTTTGTTATTGTTGTTTATTTCGCAGATAAAGGCTCACGACAGAAAATAAATAGATGGGTCAAAAAATATAAAGACACGCGTATTGCAAAGAAGTAAATATCTAACTACTTGACCATACAAACTCAGTCCAGCGAATTTAAATCTGCTCATAACTCAGACTGAAGCAAGTAAGCTTCTTGATCTTGAAGGTGTACATTTAACTAAGGCTTTAATAGGTAAAATTTGTATATGTTATTTATGAAGTATAATATACGTAGATAGATCAATTTAGTAGTGTCGCACGACATTTTTGTATTTCGCAATTTACTGCAAAATTTATTCCGCTCAACTTGCAACCAATCATAATTTAAGCTGCAAAGCCATAATGTAAGATAGCACCGAGTATAGTGCTATTACACAATTATGGGGGTTATTGAGGTATCAACAGACCCCTATTGAAATGTAACTTGAATTGGATAATAGTACAAATAATTTAGTTGGCGATTTATTATCACCTATTGGCTAAATAGTCTACTGTCACTTGTATGTATAAAGTGAATGTTTATTATGACAAAGAGTAATGAAATTGATATGTCTACACGCACTACTACCACATAGGACTTAAACATTCATAATAGTACATTAAATCTATACAATTAGTTAGAAATGTCTCGAGGTTGAATGGTACAACTCAATTTCCAGGCACGATCCTCTTCGGCTTTATTTAATTGGCATACCTTCCATAATTCTAATAAAATCAACTCTTGTAAGCTGGGTACTGAAACAATGCTATAGTCTTCAGGTTCTGGACCACCATTAAGCTTATTATTTAAAAAGATACTAGATCTCTTTAATTCCTTAGTGCTGGTCGTAGTTGAAGACTTAGTATAAGGAATTTGTAAACTTTCGATATCGGCAATGATACGAGTAATCTTCAAGTATTTATCGATATTGATCAATTTCTGATTTAAAAATGTATTGGCCTTTCTATAATTAGGGTTCCCTTCTGTGACAAAGGTCAAATCTTGTAAGAAAAGGGAAAAGTAAGGAACAATAGGGATATTATAATCATTCGATACTAAAAAGTTCTTTAATTTAGTACGATATACATGATAATTCTTATCAGGTTGAATAATAGTAGCCAAATAATCATAGAGTTCGGTATACTTATCCGATAAGTCCTCTCGAAGTTTATCTAATCGAGTAATCAAATGTGATTGAAGAGAGGTAATGATAGCAGCCAATGAATTAAAGTTCCTCAAGTATAAACAAGAAATAGCCACTTTCAACCAAGTTTTAATCATATTAACCCGAAGTTTCTGATTGATTTTGGGTTGAAGAATGGATTCAAGAACATAACCAGATAAACAATTAGTGAATAAAAGTGATTGACGAACATTAGGAGCCAAACGTAAGTATGCTCTCTTGGCTGTAAAATTTTCATTCAATAATTCTTCTGGTTTAATAGAACAAAAGATGGATGATTCAATAATGGTTAATTGTTTAGCCAATTCCAATCCATTAAAGTCCAACAAGTTGGGTCTATAGTTGGATAATACCCATGTTTGATCACATACTTGGAACCAATTAGGTAATAAAGTACCAAGATCTAGACTGATATATTCTGGAGCATCAAGTACTGTCTGAGGACACCAACTAGTGGTAAGGATTTGTCTATAAGTATTATTGACTCTTTCAATGGTTTGGAATTGATTCTTGGTGAGTAATGAATTCGATGAAGATGTTTGATTACCAATTCCCAATGGCATAGGTAAGGAGATAGACTTTAAGGAACTAGTGGTTGATGAATTGGTATTAATCTTGGATAATTCATAACCATCCACCATAGAATATCGATTAGAAAGTGATCCATCACCATTATGACTGGAGAAGGAATTCTTTCTCTTAAATCGAGCAATGGTGATACTTCTATTAACCAATTGAGTTTGAGCGGCATACCGAGGAACAGTTCTTAATTGGATCTGGTTTTCAATGAGTGGTTTAGTAGAAAGTCTAGCAGCCACTTCAATCAATTTCATGGCTTCAAGGGGAAGATATTGACTTATACCTTCATTAAAGAAATTAATAAGAGTTGTCAATAAACTATAGTCTGACTCATGGTTCCAATATGATTCCATCCAAATTTGGAACATCTTAACAATGAGTCTCCGTCTCTTCTTCAATTGAACTTCAGCGGTGATATCGGCTCGCGTATGACCATGAGCATTGCTGGTGATATTACGAGCCATATCAAATCGAGTAATCATCTCTTCAATAAAGTCTATACCATTGGCAAATGTTCGGAAACAGATAAAGAATGTCGATACAAAGAAGTATTCCGGAGGAGATGTTTCGTTAGTCAACGTATACACAAGGCCATGGAAAGAGGCTCCAAGTAAGTTACCATTACGATCAACCAAGAGTTCATTATTGATATCTTCAGCATTAGTAGTGGTAGGAGTAGTAGTATTGGTGGTACTGGTGGTAGTACTGGTATATGGTTCAAAAGCAGGAATGGATACAGAGAATGGTGAATTAGTATCTCCTTCACCATCTCCAGTACCCAATACATCTTGAAGTAATGAAGCCCCAGTGGAAGTGAGACCCAATTCACCAGTCTTTCCTGATCGGATCATCGAGTATCGATTGGCCTTTTTAGAAGATCTCTGGACTGGTCTAAAGGCATTACTATTGGAGGTATTGGAATTGTTGGAACTGGAATTGGTATTGGTATTGGTATGGGAGGCAATACCTACCGAACACTGTCTGATGAATTGTTCAGGATCAATCTTCATGGCCGTATAGTCAGGATACGATCTATCGGCACTGAGCTTGAAGTCGCCCGTCACTTCCAATAATCTCCGGATAGACATTATGGTAGTAGCAATAGACTTGATCATTTTCGAAGCAATTTGAATTAAATCTCCACCTTCTGGGGTATAATAATATGTATCAGTACTTGGCATAAGACTTGTATTCCGCTTATCAGCTTCTGATTCATTAAGGGTCTTTACCACCAAATTCTTTACCAGGGTTACCAAGTCACTAACAAGTGATAAGAGCGAATCTAATGATCCATCCAAATCAGCAGGCTTCTCATGAGAAAAGTCCAGTCCAAGCTTGGAGATGAAAAGAAGTTCTCGAAGAAGAAGAATGATATGATGGGCCATAGTTTCAAGGGTATCACAACCCACCGGGTTATGTTCAATCAAGTCAAGACGACCAATGATAAGACCCAAGTATGAGTAAAGGATTCCATTAATTTCAGTGATTCTATGCTTAGCCAATGGAGGACTGGCAACAGTGGGATACGCACCAATATCTGATTCTTTGGTAGTAGCATTACCAAGAAGTTCTCTACTTTCAATGGACCAGATCTGAAGGAATGTCACTGCCTTACGAGTCACTTGATAAATCATAAGGGTCAAGATCTCAATCTTATTGAAATTGGATGTACCTTTAAATTCATTGGCCTTAACCATTAAGTTATACCAATCAGCCAATAACGACTTCCGAGACTTACGAACTACTGGTCTCTTCGTGACAATCTCATTGGATCGGGAGAGACAATCGGTATGTTGAAGAAGAAGTCGTACCCCATCACGAATAGCATTAATAGTTCTAATAGAAAAGGTATACTTACCTCTTCGATTCTGATGACTGAGAGGGTTCATAAGGAACTTAGCACATGAATGGAAGAGAGGCTTTAAGTAGCTACTATTAGGGATAGCCTCAGGTTCATCAATGGCAATTTCAAAGTAATTCATAGGAATCCAACCACGTTGGAGGGAATCCACAAGAGTAACTTCTCCCCAACCTGAATCATCAATGGTATGGACAAATGCCAAGTCATCCTTGTCGAATGAAAGGCAAATAGAAGCATCAGATTCCGATTGTAAAGTCAGTGAGTCAAAGGGATGAAGAGCTCTAATGAATAAGGATGATAAATCTGAATCATCATCTTCCGCTAAGTTGGTAGTGGAGTTGGTGGTGGTTTTGGTGATGGTCGTAGAAGGTTGAGGTTCTGATTCAGCAAACGAGATATTAAGACCATTCTTAGAAGCAATTAAAAGATCATTCTTTTCCTGTTCAGTCATATTCTGCAAGTCCTTATTAGAAGAAATCTTTTCAAATTGACTAATCAAGTCTCGACGGATAGGCACATCTGGAGAAGAAGACGTGGATGTTTGTGTCTGAGCCTTTACCGGTGATACTCGAGAACCTCGAAGATTGTAGCTAGAACCTGAATCTTGATTGAATACAAAGGCCAGTGAACTACTGGTGGTAGACTGAGTAGATTGAGTGGTTGATAGATGGTCGATATTACTGCTTTGACTAATGACACTTGATCGTTGACTAGTGCTACTGGTTTGAGATGCTTGTTCATCACGAATATATGCCGATTCTGTATCGGTATTATCATCAGCCTGGAATTGTTCAATCTTATTATAATAACGACTCGTAGGTGCTATACCTGGTTTGGAAAGTCGATTAACATTCTGTTGGAACGTATTCATGAATTGGTGAGAGTCACCCGAAGCAGTTGTATGTTGAAGAGTTACTGAGAGTCGTTGGAATTTTGAACTAAGCTCCTGTTGAGGGAGATGAGGGCTGGGTGATGCGTCAAAGCCTTCAGTATTCATAAGTGGAGTCTTATCGTCTACTGAGTCAGTACCATTATCGTTAGCATAACCATTCTGAGGTAATTTAGGTGTTTTATCTTCATCATGATAACTTTCATTAACCGTATCAGTATTGAGTAATGATCGGTTGATCGAATCAAAACTTGGATTGGCTACAGGGAATTGATGGGAGGTATTGGATAATTCATCCTCACTAAAGTCTAATCCTCTAGCCGTCATAAATGTTTGAAATGTTTGATTCAGTTCT
Organism: Scheffersomyces amazonensis; assembly: GCF_036850825.1. NCBI lineage: Eukaryota > Fungi > Ascomycota > Pichiomycetes > Serinales > Debaryomycetaceae > Scheffersomyces > Scheffersomyces amazonensis. The sequence continues at coordinate 903,116 of NW_027042741.1, read as the reverse complement.
TCAGTAGCAATACCTCGGGATGAAGAAGAAGCAGGTTCATCGTCGTCCCAATCGGAATCGACTTCGTGAGGATCTAATTCTTCTATTTCGTTAAGGGCTTCAATTTGCTGCTGGTGGAAGGGGAATTCAGATTCGACAGGCGAGTATACGCTGGAAGAAGTACTGAAATGAGAATTTAGGGGAGCAGTTAGGGGACCATTTGGGGCACCATTATAATTACCATTTAGAGGGCCCTGACTGGACATGATAGTTTTATAGATTTAGTTGGTAATACTATTCGTTATCGGTATTCGTTGCAGTACTTTACTTTAGGGTACTGAAATGTACCGAGTCGTTTGGTGCTCGGTAGAAAAAAATGAATAAAAGTTAAAAAATTAAATTAAATAAATGAGACATGTACATAAATAATAATCGGTGACACTGCGGCTGATAAACAGAAACCGACATATAGATAAACACAACTAAGAGTTATAATCCGGAATACTACGACTACGATGGCGGAATCAGAGTCATTCATAGTTAGATACATTTAGAAACTGACTTTGACTGGTTGAGTCAATCTCTGTTTCCGTCGTTAACTATATCTTTACTGGCTCGTAACTTACTCCTATCTCCTAACTTCTCTCTCCCTCCCTACGGCCACTGTATCACACTGAAATTTATTATGCATCAGTAAAAAATAAATAAAAATAAAAACGTACGCGTTTGTCATTTTCTGTTTCTATTTCTGTTCAATTGTATTCCGTTTTTGTTCTGACGTATAGTTCCTCCTTATTCTACTCTGTATCTTACCGCCATAGTCTTATGATACTTACGCGTTATTAAAGCTTAATACTTTCGAGCTTACTAATAAAAATAAAAGAATATTGGTTATATACCAAAAAGTTATATTACAAAAAATAATGAAGGATGCGAGGTTCGAACTCGCGCGGACAACCGTCCAACAGATCTTAAGTCTGCCGCCTTAGACCACTCGGCCAACCCTCCAATTGAATGAAAATTAATGATGAGTTTCTCAAAATTAGATTTCATTTATGTGATTATATACAGGATATATTGGTCTGTGTGCAGGATTTTAAGAATGTATGCAGGGATTTTCCGCCAGCTCTATCTCCACATCTTATGTCTAATAATTCTGCTGAAATGAAACTTTTCACTTGTCTCAGTTGTTTTTGCAACCATTGTATAAATAATTTTATAGTGTATAGGGTGAATACATACTTGGTCACAAAAAAAATAAAAGTCTAAGGCGGATTATTCGGATATCAGAATATTGCAAATATTATCCATAATATTATCTATCATTAGAGTTTATTCGTATTCGAAACTAAATTTGGTTCCTGAATAATTGTTCGATCACAGTCGTATCAATTAGTATAAGAATCGATCAATTTTCTTATACTTTATTGAATGACTGGAGAAGCATTTATTGTTCTATCCCCGGTAAATGGACTCACCGGTTCAGATACCGTTTCACTGCACTTCAGAGAGAATAAAATTACTATTTTAAAGCATACAAAATTTTTAAAGGCGCCATATACTTCGACAAAGGTTCATAATAATATAGTTTCAGTTCAAGTAGTAGTTGATTTACCAGATAATTCTATGCCTTATGGTATGAGAAAGAGTTCACCTCCTGGATCAAGAGTTGAATTGCTTTCTTACTTAGCCTGTTGCAAATACTGTCATAAAACAGACCATATACGGCACGATTGTAAAGTTGCCCCTTGTTTATATTGTGATACACAGGGTGACCATACATCTGCATCATGTCTCGATAACCATGGGCTTATTGGTCCTTATATTGATAAGCTAAGGAAAGAAAGAGATAAAAGAAAAGAGCAAGAGAAGGAGGAAGAAAGAGAGAAAGAGAAGCAAAGAGAGAATCAGAGAAGGAGGGAGAGAAGGAAGCAGAGAAAGAAGTGGAAACAATAGGAGGAATATAGCGAATAAGAGCAGCAAAATATATAATGAATACCTACAGTTATGGCATGTAATATCAATCATTTTCCAGTAACTCTAAAATATGTATCTTTAATAAAAAACATATATGCAGGAAAGTTTTTCCTAATTTAGAAGATTTTGCAACCATGTCAACTCAACTTACTTCAAATATGAATATGTATGATAATTCTTTAAGTAGGGTACTGTACTATTTTTCGATGGTTATGTTATTACATATTGAGTGAGAAACTTAAAGCTTTGAGTTGATACAGGCTTAAGAGCCATAGAGAAAGTAAAATTGAGCCTGAGGGAGGAGATATCAGTATATGATCCTTTGGCCCTTAGTCCTTTTCATATAACATTTCTCTATTGCTTATATAAGTAACTATTCTTGTTCTCACTTTATTGTCAGATGTTTATATATAGCTCCATGTCTGTTAAAACATACTAATAATTATAGTAATCTATAATTGTTTCAAAATTTCGAGAGAAAACTGCAAAAAAGATTTATTAACATATATTATAATTACTTTTGTATATTACAATTACAATAACATTAGCAGTATTTGAGCTATTAAAGACTCTTTTGATTTCTAATTAAACAACTACTCAACCTTAAGCTTATAAACTTTATAATTCAACCATAAGAAGAATAAGGAAAATCCTAAGAAAGATATTCCAATATTAAAAACTACCCATATATCAGGATATCTAGCAGGTGGAATTATAGCATAATCTAATATATGACATATAATCATTAATAAGTATGTACCTTTAATTATTATACTCCAAAGAAGATTTTGATTAGATAATAATAATTTAGGACCAATTAACCAGTTAATTAAGAAATTACTTACGGCATATTGTAATACCAAGTCATCTTTTTTTAATAATGGATATAAACTAAAAGTTCCCACATTGTTTACCCACTGAATTATATCGATTTGTGTCGGATCTATTAATAAGATTAAAGTAGCTGGTATAAGAGGAATTAAAATACTCTTTTCATGAACTTGAAATGAAAATAAATAAAATGCAAGAGAATTACCAGCAAATCCATAAATTAAACCTCTAGTTAAATGTTTTGAATTTCTTAATTTAAAGAATAACATTAAATTTATAGGAGTAAATGCTAATATAGTAGCAGCTAAAGAAATTTTTGATAAATTTTGAAGATCAATTAATTCTCGATATTTAACAATAACATTAGTAGTACACCAAAAATTAGCTACTTTATCTTCAAATAAACCTCTATGAAATGGGAATACTCTTGTAACTATTTGTATAAGATTATTTCTATCGCCAATAAATGGTAATAAAATAACTAATTGAGTTAATATAACAGTAAATCCCACAAGGATTAATTCTTGAAATGATTTTAATTGACTTAATATAAATACAAATATAAAAGTTGAATAATATAATCCCATTTGTTTGAAATTTATACATGCAATAAACCAAACACTTGCCATCATATAATTTTTCTTAATTAATTCAATTAATGAATAAAGAAATAATCCCAACATAACTGAATTAAATTGGAAATGTCCATGATCTATTAAAATTAAATGAGGTTGATTTATAATAATTAATGAGATTATAATTTGATCCATTCGACTTAAATTAAATTTCTTTCCCATAGAATTTGCAATTGATAATACGGCAGGAATATAAAAAATTAATTCACTAACAATACTTGTAAATCTCATATAAAATTTAATTCCATCAATTTCAATGCCTCGAGATTCATTTAAAGTAAACCAACTAGCTTCAATAAAACTACCTATTTTACCAAGAATATACAGATGATATGCTGTTAATGGAGGATAATCTAATCCCCAATATGTAAGATCGAAAAAGTACCATTCAGATACTGGTAAATGAATTGTAAGCTCCATCCAATGCCTTTGAGCTTCGAAATCTCCAAATACTGGAGGAACATTATATCCCAGAAATCCTCCAAGTCCAATGGCTGCTCTTAATATAACAGCTGACATTACAAGTACATATCTACCAGCCCATTGATCAGGTACTCTTTGAAAATTATGTAAAAGATCATGTACAGGAGACTTTTTAAAGATACTCTGTTGCTGTTTGGGCTTCACTACTGTTGCCGATTGACTGTTAACTTTCCGGCTGGTTGCCAGCTTCTTCTTTCCGCCTCTGGCCATGGCATACAGAGTTAATTGACAAGTATTACATGAGTCGACTTGTATAAAAGTGGACACTTATAAGGTGAAAAAAGGTTAATTATGGTTGCGGCATGGATGCTTGATAGGAGCGCGCATAATTAACACCACATAATTAATATACACATATAATAAATATATATACTATGACTCTATTTAGTATTGGAATTCCTTTGTATGGATCCATTTCTTGGATTCCAAGTATTCCATATACTCCTTCCATAACGCGTCACCTGACTTAAGCGTATGGACATCACCTATCATAATTAATCCATACTTAGCTCTCGTTAATGCGACATTTAATCTTCTCTCATCTCTTAAGAATCCAATCTTACCTAATTTATTACTTCTAACACATGACATTACTAGGAAATTCTTTTCTCTACCTTGGAATGCATCAATTGATGCTATCATAATATCATTAACTATATGAATAGTTACTGGTTTAGATTCATTGGTAATATCATCAATATCAACTTCAATTTTTAATTCATTACTTTCGGGATTAATAAGTTCATCTTTAACAAGTACTGAAGAAATTAAATCTCTCTGGCCACTATAAGGAGTAATAATCCCAATATCTGAACGATTTATACCCTTTTCATATATCAAACTCTTAACAACTTGGATAATATATTCAATTTCTTTTCTATTAGTATAAGTATAACCATGATCTTCACGAAGTCTATTACGAACAGATTCTTCTGGAGCTTTACCCTTAGTGTCCCAAAAATAGACAGGATCTTTATCAATAGTAGAATAATTTCTACTTTCCTCAGTAATCCCATCTTTTAATAATCCACCATAAAATCGATTTCTAGGAAATTCACTAATTTTAGGATGCATACGATATTGAGTATCTAACATATGAGGATTCTTATAAGTTCCATTAAGTAAGATTCTTTCAAATAATGATAATGATAAACTGGGAAGTAATGAAAAACAACTTAATTGTTTTTGATCTCCTACAAATACAAACTTATCAACTCCTGGCATTGATAAAGGAATTAACGTAGTAGGTTCAGAAGATTGAGTAGCTTCATCCATAATAACTACTGGACATTTAACTACTGATTTTAATTGACCTCCACCAGCTACAACTGTAGTAGTAAATATAACTTTTGCTTGAGCAACAATTTGATTACTAACTTCAATTACTTCTCCCATAAATTTACTAAATGCTTTTGGACCAATCTTTAAAGTTCCTCTTCTCATTTCATCAAATGTACTTTGATGTTGTAAAGGTAAAGCATCATAAACTTTATGATGTAAACATATTGATCCTAATGGATGAGCTTTATTATAATCTCTTTCCTTTTCTACAGCCACAATTCTTAATATATTCTTTTCATGTTTAGGTTTTAATTTTTCAGCTATATTATCAATAGCAATATTTGAAGCTGCCACCACTAAAATTGGATAAGTATGTAAAGAATCTAATAATTGTAATATAATCTCATAAATAGTAGAAGTTTTCCCAGTTCCTGGAGGTCCTTGTAATACTGTTATAGCATTATTAAGAACTGATTGAATAGCTACTTTCTGAGATTCATTAAGTGTTTCACTAGAAAACTTTAAATAATTCTTAAATATAATTTGTCTAATAGGATCATTTCCAAGTAACATCTTTTTAAAACTAGCATTAGTAAGTCTAGACATAGCATATAAAACTCTACTAACAGCCAATGAAGCAGGTAAAAGTTTTAAATACAGAACATTGGTGGATTTAGGTAAAGGTTGTTCATTCCATTTGTATAATTGAATGATTATTTCAACAATCTTATCACTATTATTGGCTTGTCTTCTAAAGTTTGGTCGTCTACTACCTCCTCTACCACGACCTCCTCCTCCTCGACCTTTACCTCTACCACCTCTACTACCACTTTCACTACGTTCTTTGGCTACATCCAAAGTAGCTATTGTACCATACCAGGGAGTCTCATTATTCAATACAAGATACATGGCTTGTCCTACAGCAAAGGGTACATCCTTAACTGTACGCATCTTGGGTGATATAAATCTTCGTTTAAGTTCTTCACTGAGAAGCATACTAACTTTGAATTGAGTATTTCTTTTATCCTGATCCTCATACCATTCTATAACCATATCATCAGCAGTGATCAGATTATCATCATTAGTTAATTGATCTTCTAAGAACATATTGAAACTAACATCTCTGAAGTATGAATCAATATCTGTAAATTGTAATGTAGGTTTTTTAGATCGATGATATTTGGTAATAGAATCTGGTAACTCTTCATCGTCTGGTTCGCTAACTTCTTTGTTTCCATTGATGATAGCTGGTTTATCTTGTGCAATTACATCTTTCTTAACAGGCTTCAGTTTATTGGATTGCTTTTCATCCTTCTTTGGTTTATCGGACTTTATATCTTTCTTGGCATTGGACTGATCTTTAGTATTACTCTTTGACTTTTTAGATACTCCTGAATTGTCATTTGTACCTGACTGATCTTTCTTTATCTCTTTGACGTCTTTCTTGTCTTTGACGTCTTTCTTGTCTTTCTTTTCTTTATTATCTTTCTTGTCTTTGGACTTATCCTTAGAGTCCTTTGTATTAGCTGGAGGTTTACCTGTTACATTTGTACTTCCAGTTACTTCAGCCTTATGAGGTTTCGTATTCGAGCTCTCTTTCGTGGTTGGCTTACTTGTATCAGACTTAGCTTTATCAGACTTAGCTTTATCAGACTTAGCTTTATCGGCTTTAGATTTGTCAGATTTAGATTTATCTGACTTAGCTTTGTCAGACTTAGCTTTATCCGGCTTAGCCGTATCTGACTTCTTATCTTCGTTGGTTGCTGTACCCTTTGCTGCACTACGACCAGACCCTAATTCTAGAGTCTCCAATCTCGCTACTAACTTCTCCGATTCTAAGAGTTTCTGCTTAGGTTTCAGTACAGATTTCCCACTTGGTTTATTACGGGAATCCTTAACAGGAGTAGAGGTTCCAGGAGTCGAAAGATTCGAGTTCCTTGGAGAAAATTTAGGAGTTACACTTCTTGAATTGGACAAAGATTGTGGACTAGATTTCCCACTATTGACTAATTTAGCTTTAGCAGACAATGAGGTTACAGATCCAATGGCTTTCACTGTAGTTCCTGATTTTATACTGGAAACAGTTTCTTTCTTATTGAAATAATGCGCTATTCTGGCTTCCTTTTCTGCTGTCATAGGCTTAGGCTTTCTTTTACCTCTACCACCTGCCTTACCACGAACCTTACGATGTCTAGAAGATTTTCTTTTATTAGGAGTGGATTCTTGAATACCAAGTAACTCAAATAGAAAGTTGTCATCATTTTCACTAACCGGCTTAACATCTGCTGGGAAATGATCTTTACATCGAATACAGAAGATGTACTGCTTTGAAGTCAGAGCTTGATTTCCTACATATAACTTTTCTTCTTGTTGGCAATTCTGACATTGTATATCTCTAAAATCATAATATTGATCGATTTTAGTAAAGAAAGCTCCATTAGATAATGTATACTGAGTCGAAGGTTTCTCATTATTATCACTTTTATCCTTTTCAAAACATAGACTACATAAAAGTGTCATATCAGAAAGTCCATATCGGTTAATAGCTAACTGATGGATATTGGAGTCTTCACATTCTTCACATACTACTACCTCATCTTGTTCATTGGCTTTCACTGACTTATGTCTAGTGGAAGATAAATGCTTGGAGATGTCTGGTCCATCTGCTACAAGCTGACAGGTGAGACATGTGAAGGTAGACATGGCTCGTAGTTGTGTTGGAGTTAGGGTAAAGTGAAATTTTTCACTAATTTTGTTTATCTGGCATATTCGCAGGTGCAGCTTAAGTGAGTGTGTAGTAGAAGTGTGTAGTAGAGACAAGTGTTTAATGGTATACTTCATACTTATAATGTCAGCAGAGGAATAAAGCTACTGTAACAGTTAGACAGTAATGTCATGTTCATATAGTACTTATGTAATTAATATCTATACTCCTAGTGCAAATATTACTAGTGCAAATATTACTAGTGCAAATATTACTAGTGCAAATATTGCAAATATTGCTAGTGCAAATATTACCAGTACACAACCTATTGAGCATAAAACACAGGATTTCTTCGAATATCAATATACATTATTAATACTGGAGATTACAATTACAAAGCTTATTCTCAACCACAGAGAAATACTTAGCTCAACCGGAGATTACCCTAATTGGCTGTGCTACTCATTGCCGCAGCCAATGCTTATTAATGAAATTGGTCCGCTTCAAACCATAATTACACAAGAGAACCAAAGCAGTAACACGTACATAACGTCATAAAATTAAACATCATAAATTAAACGTCATAGATGGACATACCCGAATATTTATATACTAACACTACAACTAGCATCATATTATTAATACGTACAAACCTGAAAGTGGTAATAGCATTAGTTATCTTAAAGCCGGTGTCCGTTTTTGTGACACGCATTTGTCGGAAAATTTCAGCTTGACATTTCTTTTCATTTCTTTTCTTTTGTCATACTTCCGATTTAGTATCTGGCATAGTATTAATAATCATGAGATCATTAACACGATCACGTTAGCCGTGGCAAGGGCAAGGCAGTTACTATTGTAGTCGCACTGGCTTTACTCGATTGGTAAGCACCGGTGTTAATTGTATGTATCCTCCTAATAGGTTTTGTCCCACTAATAATGCCAATTATATTAGCGAGATGCAATGAGTTAGGCTTTTTTTTTTGGCGGCCACAATTCTGAGCAGGACTTGCTGAATATATAAATACATGAAATGCCTCTATAATTTATGTAGACTTCTCTTTATTTAATTTATAATTAATAATTAGTATTATAATCATAATATACTAAATAAATATCTATCACAATTTTAAAAATAATGACTATTACTAAGGGTGTTCCATTAAAAGATACCACTGTCTTTTCTAAGATTAAAGTTGGAAAGAATACTTTAAATCATAGAATTGTCTATGTACCAACTACTAGATTTAGAGCTTTAGATGATCATACTCCTTCTGATTTAGAATTTAAATATTATGGTGAAAGATCAGAATATCCTGGTTCTTTACTTATTACTGAAGGTACTTTTGTTTCTGAACAAGCTTCAGGTTATCCTAATGTTCCAGGTATTTATACTGATAAACACGTTAAGGCTTGGAAACATATCACTGATAGAGTTCATGAAAATGGTTCATTTATCTCTACTCAATTATGGAATTTAGGTAGAGTTGCCAATGCTAAAGTTTTCAAAGCTAAAGGTTTAGATATTGTTGCTCCATCTCCTATTTTTGAAAGTGAAAAATATAAAGCTGCTGCCGAAGAAGAAGGTGTCACTCTTAGATCTTTAACTACTGAAGAAATTAAAGATTTAATTTATAAAACTTATGACAATGCTGCTAAAAAGGCCATTGAAGCAGGTTTCGATTATGTTGAACTTCATTCTGCTCATGGTTACCTTTTGGATCAATTTTTACATCCAGAAACTAATCATAGAACCGATCAATATGGTGGATCTTTAGAAAACAGAACTAGATTCCTTTTGGAATTAATTGATCACTTAATTTCTATCGTTGGTGCTAATAAAGTTGCCATTAGATTTTCTCCATGGGCTACTTTCCAAGGTATTTTAGCTCAAAAGGGTCAAGAACATCCAATTACCACTTACTCTTATATCTTACATGAATTACAAAAGAGAGCTGATGCTGGTAACCAACTTGCCTATATCTCTGTAGTTGAACCAAGAGTTAGTGGAATTGTAGATGTTGCTGTTGAAGATCAAGTCGGTAACAATGACTTTGTTTATACTATTTGGAAGGGAATTATCCTTAAGGCTGGTAATTATACTTATGATGCTCCTGAATTTACTCAAATTCAAAAGGATACTACCGATAGTAGAACTTTAATTGGTTTATCAAGATATTATATTTCCAACCCAGATTTAGTTAACAGATTAGCTAATGGTTATGAATTGAATCCATACATTAGAGAACTCTTCTACAACCATGACAACTGGGGTTACAATACTTACAATAAATATGGTGACAATACTGTTTATAATAAAGAAGAAGAAACTGCACATCTTGCTAGAGCAATCGAAGACGTCAAATTATAATTGAATTAAATGCTGGATAAATAAATAGATAGATAGATATATATATACTTGTATGATTTGATTAAAAAATGGAGTTTATTGAAATTTTATATGTAGTTAAACCTAAGAGGACAAAGATAAATTCAGGAGGAATTAAAGACAAAATGTCAAGAATTTACAAAAGCTAAATAATCATGAATTCTTTGTCCAAAATATTAGTAATTTGCTAAAAATTATAACTCATTAAACCCAAACGTTATTATAGTAGAAAATTGAATGGAATTATAGTAGTCAAAGTGAATTTGGACATTATCTTTGCGAATTAACAGAAGAACATACAGAAATGACAAGCAAACATATTTGGGATAGTAACAGTTCCAATAAAGCATAAATTTACCATTATTACTCTATAGGGTATATGTGTACTCTTCCTAAGCATTTAGGATTACTTATAATTTAATCCATGTATTAAGTGTTAATTGGTCAGATCAAAACGTCAATAGGATATACATGAGTTTACTTCAGTGCATGATAAAAAGCCTTCTTTTTATGAAAATTTTGGTGTAATTAGTACTAAAATATTGAACAATAGCAGCATATTCAAAATATGAATCAAAACCATACCTTTGTAGACTTTAAGCTATAACTATTTGTAGATGCAAAATGCCATTCATTTTGCAACAAACGAATCCTGCATGTACATTAAAAATCCTGCACACAGACCACTAAATCCTGCATATAAGCAGATAAATGAAATCTGATTTTGAAAAACGCGTCATTGGTTTTCATACAATTGGAGGGTTGGCCGAGTGGTCTAAGGCGGCAGACTTAAGATCTGTTGGACGGTTGTCCGCGCGAGTTCGAACCTCGCATCCTTCATTATTTTTTGTTTATAGTATTTCAATTATTTTAACAATTGTAGACTATATTTTTATATTAAAAGGGTTTAATAATACAATTAACTAATTACAAGTACATATTAGTTGCTTCATATATTTTTGTTGAGAGTTTAATGAATGTCAACACTGCCTAGTGTGATCCATTCGTTGACTGGCCCTTCGCAAAGTACCAATTTAAGAACTCCTCCATCCCAGCCATAGCCATTATCTAGTAAATCTTCAGCATCACAGTTCTCAATATTCAAATAATCCAGTATTCTTGTCTTGATAGTTCTCCATAATGCATTATCAATTGGATGAATGTCACTGTATGCTAATGAAAGATGAGGGTCATACTCTTGTGCAGACCATTCAGCTGCCTTATAAGCAGCTCTTTCTTGTAGATATTTTAAATCTAACTCTTTAGTAGTAGGCTCCATATCAGACTTACTTGTACTACTAGCTTTAGATTTCTTCAGCTTCTTTCGTTTAAGAATTCCATTTGAATCTTTACTATATAAATGAGGATTTACTTTTTGATTTTCTAACTCTATATCTTGAGGTAATATGACAAACAATTCTCGAATGATTCGAGCAAATGATAATAAATTAGGATCTTTGCCTACTTGAAAATAAAGCTTTTTGAAGAACATTCTTTGACTATTAACTCTTCCTAATGTTACAAGATTTGTATGCTTTTTTGGTAATGAATGTAATGCTGCAACACATGCCGATAATATTCTATCGACATCTTCTCTAGTTTGATCCTGATTTTCTAAATTCACATCAACGTTGGTCGTGATAGTAATATGTGGATCAAATCTAGGAGGTTGACCAGGAAATAACGTATTTAATGAACTCATCAATGTAGTCAATTTATCATAAATTGCTGATGATTGTTTAGGACACAACCATAATGCAACGCCTAATGCTACATAAAGCTTCGTTAGTATACTATTATCTACTCAATTGAATGCTATATGCATTATACATACCCATGTTTAATATAAATATATATTCTTATCAAAGATCTCTTAAGGTGAACCCTGCAGTAAATAAAAATTAGATTTATAAATGTTCGGTAGCTTAGTTGTGTTTGTGCGAAAATCAGCAAAACAAGAATTTAAAACTTTGGATGAAATATTATAGTTGTATCTGATTATCAGGAATACGAAAAACAATCGTGGTACGCATATGATGATAGCAGTATCATGTCATCCAAACGGTTCTTCCACAAACCATCTCACGGGCCATACAAGTCCACCACCCCAAATATACCTTTACAACTCATTCTACAGGAGTCAGAGCTAAAGAAGATAGTTAGTTTAAGTTGTGAATTTGTCCATGAAGGCATCAATTGGGGTACTACAGATTACTTAGATGATGAAAATGCAGAACGTAGCATACAATATTTTAGAGATTCTGGCAGAAGTCTCCTAAAGCATTTGGATCATGAAGACCCTCACTACATAAGCAAACTTTGTCTTGAGTATTTGGCGTCTAATTTTGCTATCCTTATCAAAACGAAGAGTCCTGAGCTAATTCTACAAAGAAGTTTCACTGATAATGCAGAGGAGTACTTGAACCACTTTGCCATTGTTGTAGAGCTGGTGGATGAATTCGTTAGCAATTGGTTCGAAGACCACGTTATTACCGATCCACAGTTGAAAGTTAAAACGAAAAAAGTCATACACAACTTGGTTAACATTTCCTATTTATTCACCATCACCTTCCCAGGCTTGAAAAAGAATTTAGGTGGAATGAAGTCTTCAGGTACAATTACAAGTTTTGGAAAATATATAGTTTCGGGCCAGTCACTTCAAGATTACTCTGTTGCTGAGCCCAAATCCATGCCAAGCCCCACAGAACTAGATATGGAAGCCGCACAAGCTCTAGAAGTAACAAATGATACTTTGATCAAGGGTGTCATAAGGCGTCCCATTATGTCTGTCGATGATCTAGAGTTGCAGGAAGCCTCTGTATCTGCTCTATTAGAATCAATGTATCTACAACCAACCATAGATTTTCTAAAGCTAAGATTTGAAGATTTACAGTTAAAACTCAAGAGGCAGACTCCAGGCACCAACAAATTGAGGCCGGATTTTTCACTTACTTTCCTTTTCAAGGACAAGAGCTACACCATACCGATCGAAATAAAAAAGAACGGCATAAAGGAGTCACTTGAAAATATTGAATCCACAAAGTCGTTTATAAATTTATTTAATCAGTCAATTCATCAAATGGTGGATAATAATTCTGCGATTGCATTTATTATTGATTGTGAGTACTTAGTTGTGATTTCGGTGACGCATCCAGAGCTTACAAAGCAAAACTTGGAAGGAGATAAATATGTAAAGTCCACAATAGACTGTGATACGCAGGTTTTCGATCATCATGGGAATCATAATTTAGGCTTTTTATTATGCTGTTTGTTGACGAATTATTTATCCAAGCTAGACGAGGCTGTGTTGAATATTGGTATAGATTTTTCAAATAAATTGTTGGTAGAATCTGAAGTTGTTTCTTCATTGAAGGAGATGTGGTATGAAGAGGTTCGAAATGACTGGAACAGTTGTTTTCAAAGTACCACATATAATATCAAGCAGAAATTATATTTAACCGAAAAAGGTGTGAAGATCAGTCGGACTTTGTTTGGTCTAATCCAACAAAATGAAGTCCAGTTTTCACAAATCGGAAAACTGGATAAATTCCAAGTCGACAAGCTAGGAATAAAAAGGAACGAGTCGGACCATGACAACTTAGAATACCTATCGCAAGTTCGAAGGGTTAAATTTAAGAATAAATCATACTTTCTCAAGTTATATGATCCCATCCAAACTTTCAAAATCCGTGGATCAGTACCACGAGATACTTTTGAGAAAACATATAGCTTCAGTTTAGGTATGTTCCTTACTGAACTTCAAGTTTTCAGGATGATAAATGGGAATTTGCCTAACATAGAAAATTTTGAACAAGCTATAAAAACTCGAACGGCCCACAAAAATGATTTCAACTATTCGTTTCCTAAAGGGAGACGCAATGAGAAGAAGGCTGCTATGAAGTTCATCCCTGAACTATATTCATATGGATATTTACAACTACCAGGCCATGAAGGCTTTTATTTACTAGAATCGTTTATTGAAGACCGCCTCTTTAGTATAAAAAATGAAGAGGAACTCGAAGAGTTCATAAAACTTGCCGAAAAGGGGATGGATGTCTTCCATAAGTCTGGCACGGCTCATGGAGATATTCATGCCGATAACATTATGTTCACATATGATGCAAAAGGTAACAAAGCTGTGAAGTTTTTCGATTTCGGGCAAAGTAAAATGAATAACTATGACACATTACATGATATGGATGGAGATAATGAATTAAAAACAGCTATACTTAAGGACAAGGCACGATTAGGTGATGCGTTGAATGAGTTGAAGAATCGTTGGAAAATACATCAAGATTCTCAGAAAAAGGAATCACAAATAATTGATCCATCTGAACTATCACCGGTGGAAGGTGGTAGCTGGCAAAAGAATCCAAACGATGTATCAGCTATCGTTCTGCCAAGTAGAAGAGAAATCGAGAGTAGATCAGATCAAGAACCATCGACGGGAACAACACTAACAACTGATGAAAGTAACACAAGAGGGCAAACCGCTTCTCTTCCTCGAGGTAGAAAAAGAACAAAACATCGATGAGCTAGGGTGATATGTTGAAGAGTAACCTGGAGGAGGGTAGAAGATAAATATTACATACTTATTTCATCAAAGTGGTGGTGGTGTCTGTCGGATACTAGAGGTAATTCCGTCCCTCCTTTGAACATACTGTTTTCGCTCCTTGGTATATTGTAATTTCGTAGCCCATAATAATAATATATTGGCATTTTCCCAAAGAAATATCGTTAGATCTACTAGAATTTATCGTAGAGTGAAGTAGAAATATTTCGTAGCCTACAAAAAAACATTTCTATGAAGTCGCTAGTGTGAAATTAATTTAAAGCTAGGAACGACTATTATTTGCTTCTCCATACGACAAAATATTAGCTGAAAGGAAGAAAAGCCACTTGCACACCACCGCTTATATTTATGGATTGGTCATGAAATTAGAAGCAAAAATAAAACGAAATAGAAAGAATTATATAAGCGTTGTTTTTCTTACATGTTCACGAATTATTTTGCTTTGGCACTATGAAATGTCAGTAGACGAAATATTTATTCGTAAGAAAACGAAAATATAAGGGAAGACTTTTACAACTAGGGAGGAAGAAATATTAATTTACTGAGATAACTTACTTGATATCAAGGTTGTGCTCGGCATGAGAAAAATGTATAATGTCTATAAAATGTACTACTTATAATTAATATTTAGATGGAACAATACCAACACCTTCAATGGCACTATTATCAACAAACCATGATACTTGAACCCCTGTAGTTAAGTCATTGACCAATTTGGAAGGTAATTTAGTATGTTTATTTTCAAAAATCTCTTTCAAAATAGGAGCTTTACCTGCACCTTCAGCAACAAAGGCAATAGTTGTAGCATTCTCTAATACTGGGAATGTAAAAGTGATTCTTCTAGGTGGAGGTTTAGGCGAATCACTAATGTAAGCAATTAATTTAGATCTTTCATTTAATAAATTATGACCTGGGAATAAAGAACAGGTATGACCATCAGGTCCACATCCCAAAAGAATAACATCAAATTTGGCACCCTTAGGTAAATTGGATTCGTATTTGGAAGCTATTTCCAAATCCTTTTCGAGGTCTACATCTTGAACTTGACCATCCTTTCCAGTGACTAAGGATTCATCAATTGTATAAACTTTTGGTAGCACAATATGGGCTGGTAAATTTTTCAAAACTAACAGATTAAATAATCCATAGTTGGAATCTTCATGATCTAAAGGAACTAATCTTTCATCACTGAAATATACTTCCCATTTATCCCATTTGACTTCTGCAGCAATATCTTTATTATCAATAAGGGCCTTTTTTAAAACTTTACCTAATGAACCTCCAGAGAGAGCAATTTTAAATGTTTCACCCGATTGCAATGCAGCATTCTGGTGTTTAATTATATAGTTCCCAACAGAATTGGCCACATCGTTGGATTCAGCATAGGCATATACTTGAGCTGGCATCTTTAAAGTCTACAATTATAATACAGACAATTCAACCACTTAGTTCTATTAAAGATTTCAGTTCTTTTTACTACTAAAATCCATATGAACCGGAATTCATTTGTACGTCGATTTTCGGTTGGGTGCGAATCGGTGAACGAATTTGGGGGCAGCTTACAAATGTCGTACTAATGGGACTAACTAACACCTAATTAAAATAAGTACATATATAGTATACAATTTATTATGAGTAGATAAGATGCCTATTCGAGAAAGTGAGAATATTCAGCACTATCCTTTATTTTATTGTTGAGGAATTTCTCTAACTTACTGGCATTCTTATAGTAAGTAGTAGTTTCTCCATTATATGCACGACAATTATTAAAGATAAGTCGGCAATCATAGAGGAATTGATCGAATGATTCATATTTATCATTTTCCAATTTTTGTTCCATAGTTGATAAATCCATAGGTTCTTTAATTACTTCATAATAATCTTGAACTTCTTCTTTATTAACCGGAACTGCAAATGGCCAGGCTGATGGATGATTACTCATTTCGGAAAATAAAGTTACCATGAAATTGTAGTGTGGACCTCGCTTAGGTTTTTGAGCTAATTTATCCATTTCTTCCAGCCATCCACTTTCTATTAATCCTGGTATTTCTTTAGCTTGTAAAGTTATATTCTTATTATTTCTAAATATTTGTAATCCTGGCCTTACAACATGTGATTTAGATCTCAGTTTAATCTTTTTCTGAATAGCAGCCTTCTGTAATAATAAGATTTTACCCAGATCTAGATATCTTAATATACTGGGTAGCATAGAACATTGCATTAAAGTACCACCTTCATAATCTTTAATATAACCCATCCATACAGATTTATCTAAAGTAATTTCTTTAGTAAAACCTTGCTTTTTAAAGTATCCTATAGCATAATTATCAGCATATGTTAAAAAGTATTTTATGGGAGATGTAGCTCTAACATAATCCTTTATATGATTCATTAAATGAGCACCATAACCTTTAACTTGTTCAGTTGAAGAAATAGCACAGAATACAATTTCTGCGAATTCTCGATTATTGAATGGTCTATAAGTAATCCCACCTACCACAGTTAATGGTTTACGAACTACAGCCATAGATAAATGTGAACGATCAAATACTAAACGAGCAATATATTCTCGAGGCATCTTAGGTAATTGTTTTTGGAAAATATTCTTAAGACCCGTTAGCACAATCAAACTTTCTCGTGTATTATCATTATTAACCACTCGGAATTCAATCTTTCCTTCTCTTTCTTCGATTACTGATGGTCTTTCCTTAAATGAATAAGGAACTCCATCAAAATTGAATGTTCTTATTCTTTTACGCTCTTCTTCTGCCTCATCATCTCCATCATCATCGCCATCATCATCTTCTTCCTCATCCTCATCTTCATCCTGATTTTCTTCCCCATTTGCCTCTTCTTCTTCTTCTTCTTCTTCCTCTTCTTCCTTCTTCACTCCATTGTCACTATCTACTTCCTCTTCAGAATCGGCTTCTTCCTTGGCTTCTACTTTGACCTTTTTGTTTAACGGAACGTCATCATCATCTTCTTCGTCTGACTCGATTGTGGCAATCCGTTTTCTATCCACCATTATATATATTATATATCCTAATTGGGGTTACTTATATAGTGAGTCTTTAACTTTGGGGTCGGTAGTGTCTGATTACACAAACAAATTGGTGAATATTTTGGAAAACATTGTGTACAGGAAAAATCAAACTATTGCCACAGCATGCAGGACCGACTAAGAAATTTTTTGCATTCGATGAGTACATTAATTTTACTATTAATAATCCTTTATTAGTTAATAAAGTTATAGTCTTCATAGTTAACAATAATGTCAAACTATTCGTATATGGACCAGAACGTCAACGGGGCCCAGGCCGTGGCCACCGTGTTGTGTTGCAACTGTGGGGTGCCTATGGATGGTTCACAAGGGTTAGTAATGTGTCATGATTGTATAAAATTAACAGTAGATATTACTGAAGGAATTCCTCGAGAAGCTAATGTATCATTCTGTAGAAACTGTGAAAGATTTCTTCAACCTCCTGGACAGTGGATTAGAGCTGAATTAGAATCTCGAGAGTTATTGGCATTATGTTTAAGAAGATTAAAAGGGTTAAATAAGGTTAGATTAGTAGATGCATCATTTATTTGGACTGAACCTCATTCTCGTCGTATTAGAGTTAAATTAACAGTTCAAGGTGAAGCATTAACTAATACTATTGTTCAACAAACTTTTGAAGTCGAATATGTCGTAGTAGCTATGCAATGTCCTGATTGTGCTAAATCTTATACTACAAATACTTGGAGAGCTACAGTTCAAATAAGGCAGAAAGTTCCTCATAAAAGAACTTTCTTATATTTAGAACAATTGATTTTAAAACATAATGCTCATATGGATACTGTATCTATTAAAGAATCTAAAGATGGTTTAGATTTCTTTTATGCTCAAAAGAATCATGCTGCTAAGATGTTGGATTTCTTATCAGCAGTTGCACCAGTTAAATCAAAGAAATCTGAAGAATTAGTAAGTACAGATATTCATTCAGGATCTTCTCAGTATAAATTCTCATTTTCAGTTGAAATAGTTCCAATTTGTCGTGATGATTTAGTTGTATTACCTAAGAAACTTGCTCATTCTATGGGTAATATTTCCCGTATAGTATTATGTAATAAAGTATCTAATCTGAATCAATTCTTAGATCCAAATACTTTACAAACTGCCGATTTACCTGCTGCACTTTATTGGAGAAATCCTTTCTCATCATTATTGGATGCAACTCAATTAATTGAATTTATTGTATTAGATGTTGAACCAACTGGAGATATCAGAGGTAAATACGTGCTAGCCGATGTGGAAGTTAGTCGTGCTAGCGATTTAGGTGTTAATGATCAATCATTCTATGTCAGATCTCATTTAGGTGGTATTCTACATCCCGGAGATTCATGTTTAGGTTATTACTTAACTAATACCAATTTCAATTCCGATTTATGGGATTCTTTAGATTCCGATAATACTCCAGAAGTTATCTTAGTTAAGAAACATTATGCTAGAAAATCTAAGAAATCTAAGAATAGACAATGGAAGTTGAAGAGAATGGCTAAAGAACATAATGATATTGTTGCTCATGATGATTCTAGACAAGCTAGACAAGAACAAGAACGTGCTGAAAAGGATTATGAACTTTTCTTACAAGAATTAGAAGAAGATGAAGAATTAAGACAAACCATTAACTTATATAAAGCTGGTAATACTGCTCAACCTCAAATTGAAGAAGAAGAAGTTGAAGAAGATGAAGATGCTCCAGAAATCGATATTGATGAGTTATTGGATGAATTGGATGATATGACCTTAGAGGACCATCCTATGGAATAGATAATTACATAGTGTTAATGCATATGGTTATTTTCTATATTTAAACTTTAGCTGTAGTAGTTAATTTAAAATTATTTATAACTATTATAATTATTATTTAACTAATACACACAGATGACGCACACCGCTATCTCGTAAAAATTGAGTGCGGCTTTTGCCGGGAAATAGATAAACTCCACCTTAATTACGAAACGCCATCTAAATTACGAACTCCTCCTTCCTACAATAAAATTAAGCCATTGACAGATATGCTGACAGAAACTGAAACTGAAACAGTAACCCCTCCATCGCCACTAAGGTATGCTCGTGTGCAATCGTTTGTGGCGTCATCGTTTTTCTCCAAATTGGCTCACTTGAAATTGAATGAATTCAAATTAGATGACTCGGCTATACCATTACGAGCATTCATTAGTCCAGCCGACAAGTTAACTAGACATCATACTAATCCGATAATTCTGTTAGATTTCGAAGCATTTGTTGAGTGGAAGTCTGATGAGCCCAATGTTTTAATTGATGGAGAAATCATCAATCTTAATACGCTTGAAGAGTTCAGAAAGTATCCCAAATCAGATATCTTGAAGAGAGCAGCCGAAGAGATTCATAAAAATATTGTAGAATTAAAGGATACTCGATTTCAAACTATCAATAAGTTTTTCATCTTGTCATTTTCCGATTTGAAGAAGTATAAGTTTTATTATTGCGTAGCCACCCCCACATTAAATTCCCCATGGAATATAGCTGGTAACGCTGATTCTGAAATTGTATTGCTTGATCCTATAGATTTCAATAGCTTATCCAAACAGGAGCATTTCTTTCAGTTAGTCGACAATGAATTGCATGATATAAATTTTTTTGCATCTGATAAGGGTAATACATTTGTATTTATTGATACATGCTTGAGTCCTCATAAGATTCCTTCAATCCATGTTAAGAATTATTTATTTTTGCTTGCGGAACATGGATTTACCCAAATCAATTTACTCGTGTATAGACCGCGTGGTGAGAACTTTGGCTTAAAGTTACAATTAGATCCTAGCTTTGAACGAGGATCTGTACCTAAATTTCAAGGTTGGGAAAGGAATGTTGAGAATCAATCCATTCAGAAAATTGCAGATTTGGCTTATTCTATATCTCCTGAAAAGCTTGCAGAACAAGCTGTAGATCTTAATTTAAGATTAATGAAATGGAGAATTGCTCCTACAATAGATCTTGATATTATTAGTAATCAAAAAGTATTAATATTAGGATCTGGGACTCTTGGAAGTTACGTTTCTCGAGCATTAATGGCATGGGGGATTAAAGAAATAACATTTGTTGATAATGGTCGGGTTTCATATTCCAATCCAGTTCGGCAACCATTATTTAAATTTCGTGATTGTTTTAGTGACGATGGACAAGGAGAATGGAAAGCATTACAAGCAGCTCAAGCACTTACTGAAATCTATCCTGGTGTTAAATCACGAGGTTTTAATTTACAAGTACCTATGATTGGACATCCAATAACAGAAGAAGATAAACAGAGAACAAATTTTGAGACATTAAGTAAATTATTTGATGAAAACGATGTAATTTTTTTACTTATGGATTCACGTGAATCACGATGGTTACCTACATTGTTAGGAGTAGCTAAGAATAAGACGGTTATTAATGCTGCATTAGGTTTTGATAGTTATTTGGTAATGAGGCACGGTAGTAGAAATCAATCAGCGGATACAAGATTAGGGTGTTACTATTGTAATGATGTAGTGGCACCTACTGATTCTCTTTCAGATAGAACATTAGATCAAATGTGTACAGTTACTAGACCAGGAGGAGCATTAATAGCTTCAAGTTTAGCTGTAGAGTTGCTTGTTTCTGTATTACAAGATAAAGATAAAGAATTAGTCAGTCATGATCATGTTTCAGATGTAGGAAC
This sequence comes from Scheffersomyces amazonensis, assembly GCF_036850825.1. Taxonomy (NCBI): domain Eukaryota; kingdom Fungi; phylum Ascomycota; class Pichiomycetes; order Serinales; family Debaryomycetaceae; genus Scheffersomyces; species Scheffersomyces amazonensis. The sequence continues at coordinate 881,539 of NW_027042741.1, read as the reverse complement.
TTCTCCTCATCAGATAAGAGGGTCATTACGTAATTTCCTGCAGAGTCTGTTATATGTTCCTAATTATAAGTATTGTTCAGCCTGTTCTGATGCAGTAGTCGAAGGATACTTAAAGGATGGATGGACGTTCATTAGAGAATGTCTCAATGATGCGAAATATTTGGAGGAAGTTAGTGGGTTAGCAGAAGTTCAGAGACAAGCGGATATAGCTAGTGAAGAATTGATGAAGCAGATGGATGAGCTAGATCTCGATGACGATGAACTTGAATTTTTTGTATGAGTCTATAGTACCTTAATGGAATTGTTATTAACATTCTGTTCTGAGTGTAGACGTATTAAGTGTAGATGTATTAAGTAGTTGATTTATGTAGTCTTTTGAACTTTACCTCTAATTTAAAAACTTAGTAAAGGGTGGTGGCAGTTATTATCGCTATTTTACTACACTGCTAAAACATTATCCTAACTCTGAATGAGGCAAGCATTACATTTTACAATTCGAGAAGTAGTACGACCTCAGTTTACATCATTGGCCCAATAATGTTTTCAGAGTATTCAGAAACCTTACCAAAGGATTACATAATCCAAATATACCATCCACTTACTTCACATTCCAGTTATATACCAATGGTTATGATATATTTATGATATAATATGTGGTATGTAATTTGCAGCCGGGTCGTGTGTCGCCCACACATCACCAAAATCTGGAGCGCGAAAGTTCCAAAAACGTAAACAAACCTCTAACATAAAAATTAAAAATTATGATAAACAGAAAAATAATTATTATCACCAATCATCCCTACCGCAATACATAAGCATGACTAGTTTCCTATCCTCTCAAATAGGTGACCTTGAACCTGATATAGTAAGTCTTTTAGAAGTATCGAAATTGGTAGAGTCATGTGTACATAGAAGTTCGGGAAGAACTACCCGAATAAGACCTCAACTACTTAAAGATATTGAAGATCTTACAATTCAACAAGGATTAATTATTAAAGATTTATTATTTGTATTATTAGGTTATGAAGGGTGTTATATCCGATATAGTGACAAATATAACCCATCTAATTCCGATTCAAGAATTGCTGGACCAGATTTTAAAATAGCTAAACATCTTGATATAAGTCTTAAGAGTCTTAGTCGAAGATTACTTAAATATGGTAAATATTATTCTGGATTAACTGAATTTGTTCAAATCTATGATAAACCACGTTATGGACGAGTTGTGCAAAGATTATGTTATTGTGTGACCCAATTTTTGAATTATTATCAAAAAGTTATTCTTGAACTTGAAAATGAATTTAAGTATAATGCTAATTTCAATTTGAATTTATTAGAGACTCATATGAATCAACAAGTGACAATTAAATTATCTCATTTATACGATATTGTTAATAGTATTCATGATATATCTCAACATAGATTATCACATATTCATGATAATAATTTTGATGATTTCTTATCAAATGTTAAACGATCACTTCATGAACCTGGAATAATTGAAACTTATAGTAATAGTGGTAGATTCGATGTATGTAAGGGAGGACTTGTTCTTAAAGTATTACAAGATAGAATTAATGTATATAAAGGAGATTTTGATTCACTTGATTATTTAACAGAATTATTTGATTCTATAAGTGAAGATTATGTTACAATGCTTAACAAATGGCTTAGTGAAGGAGTAATAGATGATCCGTTTGATGAATTTTTAATTCGAGAAAAACCCGTTCCTGAATCTTTAGTAGAATTATTTAATGAAAAGAGTGAACATTTCTGGAATGAATTATTTATTCTTCGATCCGATGGAACTATTCAACAATTCAATGGAGTTGATATGCAATTAAAATTATTGAATACTGGAAAATATTTAAATATATTCAAATTATGTACTGGTCTCAGTAATTTTCAATCACTTAATGAAACTTTACCAACCATCACTAAAATTAATTCAGTTGATTTGGAATTAAAGATTAATTATTTTTATAATCGAGCCAATAAACTCTTAATGAAATTACTCTTTGAAGGGTTTTATTTCCAATCATTAGTTCATAATCTTCAACTGATCTTTTTATTTGAAAATAGTTATAATATTGATCGATTCATTGATAAATCATTTAATGAATTAAAACGTGATCGATATTCCATTTCCTTATCGAGAATTCAAAAGAATTATCTGGAAACTAATAATCTGATATGTAAATTTGAGATAGTTGATGAAAATTTAAAGACAGAAACTTCTATTATAGATATTCTACGTCAGAATCAAAAATTAACTGTTAGTTCATCTAATTTCTATGAAGTTGCTAAAGAAATTATGAATGTTCAAGCATTTGATGCAGATACTGTATTTCAAGGAGATTCTGATTTACAACAAATCTTGGCTAGAAGTTTAGAGAATCGTCGACCTGTTCAATCAGCTGATTCTAATCGAGAACTGATTGGTTATGATTTAAATCATTCTGATTTATATACTATATCTAGTATAGATCTTATGGTAACATTACCATTCCCATTAAATCTTATAATTAGTCGAGAATTAGCTTATCATTATGAACTCATGTTTAAACTTCAAATTATTATTAAATTCATTTCTAAATATAATGATTTAACTTGGAGAGAAATTACTAGTACTACTGTATGGCAATTTCCTCGATTTCAACCTCATATCAATAAATGGATCCTAAGAAGTCGTATGTTACATACGCGGATGAGAGATCTCATTAATGAGATTCACACTTACTTAAATTATGATGTTATTGGTACAGGATTTAAGAAATTTAGTGATGTATTGGCTGCTACACAGGAGTCATTATTAAATAGTGAATTAGGATCTACTGATGATTCACCATCAGTTACTGGTTCAAACGCTGGAACTGGAATTGGTACTGGTACTGGTACTGGTACTGGAACTAATGGTACTGGGTTCAATTCCTTTGGTAGATTCAATAATACTAATGATATATTTACCTCCAAGATCTTTAATAGTCAAACTCAAAAGGGTAGAACGACATCTACATCGGTAAAGCAATTACAACAACAGGGCAATTTGATTAATGTCAGTAATTTAAAGAGTAAATTAAGTGAATATCTCAATGGATTAATTAATGATTCATTAATCACTAAACCAGAATTATTGAATAGATTAAAGAGTCTCTTTGATCTTATCATTCTGTACGATCACTTTCTTACCCGATTGAAAACAACCATCATTCTTTGTAATGAAGAACTCTTTTCACGATACTCTCGTGAATATCCTGATAAGTTTAATGATAAACTAATGGATACTGAACTGGTGAATGGTCGATTTAGTTATATGAATAATCAACTTAAAGAGTACTTTGAAGCATTTGGAGATTACTTGACTGATTTCATAGTGGCATTAAGAGAATATGGAGAGTCAGAGAATAAACTGATCTTAATCTTAACTGAAAAGTTAGAGGCATGTTTCCCTGAGACTTAGGGAGAGTATACAGTAGAGTAGAATATATTAGTAGTTACTAGTAGTTACTATATGTATATGTATATGTATTGTATTATATAATAGATGTATATACTTACCAATCTAGGCATTCGCAAGCTCATCATCCACTTGCAGTTCATTCAATTCCTTTATAATTTCATCCGTCTTTTCATCACTATAAATTTGGAATCCTCCATCTACAGTTACACTAGCTAATTGAGCATTTTTACAATCTAATTTCTCTTCCATAACCTGTTTTAAGATTTTTAATGCTAATAATTCTGCTTCCTTTAAAGTTAAAGATTTATGATATTCATTTTGAAGTTCTGTTTGAGCTCCTTCAGATCCTGATCCAATGGCTTTAGCATCATATCTGTAAAAAGTTCCTGAAGGTTCAGCATGATATAATTGTGGACCTTTATCTTTATCAATTCCTGCTATTAAAAGTGCTACACCAAATGGTCTACTCATAAGTCTCTTTTCACCTCCAGCTCCTTCACCAAATCTAAGAGCTAAATCACATACTGATTGAGTTAAACTTTCTACTTGAATTTCTTCATCATAATATAAATTATGAGTTAAACTACTAACTCTTGCATGATCAATCATTGATCTTGCATCAGCTGTTAATCCACTCATTGCACAACCAATATGACTATCAATTTCTACAATTTTTTCAATCGATGAATGTTCTAATAATGAAGATGTAACTCTTTTTTCAACTCCTAATATTACTCCTTCACTTGTACTAATTCCAATGGCTGTAGATCCTAATTTTATAGCTTCTAAAGAATATTCAACTTGAAAGAGTCTACCTTCAGGTGAGAAAGTACTGACTCCTCGATCGTATTCACTTCTGGTTAAGAACATTATATAAATTTATGAATTGTGCAATTGTCTGACTTACTAACTATACTTAACTTAAACACACACACACACTATAATTGTCTGACTAACTATGTTTCTGTCTGTCTGATGCTTATCATTAGTGAAAATTCAATTTCCGTTTTGGGTGGCAACCAACAAATGTCTCTAGTGTCGCAGTCAGAAGTAAATATTCAAAATAGTTAAATGTCGTTTTTGCGCACTATATAGAGACAGACAGACAACAGTGTACAGAGTGCTTCCCTACGAATATATTTGTATATTTAATGCATGCTATCATACAAATAGACTAGTCACTACCATAATATTATATCTATTCAATGTATAACATTCTATTTACTTTGAGGTGGAGCTAATTCAACAATCTTTTCAGCAGCAGGATCTAAATCTTCAAAAGCAAATAATTTTAATCCTGATTCATCAATTAATTTCTTAGCTTGTTCCATATTAGTACCTTGTAATCTAACAACAACTGGGATTTCTAATTTGAATTTATTAGTAGCAGCAATTAAACCTTTAGCAACATAATCACATCTGACAATACCACCAAAGATATTAACGAAAATACCATTGACTTTCTTATCAGTTAAAATTAATTCAAAGGCCTTTTCAATGGTTTCTGGAGTAGCAGTACCACCACAATCTAAGAAATTGGCTGGTTCACCTCCATATAATTTAATAATATCCATAGTGGCCATGGCTAAACCAGCACCATTGACAATATTGGCAATATTACCATCTAATTTAATGAAATTTAATCCATAGTTAGATGCTTCAACTTCTTGAGGATCTTCTTGAGTTGGATCTCTCCATGACCAAACTTCTTCTTGTCTAAAAGAAGCATTATCATCAAATCCTAATTTGGCATCCATAGCCAATACTTTATGATCTGGAGTTTCACTTAATGGATTAATTTCAACTTGAGTACAATCTTTTTCTACAAAGATTTTATATAAGTTTTGAATAGTTTTAGCAGCTTCTGGAATAGCAGCATCAGTATAACCTAAAACAGAGGCAACATCAACAGCTTGTTCATCAGTAACACCCTTTTCTAAATCAACGCTAAAAGTTTTAATAGCATTTGGATCTTTAGCAGCAACACCTTCAATATCCATACCACCTTGAGCAGAAGCAACAATAACTGGTTTTTGAGTAGCTCTATCATTTAAGATAGCAACATAAGCTTCAGTTCTTGCATCTCTTCTTTCAACAATATAAACAGCAGTTACTTCTTTACCAGCAGCACCGGTTTGTTTAGTAATTAATTTATGACCCAACATTTGAGAAGCTAAATCCTTGGCTTCTTCAGGAGTACTAATTAATTTAACACCACCTTGTAAACCAGAATCAAAATGTCCTTTACCTCTACCACCAGTTAATGCTTGAGCTTTAATAACTAATTCATTAGTACCTAAAGCCTTAGCAGCTTCATAAGCACCTTCTGCAGTAGTAGCAGCAGTACCATTAGGTACTCCAATACCATAAGATTTTAAGATAGCAGCTGAACGGAATTCATGTAAAGATAAAAATCTCTTTTGTTGAGCAGAAGCCTAAATAATTCAATAGTTAGTATATGAAATATATTTGATAAATAATCAGTAAAAAATTTAATAGTCGTCAATAAACAGCAGATCAATGTAAAGAACACATATGTGATATCCGCTAATGAATCGGATCAACGGGTGAGACCGTTAAGAGCCCCTAAATTTACTGAGCAATTAATGAAGTACATACTCTTGTAGCACGAGCAATGGATCTAGACAACATTGTTGTAGAGAATATTAATGAGAATAACAATTGCAAAATAACAACGTAATGTTTTACAGAAGAGAGAAATGGTTTATAAATATGTTGAACAAATGAAAAAAATCCCAGCGAATAGGATGCGGTGCGGGCACGCCGATAGTAACAAACAAACTATTTAGTGGGACCTATATTTAAGTTAGCGAGGGGAGCCGAAAAATCTCGTAACTCGTGCTATTTGGTTTGGCAGAAATAAAAACTTCCAACGGTTGCGCTTTGTGCCTCGGACGCGATTAGACCGGGTCATCTTCGGAAAAAGGGGAAAAGAAGCAAAGAAGAAGTTAGAACCAGTAGTAGTGAGTTAATAAGATTGTTAGCTGATGAAATTTAGTACTAGTGACAATTAATGAGAGTTACTGACATTTTTATCTGGTAGTTTATCAATAGTTCGAGTAAATGGTCGCGATTAAATAAATGGCAATGGAAGTTGTGGTAGTAGACGGCTTGTGTCAAAAACCAGTAAGCCCTACGAAAATCGCCGGGAAGAGGGGGATACCCAAAAAGTTATTCCGAGTTCGCATATTTTCAGTAACGTGACCGTGATCGTGACTTTACACGTGCAAAACATAACCATTTGAAAAATAAATTTGAGAAGAGCTATAGGCAGTAACTTCTAAAGGATTAACCAAGAATCATCAATAATGTCACATAAGTCCAAGACCAGAAACGTGATAAGGCCGCAGTACGATAGTGATAGTGGTTATGAATCATATGACGAACTTTCCCGAAGTCTAGGCAGAAATCAGACCCCCAGCGATGAAGATGAAGACGATGAGTTCTCTAGCATCTCATTTGGAGCCTTGAATTCAGCTCAGAAGAAGTTGATCTCTGAACAGAAGAAGCAGAAGGGGAAGAAAAAGAGCCAGAAAAAGTCTTCTGAAGATATAAGAGAGTTTCATGATGACGAAGTAGATAGTGAGGATGGTAGTGAAGATGATAGTGATAGTGACAGTGATAGCGATAGTGATGCAGCCCCTCGTGAACGATCCACCAGTAGAAAACAAATTGATAAGAAGAAAAGAAGCAAACATGCACCAGCAGTAGCATCATCTAAGCGACCCGTCAGTAAGATTCGGGAAATTCCCGGCTTAAAGTCTAAGAAAGACAGTACTTTATATACCGATATCCGATTCGATGCCGCATACGGAAAGGCTGATTTCAATAAGATCAGAAAGGACTATGCATTTCTTGATGAATACAGACAACAAGAGATCAAAGATATGCAGTCTATACTCAAAGATAAGAAATCGTCAGCATATTTACTGGATAGACAACTAGAAGATATCCAATTCAAAATGCAATCATTAAAATCAAGAGTGGAAACCATGAAGAATAGAGATTTTGAAACTCAACTCTTACGAGACCATAAGAAAGAACAAATGGACAAATTTAAGGCAGGTGAACAGAATACTCCATTCTTCCTTAAGAGATCAGATAAACGGAAGATGTTACAAAAGGCAAGATTCGATAGAATGAAGTCATCTCAAAGAGAAAAGGTTATGGAAAGGAAACGGAAGAAGAGATTAGGGAAAGAATTTCGACAATTGGAATTTAATCGTCCTCAGCATTGATGAATGTATATATTAAATAGAAGTACTATAGACAAGATAAAATAAACTAAACTAAACTAACTAAACTAAATTAAACTAAACTAAGATAAAAGTAAAACAACATGCTGAGATACATGGTATATATGATAAAAAGTTTAACAAATGCTATTAGCATGATATATAAGGGTGACCATTAGGAGTTGATTGTTCAACCAATTTAAAAAAATTACAAAGAAATATACTGCAGCTGAATTGACTGACTGACTGACTGACTGACTGACTGACTTAGTGTCTGACTGACTGATTAATTATTATGACAGTGTGGTGAAACATAAATCTAATAATGATGAGGGTGCATCTAAGTAGAAGCAGAAGCAGAAGCAGAGGAAGACGTTGGTGGGTCAGATTTAGCATTTTCATGAGCAATCCAATCTTCCCATGATCCAACATAATTACCTCTCTTCTTATAACCAAAAGTACATGCTAATTCTTCAGCAGCAGTTGATCTGACTCCTCCTAAACAATAAAACACCAACTCTTTATCTTGACTAGGCTTTTCAAAGCCAAAGTTTTCTTGGAATTCTTCTTGGTTTAAGTCTAAAGCTCCTGGAGAAGATTTGAAAGGGATATTAAGAGATCCCGGAATGTGGCCATCGTTATATTCTACGGGTTCTCTAACGTCAATTAAAACGCTTTCTTGATGTTCTTCTGGGTGGGTGGCAATAGCCTTAATATCATCATAATTGTAAAGTTTGGCAGTTGGGTCACTTGTGATGACACCATAAAATCTAATGGTATTGATGGGCCTACGACCGGCACCGGCAAATGGACGACTGATTAATGGAGTCGATGTCCATGAGAATTGTCTGATAGTAGAGGCTCGTAATGCTGAATATGATACATTTTTTATTAAGTGTCTGTTGACAGTGGCAAGCTGCTTGAAGCTTCTGAATCCGACAGACATTATAATCCCAATAAAACCGTCTGTCAATGTCTATATATATCGCAAATAATTATTAAGGGTAAATCAATAGCAGGGGAGAACTTTTTTGACGGTCAGAAAAAACAGTTCGACTTAATATAAATTGAACCGCTCCACGCCCTTTTCTACGATAAGATCTACAACCTCAAACTAAAATTATTTAACGTGTTGAAACCCTTTTATTAGACATAATCTAAACCGTAATCTAAAGAAGTAATACTGGCAGACAATATTAGCCACACGAGGTGTGGGAGAAGTAAATGTATAAAAAATAATATAAGTATATAGTGGTGTATAATGCATTGTTGTCAAATTATAGTACTTCGTATAATATATATTATACTAAGTACTTGACCACATGCGGTAACCATAACCATCATGTGTTGAACCAGATGATTTGGTTGTGCGTGATTAAATTAATGGTATGTGCTTTTTTTTTTTAGAACAATCCATCGATCTCACCATCCTCATTAACCTCGACGTTCATGAATCCACAGTGAGTAGGTAATCCCGGAATGGTTTGGATCTCAGCTGCTAATGCGTACAAGTATCCAGCACCAATAGAGGCTCTAACATCTCTAATAGGGAATTTGAATCCAGTAGGGACTCCCTTTAAGTTGGCATCATGAGATAATGAGTATTGAGTCTTGGCAATACAGATAGGTAAGTTACCAAATCCTTGCTTGGTATACAAATCGATCTTCTTTTGAGCTTCTGGTAAGAATTCAACTTCTCCTGCTCCATACATTTCTTTGGCAATAGTAGCAATCTTATCTTCAACTGATGGTGCAGTATCATATAAGAATTTGAAATCTCTATCAATGGAATTGGCAGCAGAGATGACACCTTCAGCCAAATCAATAGCTCCCTTACCACCTTCTTCCCAATGGTTAGAAACAATAGCATCAATGGCTCCAGCCTTTAAGGCTTCTTCTCTAATGATTTCATGTTCTTTGTCAGTATCAGAAGACATCTTATTAATAGCAACAACTACTGGTAATCCATAAGATTTAGCATTAGAAATATGTTTAGCCAAGTTAGAACATCCAACTTGTAATAATTCAACATTTTCTTCAGTATAAGCAGCAGCTAATGGAGCACCAGCTTTAACTTCTGGACCTCCACCATGAACCTTTAAGGCTCTAACAGTAGCAACAATAACAATGACATCAGGAACTAAACCAGATGATCTACATTTGATATTGATGAATCTTTCACCACCCATAGTAAAATCAAATCCAGCTTCAGTAACAACATAACCTTCTTGTTCTTGTCTTTCTTCAGCTGATAAATCTGGAGAAGTACCTGCTAATTTCAAGGCCATTTTATCAGCTAAAATAGATGAAGCACCAATGGAGATATTAGCAAATGGTCCAGCATGAACGAAAACTGGAGTACCTTCTAAAGTTTGCATGATATTTGGTTTAATAGCATCCTTTAATAAAGCAGTTAAAGCACCAGCACATCCAATATCTTCAGCAGTAATTGGTACACCAGCTTTAGATGAAGCAATAACCATCTTACCTAATCTTTCTCTCATATCTTCTAAGGAGTTAGCCAAGGCAAGAATAGCCATACATTCAGAAGCAACTGTAATATCAAATCCAGTCTTTCTAGTAAAACCCTTTTCAGTTGGGGCTTCACCAATAGTAATACCTCTTAAGAATCTATCATTACAATCAACAACTCTTCTCCAAGTAATTGTTTCTGGATCAATATCTAATCTAGCAAATTGACTAACTTCTTCAGGAGTCAATGAATCTGGATCAGTCTTATCAATTCCTAATTTATTTAATCTTCTTAACATAGAAGGAGTGAATTTTCTAACTCCCTTCTTGGCTGGTACTAATCTCTTATATAATGGACCATCCTTTTGAGTACTTTCATGGAAAATTCTGGTATCAATGGCAGCAGCCAATAAGTTATTGGCCATAGTAATAGCATGAATATCACCAGTAACATGCATATTGAATTCATCCATTGGAATAACTTGAGAATAACCACCTCCTGCAGCTCCACCTTTAATACCAAAAGTTGGACCCATAGATGGTTGTCTAACATTAGCAAATACATTCTTATTTAAATGAGCTCCTAAAGCTTGAGCTAAACCAACAGTGGTAGTAGATTTACCTTCACCTAATGGAGTTGGAGTAATACCTGTAACTAAAACATATTTACCATTAACTTTATTATCCAATCTCTTCAATAAATCTAAAGAAACTTTAGCTTTATAGAATCCAAATGGTTCTAATTCACTATCTAAAATACCTGCTTCTTCAGCGACTTGAGTAATTCTCTTTGGTTGTTGAGCACGAGAGATTTCAAAATCAGAAGGTACTGGTTTTTGTAAGTTTAATCTTAAAGGATTAGTAAACTTTGGAGTTTCATTATTCTTAGAATAATGTCTCTTAGCAGCAAGAATAACATTTTCTAATAAAGTAGCAACAGTCATTGGACCAACACCACCTGGAACAGGAGTAATTAATGAAGCCTTAACACTAGCAGATTCGAATTCAACATCTCCAACCATTCTAGAACCGGATTTTTTAGAAGCATCAGGAATGAAATTAGTACCAACATCAATAACAACTGCACCTTCCTTTAACCATTCACCCTTAACGAATTGAGGATTACCAATAGCAGCAACAACAATATCAGCATTATTAAGATAAGCTTGAAGTTGAGGTAAAGGAGTTCTTGAATGTAAAATAGTGACAGTAGCATTGGCTTGAGTTAATAAATTAGCAATTGGCTTACCAACAATATCAGATCTACCTAATACAACAGCATTAGAACCTTCAATTTTTACATTAGAAACATTTAATAATGTAATAATTCCCTTAGGAGTACAAGGTAAAAATGTGGGGTTACCACCTTTTTTAGATAATTCACCAACATTGAAAGGTCCAAAGCCATCGACATCCTTTTCAGCCAAAACTGCAGAAGTAATTTTAGCTTCATCTAAATGAGCAGGTAATGGTAATTGAACTAAAATACCATCAACATCTAATGAATTATTTAATTTTTGAATTTCGGTTAAGATTTCAAATTCAGTAACAGATTCTGCTAAGTTAATGATCTTACATTCAATGTTAGCTTCTTCAGCAGCCTTTAATTTCATTCTAACATAAGTTGAAGAATCAGGTCTATCACCGACTTGAATAATAGTTAAGCTAGGCTTAAAGTCATGATGCTTAGCTTGAAGTTGCGAAATTTCGTCATGAATCTTAGTACGAAGTTGCAAGGCAATGGCCTTACCGTCTATTAATTGGGCAACCATATTGCAGAGGTAGCCAGTTACAGATGGAGAAGAAACAACTATAAAAACGTATAAAAAAGTCTGAAAAATCTGAAAAATTTATCAACGTTGATAATGTCTGGTAGATAAGTTTTTTCGATAACTCTGCTCAGTGTTTCGCGATTTCTTTTGTTTTTTTTTGTATTTTTTGTATTTTTTTAGACTATTTTTTTTTTGGTTTTTGACTCTGATCGATTGTATTGTCATATGCATTAATTGTTAGTCTTTAATCGCTTGAATGTCGTTGGAGTATCAAGAGCGACATTAGTCATTCCACTATACTTTGAATTGATAGATTTTAAGACATATCCTGGTCCCATATTGACAATAGTAGAAATTCCTTGTTGCTGCAAATACTGCATACTACTAACCCACTGAACAGGACGACAATTATCGTCTAGCGTGTTTTTTAGTGTAGTCTCGCTACTGGAACTAGGTCTCCCGGTAAGGTTTGAGATTATGGGAACTTTTTGCATCCCCAATGTAATATTTTGGTTTACATAATCTTCTAATTCGCTCACTAGCGGCTTTAACCGCTGGTTATGGAAAGGAATGTTCACTTCTAGAGGGACCTCTTTTATGTCAATATCAGATAGATTTTGGCGTACAACATCGCCAAATTTAGTGAGCTCATCGACGTGCCCCGAGCAAACTATTTGCTGCTGATGATTTAAGTTAGCGAGTACATTATTCTCTTCTGCAATCTTTCTTACTGCTTCAAAGTATGATTCAGGGAAGAGATATGCACGCATTCCGTATAGATGTTGATCTTGATCTTTGCTAGGTAACAAGGACTCCATCAATTGACCTCTTTTCCTCACTAACTTTAGTGCTGATGGTAGATCAAGTACACCTGATAATAGTAAAGCAGTATACTCTCCTAACGAATGACCCATAAGATATGTGGCCTGTTTTGCTAAATCTATACCATACTCATGCCTAATGAGTTCGTTAAGAATGAATGTTGTAAAGAGGATAGCCGGCTGGGCATTGGAAGTTTTCGCTATCCACAGTTGAGTATCGGTATTCTTGTCGGTATTCAATAGGTGCTGAGAAAACTTTTCGTTAAGGGCTTCGTCGAGCTGGTCGAGATACGGCTGTAGTGTAGGCATGTAATTAGCGAAGGGTGCCAAGTATCCGTATCTAACGAAGCCCTGCCCTGGACAGGCCAAGGCGTAGGGAGATTTTAATACCCGTAGCATTACCCCAGATGAGTGGAATGTATAGAGATAGTGCTGGTGATGGTGAGAAGAGTGAAGATTGAAGATCTGTCAGCCGCAAAGTACTTAGTCAGTATTATTTATTGTACCTATCGCTCGTTAGTTACTCACTCATTCGGTGTCTCTGCAATATTACGGTAGAGATAGTGAAGAGTAGTGAGCATCGCTAAATGCGCGCTACAAAAGCATGTATTAGCGACAGTTATCACATGGCACAGTGTGCGAGTGTAGTGAGCAGCTGGTGAGCCAGAGGGAGATTACTTACTATATCGTAAGCCCATAATTACTGATACTGAGCCAGTATGTCAGTAGGCAGTGGTCTTCTATTGCGGCTAGCTAATGGGGAAGAGTCATAACCACCCGAGCTTGGCGATCCATTGCTTACAGTAGACCCTCGCGTGTGGCACAAATATATATCTCCTTATTCGCTGATGAATTTCCGGCCCCCCCCATCACCACAAATGGGCAAAAGTTTTTTTTTACTGACCCGCGCGCCCCTGCAACTTTTCTTTCCCTGTAAATTTACTGAACCAACGCCGTTTTCCCTCCCACTTTTTTTTCCCATCCTCCCTACTTCTTTTTCCTTACCGTAAATTGTTCCCTATCTCTCATCAAACTCCCCCCACACTTCCCAACACCAATTTGCCATTGACTGGTAAATTATCTTCCCTGTGCTCATTACATACTCACTACTACAACTATACACTCACACCGTAGTCCCCCGAGTACTTTCTCAACTAGTCACATTTATCACAAACTAATTTAGCGACTCAATCGAATTACTGACCTGTTGTCATTACCGTTAGCGATAGTTTTTTCTCCCGCAATATCACCACCCTGCCCCCCTAATTTTTTACTGATCAATGTCGGATATCAAGTCTGCTAAGGATGCCTTAGTGTCATCGTTGTTTGAATTGTCCAAGGCCGCCCAGGATGCTGCGGCCGCTACCGTCAATTTCTATAAAGTCACTCAAGAAGGTGCCTCTTCTACTTCGTCGTTATCGACTTTGAGTGACACCGTTAAGGCAGTAGCCACTGCCGTTAAGGAGTCATCTACCACTGCTAAAGCTGTAGCAGCCAATGGATCTGCTTCAACTAAGTCTTCGTCTAAGGCTGCCACCACTACTCCTGTTGCTGCTGCCACTACCTCAAAAACAACAACCACAACGACTCCTGCCACTACTACTGCCAAGCCGAGCGCTACCATATCAGCCACTAAAGATACTAAGGATACTAAAGATACTACGACTACACCAGTCAAAGAAGAAGAACCCAAACCCAAAAAGAAGAAAGTCGAAAGAGATCCAAACGCCCCTAAGAAGCCACTCACCATCTACTTTGCGTATTTGTTCCATACGCGTGAGCTTATTAAGGACGAAAGGGAAAAGGCCGGCTTGGGCACGTTAACTGTTAGTGATATGAATGCTCTCATTAAGGAGAAGTGGGATAACATCAGTGCGGAAGAAAAGGCCCAATGGCAGAGGAAGTATGCCACTGAATTGAAGGAGTATCAAGTAGAAAAGGAAAAGTACAAGGCCACGTTAGCAGCTGGAGGATTCGCCGATAAGGAAAAGGAAAAGGAAAAGAATGAGGCAGCCCCAGCACAAGCACCAGCACAAGCACAGCCACAAACAACTCTTCCACCAGTGGCTGCTACCGAAGAGGCTCCTAAGAAGAAGGAGAAGAAACGTAAGTCTGAAAAGTCAGACAAGCCAAAGGAGAAGAAACTCAAGAAGGTTTAACCGCAACAGTTAAACCAACACCTACGCCAACAGCCAGGGCTGTTCTACTGCTATTACATATTTCGATTCTCACTTGTTTTACTGTTACTGCTGCTATTTCTATCTTTATCTTTATATATCATTGTTGTATTATAACCCTAATGTACAAATGTTTAACTAACTACTAATAGCCCTTCTTCTTCTGTTTGGTGATGTGGGCCTTCAACACTTTCTGTCTATCTCTAAGCGATAACTTCTGCTTCCCTTGAACGGCCTTCTTATGAATCATCATAACAAAATTCTTCTTTCGGGCCTTCTCCTTATTGGTAGTCGAATGAGGAGCATCTCTCTTTCCTCTTCTCGATCCAAACTTATCTCTTTCTTCTCTACCTTCCTTAGCTTGTGCGATTCTTTCTTCTCTCAACTGTTTATATTTGACTTTACCGACTAATGTGGTGGAGTCCACTTCTTCTTCGTTGGCTTGTCTGGATCCCATCAACTTCTCCACTCCGGCCTGAGTTCTTAACTCTTCTAATTTGGCGAAATCCGCTGGGGTTAAGATTCGGCTGGATAACATCTCGGCCATGGCCTTCTCAGCATCAACAGTCTCTTCAGCAGCTGTATCGATCTTGGCTTTCTTGGCTGGTCTTTCGGATTCCTCTTCATCTTCCTCTTCGTCATCGGACGATAATTCGAGATCAGACACTTCATTGTCATTGTCATTGTCATCCTTTTCGTTCTTGTCTTCTTCAACTGGCTCATCGTCAGAATCAGATACATCGTACTCCTTATCGGAATCAACAGTCACCCAGTCGCCTTCAATGTCACTGGCATTGTCTTCTTCATCCACTTCCCAGTTGGCTTCATCATCTTCGCCATCTTCATTACCTAACCCTTGTTCCTTTCTCCATTTGGCCAACAACTCAAGCCCGGGAATGGATCTGACAGTTTGTTCTACACCATATTGTGGACCTCCTTTCTTTTCTCCATGTTGTAATTCCATACTGGCAGTCTTACCTCGATCCTTTCGTTGTAACATTTCCGGGGCTACTTCTCTATACAATGAGATTAATGATCTGGCAGCCATCATAACTGCTTTGGATTTAGATCCCTTATATTCAGTAAGATCTTGTAATAAATCCTTTTCAATAGCCAATGGAGCTCTGGTTAAGATTTCTCGAATAGTATTAATCCCCGCCGAGGCCACTTCAGCAGCAACCCCATCACTAACGAATTCATCAGCAATCTTTCGAATCACTGGACTAATGGATTCAGGAGGCACTAAATCATGAGATGCTTGAGCAGAAGCAGCCATTATTTGAGTAACATTTCTCTGTTTAGGAGTTAAATATTTCAAGAAAAAGGTATAGATCCCTAAGACAGTCAACTTATGGGTACCGATCAATCGAGAGATCAAATTCATAAACATGATCTTCTGATCCAAATCAAACTTATTGGCATGTTTACTGTTGAGATGATTATCAAAGAGTTGTTCAGCAAATCCTTGAGGATCTCTTAATAAATGAATAGCCGAGAAGTTCAAGTAGGTGGTCGACAGTTTGGAATTGTTCTTCTTCTTTAACGTCTTGACGGCCTGTTCCAACTTCTTCGACTTCTTCTTGGATTTCTTATTGACTTGCATCTTATGCTTCATGGCTCCCATATCGAACCCATCTTCATCCGATGAGTTATCATCAAAGTTTTCTTCTCTTTCCTTATCGGCTCCTAAAAAGAACTTGGCTCCTGCCACGGCAACTTTGACATCTGGATGTAATGCTGCTTGAGTCATGATTTCTACTGTTCTTGAATCATCCCAAA
Source organism: Scheffersomyces amazonensis (assembly GCF_036850825.1). NCBI lineage: Eukaryota > Fungi > Ascomycota > Pichiomycetes > Serinales > Debaryomycetaceae > Scheffersomyces > Scheffersomyces amazonensis. Next base: position 864,802 of record NW_027042741.1, on the reverse strand, counting down.
TACCTCTTCTCCATAATTCTCTGGTTAACTTAGTGGCCCAAAGCCCCTGGTTGTCTCTTTGTTCTAACAAATTGAATAAAAGCGCTTGGGTAGATCTGTTAAGTTTCTGACTCTTTGTTCCGGTATTGACGGACTTCAAGAGGGATATTAATGTACTATAGATTTGATGTCTGAGGGCCTTAACGTGTTGTCCGGTAGTGGAATTACTGGCACTATAGGCTGTTAACAATGGGAAGATAGTCTGAATCAATGATTCAGCACTTATAACGTCTTTGTTTCTTAACATGGTTAAACATTGAATGATCTTCTCTCTTAATTCTGGTGATAAATCTCGGTGATTCTCTAAAATAAGCTGCTTCAAGTCATCAGGGAATGTGGCAGTTTCTTGAGGGTAACAACCACATACGGCCGATACGAAACCGATTAATTCTCCAAACTCTATGCCCTTGTCGGAAGCACTGGGGTTCATTAAGAAGATATCTCGTAACGAGAGATAATGACTATATTGCTGAGCAAACTCATCGTGGTAAACTTCAGGGTCTCTACGTACTAAGTTCTGCAATAAGATGATATTGGTGGGCAACATTGCCGCTCTTCTTCTCTTGGCCATACTGTAGTGATGTTTAGTAGTGGTGGTAGTGGAGTTAGTGGTGTTGGTGGAGTTCTTAGTGGAGTTGTCTGCTTTAACTATGGTCGCTAGCGATAATTTTTTTTGCTCATCTCAGAAAATTTAGCGACACTCAATTACTGCAAAATGAGTGCGACACAACAAAAGCTGTAGGGATATAGATACGTTACAGTCTCTTTGTTATATGGAATACAGATATACTGTAGATACTCACTGTGGAGAGGTATCGTATATCGTATATCATATATCTTATATCATATTATATAGAATTGCTTCGATGTACACCTATCTTCCAAGAATAGGCTGTTTAGTATAAAGCATCTATTTATCCTATATACACTATATTATATTTCTATCAGATGCAGTTAGTAAATTCATTTGTTTGGCTGACAATAAGTATATATGTCTGACAAATTCCCAAATTATTTAGTCCCTTCTTTCCAAATCTAACCTGTCAGTTTCTATGCTGTTTTCAATAAGATAAAGGTAGATTTTCCAAAATCTATTAAGAAGACTCGATCTCTATGCTTCTCGTAGAGTATATTATGTGAATGAATATCACCATGCACCAATCCTATTTGATGGACTTTATTGAGGGATTCCCTTGGCAAAGTATTGAATTGCTCTCATCTTTAATATACTCTTCCACTAAATAAAATCCCAGCCCCATCGGGTCACTAAAATAGCCGTAATAATAGAGAAATGGAGTATGGTTAATATCTATTAAATTCTTCAATGGTACATTTCCACTACCACATCCGAACAATTTGAGAACCTTTGGCTCTGAAAAAAACTAGTATATAAATGAACAGGGAGTAAAAAACGCTATCCGACAACCCATTTTCTCTTTCAAGTATCGGAGCCGTTATGGGATTGTATACTTTTAGGACCATTTGTACCACTAAATCTACTATCTATTTAGCTTAATACTAACACCCTTTGTACATTTTTGTATTTGGGGATTGCTTTCTTCAAAGTACACCTGTCGTGACTCCCAAATTCTCCTATGGCATCTAAATTCTCCTATGGAATGAAAGTCGACGTTAATTTTTGAAAGTTAGCGTAATTTTTAAATTGGCTTAAGAATATTATTAATGTTAATGTTCAAACACAGTCTAGGATATTTAGTACTAATAATTTTAGGAGATACTTATTTATAGAGCTTATCTTTATCCAATATATACTATATTATATTTCTATGTATCTAATTATATTTGGCCGTAAAAAACTGACAAAAAGTATATAAGCGCGACGAATTCCCACATTTCGAAATTTTTACTATTATGATTTCTATGAGGCAAGTCTATCTTTTAAGGAAGCTTTTAAGTATGTCAGGTATATGCTTGTGTGTTGCTTGTGACTCAGTTACTTATATTTCGTGATTTCATTTTTTGCCATTTTTATTTATACTCACATTCTATCTATTTAGCTTAATACTAACACCATTATAGTTATTTTCGATGACACGAATTCCAATTATTGGAGGAACAATGTGTTTGATAAGGTTATTGATTACGGAAACAGTATTGCTTTTACGTGATAGGATATTTAGTACTAATAATTTTAGGAGAAACTTATATATAAAGCTTATAGTTATCCAATATATACTATATTATATTTCTATGTAGTTAATATTTTGGCTGTAAAAACTGACAAAAAGTATATAAGCGCGACGAATTCCCACATTTCGAAATTTTTACTAATTAATACTATGATTCCCATGATATAAGATATGGTAAATGTTTTTTCTCGATGTGTACGCGAAGCTATTGGATTATGTTTCGCAATGTTCATATTCTTTTGAGATATACTTTTCCTTTTTCTTACATTGAACTTAGTTGACATTTATACTCACATTCTAACTATCTAGCTTAATACTAACACTCTTAGAACTTTTTTGAAAATTTAGTATATTTTGTATATTATAAGAATAGCAAGAAAAAATTATCTAATTAAAACCTTGTTGCGCTCTACATCAGCAGCAGATAATATTAATGTTCAAACACAGTCTAGGATATTTAGTACTGATAATTTTAGGGGATAAATATAAAATTGTTATATACTCAAAATATATACAGTATGTTATATGTAATTCATATACTCTAACTGACTGTAAAACTATACACATAGTGATTTCCATATACATCTGTACGCTTATATTTACTACTAATATGGGTATATAATTCATAAATATAGTAATGGTCATATTCCTGACCGTGATAATAAATCTCCAAGTGTGGCATAATTAATCTTCTTTGAAAATGACTTCTTTGATAACATCAACTTAGCACTCTCAGCTGCATTCAATGGCTCACCTGTCTTTTCATCAACTTCAATACTAGCTAATGCTGAACTAACTCCTAAATCATTTATAACGGCTGGAGTACTTGCCTTTTGTCTTTTTCTTCGATTAGTACCAGATGTATTACCAGTTAATTCATCTGCTTCTTGCTTTAATCGTTTCTTCTCTTGCTCAATTATAAAGTCATGATTTAATCCTGTCCATATTCTTTCCTTCATTTCCTTTTCCCTTGGAGTTAATTCACTTTCCAATACAATATCATCATCATCTTCTTCTGTCAATTCAACACTAGAACTAACCTTAGCCAACACATCAGCCGTAGTAGGTAATTTATCTAAATTCTTTGGCCAATCTAAGTTTTCCTTTTCTTTAACAGTCTTATCTGCAGCTTTACTTGATTCAGATGGAATTACATATGTTGAACCTTTTAATTGAGCTGTCTTACGATTTAAAATCTCTTTTAATTCCTGAGCTATAATATCTTCAGAAACTTCATAATCTCTAAGAATTGTTCTTAATAATAAATCTTTATCATCTTCTTCTTTATCTTTATCTTGAGGTCCGGATTTCTTATTAGATTCCAATTGTTCACTTCGAAGTTCTCCAGAAGGATCTTTCTTTACTTCACTAGAGGATTGAAGAGCTAGTACTTCAGCATCAGATGCTCTCAATCGATTCTCCTTAGCATATTGTTGTAATCTTCTTAATCGATCTTCCTTCTCTTGTACTGCCTGATGTAAATGCTTTTCAATCCGACGATTCTTATCAAATGATGGAGGATTAGCCTTCTCATCTATTTCAACTTCTCGGAAATCATTAACGGTTAAAGTTCCCGATTTAGTCTTCTTGAATTCATTCAATCTTCGTTGTAAAGTTTCTTCTCCAACATGGGCTACTGCCACTATTTCTGAATGAGTTCTTCTAAAGTTATTCATTCTAGCTGCTAATAAAACACATGCACCAGCAATACCGGCTGGTCTTCTACCTTCTTTAATCCAATCATCTGACATTCTATGAGATAATCGTACAGCATCTTTAACTACTTTAGTAAGTTGATCTTTAAAGTCTAATTTCTCAGCAAAATGTTGAATAAATAATGAAGGATCAGAAATAGGTAATTGACTAATATTTAAGGCTTTGACCATCTTAAGAAATGTAGCACCTAAAGAATAAACTGAAATCTGTAATCGAGAACTAAAATCAATTAACATATGATGAGTCCTTTCCTTTCTACAAGCTACATACAAACAAGCAGCCAATACATTCTGAGATCTTCTCCCTTGAACAAAGTTTTGAGTTAATGCTAATTTAAACCATGAACCAGCAGATTCTGCTATATAATCAGGAATCTTCAATGCAGCAGCAATTCTACGAATTTTTCTTTTCCCATTTAAAATGGTTTGTTCTCTACTTTCCATTGCATTTTGTCTATTACCTCCATATGATGCTCTTGCTTGATCATGTGCTACCATAGCACCTTGAACCATAGCAGCTCCTGAAGAAGATTCACCAAATTGAACTTCACTAACGATAGGATTTTCTTCTTGAACTAACCCACATCTTGAACACGACAAGTCTCCTGCAGCTGTAAAACGGTCCACTATGAAATTGGAATGCCCACAGTTACGGCACTTTTTGGCCCCATGACTTTTCACGCTCATACCAACTACTGGCTATAGTATATACTTATTAGTTTATGCTTATGTATGGCTATAACAGTTAAAGTAAACAGAGATAAGTAAAAACAAAAAAAAAAGAAATTTGTAACGGCAGATGACTGGGCACGGACACGACTTTTCCCCAGACACTGCGAATAGTTAAGGAGCTTCGGTAGATACGCAGACAGACACTGCGATAGTACGGACACTGTAGTGATACAGTAGTGATAGTGTGACATTGTGACATTGTTACAGTAGTACCAGTCATAGAGCAGAGTAATTAGTGTAGCTACGATGTCGCACGACTTGGAAGATCAGGTCAGGTTATTTCATCCTCAGCAGGAGGAGCACATAGAGGAGATGCACATCATTCATCGTAAGTTCTCCAGGGTGGGTGATGACACTAAGTTTATGGTGGTAAATGAGCAACTGGCGTTGTTGGGCAGCTTTCCCTATACTTTAGTTATGAAGGTTTCTGCATCAGAGCCCCGGGATGTGCTCCAACTGGAACGTACTTGCTTAACTTTCATACGATTCTCTACGTCGTTATTCTTTACAGCTTTAGGGATTATTGTTAATTTCAAATTTGATTCTAGTGGTGAGAAGACGACTCCTACTAGTCCTCCTCATAGTCACTTTAATGCGTCCTTATATTCTACAGTGGTTTCATATATATTGTTAATACTTGCATTGGCTACATTGGTGCTAAGTGCCGTCAACTACTTTATAACAGTAACGAGATATGCTAATCATAAGATCGATACTTATAGTTTCAACAATTTCGCTACCGTCATATGTATGACCTGCGTAATTATAACACTAATGGGGGCTAGTATAAGTTTGATAGTTCAAGGGTATATTGAACAGTCGTAGATATATAGTACATAAATATATGGGGAATATAAATAAACTTTACTTTGACTTTGACTTTGACTTTGACTTTGACTTTGACTTTTACTGTGGCTTGTGCTTGTGCTTGTGTGTATGCTTCTTCTTAGATGGTTTCTCTACCTTAGATACCTTCAGCTTGTTAATCTTCCGTTTCAGCCCAAAGTTCTCCTTGTCCATCTCCATTAACGATTCTCTCTTGGCCACACTTGATGCAGTTAAGGAATCCTTAATAACTTTATCATCATCAATTTCTTCTAATAAAGTCATTTGCTTATTGATTCTCTCTTCTATCGACTTGATTCTATCAATATCCTTTTCAGCAACAATGGAGATCGAAGTACCTTTTCTTCCCGCTCTTGCTGTTCTACCAACTCTATGAATGAAATCATCAGGATCAGCTGGGATATCGAAATTAACTACTAATTCGACTGTCGGTATATCCAACCCTCTAGATCCTACATCTGTGGCTATTAAAACTTTGGCTGCTCCCGCTTTGAATCTATGTAAACTATTGGTTCTTTCCGATTGGGGCATTTCTGAATGTAATGAGGCAACTCGAAAGTCCAACTTTCGTAACATTCTTCTTAATACTTCAGCCTGAGATGTTCGATTAACAAATATGATTGATGTTGAATTCTTAAATGTTTCTAAACTTAAAATACTATGCAAATATGCTTCTTTCACATATGAAGGTACAAACACATAGTGTAATGCTAATGTTGATGGAATGGCAATATTATCGATATTTTCTACTTCATGAATAAATACGGGAGGTTTATTGGAAGGAACAGGTTTATCCTTCAACGCTCTCACAGCATCAGTAACTGTAGCAGTAAATAATAAAGTTTGTCTTGAGTCAGAGCTAGGTAAGGCTGAAAAACACCTCTCTAAATCACTACCAAAACTATTACTAAGAAGTCTATCTGCTTCATCCAACACTAAATATTTAACTCGTCTTAACCCTTCTATGGTTTCTTCTCCACTATTCAATATATGATCTGCCAATCTACCTGGAGTGGCAATTACAAAATGAGGTTTATTTTTTAAATTGATAGCCTGTTGTACAAAGTCTTCACCTCCAACAACTACTGCTATACGAATATTCATAGAAGCTCCCAAAGCTGCAAATTGTTCGGCTATTTGAAGAGCCAATTCACGAGTAGGAGTAAGAACTAACCCAAATATCCCAAATGGATCTTCTGACCATTGTGATAACATCGGTAATCCAAACGCAATGGTCTTACCACTACCAGTTTTAGCTCCTCCTATACAATCATGTCCCTTAAGAATTTTAGGTATACAAGCCTGTTGAATGGCTGTAGGAGTATGTATTTTCATAGAGGCGAGTGCCTCATCGAGCCATCTGGCTATACCCAATGCTTCAAATGACATAGTTTGTGTTATATCTTTAAATGTAGTGAGTTACTGGCGATGATCATCACTAAATTTTTTTTAAATGTAAATAAATTTTCAATGTTTTCACGTGAGCAAAATTTTCAGAGAGTCGGATATCAGAGTGAAAATTCTACTGACCAAAGTGCTTACAAGTATCACTAAGTATTAGTAAATAATGTTGTTTGGGCCCGCTAGATATCGAGTGGGAGTTAGTGCTTTAGGGAGGACACGATCTTTTGTGTCTTTAACCAGAAAATTAGCTCGAAACTACCCTGACATAAGGTTTGAATATCAGAATCAAGTGGAAGAAGAATTACCTATAGATCCAGAAGAAGCTGTGGAAGTTGAAGCTGAGACAGAGCCAGTAATTAAAAAAGAAAGAGATTTATATCCCACAGTTAACCATAATATATCAACGGAATTACCGGATAATACCTTGCCTGTGGGGGTGGTACGGAATGCAAAAACTGGAGAAGCTAAAATCAAATATTACGAAAAGGGAACAGATAAATGGGGGTACGATGATCGAGTGATGTCGCTTACAGACTATTTTGAAGGGAATTCACATCATGTTCATCATGTTTTCTATAGTAATCACCTACAAACCTTGGTCAATCGAGGTAAGAAGGTTGAAAATAGAACGTTCATCGATTTAAAGGTCATAAGATGTAGAAGTGGTCGAGGTGGAAATGGAGCAATATCTTTCTTTCGAGATGCCCGAACCACTCAAGGCCCACCAGATGGAGGTGATGGGGGTGATGGAGGATCTATTTATTTTACAGTTGTTGATAAAAACTTGAGTTCTTTACATAGATTGAAAAGAAATTATGAAGCAAAGAATGGTGTCCCCGGAAGAACCTCTCAGTTAGATGGTAAAAGAGGTGATGATGTGATAATTGAAATCCCAGTGGGAACAACTATAAAATGGATTCCTGATCCATTGAGTCTTAAGAAGTATTTAAGTAGAAGGCAGGGTTCTCACTTAGACGATATACAATTAGAACTTAAATGTGATAATTCTGACAAAATCCAATTGGTTCGAGAAGGTAGTTATCCAGTTGGTGAAGGTTGGAATTTTGTAGAAGGTGATAGAGAATCTTATGAAGAGAAATTTTACTTTCGAGATTTAAATAACAAGGTAAAGATTTATGATCATGAAATTATTCAAGAAGAATTGCTATTTGATAAGTTCCCATTATTGGGTCTTGATCTTAACAAGCCTACTACAAAACCACAGCTTTTATTAAAAGGTGGGAAAGGTGGAATGGGAAACATGCACTTCTTAACCAAAGATATTAGAAATCCTAACTTCAGTAAAAAGGGTCGTGAAGGTTTAACATCATTCTTTTTACTTGAATTGAAATTGATTGCCGACTTAGGGCTTGTAGGATTACCCAATGCTGGTAAATCCACTTTATTAAGAGCTATTTCTAAAGCAAGACCTCGTATCGGTCACTGGGAATTTACTACTTTACAACCCACAGTAGGCACGATTTTCACTACGATCGATAAGGATCCTTTTACTGTTGCTGATATTCCAGGAATCATCGAAGGTGCGTCCGATAATAAAGGTATGGGATTAGACTTTTTGAGACATATAGAGAGAAGTGGAGGTTTAGTGTTTGTAGTTTCCTTGGAAGCAGAGGACCCGGTTAAGAGTCTTGAAGTATTATTAAAAGAGGTTGGTGAACAGAGAATGAAAAACAAGAAGATATTGATTGTTGCAACTAAAGCAGATTTAAGTGAAAACGGGGGAAATTATGAATTGTTGAGGAAATACACCGAGGACAGAGATTGGAAAATAGTCCCTGTATGTGCTATGAAGGGTCAGAACATTGAAACTTGTATTAAGTTAATGAGTGAAATTGCTTATCTGAGTAAGTAGAAGCATGATAATGAATTTGTAAATAGTCTATAATTAGATCATCGTAATGTAAATTGAACAATCAGATAAACATAAAAGCGCAAAATACTTTGAGACCAGTTTTACGTCATAGGTATGAGACTAAATAGGCACGCCATATTTTAATAGAAAAAGGAAAGGAAAAAAGTTACTAAATTTTAAATTTTTGTAAGATATTGGACCAAAAATTTACGAAACTGAATTAAGCGACAAAGATACTACATCGATCTCCAAAAGAAGAATGATCCCTAAACCAAATAATTGCGCTTCATCCGATGTAACCTTACTCAATTCGTATTAATTAAGTTATATTTATTATATACCGAATAATCCTACCCCCCAGTAACTAATTATTTGACAGTTGGAAATTACGAAAAAAAATAATTTACGTAAAAGTATACCAAAAGATTTAACTTATCGGCAACAATGAAAAGTTAGAATTGTAATTTTAATTTGCCTCTATACGCTTTAGATAAGTCTCGGTAATAAATTGTATTAGTTTATATGATCCATATATTAGGTTTTACTAGTTCATAGTTCATAGTGATTAGTGGAATGTTTGTGTCGGCTAGAGACGGGAATATGCCATGACTAAGGAAATATGGTGCCTGTTACAATACCGATGATGCCAGGCGAACAAACTAATGCAAGTATGCACCTACTATGGGATTAACTCTTATGGAAATATGATTTATATATACACAATGCAGGAAAACACCATTTTACAATAACCATAGGACAATTCACAGTAGATTAAAATGTGTTGTTTGTTCACTTGCAGATTCAAATCATCTCAGTTTTTATTGGAATCTCTCTACCACTTTCCCATTTCATCGCACCCTCCCGTCGTAAGCGCACGGTCAACAAAAATAATAAAGTGCCTTAAAAAATATAAATACACTGAAAAAAAAAAGAGGTGGCCAAGAGATATACACATAGTTTTGGTGGCTAACGACGATTAGTCAAAGCTTGGGTGTGTAGAAGGCACAAGATGCGATCATGCAACAGCAAAGTAGAGTAGGAAAGTCGCCTGAAACTCGCGCTATATCTCTCATGAATCATCGATTCTAATATGTCACTATAACTAGATTTGAATACAATTACACTACTAAATTTTCTTGTCCCTAGGAAAAAGTAGGAAATAGCAATGTTTCCGATAAAATCAGTCCTAAAGGCGGACCTCTCATATAAAAAGTGGTTTGAAAAGAAGGTTTTGAATTATAAAATAAGCAGCTTTGTGAATGAAAAAATATATTTTTTCTTGTGTGAAGTGGGGAGAAAGGGATTTTGTGCAGCGATGGATCCAAGTTTTCTGCATAGTCGGTAAAGTCGGCAGAAATAGTCATAGCAAAAGCATACTATCTTGCTATGAGGTCAGTTTGATGAAGAAGATCATTCGATTAACTGACATAACCATTAGAATCAGAATAAAGGGATGTAAAAAGTTTAAGAACTTTAATTTACTTTAAATTTAAGATTTACATTAAATTCATTTACTACGGGACCTGAAATTGAATCTAATCTCACCGTAAATGAATTTTTCTCAACTAGAAAATGCGCTTCTTCTTGCACTTTTATTTTCCCTGAGCACTAAATCAGAATTGTAAAAATAGCCAGGGGTTACATGGTGTTCAATTGTTTTATCATTGTAGAGAGTTAACTATCTGTACCTGAATTGACAATACAATATGCAATCAGGAACCATAGTATTTCAATGGTCAGGTACATTTCCAGGTTGATAAGCATCTTACATAATGATTTCAATATGTACAGAAAAGAATATGTAAGTCATTGTGATTTGACATAGTCGGTTCGTGATCATTCCTGGATCATACACACATTTTTATTTTCCCCTGTTTGAAACTTATTGTTCTAATTCTTTAAGATCGTAAAACAATAGCTGCTAAAGAATTTACATAAGTACTGTCGTCGACACTTATCTATTGTATAGACTCTCAAATCTCAACTAGACGTAAAATTTTACACGATAAACCATTGTAAAGACGTGTTTGTCAACACAAAAGATTGCAAGTACTTAGACTTACTTGTACTTGCTGCTGCACTTGATTTCTCCTAATTAAGCAAATATTCAAATAGTGAAGACCTTCATTTGGCCTTAAAACTGCAAATTCCAAATAGTGATCAAAATTGGTCGCAAAGGTAAATTTGCAAGAATGGTATCAAACATGGAGTATGAAAGTAACAATAAGCTTCTTCTGTATTTTAGTAACAACAAACCCAAATGGTAGTGTTAGTCAAATGTCTTTCGCTTATACAACATTAAGCAAGTATAGCGTGTTATCGTGTACGAATATGTCGGCTGCGAACAGTTGGATTTTAGGCACTTGAAATGAAATGAGCCGTTATTCTCCAACTTCAAATAAAAACTCTGACCACCGAATCAAGACTTCGATTTCAAATCGAATTCGGCTCGAGCATAAGGAGCCATCTTGACTTAAATTAAACCCATTTCAATTAAAAGTTGGAGAAGTTGGCCTCAGGTGGCATACTGCATTCCAAAAGAAAACAACGGCGATTCAAGTTACTATGTAGACCATGTGTGCTTATACCTAACAACTAAAGAGGAGAGACTACCTAGTTCAGAATTACATTAGGACCAACTGCCGTATTAATTACATCATCTATCATAACTTAAATTAGAATATCGCCAGACCGATGTATAGTCTTCTTCGGAATAAATTCCGCATCCCCAGTAGGAAAGCATATGGCTGAGATCTTCATGTTGCACAACACGAGATTACTGTTACATTTAGCTATAGTAGAATACGTAGAAATATTTTTTTTAAGACAAGTTCCAAAGCCCGTCCTTAAGATTTTTTTCCCGAAATTGGCAATTTTGATTTTGTTATGCGCAACTAGGAACTGTAAGGACACAAAACGCATCTTGCTATTCTTTTATTCTTATTTTTTATTTTTTATTTTTTTTATTTTTATTTTTAATTTTTTTTTCTTTCTTTTTATTTTAACACAAAGCTGCAAAGGCGGTTTCCCTTAAAAAATGTTTGCTAGAAGAATGGAAGCAAATCAATATATTAGGGAATTGAAATAAATATATAATGAATGGTAATTCCACATTCTTGATGTTGCCTAACTTTTAGATATGGTGTTACGATAGATAAGAATTCTATAATTATTAACAATTACTATTAATTCTATTTAATTCATATATGTCAACTATTTGTAATTGTTAGTTTCAATGTTAGATATGGAAAAAGAACGTCTTCCATATCACATAAATATTAGTGGTATTAGTGGTCCAAATCCATCTGCTAGTATGACTACCACCGATAAAAGTACTTCAACGTCGAGGTCATCTAGTAATGCAAGCACTATAATGACTAGAACCAATTCATCCAGTTTTTCTGATTGTTTAGTTCGTACACCACCAACTCCATACTATTACTCAACCTCATTACCTAATAACATCAATGAAACTTATAATGATGATTATTTTTCCATAATTAAACCTAAATTATCCATTAGCACGGTATCAAGCATTGCTTCATATAATAGTAACAATGATGGAACTGATACTTTTCAATTAAATTCTCCTCCTTTGGATTATTCAAGTAATACTGAAGATGAAGATAAGTCACATCAGGAATATGAACAAACTGCAGTTACTGATCATACTAGTATTTGTCTGGATTCATATCTTTTATCAAATAATCGTTTTACTAATATACGTTCTATGCCAGAACCTTGCCAAGTCATCTCGCCAGTTGAAGAGCCAGAAAGTAAAAATATTGCCTTAACCTTAGCTTCATCTGCATCTTCATCCTCATCCTCATTATCATCCAATGCTACTTATAAAGTCAATTTAACTCCTTTCAAATTTCTTATTGTCGATGATAATGTTATCAATATTAAGATTTTAGAAAGAATCTTGAGTAAATTATATCCAAAGAGTTCTGTAAAGTCTCTTCAAGATTCTACAAAGGTTATGCAATATCTCAACAATCATGAAGTAGATATGTTATTTCTTGACATTGAAATGCCTGAAGTAACAGGAATTGATATCGCTTGTTCATTGAGGCACACTCATCGTCATTCTCACTCACACATGGCTTCAAAACCCCATAAGATTCATCACAACAATACTAAGAATTTTAAAGATATGGGTATAATTGCTGTGACAACTCGTAGTTTGCCAGAAGATTTGGAGCTTTACAGTGAAATTGGGATAGACCATACATTCAGTAAACCTTTGGGTTACAAATACGATTACTTCTCAAATACAATTGATAAGATTATCGAATTAAGGCAAGGATGATTGCCTGATAATATCGTTTACACTACACTAATTTCATTTGTACATTATCGCTATTATGACACTAATTTTACTATTGCTATTTTCTTACCTGTTTAATTCGGCTTAGATTATATTTAATGATGTTACGACTTTATTTTAAGGGTTTATAGATTTTTTTACAATTGTACCATATATATTATTTATTGGCATTATTTATTTATTAATGAAATTTCTTAACTAAACATTTTATTATGTAGAAGATCATCTTTGATTTTAAGTTACACAATAAACCGCAAAAATGTTGCTATTTGTGACGTATAATATCGCCTTGTACAGTTGCCCAGCAAGCAAGGTAAAGATAGCTGCTAAATTTTCCGCCAGCAAACTTGTCATAGCAAGCAAACAAAAAAAACTATATCAAACTCACAAGACTATACCGCGGTCAAAATTCTTGCTAAAAGTATCTGTCAATTTTTTGCTTGATTGAACGATAATTAATGTCATCAGGTGAACTGCTCAATGCGTAGAATTAAGGTAAAATAGAAAATCGAAGAGATAATACAAACACACAATAAACGAATACTGTAGCAATGCCAACCTTCACTACATGCCCCCAAAAATACAAGTGGGGTCACTACTTAAGTATCACAGAATATTCCTTATCTAGCCAAGATCAGCTATTTAACATTTTCTTAGTTCAATCTACCGATGAACAATGACGCGCGACCCCCTAACAATATAGTTAAATTTTGCGATGAGGATCACTAAGTAAATCATCACACCATACTTTACTATTGTCTAAATGTTCTGAGATGTTTATCGTATGTTGACAAAGCTATGAAAGGCATTCGGACTATTATGTAAACCTTATACAACACACAAAGCCCTACATATTCCGAACTATTCCTAAAGATCTTTCGGTATATTAAGCTTGCGTGAAAAGGTGCTTTTGTACCTAATATTTTCCGACTACCCTGCATGAAAATTTTATAAAAAGAAATATTGTATGAATAAAGTGTTGGAGTAGTGTATATTTTCCCCCGGGCTTTGATATTGTGATACTAAACCTCTTAATTCTATTCGGAGCTCCGATTTTAGTTTACAGGCAATCTCAGAATCGTTTTCGGTTTTATTCCCGTTCATGCATGCGGAATCCATTTGCAGCTGTACATAAACTTTTTTAATTGAAACATTTTGTAACCTCCCTTTCATTCTACTTCGTTACAACGGTAGTTAACGGAAAAATTATTAAGGGGAAGAAGCACTTGACGTAGATGAACTTTAAATCTTAATTTATTGCACCTTTATTCATTAACATAGTTTGTGTAACGGTTTTATGGCAAGATGTCTTCAAACAATGAAATTTAGAGTTAATTTTATATTGTCATATGATCATTAACTATCGAAGGTCTTGCCGTCCACCGTATAATAAGTAGTAAACGTAATTGGAAGTAGACTGAAACTATATTAATTCTCAAATTTACAAATTACTCGTCATCTTCAACACCTTATTTCTTAATTTGTTTCATGATTGAATTAGGGGTGGTATTAGCTCATTTCTGAAACTGGTCTGAAGCTAAGCCTAGAGAGGGTTGTTGAGTTACAGTTGCACCATTATTTAAGCATTGAAATGAGTCATGGTAGCGCCTGATTATTTTTCATTTCATAAATTCATGAATACGTATCACAGAGATTTGTAAACTGGACCACAAAATTTTATCTTTTCCAAATATATCGTTGTGGTATCAAAATTGCTACTGTTTTACATTCTGCCATTAATTCATTGTAACAGAACCATTCACTTTCAATCTCGGTTAAGAGTCAGATTATGAGGCAAACTACATGACCTAGAGTAGATTACATATTCTGGAACAATGCACGATATGTTATAGAGGTAAACATCATAAGATAATCCTTTCAGATAATCAAACTGACAGCAGATATCATATTGAGTGTACGGTAAATCAATAGAGGAATTATATATGACTATATATGACTATATATGATTATATTATATGAGCAATCTGGTCGAAATGTGATTATCATATCATAGTTCAAGTTCAAGATCAATGACAAGATTCTGTTACTTACAAACTCGATTTATAATTACCAAGCAGACATGTCTAGTTCTATTGATTACTACAATTAACAATGATATCAACGGCTGAAAATATTATGCACCAAATAATATTTCCCAAACGAGAAATCTAATTGAGTGCAGATATGGCAATAATATGACACAAAACAAACAGTAAAGGGCAATGGTGATACATCTTTTTTTTTTTCACTAAACGGTTTTAGTAATCAGGTATAACTAACAACCACATCATCTAGCTGAATCAAAAAATCACTTATAGTCCTGTACACACGCGTATCAAACCCCTATATCCCCTTTTTTTCACTATTTGTTTGTTTGATATTACGTTGAATTCATATATAGATGCATAACCACTAGAGATGCCCCAGGTGAAAAATAGTAAAAATATACTAGAGGACTTTGAAAAGTCTAAACTCTTAGTATTTCTCGAGAGTTTAACATTTAATCTTAATGCCAAATATTTGGATTTAGAGGATGTGGTAGAAAAGGTTGAACAAAGTTTACCTCCAATCATATTGGTAACCGAATTGTTTGAATTAGTTAGTGAAAGTTTAGCCAGTAAAGTGATTTATCATCCAGATTATTCTTTAATTGCTGGTAGAGTCATAGCTCATAAATTACATAAACAAGTCGATCGAACTTTTAGTGAAAATATTAAGTTATTAAGATCATGTAAAAAATCTGCCAGATCAAATAATCATAAGAAAGAATATTCATTAATTTCAGAATCAACTTATAATTTTGTTATTCAAAATGAAACCGTTTTAAATTCTTTAATTGAACCATCAAGAGATTTTGATTTATCTTATTTTGGACTTAAAACATTAGAAAAATCATACCTTTTAAGAAGAAACGGAGAAATATCGGAAACTCCGCAATTTTTATTTTTAAGAGTAGCCATAGGTATTCATCAAGATAATTTAGATAATGTGGTAGAAACTTATGAATTAATGTCTAATAAATATTTTATTCATGCCTCACCAACTTTATTTAATGCAGGAACGGATTATGGTTACTTATCATCATGTTTCCTTCTTGCCATGGAAGATGATTCAATTGATGGGATTTATAAAACTTTACATAAGGCTGCCTTAATATCAAAGGCTTCAGGAGGTATTGGATTACATGTTCATAATATAAGAGGTACTGGAGCAACCATTGGTAGTACCAATGGAACTTCAAGTGGATTAGTACCCATGTTAAAAGTATTTAATGATACTGCAAGATATGTTGATCAAGGAGGTAATAAAAGACCAGGAGCTTTTGCAATCTATATTGAACCATGGCATAATGATGTATTTGAATTATTAGATTTAAGAAAGAATCATGGTAAAGAAGAAATGAGAGCTCGGGATTTATTTTATGGACTTTGGATTCCGGATTTATTCATGACCAGAGTTAAACAAGATCAAGAATGGAGTTTATTCTCTCCTGATGAAGCTCCAGGTTTGGCCGATTGTCATGGAGATGAATTTGTACAATTATATGAAAAATATGAACGAGATGGAGTAGCCAGAAAGACTGTTCGAGCTCAAAAATTATGGCATGCGATTTTAGAAGCTCAAACTGAAACTGGTGGTCCTTATATATTATATAAGGATGCTTGTAATTCTAAATCCAATCAAAAGAATTTGGGTACAATTAAATCATCTAATTTATGTTGTGAAGTAGTGGAATATTCGTCACCTGAAGAAACTGCTGTATGTAATTTAGGTTCATTAGCCTTACCATCATTTATTCGATTAACTGAAACTGAATCAGGTCAAGTTTTACAATATGACTTCAAGAAATTACATTCAGTGGCTAAGGTTTTAACCAAGAATCTTAATAAAATCATTGATGTTACGAAATATCCTATTGTAACTTCAAGAATCTCTAATAAAAAGCATCGTCCAATAGCGTTGGGAGTTCAAGGATTGGCCGATGCCTTTCTTGAATTAAGACTTGCATTTGATTCAGAAGAAGCTAAACAACTTAATATTCAAATCTTTGAAACTATATATCATGCAGCCATTGAGGCATCAATAGAATTGGCTATAAAGGATGGACCATATGAATCATTTTCTGGATCTCCTGCTTCAAAGGGTTTACTTCAATTTGATCTATGGAATCATAAACCATCTTTATTATATGATGATTGGGATATACTTAAACAAAAGATTAAGATTCATGGTCTTAGAAATTCTTTACTTGTAGCTCCTATGCCAACGGCTAGTACTTCACAAATTCTTGGATTTAATGAATGTTTTGAACCTTATACTTCCAACATTTATAATAGAAGAGTATTATCAGGAGAATTTCAAATTGTTAATAAGTATCTTTTAAGAGATTTAATTGATTTAGGAGTATGGAATTCTGCATTAAAGAATAGAATCATTCAAGATAATGGTTCAATTCAAAATATTCCTAATATCCCCCATGAATTAAAGGCACTTTATAAGACAGTTTGGGAAATATCTCAAAAAGTTATAGTGGATATGGCCGCTGATCGAGGGAAATTTATTGATCAATCTCAAAGTATGAATATACATATGCAAAACCCTACTTTTGGGAAATTAACTAGTTGTCATTTCTATTCATGGGAAAGGGGACTTAAAACAGGAATGTATTATTTAAGAACTCAAGCTGCTGCTAGAGCCATACAATTTACCGTTGATAAGGAAGAATTAGGTGAACTTTCCTTTGATATGACCAAATTAAATCGTCATAAATATTTAGCAGTCGATTCCATTGATTTACCTCAATTGAAATTGAATTCATTAGATTTCATACCTGATCGTAAACGAGCTAAAACTAATAGTTATTTTACTCCAGACTCATTAACTAGATCACCTACCAGTTCTCAAGAGAGGAAAGAAGATTCAGTTGTTAATGATTTAACTTATGATATTTATGATTCTACGCCTATTGCTTGTGATATTAATAGACTGGATGATGGTACGTGTGATTCATGTTCGGGTTAAATCTTGTAATTATTATTATTATTATTATAATATGTACATAGAAATACTCTTGTAAATAGTTAGAAAGAGAATTAAATAATTAAATAAATAAATATAGATACCCGTTACTTCTTCTTATTAGCAAATACCATTACTTGATTTAAACCAATTTCTGAAAGTGATACAAAGAATTTCATTTTCTTTTTATCACTCCATATTAAATCTCCTACTTCCGATGCATAACTTGATAACAGATCATATTCATGTTGATTATTAAAATCTTTGAATAAATAACCTTCATAAGTTTGAATTCTATCTAATTCTAATTGCCACAATCTAATTTGATCTACAATATTAGGTGGTAATATTTCAAGCTTATGTTGCAGTACTGAATCTTTCCCCTTAGATTGTGGAGCTCCTCCAGCAGTATTAATATTATGTGAAGTATCAAATTCAATCTTTTTATCTAATCTTTCCTTAGCTAAAATTTTCATTTGAGGATGGGCATGAGTTTCTAAAAATTTTATAATTTGATCAGCAGTTATACCATTATATAATGCTCTTCTAATAGATTCTCGAGTAATTTGTCCACAAACCATATTTGAAAATCTTGTTCTTAAATGTACAAATAAATTTAGTATAGCAATTTCTAATGGTGAATTAGTATAAGAATATAATTTAAAATTAGTTTCTACAATAACTGATCCTTGATTAGATGAAGTTGAAGTATCTGGACCAACGGCTTGTTCTAATGCATTAGATGGAGTCTTTATAGCTGCTGAATCAGATGTTAAAGTTGTTGCTAATCTAGTGGGATAAAATCTAGTAGAATTATCTGATCTTTGATATACTAAACCATAATCTCGTAAATCTGCCAACATACTTATTTGAGTATCACTTAAATTTGATACCATATAACTTTTCCCTAATTCTAATGAACCTAACATAAATAAAAAATTTAAAACATCAACTGGATCCATATGTAAATCTTGAGTTAAATTTAAATATTGTAATAAAAGTGTCCAAATTTGTACATTAACATCTTGTAATAAGAATTGAAATCCAATATTAGTAATTTTAAGATTTGTTGCCGAAGTTCCTGGTCCTTCCATTAATTCGCCCTTTTTTAATAACGATAATACTGATTTTGATGGTGTAGCAGTTGATTCAGTACCTACCATAAAATGTAAGATTGTTTCCCATTTTTGTGAAGCAAATGTATCTAAAAATGATATTTCTACTTTATTTTTATCAGGTAATATACATAATGTACCAAATGCATTTGGATCTTGTGAACCAGTTAAACAATCTCGAAAATTCTTTCGAAATGTAGCATTAAGTTGTATACCTTTAGTTTGTCGATCATCTTCAATTAAATGTAAAGCTTTTAACCGTTTTAATGCTTCAAATTGAAGTTTATTAGCTGAAGGTTTTGTCCATTTATAAAGATCTCGTAGAGCTACGGCATGATCATTAAATACCATAGACATTATATAAAATTTAGCCATAGGTGGTAATAATCGAAATATAGATAAACATGTGGCTGGAGCTTCATATAATTTCGATTGAACCGGTCTCGGAAGTCCCTCGAGATATTCATTAACGGTTGCCCTAAATAAATTACCGGAAGACATAATTAACCATGTAATTATTTAAGTAACTTAGGGTCCTTGTAGCTATACAAGCTATTTCATAGTAGTTAAGGATTTTATATCCGGACGGTAGTGCGGAGTTGCCAAATCGGCTCAAAAAAAATTTGAGCAGAGTTACTATAATTTTTCAGCTGAGGTACACATAGTTAAGGAGACAAGTTAAGATTTAAGATTTACTTATAATAAATTTTCAGAACCATTACGATTTCTTACTAGTTCGGAAATGAGTAAGAGAAAGTTCAAAGTGGAGGCCGAATCGGATGAAGCATTCCAAGAATTATTTCAACCGGAATATCGAGGTAAAAAGTTGACCGATGAGATTAATACGGCCGATGACAAATGGAACTTATTACCGGCTTTCTTAAAAGTTAAAGGATTAGTTAAACAACATTTAGATTCATTTAATTATTTTGTAGATGTGGATTTAAAGAAAATCATTGGAGCCAATGAATTAGTACTATCAGATGTAGATCCAGAATTTTATTTAAAATATTTAGATATTAGAGTAGGTCATAAATCATCATCAACTCCAGGAACTAAAGAAGTTATATTACCACCTCATGAATGTCGATTACGTGATTTAACATATTCTGCACCTATTTATGTGGATGTAGAATATACTAGAGGTAGAAAAATCATTATGCATAAAGATTTAGAAATTGGTAGAATGCCAATTATGTTAAGATCAAATAAATGTATACTTGATGGAATAACTGAAAAACAAATGGCAAAATTTGATGAATGTCCATTAGATCCAGGAGGATATTTTGTTGTTAATGGAACAGAAAAAGTTATATTAGTTCAAGAACAATTATCAAAGAATAGAATTATTGTTGAAGCTGATGAAAAGAAAAATATTGTTCAAGCATCAGTTACATCTTCAACTCATGAACGTAAATCTAAAACTTATGTTATTACCAAGAACGATAAGATTTATTTAAAACATAATTCTATTGGAGAAGATATTCCAATTGTCATTGTATTAAAAGCTGCCGGAATTACATCTGATTTAGAAATTTTACAATTAGTTTGTGGATCTGATCCTCATTATCAAGATTTATTTGTGGTTAATTTTGAAGAAGCAGCTAAATTAGAAGTCTTTACTCAACAACAAGCTTTAAATTATGTTGGTAAAAGAGTTAAAACCATTAGAAGAGCTGGAGCCCCTAAATTATCTCAATTACAAGAAGGTATTGAAGCTATTGCAACAACAATTATTGCTCATATTACCGTCTCGGATTTACAATTCCGAGAAAAGGCCTTATATATTGCCACTATGGCAAGAAGAGTAGTAATGACTATGTATAATCCAAAAATGGTCGATGATAGAGATTATGTTGGTAATAAAAGATTAGAATTAGCCGGACAATTAATGTCATTATTATTTGAAGATTTATTTAAAAAGTTTAATTCTGATTTTAAAGCTAATATCGATAAAATTTTAAAGAAACCAAGTAGAACTTCTGAATTCGATGCTTTATTATCAATTAATATTCATTCTAATAATATTACTATGGGATTAAATCGAGCTATTTCAACTGGGAATTGGTCATTAAAACGGTTTAAGATGGAAAGAGCTGGGGTTACTCATGTTTTATCTCGATTATCTTATATATCTGCTTTAGGTATGATGACTCGTATTTCATCACAATTTGAAAAATCAAGAAAAGTTTCTGGTCCAAGAGCTTTACAACCTTCACAATTTGGTATGTTATGTACTTCAGATACTCCAGAAGGTGAAGCATGTGGTTTAGTTAAAAATTTAGCATTAATGACTCATATTACTACTGATGATGAAGAAGCTCCAATTAAAAAATTATGTTATGTATTAGGTTGTGAAAATATTTTAGGAATTGATTCTGCTACATTACATTCTTTTGGTAATTATGGAATTTATCTTAATGGTACATTAATTGGTACTAATAGATTCCCATCAAAATTTGTATCTGATTTTCGTAAATTAAGAAGAACCGGTAAAATCTCAGAATTTGTATCTATTTATACTAATTCTCATCAAAATGCAGTTCATATTGCAACTGATGGTGGAAGAATTTGTCGTCCATTAATTTTAGTTGAAAATAATCGTCCTAAAATAACAGCTGATCATTTAAGAAAATTATTAGATGGAGAATGGGCATTTGATGACTTTTTAATTCATGGTTTAGTGGAATATTTAGATGTTAATGAAGAAAATGATTCTTTAATTGCTTTATATGAATCAGATATGGATAATGCTGAATCTTTATTTACTCATTTAGAAATTGAACCATTTACAGTTTTAGGAGCTGTTGCAGGTTTAATTCCTTATCCTCATCATAATCAATCACCGAGAAATACTTATCAATGTGCTATGGGTAAGCAAGCTATTGGTGCTATAGCATATAATCAATTTAGAAGAATTGATACTTTATTATATTTTATGGTATATCCTCAACAACCAATGGTAAAAACCAAAACCATTGAATTAATTGATTATGATAAATTACCAGCTGGACAAAATGCAACAGTGGCAGTTATGTCTTATTCAGGTTATGATATTGAAGATGCTTTAGTATTAAATAAAGCATCTATTGATAGAGGATTTGGTAGATGTCAAGTTGTTCGTAAAAATACTATCCAATTAAAAAGATATCCAAATCATACAAAAGATGTTGTATCTGGTATGAGAGTTGATGAAGATGGTAAAGCTATATTCCCTCATCAAGCTTTAGGACCAGATGGACTTGGAGAAATTGGTGCAAGAGTTGAAAATGGTCAAGTTTATGTTAATAAATGTGTTCCAACCAATGCTGGAGAATCTGTATTAGGACATAATGAACAAAGTCCAAGTGCAGAAAGTCATAGAGAAACTCCTGCTTATTATAAAGGTCCCGAACCATCATATGTTGATCAAGTCATGATGTCAGTAAGTGATAATGATCAAGCATTAATTAAAGTATTATTAAGACAAACAAGAAGACCAGAATTAGGAGATAAATTTTCTTCAAGACATGGACAAAAGGGGGTATGTGGTATTATTGTTCAACAAGAAGATTTACCATTTAATGATAATGGAATATCTCCTGATATTATTATGAATCCTCATGGTTTCCCATCTCGTATGACAGTTGGTAAAATGATTGAATTAATTTCAGGTAAAGCTGGAGTTTTAAATGGATCTTTAGAATATGGTACATGTTTTGGAGGATCTAAATTAGAAGATATGTCAAAAATATTAGTTGAAAAGGGTTTTAGTTATTCAGGTAAAGATATGTTATATTCAGGTATAACTGGTGAATGTCTTCAAGCCTATATTTTCTTTGGACCTATATATTATCAAAAATTAAAACATATGGTTTTAGATAAAATGCATGCCAGAGCAAGAGGTCCAAGAGCAGTATTAACTCGTCAACCAACAGAAGGTAGAT
The DNA here is from genome assembly GCF_036850825.1 of Scheffersomyces amazonensis. Taxonomy (NCBI): domain Eukaryota; kingdom Fungi; phylum Ascomycota; class Pichiomycetes; order Serinales; family Debaryomycetaceae; genus Scheffersomyces; species Scheffersomyces amazonensis. The sequence continues at coordinate 841,653 of NW_027042741.1, read as the reverse complement.
CAAGAGATGGTGGATTAAGATTAGGAGAAATGGAAAGAGATTGTGTAATTGCTTATGGTGCCTCTCAATTATTACTTGAAAGATTAATGATATCTTCTGATGCCTTTGAAGTAGATATTTGTAACAAATGTGGATTAATGGGTTATAATTCATGGTGTACTACTTGTAAGAGTTCGGAGAATATCATTAGAATGACTATTCCTTATGCTGCCAAGTTATTGTTCCAGGAATTATTATCCATGAATATTGCTCCAAGATTAAAGCTTGGAGATATCTTCTAGTATGTACAGTAGATAGATTAGATTAACGAATAAAGCATTATAGATTAAACGTATGTATATATGTAGGTACCATCACGTGTCGAAATAGTAGCGGCACAAGATAAGAGAGAAAAAAAAAAAAAAAAACTTTATTACCAAACTGTGTGAATCACAAGATCAACATTAATTAGTAACTCCATCTCTCATCCCTACTGAGTTCACAAAGTCTTATGTGTTTGTGAGGATGAGTACTCCTCCACCTCGTGCTACGACTGTGGCTGGACCCAGGACTTATAGAACCTCAATCCATGCCAAATATGTAGTGATTTGCTTATTGCTATTATTTATTCTAGCGAGTATTGATTATAGTCCTAGTAATCAATTAGATCTTGAAGATGCTATATATTTAACTAAGAATTCAATAAAGGAATTCACTAGTCAACATTTCAATAATAACCATAATAATAATCATAATAATAATAATCATAATAATAATAATTCAACTGATAATGATGGTACATTTAAGTTTGATATAGAATTAGATTATCCCCTCAATAGTGTAATGAATTCATTCTTCCCTATTGATTCTTTAATATCTTTTAATACAACTTTACCAAAGGGTAATTCAGGATCAGAAAACATTACAAGTCATGAAATGCTCGGACGATATGCATCTTTTAGTCCTGTTTTAGATCATCCAATTTATAGTAATTATGCTATATTTCCTAATAATGCTTGTAAAAGAAAAAATTATTCAAATCATAAAGATTATAAAAATTATAATAATAAAACTTTAATAGTTTTAAGAGGTGATTGTACTTTTGTTGATAAAGTATCTAATTTACTTGAATCAGGTTTAAATCCTACTAGTATTATTATAGCTAATGATGAACCATATCGAGGATTAATTACTATGTTTTCAGGAACTTTTAATCAAGATGGTTCATTAAAAGTACCTATAATATTTATAACAAATGAAGATTATAAATATCTTAAAGAATTAGATTCTGAAGATATATTAATTGAAATTAGTACTGCTACAATTGGTAGTTGGATAAATATTTTAGTATCAATGATTTTATCACCACCATTATTAATTCTATTTTTTTATTCAGTAGTTGTGTGTGGTCAAAGATTTAAAAGAAGACAAGCAAATATAAGAAATGCAAAATTAGTCAAACGTTTACCAATATATATTTATAATATTGATCATTTGATTCATGCCAAATACTTGACCAATTATTTAAAGATAACTGGTCAAACATCAGATGATTTTAAAGATGTGGAATATCGACTATTAGATTCTCCTAAACAATCACCTATGGCTTCTTCAACATCATTACATAAAATTATAATTAATGGTATTGATATAAGAAGTTCATCAGTTTCTTTACATACATTATGTGCTCCAGATAATTTTTATCCTGCTTATAAGTGTTCTATTTGTTTGGATAAGTATATTCCCTTAAGATCTAGAGTATTGTTATTGAATTGTAAACATTTTTATCATGAAAAATGTTTATCTAATTGGTTAATAAATTTTAAAAGAAGTTGTCCATTATGTAATACAATGATAAATAATAGTCAGAATGATACATATCTACTTGCTGGTCAAGAAGGTAGCTCTGACTATGGAAGTTTAAATGATTCAGATTTAGAAGGTCAATTTGTAACTGAAGGTAATATTCCATATGTCACTGATTCTGTATCTCAAATAGAAAGTGATGAAGATGATGTTCTATATCATGATTACCTTGAACCTGCATCAAGCTCTCTATTCGGTACACGATCAATAACACAAGCTCCTGAAACATGTGAATCTACTATAGATGTACCCCCACCCATCACTCCTCCTCCTCATCAACAGCAACAACCACTGTATCTATCACCGTCTTCTTCATCTCATATATCGGATCCATCATTTGTAACTGCCCAAACAGAATTAGAATCACCAAAAGTATCAAACAATTCTGGTTTGAACTCTCCTAGAAAATATTTTTATTCGAGACCACTGCAAATCTTAAGTCAATATTCTTCATCATCCAATCAAAATCAAACTCGTTCCGTAAGTCAATTTAGTAATGGGATTGAATCAGAGAGATCTTTTAAGGAATTATCAACTTCACCTCAATACATTAATAGTTCGTCATCATCAACTATAGACCAAGTAAGTGATGATGATGATACGAATACCATTAATAATGATTGACCTACATTCTTTTAGTTAGTTTTTGTTATGTTCTATATCATACTATTTTCTTTTATTCTTGTAATTAATTAATTCAATAGTTAAGTAACTATGACAGTTGCCTAACTCCAACTACCAAAATCGCACTTACTTATCGAAAGTTACATCCATGCACCAATATTATAAACTAGTTGCCAAAAAAAATTAAGGGTTACCTTTTATAACACTAGTTACAACCTTAGGGATACCCATAACTATAATGGAAGAATTTATTGATAGGGATCTAGTACATAGGTCTACGGAATTTGTTGTTGATCATTTGATTCATCAACCAAACTACAACTATTTCAATGATCCTGAACAGAAATTACTAGTTGAACATAATTGGCGTCAGTTGGTTGCAAATGAAAATCAAGATGAATCATTGACAAATAATCGTCGCCGTTTGGCTTTCTTGATATCCAATTATCATATTATCACTCCAGAAAATCGTTATCTGAAACTTGAAGAGTGGTATATCCTAAGTGACTATTACAAACATGATCTCCGTGCTACAATAAAGGTGTTAAACATCTTGATAATTAGAATTCTTATCTCGAATGATGTCTTAACAAAACCTGTGTTAAATTTGTTTGAATTGTCTCTGCGGTTAGCTGTTCCAATGCCCGGGTTTACTGCAATTGTTAATAATAATAAAAAAAGAAAAGAAGAAGCAGAACAAGCAGAAGAAGTTGAAGATGATGATAAACAAACTACTATGACTGGGAGGAAATCAAACTTCACTTTACTGATATTAACAGACAATTACACAAATGTTGCTGGTATATTCAATGATTATAATCAGATCTCTCCTAAAATAGATGAAATGAATAATTCATACATTGAAAATAAAATTAAGGAATTTAAAATTGACAAGTCTTTTTTATTGAAGGAAAATGAAGTCACTTTGAGGAACCCCATTGGTCTGAGTTCGAATGAAGCTGGTGTATCCGAACATGTCAGTTCCTATTTGATAAGTCCCGTTCAAAAATATCTCGATAGCACTTTTAATAATGTACACATATTGACTCAGTCTGGTTTAAATCCAAAAGTTAAGCCGGACTTTGTTTTGGCCGTTGAAAAAGACGCTCATGTCTATTATACAACCATTGAAATAAAGATAGCGGGAATAGAGATAGCCTACAATAAAAGGAATGAAAGAGGCAATAAGAAATTTATTAATTTATTTAATCAAATTATATACCAAATGGTTACGTGTGAAACATCCCTAGGCTTTGGCCTTGACCAAGAAACACTATTGATAGTGGAAATTTGTGAAACCTCAATTGAAAAAAGGACTGATGTATTTGATGGTTTTAAATATGAGTTAAATTGTCGTATAGGATGCTTTAAACATTCTAATTCCGATTACAATATTTCGTTTTTATTATTGCTTTTTACAAGCACCCATTTCTCTAGTGTTGATGAATCAGAGAAACAAGCAATGAAGGCTTTACTTAAAGACGTAGAGTTAACAGAAGAAGACAAAAGGTTAAATTGGATTGAGCAAGAAAAATTTATGACCAAAGAATGGGAAAGCCACTTTAGCAGCTTCAATAACACAGGTAAGTCATTTGTTCATAAAATTCACCTGGAAGTGATATTAGATAAAGATTTATATGATGAAATCAAATACATGAATTTCAATCATCCAATTTTTGATGAAAGTGATTTTGAAATAACTGGCATAATGCAAGGAGGAATCCTCCTGAAGAATAAGTACTACTCGCAAGTGAGAAGAATAAGATTTAAATCAGGTTCCAATGCAGGAATCGATATGATTTTGAAGGTATACAATCCAATCAGCGCACCTAAGTACAATGGAATTCTGCAAATGTCCAGATTCCTTCACGCCTATTCATTTTCACTATCTAACTTCTTAACAGAAGTTACTACTTATAAAGAGCTAAGGGATACACAAGCTAATGGATATTTAGAGATTAAACCAGATACAACCAGAGTTAACGGTCAAATTTCAAAATTAAACGTTGTTCCCTACTTATACCAGTATGGGTTCATTAAGCTCAGCAAACAAACAGAATTACAAGGCTTTTATTTGCTACAGGAGTATATAGAGGATTCATCAGAATCTCTAACTCCTGAAGAGCTATATTCAAAAAGCTTGAAATCACTAGCAATTATACAAGATCATCAAATAATACATAACGACCTACATAGAGATAACATATTATACCATGCAGGTAAGGACCGAGTCTACATAATAGATTTTGGTCAACTGTACTTCGTTAGAAAGTTTCCTTTTTTTAAGTGCTGTAAGGATGGTGCTAAACTAGAAGAGGAACGTGCAGTTTTAAAGTTAGAATGCCAAAAAAGGAAACAACGTAAAATAGAACTTGTGGTTGGATCCCAAAGCTAAATAATATATATATTGCTACTTTTATAATTCTACATTTATTGCTAGTAATAGTTTGCGTAGTCATAAGTTATACACTAAATATTTTTTTATTTATTTTTCGCAATCATTTACTCCCGGACCCGAGTCCCGGCCGTTACAGGAATTAGCCAGCCCCACAAAAAGTTCAAGGAAGGGTCACGTGACCAAACCCTCCCCAAAAAAAAGAGTATAAGCACTAACATTTTTCTTTCAAAGAAAACTTCCGAGATCAACAGGACAACTTCCTTTCTTCCAAGCGTATAGATCATTAGATCAGTTCGGAGTTATAAAGTCGGCTTTTAATAATTTTTATTAGAAAACTTTTGTGTTCGAACCATGTCTTCCGGACCAGGACAGGCGACATTCGATGGTGGAATAAAACAAGAGACTGCCCCACCATCAGGAGAAGGTAATAATAATAATAATAATAATAATGATAGTAAATCAGGTAATACCTCATCTGAGGAACCTGGAAGTTCATCGAAATCTCGTAAGAGAAAGAAGAAAGTTGAAATTGCCTGCGTTTATTGTCGTAGATCTCATATGATTTGTGATGATTCTCGACCTTGTCAAAGGTGTGTAAAAAGAGGTATAAGTCATCTTTGTTATGATGAACCATCTAATATGAGGCAACGAAAGAAAGCTGCATCTTTAAGACGTAGTACAAGTGATACATCTGTTGGAGTAACTCCTGCTCAAAGTCCCTTTGCTCAATCTCCATTACCTCCTCCACCTACAAATCAAAATGCTACAGCTGAAATTATTATACCTCCTCAACAACCAATTCCTCCTCCACCTCAACCACAACTGCAACCTCAACAACTTGGACAAATAAAATCAATAAATAGTTCTGTTTTGGCTCAAACTTTACCGTATAATCAAGAACCGTTCTTTTATTCAGAACATGCTGGAAGTGAATTTAGTTCATTAAATGATTTCTTATCAATGATAGATGATCCTGAGCTCGTTAATGGAGCCTTGAATGAAGATCCTACTAGTAACGACCCCATGCTAAGCTTTGGTGTTAGCAACAATAACAATAATAACAACAACAACAACAATAATAATAATAATAATAATAATAACAATAATAATAACAATAACATTAATGGTGGTTCAGATAATTTAACTACCAGTAATAGCACTACCAATCTCAATAATATATTAGCATTTTCACCGAACTCCAACTTATTTCCTGCTTCATTCCCATCAGAAGCTGATATGCAATCTCATCAAATACATAGACCCAAATCAGATTTTATTAAACCAGTATCTGGAAGTATAACTCCCGTAGAAAAGAATGGTCATCAACCAGTAATATCTGATTCTGCAAGAGATAAATTTTTCTTAACTGCAGCAGATCCAACGACAGAAATTTCCCCTGAAGAAAGATTAAAACAAGTTATTAAAGCTAAATTAGAAGCAGGATTACTTCAACCTTATAATTATGCTAAAGGTTATGCTAGATTACAAAATTATATGGATAATTATATGAATTTATCAAGTAGACAAAGAATTCTTAAACCACTTTCAATCTTTAGACCAGCTTTTCGAGCCATTGCAAGAACTTTAAAAGATGTTGATTTAGTATTAGTTGAAGAAAGTTTTGAAAGAATGTTACTTGATTATGATAGAGTATTTACTTCAATGGCTATTCCTGCATGTTTATGGAGAAGAACTGGAGAAATATATCGTGGTAATAAAGAGTTTGCTTCATTAGTGGGAGTTATGACCGATGATTTAAAGGATGGTAAACTTGCAATTTATGAATTAATGAGTGAAGAAAGTGCTGTTAATTTTTGGGAAAAGTATGGAGCCATTGCATTCGATAAAGGTCAAAAGGCAGTATTAACAAGTTGTAATTTAAGAACAAAAGATGGAATTAAAAGAAAAAGTTGTTGTTTTAGTTTCACTATTCGAAGAGATAGATATAATATCCCCAGTTGTATAGTTGGGAATTTTATACCTATTGATCCATAAAATTAAAAAGTAATAATGGCTTATGTATTATACATGTAATTATATTAACTATTTATATTGTTTAATTAATTAATCAGATTCATCGGCTGAATCTTCCATATCAATATCTTCATCTTCTTCATCTTCTTCATCTTGTCTCTTTTTAGCAGCAGCCTTTTGCTTTTCATCTTCAGCTAATGATTCACGAATAATTCTAAGTTTTTCTTCCTTTGATTGTCTTTGAACAATATTATATTGACCTAAAGGAGTCTTTTCCCATGGGAAATCATTTAAGAAAAGTTGAACTTGTGATTTATTAGATGGACCATATTCAATATTAGATCTTTTAGAAGTAATAAATACTGCATTAGCATTTAATTTTTCAATTAATTGTTGTAATTGCTTATTAAATTTAGAATTTTTAGATTTTTTAATAAATCTACGTAATGATAAAATAGCAGGAGTTGCTAATTCAGGGAAGGCAATACTTTTAGAATATAATCCAAAGAATTCTCCACTTAATTCTATAAATTGTTCACAAACACCTTCTTGGAAAATTCTTGTACCTAAATAAGCTTGATTAACTTTAATATTATGATCAAAATCAACCGGATTTAAATTTGAACCCTTTGGAGATTTCGTTATAATTGTTGAAGTTAAAATTTCTGAAATTAATGGGAAAATTGGAATGAAAACTCCAGTATTTTGAGAAATTCTTATTAATGACCTTATAAGATAAAATCTTAATGGGAAGAATTGTGCAGTTGGTATTAATCTTATTGCTCCAAGAGTAACTTGAACTAATGGATAAATTAATTTTCTTAATGGAGATTCTTTTGATTTATGTTTCAATTCTTGTTCTGGATTACAATGTTTTGCTACAACTCTTGACCAAAAATCTAATGAATGACAATATTGCCAATTATAAATAGTTTTAAATCCATCTTTAGCATTAGATGTGGCATTTATACTATTACGTAAATGAATTGCTAATTGTCTAACATATTCAAATCCAACTTGATATGATAAAGTTTCATCAAGTCCAAATAATTCAGTTGCAGAATTTTTACAAAAATTAATTTGTGGCATGGTATGAATATTTGTTTTACGACAATTTTGTAAAAATGCAGTATAAGATGATTTAAGGACAGTTTCTAATACTGATTTTGGAAATTCTCTTGAAATATTATTTAAAAATGCAAATGTAGCTATTTGAGTATCAACTTCATTAGTAATTGACCATACATTAACCACACAATTTATTATTTCTTTTAATAATCTTCTATGAGATAAATAATATGGAAATAATTCTTGAATTGAAATTAATACTAATGCAGCAGTTTCAGTATTAGTTATATCCTTTAATAATGTAATAAATGATGAAGCATGAGATTTTAAAATATTGGCAATTTGAGTAACATTAGGATTCTTTTGAGGAATAGTACGAACTCCTTGTGGATTAACTTTATATTTAACTAATTTTTGAATAGAAATAGGAAGCTTTTTCAAAACTATAAGCATTAATTCTCCAAATGCCTTTGGATCAGTTACTGCATACTTATAATCACCATCTTCTGAATTATTAATATTTACAGCAGCTTTGAATGCAATAGTAACATTTCTTAAAAGTTTCATAGTAGGTTTATCCAATTGTTCATTCCATCTTTGTACAAGTTCTAAAGTGATTTCTGTTTTCTTAGCTTCAGTTGATGCTTTTGATTTAACTTCATCATTATCTTCTTCTTCATCAACAATTTCTTCTTCATCTTCTTCTTCTTCATCATCACTGACAGCATCCAAAGGATTGACACCTTCAAAGTCCAACAAATCAGTATCATTTTCTTTCAAATATTTATAAAATTCAGGATCATTATCTTGCAATTGTTTTAAATTCTTCTTCATAGCTACCTCATCATCTTCTTCTTCAGATGATGAACCTTCGTCATCTTCTTCAACTGGAGCCTTTTTGGATTTCTTTTCTTTAGGAACTTCAAACCCACCTTCAAAGAATTCATCTACTGACATATCTTCAAATACTTCCTTAGCTTTACCATTTGGACGTTCAGGTCCAGTTGATTCACCATTGGAAGGTTTCTTCTTTCTCAGGTCAAACTTCTTTCTATTTTTCTGAACTTCTTTACGATGCTCAAGAGTGTGTTTCAAGTGCTTGTTTTGAAACTTCTTAGTTTGCTTGGAAGTCTTCGCCATCTTGACAATACTATGTACTTTAAGGTTTAAGAGATTATTTAAATTGGTATAAAGTATTAATGCTAACTAAAAATATATTTTTATTTGAGCGATGAGTGAAAAAAAAATGTGGTCGTGTCCCATACTCAAAGGGTTGCGAAAAATTTATTACCGCATTGGGACATGGGACATGGGACAGACAGTGTCTATATAAAATTATCAAATTGACCAGTAAATGCATTTGTTAACCAATGAAGTAATTTATCATAAATGATGGATTGAGCATTATGATAATAAATTCCATGGTCACTATCGGGGAATATATGAAAATCATAATTTTCAATCAGATTCATATTAAAATTATCTAATAACCACATCAGATTTTGAATATGAACATTATCATCAGCTGATCCATGCATTATTAAAAATCTATTAATTGATTTAAAATTATCAAAATTAATTATTTTCAGATATTTGTTATAATTCTCATTATTTTGGGGTTCATTCATATATCTTTCAGTATAAATAGAATCATAAAATAACCAATTGGTTACAGGAGCAACTGCCATTCCATATTTAAATGTAGTTCCACTATCATATTCTAAAGTCTTTAAGGTAGTGAATCCTCCATATGACCATCCCCAAATACCAACTCTTTGTTTATCGATGAATTTCTTATTCTTTGAAATATATTCTGATATATACGTAGTTAAATCTCTTGGTTCCCAATATCCAATTTTATCCTTAGCAAAATTTGCAAATTTCCAACCTTGTCCACCAGTACCTCTTGGATCTACAATTAAAACAATTGAATTAAGTGTAGCACTTACAACATGTTGAAAATCAATATCAAATGATTTTTGTACAGTTTGAGATCCTGGACCTCCATAAGCATGAACAAGAAGAGGATATTTAAATCCTTTATCAGGATTGAAATTAGGGGGTAATATTTCTATTACATTCAAATTAATTGGTGATCCATCGGCATTCTTATCAATTTGAACGGTTTTAAACACTTGAGTGGGTAAATTAACTTGTTTCAAATTATCCTTAGTTACTTCATAATGATTTATAATTGGCAGTTTTTGAATAATTTCATCAGCTCCATGACTTAATCTTGATTCATCTTCATTAAGATAATCATGAATTTCAGCCATATTAATTAATCTTTGCCAAGGTTGTAATGGTCCCTTATAATATAAATCTAAATATTGACCATCTTCACTAAAGTTAACATAATAATTTCCATCTTGTTCTGGACTAGTTATAGGTATTAATTTTGCATCATCTGTACTTATATCTATAGCCATAAGATGAGAATCCATTGAACTTCTAATGGTAGATAAAAAGTAAATATAATTCTGTTGACTATCAAATATAATTGGAGATGAAGCAGTAACATCCCAATCCGGATTATCTAATAATAATTTTGAATAAGTTTTTGATGAAGCAGTATCAAATAACGCTAAAGTAGTTCTACCACCAATAACTATTTTATCAATATATGAATTTATATTAGTATCTTTATTAGGTATAATTAATAATGGACTAACTTTTTCAACCCAACCACCATACTCTTGAGTAACATTCATAGAATTGATTTCATAAACAGTATTTGATTTAGATGGTTGATATAATTTTTTAGTTAATATTGTACTTGTTCTATCAGTTTGTTTCATTAAAAAATTATTATTATCAATCCATATAGCATCATATAAAATAAATTCATTACCCACATTATCATAATTATTAACTATCTTAATAAGTGATTCATCATTTAATTTATAATTATAGAGAGTCACTATAGGATTTGAATGACCTGGTTTAGGATATTTTATATTGGTTTTAATTGGATATTGATTAACATCTTCAACCTTAACTTCATCCAGTTCTTTATATTGAGTCCCCACTTCAGTACGATCCTTAACATAATAATCTAATTCATAATTGGGAACATTAGTATCATTAATCGAAGCAAATATTAAATTTTCTTGATCAGGAGACCACCAGAATAATTTATCAGTAGCAACTACCTCTTCTTCATAAATCCAATCTGATTTACCATTGAAAATATCAGGAGATCCTGTATTGGTAATTCGATTAGTTTGTAAAGTTTTTAAATCAATTATAAATAAATCATGATCAAATCCATATACAATATGATCACCCTTGGGAGAAAATTCAGCAAAGTGAAGTTTATCAAGTAATTCTGGTTTTAAATTATTATTTGGATTATTTAATTCTTTTTCATTAACTGGAGGTTGGATAGGAATAAATTCTCCTGTTATTGGTTCTACTAACCAATATAATGCAAATGACAGATGTCTCCATTGAGTAACTTTATCACTAACCACCATATGATAATTATTAGTCCAATCTTCAACTGAATGAGCAGGATTTAATATTAAATCTTCAATATGAAAGAAATCATTTCTGTAAGTAAATTGATCATCATCAATAAGTTGTTCAGAAAATTTAGAATTAATTTGTTTAATAACAAATGATTGTTTACCTTCTCGAGTAAGAAAGTATCCTCCACCAGGATGATTTTTATGATATTGACTTTGTTTGAGCCAATTAATTTCAGATTTAAATGCAAAATATTTACCATGTTGATAATTTAACATTGTAACATTTGAAAATGTTGGATCATATTGATTTAATGTAATGTTTTGACCACTTACTTGGACATTGGTTTGCCATTTAAAACTATTTATGATTTGATGGACTGATTGATTCAGATATATAATTAAACCAATCACCCATAGTAGAAGTATTATTGATGAAATACCAATTAATATTCGTTTACCAAACACATCAGAACCTTTATATTTACTTAAAACAGTTTGAAATACAGGATTATTACTAAAATCATCGACTTCCTCATCATGTTTAGCTGAATATGATTGAATATCTTGAAATATCTCTGAAGATTGTGAATCGGTTGAACTTCGAGATCTATTACTATCATGAAAAGTATCATTATCATTATCATTATCATTATCAATATCAATATCAGATTCATTTCTTGGACTAGGAGTTGAAATTGATCCAGAACCAGATCCTGAACCTAAACCAGTTACTCGATCTAATGGAACTGGTATTTGTCTTTCAAGATCTTCGGGACTTTGATATACCATTTCATAGTCAGATGTACTACCTTCATTAGACAGTAGTCGATTACCGAATATACTTTTAAACATTACGACAAGGATATTACTATACTATACTGTTATAAGACAAATAAATAAATGAATAAGTGAATATATGAATATATATATATATATATAATTCTAATACAAAGCAAGACAAGTTGTTAAATATTTCAAATATCTCAGTTGTGAACGATTTACGTCAAGTTGTTTCAAATTTAGTCAGTTAACTATGGAGATTCGTCTACCTGCATGTCGCAGGTATATGCCGTATCACGTGTGAGAAATAATATTTATATTTCTCTTTCATTTATTACTGGAATAGGACTGCAAAGGACAATTCGCAAACATGGAGATAATCTGTAAAAAAACATATATGTATTAATAGTTCTTTTTACAGGTTCAGTGCGAGAGTCCGATCTTGAAAAACTAAGTTATCAGACGGATTTATCGTATGGTCCATACTATATATGCCCCCATATATCTTGATCTATACGTTATTTAAACTATTTAAAAACGTATTTATAGTATTGGTTGAACTTGTAGGAATCCATTGATGCAAAATTCATTCAATTTCATCATATAATCATGAACCACCATCAAGCCGTAGGGCTCTATAGCCAAATCTTCAATCCACAAGTGGTAAAGAATTCACAATTATATCGATCTATATTTACTACTGCTATACATACTGAGTCATTATTATCAGTACTTATATCCAATTCTGAACTCACATTAAATTATCCATCACATCAAAATGTATGGATTATTCAAGATATATTATCAGTAGGGTTAAAATTATTAAGTGATGCTGTTGAATTTCCTGAAGATGAAGATTCAAAAATCCCCCTTACTTCAAGAAGAAGATCTACTACAACTAGTAATGTATCAAATAAAGATTTAGATCAATTAAACCTTCCATCTTCTCGTCGGAAATCTTCATCTTCATATGCCATTGAATTAGATGATGGAGGTGATGATATAACTGCACTTAATGGAAATAATAATCCTTCGACAGAATTTGATGATGGTGATGATATTACTAATTTTAATGCAAGTAAATCTTCTCAAAATTTACAACAATCATCTTCAGTATTATCTGATATACCGCAACCATCAATTGCAATTGCCATGTCTAATTCTGGTTCAGTATCTATATCTGAATCATCACAATTAAATCAAATTCCTGTTGATGTATCACCTAATAATAGTAATGCTAATAGTAATAGTAATATAACTAGTAGAAGAGATAGTACAACAAGTTTAATTCAACCATCAATCCTGACTCGATTACGTAACCCATCATTAAGTTCAATTGATCAAAAGGAATTTGAAGGAATTGATTTAGATTTACGATTAGAATTAATAACCAATATTCTTGCCGTATTAAAAGTTTGGTTTTTAACAATTAGTGAAGTTAATGATAAAGCTAAAAGAAGAAAAGGTAGTGTGGTTACTTATCAATCATCAAGTGAATTAATGACTAATTATTTTGGAAATCCAGGTAATAAACAATCTTTAGATCATACATCTTTATTAAAATTATTAACCATATTACGGTGGTATCTTAATAAATCATTAACAGAAATAGAAATCTCAAAATCACAAGATTTTAAAAATTTATTGGCTATAAAGGAAATATTATATTTAATTTCAGATATATTAAAATCGATATATTCATCAATTGTATTTTATAAAGAAGGTGATAATGAATATTCAATAATTCAAAGTTTATTATTCACATTCTATAAAGTGGATTTTTCCAAACAACTTTATAAGATTCTTTCATTAACTAATACAAAAATTAATGATACTAATGAAACTACAACAGATACTACAACAGAATATCAAGCATCTAAAATTAGACTTTCATTTGAATCTCTTATGAAAATTTATTCCATTATAAGTATACTTGTTATGATTCCTGAAGATTTATTACCGATAAATCCAGTATCACTTTCTTCAGATATAACAAATTTAAATCATGAATCTCCTAATCCTTATGAACAATTCCTTCATAATGAAATTATATTTGATAAACAAACTTTTAATGTGGATTTTGCTCTGAGACTTAACCCAATTCTTGCAATTGATTTTAATTATTGTTATAAATTTAGACCAGATTTATTAATTGAACTGCTTCAAAGTTCTTCATTTTTAACTTGGCTTTCTTGGTCTTCATTTAATAATGATTTATATGTAACTTTTGATACAATATCTACTGTTACAAATTTACAAATTAATTATGAAACTTTTAGTTTAACCAAAAATAAGCATGAACCTTATTTACTTGAATTAAATTCAATTTATGAAAAACGATTAAAATTACAATCTCAAGCTAAATTTGAAGATGAAGATGAATTAATTATTCCTGAATTATTACCTATTACTATGTTAATTTATACTTATATTGATAAAAATGAATCATTTATAACTCAATTCCTTTTACAACAATATCCTATTCATCATGCCATTGAAGATATTAATCCTATTGAAGATAAAACTATAGAATTATTTGATATTTGGTTATGTGTTTTATCATATGTATTTCAATATCAATATAAATCAAATTCATTTCAAATGATAGTAAGAATTTCATTAATTTCTTTACTTAAATTAATTAAAAAATCTCCTCAATTATTTAAACAACATAATATTAATGAATTTAAATGGAAATTAAGTCATCAAAAATCTCCAAGTATACCAATTATGAAGGGTAAAGTTGGAATTAAACCCAGTTTATTTTATATCTTAGATATTATACAAAATTTAATTCGATTTAATTTAACTAATAAATTAAATCTAGGAAATTTTAAATTAGCATTAAATTTAATTTATCAAATTTTTCAAGAATTTAAATTAGATGTTAATATTGAATTAGGTAATTATAATTGGAAAGAATTCTTTATAACTTTATTTAATTTACTTAATTTTATTAAAAGACAAAATTTAGTTAATTCTAAATATTTTATTATCCTTAATCAAGTTGATATATTAAAATCTATTATTGAAGAAGGTTTAATTCTTATAAATTGTTTATTAATTCCTCGATTTAATCGAATTGTTCAAGCTCAAGATTTAGAAGGTGATAGTATTGCTCATAATGGAGGTATATTTGGTTCTCATACGTATAAATCAATTAATTATGATTTAATTTATAATATATTATTAAATTATGAAACTATAAATGATTATTTCCAACTATATAAACTTACAACTGATTTAAATAATCTTGAACAATGTTTAAAATATTTCGAACAACAATTTCATCTTACTGAAGAATCTAAATTAAATGCATCAGATGATGCCAATAGTTCAAAATTAGATTTATTTGATCATGATTTCGATAGTCCAGTATTAATTGATAAAATTCAATCATTCACTTTAATGGATGGTCAAGTATCTACTACTAATGGAAATAGTAATAAAAATGGTAATGGACACATAATTGGTCAACCTCATTATCAATATAAGGATACATTAAAATATGCTCTACAAGATAGAGTTAAACTTGAAGATGAATATACAATACGATTATTTCAAAGTTTATTATCGTTAAAATTGGGTTAAGTTATTATGTACTATATATATATATATATATTAACAAAGAAATTTAAAGTAAGCAATTATATCATTTACTTACCTTCATGAATAGTTCTAAAGAATTCTATAGCAGCTGTATATACTACTAATAAAATACCTCCTCCAGGACCTAATCTTAAAACTTTTGGAACAAATCCTTTATATAAAGCTCCAATACCTTCTTCTTTAGCTACAACAACTAATGATGGATAAGTCCATTTATATCTAGTTGAACCAGCTTGAATTCTAGATTTAACAACATCAAATGGAGTATTTAACATGGTACCAAAAGTACCACCGATACTACCACAAGTTAAATCTATAAGAGTCTTTTCAGATGAAGATTTTGGTTTTGGCATTATACTTCTAACTTGATGAATTACTCCAAAATATCCAGCATTCCACCAAATATGTCTCCATAAAGTAGATTCCATACCTTTATATAAACCTAATGGACCATTTTTTGTAACTATATCTTTAATAACATCAAGCATACCATTAAATTTAGTAGTTTTATCTTGTAATCTAATTTTAATTAATTCAAATGGTACAACTACAAATGATTCAGTTGCACCAGCAGTTGCTCCAGTTAAAATAGCTAATGATGGAGTCATAGATGTAACACCAAATTGTTTTCTATAAAATTTACCCCATTCATCATTAGCAGCAAATTTAGTAGCTCTCTTTGGAGCTTCCATTAAAATTGGGGCAGCAATTCCCTTATATAATCTTGAAAATCCTTCTTCTCTTACAATTTTCTTTATACAATTAATTGTACCTTTATAAGCATCAGTAGTGGCCAATTGTTGTCTTGTTTTAACAACATCTAATGGATACATTACCAAGATTTCAGAAACCCCAGCAATAGCACCAGCCCCAAATTGATAAATAAATGGTAAAGGTTTTGGAGTAGTAGTAGTAGTAGTGGATGACATTATGTTAAAATGATTATATGATATTATAATTGAATAGATTTCTGAATTGATACCAGATCAAAACTATATTAAAAGTTGCAATAATACAAGGAGGGTAAAGCAGGGAGTTAGTACGACAAGTAAGTGTGAAAAAAAAAAGTATTCTATCAAATCTATTTCAAATTATGGTGGGGAAGCAAAAGTCTACTGATACAAATTTATTGATCTAGTAAATAGATAAGCTCATACAAATTATCAAATTATTGAAATAAGAATTGAATATCGATATTTAGTGCAGAATATCAAATCAGAGGATAATTAACTATTTATATATAAGAAAAATTTACCTAACCACAAATTGACCTTTTCACATTCCCCCCACCACCTTCTCATAGTTTAATTTTTTTGTGAAGGTAAAATCCGAGTAGAGTAGCGAAGCAAAAACATTTTTGTTAAGGCACAGTATTTTACCGATAATTTTCTCAGTAAATTTATTATATATATCTCTACAATATCTATAGATTATCAATCATCATCTCTATGGTCAATTAGATAAATCTATCAAGTATATCTATCATATCTTACAGTCAATGATTCATGACTCACTCAATTTAGAAGATATTCTGACTCCTTTTGTGTATCACTATATTATATTATTATTCACTACTAGTCTACCGACTTCTCAGAACCCTCATAGTAAATTTAGTGTAGAAAGTCTCACTAAGTGAAAAATTTTCTGGTTTAGTGACAATTAGCGGCCGTTACCGGGAACAACTCACCGTCGTTCTTACTTGCGTGATTGCGTAATTGCAAATTTATCTATAGGCTGATTCTGATCTATATCAATAGTCGCTAGAATATACATCGTATTTTACTCTTTATTACTGTACAAGCTTTTAAACCATATAATGATTAATGTTTACTACTAGTTAATTTTGTGTCATTATTAAATTCCTACTACAACTACAACTTTACTTCTGTCCTGGCCCAAAGGATCTGATTAAGGACTTAAGCACTACTACCACTTTGTAAACGCAAAAACATAAAAACCATAAAATAAATCCTCACGGCAATCTAGTATATTATAGGATCGAGTTGAGCCATTTGACATGACATATTATACCGTTTTATTATTGTACTATTGTTTTCGAGTGGGGTAGGCTCTGGTACTATAAGGTTAAATACGGAACACTCTATGGGGTATATATTCCACAATCGAAGCTTTTGTTCCTACCTTTCCCTATGAATGACATTTATAACATTCTTTGCATATTTAAGCTTTCTTGTTCGTACTCCTCTTTAACCTGTTGGTTACTTCACATATGTATGCTTGACCTAACTGGGGAAATTTATGCCGGGTAACTAATAAGATTTTGGATCACGTGACTTTGAGAAGGGTATAAAAAATCATAATGAAAATTTTATCAACGGTTGTTTAACAGCCCTCTTCTTGAATCTTCTTTTCTTCTTCGTGCGGCAGCCATAACTATTACCGTGTTGCTTGTCTTTTTCAGATATCCTAACGAGTTGGCGAGCGTCAAGTAATGGCGAGATAAATCCCCTCTTTTTCACACGAAAAGAAGATCATCTTAATGCCCTTTCATTAGTCTTTAACGTATTTTATTGATCTCTGGATCTATAATCTGCATGAAGATTGGTGCGGGCTGGTAGATCAAACAGCTTTTGTAGATTAGATTTTGTTTATTAACTTTAAATTAAATAAGCTATTTACCTAACTACACCCATTGACCTCTAACTATTGCAAATGAAAAATTTATGAAAACTCCAACTATCATTGAAGTTTTAACCCTCTTATTAAATACCGTATCATCGGTGGCTAAAAATATGACACTGACAACTCCTAAAAATGTGCCTAATAATAATCCTAACAATAAATCTTCATTACCTTGTACATCATCTATATCTTGAGCAGGTGCAGGAGCTTGTGCTGCTCCAGTTGTACCATCAATACCAGTATTGGTAGTATTTGCAGCATTACCACCAGTTACTGGTGGAGTAGTTGTTGTTCCCGTAGTATTCCCATTAACAGTTGATTCTATCCATCGTTCTTCAAGTTGTCGTATATCATTAGTTCGTTGTTCCTCCTCTTCTAAATCATTAATTTCTCGATTTGAATTCAGTTGAAGCATATTAGGGCTATATATAGAATAAAATTGTCGTCTTAAATCAGTTATGTCTTCATGACTAAATCCTTGTTGTAATAATCTATCAAAACCTATTACTTGCGGAGTAGTAGTTACTTCTTGAGGTTTATTATCTAGTTGATTCTCTTCGGCTAATTGTTGAGCTGTAAGTTCTTCTCCCACCACACAATGAATATAAACTTTAATATCATTATCATTACTATTACCCTCTGATTGTTGTTGAGAATATTTTAATCTTGGTTCAAAAATCTCACTTCTGAAATTGGTTTTCTCATTTAATACTCTACCATTATAAATCAATCTTAATCGATTATTTGAACAATTCTTAACTCGTGCTCTTATGGTATTCTTTATCCAATTAACATTAATCAACTTATTAACATCTTCTTTATCAAAATTTATACTAAAGGGTATTTCCAAATCTTTAATTTGTTCAGTCGATGAGACTGTATTGGTAAATCTGATAACCAATGACCACTTCATCATCTTATATATTGATTATTACTTGTCTGTTCCTCTTACTATATGCTTGTACTCAGTATAAATTACTATTAGTTTTTTTATTTGCCCCAAAGTATTATATGCACCACAACAAAATTTAAAGGGTCGTGCGCAGTGGTGCGATACGATAGCGATATTATTAGAGCCATACGTTTCTATGGGATCAATTAGTCTGATAGTGAAAATTATTTCATCGCAAGTCAAGGTTTTTTTATAATAGTTTTTCAAGTTTTTGATACTTTTAGTAGTTATAATTCCTTATATTAAAGAGAATAGCCATGTACATTACTTCGGTGATACCTTTATTAGTATGGTCACTTTTTAGCTTAGTCGTGGCTGCAGGTGAGACTGCTGAAAAAGATATTCAATTAAATGTCATTCTTAATTGGACTTCTCCAGAACCTAGAAGAGCTTTACCTGCTGTTCCAGTAGTTGGATTTGTGAATCGTACTTGGATAGCTATAGAAAGTCCTGGTCTTAATGATCCAAGAA
This sequence comes from Scheffersomyces amazonensis, assembly GCF_036850825.1. Taxonomy (NCBI): domain Eukaryota; kingdom Fungi; phylum Ascomycota; class Pichiomycetes; order Serinales; family Debaryomycetaceae; genus Scheffersomyces; species Scheffersomyces amazonensis. Next base: position 821,819 of record NW_027042741.1, on the reverse strand, counting down.
AAATTGGAAATGTTACTTTAATTCAAATTAGAGATGAACCATTTGAATTAATGAAAAGTCTTCAAGGTAATACCAACGTTAAGACTATTATTCGTAAGAATGGATCTCTTAGATATAATTATGGTTATGCTGAACGTCTTACTGCAAAAGTTTCTGAATATTTAGGTCAATGGTCTATCGATTACGTATACAAATTTTTTAGATATATTGACTGGTTTGTTGATATCTCCGGTAGATTCATCGCTTCCCTTATAAATTTAGCCAGACTGTATGATTGTGGTGGACAAATTGTTGAATTTATCGATTTGGATGAAGGAAAAGCGTATATGGTATTTGTTGGATCATGGACATCTGGTCCTGTTTGTGATATACCTGCTATTAATAAAAAGATTAATGACAGATTACCTAAATTAATTGATGATTTCAAGAAATCAGGACAATCCGCCGTCAAAGCTTCTCATGATCATGGAAATTGGTACCTGGATATTAGATTATATGAACGTGAATCATTTGGTCATCCTTGGGCAACTCAAGGTGTTAATTATCCTTCTTACTTCTGGTAAAGGCGCTTATTAGTTTTCGCAGCAATGTACATAAATATTTTATAGATCTAAGTCATGACCAAATAAGTCACATTCAATATATATTATATATTTATCAATTTTCCAAAGAATAATGTTCTAATACCGGTTAATAATATATATAACCGGGTCCGATCTGGACTAGTTGCTAAAGTTAATTAAACGTGTTTTTGCCATCGCCATCAAAATGTCAAAAAAATCTTTATTTTCCGAATTCGTAACCTAAACTGGAAAATTTCACTGGGTGCGCTTATTACTTGCCTTTGTGCATCGCCACAGGTGTCTTTGCATTCATGTTTGTATAAAGCCAGTCCATATCCAATTGAGTATCTATTCAGTCATAGTTTTGGTTAGGTTTATATATTCTTTATTTATACCATTAATACATCAATACTTGTTATAATTAATCAGTAATTTATAATGTCCTCAATCGAGAAAGTTCAAGGGTCCGTCAAACCTGAAACAATCTCTTCCGAAGAGCAAGAATCTGGTATTAGATATGCTGCTTATGCCAATAGATTTAGAACTATTTTGGCTGCTTCTCATAGATATGTTGCATATACATCAGATATTGGTGAATCATTTCGTCCAGTTGCTCATCCTTATTTAGTTACTGTGGGGTATGGTATTTCTTGGTTATATATTTTAGGTGATGTTCTGTATGCTGCTTGGATTGTGAAATTAAAATCTGAAGGTCGTTTTACTCCTGGTTTAAAGCCTTGGCAAAATTTCAGTTCCGAACCTGATTTAGCTGCTGCTGCTTCATTTAAAGCTCAAAATACTCTGGTGGTAGATTCCGATTGGAGATTGGTTGCTTTAAAAAGAGGTATTTTCCAAAGTTTAGCTTCTATGGGTTTACCAGCTTTCACTATTCATAGTGCGGTTAGATATTCATCAATTTTATTTAAGAATAGTGGTATTAAACTGTTGAGGACTTATGGTCCAGTCGCAATTGGGTTAGGTATTGTACCTGTATTACCATACATCTTTGATGAACCAGTTGAACATGCAGTCGATTGGATATTTGAAAAGGGGGAACAATTATATCGTGGAAGTAAAAGATTAGATTAGAATAGAATTATACAAAATAATCCCTCTTAATGTATGTTTCATGTATTTATTTATTTTAGCTTACATGTTGTAGTTGAGGTTTTCACCACGACTACAACAAACATATATACAGTTGATGTAGAAAAAAATTCGTAATGTAATCTTTTAATATCTATCTATAATTAATTTTGAGGTTTGGAATAATTTAAAGTTCCACATTTATCACAAGTTCTTGCGTCAATATCTCCATCAAATTTAATAATAGCATCTTTGATTTGAGTTCCTAAATCTGTTAAATAAAATTCTCCTTCATGAACTGGTTCCCTACATTTACTACAGTACCATCTAACTTTATCATTGGTACCTTCAGGTCTATCTTGTTCAACAACTAATCCAATAGTATCAGCAAATCTTACAGGATTATGTGGAGTATTAGGTGGTAATAAAAATGAATCACCTTCATTAATAATTATATCTCTGAATTTACCTTCATCTACAACTTTTAAACACATATGACCCTTTAATTGATGGAAATATTCTGGAGTTTGATTTATATGATAATCAGTTCTTTCATTTGGTCCACCTACTATCATAATAGTAAATCCACCTCTGTGAAGACAATAATTGTTAACTGGAGGTTGTAATAAATGACCATTCTCTTCAATCCATTTTTTAATATTAATTGGTTCTGCTAACATCCTGAGTACTTTTTATATAGTTTATATCTTAATTATCTAATGAATTAAACTAATAATGAGAATAAGTGGTAAATTCAGCTTATTTATAAGCGAAGCTCATTTTCATTTTTCAGTATGCCCCGCTCATTGTCATACGATCCGGTGAGGAAAATCTAATATATTCTCTTAATGAACTTATTCGGGTTCGCTCACATATTTTGCAACTATTTCTAAACGACGACTATTCATCTATTACAGCTTTTCAACTAGATATCCTATTTATATTTTCAAACATGGGATGTGGCTCAATTTATACTCTTTGACAGCTACTTTTCACAACTTTAGTAGTTAACAAATATTATCGGGAGTAAATGCCGAACAAAAAAATTCTTGTAATAGCCCCCACTACAAAGTATTGAATAGTAGATGACTATATATAATTATACCAATGAATATAAAATATATCAATCTGGGTATTAAATGGTAAAAATAAATAAAAGTATTTTGAAAAAAAAAGCTTCCCCACCAGGAGTCGAACCTGGAATCTTCTGGTTCCAACCGAGAAGTGGATACGAAATCGTAGCCAGACGCCTTGACCATTGGGCCATGAGGAACGAAGCTTTATCCAGATTAGTGTCCACTGAGATAAGGCTTTGTCAGTATCACGTGAGTTTCACGTGAACGTCATGTGTTGGAGCGCACGTTTCTTATATAAAAAGTAGTGTGGTTTCCTAAAACAGCAAATTTTTTGAAATTTCTTTCCAATGAGGTAAATAAATTAAGCACCACAATTTAGGAATATTTTGATTTAACTAACCTTTATCATTATAGAAAAGTAGCCATGTCAGAATCTGCCAAAGTTTACGTAAGACCAGTTGGTTTTGATGGTATGTTTGATTCATTTTAATTTCAATTAGATTGATTAATTGATTGTTTGTTACTTAAATAATTGTTACTAACTGTTTATATTTTTAGCCCCTCAAGAACAAGTTCAAGAACATTTTGCCACTGTTGGACCAGTTGTTGAAGTTTTAGTCATTAAGGACTTTGCTTATGTCACATATGAAAGTCCTGAAGATGCTCAACGTGCTGTTGAAACTTTAAATAACAGTACTTTCGCCGGTCAAGATATTGTTGTTGAAATTGCTCGTGAAAGAAGAGAAGATACTAGAGGTAAATTTAGAGTTAAGGTTGTTAATTTACCAGAAGGTACTGCTTGGCAAGATTTTAAAGACTTTGTTAGAGAAAAGACTACTTTTAGTCCAACTTTTGCTAAAGTCTTTAGAGATTATGATTCCGGTGAAACCGTTGGTAATTTAGAATTTAGTTCTGCTGAAGAATTAGATCAAGCTATTCCATTATTGGATAAAGCTGATTACCAAGGTGCTACCATCAGTGCTGAAGAAGACACTACTCCATTTGTTCCACCTCCTCCAAGAAGAGGTGGTTTCAGAGGTGGTCGTGGTGGTTTTGACCGTGGATTCAGAGGTGGACGTGGTGGTTTTGACCGTGGTGGATTCAGAGGTGGCCGTGGTGGTTTTGACCGTGGTGGATTCAGAGGTGGCCGTGGTGGTTTTGACCGTGGTGGATTCAGAGGTGGCCGTGGTGGTTTTGACCGTGGTGGATTTAGAGGTGGCCGTGGTGGATTCAGAGGTGGTCGTGGTGGATATGATAGAGAAGACAGAGGTGATTTCAGAAGAGATGATAGAGATTCCTATGTTCGTGACAGATCTCCATCCCGTTATTAGAAGAGATGAATTGTTTGTGGTAAAGTTTTAACTTACTAGTCTTGTTTTAAAGAATTTATTGTATATTTATCCATATTTTTGTTTTGTTTTGTTTTATTTCGTTTAACTCACCTTTTTTTATTTCAAAAAAGAAGAAAATTAACCAATCTAAAGTTAGTGGATCTAAAAAGAGGTTAAGAATAATATATGATGATATCGTAAAATTGAGTAATGTTTGATAGTGATTTTGATAATTCTCAAAAATTTATTTGTGCCACCTCCCTCAAACATCGTGTTTTTTAATATGATACTGTCACGGTCCATCAATTGTAAATCCAGTTCTTTTTTTTTGTTTTGTTGAAAATTTAATGATTTTAACGAAGTTATGATTTTGATGTAATATTATTTAGAGCATTTTATAAAAGTAGCAATTTTATAGACGAAGGAATTCAACGCGAAATTTATAGCGTACAATGTCTGTGGCGATCTGTAGTTAGTTAGGGTAGTTAGTTGGTTTGTTTGTCACTGCGTAGAGAGATTCTTAACAATGAGTTCTAGTGATGAGTATATATCTTATGGAGATGATCCTTTACAAGAAATAAGAGTATTTAATTATCATAAAGATAATCTTAGAACTCTTATTGTTGTTCATGGAGGTGGATGGAGAGATCCTAGAAATACCTATAATGATTTCGACGAATTAGCTTTATTTCTTGGTAGTAAGAAAGTTAATGTAATTGGTATTAATTATAGATTATCACCTAAAGTGAAGCATCCTGTACATTTAATAGATGTATTACTGGCATTAGTTTATATATCAAAGAAATATAATGTTAAAGAAATACTGTTGGCTGGTCACTCAGTTGGTGCAACCTTACTTTTACAATTAATAGATTATAAAAGAATTATAGAGTTAGGTTATGAGAGTTTACAACTTGCAGGTGTAACAGAATCAGCCTTACCTGATAAGAAAGATTTACAAAAGTTGTATGAAGAATATGAAACTAATGTTAAAGTACAATTACTATACTTTATTGATGGGATATTCAATATAGTAGAACTTCTTAAAGAATATCCATCGTATGACTTTGTGCATGATGCATTTGTATCTACCAATGCATATACTGAAGCTACACAATTATCATGGACTAAAGGAGATTCAGTCCATGATCATGACCATGACCATGACCACGACCACGACTATAACGCAAAGTCATACTCAGCTTTTGTTTGTCACTCGTCCCAGGATGAATTACTTTCCATCAACCAAACTCAATTACTTATTAATTATCTTCATACTGCAGGTATTCCACATGCATTTACATTCGCTCCTTTAGGTAAACATGAAGAAGTATATAGACATCCAAATGTTGGAATATCTATCTTACAACAATTAGATTTAGATGTCTAATTAAAGTAAAGAAGTTGCAACTGGGAAATATCAAAGGTCGTGTAATCGCCCCAAATATAATACAAAATTTTTTTTTTTCATCAAATTTTTCTTCTATGAATCAAATCTTATATATACATTCTAATAATTAAGCTTAATATTCATATATTATAACTATATACATAATACATACATTTATCTATAATGTCTTCTGCAGTTATAGGTTCATGGGCAGATGCCAATGATGAGTTTTCAGCTCCAGATATTACTACCAATCCAGATGGTACTAAAACAGTCATTACATTTAGAACTAATCAAGATGGTAAAAGAGTTAAAGTAACTCAAAGAATCAGAGAAATTAAAGTTCAAGAAAGAGTACATCCATTGATTGCTCAACGTAAAAACTGGCATAAATATGGTAAAGAAAGAAATAGTGCACCTGGTCCAGATACTAGTACTACACAACTTGGTGAAAAAGTTGAATTAAAATTAGGTCTTTCATGGAAACAAGTTGAAAAGGAAGAAGAAGAAACTAAAGCTCAAAATAGATCAGATAATATTGTCATTCAAAAGATTACCTGTAGATTCTGTGGTGGTGATCATTATACAGCTAAATGTCCTTATAAGGAAACTTTAGGTGGTACAGCATCTGCTGATACTGCAGCAGCTGAATCTGCAGCTGCTGAAGCTAATGGTACTGGTAAATATGTTCCAAGACATATGAGAGCTGGAGCTGAAGGTATATTATCTAAAGAAGCTAGAGATGATGCTATGACCTTGAAGGTTTCTCAATTAAATAGTTTTGTTGATGAAGATATGTTAAGAGATGAATTATTTGCCAGATTTGGTCCATTACAAAGAGTTACTGTGGTTAGAAATAGAGAAACTGGTGATTCTAGAGGTCTTGCTTATGTTTCATTCTATAGTGAAGAAGCTGCAGAAAAGGCTTTGAATGCTTTGAATGGTAAGGGTTATCATTCATTAATCTTGCATTTAGAATGGTCTAAAAAGAAGAAGACTTAGAGATAATTTACTCTAATTAACTTTTATTTTAACTTTCATATAGTGTATTTTAGTAGTATTTAATATAATTAGAATTATATAATATTAGTCATATATATATAATAATATCCACATATTAATCGTAATCATCGATATTATGTCTCAAGATAATGTCTCAAGATAATGTCTCAAGATAATGATTTTTTTAATACCGAAGCATCCACTTTTCGCCCAATGCGGAAGTATGTGCTGCAGCCCCAACCATATAAACCTTAAATTAATATTTCAGTTTAGTTAGCATTATATAAATTGTAATTATTTACAGCTTCTATATATTCATTCATAATAGTTAAGATAGAATAAATTATTCCTTATCATTTATTTATAGTATCAATTATAGTGTGAGTAGTATAATTTAAATTTATTATGGCTAATCCCCAGATTGCTACACCTCCACCCTCATCGGGCACTAAAGGTCCAGTAGAACAACTGCCTTCACCAGCTTCAAGTATTAAAAAGCCTGGAATCTTTAGTAGATTAAAGAAAAGAAGTAGTAATCTGCTGCTGATATCCAAGAAAGGTCATAATAATAATAATAATAATAATAATAATAATAATAATTCTAATTCGAGTGGTTCATCATTAACAATGGTTAATGGAAATGGAGATCGGTCTATAAGTCCAATTTCAATTCCGGATAAAAATGATAAAAGATCTCGTACTGGAAGTATTGGAAGTCATAGAGGAAGTGTTGGACAATATCTTGACTTTGAGAATTCAAGTTTATATGATGCAGATGCTGATTTTGAAGAAGATAATGATAATGATAATGGTCATGAAACAGATAGTCCAACTCTGTATTTATCATTAGAAAAGACAAATTCATTAGAAACTCTTGAAGAGAATAGATCAGATTTACCTCAATTTGATGATCATATGTTTGAAGAAAAGGTTAATTTCCCATCTATTGAAGGTAATCATTTTGAAGATATTCCATTAGAAATTCAACAAGTTGAAGAACCTCCATGGATTGGAATGACTTATGAATATTTATTAACTCCAAAATATGTTAAATATTCAAGAAGAAATAAGCATAGTCCAAAAGTAATTAGTAATTTATTCTTAGCTCAAGAATTAAATCAAATTAGTAATGATAATAATAATATTAATAATATTAATAATTTAGATTCAAATACTAGTGGTACATTATCTGATGAAGATGATCTGCCACCATCAAATTCAATTGATCATATTGTTCTGGGAAAAGATGATACCACTAAAGTTAATAAAAATGAAATATTTGTTATGGAATTTTCTCGAGATGGTAAATATCTTGCCACGGCTGGAGAAGATTCAATTATTAGAATTTGGAAAGTTATTTCATCACCACTTGGTAGATTAGAATTTAAAAATTCTGAAAATTCCAATAAAATTATTAATAAAGATCATCATAAATCTCATGATATATTTACTGCCGCACCAGTATTTCATCAAAAACCTTTTAAAATATTTAAAGGTCATTCTAAAAGTATATTAAGTTTAGATTGGAGTAAAAATAATTTTTTAGTATCTGGTAGTATGGATAGAACTGTAAAACTTTGGCATGTTGAAAGAGATGAATGTTTAAAAACTTTTCAACATGAAGATTTTGTTACAACTGCAAAATTTCATCCTACTGATGATCGATTCTTTTTAAGTGGATCACTTGATAATCATGCGAGATTATGGTCAATTTTAGAAGAGAAAGTTGCTTATAATAAGAATTTAGGTGATGATGTATTAATAACTGCACTGGAATTTACTCCTGATGGTCAATATATTGTTATTGGAGGATTTAATGGATCAGTATTTATACTTGAAACTAAAGGATTATTTCATATAAATCGATTTGAAATTAAAGATCGATCAATGGTTAATCCATTTCATAATAAAAATGGTAATAAAATTACTGGAATTAAAATTTTTGCCAATGAATATTATAATAAAGAATTATCAACTCGAGAATTAGATAAATGGTCATTTCTTTTAACAACTAATGATTCAAAAGTTCGATTAGTTAATTGGAATCTGAAACGTTTAGTTACAAGATTTAAAGGTTTAACTAATAATAGTTCATCAATTGTTGCATCTATTAATGATAATCATCATTATATTATATCTGGATCAGAAGATCATTGGTGTTATATTTGGGAAAATAATAATAGTATTATTAATAATAAATTAAAAGCTTCATTAAAAGAATTAGTTATTGAAGGTAAACATCATCTTCATGATTTACAAAGAAAACATAAGAAATATTCTAAAATTATTGATGATAATAAATATATTAAAAAATTTTTAGAAGATGATAGTGAAGATTTTGATTTTGTTTCAAATGAAAATAATAGTTATTCAGCATTTCATGCTCATCATTCAAAAGTTAATCTGGCAATTTTTGCTCCTCAAACTACTAAAAGATTACTTGAATTATCTGATGATATAATTTATGATTTACTTCGTCGAGGTAAAGCTTGTCATTTTAAATCAACGGCAAAGAATTTTGATGATGATCCATTAATTAATGGAGAAATTATAATTACTACTGATCAAACAGGACTTATAAGAGTATTTCGTCAAGATTCAGCTTATAAAGTTCGAAAAAGATTTCTTGATATGTATAAAAAAGGTCCATGTGTTAGTGTTAAAAGGGAATTACGAGATTTAGCTGATTCAATTCATGTAAGTGATAGTTCAGGATCAATTTCTAATTTGAAGGATAATTGTGTACCATCAGTTTCATCATTAAAACTTGATGTTAGTAAAAAATTAGGTAAACATGGTAGAAGTATTAGTCCATCATCTTCAGAAACATACTTTAATCTTAAATTACCTAATAGAAGGAAACCTCCTCCATTAAATTCAAATCAAAGTTCAAATTCAGTTATATCAAATAGTACAATTCCAATTACAACAACAACTGCAATTCCAATTCCAACTCCAACTCCAACTTATACTACAAGTTCATTAATAAATCTTAAACAACATGTTTCATCACCCATGTCAGGGATTTTTACTGAGGATGGAGTTGGAGTTGGAGTTGATAGTAAGAATTTAGTTTCATTAACTGAATCAGAAGATCATACATTAACTTCAGCTACTGGATTTAGTCCAACAGATTCAACTATGGAAAAATTCCCCTCACTTGAAACTAATGGTAGTAGTGGAACTAATTCTAATGCTAATAAATATGAATCTTTAGAAATTAATTTTAGAAGTCCTTCAACTGATGATGAAAAGAGACAAGCATATGTTGAACGAGAATTATCTAAATTAGGTGTAAATAATGGGATTGGTATAGATAAGAGAGGAAGAAAGAAATAGTTTACATAGTTTAAAGACATTTCTTTAGGTATATTACATATTTATTAATTTAATTTAATTGAATTTAATTTAATTTAATTTAATTTAATTTATTTACTGTACACTTAACCAGACCAATATTGATAACTCTTTGGCTTACTAACACTAATAGGTAATTTATCAATTTCTTGTTGATTCTTTTCGGAATCTATTTCCATTTTATTTTCTCCAATAATTGGTTCTAATGGAATTAATGATTTATTTATTTCATTAATTTTAATGGGTTTTAATAAATCATCGAGTATTTCTCCAAGTTCAGGTTTTTCAATCTTTAATCTTTGAAATTTTTCAAATTGAGCCCATCTTTCAATGGCTAATTGTTTTCTTTCTAAATTTAATTGTTTTTCAACTCTTAAAAGATTATCCAGTAATGAATCAACTTTATTAAGTTTATGATTAACTTTTTCTAAAGTTAATTCAACAATTTGATTTATTAAATTAGTTTGTTCATTAATTGATTCTTCTAATGCTTGATTTGAATTTTGTTTTATTAATTCTTTACCAGATTTATTATTAATTAATTTATTAACAATAGATTGAATTATATCTTCATTAGAAGAATTTAATGATTTAATTTTATTTTTGTCTCCAATTAATTTATTTAAAAATTGATCTTCAATTGGTAATTGTATAAATTTAATTAATGATTGTTCTTTTGATTTTGTTCCAATATGTTCAGAAATTTTATCCCATTGTGAATTACTATTGGCATTAATATTTCCATTAAGTGTTGGAGGTTCATAAGTTCCAAACATTTCAATACCTTCTAATAATAATAAAATTTCTTGTTCTGACCATTCATCTAATTGATTTAATTCAGTTAATTTAATAAAATCTGATGATAAAAAATTCAGAGGAAATAATCCTTGATCATAACAAATTGTACATAAAATACTGGCATTATTTATAGTTGAACTTGGATTATGAGTATATGATTTAATTTTTAAATTATGATACCTAACTTTAGTTGCATCTTTACCACAAATATTACATGAATAATGTACAATTGTTTCTGGTTTATAATTAGATTTTTTACTGGTTGAAGTATAAATATTTCTTCTAACTTCTAAATTTAAAGAAATATCATTTATTTTAGTTGAATCTAATTCTGATGATGAAGGTTCAGGTGATGGTAAACTTGTAGTATTATTATTATTATTATTATTGGCATTATTATCATTAATAATTTTAGAATTTTCAGGAATTAAAGGTACTAACCCAGTTGGAGAATCTAAAGTAATTTGAAAATGACCAGTATATTGAGGACCCATTGATGAAGGCTTTGTTCTTGGATCTATTTGATAATTAATTATCCCCCATCTTTCTAAAAATTGATGAATTCTAATAATTACTGAAACATCTCCGGCTAAATTTTTTCGAATTGAAGTTATTGTTAAATATTCTTTTGGATTAAGTCTAAAAGTATTAACAATAAAATCTCTCATATTTTTATAAATTTCTTCAGTTTTATAAGGTGATTTATTAATAATATTATTTTCATTAAAGAAATCAGGAAACAGTTTACGTTCAATTGAATGAATACTGCCTAAATCAAACCATTTAGCAAATGATGGAATTATAATATGACTTCCTTGTTCCGCTAAATAAGTTTTGGCTTTTTCTCTGAATTCATTCTTTAATTTTTCAACATCCACTTTATCATCTTCTTGACTTTGACTTTGAGCTTGGGCTTGGGCTTGTGCTTGGGCTTCGGCTTGGGCTTCCCCTTCAGCCTTCACAACATGACTTTCTTCTCCACTTACGGAACCTGCACTTTCTGCATCCAACAAAGACATCACTTCTAAATTTACAGTTATTATTTAGTCTATACAATCAATGGTTACTTCGACTCCCGACCACCGAAAACTGAGAACTGACTGAAAACTCGAGAGAGATCTGTTTATGTTTGCTTGGAAAAAAAGCTCAGTGAATTTGTGAGTGAGAAGGGGGAGTGCACGACCTTTTTTTAATCTCTGTTAATGTCGTGGACTGTACGACATTTCTCTCTATTGACATATACGGACGCGTATATATTAATTACAATAATTGCTATATTACCAGTAAATATTCAAGTACTAAGTAAGAAAGTATCATAATATGAGTACAGAAGGAAGTCTAAGGCGTCTGAGACGAAACATCCATAAATCCACTGAAAGTTATCAAGAATCGTCTGATTCTGAGTCTGAGTCGGATCCAGATCATCTGGATAATGATGTAGCTTATACTTTTGGTAGTAGCACCAAGACGAAAAGGAATAAGCAACCATCTAAGAAAAGTAAGAATAAAAGTAAAAGTAGAAGTACAAGTAAATCAAGTTCAAATGTTCGAAAGTCTCTCGAACAATTAGAAGAAGAATTACAAGAAAATGAATTATATTTATCACTTGCTCAACCCGAAATTGATATAGTTGATATTGCCATTGAATGGGTTGATACAGTTAATCAAGATTTAAATGAAGGAATTGAAACTATTATAAATCTTATCTTAAGAAGTTGTGGATCTCTTCACTTATTTCAAGCTCATGATTTAATTAATTTAGAATCAGCATCAGAAACTGTAGCTGAATTAACAATAGCCTTTGGAGATCAACAAGCTCATAAATATCCCTTTAAAACTTTATCAATATTTAGAAAGAATGTTCTTGATTTCTTCGAACAAGTTATTCAAATCTCCCATGATAGAGGATTATTATATCTTGAAGATCAACAACAACAACAACATAGTTTATCATCTCCTATGATGATTCAACTTTTAACTTGGATTTCAACGTTAAGTTCATGTACTATTCGTCCATTAAGATATGTATCAACAATAATTCTTCTTAGTATTCAAGATCGTTTATGTCATATAATTAGTAAAGTGAATTCTTCATTAGAAAGATCTCAACGTCAATTATCTACTACTAAAAAATCAAATAAAGCTAAATATAATTCAATTTCTAAAACAATTAATAATTATCATTTTCAAAAAAATACTATAATTGAATATTTTAATGAAATTGGTAATATTACTTTAGGTCATAGATATCGAGATATTGATCCATTAATTAGAATTGAATGTATTAAATATTTAAGTCAAGCCATGATTATTTATCCTGATCATTTTTTTCAAGCAACTTTCTTAAGATATTTTGGTTGGTTATTATCTGATCCAACTAATACTGTTAGAGTTGAAATAACTAAAGTATTATTAAAATTATATAAACATAATACTTCGAATTCAATGATAATTGGATTTAGACAATTTACTGAAAGATATAAGAAACAAATTATTAAAATGATAAATCTTGATTCAGATATTAATGTAAGATTAAATTCAATATCAATATGTTGTGAATTTCAAAGATTTGGATTTATAGATCAAATTGATAATGCCGAAGTTATTAATTTTTATTATCAATTAATAACTGATTCATCTAAAAAAGTTTCAAAATCAAATAATTTAAAACTTAAAAGTGAATTATCAAAATATATTAGTATTGCAAATAATCAATTAGTTAATGATTTAAAAGAAAAATATAGTATATTTATTCAAAATTATAAATGTGATATTTTTGATATTCAAGATGAACAAATTAAAATTGATAATTGTTTTAAAATTAAATCATTAATTGAATTATTACATAATTCCCAACAAATATTTATAAGTTCATTAAATAATTCCGAAATTGAATTGGAATTCTATAAGGATTTTGAAGCTAAGAATGTAATATCAATTGTTTTTGAATCTTTATATCAATTACCATTTTATCACAATACTTTAGAATTCTTAATTCATTATTTATTATTAGATGTTTCTTCACTTAAATTTGAAAGTTTATCAAATAATTTACAACAAGAAGAATCTGAAATTGAAGAATTTAAAAAATCCATTGATTTATCAAATAATGAAATTGAAAATCGTCAATATTTATTAGCATTTATTAAAGGTGCATTAGATAATTTACTTGATAATCCAAATAAATCAAAGATTGATGAATTATCTTCAACAACATTTGTTCGATTAGCAGAATATATTCCTAATATTTTATCAATTTCAATAAAATCTCCTAAACTTTTAAGTAATTTCTTACAAATTTGGAATAAATTAATTTATTTAGAAGTTGATGCAGTTAATATTTCCACAGTATTTGGTGGATTAAATAAAAAGGATTCATTTAATGAAATTAATAATAAATTACTTGAATATTTCGATACTTTTAATTTTCAACAAGATGTTGATAATGAATTAATTAAAAGATTTGATTTATTTTTAAATAGATTATTACAAGATTATAATAAACCAGTGAGTAATATTAATCTTATTAGTTCTGAAATTAGAGTTAATGTTCAGAAATATATAAGACAAAGTATTGATGCAATTAAGAATAGTTTAAATTATATTCCTGATGAAAATAATCAAGATCTGACTTTAAATGATTATGATGAAGATTTTAAAACTCTTAAAATTACCATTAGTTATTTGGTGGAAATTTCAGAACCAATATTTAAATTAAGAAAATATTCTGATTATATTAATTTAAGTGAAAATTTTCCAGATGTGGATTTATTAATTGATTTAATTACTTATAGAATTATATCAGTTTTTGAAATTAAATCATTTTTCAATTCTGAATCTCTGGTTCTGTATTTTAATTTAACATATCCTAAATTAATTAATAATTTTAAAAATATTCTTGATTTTATATTAATTGGTACATCTTGGAAAATAGAAAAATTAATTGAAATAAATGATAAAGAACAACAAAAGAGATTTGATATCGATGTGGAATTTAATTATTTATTTGATATTATTGAAAGTATTCTGAAAGTACTTGATAAGATAAGTCAAGGTATAAAGATTGCCTTAGAAAATATTAATAAATTTTCTAATGAAAATGAAAGTATTGATAAATTATATTCTTTGAAAACTTTATTTGCGGTTAAATTAATTGATTTATTAGTATCGGTTAAAATCTTCTATATAAAGAATAATGAAGATAATGCCTTTAATAATTTTAATGAATTCTTTACAAATCCAAAAGAAATGGGTAAATTTATATCAGAAAAGATCCCCTCTGAAGTTCAATTTCAATTATTAGATAATTTTCTTTACAAGGAATCTAAATTAGCTAAAAATTTACTGATCGATTTGGATAGAGATGATGATGAAGATGTTAATTATAATGATTTAGTAGCTGAATCACAAACAGTTTCTCATGAAGAAAATCAAAGGAGTAGTATCTTTGATGATTCTGATAATAGTGATGTAGAAATGGGAACCCATGAAAAAGAAGATAGTATTGAAAACAATCATGATTCAAATAAAAATGGACAAGAGAAAGCTAAAGAATTATGGAAATCCGAAAAGGAATTATGTGTATATATTGTTAAATTATTTTCATTAATTAATTCGTCTATTGTACATTCCAAAATTCGAGACAGAATTAATCTCAATAGTCATAAAATTGGTGGTATTTATGAAAAATTAGTTAAAAGTGAAGAAGCCAGTAAAGAAATTGAAAATGGTATAGAACAACAACAAAAAGAAAATACAACGTCAGCAAGTGATGTAACTAATAATAATAATAAGAATAATAATCTGGTAGCTCAGGAGTTCCCAGGAGATATATCAATATCTCAAACGAATATTCCTCAAGTAGAAGCAACATAGCAACATATATCAGATTAATCAGATGAGATTAATTCTGGTTTAAAGTTTAGTACCTCCTATGAACGGCTTTAGTATTCGTTTACTATTGGATAGAATTGCTCAATATATAGAAATAAATAGTTAATATTGGTCAAAATAAACTATTTTACTAAAATGGGCCAAGAATTGTAAGGTTATAAAAGTCTTTTACTCTTTTGTGTACAATTCGTCGATGAATTGAAGTTTAAATTCTTGGCTGGAATGGTCGTATAGTCCTACCTAATAATAACTATTAAGTACTTTATATGTCTTAGCCCCTATATTTAGGCACAGCCTCTGTCGTTATCCGATGGATCTCTTCATAAGGAACAAAAAGATAAATAAAAAATAAAACAGATACAAGCAGATAAAAAAAGAATAAAAATAAAATAAAAAAAGAATAAAAATAAAATAAAATAAAATAAAATGAAATAAAATAAAAAACAAAATGCTGCAAACAAAATGTCTTGGCACGTAAAGTTTAACTTCAAAGGGTTGATTTTTGAATATAAATAATGAGGGTAATTCTCCAGTCTAAAATTATTAAGAGTTGAAAATGTTACTGTACCATCCAAAAGATTTGAAATAGTTGGACCGCTTTCAATTACCCCCTTTTCCCCTGGTCCTCATTCCTCTTTTGTTATCTCCTCCTTCTTCTACTTCAACTTTTCTTCAAACTTGTACTTAAGAAAACTCCTTCAAAAGCTGGTTTATTTTCAACAAATTACAAGAATTTTAGACAAACAAATCCAACAAGAATTAAATCAAGATGGTTAACGTCTTTAACGTACAAATTTTCTTTGTGGTTTTCAGAGAATCTTTGGAAGCTGCAGTAATCGTATCCGTCTTACTCGCCTTTTTAAAGCAAGGTTTAGGTGGTGCTACAGATGACCCAATTGTATATAAGAGATTATATCGACAAATTTGGTTTGGTTCATTTCTAGGAGTTCTAGTCTGTTTGATTATTGGTGCTGCTTTTATCGGAGCTTTCTATTCTTTAAAGAATGATATTTGGGCAAAATCTGAAGATTTATGGGAAGGTATTTTTTGTATTATTGCAACTGTATTAATTACCATTATGGGTTTGGCAATGTTAAGAATCAATAAAATGAAAGAAAAATGGAGAGTTAAATTAGCAAGAGCTTTGATTAAAACTCCAACAAAAAAGCTTGAAAGATTTAAAATTGGTTACTTATCTAAGAAATATGCTATGTTTTTATTACCCTTCATAACATGTCTTAGAGAAGGTTTAGAAGCAGTTGTATTTGTCGGTGGAGTGGGGTTGAATTCCCCAGCATCATCTTTCCCAATTCCAGTGATTACTGGATTAATGGCAGGTGTTGGTGTTGGTGCAATCTTATACTTCTTTGGTGCTAGTACATCTCTTCAAATCTTTTTGATCATTTCTACTTGTTTCTTATATTTAATAGCCGCTGGTTTGTTTTCTAGAGGTATTTGGTTTTTTGAAAATTACGTATATTCCCAAAAGACTGGTGGTGATGCAGCAGAAAATGGTTCTGGTCCAGGAACTTATGATATTGCTAGAAGCGTTTGGCATGTTAACTGTTGTAATCCAAATATCGATCATGGTTGGGATATTTTTAATGCTTTGTTTGGCTGGCAAAATTCTGCTACTTATGGTTCTGTCATTTCCTATAATTTGTACTGGGTTCTCATCATTTCTATTATTGGCTTAATGTTATACGAAGAAAAGAATGGCCATTTACCTTTCTTAAAGAGTACTAAATTGAATGAATTGAATCCAATGTACCATATTAAAGGAAAGAAAGCCAAGCAAGCAGGTTTGACTGAAGATGAGCATGAACTCTTGTTCAAAGAAATTAAAGCTAAAAGAAGTCAAGAAGGAAAAATCGTTGTAGTAGATGATGCTGATGAAATTTCATCTACTGAGTTGACAGCACTTCATCCAATTGAAAAATAATTTAAATAGATTAATGCAGAGAGTACTTTATGATCAAATCTATAAAGAGACACACACACACACACACATAAAATTTATGAGAGATCTAAAAATACAATCTATATCAATTCTACTATTATTTTTTATTTATGGAGTACTGATGAGGGTCCAAAAGATTGAGTCGAGTCAATTAATTCACTTTTTAAATTACAGGGGATATTTATAGGGGATTTTTTTTTTAATATATGGGGTCAAATAAACTAAATTGTAGAATGGTAGTGTTGTTATATATTCTCTTGTAAAACAAGTTTACTTTTGTTTCTACTCCATCTTCCAGGTACTATTAATACTGATAACAGTTAGATTCACAAAAAGTGAATAATTAATTGTAAAAACAATTGAGAGAAGCCCGTAACTAGCAAAAACTTACCTATTTGTTTTTTACTTAATGATTTTCATATATAATGAGGTAATAATTTATTGAGTCAAAGAATACAAAAGATACCTTTTGCAGTTTCTTGTTAAATTTAAGGAAATGTTTTGCCAAAAAATGGCTATACATAAAATTTTTGAAAAATATAAGGGAGTTTAAAATTACTTCCCAGTATCATAGAATTGAAAATTCAACAAGTTGAGTGTATATCATTAAAAATAACCATTGAAGAGACAAGTCTCACAAATGATTGATACCACCCCTATTTTCTATTCAGTTGCAAAATACCAATTTTTCTTCGAAAAAAATTCAATTTCACGTGACTTTTTTGAGCACGTGACTTTACACGTGATTTTGTGTGCTTTGGACAAAGTAAGCACTTTTTTCATCAACCAAATTGGTTGTATAGTGTAGTGGTTATCACTGTCGGTTTTGATCCGACCAACCCCGGTTCGAATCCGGGTACGACCTATTATTTTTAATAATTTTTTGCTGGTGCGAGACATCTAAATTCAGCATAATTTCTGGAGTATATCAATTGTTAATCTTAGATACATAATTGATTTAATCCCAATAGAATTTTTTTTACATATCCCAAAGGCACAAGAGAACTAAAATATATTAAATATGAGTGAAAATAATGATGAGCTACTAGCAGAAGCTATAGAGTTCGAGTATGATGACACCAACCAACTACGAACCACGGGATCTTCATTTAATTTACAAAATTCTAATCATAAAGAAAGTATGATCAAACCTATATTGAGGAATAATGTCAAGTATAAATCGAATATTGAACATTTAATATGTCCTATTTGTCAAGAACCATTTATAGAGCCATTAACTACAATATGTGGACATACATTCTGTAAAGAATGTATTTTTGAGTGTTTTAAGATGTCAAAGAATAACAATAATGGCAATAGTAATGATCACTCATCAGGATGTTGTCCATTAGATAGAACCCCTATTGATAGTGCAAATGGTAATGATTTATTTCCAACACCATTGTTGATAATTAATTTAATAGATGATTTAAAAGTTTATTGTATGAACCATGAAAGAGGATGTGAATGGATAGGTAGTAGATGGGAGTTGGAACACCATGTCCTGATTGATTGTGGATATACAGGGGTAGTATGTAATGGTCGTCGATTCAAGAAAAAGCTACAAGAAGAAGTAGATGAGAATGAACATGTTGAAGAAGAAGATTATAAAGTCGATGAAAAACAAGAAGAAACTGAACGCTGTAATCTATTAGTTGAAAGAAGGTATTTATCTGAAGATAGTGAGGAATGCATTCACAAGATATTTGAATGTAAATTTTGTAATCTGAAAATAACTAAGATTACTGAAGACCAACACTTAAAAGAAGAATGCTTATTTAATTACCAAACATGTGAATTATGTTTGAATGATTTAATTCCACTAAAGAATTTAAAGAAACATGAAGAGAATTGTTCTAAAATTGGACATTTGAAATGTCCAGCTCATGAAATTGGATGTAAATGGATTGGGAATAATCAGACAGCTTTGGAGATTCATTTACAAGATAATAATTGTCAATTAAATCAATTATTACCATCGATGCAAAAATTAAATGATAAAATTGACTCATTAACCAATGAGAACAATTATTTACAGAAACAAATCAACAAGATACTAGATTCAATTATTCAAGGTAAGATAACGAATCTAGGATATAACGAAACAATCGAAGAAATCAATAAATTTAGTATTGAAGATCAAGATAAATTGATTTATTTAAATTTTGAAATAGATCGATTAAAGTACGAAATTAATGACAAAATAATTCCATTCATAAATAATACTAAGAATCTCGCCTCTTCAGAGAGAGAAACTGCTCTAACGAATTTAATTAATGATTCATTTATTATGAAAGAAGATCTTAATTTACAAAGGGTATTAATTAATAGTTTAAGAAAACAATTACAATTTTTATTGTTTACGAGAAATGGTACTAGAATAGGAGGTAGTATGGTTGGACCAGGAAATAATGGTAATGGTGGATTACACAGTATGGATGATTTAGGTAATGAGTTGTATGACATATCATCAAGAAGTAGTTCTGATGAAAGATTAAGCTTAAATTTAAAATTATAACGTAATATAGATTAATGAATGCACATGTATTATATCATAAGATGATAATTACTGCAAAAACTATTAAAGCTGTAAAATTTCACACTAAAAATTTCTTTCTCAACTTTTTAGGGGAATAACCGTGGTTACTGCGCATGAACTCTATAGGTAACTTGCTACAACACCGCATTTTCTATTATTAGTTATACCGTTTGTTCCTAAAATATGTCCTATATGTCAAGTTTCTGTGTATCTAACATTGTGTAGAGATTGGTAAGTTAACAATAGAAATAAAGGTGTTCATGCTAAATATATACTTGAATATTGTAACATCGGTATTATAGTGCCCCACTAACTATTTTTTAGGAATGCGACCAGCCCTTAAAGTTTTTACCTTTTGCTAAACTTAGAAAAGGTAGCTTTATTTGGTTTATTTGGTTTTTTTTGGTTTTCTCCACCTCACGAATTAGGGCTTCATTTTCTGGGAGAGATCCTATTTATATGATTAAAGCTTTAGAATCTATAAACATAGCTAAATTTGATAAATGGATGTAGCGACTACTTGATACACCAATACATATTGTATGTGGTTAAGATAAGAAATTGTAAGCTAAGAAATGTATACTTTGTAAGTTAATAGTGATATAAAGGTAGCTATAATTAGTAGTGAGGGGTCATTCGCAGCGAGAAACCAGAACTCTCTAGCTCACCAAATTGGGAAACAAATGCTGGAACCCTCAGACGCTAGAAAATAATTGTATGAAAATGTTCTTTCACATGGACCGAGAAAATAATCGGTTTCATAAGAACAGAGAAACGTTTTATGAATTGGGGGTTATTGGTCCCAACAGTATAATATATATAGAATAATATATCATATATTCTAATTGTTAACAAAACAATAACTTCAATTACTTGAAGATATCTTCTACTCCTAATTTTAATTTATCGGTAAACGACTAATCGGAGCTCCATAGTTATCGTAGCAGCCACCGATCATCACTGCGTGTCAAAAAAAAAAAAAAACCGTCGTATCGCATCCAAATCAAACTCAAAATAAGCCGTCAACAAAGTTATTCATAGTAACCACATTAAGTCGGCCATTGAATTATTTTCCAATAAGATTCTCAAAAATATTTGCATAGGGTTAATTACTCTTTGAGTTTTAATAACTGTTGAATTATCAATTTATTTAATTTTTCACTGATAACCCCTATATAGTGTTCCCCATCTTTATTAAATGGAAACTTTGGAAATTCATTCCAAAGACTTTTTGGTTAAATGGGTTCATGCCCCAGATAATTCTGTTATTGATTGGCAAGTTAAACCTTTGAAAAGGTCAATTAATTTGGCAATTTATAGAAAGAATGAAGAAATTTTAAAAGAAAATTTAAATGGTTCTGAAGTATCATTTAGTCTGCTTAATCAATCTCAAGCGTCATTAACTCAACATAGTCCAACAAATCATTTTAATGATATAGATCATAATGAAGGAACTGATCCTTTATCAACTCCTATACAACCACCACAAATCCCTACTACAACAGCTCGTCTTAGATCAACTTCACTTACTTCAGTAAATAGAACAGCATCAGTTACATCAGTAAATCAAATAACAAATAATAATTCTTATAAATCAAAATCAAGATCTTCAACAATTTCTTCTAATATTAATAATTCTGATTTATCTTTAATTAAAGATTATAATAAACTTATTGCAAATGAATTAGTTCATGGAAAATTCGAAGTAACAAAAGGTGGTATGTATGCTTTTATATTTGATAATTCATTTTCAAAAACTACTGGTAAAAAAGTATTCTTTAGTAGTAAAATAATTGAGAGTAATATTACTAGAAGAAAATCTTCTCTAGGTAGACAACCTAGTCAAAGAAATATTCGTGAACCTAAACCAACTCAATTAATTGATACTCCTTATGAAAGTGAAGAAGAAAGAGGTCCTATTCCAAATGGTGCATCTCCAAATATTTTAAGACCAAAAAATGGTGAATTATTACAAAGTATATTATTAAAGAAAAGAAGAAAGAAGTTACAAGGATTTACTAAAAGATACTTTATTCTTAATTTTAAGTATGGTACATTATCATATTTTAGAGTAAATGATAATAAATTAAGGGGTCAAATGCCAATAAAGCACTCTATTGTAAGTGCCAATGCTAAAACAAGAGAAATTATTATTGATTCAGGAATGGAAGTATGGAATTTAAAAGCATTAAATGTAAAAGAATTTAATGCTTGGGTCGATGCATTTAATGAAATTAAACGTATTGATTATGAAGATGGTATAGGAGAAGATAATATTGATGAATTAGAACATAGTCATATCGTATCTGAATTAGAATTAATTTTAAGTAAATTTGATCAATTGAAATTACAAACAGATTCTCCTATTGTGCTTGAAATTCAAGATGATATTTCTACATTAATTTCAAAAGTTAAACCAGGTAATAGAAATTCATTTGATGCACATTCATTAGTTTCTTCTAATGATTTTTATGATGCAAATGATTATTTGGATGTTACAAGTACAGGAGTTGTTTTATTAGATCTTCCTGCTCCAACTTCAAAATTAATAGATTCTAAATTGGCAGATTCACCTTCAGAAATGAGTATTCTGGAAGATCAACTTGATACAGTATCAACTTCATCCTCTTCTTCTGAAGGTGATGATGATCATGATGATGTTATACCCCTGTTATCCAAAATTACATCAAAAATTGTTCAAGAAGGTGAAGGTCAAGAAGGTGATGAAGATGAAACATTATATCCTTTACCTCATGATCCAATAGAAAGAGAATCTGATATTCCAGTTTGTAATCATTCTCCTCCAAGTATTTTAGGTTTTGTTCGTAAAAATGTGGGTAAAGATTTATCAACAATTGCTATGCCTGTAACAATGAATGAACCTATATCTACTTTACAAAAATATAGTGAAATGTTTGAATATTGTGAATTAATTGATAATGCATTACAACCTAGTTTTGTCGATGAATCAGGTGAAAAAATTTTAAGAATTGCTGCATTTGCTGTTAGTTATTTATCGAGTGCAAGAGTTAAAGAGAGAAATAATCGAAAACCTTTCAATCCATTATTAGGTGAAACTTTTGAATTAGTGAGAGAAGATAAAGGTATTAGATTAATCTCAGAAAAAGTTTCACATAGACCACCTGTATTTGCTTATTTTGTAGATTCTGCAAAATGGAATTTAACTTTTAGTCCTTCTCCTAAGCAAGCATTTTGGGGTAAAAATGCAGAAATTGTTACTAAAGGAGTAGTTAAATTGACTGTTAAGGAAACAAATGAAGTTTTCACTTGGTCTCATCCGTCAACTTTATTAAAAAATATTATTGCTGGTGAAAAGTATACTGAACCAAATTCTTCTATTACTATAAAATCATCATCAGGTTATAGAGCGGTTGTAGACTTTGCTAAGGGTGGTATGTTTAGTGGAAGATCAGAAGATTTAACCATAAAGGCTTTTGGTATTAATAAAAAAGAATTACCTTATACTGTTAGTGGTAAATGGACTGAATCTTTAACTTTGAAGACCAATACTACCGAGAAACTTATTTGGGAATGTGGTGAATTATTACCAAATGCAGTTAAGAAATTTGGTTTCACTACATTTGCTGGACAAATTAGTAAAATTACTCCTTTAGAACAAGGTAAACTTGCCCCAACAGATTCAAGATTAAGACCAGATATGAAAGTATATTTGAAAGGAGATGTTGATGAGGCTGAAACTCTTAAAGTTCAATTAGAAGAAGCACAAAGAACAAGAAGAAAAGAATTAGAAGATGCCGGTGAGGATCACTTACCAAAATTCTTTGAAAAGATTGGTGATGGTGAACCTGATAGTTCGGAATGGGTCTACGTTAGAGGCTCAAAGAGTTACTGGAATAGAAGAAAGAATCAAGACTGGGATGATTTAGTTAGCTTGTGGTAATAGTTGCTCTTAAAAAAATAAAATACATATAAATTATGATAATAAATAATACAAGTAAAAAAGTAAATGCACTAGGGACAAGGCTGTGAAATTCTTAGAATTCTTTCACATTTAGCCTAAACTGATAACCAAAACCTATTCATACTAGTAATATTTTGTTGTTCAGTCATATGACGAAGTCTTTCTTTTACATCTTCTTCCCGTTTGAAGATTAATGACATACAAATTGTAGTTAAAGCATCAATATTCACTGAAAAGATACTTTCATAGTTCAATGGTTCTAAAAGATCATCATGATCGTAAATATCTTCTACAGTGAGTTGAGCCCTTTCCTTTGACTTCCCCATAATTAAGTTAATTTCTTCCTCAAGTGTTGCTAATTTTTTCTCCCCTATTAAAAAGTGTGAATAGCTGTACTGATTGAAAGGATTACCAGAGCTATCCTTAATCCATCGGTATTGTTTGCCATTAAATTCATATTCAATTGTGGTTATGGTAGGGCTAGTATACATTTCAATTTTAAATGTTACTTGTGGATTATTACGATCTGGTGTAAATAATAATACATATGTATTTTTTTCTTTGGATATTTTACAAAATTCATAATAATCCTTATCAGGATCAAATCCCTTTTTGGCAAATGTTTTATCGTTAATATAATATTTGTAAATGGTTAAAAATTTATGAAATGAAAATGAATGACATTTAACCTTTAGCAACGGTACACCAATACCTAAATTTTGTAATTCTTTACATTGAGGACTTCGACGGCTTCCCTTAAAATCTTTATATTTATTAACTGAGTCATCCGAAACAAATACTTTCATACCATCTGTTATAGAATTACCTCTAATTTTGAATTTCCAAGAGTGACTTCGATTGCGCCTCAGTCTGGGGTTAAGGTTCTCACATTTTGAGTTATGGGGTTGCTGCAGTGCTTCAGAAGCAATACTATAAGATGGTGGCGGATCTTTTTCAGACATAGCTCATAGAATTGAAAAGATCCATACAGAATTCGAAGAGGAATAATAGTTCGCTTTATATATAAACCCCCCCACCCCCCAGTTCGGCTAAAAAGCGTCTTCGGTTGGGAAGGGGGCTTGGAGTGTCACTCATGTTGCAGGTGCGAAAAATAAAAAGTTATGAAAGCGCAATTTATGATTAAGCAATACTGTTACATTCTGTTATAAGTAATCTATCTACTAATATTAAATCTGTAATGAATTGCTACTAAAACTCAGATAACTATAATTATTCATATTTCTTTTTTTACGAGCTGCTGTGATATCTTCCTCACGTTTAAATACTAGCGACATACAAACCTTAATTAAGCTATCCATGTTAACCGAATGAATGCTTTCGTACTTAACTACATCTGCAGAAGGTTCGTAAAGATCTAACACATCAAGTAAAGCCGTTTGATTATAGGAATGGACTGCTGAAGAAACAAGTTCCTCCAAGGAAGCTAATTGCATTAAAGAAGTGTAATCATCCTTGGGATATCTCGAACTAAAACTAAAGAATTTTTTAAAGTTGTTTCCTAATAATGGATTGTCAATCGATTTATCACGATTAATCTTATAAGTTTGTTTATCCCAAAATCGAGCAAGACAATTTTGATTAGGATTTAATAAATAGTTAATGTAGTTATATTTGTACCACGAAGAACTTGGACCATTTTTAATCCATCTGTAAAAATTCCCTTGAAACTCATAATCTATAATAGGTAAAACATTATGAGCAAACATGACAACTTCAAAATTTACCAGAGGATTGAAACGATCAGGAGTGAATGAAAGTATATATGTAGTATAGTCAATATGTTTATTCTTAGTAACCTTACAAAATTTATAACAATCATTGGTAGAATCAAAGCCCTTTTGACGAAATGAATCCTCATTTATGAAATACTTGTATATTGTTAGCATCTTAGTCAAGGAAAATTCATGTGTTACAACTTTTAACAATGGAATTCCTACACCTGAATGTTGTACCTTTTTAGTAATTGAATGATTTCCATCATGTTTAAACGCTGAATACTTCCCAACTGAATCTTTAGAAACAAAAACCGTATAATCTGAACTAAAAATACGCTCGCAGATAACAAATTGCCAACCCTTAAAACCACTAATTGGTTGCAGGCTTCGATTACTGGATGTACCGGTAGCAGTACTATACGAGGGAAGGGCAGTCATTGTGTTTTCAATTTGTTGACTTAGTTCATGTAAATACAATTAAGAAGAAATGATTAGAGATAGATATATAAAAATGTATTTTCATTGATAAGGCTGTGAGATACTCAGCATGCGTGCGCCGTATGATCATTCAATTTTTTTAAATATTTTATTTTCACAGCCAATACTTGTTCATTAAGTGATTAAAGGGATTGAATTTATACAATCATCAAGATTATCAACAAATGACCTAATTTCGGCTAGCTTGAACCCTTTTCGCTTCTTGCCGTTTTCTATCGGTTCCAATAGCCTCTTCTATTTTCTTGATGACGAGCCCCGCACAAATAAAAACTGTATTATCCAAATCAACTGAATGGATACTATCTCTATCGATGTTAGAATGAGTCGAATTAATTGTGAGGACAGCATTTTCTCTGTTAAGAATGTAAGCATCACTCAATGTGGCTATATGGTTTTGAGAGATATACTCTGATAGACAATATCTGTTTGCTATATTAAAAAATTTCCAGATATACCCACCAATCAATGGATTACCTTTATTTTCAGAAATATTTATTGTGTGCTTTTCTTTATTCCAATGTTGAGCCAATGAAGGTCTTCCATTTTCTAACTTATAAAGATTATAATAATATCCACGAGGAAGGATACTTTTATTCTCTACCCATCTATAAATTTCTCCACGATATTCAAAATCAGTGATAGGTAAAATAAAATGTTTAAACATGGTGACTTCAAAATCTTTAGAGCTATCATCAGGGTCAGGAGTGAATTTAAGGACATAGGATGTATATCCCCAATGATAATATCTTGAAACTTGACAATACTGAAACTGGTCTGTTCTTTCTTTAAATCCTCTCTTAAGGAAATAGTCTTCGTCGATGAAAGTTTTGTAAACAGTGAAGAATGTATGAAAAGAAAAATAAGGCTGAGATGTTGTTAACAATGGTATACCAAACCCACGTCTTCGTCTCTCATTAATAGCATGAGAGCACTTCACTAAATTCAAATATGAGCTCCATTCACTTCTAGCTCGAACTGAAACAAATATTTTAAGGTTCCAATTAGTACTATTCATATTATAAATGATACCCCAACCATCTTCTGTATAACCTTTGGACAAAACGGGCACAATTGAGGCATTTTCAACTTCAAATTCGTCCCTTTGAGGCAGAACTTTCTCCTTATCAGAATAGTTGATAGAATTATCAATTTCTGGCATTACTAACTATTTACCGCTCACTCTCTAATGGTTGCAAAAGGTTTTGCAAAATAATACTACACGCGAAAAATCTATAAAATTGGATATTTATTATTTTTATCTAATTAAATGAAAGCGACTGAAGCTCCATCACCTCTAAGATCTGAACCACCAGCGTAAACGAATTTATTGTCTTCCTTAACTTCTTTCTTAATAATTTGTGCACGACCAAATGTACCTCTAGCGTATCCTGTAACAAGTTCTGTTGTATGGCCTAATTCTTTCAATTTGTTAATAACTTCCTCAGAAATACCTTCTTCAATTTTAACAATAGTAATAGGAGTACTAGCTGGGCCATCAGCCCCCTTTCCTCTGTCAGTATCTGGATTACCATCGGAATCAAGAATAAATCTAGGTGAGTCTATCAGTTGTTGTGGAGTAAATCCAAATAATGTCAAATTAAGTACATGTTGAACATGACATACAGGTTGAGCGAAACCTCCCATATTCCCAAATGCCGCATACAAAGAATCATCTGAATTAGTGATCATTCCAGGAATAATTGTATGATATGGTCTTTTACCTCCTTCTAAACAATTATTTTCCCCAGGAGATAAATTGAAGTTGGCACCTCTATTTTGAAGACAAAATCCATAATCTTCAACTAATATACCAGATCCAAATCCTTGATATACAGAGTTAATAAAAGAACAAGCTTCACCATTAGAATCAGAAACAGTGAAATAAACTGTATCAGATTTAAATTTAGGATCTGGAATTCCATGACTCAAGGTATTTCCATCAAGAGATTTTTCAGGATCAAATAAAGCTGCTCTCGTACTCAAGTATTCTGGACTTAATAATTTATCAATAGGAATATTCTTGAAGGCTTCATCGGTAACATATTCATCGGCATCATAGAATGCAAGTTTATTTGCTTCAATTAATATATGTAAATATTCTGCAGAATTATGTTTCAATTCCTTAAGATCAATTTTCTTGGATTTGGCAAGCTCTTGAACAATCCCAAGAGCCAAAAGAGCAACTAAACCATGTCCATTAGGAGGAATTTCCCAAACATTATAACCTTGGAAATTAAGATTGATAGGATCCACGAATGTAGATGTATGATTTTTTAAATCATCCAAAGTTAATTTATGATTTCTTGCACTAGTGGTTTTAATAATGGCTTCAGCAATTGGTCCTTCATAATAGGCTTTCTTACCTTCCTTACCAATTAATTTTAATGCTTCAGCAATTGGTTTATTAAAAGCCAATTCTCCTTCTTTAGGACCTTCCCCATCAAATAAAAGGGCATTGTTTTTAGCATCTGGATTTTGAGCTTTAAGTTTTTTAGCACTACCTCTCCAAGCTCTTGATGCAAGTTCAGCAACTGGGAAACCATTTTCTGCCAATTCTATGGCAGGTTCAAGAATTTCAGAAAAGGTAACCTTACCAGAACCCCATTTTTCATAAGCATCATTCCAACCCGCAATTGCACCTGGAACAGTTACAGAAAATACAGAGGTATAAGGAATTCTTTTCATTGGTTTACCATTATTATGTTCATTCCATACATCTTGAGGAGTGACATTCTTAGCAGCTCTTCCACTACCATTTAATCCCAAGACTTTTCCACTCTTTGGATCATTTTTATCGTCTAATTTATAATATAAAGCAAAACAATCACCTCCAATACCTGTTGAAGCAGGTTCAGTTATGACAAGAGCTGCTGAAACAGCAATTGCTGCATCAACACAATTTCCTCCTTTCTGTAAGATTCTAAGACCAGCAGCACTAGCAAGACTTTGAGATGAAGAAACAATTCCCTTAGTTGAATATACAGTTGATCTTCTTGAGGCAAATTTAATAAATTCTTCACCAACAGCCATATTGAAAAAACAAAAATTGTGGGGTACTCTAAAATATAATTCTAATTAATGGAAAAACTTAATTAATGATATAGAAAAATGTATCAATTGAAGAAATTCAACAAATAATTACTATATGCCTAAATTTCTTCTTATCAATATAAATTTAAAATACACAATAAGAATATGGAGGAGGTATTTATAGTCAGATCTTGCGTAATCGCTATGTCGTTTTGGAGGAGCCGCAAAGTTTCGGAACCGCTAACCAGTTAGCCGCAGGGCCGGTGAAAAAATCCAATTAGTATTTAATGCCGGAGTGTAACTGCTACAATTAACGAGATGTAAGTAAGCTTGGCATTAACAGAGTCAATATACATCGGACTGTGGGGCTATAGTTTCTCCTATATTGAAAGAAACAATATATATAACTTTCAGCTTATAAATGATACTACAATACCATTTTTAATTCACATGTAATGATAAAGCTTGGGACTATCTATGGCCTGCCTGGCTTTCTCGATTACGTAAGTTTAGATATGTATGAGATTGTACAGGATTTTTTTTTTTTAATTATACAATTTGCTAAACCCATCTTTTTGCAATAATAGGCAAGGCAAGTAATTGCCATGGGTGTTAATTCATTATGGGATATATTAGGACCTACGGCCCGACCGGTAAGATTAGATGCGTTATCTAGAAAGCGTTTAGCAGTGGATGCATCTATTTGGATATATCAATTTTTAAAAGCAGTAAGAGATCAAGAAGGTAATTCATTACCACAATCACATATAGTTGGATTCTTTAGAAGAATTTGTAAATTATTATATTTTGGTATTCGACCAGTTTTTGTCTTTGATGGAGGTGCGCCAGCATTAAAGAGAGAGACCATAAACAAAAGACGTGAAAGGCGAAGAGGTAATGCTGAAACAACGCGACAAACAGCTCAAAAGCTCTTAGCTATTCAACTTCAAAGAGCGGCTGAACAATCGTATAAGCCTAATAATAATAAAGTTACAAATATTCAGACTGGTTATGATATTGATGATGAAGATGAAGATATTATTTATCTCGAAGATTTACCTATAAATCATCCTCAACAAGTAAGTTCATTAGCAACTAAAGATAAAGATAATAATATTAACGTTACAGATTCACCAGAAAGACCAAAGAGTTTTAGAAAGACTGATGAATATCATTTACCTGAGATAAAAGAATTCCGAGTTTCAAAAGACGATGGTAGAATCATGGCTGAAGAAGATTATATGGAATCAAAATTAGAATCATATGATTATGATCATGTAGATGGTATAGATATTAATGAAATTGATCCAAGTTCAAAAGAATTTGAACAATTACCTTTGGAAACTCAATATATGATATTATCACATCTTAGAGTGAAATCTAGATTAAGATTAGGATTTAATAAAAAGCAATTAGAAGATATATTCACTGATAGTATGGATTTCTCAAAATTTCAAATAAGGCAAGTTCAACGTCGTAATTTTTATACTCAAAAATTAATGAATGTTGCTGGAATGGGAGATGATGGAAATGCTTCTAAAAGAATAGCAAGTAATAAAGATAGGCGATATGCTTTAGTTAAAAATGAAAATGGTTGGACAATGTCCTTACAAGAACCAGAATCAACAGCAGAGAATCCAATATATTTAGATGAAAAGGGGAATGAATTTAAGTATATGCATGATGTAAAGAAAGAAGTAA
The DNA here is from genome assembly GCF_036850825.1 of Scheffersomyces amazonensis. Classification (NCBI taxonomy): domain Eukaryota; kingdom Fungi; phylum Ascomycota; class Pichiomycetes; order Serinales; family Debaryomycetaceae; genus Scheffersomyces; species Scheffersomyces amazonensis. The sequence goes on along the minus strand of NW_027042741.1, from coordinate 790,916 downwards.
ATATTGTACTGAAGAAACCACAAGAAGAATCTAAAAATATTGAAACTATAGAAAGTGATTCTGATTTTGAAGATGTGCCATTGGAATCAAAAATAAAAGAAGAAGAAGAGGAAGAAAAGAATATAGAGGACAAAGAACTTCAGTTAGCTTTAGTTCGATCAATATATGATCAATATGAAAATGATGAACATAATATAATTACTGATAATGGATTTAATGAAAATGAAATTAAGCTTGCGATAGAGAATTCTAAAAAGGATTATCTTGAATTACAGAATAAGGAAAAAGAATTAAATTTTGATATTATCACTGCTAAAATTACCTCCCAGGATTTACCAGCCAACAATAATAATATAAGTAATGATGATCTTAAATTACCTGAAAAGTTCAATTTAGGGGAATCTATTTTTGCTGGAAGCCCTGAAAAGACTCCATTAAAAACAATCATTAATGATAGTGATGATAAAAATGATAAAATAACATTTGGTCCTTCAATATTTGTTGAAAATCTAGATGGCAAGGAAGTTATTGGTAAAGAAGCAATTGAAGAAAATACTGTTGATATTGAACCTAAGATACCTGAAATAGTATATTCTGAAGATGAATTTGATGAAATCGAAAATAAACATATAGATAAGGTAATTATAGAGGATCTGACAGAAGATACCAGAGTAAAGGAAATGCCAACTTGGTTCACAAATGGAAATAGTTCAGTTTTGAATGCACACAAGGAGCCCTTTATACCCAAATCAACAATAAATCAAGTTCGAAAAGAAGATGATAATGAAACGGGGTTAATTTCATGGTCGGAGGCAAAAGATATAATACAACAAAGGGAGTCTGATAATGAGCATGATTCTGATGTTGAAGAAATCATTGCTCCAATCCCAAAAGAACCAGCACCCAATGGTATTGATCATATTAATGAAGAAGAAGTAGAACAAGAAGAAGTAGTACTTCCAGCAAGAGAGCTGAGAAAGGCTGAGATTCTTGATTATGATTTTGAAGAAGAAGATGAAGTAGAATTATTAGAGCAAATGAGGACTGAAGAGAATGATCATGAAGATTTTAGAACTAAGATTAAACAGTCTCAAACAATGCCTGTTAAAACAATCGGTACTACCGTAACAGATGAACAACTTTTACAAGAAAAGTATCAAAAGGCCAAAAGAGATTCAGATGAAGTTTCTGAAGCTATGATTACTGATGTACAAGAATTATTAAGAAGATTTGGTATACCCTATATTACTGCACCAATGGAAGCTGAAGCTCAATGTGCAGAATTATTAAAGATTGGATTAGTAGATGGAATCATTACTGATGATAGTGATTGTTTTTTATTTGGAGGAGATAAAATCTATAAAAATATGTTTAATCAGAAGCAATATGTTGAATGTTATCTTAAAGATGATTTAGAAGGAAAATTAGGATTAAGTCAAGATAATCTTATTGAATTTGCATTACTTCTTGGTAGTGATTATACTGAAGGTATTAAAGGTATAGGACCAGTAATGGCCATGGAAATATTAGCAGAATTTGGTTCACTTAAAAAGTTTAAAGATTGGTATGATATAAAAACTACTACAGTCCAAACTCCTGATCAAACACTTTCAACTTTAGAAAAGAGTCTTGTTTCAAGAATTAAAAATGGGAAATTATATCTTCCAGAATCATTTCCTGATAATGTAATATTTGATGCATATAAGTTACCTGAAGTTGATCATGATCGTACTGAATTTAAATGGGGGGTTCCAAATTTAGATCAAATTCGAACATATTTAATGTTTAATGTTGGTTGGAATCAATCTCAAGTTGATGAAGTTATGATTCCTCTTATAAGAGATATGAATAGGAAACTTACAGAAGGGACTCAGTCAACCATTGGAGAGTTCTTTCCTCAAGAGTATATTCAATTAAGGAAAGAGCTTAATATTGGTAAACGTATGAAATCGGCTGCGAATAAGTTACATAAGAGAAAAAAGCTTAGTAGTAGTTAAGATAAAGCTTAGTTAGTAGTAGTTAGTTAGTAGTAGTTAGTTAGTTAGTAGTAGTTAATAGTTAGTAGGTAGTTAGATTAATGTTAATGTTAATGAATTATGATTATGTCGCACTCGCGAAAAAACACTCGAGCCGCAAACACTCACTGAAAAAATGGCTTCCGCGAAATCAACTACTGGCCTATAAAGTCAAAGTTGAAGTTGACATATAATTAAGCTATTAAAGTATTAAAGATAGGTAAGAACAAATAAAAATGGCGGATTCGTTTGCCAAGATATCGTCGATGATAGAGTCCGCACGGGACTTAACCATAGAAGCGGCGGTATCGGCATCATCTCGATTAACCGATACTCCGAGTGGACTGAGACCACAAGAGATTTCAAAATTATTAAATTCAAGAACTGAACGAGAAATTTTAAATGGTATGAAATGTGTTATATCAATAATTTCAAGAGGTGAAGATGGTTTACCATATTTTGCTGATGTTGTTAAAAATATTACTACTACAAATACAAAAATTAAAAATTTAGTATTAATTTATTTAACAAGATATGCTGATATTGAACCTGATACAGCCTTATTATCAATTAATTCAATTCAAAAATCTTTAAATGATAAAAATCCAATTAATAGAGCTAGAGCTATTAGATCATTAGCAGGTATAAAAATTATATCGATTGTTCCAATACTTTTATTATGTATTAAAAGAACAATTAATGATCCATCACCATTAGTTAGATCAGCAACAGCAGTTGCTATTGGGAAAGTTTTTGATATTGATAATAGTTCAAAAAAGCAATTACTTGAATATATAAATAAATTAATTGCTGATTCTGATCCTCAAGTTGTATCATCAACCATTAAAACTTATTATAAAATAAGAGAAGAATATATAAATTCTTCAAAGATTTGGGAACCAATTCATGGAAATTTTCGAAGATTATGTTCTTTAATAACTCAATTAGATGAATGGAGTCAATGTTTTTTAATAGATATTTTAACTGAATATTCTCGAAAATTCTTACCTAAACCAAAATTATATTTCATTGGACAAGAAAATAAAGTTATTGATATGCCTGATTTTAATGAAAGGACAATTATTCTGAATGAATATGATATATCATTTGATGATGATTTACAATTATTTTTAAATTCTTTACGATTACTTGTTTATTCTAGAAGTGATTCAGTAATACTAAGTGTTGTTAAGGCAATTTTCTTTTTAACTCCTTCAAAATTTCTTATAGAATTTGATATTCCTTATGCATTAGTTAAATTAACTCATACATCAAGTTCATCTCAATCAGAATCATTTATATGGCAAATTATATCTTATATTTCTGCCTTTGATAAAAGTATATTTCAATCATTTTACAAAAGTTTTTATGTTTTTCCAACTGATACTACAATTGTAGCTAAAAGTAAATTAGAAATTTTATCATCATTAATTGATCATTCTAATATTAAATTTATTCTTGAAGAATTAAAATATTATGCATTATATTCTAATAATAAAATGATTTCTCGAGAATCAATTCGAACTATAGGTCGTTGTGCTCAACTTTCATCTGATTGGAGTATGATTATATTAAAATGGTGTTTAAAAGAAATTCAAAATACTTCCGGAGGAATTTTAAATGAATTACTTACTGTTGTAAGATATTTCATGCAACAAAAGATTAATTCTAAAGAAAATATTGATAATGAAAAGGAAATTGTTGTTAAAACTTGTCATCGTTTATCTACTATAATTCAAGATAAAAATTTTAGTATTGAAAGTGATGCAAAAGCCAGTATAATTTGGATTATTGGAGAATTTACTAATGTAGCTGAGAATTCTATTGGACCAGATGTTTTAAGAACTTTAATTAAATCATTTGCTAAAGAAGATGAAAATGTAAGATATCAAATATTAGTATTAGCATCAAAGATATGTACATATGAACTTAAATTAATTAAAAATGAAACTGGTAATTTTGATGAAATTTATACTGAAAGAGTAACAAATAATATTAGTATTAAAATGTTTCAACATGTTTTACATTTATCAAAATATGATGAATCATATGATACAAGAGATAGAGCAAGAATGTTTAATGTATTATTAAATTCTGGTAAAGATCAAATTGATTTAGCTTCATTATTCTTACAAGCTCCTAAACCAATTCCTATAGCTAATGATCCATCATTTAAAGAAAAAGATTTAATAAGAATTTTATCTAAATTTTTTAGTGTAAGTGATTGGTCAGATGCTGAAACTTTACCAAATTCAAAAATAAGAACTCCAGTAGCTATACAACATAATAAATTAGAAGCAGGTAGTGGAATTTCATTTGTTTCTTCTGCAAATTACAATAGAACACCATCTCCACTTCCAATTTCCAAACATGCAATTTCTTCAGAACAGTTTCAGAATTCATCACACCCTCTTTCAAATGTTTTATCTAATCCTTCTATAGAAAGGGCCAAGCAGACTTATCAACTTCAAAGTCTTGACGATTTTTTTGGTGCAGAAGATGAAGATAGTGAAGATGATGATGAAGAAGAAGAAGAAGATGAGGAGTCGGAAGAAGAATCCGAAGCGGAAGAAGATTCCGAAGAAGAAGAGTCAGATGTACACAGTCAAGCAGCACAAGAAGAAGAACAATCTGAAGAGGAATCGGATGAATCTGATGAATCTGATGATGAAGTGGGTCTACTTTCAAATCAGAAACTGCAGTCTAATGGTGATCATTGAGGATTCAGGTTCCGGTTCAGGTTCAGGTTCCGGTTCAGGATCAGGACTAGATCCAGGTCCAGATTCAGATTTCAGTACTTGGTAACACTCCACGATAAAATACGCGTACTTGAAATTATTGCAATCAGCACTTGGCAACTGATATTTGATATAAATAGTTATATAAACAGGTAAGAAACATTTATAACTATTTAACTTATAAATTGTAACTTATATAATATGACTCTCATACAAACTAACAAAGCTATGTTATTATCTGTGATTCTTATCTTATTAAGTTATATTAATCTTATCTTAGCAGTAGATTATACTTATACAGTAGGATATACCTTTTTTTATATATTGTTCTGACACGTCCTTTTCATTCTAACTAACATTTTTTTGTAGATTAATCCAGCCTTTGATACATGTGATGATTGTGTATTAATTACTACTCCGGCTAATTTACAAGGTACTGAACTGATAACTGTACCTTTACAAACTCCAACTTTTACACAATTATTTCCTAGTTCTAGTAGTTCTACCGGACAAATTGAAGTAACTCCAACAACACCTAGTTCTAGTTCTAGTTCTAGTAGTCCTACACCTCTAACTACTAGTACTACAGTTCCTCAAACAACATTTACTCCAACTATTGTAACTTCTCTTACATCTCCTGTTGTTCCTATTAAGACTACAAGTTCTCTGTCAAGTAGTGTTACTTCACCTACACCAACAGAAACAATAGTAAATGAAATAATTGCTATTACATCTACAGAATTGATATGCCAAACAACAGATTTTACTTATACTAGTAGTTCAGTTTCATATTTTGATTCGACTAGTATATCAATTCAAACTATTGCAAGTGAATTAGAAATTCCAATCACAAATTGGATTACTACAACCAGTTTAATTTATTATCCAAATCCTATAACTAATGAAGAAATTCATACTTATAATTTTGGTAACTACTCTACTAGTACTACTTCAACATCAATTAATATTTTGACAAGTACTCTTACATTAACTCAAACCATTCCGTCTATTACTTTTTCTACCGAAACTCAAACATCCTCATTTAATTGGATTTATATTTTTCCTTATGAAGAAGATATTGTAAATGTTCAAGTTATTCAACTGGTAGTTTGTTATCAAACTTTAGTGGTTAATTATGAAAGTCAATTAATAACAGTAACTTATGTTGTACCATCTACATCTCCTACAGCTATACAAACACCTAAATCATCTACAGTGTTCACAACAACTATTGTAGGAACTCCAACTGCTAGTACTAAATTATCTGCGACAATTCAATCTGCGACAATAATTCAATCTGCGACAATAATTCAATCGGCTCCTACAACAACCACAACTACAACTCCAACTACAACTCCAACTTCAACTCCACCACCAACTCTTGTTACAGTAATATCTACTGCTACCATAGTTGTCACTACTAATCCTTGTGAACCAGTAATTTCTACTGAATATTCCACATTAGCCAAAATAATCAATGAATCTCCCTTAGTATTAAATGCTGCATCCAATCAAATAATTATATTAAAAGCTTGGAATATGTTATCTACTTTTATTATAGGATTTCTATTCGTTTTATTCTTATGATTAACTTATTATCTTCGCCACACATATTCATTCTACGTAATTCTATCTAATTGGCTATCATAGAATATTGATCTCTCATCTAAATAGTTCACACTAACAGATGGATAATTTAAAGGATCTCTGAATTCTAACTCAATCATTTTATTATCACTATTCTGTAAATTATCCTTTAGATTAATATAAAATGTATAGGCTGCAGTAACCATAAATCCTGATGATATTACATATGTTAAAAGACCAATAGTACTAATTGATAATGTCGCTTTTCTCATTTGACAATCATTAGATAATTTTAAAAGTAAATTTGTTTGAGCAATAATGGTAGTTAAATTATCTGTAGTAATAGAATTCATACTATTAGATACTTGTAATCCTGAATAAGTTGGAATAAATCCAAAATAATTCGATAATATAGAATTTGGAAATGATGAATCAGTTAGATTATAATTAAGTAATAACAGGGTAATATCATCACATTTCCAATTTCCATACATTGATGCTTGATAAATAGTTGAAGTAAACCAAATCCCAATTGATCCAATTTCAGAGGAGGTAATAGTCGATAAATAAGCTAATTGACTCTTAGATAATCCAAGAAAATTCAGTGACAGAATAGTTGTAGATGGCCTCAAGCCAATTAAATTTGATCCAATTAATGTAGAATGCGAACCACAAGTAATACTACCAGATAAAAGAGATATAATTATTGGTTTGGAAGTTGATGAAAAAGTAAGATTATCAAATAAATTTAATTCTGAAATACTATTTTCTTGTAAAGGATTAGTAATCAGTCGAGTGGTTAAATTTTCAAATCCGAATCCTTGTTCAACTGTACTTAATAAACTAGTTAGATTATTAGAATTAACCAATTGATTAAATTCATTAATATCATCAGATAAACTTCCCTTTCTCTTTAATACCACAATAGATATTACTATAATAATAATAGCCATAGAAAACTGAGCTCCTCTATTTATAATGGATGTTTGCATTGTATGTGTTTTGATATAAATCAATCAGATGTGATATGAAATCATAAACTCCTTATTCTTCAAACACTCGTTCATTCCTTCGCCCACTCACTCACTCACTCACTCCTTGACCCATAAAAATAAATTTGCAACCATACCTTCCTAATTAGGCAACTCTCAAAAAAATTTTAGTGGGAATCGAATAGACCCCATATTTTATGATAAATTTCTGTTTAACAGCAGTGTATAAGACACGATGACGCTAAATTTATAAAACAAACTACCACATGAGCCCCTGACAAAGTTACTTTAAGTAAGGGGATCTTAAATTTTTTTACAGCACTTCTCTTTTTTACAACCATTCTTCATTTTCAAACCTATTGTGGGTAGTTTCTCTATTATCTCTATTTAGTCCTTGTCAACAGTTGCAAATCAAATCAATTAATTGAACGTGTAAGTTATCCCAACCTTTCTTTTTTATTGGTTTAGTTTTCTCACAATGGCTACTTCTGATACTGAATTAGTAGCTAATTGTGCTACAAATTTTAATACATCTGAAATTGATGTAGATAGTAATGGTACTTCAACTCCAGTTAATGAATCTTTAGATGAATATAATGTACCTAAATTAGAAGTTATTGATGAAGAAAAAATAGATAAAGAAGTAAATTCTTTAGTTGAATATGCTTCTGAACTTGCTATTTGTGATAATGAAGAAGTTTCTTCTGAAGGTGAAGAAATGGAATTACCATTAATTGAACCAGAATTTGAAGATCCCCTAAATTCTTCTGAAACAGAAATATCTCCTGAAATAAAAATAGTTAATGATGAAGATAATGATAATTATTCAAACAAAGATTCAATTGAAATTCATGAAGAAGTTCAAAAAGTAGATAATAAAGTTAGTAGAACAAGTTCTATTTCATCAGTAGAGAAAAATAATGATGAACCATTCATTAGAGGTAAACCTTCAGCTTGTGTATTTGTTGCCAGTCTTTGCTCTAATATTTGTGATGATGATTTATGTGTATCAGTTACAAATCATTTTCTGCAATGGGGTAAATTATCTACAGTTAAAGTATTGAGAGATACATCAAATCGTCCTTATGCATTTGTTCAATATACCAATGAATCTGATTCTAAAGTTGCAATAGAAAAAGGTCATAATACTTTATTAGATGGTAGAAATATAAGGTGTGAAGCTGCCAAAGTAAATCGTACTTTATATATTATATTTAATGAGAATTGGTTAAAAAGATCAGTAAGTTTAAAAATGGATCAATATGGTGAAGTTGAAACTTTAGTTTCTTCTGATATTCAAGGAAGAATAAATAAGTATTCTCCTAAAAACTCCAGATTTTGGTTTGTAAAATTTGTTTATAGAGAAGATGCTATTAGAGCATTTGCTGATTTAACTGATGAAGAATTAATAGAAGTTGAATGGGCTCAAAATTTAGAAGAAGTTGCTAGAAATAGGCAAGAAAAGCCAGAAAATATTCCAAAATTTGATAAATTTTCAATATTTATTGGTCAAATTCATCCAAATGTTGAAGAAAATGAATTAACAGAAAGATTTAAAAGGCATGGTGAGATAGAATATCTTAATTTGGTAAAGAAGAATAATCATAATTTTGCCTTCATAAAGTATATAAAAGAATCTAGTGCAGCTAGTGCTGTTGAAAGAGAGAATCATTCAATTTTACATGGTAAAACAATGCATGTACAATATCGTGAAAATCATAATGTACCAAAGCAATTACAAACAACAACTTATGGAATTGCTTTAGCTCCTCCACCAATTAATTTGAAACGGAAAACTATAACAAATTCTAATGGTATTATGGTTGCAAGTAATATGGCTACAGAACCACAAATTCAAAAATCTAAATTCAATGGTTATTCATCAAATAATATCAATAAAAGAATTTCAAATACCAATTATTCAAATAGAAAAATTATGAATAAGATTGATACAAATATTAATAATAACAAGAGTGATAAATTTTATAAATCTTCTACAAATTTCAATGGAAATATTCCAAATAATAAGTACTCAAAGTTTAAAGGTTTTCAAAATTCTGTAAATAAAAGATTAGATTATAGGCTTCCATCAAAGCCAATAGAGTCACCTACTAAAATTATGCATCGAAGATATGATAATTTAAATCTGGAAAATAATAATAGTAGATGGTTTGATAAAAAGTTTGATTTTAGAAGTAATTCATCATTAGGTTATAATAATAAGAATATTTCAAATAGTAATAATACTAATACTGCCAGTCCTGAGAAAATTTCCAATGATATGGCAGTTACTAATAATGCAGCTGTTCCTTATTATTATTATATACCAGATACTGAAGTTCCTAGTAGTTCAAATGGTAATGGTAATGGAATTGGGAATGTAACTGGTACAACTACTGGATCTACAAATTTTTATAATCCATATCCACAATATTATATGCCAAATGGTGAATATTCAACTGGGAATTCTCGAAGTGGAGGATATGGATTAAATACATATTCAATGTATTATCCTAGTGAATCTGAATTCCAACCATTGGATAAGAAATAAATTATGCTTAAATTAAAAATAAAATATTTGGCTTATATCTATGCTATTATTGCTAAAATTATAGTTTCCTCAAATTTAGATTGTATATTTATCATTCTTTAATTTTCTGTAAATATATGCGAATTAAAATCAATATTAATGATAGAAATTAATGTTTAAATCATAGTAAAAATAGTAAAAATTGATAATAGATAAGTAATTATGTTATTGGCAGAACTTAAAGAGTTATCAGAATGTTTTGATACTACCAATGGGTCAATAGAATCATTACTTGGATCTAGAAATCATAGTAAACCAAATACCCCTAGTAATGAGAGTAGTAATCATAGATTAAGTATTGGACAAAATCAATCATTAAGGCAAGTTCAACAAAATCAATCAAGTAAACATGAAAGTAATTCATTCTATAAGATTCCATCAATGAGTTCAAGTTTATCAAAGAATAAGCCATGGAAGACTGATCCTAATTATTTTAAAAAGACTTTTATATCTTCATTAGCCATGATAAAAATGACAATTCATGCTCAAAGAGGTGGATCAATTGAAATAATGGGAATGTTAGTAGGGAAAATTATTGAACATAGTATTATAGTTATGGATGTATATCCATTACCTGTTGAAGGTACAGAAACAAGAGTTAATGCTCAAGCAGAAAGTTATGAATATATGGTTCAATATCTTGAAGCTAATAAAAAATTACCGGGTCATAATTCAGAGAATATTGTAGGATGGTATCATTCACATCCAGGTTATGGATGTTGGTTAAGTGGAATTGATGTTGCTACTCAAGCGGTTAATCAAAATTTTCAAGATCCTTATTTAGCCATTGTAATTGATCCATTAAAAACCATAAAACAAAAGAAGGTAGAAATTGGAGCATTTAGAACTTATCCTGATAATTATACTCCTACTAAAATTATTAGTTCAAGTAATGAACCTCATTTACCAAAATCTAAAAGAAAAGATTTTGGTGCATATTCTGATAAATATTATTCATTAGATGTTGAAATATTTAATAATGAACTTGATGAGAAATTAATTCAAGATATTATAAGTAGTGAAGATACTAATTCTATAACGTGGATAAATAATATCCTTAGTAATCCAATTAGTCTGGTGGAGATTGAAGATAATAATAATAATTCCCATAATAAAGTGAAAGGTGTTAATGGATTAATTAATCATGATTCAGTAATTAAATCAAGTAATGTATTGAATAATTTTGAAATTGCCAGTAATAATAATAATTATGATAATTCAAATAATAAAGTTAATTTAAAATTACTTAAATTGAATCGAAGATTACAAAAATATGATCCAGAACATATAAAACTCGAAAATACATTTCAAAATCGATTCAATACTCGATTTGAACTGATAGTGGATAGTAAGCTAAAACAGGGTAACATAACCTCCCGTAGTTCAGGGGATCATGGTCGAAGACAAGATTTTTCAGGAGATCAGCAACGTCAAGGCCGTTATGGTAATGAAGGATATATATACGAAGAAGATGAAGATGATGAAGAAGATGAAGATGATGTTATGGATGAGAGTGATCTAGAAAAGGGTACCAGAGATGTTAGTGATGATGGTGAAGATGATATCTTATCTGTTGGCAGTAGTTCTGATGTTTTAGGTGGTGATAAAGGTAATGAAGAAACAGAAGAGAATGAAGATCAAATTATGGAACGTCCTGGATTAGAAAGGAATAATAGTTCAGGATTAATGTTAAATGTAGCAAGAAAGGTTAATAAGAGAGAACACGATAAGAGAAGTAATAGTCGAACTAGTAGTGGTAGTTCCGGTAGTAGTAAAGGATTTAGTCATCAAGAGCTGCTTGTTAAATCCATGTTTTATGGTAATAGTGAGAGACGTAATGAAATTAGGAATTCATTAAATCGAAATTCTGGTGCATTCAAATCATCAGATTTTGATAATACTAGTATAACTAATAATGAGAGAAGTTTTAATGGAGATAATTTCCGAAGTGCCTATGGATTTTTACCAGAATTAGAAGAGCCTGATCATATATATAATCAAGACACTAATAATGGACCAAATGCTCGGGGATATCTGAGAATGAATAGTTCAGTAGGAAGAGTAGCAGCAGGTAATAGTGTGACTGATGGGAATGGGAATGGGAATGGGAATGGGAATGGGAATGGGAATGCGAATGATGTTGGACTTAGAGGTCAAACGCGTAGACTCAATAAGGAAGCCATATCCATTCTTAAACTAGCTAAGAATATCGGACAACAAGAGGTCAATGAACAGATGATACTCAATGTCCAATCGCAATTATTCCAGTAGTATGTTAAGGTATTTTACTTATAGTTTTAGTTTTACTTGTAGTTTTAGTTCTAGTTGTAGTAGTAGTTATAGTTAAGTTAACATTATGTATACTGATTGGTTTGGGTGCGTGCGGCTCTTTGAATTTTTTTGTCGGTTATATGCCGTACGCGTAGTAAAATTTCTTTTTCGCCCCATCTCTCAGACTCTGAAGATTCTTAGTAAGATCCCATAGTTGATTAGTAGTATTGTTGATAAGTAATATCTACGGTATAATAATTTGAAATTCAGGGTATAAACTATCACGATCAGTAGTTACCAGAACGTAACATAGTTTACTAGAAAAAAAAATTGTGCAACATTTAGGGCCATCCCCATCACCCTCAATTTTGTTAGTATAAGCTTTTTTGATAAGGAGTAAAGTTAGACTAATAGTCTATACCAGGATATTTTTATTTTAGTATACAACTATTTCAATAATTATATATATATATATATATATTGTTCCTATCACGTGTTTGTGGAAACCATCTAGTTTCATACATCTCATATATAACAATAGTATACTTTGATTTCACTTAGCTATTCGAGATAACTATCCCATCCCATCAGTTTAAGTTCTACTCGCAGTTTTTCACTCATAGTTAAAACAACCCATTTATAGACAGACAGACAGTCACATCTTCATATAAATGTCACCATTTATAGCGTCATCTAGTTCAGAATCAACTACTCCCAATCCTTTAATAGATAGATACCTTTCCAATCCATTAACTTTCAAACAGGGCAAAACCATGGATAATGATACTTCAACCAATGCATTATTAAAATCAAATTATATAGTATTATCACGAAAGAGTCATGGTAATAATCCAGTCAAATCACCTAAATCATCACCTAAATCAAATTTAAATTCAAATCCAAATTCAAATCCAAATTCTCCTTCTAAACCAAAACCAAGATCAATGGCTGAAGCCGTAGCAGCATATACTGGAAAGAAATTCTTAACTAAGCAAGAAAAGAAACAACAATCGAAGAAGAGAAAGTTTACTGATTTAGAAAATCTGGATACAGTTCCAACCAATGGCTCAGAAGATGAAGAAGAAGTAACTTCTACCATTTCAAGTGCATCGTCTCTCATAAAGAATATATTCAATAGCTTTAGTGGGAATAGTAGTCCAAAGAGACAAAAGGTTCAATTAGAGCCTATTGAATCTGATGACGATGAAGAAGATGAGGATGAGGATGAGGATGAGGATGAAGAGGATGATGAAGTCGATGAAGATTTAGGCGAAGATATTTCTCAAGATGACAGTGGATCTGAAATTCCTGTCGAAGAAGAAGAAGATGATTTAAGTACACCAGTAAATACTACCGATGCAGAATCTCCATTCACTGGATTCAGTGAACCAGAACCAGAATCCAAGAGTGCCACACCTGTACCTAAAGAAAAGGAAGAAGATGAAGAAGATGACGATGATGATGAAGACGATGATGAAGACGATGACGATGAAGATGAAGGTGACGAAGACTTTCAGCTTGACCAAGACGATGAGTCCAAACTTGTGGAATCCAGTTCTGGATCCACCGAGTCGTCTAGTCCTGAAGCAGAAGGTAATGAAGGCGAAGTAGATGAAGAAGAGGATGAAGATGATGACTTGGAGAAGTTGAAGCATGACTTGAAGGAAGATGCTTATAAGACGTTAGAAGATGACGAAAGCAAAGAAGTAGATCAAGAAGAAGATGATGAAGAGGAAGAGGAGGAAGAAGAAGACGAAGAAGAAGAAGAATCAGATAAGCCATCCAAGGTTGAAATTGAAAAATCCACTCCACCAACTTCTCCCGAAGATAACGAGAAGGAGACTACTACTACAAGTAGTACTAATACAACTACAAGTACTAGTACAATTAAAAAGCCAATAATTAAACAAAGTGAAAGAGAACAAACCATTAAAGAAAAGTTCTTTACAATTAATGAAGATATTAATGATAGAGGAGTAAATAATTCTACAAGAATTTATAAAAATTGGAGACAATTAATTAAGAAAAAGCCAGTAGGATTATTAAATCATGGAGTTACATGTTATATGAATTCTGCTATACAAGCAATAATTCATATACCAGCAATGCAACATTATCTTAATGATATTAATGCAGGAAAAGTTAATAAAATATTAAAACCTCGATCAGTAAGTCATGTATTAGCTGATTTAAGTAAAAGAATGTGGAATTTAGATGGAGGATCAAAGAATTCCAAGAATTCCAATTCCAATTCCAATTCTAAAGCATTAAAATATATTAATCCTAAAAAAATTATTAATAGATTAGAAGATATTAATTGTATGATGAGTCAATGGCAACAAGAAGATAGTCATGAATATTTTATGTCATTAATTTCAAGATTACAAGAAGATTCAACTCCAAAAGGTCATAAATTAAATGAAAGTATAATTTATGATATCTTTGGAGGATTATTAAAACAAAAGATTACATGTTTTACATGTAAAAATGTTTCAGTTACTAAACAAGAATTTTATGATTTATCATTAGGATTAAATAAACGTCGAAATAATAGTATTGATGGAGAAGAAACTAATCAATTAACAAATTCTAATAAATATAGTATAAATAAATCTATTCGAGATTTCTTTTCCAATGAATTAATTAAAATTGATAAGAATGATATTAAAAATTCAGGATATTATTGTGAAAAATGTAAGAAAAGAACTATGGCAAATAAAATTTCACTTATTGAAAGATCACCAGAAACTCTTACAATTCATCTTAAAAGATTTAAATTTAATGGGAATTCTTCATCAAAAGTTAAACAATCAATTAATTATAATCAATTTCTTGATTTATCAAAATATTGTATTGATGATGCTAAACCTGCAATGTATCAATTATTATCAGTATTAGTTCATGAAGGTAGACTGATAAGTAGTGGACATTATATTGCTCATTGTTTACAACCTGATGGAACTTGGGCAACTTATGATGATGAATATATAAATAAGATTGATGAAAGAATGGCCCTTAATGATCCTTCTGCATATGTATTGATATATACTAAATTAAAGCCAAGAGATTAAATATTATATTATATATTAAATATTATATATTATATTAAATATTCGCTTAATCACTTCATAAATAAACATACACATAAATAAATATCATACTAATAATATGTTAATTACTATATAAAGAGTAGAAGAGACAGTCTAATCAACCTCACCGAATGATAAAACAAACAAACAATCAGAATCAGAATCAGTGGGTTGAGATAAAGAGTAAGCTAACTAACAAGTAAACAAACAGATAAACAAACAGATAAACAGATAAATAAATAAATAAATAAGTGAAATATGTAACCTAAACCAGAGACATTAATAAATAGATACTAAACAATTAATAGTCATGAACCAACCTGCCAACCTATAAATAAAAAAAAGAAAAGAAAGGAAAGGAAATAAAGAATAGATAATGAATAACCAGAGAGAATTGAACAATTAATGATGTAGAGGCAGTAGAGATATTAACAATAATAATCATAATAAAAAAAGTAGAATAAGGGTATACATTTAAGCATCCACAAATACATCATTATCATCATCATTACCTTCCCGATTAGATCTTGGATTTTCCTGAAATAGGATAGATAATGCTCGATGATTATTAGTAGATGTATTATTTGATGGACCTTCATTTGCTTGTGCGGCTGCAACAGCAATGGATGCTAAAGTTGGATGATTAGTGGATGGTCTTGAATTTGAATTTGAATTTGAAGCTGAAGCAGCAGCGGCAGCGGCAGCAGCGGCAGCAGCAGGAGACGAGACCGGTATTCTTAAACCGTTAAGGAATAAGCCACTTGTAAAGTTCCTAATGTCAAGGGATTGACGTTTACCTGATGATGAGGAATCTGAATTTAGCATCAAATTATGTTTCAGAGGATTTGATGATGTATCATACATTAATTGAGGTTTAGACAGTAGTGAAGAATTCATAAGATATGATTTTGAACTTGGATCATGAAGGGTAATAATTGGATGAGATGGAGGTACAGAATATGAATTAATGGTTGCAACTTCCGATGTTGATATTAAAGACAGATTAGTTGTATTTGCTGAAGAAAAATCCAATTCATCTGAACTTATAGTTGAAGCATTTGAAGTTGAACTAAATCTTCTTTTATACTTATTTTGTAAAGCCTTTTCAAGTAAAAGATTATTTGAAGTATTATTATCAATAAATTTAATAAATGACTTTTCAATAACAAATTTACCTTCTTTATAAGTTTCACGATAAGTAAAAGATTTCTTATAATACCATCCAAGATTTAATTTACATTGATGACATCTAATATCATCTACAAGATAAAATCCTGTTCTCATTTCCTTTTCTTGAGGATTTTGATCATATTCAATATTAATTAAATTACCAACCAAATAAGCTGGACCGGAAGATCCACTAAAATTATCAGAAATAATTAAACTTGAAAGACAAAGATGTGATGAACAACCTTTACAAGTAATGATTTTTAAGTCAGGAGACTCATATTTTGAATTATCAAAATAATTGGTACACTTTAATCCCATTTTATAAAAGTGATCAATTAATTAAAACTACTAATAAAAAGTTCTAGTATGTCAAACTAAAACTAAATAAAAACTAAAAAGGTCTGTGATTGACCGTAATGTTAGAATGGAATGAAATCAAATGTTATGTAATAAAATGGAATAGAATGATTGGGTATAAATTAATGGTAATGGTAATGGTAGTTAGTTAATCACCTTAAGGGGTAGAATGATTAGGGGTATTCTCGACTGATCTAAAACTATTTAGATACTTAATCAGTCAAATAAGTTTGGAATTGCCTAGACAATTGCTAAAGCAACATATATATCAAATATAAAATGAAATTAGGTAAATTATTTGTTCAAAGTATCCTCAAAGATTATACGGAACTTGGAATTGTATTAATCTTATGAAACGATGCGATTTTTGCTTACAATTAGTAGCTATCTTTTCTTATCTTAGTCGTTTACAACTAAATGATAGTTAGGGGGAGTAATATGGTGAATAGTAATAATATTAATTAGTATAGATAAGAGCCAATAAGAAGCAAATATTCGTATTTTAGAAATAAATTTAATTATAAATATGGAAATAGCAAATAGGACAGTTCATAAATTATATATATATTATTATAGAGTAGTATAAAAAAGGCAGGCAATAGTTAAGTAGTAGTTAAGTAGAAGTATAACAAAGAATAACCTGTAAAAATGTGTGGGGGAGAAAATCAGACAGACAGACAGAAACTAAGATATATAGATGAAATCGATTAGTAGTGGGAACGAACTAGTCTCAGACAAATTAGGGTCACCACAGCTTATGCGATAAGAATGCTCTCGAACACTACTATTACGGGTAATTAGTACATACACTTTATGTACATACACTATTAAATATCATCCGGGGATGACACATAACAATTAAATTTATACTAAATATACAGGTTAATACAACCCAAAATTATTATTATTATCATCTAAACCGTCAACTTCCTAATTTCTCCATTTTGCATTATACACTCCCTCCCAATAACTACGAAAGCAATGTTGGGAATGTAACGTTTTGTAAAATGTAATGCACTACTTTACTACTACTATAGTTTATCAATGATATAATCATAACTATAATTTAATACCGCATCACATTTTTATTGTACATTACATAATTATCGTTTCATTTCATCTAAATATGTAAACAGACAGACGAACAAATCATCATCTCATAAATTGCAAATTAGGTTACTCTTATTATCCCCTACAAATATCATATTATTTAATTCTTGGGTTCTATAAAGACATAAGTTTATGCGACTCACTTTTTTTTTTTGACTATGTAAGCAATCATTTCGCCGGATTAGGCAGTCTAATTACCCTTTCGTGCAACCACATCTTTTCTACATACAATCTATATAAGCATTTAGAAGTCTTATCTCAGTTCTTAGTATTCTTCTATTTATTCAACTATATACAATCTAATAGGCTTAGAGCTGTTAATTTCAATGTTATTGTTTTCTGAACATAAATAACGCAGCACCATCATACAAGTGTTATCATTTCCTTTTGCCCATCACCTTTTTTTCTGGAGTAAATCTTTTATGCTCATCAGACAGACAGAAGTTACTTAATGCTCAGACAGACAGACTTAAGCTTTTTTTAATACTATTTCCCCGACGCGGGCTACCTGTGATGGCAGAAATCAGTACACCCATGCACCAATACAATAAAAATTAATAGACCAATATTATGGCAATTGCAACCTTTATAGTCAATTGCAATAATCACGTAAGTACTACATACAATCCATATTGTAATCAAATGGGATTTAATATATTTGCTTGAGTGATTTCTAGATCTATATACAAGAAATAATGCTGATAGTTTACACAAGAAGATTACTCACCACTTATAAAATGGTCTAACTTTGAAATTCAATGGTTCATTATTTAAGAACATTCTTGGTTTCGTTTGTTTTGAATCTTTTTCAAATTGTCTTCTTAATCTGGTTTGGTTAGTCTTTAAAACAGCTTTTACATGAACAAAAGGATGTTTAATTATACCAACTCTACCTCTACCTTTCCAATCTGGTCTTTTTTTCCACTTACCATCACTACCAACCCATAATTCATCAATATAAAGACTATCTTCTTCAAGACCAGCTTTCTTTGCTAATTCAAGACCTCTTTTTAATAATTTTTCAACTTCTGTAGACATTTTCTTTGGATTAAAATGTAATTGATTAATAGCATTTTTAACTGGCATACCTCTTACGAATCTATTTACAACAGTGGCTTTCTTAAGAGAACTCTTTAAACGATATGATTGAACAAGTACAGATGGTTCTAAAACTTCAATTTCTTGAGGGGTTAAATTAATTTTATAAGTCTTTCCATCTTCTTCATTAGTGATAATTTCATTATTCTTGAAAAATCCATGCTTTTTCACAACTTGTTCAAATAATGCTCTTTTCAATGGTGTGACATACTTTTCAACCAAAATTTGATCCTTTTCAGCATTCTCTTGATGAAATTTTTGTAATTCTTCATCATTTTCAGAAACACTTAAATCCTTTTTATATGGATCTTTATTATCATTCTTGTTTAGACTTTCGACTTCCTCTTCTTCTTTTGGTGTGATTTGTTTATTACTATCTATAGTTCGGGCTGACTGTGTTAAATTTCCAAACAAACTTCCACTATTAGTATTATGCAATGTATTGTTGGTGTTAAATGATCTTTTAACGGTACTCATAACCATAAACCCTTGAGGTTTACAACTGCCGATGACGGCTGTCCTGGATATAGGTCCCACGAGTCTACCCAACATATCTGTTTAGTTATAGTATGTCTATTGAAGACTTTATTGGTATTGTCCAGAGTTCTTGAATCGTCGTTATATGGTAGTCTTTTTTTTCAGTTCATACTCTCTAAAAATTTTTCGTATGAAAATTTGGCAAAGGTGCACGACTCGGATTTATTGACTAGTATTAGGTGGAGAAGGTTTAGCTTATAGAGTCTATCTACACAGACTATACTGAATATGCGTTTTATTTAAAGAAAATGAAGTACTAATAATAAGGTGATAGAAGAATAAAGATAATTATGTAATTGTTTGCATGGGAATAGTACATACTTTTGTTGTTGGACTAAACTATTCTATTGGGCCAAATTTGTAAACTGAGTATGAAAATGCCCACTATGTTAGCATATTAAGTCAAAGATCAACAATATTGTAAGGTTGTGTGTTTATAAGTTTGTAATATTGCCTGATATGATATGATATGATATTTATTTGTTTAATTCTATGAGAGAAAACATTTAGTTCCTCATATATGCATGATTATTTATAATCTCAGATTCCCTAATCATCGTAACCAGTCAAGTTAGCATCTCTAGCTCTAGTAGGTAATGGATAAACTCTTGGAATTGGAGTATGGTCTTCATAGATATATTTTCTTCTGAATGGAGTTGCCAATAATAATACTGGTGCTGACACTCCTAACAACACTGCCCAGAAGAAATGTGGTTTGGTATGAGCATGGTATCTAGCCCACTAAAATAGTTCTTTGTTAGTAAAAAATGTTAAAAAGTCATGTTGGAACTTATTTCAATACTGTAATATATTATTGAAGCATTGAAATACAACTCGAACTTCGAAATTAAACTGAACCAAAATAATAACATACTCTTATTGGCTGCTTGTAATATACTGGATAGTCACCCCAGACTTTGTCAGACATATTGATTCTATTGATAGTATATAAATATATATGTATATGGTTATATCGATTATTTTTCTTTACTTAGTACTTTCATTACTATTTTTTTAGGTTGAGATTTTATTGGATAAATCAATGGACTGCACATAACATCCAAAATTATAATTATTTATTTAATACTGGAGTACATTATATAAAATTAAAGGAGAATAGCATGAAATAGAAGTAAATCACAGTAATGAGAGTAGATATCTATATAGATTGTAGATTTATACTTTCTTTCTAATAATTCTTTTGGTCTTCTTAACAGTTGTAGCAGTTGTTTCAGTACCAGTAGAAGTTGATTTAGTAGCAGCTTCTTCACCAACAGCTTCTGCTTGTTTCTTTTCAGCATCAACAGCTGCTGAAGCAGCAATTTCAGCTTCCTTTTTATAGAAATCTTCCTTTAATCTTTCATCATACCATTCAGCATAATAAAGACCACCTTGTAAAACAAATACACCTAATAATACTAAAACAATCATGACTTGAGAAGCAGCCATAACATTTAAACCAGTTTCAGCATCAACCTCACCCCAATTTCCTGAAATTGCTGAATTGACACCAACTCTTAAATTAGTTAAATAAATAATAATGGCGATCATAAGAAATCCTAAAGTACCATATTCAAAATATTTAGCATCTTCTTGAGGTTTGTATAATTTAATGAAACAACCAAGTAATCCTAAACCAAGGACAAAATGAAAGATATAATGAACATGATTTGGAGTATTACCCCAAGTTTGATAGTGTGCTAAAGAATTTGCAAATGCAGCTCCTGTCTCATCTTTCGACCAAAGAGTACCTATATCATAAGGTAAATTACCATAAACAGCACCTAAAATAAAGGAAGTCGTGGCAATGATCAATGCACTACCAATAGGTACAATGTCCTTATATGCCATTATCAATACAAGATAGTCAGTCTATTGTACGATTGATTCGATGGCAATATAACCTAAGTTCTAGAAACATCTTCAGCCGTCTTTTTTCAACAACAATTATTGCCTGAACAGGTACCTCCTTGCATGCAGGCCCGATATTTCTTGAACACTTTCCTGTATATGAAATATAGCAGGCAGTACACTAATTTACTAATATGGACCGTCAATTTCTATAAAACATATATACAAATAACATGGGAATAAGTCCCTCTTTATATAGAAACTTCGGTAACTACAAAGCTTTTTGGTAATAGACCAAAACGCCGTAACCAATAAATTAGTTACATATCTATTAGAATATTTGCATCTTCTAATAGATGAGTTGCATATGTCGTGCATGTGGCTAAACACAATTTACTGCAAAATGTATTCCGCTTAACTTGCAACTTCCCAATTAGAGCGGTGATTCACGCACATAAACAGTTAAATATAAAAGTAACTCAAACATATTCAACTTATTGAAATCCAACTTACAATCCATCATAAACTAGTAAATCGTTATATTATGCAGTTAAACGATCTTATTAACTTCGATGACGTAAAGTACTACTTGATTCCAAGATTGAAAAATGGAAAGGCTGATATATTTAAAGTCCATAAACTAGGGATAGCCCATTTTCTTAGAAAGCAAAAGAAGCTTGAAAAGTACATTAAAAATCCAGAGAATAGTGATGACACGAAAAAGTTTTTGGATAAATTGGGATATGATTCTGATACATTTGATATTCAACAGGATGACCTTCTAAGGTTTCTCTTTAGATTCTATAATTTCCACATCCTCCAACCATACAAATTTAGTGAAGTAACTTTCGATATTACGGAAGCGGTTAAAGTCATAATACATAATTCGTTTATTAAAAGGTTTGGAGCGGTCATAGTTAAGCAATTACTGGGGTATCTCAAGGTTACAACGAATTTATCAATGAGAAAACCCACCCTTCACAGAATCGATCAAACAGATAATAATAATCAACCAACGAAGCCTCATACTGAAATACGCCACAATAGACTAAAAGGGTTAGTTGGTAATTTCTATCCTGATAAAATAATTTCAAAAATCCCAAAGATGGAAGGAGAATTGGATTTTAATAAAAGCATGATGCCAATGAAGCCCAGACAAGATTTAGTTTGTGAATCTGAACTGATAATACAAGAATGTATTAAGCAAAATCTATTTGAACCAATTGCCGATACAAAAAAAGAATTTCTAGTCACCAATGGCTATAGAATAGCCGGAACATCTTCAAGTGGAGCTGAGACCAGAGTCATACCAGATTTGGTTTTCATGAGGCTTCAACAACAGATCCCAATCGAAGTGAAGAAATGTAATTTAGAAAAATACATTTATGATTTCCAACTTAAAGGGCCAAATGATGCTTTATCTATATCTTTTATTGAAGTTTTCAGCCAACTTATTCGAGAAATATATAAGTCCAAATCATCAATAGGTATATTAAGTGACTATCAATCTATACTTGTTGTAGACGTGTCTAAGTGCAGCATTGGGAAAGTTACTGGAATCGAGGAAGGAAAGATTTTGCGTCAATTAAAATGCAAAGCTATACTTTTAAGCGATAGCCCGGATTATAGTGTAATTACTCAATTATTTGGGTTATTGAATTGTCAACAGATGTCAATCCAATTAGAGCTTGAATTGAATCAAACTGCAAAAGATTTAATTACTCGTGAACTATGTATTAAGATTGTAACTTGGAATAAGCATATCCATTCCTATGCCACAAAGAACAGAATATACGAGGAACACAGAGGGTCGGACAACCAGCCTAACCCTCCTAGTGCAGATCCATACATTAAAGATCTTAGTGAAAAAACAGGATTAGACATCAATGAGAGCATTTTAACAACGTTGTGTAAAACTAAATTACAGCACATTTCGAGTCAATCATTCAATTATATAAAGGTATTATCTGGAGCCACATTTGGGGATAGAAACAGTTTGGTATTTTTAGTATCATTGGACAGTAATCCTGAAAAGAGGTATATACTCAAAGTGTATGACCCTTTCCGTACAAGCCAGTTTTATACGAATGGTTATAATATCAAACAGAGTTATCTTGACTGTTTGAAAGTGTTTAATAAAGAAATATCAGCATATTCTATTCTTGATGGAAATCAAATGGTTCCAAAGCTTTACGCCTCAGGATTTATTTCCTCAGATCCAGATCGTTATGTTGATCAAATTGATATAGCAAAGCCTCCGAAGGTTTGTGGTTTCTTTTTATTACTTACATATTTTGAAGGTAGGACCCTTAGCCAGGTGAAGATATCCGAAAGGAATAATTATAAAGCTGCTTGCTTGAGAGCTATTGATGAGGTCCATTCATTTGGAATCGCTCACAATGATTTGCATAGTGGCAATATCATTGTGAGCGAATCAATTAACAAGTACGGCAGAATAAATTATGAAGCTAAAATTATTGATTTCGGATACAGGTATCTAGCTTTGGACAGAAATAATTGGAAACGGAATAATAAAAGACCTAAAAAGTATCGATCGAGTGCTGATTTAACTTTGGTAGAACGAATAGAAGATATAAATGATATTGAGGATGCTCTCACAGGTGGTCAGATTTTACATAATTATAACGCAACTGGATTTATTAAGTCTTTGACCTGAATAGCCTACTATCTCCTATTTTCTAAGTGCTTTCCTGTAAGTAGTTCCCTGTCAGTAGTTTGTATAAAAATATATATGTTAGAAATAGTACAGTTGAAATGTTTAGTCTACCACATTGGACTTAAACATTCATAATATTAGATCACATCTATACTATTAGGTAGAAATATCTTGGAGTCGAACTGTACAACTTAATTTCAAGGCACTTTCCTCTTCAGCTTTGTTTGATTGGCATACGTACCTAATAATATCAATACTTGAGGTTCTGGACCATCATTAAGCCTATTCGTTAAAAGGATACTGGATCTCTTTAATTCCTCCGAGCATGTGGCAGTTAAGGAATTGGCATATCTAATCGACTTGGTATCGTTGAAGTTGATAATGGTGTTGCTGTTGTCGGATGATTCATGGGTGGTCTTTCTGCTAATATATTAGGTAGAAAAAGAGTGTTATTAGTTTCCAATGTAATATTCGTAATACGAACTATTATTCGATTATCTGCAAATACAGTATGAGCAATGATGATCAGTAGTAGATTTGTTTTAGGTTTAAGTGTGGGTATTCATCTATAATTGCTCCATTAATGTTAAATGAGTTATCACCTTCAAAATATAAAGGTAGATTAATTGTGACTAATTGTGGATCCTAACACTGACTGACTGACTAACTGTTCACCTTCAATCTTCATGACAGCGTAGTCGGGATAATCTCTATTGCCACTGAGCTTTAAGTCACCTACGATTTTCAATTATCTATAGATAGATATGATTATAGAGGCAATGGGCTTGGGCATTTTGAGTGAAATTTAAATCAAATCTCTACCTTTTCGTGTATATCATAAGTCTAGTATCAACTTCTGATTCCTTAAGTATCTTTACCACCACGATCTTAACCAGAGTTATCAAGTCACTGACAAACGGCAAGAAAGAATCTAATAATCCATCAAGTTGTACCAGCCAGCCAATAACGACTTCCGGGACTTGCACCCTACTGCTGTCTTCCTGACAATCTCATTGGATCGGATGGGACGGTCTGTATTTTGAAGGAGTGACGTTTCATTGACCTATAAGATCAGTGAATTCTAGAATAACTATAATCAAGTCTAAATAATTGGTTATAAAAAGATGTCTAACAAAATCGTCCGATAAATTAGAATTTATATAACTCGAGAAATGCAAATTCCGGGGAACAAAACTTTTGTTCTTTATATATTAAGGCAATAACTATAACAGTAATATAATGACATCCAAAGACGTAGTAATTATTGGAGCTGGTATCATTGGATTATCTACAGCCTATGCCATACTAGAAACATTTCCAAGTTCATTGGCCGATCTTTCTATAACAATAATTGCCGAACATGGCCCTCATGATACAGATAATGAACAATTAGTTAAATATAGTTCATATACTTCTCCATGGGCTGGAGCCCATTTTAGACCATTTCCTAGTAAATCTAAGGAAGACTTTTATGAGAGTAAATTAACCAGAAAGACATTTGAAAAATTTAAACAATTAAGTGTAAGTCACCCAGAAAGTTCAATAAGAATAGTTCAAGGGATTGAATATTTTGAAGATCCTGAATTCTTATTAAAGTGTATTGGAAGAGGTTATAGTGAAGGAATGAATGATTTTGAGGTAATTCCAACTGAGAAATTACCAAAGAGAAGTTCATCTTCTCCTATTAAAATTGACTTTGGTACTAAGTATACTACTTGGATAATGAATGCACCTCATTATCTAAAATTTTTATATAATGAGTTGTTAAAGTCCGGTAAAGTTAGGTTTGTTCATAAGAAATTATTATCATTGAAGCAAGTTAATGAAATTGTTCCTAATTTCCCTATAATTGTTAATTGTAGTGGAAGAGGATTAGGATATTTTGGAGGTTATGAT
The DNA here is from genome assembly GCF_036850825.1 of Scheffersomyces amazonensis. Taxonomy (NCBI): domain Eukaryota; kingdom Fungi; phylum Ascomycota; class Pichiomycetes; order Serinales; family Debaryomycetaceae; genus Scheffersomyces; species Scheffersomyces amazonensis. The sequence continues at coordinate 764,938 of NW_027042741.1, read as the reverse complement.
GATAAAGTATATTCTATTAGAGGTCAAACATTATTAATTGATCCACCAACCAATTGTCCATATTTAGATAAGACCATCACTCACCAACTGAAGGATGGTAAATGGACATTTGTTATTCCTCGACCATTAAATGGTGGAGTTATCTTAGGAGGTACTAAACAAATTAAAGATTCCACAGATAAGCCAAAAGAAGAGGATACTAAACAATTAATAAACATGGGTCAAGAATTATTCCCTGAATTAATGAAAGTAAATGAAAAAACTGGAGAGAAATATTTTGATATTAAGAGAATTAATGTTGGATTTAGACCTGCTAGGAAAGGAGGATTTTATAATCGAATTGATTTAAAGAATAGTAATGAAGGTAGAAATAATCACATTATTAACAATTATGGAGCTGGAGGTATGGGATATGAGTTGAGTTATGGAGCTGGATTAATAGCTGTGAATAGTTTAATTAAGGTATTAAAATTTGATGAGAATAATAAGAATAGACTTATCAGAGGAAGAAGATCACATTTATAGACGACTCATATAAAGTTTAAAGTAGATGAGATGAACCAAGTTTGTTTCCATAGTTAAGCACAAAACGTGCCGCAAATTTTATAGTGCGCAAATTTAATTTTGAGTATGAATATATGTGTCTCTATAGTTTAACTCGTTTAGTTACTATGGGAACATTCAAACTTGGCGCATAGATAAAAACTAATTAAACTTCAATTAAATACACATTCACACTACAAGATATTTCTCTACTAGACCAAGAATTTCGAATAAATATGTCAAAAAGATCTTCACTCAGATTATCTTAAACTATTGTTATTTATAGGAATACTACTGTCAAAAGATTAATGTCTCCAACCATAAACTAGCGACATTGTTATTTAAACCTAAAATGTACTTCATACAGGTCGACAACCTCTAATTAGTGAGTGGTTAAGGCCCCACGTGTGCCCCTTAGAATAATTGACAGTTCATGTAATAAAAGTGCGAATATGAGACTATATACAGGACAACAACAAAAATTAAGCTGCAGCTGTACTAACTAAGTAATGTCGTATTTTTTTATTTACAGTACTAATAGAGTTTGAACGGGGCCATCCCCAATTAGATGGAAATGAATAAAACTCGAAAGTTGACCTAATTTTGAAATTTCCTTATAATACTTAACTAGTTTTTGTTCTACACTAATCTTCTTTTGTTACAATTGAAGTTGGAATTTAACGAGGAGGTCATTGCATCATTTTGGTTATTTGTCGTTGCCTTATCTTAATCTAAGGGACTAATTTTACCAGCCTAAAAAAGCGCATCTATTGAATAATTTCCAAAAGTTCAATAAATTAATCTCATCCCATTACCAACAACAATAGTAACAATATTAATTAAAAAAGTATGAAGTTTGGTGAACATTTGAGAAAATCTCTTATTAAGAACTATAGTTTCTACTATATTGCATATGATGATTTAAAACATCAATTAAAGAAAGGCTTAAAAGATAATGATTATGACTGGTCAAATGAATTAGAAGAAGACTTTCTTAATTCCTTAGAAGTTGAATTAGATAAAGTCTATTCATTCACTAAAGTTAAAAACACTGAAGTTAATCGTAGAATTAAAGAATCTGAAAAATATGTTTATGAAGTTGTTGATGCTATTCATAAATATCAAGAAAATCCAAATTCTGTTAAGAATCCACCTCAGGAACATGACTTTGAAGAATTAGAAGAAGAATTATCTGATATTATTGCCGATGTTCATGATTTAGCTAAATTCACTAGATTGAATTATACTGGATTTCAAAAAATTATTAAAAAGCATGATAAAATCACTAGATCTAATTTAAAACCAATATTCCAAGCTAGATTGAATGCTAAAGCTTTCTATAAGGATAATTATGATAACTTAATTGTTAAATTATCTAAATTATATGATTTAGTGAGAACCAGAGGTAATCCAGTTCAAGGTGATTCTTCTGCTGGTGGTTCTCAACAAAATTTCGTTAGACAAACCACTAAATATTGGGTTCATCCTGATAATATTACTGAATTAAAATTAATCATTTTAAAACATTTACCAGTGTTGGTTTTCAATGCTGATAAAGAATTTGAACCTGAAGATTCAGCTATTACTTCTATTTATTTCGATAACAAGGATATGGATCTTTATTATGGTAGATTAAGAAAGGATGAAGGTGCTGAAGCTATTAGATTAAGATGGTACGGTGGTATGAAATCAGAACAAATCTTCGTTGAAAGAAAAACTCACAGAGAAGATTGGACTGGTGAAAAATCCGTCAAGGCAAGATTTGGTTTAAAAGAAAAGAAAGTTAATGCATTTTTAAGTGGTGAATTCACTGCTGAACAAGCTTTTGAAAAGGCCAGAAGGGAAGGTAAAAAGTCTCCTCAAGAAATTGACAATTTAGAAAGATTAGCTAAAGAAGTTCAATATCGTGTCTTGAAAGAAAAGTATAGACCAGTTATGAGATCTTTCTATAATAGAACTGCTTTCCAATTGCCAGGTGATGCTAGAGTTCGTATCTCTTTGGATACTGAATTAACCATGGTTCGTGAAGATAATTTCGATGGTTATGATAGAACTCATGGTAATTGGAGAAGAATGGATATTGGTGTAGATTATCCATTTCCTCAATTAGCCGAAAAGGATGTTTGTAGATTCCCATATGCGGTTTTAGAAGTTAAATTACAAACACAATTAGGTCAAGAACCTCCAGTTTGGGTTAGAGATTTAGTTACCAGTCATTTGGTTGAAGCTGTTCCTAAATTCTCTAAATTTATTCATGGTGGTGCTACTTTATTAACAGATTACGTTGATTTATTACCTTTCTGGCACACTCAAATGGATGTTGATATCAGAAAGCCAAAGATTCAACAAGAATATGGTATTCAAAGAACTACTCAACATCGTATTTTAGGTACATCCTCTTCAGGTGGTGAATTTGATGAAGAAGAATTGACTGGATCTTCGTACACTGGAGTTCATTTCTCTAATGATATCAATCCTTTAGAAGAAGATTTAGATGAATCAACACCTTTATTGTTGCCAAATACTTATTCAGAAAGAACAGGTGATTCTCCAATAATAACTTTCTTCTATCATTTATATGGACAGTTCTTACATTATTTTAACGATGACAGAACTTTCACAGTTAAACCAGGTACTAATTTTGATTTGAATGCTACCTTCAAAGATAAATTGCCAAAAGGTAAGACGATTTGTCTTCCAATTAGAATTGAACCAAAGGTTTATTTTGCCAATGAAAGAACTTTCTTAAGTTGGTTATCTATTGGTATGATTTTAGGTGCTACAGCTACTGCATTATTGAATTATGGAAGTAATTCTGCTTTGACTGCATCAATTGGTTTCTTTATTACAGCATTGTTTACTTTGACTTACTCCACGTATAGATATCTTTGGAGAGTTATTATGATTAGAGAAAAGAATGCTGTTCAATATGGTGATAAATTCGGTCCAAATATGATTTGTGGATTTATCTTTTTGGCTACTTTTACTACCTTCGTATTTAGAGTCATTGAAAATTGAAATGATCCCTTATTGAATCTATCCACCTGTACATTATCTTTTAAAATTATTAAAACACTACAACTACATATTACGTATTACATCTAGTTATTTCTTATTTATAATTCTTTAATTTATGTTTAATTAATCATTCAATTCCCTTCCTCTATTCTCATATTTCCAACGTCGCTGGTGTAGTAAATTCTCACGGTTATTTCAATTATCAGAGACTCGTAGTAAGCACTTGATTTTAATTTTGATTATAGGAAGTTAAGGCTTAAATCAAATCTTAGTCATTGTTTTAGTTATTCTTCCGTTATATCCATAGCTGTTTCCGTATCGGCTTTCAATTATTCAACAATACATAGTTACTGATTAAATATTTCTTATCTGCAACGGGTAATTGTATATGATTATCGGGAAGGATTGCAGCCTTATTCCGAGTTCTGCAAATAAAATGGTAGTTCTGTCAACGCACACGACCATGTCCCATTTTGTTAACAGTTACGAGATGCCTGATTCATCTGATAATTTTTTTCCCTAGTTAAATAAAGCCTTCAGATTTTTTTGATAATTCTTTTGTGTGAGTGCTTTTACCTCGCAATACAATTATCGGACATAGTACTCTCCGCGTCTTTACCACATAATAACAAAAAATCCTAAAACTTTATATTGGCAATCCAATCACATAAGTTATACTGAACCTCCAACTCCGAGTTTAAGCAGGAATTCTCGGTGCAGTTTTGGTTTTCATTTTATCGGACAAACCACCCTTACATAGGAAAGTATTATTTCGTAAAAAATAAAAAAACAAAGAAAATTTTTTAGCGTCCAATAGATCAAAAAGATAAAAATTCGAAAATGCATACATAAACCGTTGCTGTACAATTTCTAGTATAAATTTTTTTTCTTGGATGTTATTTTCCGTACAGTTCTGGTAGTAATTTCAAGTCTAGGTAGGATATCCATAGGTAGGAAAAGTATATAAAGTGTCCGATACCTTGACAAGAATATTGTGCCGATCTTTTTGGAATCTTCTAATCGTTCGCTTTTGCATTCACTTTTAGGTTCGTATCATACACATTAACTGAGTCAAGGAAGTTGAACTAAAAATCTGTTATATTTATTATTTCGTATTATTAAACACTTAATCCATACACCTTATAGAATAACTGAGATTTTCTCGAATAGTTTATAGGATACTAAAGTGAAGTTACAAGAAACTTATTAGGTCATAAAAAATTATATAAATAATTATGTTGACATCTTCACATCAAACCTTATCACTTACATCGGCTATCAAAACAATATCGCACCTCTTGGCGCCCAGTATCTTACCAGTTGAAGGTTCAACTAAAGCTGTATCATTCACTACAAACATTCTTATAGTTGGAGGAGCATATTCTGGGCTTAGTACTTTAAAAAGTCTCAAGAACCACTTCAGAGAGAGATGTTCTAACCCTAAGTATTCCCATCTCTTATTGGGTGATGATGATTCTGAAAATCGACCACCCCGTCGTATCTCAATCACTGTTATCGAGCCCCGATCTGGACTACTTAATGTGATTGGAATTTCTAAATCTATGATTGATCCAGAATTTGCCAAAACCCAATATTGTAAATTCCAAAATTTAAAAGATTTACTGTTTGACAAAGTTGTCTCTACAGATAAATCACTTATAGATGAATTATCATCTCATGATTCATCGAATACTTCAATAGGTACAAGCAGTGATGAAGATGACTATTCAACTTCGTCTACTGGAATAGGCAATTTAGAACATGGAATTGAAATTAATTATGTGCATGGGAAGGTATCATATCTTGATGATAAAAAAGCTCAATATACTCTTAGCAATGATTCAACTAATGAGAAAGCTATTATAGACTTTGATTATGTAATTATGGCTACTGGAAGAGATCGTTCATGGCCCACAACACCCTTAGCGTATAATGAAAGTTACTTTTTAGATGAAATGACTAAATCTCAACTTCAAGTTGAGAACAATCAAATTATATCAGTAATTGGTGCTGGTGCTGTCGGTATTGAAATTGCCAGTGATATAAAGCACAAATATCCTCAGAAAACTGTCAATCTCATTCATCCTCATGATACATTTCCACCAGAGCCTCTAAGTTTAGATTTTAAAGAAAAGATTCATCAAACTTTATCTGATGTCGGTATCAATATCATTATCAACAGTAGAATAAAACAAGAATTACAAAATGGAGATTTAATTACGACCGAGAATAAAATAATTCATTCCAACTTGAATTTCTGGTGTAACTCTCACAAGAACAATACAAGCATCTTATCTTCTGAATTACAACAGAATTTTGTTAATTCTAAGCAAAACATTTACGTTAATGAGTATTTACAATTAGCTCATGAAGGTAAGACTGTTCCAAACTTTTTTGTTGTTGGAGACTTGATTGAATCTCCAATCATTAAATCTGCAGGTTGGGCTATGTATATGGGACGTCAAACTGCTAATAACTTAGTCAGTCTTATTCTTGATTCTGAATTCATAGAACCGTTCCCTGATTTATCAAAAATGCCTCGTGGAATGGTAGTCATTGCGGGTGACGGTAAGATTGTTAGTGAATTGTGGGGAGAAGTGGAATTAAATAATTCAAACTATGTTGAAGAATATAAAGATTACTGTTTTGGAAAGGTTAGAGCTACTTTAGGGGTTTAGTTTATTCTGAATCTATTCTATCTTAATTCATTACTAATTCCTCGGACTGAGATTTCTGTTCGTGAATATAGTAGTGTTTAGCCACATTCATGACATATGCAAATCATCTATTGGAAGATGCAAATATTCTATTAGGTATGTAACTAATTTATTAGTTACGGCGTTTTGGCGTTTTGGTCTATAACCAAAAAGCTTTGTATTTACCGAAGTTTTTATATAAAGAGGGATTTATTCCCATGTTATTTGTATATCTGTTTTGTAGAAATTGACTGTGCATATTAGTAAATTAATGTATTGCCTGAGGATAAAAGTATAAAAGTAAAAACAATGGAAATTTACAGTTTTTAATCTTTATGTATTTACATATTCTTATCACTAAAATCAATTTGTTTTTCGCAATCATTTAACAAAAATCAATTTTTAATAATTGAATGCCCTTATACAGACTACTATTAAAAGAATTGGTTAGATTACCAGGAAATCCTGGCAACAAAACCCTTTGGATACTTCCTTGCAATGTACTTTCTAGATTCATCATAAATAAAGACAATTAGACCAAAACCAATTGCAATGAAATAATATTCGACTGGAACTTGAGCTGTACCCATAGCATTCTGGATGGCAGGAATGTAATTTATGAAAAATGTAATACCCACAGCAACCGGCATGACTATGAATAATCTCTTATTTTTCATTGGAGAATGCTGGAAAATACTTAAGTATCTTGTTCTCATACATAAAAGATTAAATAATTGCATAAATACCAAATTAACAAAGTAGATGGAGGAAGACACGTTAATATCTTCAGAAACATTAGGCAAATTTTCATAAGATCCATAAGACAATGAAAAATCATGGAAACTGTAACCCTTTCTTTTTAAATTCAAAAATGCTACCAACATCGAAGTGAATGTATAAAAAGTACCAACCACAAAATAAGAATGTAACAATAATTTAAAATCAACAAGTCTTTCTTTAGTAACACTTCTAGGTTTTTTACTTAATAAGTTTCTTTCATTTGATTCATATGCTAAGATAATTGCCCCAATACAGTCAGTACAACAACAAATTATAATCATAAGAAAAGAAGACAACATTTGGGGCATTCCAAAGATTACATTCAATAACACGGGCCATAATTCGGAATAAGTACCAGCCGGTAATAAATAACCAACTGTCTTACGTAAGTTTTCAAATACCAATCTTCCAAACTTTAAAGCTTCAATAATTGCATTAAATAAATGATCATCGTTATCTCCTTCCATCAAAATTAAATCTGCTGCTTCCTTGGCTATATCGCTTGCGTTGGCGATAGAAATACCAACATCGGCTTGTTTCAAAGATGGTGCATCATTAATACCATCCCCAGTCATTCCAATAACCTGTTTATATTTCTGAAATTGCTTGATGATTAATAGTTTCTGTTCAGGTGTTGTTCTTGTAAATACCAATTCATTATATCTAATTAAATTCTCCCATTGAGCTTCGTCTAACTTCACTAAATCAGGTCCAGTTATACTAATTCCTCTTTCCATTTCATCATCTTGATCTGAGTCATCATGATAATAACCAAGGTCTTGGTAGGTATCCACGTTGGTACTTGTGATTATTCCACACTGGCGTGCAATTGATAAGCCTGTCAATTCAAAATCTCCTGTAATCATTATAATTTTAATACCAGCATTTCTCAACTTATTAATTACTCCCTTGACGCCTTGTCTTGGAGGATCTTCAATTCCAACCATACCAATTAATATTAATTCTGAAGAAGCAAGTTCTTTGATTTGTTTTGAAGTTTCAACTTTTGAGTTGAAATCAATAATTGACTTTTTTGGTATCAATTTGGAGGTGAGCATAATAACTCTTTTACCACCATTGGACCATTTACGTTGAATATGCTTAATTCTCTCCTTGGATTCTTCAGTTAATTCAGATAAAATTGAGTTATTCTCCATGATATAAGAACAATTTTCTAATAAGATATCTGGAGCACCTTTTACCATAATTAACAATTCTTCATCATAATCAATACAATCAGTATTGAATCCCATATCAGTCCAATTTTGTTGATATATTGAATGTGCAACTGTTATCATAAATTTATCTTTCGAATTAAAGGGAATTTCAAAATCTTTAATCCATTTGTCCTTAGTAGTGTCAAAGTTAAGTCCATTACTGGCTGCAAAATTTAGAATAGCTCTATCGGTCGCATTACCACCAACGGGAATATTATTAACTAAATTTGATTCATTGCACAAAGAAGCAATGGTCAATAGTTGATTATGCTGGGGCAAAGAGGGCTCGTAGCTCTCAAGTTCCAAATCATCCGACCCATCACTGACATTTGTGACTACCATATGATTCTTAGTCAAAGTTCCAGTTTTATCAAAACATAATACACTTACTGAACCTAATGTTTCGACAACCGATAAAGATTTACACAATATGCTGTTCTTCCTCATTTCATTAGCAGTGATTAGCAAACAAGTAGTCAAAGCAATTGGTAATCCTTCTGGAATGAAAGCAACTGCTACTGAAACCAAATCAACAATTAAAGTTGGAACATTAATCCATTCAGGATAATCGCGACGCAACCAAGCAGCCCAAAGGGTAATGATTAATACCATCAAACTAATAATAATTATGGAAGTCAAACCGACAAATCTAAAAATCTCATATTGTAATGGAGTTAGTCCCTTCTTAGGCTTAGACGTCATTTTAGCAATAGATCCAAATATAGTTTCATCACCAATAGAGACAACAATTCCTATTCCTGATCCATTAAGTACAAAAGTTCCTTGCATAGCAATACATACACTTTCTAAGTAATTGGATTTTGGTGGTTCGCTAAATGAAGATGCCGGAATTGGTCTTGATTCACCAGTCAAGATCGATCTATCAAACGCTAAATCAGGAGAACATTCAACAATTCTAATATCTGCTGGGATTTTAGACCCTGGATTGAACTTTACTAAATCACCAGGAACTAAAGTTTTGGAATCAACATTAATACTCTTGGCATCTCTGATAACAATTGACTCTGTTGGAATCATACCATGAATAGAATCCATTACTCTAGAACTTGAGAAATCTTGAAAGAAGTTAAAAATGGCCTGAAGAAGAAATATACACAACAAAATTATACCAAGAACAAGATTTGAAACTGCTGGAGGCTCACCTAATGGTTTCCAACAAATAATACATAACACACCACCAGCAAGTAATAACCCACCAAATCCACCAAAGAAGTACATGAATAATTTCTTCAATAACCCTGAAGGAGGTTTCGATTGAACATTGACTCCAAATGTCTTCAAGTTAGCTTCATATTGGAATTGAGAGAGTCCATTAACCAAACTAGTGGAAAACTTAACAAGAATAGTGGCAACATCATCCACATGATAAGTGTAACTTGTGAACTTATTATTCTGAGATTCAAGCTTAATTTCATTTTCAAGTTCATTATCAATCTTGTGGGAAACTGTTTTGAACAATGTAGGTAAAACGACCTCTGGTTTAGCCCTTTCATTGATAGTATACATTTTACCATTTCCATCATCTCTACTGTGAATTGATAATCTTCTCAATCTATCAGATGTCTTAACTCGAGTTCTACCTCTTTCCAAATCATTTTCATCAAATCTGATGTTTTCATCAATGCTGATTGAAGATGTTTTATCGTCTTCAATCTTGGCAATAGTTGAGTTTGAATAAGTCGATTCTATGATAATTTTATTTTATTTTCCTTTTGGTTTATTAATTATTTGAAAACGGTGTATAGCAAGATAATTTAAGAAGTATTTATAGTTGACTTATGTTGGAGAGAATACAAGTCCACGGCTCAAGAGCAAATATCGAGTAAACACGATTTTGCAAGAAATTATTGAAAAGGGTAGATTTATCCATATTCAGTTAGAAATAAAAAGAGGGGCACTAGTGTATGTTGCACCCAATAAATCAAGTTAAAGGCAACGTCTCACACTCCCCTATAAAAGAATGGCTTAAACTAGGCAATATTGCAGAATATACGGAATAAGAAGCTGTATGAGGGAATTATTTCTCATAATTATAGACACAGCCCTGTAATAGGTTAGGCACTTGATAGGACAAGTTGAATTATTAACATGTAAATTTTATTATAAAATCTGAAAACAAGGTGTATGTTTGTATAACTTAGTGGTATCGTATAAGCTCTTCAAGCTATCCAGTCCAAGATTGCAAAAAAATCGCTCAAATTACACAAAGTGAATTCTCAAAATAGGTACACATGCGCGCAAAATTAATTAAAAGCTATTCATAGAAGTTTCACTTATGACATCAGAAGTAAATCAAGTATTCCCTCACTACTTAAGCATTAGTTACTAGATCTGGAAGAAAAGATTTTCAGAAGAATTTGCACTTAACTGAATACGCTACAAAGTATGCGCGACAGGGTTTTAAACTATGAGGTATTTATTTGTATCTAAGTACATAACTCTAACTCAAGGTCAATTCAATTTCCTCCTAAATTTTACAATATCTATTCTCTAATTATACAGCTAAAGCATGAGTATTGAATACATTGTAATACCGTGGATGTTCTGTGCTGGTAGTGTATTCCTACATTGAATTTGTTAGTTTGTTTCGTTAGCCACAAGAAATATAACTGAGAAAATTATGCAAAGCTGATTATCTCTAAACAAACATATACAATTTCTTAAATTATTTATATTCAGTCTTTGTAACATGACCAAGGCATAAGCCTTTAATGTTAAGACTATATATAAACCACAAGAGAAGCTCGCTACCAGTTAAAAAGTGTCATCGCATACCAATAAACATATTTCGCCTCAGAAAACAATTGCAATTAATGGTAATCAAATTAAAGCCTTTAATACGTGATTAAACAGTTTCGTGCCATAAGTGGTAGACTAGTACGTCATTAACCTTTTAACTATTAGCAAAGACTGACACTGGGAGTGTGAGTGTAAATGTCTCGTGACTATTCAGGTAGTGCACAATTACAAAAAGGTCTTCGTTATCAACAGAACGAAAATTTTTTAATTGAAAAATACGGATTAGGTTAATGTATGTCTTATATATTCTCTCTCTTCTTCTTCTTCTTCTTCTTCTCTCTTCTCCTCTCTCCTCTCCTTTCCTCTTTTCTAAGATTCAAGAATAAGATTGACCAATCGGTTGGAATATTGTTGGATTTCAGAAAAGAGGCAAGACACGTAGTTGTAATCTCATCACATTAATTTTCACTTTCACTTAAATTTTATATAATGGAATCCTATCAAACAGAATTTTTGAACGTAGCTTTAGAATCCAACGCCTTAAAATTTGGTTCTTTCACTTTGAAATCCGGTCGTCAATCTCCTTATTTCTTCAACTTAGGATTCTTTAGTACTGGTAAGCTTTTATCTACTTTAGCATCATCTTATGCTAAGGCAATTATTAAATCTGGTATTAAATTTGATATTCTTTTCGGACCTGCTTATAAGGGTATTCCATTAGTTGCTATTACTGCTGCTAAATTAGCCGAATTAGATCCAGAAAATTTCGGTGATATTGGATATGCTTTCAACAGAAAGGAAAAGAAAGATCATGGTGAAGGTGGTTCAATTGTTGGTGCAGAATTAAAGGGTAAGAAAATTCTTATCATTGATGATGTCATCACTGCTGGTACTGCTATCAATGAAGCCTTTCAAATTATTAAAGGTGAAAGTGGTATTGTTGCTGGATGTATTATCGCCTTAGATAGACAAGAAACTACTGCTGATTCTAATTTATCTGCTACTCAAGGTGTTTCTCAAAAGTATGATGTTCCAGTCATTGCAATTGTTACTTTAACTGACATTATTGATATTTTAAAGGACAGAATTGCTCCAGAAGATCTTAAGTCAATGGAAGCTTACAGAGTTAACTATTCTCCAAAAGATTTATAATTGTAGACGTTTGTCGTTTCTTATATAAGATATGTATATTTACAATAAAATGAGTATAAAGGCTCAAAAAACACTTGAACTCATTCTCAGACTAATAAATGCAACGTATTGAAATGAAATAGAGACGATTGATTAATAAAATATATATGGCTAAAGTTAACCTCTTATCTTCATAACCTTTTTCTTTGGTTGTTTTGGTACAGCTGGTGCTTTAATTTGGGCTTGTTGTTCAGGTTCAGGATCGTAGATAGATTTCGTCATTGGATGTTTAAGTGTATAATATGAATGAATAGGAACAATTGTATTCATTTTGAAACCTTTAACCTTTGGAAGTTCTTCTGGTTTAAATCCTTGGAATTCTTGAGGAATTGCAATACCACTTTTTGAAGTTATACTGTCTAATGTTGTAGGATGATCTTCCAAATATTGTGCAACATCATTTAATAATTTTCTTTTATTATTATATCTTGGATTAATTAAAGTTTCTCCATCAGTATCTTTTAACATAACTCTAACTCTACCTGGATTACCAAAATCTTGAGGATGAGATTTATCTAATTCTAAAATAGCTGGTAAACCAAAAAATCTACAAGCATCAGATATAGTTTTAGCTAAAGGATTTTCAACTGCTCTATCATAAGAAACTCTTCTACCTTCAGCATGAGATCTATTTAAATCAAAATAACATGGATATATGATTTGAAATTTCTTTATTTGATCTCTTTCTTCTTTAGATAATTTATTAGTATCCAATACATTCTTATCGACTTGTGATTGTTTCGGTGGGGGGATATCATTAAGATTATTGGGTATAGGAATATTTGGAAATAATGGAGGTTCTTGATCTTGTGATCTAGTTACAGTTGGTTGAGCTCTTAATGGAGCAATTGGAGTTTTTAATGTTGGATCGAATTCTGCAATATCCATATCCATATTATCGATATCATCATCGATTTCTTCTAACATCGGCTTTTTCGACATGTTTAAATATTACTTTATCTTTCTTATGTATAGCCTGCTATATTATAATATCTGCTTAATTTTAGTTTCTCTATATTGAAAAAAAAAAGTTTGTACTAGTTGGACGACTGTAGAAAAGCTCGTGACTTCAAGTCTAATAATAAAGAGCAATAGTACACGACTTTTGCTTTACAATATATATAAATAATTACAAACTTCTTCCACTGATTTATAAAGTAGTAACTATATAATAATAGAGGCGAATTGCCCAAATTTATACTTTCGCCAAAGTAGAGAGAAAATTTTTCAATCATCGTGAATGAACAGCCAATCTCGTACAAGTATTGTTACGTGTAATTAAAAAATTAAAAAGAATCTAAGCATGATTTTTTTCCCATTTTTCTTATAACCTTTGGGTTGTTGTTGAATTGTTTGGCATATTTTGAGTACGGTTTGATATATGACGATGATAGTATAATAGATTTAAATGAAAGAATTGGTAGATTTTAGAAATTTAGACTTAGAGATAGGTTTTATTTTTTTGCGGCATAAAATAGAGATAGTTTCGCACTAAACTAGAGTTTCTTCGCAAATATTATCTAAGTTATCCACAACTCTGAATTCTGTTGTAAGCTTACATTTAGATGGTATACCAGCCAGCAATTGATTTATTATTATCTATTAATCATATTACTTAATAACTATTAGAGCCTTTTAATAATGCTTCACTGAGATTTCCTTTCTCAGATGACCGTGTCTCAAAATCATTATGTAGTAAGGTTTACTAGTTTATATAACAACTCAATTTTCACTTCAACTTCTGCCGTTTATTTTCAATTCGATCGCCTAAAAAGTCATATGAAATAGGTGGGTCACGTTCATATTCCTGAACTTTATCTGCTTCATCAAGCTCCTGTGCATCGTCAAATAATAGTAATGAAAATCCACTAATATCATCCCTTTCATAATAAGCACATCGGAAATTATCATTGACAGTTGTCAAGTTTGTAGTGTTATAACAGTCTTTCTTATACTTACCAAATTTGGAAATACATTCCACCATATGCTTTAAGAATCGATTAAGAGACGCTGAACTACATTTTGCAATTTCGGTATGTATTTTACACAAAACTAGGCAGACCAAATCTTTGAAAGTCGAAGGTGTGAGTCTCGGTTTGCAAATTAATGTCTCTTTTGGTTTGCGCACTTCCTTCCTAGCGGCGGTAAAATGTATGCTGGAACTATTTTACAGAGTCAGACGCATCTCATAAAAAAGATCCACAGTGCGGACCGACCGATTATGATAGTAGGGATTTGAATATTTTTAAGTGTGGATGCATTTTACCAAAAAGGTATAAAAAATTATTGAACTAGGGGTTTGAAAAATATTAGGTGGAGTATGGATGGAATATTCAAAATGAGTATAGATGATATAACGTCTTCGACTCCGAAGTTGTTGAGAGATTACTTGGATGTTTTTCAAAATACACTGTTTAATAGTAGTATAAATTCTAATATAAATTTAACTAGTACTAGTCCTAATACAATAGATAAAGCTACATTTAATAATCATCCAGAAATTCAATATTTTCAACAAGTAAAGTCAAAAAATCATTATAATTATCATAAATCAAAGATTAGTAAACAAAATCAATCAATAGATAATATTCATGCAAAAATGACAGTATTTGACCCATATAATTCTGACTTTTTATTACAAAGATTAAAAACTTTTAGTGTAATGAATTGGAGAATTCCTGAATTATATCATAGACCATTTGAAGATAGAATTAATGAATTAAAATGTGCAAGAAATGGTTGGAAATGTGTATCATTTTCACTTAATAATAATACCAAGAATCATTTATTATGTACATCATGTAATCATCAATTAATTCTTAAATTTAGTGATAATTATAATGATAAAAGTCATATGGATTATCAATATGATATAATAAATGAAGAATTACTTAATAATGCACAAGAAGATGCATTAAATGAATTATTACATGATAAATATTTAACTCAAATTATAACTGAAGGTCATGCAAAGAATTGTTCATGGAGAAATTTTGAAACTCCATTAAATGGAGTTTATTATCCTCGACCATATATTAATCAAACAAATGAAATATTAATTAGAGATTACCTTAATATTTTACAAAATTTAATTAATAATTCAATTACTTTAAATGAATATGTTGATAATATAAGTAATGTTATTATATCATCCGATTCTGAAGATGAACAATTTAAAAAATTTATTAAAACTTCAAATCAATGGATTATAGCCAGATTTTTTCAAAATAATAAAGAAAATATTGCCGTATTATTAGATTTTACTCCTTCTTGGTATTATAAATTAGCTATGTTAGGTTGGTCACTTAATGTTCAAACATTTTCAAATGAAGTTATATTACTTTTAATATGTAATAAATGTAATCAAAGAGTATTTCTTAATTCAACAACTAATCCTCATGCTTCACCAATTAAACCTCATGAAGATTCTTTACAACTTTCAAATTCAAAAATATTAACTCCTTGTAATTATCCAATAACTAGTAGTACTACAAATCAACAAAGTGAATTTGAATTTGAATATGAATATGATGTTACAGCAGAATTTGATAAATTTGATCCTTATAAAGAACATAAATCATGGTGTTGTAATATTCATAATATTGTGGCATCGGATAATTCTATTCATAGTAAATATTATGAGTATTTTATTGAAATGCTTAATAAATCCACAAGTAATATTGGACCTAATGGAGAATATATAGTGGAACCAATTGAAATGAATATGAATATGAATATGAGTATTGATGGATTAGGAAATGGAAATGGAAATGGAAATGGCGATACATTAACATCAAAGAGGAAAACAAGTTTTGATATTAATGATGGGTTAGAACGATTAAATAAATTAAGAAAATTATATTTAATTGATGAATAGGTAGTGTTGGATATTGGGTATAATAAATGTATTATTAATAGAAATATATAAAATATGAGTAAAGTAAAATAGTAAGATAAAGTAATCTTAATCTTAACCAATTAAGAACTAAAAGTAATAAACATAGATGTCATATGCAAAGGATAACGACTTTTTAATAAGCAAATCAAGTATTGTTATTGTTATTGTTATTATCATTATCATTATTTTTATGATATGGCTCACTGAAATCTAAGATTTCAATAAAAGTTTCATTTTCATCATCATCAGCTAATCTTTGAACGGCTGCTACACATCTTTTATAATCAATTCTAACTTGCCAAATATTCCCAGTTACATCGGTCAACAAATCTCTGGTACATTTCCCATCTTTTACATCCCATAATTTTAACATTCTATCACTACCACTAACCACTCGAAATCCATCATGTTCAAAACATGTTATAGCACCAGTATGACCTTTTAATTTAGTTAATGATTCACCAGTTTTAGGATCCCATATTCTTAATGTGGTATCTGCTGCTGCAGAAACTAATACTCCATCTTGAAGATTTAATAATCCAACTAATGATGAATGACCTTCTAATGTCTTTAATAATTTCCCTGTTTCAAAATTCCAAATATTAATATTTGAATCCATTGAACCTGAAAAACATGTTTTTGATGAAAAATCAATTGCAGTAGAATAAACTTTATGTTGATGACCCTTTAACACATATCTACATTGTCCATTATTTAATAAATCCCATACTCTAACGGTTGAATCATAAGATCCCGATATAATTATATTACCATAACCAGAAACAGATCTAACTGAATCAGTATGACCTGATAATACAGTAATTAAATATGGATTATCAGCTTCATTACTATCAAATACTCTTTCTTCAATATTTTCATCAATATCGTTATCATCTTCATCTTCATTACATATTGGTAATTTCCAAACATTAATATTATGATCTCTTGATCCAGTAACTAATAATGGAAATTGAGGAAAAATTATATCATCACCATTTAAATCTTTACCAATAATTGCTGGATGAATTATATCTAAACATCTAATAGTTGATGTATGACCTCGAAATACATGAGTACATTTACCAGTTTTAATATTCCAAACTCTAACGGTTCTATCAGTTGAACCAGTTACTAAAGTATTCCCAGTATATTTTAAAGCCCAAACTCCTCCTTCATGACCATCTAATACTCTTAATAATTCACCAGTTTTTGTACTATAAATAATTATTGATTTATCATCAACTCCTGTAACAATTTTATCATCATCATGTTGTAAACATGTAACAACTTTACTACCATGACCAGTAACTGGTACACTTATTCTTTTTGGTTGATAAGTTGGATTCATCCATCGTTTATAAATAGTATACCTTTTCTTATATAAAGTTTCTGCAAGATTAATTTTAACTCCTGATGTTGTACTACCCCATTCTTTAATAAGTTCTTTACTATTAGATAATTCTTGATGAATAATTTTTTCATCAGTAATAAATTTATCTCTTTTTAATAATCCAATCCAAATTGAATTATTATTAATAATTTCTGACCAACTTTTACAAACACTTGATATTGATAATAAAGTTTTATGATCTAAATAAGATAAAATTTGTAAAGTAATTTCTAATGGGAAATTACTTATTAAATCTCTCTTTAATGAATTATGAATTAAACAATTTAATGAACTTAAAGATGATCGATTAACATTTTGTAATAATTTATAAACTAAATGAGTTTGATTTCTTTCATTTAAATATCCTGATAATTTAATGAGAGTATCTAAAAATTCATTTTGAGTATTGGGGATTCTTATAATTTGATTTTCAACTTGATCATAAACTGGAGTTTTAGTATCAACCGATTGTACAGGGGATGCACTTGGAGATGGTAAAGGTAATTGTTGAGGTTGTTCTTCTTCAAAATCGGATACTGGAGTATGACTTGGAGAATTCATTACATTTGGAGTTCGAGGTAATTGACCCGTGGTAATAATATTATGATCAGAATTAGTTTGACGTTGAATATCTATAGTCGTTTGATCTTGATTAAATGATAAATTATTACTACTAATATCACTTAAAGCTGAAGTAGTTAATCTTCTCTTGGGAGGATGAGCTAAACTATTATCTCTTGAATTAAATCCTCCTTGATTAGATATTTGACTATTGGAATCAGTATCGGATATTAACATTTCATCTCCAGAATCCGTACTTTCCTTTTCGTATCCTTCTTCACCGGGAAATTCTCTACCATTTCTTATTCTTTTTCTATTTCTACTATCTCTTGATGATGGTATTGGTAGTGGTAGTGGTAGTTGAGCAAGTGGGAGTTGACCAAGTGGCACATCAGTAGTTTGGATAGATAATCGTTGATACTGATTCTGAAGCCATGAATCGGATAACTTCCCATTTGGATTAAATAACTTATAATCAAATCGAGCTTGTACATTCCGTAAGGGATACTCTTGGGGTAAATTATTGGAACTCATTTACTTCGTGGTATATAAAAAATGGCTAATATAAAAATTAATGATTTTCACTAAAATAGGATTATAGAAAAGATATAAATTCACAAATAAGTCTCGGAAGTATATGTCCGCCCGCCTAACTTAATGTGACAAGTATTTTCTTTTCGTTAAGTTATCGTACCTGTGCAGTAGTTAATGATGTTAAATATGTCTAACCACTTTGTTGATGGTTTCGAACGATCAAGACGCTCATGAGGAGAAAAAAAATGTGAAATTAGTGGCGCTACCAGTTGGATGACGATGTAAAATGAGTATAGTTAAGCGTGAGTAGTATATAAGAATGAGTAGCATAGTATAGTAGTAAAGTATAGTTTAACAGTACAGTCTAGTATAGTAGTACATGGCACAGTACATGACACAGTATAATAGTTGAGTAGAAGTACGGTATAATAGTTTAGTAGAAGTACAGTATAATAGTTTAGTAGTATAGTAGAGTAGTATAGTAGAGTAGTATAGTAGTATAATATGTATACTATATAATATGTATAATTTGTATACTATATAATAGTATCTGTATAATTCATGACAACATTTATAGTATATGTTCATTATCTATATAATATGTGTATTTAATATGTGTGTTAATGTTAATATGTATCCAAAATGCGTATTTAATATGTGTATAGTGTATAGTGTAGTGTGCACATCATTTATTGTGTACTGTTTATAGATACATGTACAGTAATACATATATAGAGTGTATAGAGTGTATAGTGTGCAGTATCTTTGTATGTGTAGACTTTTATGTACAGTATCTATAGTATGTGTAGATGTGTGTAGAGTATATGTGTAGAGTATGTGTCTAGTGTGTCTAGTATCTATAGTATGTCTAGTATCTATAGTATGTTTATAGTTATACACACTTCAATACACTACAATACACAATAACAATATATATCATTTATTTAAATCATTGTATCTATTAATCTAAAGATTGTTAATTAAAATACCAGGCTCTCCTGGAACAGCTCCTTCAATAATCTTTGATTGCTTAGGAATTTCAATCTCTTTACCATTAAGAACATTAGTTCCAATAGTAGATCCATTATCAAAGGAAATTAATTCAAGTTCTTCAACTTTAAGCCAATAAGGTGCCTTTTTAAGATTAGTTACAACCGCTTCAAGTACTTCAATTTCATTAAAAGTTAATTCTCTATTAAAAACAGTTTCAGGAGATTCTTTAGTTAATCTTTGCTTTAATAAAGAAATAAATGGCATAGCACGTTTCATATCTTTACCAACTTTTTCTCTAATAATTTTATTATCATCTAATTTTTGACTTTCAAATAATTCTCGAACTAATTCAATATAACTATCTTGCCAATTTGGGAAAGTTTTAGAAACATAAATTGATAATTTAACTGGTTTGGTTTGATCAACTTCTGATGGTTTACCACCCTTCTTCTTCTTTAAAACATTACCTTCAGCTTCACGAATTGATCTAGCAACATCTTTAACATATTGAAGTCCATCAAGAATTTCTTTAGATACTTTAACACTAGCTCTTGGGAATTTAGTAGTTTGAATTGATCCTTTATTACCAAGAACTTCTTTATAAATATATTCAGCAAAATGTGGAGCAATTGGAGCAATTAATAATGCTTGAGTTTCAATATATTTAAGAATTAAATCTTTATGCATTCCAATAGTATTAGAAACTGAATCTCTATAATAATCTCTAGCAGTTTGGAAATCAAATAATCCAGTCTTTAATGCAGCTTTATAAAATGTTGCACTATAATGTTCATAAGTTTCTTCAACTAATGCTGACATTTCATGTTCAAAAGCTTTATCAAAGAAATTATCGGTTGGACCAGTTCTAAGAGAATCTTGATTTTTAACTAAATCTTCACACCATTCCTTTAAAGTTGTAAGACGTAAAACAGCGGCATTTGCATTACCTTCATCAAAATTAGCATCTTCAACAGAATCACCAGCATCAGCTAAGGCAATTCTTGAAGCATCAGCACCAAATTTTTCAACAATTTGTTCTAAAGTCATAAAATTACCAGTAGATTTAGACATTTTAGCATTATTTAACATTAAATGTCCATTAATTCTAATACCTCTTGGCCAAAATTGTTTTGGGAAAAGGGCCACATGAGTATAAAGGAAGAAAGTTAAATGATTTGGAATTAAATCTTTACCAGAAATTCTGGTATCTAATGGATAAAAGTATTCAAATTCTCTTCTAATAATTTTTAATTGTTCAATTGGAATATCAGTTGTAATATTTTCACGACGAGTAAAAATATAATCAAATACTTCATAAGTTAATTGTTCAGGTTTAATATCAAAAACTCCTTTAACTTTACCATAATAATCTGAATGTAAGAAACGATCAATAGTATAATAAGCCATATAAATAGTTGAATCAGATAATGATTCAATTAAATATTTTTCATCCCATGGTAATCTTGTACCTAAACCAAAATTTCTTGTAACAGCCCAATTTTTTAACCATTCTAAAACAGCTTCAAATCCATGTCTTGTTTCTTTGGCAAAAGTATTCATACTTTCTAAACATTCTAATGCTTGATTTTTCCAAGATTCTTCACCATAATCAATATACCATTGATCTTCTAATGAAACAATACATTCATCACCTGATCTTGATATAACAACACCTTCTGGTTCATTATAAACAAAAGCATCACCAGAAGCAACTAAATCAGCTTTAACTTTTGGTTTAGCTTCTTCAACTTTTTCTCCTTTATATTTACCAACCATCATAGTACCATTATAATAACCTTCTTTATAAGCTAATTCTTTAGCTTGAGCTAATTGAAGTGCATCTTTTGGAGATTGAATCTTTAATTCATTAACTAAATATTCTGCACATTTATCTCCATACTTTTCAGTTTGAACAATTGGAACTAATTGAGATTTAACCCAATCTTTGTTAATATTATAATATTCAGGTTTATTAGATAAATCTTTAGTAGTAATAAAATCATCAGGTGAATCAGATGGAACACATGTAACAACTCCAGTACCTTTAGAAGCTAAAACAGTTTCCATAGGTAAAATATATAATTCATCATAAACTGCTAATGGAGCTTTAATTTTAGAACCAATTAATGATTTACCATTAATAATAAGAGTTGCTTTATAATCACCTCTAGTTGGAGTTAATTTTTGATAAGACATATTTTTAAAGGCTCTTTCAGTAGTAATATAATAATCACCATTACCAACATGAAATAATCCATAATCAATCTTTGGAGATACAAAACAACAAGTTTGACCATACATTGTTTCTGGTCTTAAAGTAGCAGCTACTAAAAATATATTATTCTTTTCAGTATCAAAATTATTTTCATCTAAAATCTTTTTAGCTTCATCAGCAAATTCAGTAATTTTAATTTTAATACCAGTATATTCTTGAGGATTTAATCCTTCACCTGAAGACCTATCATGATCTAAACATGCTTGACCATCCTTTTCAGAATAAATAGTATATCTTTCACCGAATTTAATTTTACTACAATCTCTTAATCTTGTAATTTGCCATCTAACAAAAGCATCAAAATAAGGATTAGCATCAGTTGTAACAAATGAACGTCTCCAATCAACTCTACCACCAAAATTAGTAACATCTCTTTGAACTAATTGAGGGAAATATTCAAGCCAATATTTAGAATCAGCAAATTTAGGAATTTCTTCCTTTGGAATACCGGCTTGACCCATAATTTCAAATTGAAATTTACCTCTACCTTGTTTAGCAGCAGCTTTTGATTTTTTAGCTTTAAATTTAGTTACATCTTCAGTTTTAAATGCTTCCTTTTTTGGTTCTTCTTCTTCTTCATCAGTTGGAGCTCCAGAAAAATCAGTTCCAAAAAGTTCAACTTCTCTTTTAATTTTATCGGCTGCTGCTTTAATTGGCATACCAGTACAATGAAATCCTAATGGAAATAAAGCTCTTTTACCATTCATTCTTTCAAATCCAGTAGCAAATTCAACTTTTGATAAAGTAAATGAATGTCCAGCATGTAAAGTACCATTCATATATGGGAATGCCATAGTTGAAAAATGTTTAGGATATTTAGCTCTTAATTCTTCAGGATCATCAATTGGTGCTTCCTCATAAGTTGGAGCATTAACTTCAAAGACTTTTTCATCCGACCAGATTTTTTGATACTTCTTTTCGATGTCGATTAAAGCATCTCTTCTGGCCGTATTTTCAAGCTTAACTGCACCACTCATAATGTAATGCTATAGTTTTATAACGCAATTATTATACTGTATCATAGTTAACTTGACTCATAATTTTTTTTTTTTCATCTCTCCAACAATAATAATAATTTTTCAGATAAAAGGTCGTGTGCTAATTACAAAAAGAAACAAAAGAATTTCTATATACGTAAGACATTTTCTACTTTTTTCCGTTTTCCGTTTTCCGTTTTCCGTTTACTCTCAGAAAAAATGAGTACAGTAGTACTAAAATCACCTTCTACGGCGTTGAACGTTAGGAGGGATCATTACACTACGACTTGGATGATAACTTGAACCATTACGTAAGTCAAGTATGGCACTCTTTGTTGCAGTTTCAATTACATTTTGTCCAATAGTTTGTCCATCTAAAGCCATGGCAGCTTTACCTGAATCACTAATGGTTGCAAATTGAGCTAAAGCTGCTGCAACTTCAGGATATATGGCAACTTTAATTGGCATATATCCCTTTTCTGCCAAATACAGTTTAAGTTGATCTACTGAAATCGTTCTATCTAAATTTCTTATACCCATAGTTGATTCATCTTGAAAATCTTCAATTTTAATAGGAACTTTTCGATCTATTTCAAGTTCATGACCTTCTAAAATAATTGGAGCTTTTGAAAGAATTTTTTTTATACTATCGATAGATTTAAATAAAACAACAGCAATCCCATCATTATATTGACCATTATTTCTTCTTCTAGTAGTTCGAGGAATTGTTACATCATCAACTCCACCAAATTTAGTAAAGAAATGTCCAATTTGTTGTTCGGTATAAAATGTAGGTAAATTGAAAACTTTAATTTTACGTTCGGCCATTGGAGCATCTCTATTCAATTTACTATTTTTAGCATTATCAGCTTTTTCTGGATCAGATATTTCAACTTTTAAAGTATATGGACTTTTACTCAATCGATCAATTACTACCATATTATTAAATTTCTTAACAGCTTCTCTAGCCATAACTTCTTCACTATATTCAAGAAAACAAAATCTTCTAGATTTTTGGGGAATTTGACTTGGATATCTTGCACTGACAACTTTTCCTACATTTTCAAACATCGTAACAAGTTCTTCTCTTCTCATACTAGATGGGAAATTACTAACAAATACTATTGAATGTTCATGACGTCGTACTCGTATAACTTCTCCATTCATCTTTTTAAAATCTTTTGTTAATGCAGCTAATACTGCCTGATCACTATTAAATTCAATAATGGCAATTTTATCATCATTTTCATGAATAATATTCATATTAATAACAGGTCCACATTCTTCAAAGAATTTAGTTACACTTGCGTTATCACAAGTCGATGGAAGATTATACACACTCACACAATATTTCTCTCTTGAACGCTTTAATTCATCAGCCATAGATTCTTTTGTTGTACTATATTTCCTCTTTTTAGAGGGATTTTCTTCATTCTCTACTTTTTTAACTGTCTTTTCTTTTTCATTTACTGGTGGGATTTTAATTTTCATGCCAGCCTGATGTTTACTCAATTGTGCATTGGAGTAAATGGCTGCTCGGTTATAACTATTTCTATCACCATAGGCACTTTCAAAAGTTAACCATTCTTGATGAATTTTTTCAGGATCATCCAAATTTTCTACTTCCATTGCTTGTTTAAAAAGAGATGAAATAAATTCAGCATCAGCAGCCTTAGTTTCTCTATAGAATGTATAGGAATATAACCATACATTACTTTCAGTTGGAGCAACTAATCTCAATTTAGTTAAAATTTGTTCAGCTAATTCATGATCATCTAATTCCAAAAGAATTGAAATTACTAATTTTTCAACAGAATGATTTTTATCTTTACCATCAGCCAAAGCAAGATCACAAAATTTAATTAAATCCATATAAAGTAATCGAAATTTATTTTCATCATCAGGAGTCTTTTTAGCATCATCAAATTCTTGAGATAATATAGCCATTGCTGCAAGTTTCCAATCATCAATTTTCGACTTCTTTAATAGATCTAAAGCATCCATTCTAGGAAAGACATCTTGTGTCCCTGTAAATCTAATATGTTCAGCATATGTACGAGGATTATCTGGATATGATTTAATAAACTTTAAAAGAGCTTCTGATATTATACTTTCTTCTTCACATTTTTCATACAAACAATAAATATATTCATACCATAAATTAATCCACTTAATTTCATATCTCTTAAAGATCAGAGCCAAGAATCTTTCAAATAAAGTTATAATACCTGCAATATCATTAGATTCCAGATATTTCGCTATACTTTTCAAGTAATCTGTCCAAATATTTATATCAGAAGGATTTTTAGCGAGTTGAATTTCATATTTATCATAATATATACATTGTTTTTTAGATTCAGTATGAATCTTATTCGCGATTAATAATTGTGATTCATAATTTTCGGAATCATATTCTGATATGAATGAAGAAAATTCTTCAAATGATTTATCAATAGTTTCATGAGGAGTTGATAATCTCTTTAAGTGCAATTTTATAATAATATTAAGTTTTTCAGGAGTTTCTTCTTCTTCATAGTCCTTTAAATAATATTTAAATACTAAATCCCAAATTTTATGACTATTTTTATAATCATGAGAGCAAACTTTTAAAGCTCTTGCAATTTGAGGTGGAATTTCTACACCAGCATTTGAATCATTAATTATTAAATCTAAAAATCCTGCCCAATATAGTACTACAGGATGATCATTTAATACCAGAAAATAAAAACCTTTAAGATAATCTATTCTTTCCCAATAACTTTCAATAGATTGAACATCTTGTAACCAACTAGAATATTCTTTAGGAGTTAATAAAAAGTATATTTGCTTTGTCTTTCGTGCTTCAATTAATGCATGCAAATTCTTCTTCTTATCAAGACTAAGAAGAGTAATGAGTCTATCATGCTTTTCAATATTGAATTTCTCATAGTCAAACAATGAGTTCTTCAAAGTATTGATCTCATCATCATTTGAAGAGGTCATAACTTCTAATTTTCTTGTTCTACGGTAATTAACTAATAGTTATTTAATTAAGTGGAGTAACTCAATATAGGCGCCCGAACTTTATATGCAGATATTTTGTTTCAAGGCAGATGCCCTTTAATATTTTTTTTTAATGAGTTATAGGAAGAGATCAAAGACAAGCTAAGTTAAGCTAAGATACTGAGAAAAGGAATACTTACTGGGAAGTTATGAATGCCAGTATCTATCTAAAGTCCTTTGGATGGAAGGAAGGTGAAGCCCTTCAAAAGGGTGGACTTAAAAAGCCAATTTTGGTTAAACATAAGAAAGATACAAAGGGTTTAGGACATGATACTAATGATTCAGATATGTGGTGGGAAAAATTATTTGATGGACAATTGAAAAGTTTGGAAGTTAATAAAGCTGATTCTGGAGAATATACTATTAAACAAAATGAAGAACTGATTGTTCTGCATATCAGAAAAGAAACTTCAGTATTATATAGAATGTTTGTTAAGGGAGAAGGATTAGCTGGAACAGTTGGGAAAGTTGATCATATAGAGAAGAAAGATACTATAGATGTAGCAAATGTGGAGAAAGACATAGCGAAATCATTTAAATCCAATATACTAGATGTTACAGAATCAGGATTTGAAAAGAAGAAGATTAAATCAGTTAAGGATAAGAAGTCAAAGAGTAAGAAAGAGTCTTCATCTATAGATAAATCGAAGAGTAAATCCAAATCGAAAGACTTAGAGAAGTTGAAGACAAAAGTAGAGAAGAAAGAGAAGAAGGACAAGAAAGAAAAGAAAGAGAAGAAGGACAAGAAAGAAAAGAAAGTAAAAGATCGTTCCAGTAAACGTAAGAGAGATTCCGACTCAGATGAGAGTGACAAGAAATCATCTAAGAAAAAGAGATCAAAATAGTTGTCAAGTGCTACTTAATTTTAGTGCACAACCATGTATATTAATCAGTGTATATATATAGACGCAATATAACTTTGCTATAGACTATTTCCTGTTTTGTGTGTAGTATAGTTTTGCTTAGCTGGTGATTAAAAGTACTATTAATAGAAGAGCTATAAATAGAGTTAGCGAATTCCAGAGTTACTGTACATACCATACCCTATTGGTGATCAGATATCTTTAACTACTCGTATACTAAATTGGTATGTGTGTGTGTGTGCAGGAAATTACTCTGTTACTAAATAAAGGATATAGTGTAAAGGATACGAATATAAAGAACCAAGACGAACTATCGCGAATATTAAGCTTGTTTAGCCTGTCAGAAAGTGTTTGTGCGAAAACATCTATGTCGGTTGCGACCAAGAATGGTGGTATACCAAAAATGCGATATAGTCGTATTATTCGAGAGGGAGGGTGGCTTCTTTTATGGGGTTGTATAATCCTATATATTGTACGACGGACTTATATCTATCTTATAGCAATTATATTAGGAGCAAGTATTACATTTGGTAGTTTATTATACCTTATTTTAACGATTCGAGGAGTAAGTAATAATGAGAAAATCTATAAGCATCGTCGATTTAGATTTACATATCCTGAAGAATGGATATCAGAAGGTTTAACTGTAAATAGTTCACAAACTAAGAGTGTAATATTTGAAGAATCTCCTGAAATTTCTCAAATACTTAATACTTTAATTGAATTGATCATAAACGAATTCATAAATTCTTGGTTTCTTAGTATTTCTACCAATCCCTTATTTCAAGAAAGTGTTCATGAAGAGATAACAGAATTATTCCAAACTTTACAATCCAAATTGCTGGATATTGATTATGCAAAATTATTAGTTATAAATATTCTTCCTATATTAAATGATCATTTTACTAAATTTTCAAAGGCCGAAGAAGCAGTTAAATTGAAATCAAATAATATTAAAACTGATTCACAAGATTTTCATTTAGCTGTAGCTCAAAATTATGATCGTGGAAAGGTCCATCATGCTTTAACACTTTCTTCACCAAATGCATCAGAAATAAGTGAAAAGAAATATATTCGATCTAAAGTTAGCAGTATATTACCAGAATTGTTATCTAAAAGAGAAAAGAGTAATGAGATTTCAGTTGCCTTTTTAACGGAAATTTTATCTTGTACAGTATTGACTAATGTCATTAAACTACTTAGTGATGCAGATTTCTATAATGTTTTAATTGTGAATTTAATTGGTGATAATTTAAAGCATAGGGGTCAAGTCAAACAACTTCTTGCTGCATTAGAGGAACATACGAAACAACTTTCGAATAAAGCTTCAATCAATTTTCTGAAACTTCAAGAACTTGAAGACTCTAACAAGGCATATACTATTACAGCAAATATGGAGACTGGAACCTATAAAGAATTGGTTAAATCCATCAGTTCTATCGACTCAATTGATGATATCAGACTGTTAGAAAAATACATTAGCATTCAATTAAAATTAATTACTGAAGACGACCTGGAAAGTAAAGAAGTTCATAGGAGATTAAAGAAATTACATGAGGAATTACGTAAAAGAGCAATTAATTTGAAAACTTCCAAAACTCAAACACAGCAGAACGATAATTCCAATGTAAGTAACGTTAAATTATATGATATATTAAATAATCGACATTTGCTTAAGTTATTCAGGGAATTCATGTCTTATAGAAACAGACTAGAATTTTTAGAATTTTGGCTTGATGTAGATCTGATCAAGGCTCCCTTAGAAGATTCAACTATAGGTGAAAATGGTGAGAGTAACCTTTCATTATCATTAGAATTTACATCATTAAAAGATTTGAGTGAAATATATTTAAAATATAATAAAGTTTTATTATTTGGTCTGAATAATGCAGATGCCTCTAAATTTGAAGAATTAACAAACTCAGTCAGTATTAATAGCTTAGAATCTTATCTGAGAAGTAGAAAGTTATTGTTCAAATTACAAAATCAAGTATATAAAGAAATGGAAGATAATGATTTTGTTAAATTCAAGAGTTCAGCATCATTCTCTAAGATTGTTGCAAATATTACCGCCCAGACTACTACTACTACCTCGGTTTCATTGGGTCAAAGTAATGAAGATATATCATTTGATTCACTTGAAGAGGGTGTAGAACCAGATGTTGATTCTGATGTCATCCAGGCTGTTGAAAATGCATTTACTGAGATCATGAGCAAACCTCAAGATTCTGTTAATGAATTCAATTATGATAGAAATAAAAGTAGTTCATCATCGTCCTTGATATACACTTCTGATTCTGAGAAATTATCTTCTTCTTCTAAAAGAGATATTTTTGGTGAAGCATCTAGTTTATTTGGTCCAGATTCCATGGAAGTCTCTCATTTCAGAAATTCAAAGCTATTTGATGATACAAGTGATGAGTCTGATAATGACAGTGATTCATTGAGTGTTCAAAATAATTCTCAAATATTAGAAAAACCACTTGGTGTAAATGAACCATCACAAGTATTTGTTGCTGCTCCTGGAAACTTAAATCTTGCAGAAGAGATACCTAAATTAACTGAAGAAATAGAGAAAATGAATGAACAAGTCAATATTTTGAAACCTTTATTAAGAAAAGCGGAACTTACCAATAATACAAGTGAATTAAAGATTCTTTCTAGATCTATGACAAGTTTGGAACGTGAGATAAATTCAAAGGAATTACAGAAACAACAATATATTGTTCAAGAAAGTGATAATAGTTTGTATGCTAAATCACGAGTTTGTATTCAATCTTATATTAGTGGTAATGAAGGTGGAAAAGAATTCATTTTGTATATTATAGAAGTTCAAAAATTTGATAGTGATGATCCAGATATTGTTAAAGCAGGTTGGGTTGTAGCAAGAAGGTACAGTCAGTTTTACAAATTACATGATTACTTGAGAAGTAGATACCCGCAGGTAGGGTTAATAAAGTTTCCTAAGAAGTCTATGGTATTGAAATTCCAACAACGACAATTAGTTGAATTACGGAAGACTGCGCTTGAAGAATACTTGCAAGAATTAATTAAAATACCGGATGTATGTTCAGATAAAGCATTTCGATCTTTTCTATCATCTGAAAATTTTACAATTGTCAAAAATACCTTTGACGAAAGTGTTAGATCATCAAAGTCAAAGAGTAATGTTGAATTAGTGGCTAATAAGTTATATAATGGGATTTCAAGTAGATTAACTCCTGGTAGTTCTAATATTACTTCTACAACTAAAAAGTCAGTAAATGATGAGAAACAGGATAGTAATAATAATAAAGAAGAAATTATGAAGAATATTATTGATATGCAACAAGAATTAAAGCTGTTTGATGAATATGGTATGGCAGTAAGTAGTACAGCAATATTTGTTAAACCAATTTGTGATTTACTTATTTCAGTGTTTAGACTCAGTAATTCAAAAAGCTGGCTTAGAGGTAGAGCTCTTATTGTTATATTGCAACAAATTTTTGGAACTACTATTGAAAAGAAAGTTTATGAACAAATTGATCAAAATTTAAAATCACAAAAGAGTATAATTAATATATTAGTATGGGCTCAAACTACATTATTCCCCAATGGGAAATTTAAAGATCCTCCACCTATTCGTACATATTATCAACAATCATCTACTAGACAAGAAGCTAAAGTTCTTTTGGGAGTATTTATGAATGAAACTTGTTCAAAAATTTTTGGAACTTCTAATACAACATTTGCAACTTCTAAATTATTTGGGATGCTACAAAATGATATACTAAATAAGCATTTGTTATATGAAATTCTCGATGAGTTATTTAAAGAACTCTTTCCTGATCCGGTCATAAAGCCTATTTCGCATCTGACTACATAGTTTAACTTATATATTGTTAGAGCAATATTATTATTATTATTATTTTGTTAATACCGTCTAATTTCATACATGAATAATAAAGTTGTCGGAAATTGATAAGCGAGAATGAGAAATTAGTGGCCAAAAAAATAAAAAGGGCGGTGCGCACCTCCACAGAATGATCAAAATCACTAGCTGAGATAGAGAAGCTTAATCACTCACATAATTAAGCTTAAGCCCTTTCCAGCTTATTTAACCGATTAATAGAGATTAAGAATTTTAGGTTAATTTCTTATTGAATAAATTGAGATATAATTTTGATTTTGATTTTGATTTTGATTTCTTAATTTTATATTTTAAATTATTTTCAAATTAGCATAAATGGCAATCGTTAACGATCCCAATAAACCTCCAAAGGTTCCTCAAGGTTGGGTAGCTAAATTTGATGATAAGTATAAAACATGGTTCTATGTTAATTTAGAAACTAAAAAATCACAATGGGATGCTCCTAAGGGTACCGTGTTTGAATCTGAGGATGATGCTCCTCCTTCATATGATGAAAGACCAGCTGGTCCTCCACCTACAAAACCAACCGAACCAGCACAAGCTCAACAACAACGTTATGCACAAGAACCACCAAGAAATTATCCTCAACCAGGTTATGGAGGAGGTTATCCTCCTCAACAAGGTTATCCTCCACAACCAGGTTATGGTTATCCACCTCAACCAGGTTATGGTTATCCACCTCAACAACAATATTATCCTCCACAACCTCAACAACAACAACAACCACAACGTAATAAACCTGGTTTTGGTGCTGGATCGATGGCTCTTGGTGTAGGTGGTGGTTTATTAGGTGGTATGCTTTTAGGAGAAGCCATAAATGGATTTGAAAATCATCAAGCTTATGATCAAGGATATCAGAATGGTATGGATAATGGTTATAATCAAGGTTATGATCAAGGATTCGATAATGGAGGATTTGATAATGGTGGATTTGATAATGGAGGTGGTTTCGATGGTGGATTTGATGGAGGCTTTTAGTGCCTTAGCTCAATTTAAATTATCATTAGTAAAAAGTATTATTAGAGAGCTCTATAAATGTTTTATACGGTGAATGTATCACTTATTAATTAGCAATATTTTATTTGTTAATAAACCTAATTAACTAACTAATCATTGTAGAAAGTAATTGTACAAAGTAGATGTATACTGCAGAAGTATAGTACAGAGTTTAATGTAAAAGTATAGTACAGTGTATAGTGTAGAAGTATAGTACAGTGTATAGTATTGATATTTTCCTGTATATAAGCCCAGGTTTATCGTTTTTCATCCAACCACAGGATGAGAAAAATACTTTACCAATATTCCAGTCAAGTACCGATCAATAGTTAAGTTTCAAACCTATACATAGAATAATGAGATTTACTAGGGTATTAAGACAAGCTGAAGAAGTTTTAGTTAAGGCTGCTTCTGGTTATCCAACTGGGTTAACCGGATTATATCAACATCCAAATCCAAGACCAGCATTAATTTCATTATATAAACATACTTTAACAGTATTAGAAACAAAATTTCCAAAAGAATCTGTATATAGACAATCTGTTGAAGCATTAACTAAGAATAGATTAAAGATAGTAGAAGAAGAAGAAATTACTGAAAATATTGAAAATAAAATTGGTGGAGGATTAATTGAAGAAGTTGTTATTCAAGCTCATGAAGAATTAACTTTAGCTAATGAATTAGCACATTTAAAAGTATGGGAAGAATTAGAAGAAAAACCTTTAGATGATCAATGGATCTATTTTGGTAAGAAGGTTTAAAATCTTTCAAATGATTGTATAATAGAAATTCATCTCCCCTACCCACTAAATTCATCTCCTTACCCCTATGCATAGTATTCTGTTATAAAAATTATCAGAGCTACCTAACTAGTTTTATTTCTTATAGTTTAAATATATTTAATTTTTAGATAATTATATTGTAAAAGTGTAATATATTTTTTAACACAAGTCATTATAGAAGACATTAACTATGAAGACAAAGATTGAAGAAAAGAATTATATTTATAAAAACAGTCTTGATTATAATAAATTCAAGATTAAAATCACAATTAAACATCTTCTAACAACAGTTACTCTTAATATTAGCACCAGTTTGATTAATATTAATACCTCCACCTGAAGTTGAAGCTGGTGCAGCTTGTTCATCATTGGCATGTTTATCTTGAATAATTCCGGCTAATTCATAAAATATAGTATCAACATTTTCATTACTTTTAGCACTTGCTTCTAAAAATGGGATATTTAATCTTGAAGCTAATGCTTGACCTTGTTCCTTTGATACTTGTCTATTAACTTCATCATCACATTTATTACCTACTAAAAAGATTTGAGCATCATCATTAGCATGTTGAATTACAGTTTCATACCAATTTTCAACATTTTCAAAAGATCTTGAATCGGTTACATCATAAATAAGAACTATACCCATAGCACCCCTATAATATGCGGTTGTAATAGTCCTAAATCTTTCTTGACCAGCAGTATCCCATACTTGTAATTTAATTCTTTTACCTTTACTTTCTATAGTTCTGATTTTAAAGTCTATACCAATAGTTGTAATAAATGTTGGATTAAATTTATCTTCAACAAATCTTAATAATAAACATGATTTACCCACTCCTGAATCACCAACTAATAATAATTTCATTATCAGATCATAAGATCTTGATGGAGTTCTAGCTGACATAGTATAATATAATATAATTTATCCTTAATAAAATTTTAAAAAATATTTCTTAATCACTAATTAAATTTATTAAAGATTTAATTTGTTTTACTAAATTTTATTAATTATATTTAGCTTAATAGTTCTGAATTAATCTGTATAGATAACCCGAATCCTTCCACTATTAAATTAATTAATATAAAGATTGGAAAATCTGTGTCAGTTTATTATGGCTATTTTTTTGTGCGTGCAATAACTGCTCCTATTTTTTGGTCTCGTTCACGACTATCTCTCACTCTCTCTGTCTGTCTCTGTCTGTCTCTCTTTGTCATTGTCTTTGTCTTCTTAAATAGGAATAATTAATATGTATGCGAATAGGTTTACGTTTACCTTTACGTTTACAGTACTTAAAAAGTACATTTATACTACAATGAATTATAATTAATTATTATTATCCAATTTCTATCGTATGTATATATGGATATATAATTTATATATAATTTATATATCTATTATTTATTATTTATTTATAAGAAAACTTCAGCATTAATTTCAACTGATGAAGCAGCATAAGGAATTTCAAAATTAGTCATAACTTCAGGATGTAAAGCACCAATTGATCCAATAATTTGAATTTTTGAACCTTGACTATGTCTGAAAAGAATTTTTGCACCTCTACCTGGGAAAAATGTTGGATTTTCTTTATCTTCTTCAATCCAATAACCTCTACCAGTTGATTCAATTGGATTTTCTAACCATGGAGTTCTTAAAGTTTGCATTATTTTACCTAATAAACCTTGAACAAATTCAAATCCTGAAGTTTTACCAGCATAAATAGCAGCCCAATTTCTTTGATTAAAAGCTCCTCTTTCTAATTCTGAATTTTTAAAAACTACATCTCCACTTTCAAAAACTTTAATTGGTAATGAATGTTTTCTATTTTCTTTAATAGTCTTTAATAATCCTGGTAATAAAGTAGTTCTTACAACTTGATATTCAATAGTCTTTGGATTTTCTAATTTAACAGCTTTAGTATTATCATCAATAGTTCTTAAAAATTTAAAATTTTCATCATGAGAACATAAAGTTAATGGCATAACTTCTAAGAATCCAGCTTGAGCTGAAGCTAATCTGAAAATATCAGCTACTTTATTAATTGGTAATGGTGCAGCAACTAATGATTGACCCTTTGGTTTAGTTTTAGTTAAATTATTAAAACCATAAGCAACAGCTACATCTTCCATAATATCACATTGATGTAATATATCTGGTCTAGTTATTGGAACTTCAACTTCAATTATATCTTGTTTAGTTTTTGAAACAGTTGCATGTAATGACATTTTCTTTAATAATTTAGAAATTTCTTCTCCAGAATAATTTAATCCAACACATGAATTAATATAAGAAATTTCTGCTTCAGCAATTCTTGGTTTTATAGTTGGAGTAATTCTTGTTTCATTATTATGTTCAGAAATAACTTGAATTGGTTCAATTTCAAATGGTGTTAAACAATAACGAGAAAACATTGCAACTATTTGATTTACTACAATTTCAGTTTTAGTTTTATCAGTACCAGTAACATCAATAAAAACATTCTTAGTATTTAAAGTAATTTTAGAATGTTCAGAATTAATAATTGGTGGCATTGAAGCAACAGTTCTTTTAGAATCTAACATAAGAGGATAAACTGGTGAATCTTTAATTATATGTAAGAATTTACCAATATTTTTATCCTTTTCATAAAATTCCATTAATTCATTACCATTCATTTCTTTTGATTGATTTAATGGAACAAATTTAAAATCTTTTGGTGAAATACCTTCATAAGTAAATGGAGGAGTTAAAGTATCTAAATCATGAGTTCCAATAGCAACTAAAGTTCTATTACGACATAAATTCGAATGTAATTTATCTTGTAATGCAATAAAT
Source organism: Scheffersomyces amazonensis (assembly GCF_036850825.1). Taxonomy (NCBI): domain Eukaryota; kingdom Fungi; phylum Ascomycota; class Pichiomycetes; order Serinales; family Debaryomycetaceae; genus Scheffersomyces; species Scheffersomyces amazonensis. The sequence goes on along the minus strand of NW_027042741.1, from coordinate 729,697 downwards.
GAATCATAACGTCTTTGATCAAATTTAATATTTCTTAATATAGCTCCAGCAGCATATTGACGAATTGGTTCAACAGATTGTTTAATTGTTAAAGTAATTTCTGGTTTAATTGGTTTAAATGTATAATTTGGAGTTTCCTTAGTACCTAAAAATTCATTTAAAGCTTGAGCAATCCCTTCAATACATAACATATCATATCTATTAGCAGGTATTTCAATTTTTAATTGAGGTCTTTCATCTCCAACACATTCATTAGTAGTATCTTCATCTAATTCAAGACCATACTCAAAACATAACTCATCGAATTCTTCAGTAGTATATTCTCTACCTAAGAGTTTGAAAAGATCTTCCTTATCAACTGGGATAGTAGGCATATTTAATGTTAATTGATAATGTAGGGGGGGGAGTACTCGATAACTGTGAGTCAACTTCACTGAAAAAAAATTTGGACACTAAGTAAGAAAAAAAAATTGTGTCATAGGATGAGATTTACACGAAAAAATTCCATTCTGCGTAAGTGTGAGTATGTTAATTATATGATGCTATATATTTAGTATTGTTATATACTGTATGCAGTTAATTAAGTCATATAGACATAGAGAGAGACTAATTAAGTTGTAGATATTTAATCTTCTTCTATTTCTTCATTGGTAACTAAACCAGGTCTATTGGGTTCAAGTTCTTGTCGAGCTTGTTCGAGTTGTTTCTCATCTTCACCAGCCAATTTTTCAATCTCTTCAATTTCATTTTGTAAAGCCAGTATATCAAATATAGGTGTATCATCAACTGATGAATTAGGAGTGGTTTCTTCTTCTACATTATATTCATCAGTACTAGTTTTTGAACTAGTAGGTTCTTTACCTTCTGCAGGTTGAGCAATATTCTCCCACCAATCTTTACTCTTTGGTTTAAACCATTTCTTCCATCCTTTAGGTTGAGAATTAGCTGTCAGTTCTGATTTCATTTTAGCTCTAGCTTCATCAAATTCACTCATTAATTTTCTAGTCCGTTCACCTTGTTCAGGATCAGGTTCTTCAATTTCTGCAAATTCTTCACTAAGAACTTCCCAATCTAATCGTTTAAGAATCTTTGGTATTGCCTTTCTATAAGACATATGTCCAACAACTAGATCAGTACAATCAATATTTTCAATAGATTCAGTAACTGTAATAGGTGAAAGTCCAGCAACTGTCAGTAAACCTCCTCCAGTAGCTCTAAATAAATAACCTAATACCCAATCTTTTCTTGAATATCCATTAATAAATTTACCACTAACAACTGATCTAGCAAGAGCAAGTTGATCAGTTTTTATTGCTACTGGACTTCCTAATATAATAACATTTTCAATTAATCCATAACCTCCACGTCTTGATAATTCAATTAAACAAGAATAAATTAATCTGGCTCCTAATGAGAAACCTACTAAAGTTATAGGTCTAACTCCAACATTACCAGCAATTAATGTATCTGCTAATATTTTTCCTGCTTTCCAAGCTCTATCTAATGATACATTCCATGGATTATCTACAAGATATGATAATTTAGATAATACCATTGGTAATTGAATGGCTGACATTAAAGCAGTAAGAACAGTAGCACCTAAAATTTGTTGAATTGAAGCTGATAATGCTTCAGTTGCTAAAATTGTAATAGTTTGACCCATGGATTTTAACATTTCAGGTTCCCAAAGTAATGAAAACATATCTCCCATAACTGGATCTACAGTTGAAAATGGTAATCTAACATCATCTAATTCACCATTCATCCATCCACTAACTGCTATAATAAGATTTGTTCTTTTATTATTATGTAAAGGTTTAAATTCAAATGTATGAACATCACCAGTTCTTCTTGAACCTGCTTTATTTCCAACTTTTGCTCCTATTGCTATACCACCAGTAGTAATAATTGCACTTCCACCAATACCAGCTAAAAATCCACTTGTTCCAGTAATTCCAACTGTTGTAAGACCTGCTGCAAGTCCAGCTCCAATTACTGGTGCTAATAAACCAGCAGAAAGTCCAATAGCTAATGATCCACCAAGAGTTGCTAATCCAATATATGCTAATCTTCTCCGTTTATTCTTCTTTATATGCTTTTCAATAAACAGTTTATCTACCATTTTATCATCCTTATTTTCAATTGATTTTTCATTTGTTTCAATTTCTAAACTATCTATTAATCTCCTTTCGAATTGTGATAATTCTAACCCACTAATTCCTAAATTTAATGAAAATCTTGTAAGTAAAGTTCTTGATCTACTATCATAATATCCATCTTTTAAAAGTTCTAAAAATAAATCACATATTATTACCCATCTTAAATCAAAATCTAATTCTAATTGATTTGGTGCCTTTTTAATCTTAGCTTCACTACCCATCTCTTTTAAATGATTTGAAAGGTCAGTTACTTCTAATCCATGAATACTTAAATTTTCAATCATTTTCTTTTCTTCTTCATTAGCATCAATATGAGAATATAAATTACTCATAACATACATAGTCCAATTAGAAAAATTCCGTTGACCATTACTCATTTGTTTAGCTATACGATCTGAAGTTCCAATTTGCATTTTAGCTAATTCAGTTGCCATTTCAACTGTAAGTAATTTAGTTATACCTAAATAAGCAAACTTTTGAGAATCAGTTAACATATTCTTTGTACCTTGTAATGCTTCTTCTGAATCAAGATTATCTTCATCTACAAAATTATCTTCTTCATCTGAATCATATTCTAAATCATCTTTATGATAATCTGCTTGAGCCATTCTAGCTCGATCTTTTCTAGTTCGAAATAAGAAATCAGTCTTTTTATCCATAGAAGAATATTTAGCAACTTGTTCTTCTGAATCGATTTTCGTATAAGCAAATACATGCTTTTGTAATGCATTCTCAGTACGATTGGAATACTCCAATTCACCTTTATCATTATAGTAATCAAGGTCAGCTACTGTTTTCATCGCCTTCCAATCTGATGCTGTAGAGAAAAAGTCATCATCATCACCATTTTGCTTTTGCTTTTGATTTGGACTTTGACTTGGATCTGGACTTTGCTCTTCGCTCTCTTCTTTCACTTGATCTATGCTCTGTTTCTTTGCCTCTTGGTCTTTTTTCTGATCTCGTTTTAGTATATTTTCTGTTTCATTATGCGATAGTATTTCTGTACTTGCTTTACGTTCTTTGGATAATCGAACATCACCAGAAATGGTCTTTTCTGACATTAATCCAAGACTATCTGAGGTGGGATTCTTATTATCCAAATTACTTAAATCAAATTCTACATAACTCGAAGGTTCTTCATAAATTTCTGTATCATCAGGCGTTAAGATTTCCGGTATTTTATTATTGTCACTAAATGATGTGTCCAGTAAATTATTTGGTAAGCTTGGTAATTCTGTTAAACTGGTTTTATTGCCATACTTCCCAGTATGACCATATATATTGTTCGACATTGATTCTATGCTGAAAATTTAATGTGTTTTACAAATGGTTTCACAACAATATGGTCTACTCAAACGACCAGCATTCAAGGACTTAAGTATAAGATTATTATGATCAATCCCTAGTTGATTGTGGTAACAATACCTCTTTCTTAAACTAGTGGGTGGGTAGTCAAAGAAAAAAAAAATAAAAATAAAAATATAAATAATAAAGTGTCAGACTGCACAGACACGATCCAAAAGCAACACAAAAGATTCCGGAAATGGATAACGCAAAATGAAACTACGAATGGTTAATGAATGATTACAAAGTTACTGATTAATTAATTATAAAGATGTTTGCAACATGGTTTTACTCAAATCGTCAGAGGCCATTATGACCTGCGCAGAGTTCAGGAATATGTTGCTACGAACCATATGATCGAGCTACAACTTCTACCTTACGGTATTAGTGAGCTCAAGATCGACCCGCTTAGTCTACAATCTGTCGACGGAGCTACTCTGCTTAAGACCTCAAAGAGGTTAGCTAACAAAATGACCGAGAATTAATACACCGAATCTAACCTAGTGAAAAGTCAAAATCTTTGCTCAACCCACGAATGAGGACCAAAGATTTAACTAATCACGTCATAACAGCTAAACCGGCTGTTGATTACTCAACTGCATTAAAACCATCATCCTTGTACACTTCAAGCTTGCTTCACGAGCGCCGATCTGCTACAGCTAACCACTACAGATATACACCAGCAATCCGAAGATTTAGCCAATGCATTAGTCTGAGGGCCCACCGTAACACAGATTGATATCTAAATTAGTTAAAGAAGGAAAAAAGTATTTAGGCTTCCATACTATGACCTCTGAAAAATTTTTCTTTTATGCATTTGACGTTGAGCCGCACGCAGCCATTATAACTAACCACAAAAAAAAATGTTTACTGTATATGGCTTACCCGCAACAGGTATTTAGGTTTTAGGCATCTCAAGACCTATTCTTATAGTTGTAAAACTAAAAAGTATTCAATTATAAGTCATTATATATAGGTGTAGAATGAGTAGTAGAAGATCGCAGAAGTATCAAAGTCGTCATGTGGATCGAGAACCTGAAGAGGAAGTCCAGCAGGATATTACGAATCAACTTCCATTTACTACTACTAATACATTAGAGCCATCGCAAATCATAAAGTTATATGAACATTCATTCAGAAGTGTTTTGGAATCTCCCGATTTATTAGATCATGTTCAAACAGTCAAGGGAGATTTGTTTAATAGAGATTATATCACTGCCTTTAGTGATGAAGATAGACGATTGGCTTATGTTGCAAGATGGACTCCCTATAGATCATTATGTTATGCATCATTATTTTCATCCTTAGAACCAATAGTTGAATTATTTAAAAATAATGATAATACTTCCAATGTGCTATGTGTTGGAGGTGGAGCAGCATCAGAATACGTTGCATTGGTTTCTGTATTTAGTCGATTGAGAAACAGTTCTAATTCAGGAATTTTATCAGCTCAAATTATAGATATTGCAGATTGGTCATCCATTATAAATTCAATTGAAAAGTATGTCAAATCATATTGGATTCACAATCCTGATAAATTATTAACTGACTTTGTTCATGATGATATATTAAAATTAAACAATTCAAGAATAAATTTTGAAAGTCTTGATTTAATTACTTTGCTTTTCACTACTAATGAATTATTTGCTGAAAAACGTCCAGAAACTATTAAATTTCTTCAACACCTTAACTCCAACTGTAAATCAGGTTCCTTATTGTTGATAGCTGAAAGTGCTGGTTCATTTTCCAATATAACTATTGGAACTAAGAAATTTCCCGTTCAATTCTTGGTTGATATGGTTCTAGTTGGTAAACCGGGAGAAGATAATGGTGCTTGGGAAATTATAGAAGAGAGTGAAAGTTGTTGGTATAGAATAAATCCAAAAGAAGTGGATTATGCATTAAAATTAGAAAATATGAGATTTTTCTTTAGGTTATATAGAAAGAAATAATCAAATAAACGATGAAGATCATGAGACACTTTGCATAAATCTTATATTAAATTTCGCAACAATTTTGACCAAATTTGTACTAAAATCTAGAATAAATTAAGAAGAGCTTTACGCTTGAAAGAAATCATTGTTCCAAATTTATTTTGCATATATTGTAACTATAATTCTTCTATATTATCTATCCATTTATCTTTAATATCTATCTTTAATGTCCAACTTCGAAATTGCTTCTTCAAGTGAATCAACAATTGCTTGCCTCTTGTCTTCTTTATCAGTATCCGTGTTAACCTCTTCTTCTTCTTCTCCTTCTTTATTTTGTTCTTCTTCTCCTTCTTCCTTTTCATCATCTTTATCGTCCTTTTTAGCCAATTGAGCCTTTTTAGCCAATTGAGCCTTTTTAGCCAATTGAGCCTTTTTAGCCAATTGAGCCTTTTTAGCAAATTGAGTTTTAGCTTCCTCTAACAATGCTTCCAAATCACTTGACCATCCTAACATTTCACAAAGAGTAGTGGCTACTTCATCACAGTCGTGTAAAAGTACGACATCCTTTTTCCTTTTGAAACTTCCAACTGCTTCTTTGTTAACTAAGACTCTATGGCAATGGTGATCTAATTCTGAAGGCAATGATGAAAAAGGGTAAACACTCAATGATGTCCCTGCTACAAAAGCAACCTCCACTTCATCTTGATCCTTATCCCATGTCTCAAATAATGCTTCAGGTAATCCCTCTCCAAAGAATACAATATCTGGTTTGACATAACCTTTACAGCTAGGGCAAAGAGGTATACCGTTGTTTATATGCTTATTTAACATATGCTTCTTAAGTTCTTCGGTTGGCATCTCTTTGGAACATTCAATACAATGATTCTTTGCAAAAGAACCATGAGCTTCAATTAAATGTTCTTCATCTACTCCAGAAATTCTTTCCAATGTATCAATATTCTGAGTATATACTCTTCTAAGTTGTTTCTTATCTTGAAACAATTTAATTAAAAAATGATATTTGGTTGGAAGAAAGTTTCCTGGAAATAATTCTTCTGCAACAGTATAAAATGCTTCAGGACTATCCCTAAAGTAATCAATATCAAATACTGCTTCAGCAAATGGTAAATTTAATTTAGCTAAATTATCATATAATCCTGTCTTTGGACTCCGGAAATCAGGGATCCCAGCACTTGTTGAAATACCTGCACCATTAAAGAAGGTTACATGCTTACCTTTTTTTATCTCTTCTACAACCGGAGCAAGTAATTTCTCAATTTCCGACATACTACTAATAATAATTGTTCTGGCTCGTAATAAGCTCTGGTAACAGCGAGAGATTTTAATTTTGATATCGAATTGATTTTGATTTTGATTTGATATCGCAAGAGCACAAACACATTTATAAGCTGAAAATTTTTTAGATACACAGTATATTTGATCTCTCTCATAATCTATAAATTGTTGAACAATGAAGGTATGTATATAGTTAATTAAAGTAATATAGAGATGAATTATCACTAACTAATTATTTAGCAACGTATCACCAGTTTAGATCTTCAGATCTTAACGGCTGAGCTTCAGCTGACTATTTTAAATTATAGATTGCAAAACATTTATAATGTGGCCGATAGTCCAAGGCAATACCTTTTGAAATTTTCAATTCCTGATTCTAAGAAAGTCCTTGTATTGGATTGTGGGAATAGAATTCATTTAACAGACTATGAAAGATCAACAATGCAAGCTCCATCGAATTTTGTTACTAAATTAAGAAAGCATTTAAAGACTAGACGTTTATCAAAGATTTGGCAAGTTGGTAATGATCGAGTTTTAATATTGGAATTTAGTGATGGATTATATTATTTAGTACTTGAATTTTTCAGTGCTGGTAATATTTTACTTTTAGATGAATCCAAGAAGATCTTATCTTTGCATAGAACAGTTAATGAAAAGGGTGAAGTAGAAAGATACGCTGTGAATGAAACTTACAAATTATTTGATGAAGAACATTCAGAAATTGATCATAATTATCTGGTATCATTAATAAATAATTGGATTAAAGTTCATAAAGAATTTGTGGAACGTAGTGAATCTGAAAAGAAGAGTAAAGTATATTCAATTCATAAATTACTATTTGTAAATACTAGTCATCTACTGAGTGAATTAATTAAGAGAAATATAATACAAGATGGATTAGATGCTTCATCAAGTTGTTTAAATTATGAAGATAATGATACTCAATTAGAGGAATTAGTAACAATATTACAAACTACTGAGAATCAATATAAGGAATTAATAAATGGGCAGATTAAGGGAGTTATAGTACTCAGAAAAAATGCATTTTATGATCCAACTTCAAATGATGATAGTTTGGAATTTGTTTATGATGAATTTCATCCATATAAACCTTATAAACCAAATCCAGATGATTATAGATTTACTGAAATAGAAGGGGGGTATAATAAAACTGTTGATGAATTCTTTTCAACTATTGAGTCTACAAAGAATGCTTTACGTATAGAACAACAAAAACAAAATGCTGTAAAACGTTTGGAAGGTGCTAAGAGTGAAAGAGATAAGCAAATTCAATCTTTAGTTGATCAACAAAATGTTAATTTTAAAAAGGGTGAAACAATTATTTATTTTGCTGATTTAACTGGCTCCTGTATTAAATACGTTCAGAAACTTATAGATCAACAAATGGATTGGACTAATATTGAATCCTTTATTACTTTAGATCAACGTAGAAAGAATAAGTTTGCTTCTATAATAAAACTTCCACTTAACTTGAAAGAAAATAAGATTAACCTTTTATTACCAGATATTGAAGCAGAAAATAACTCCAGTAATGATTCAGATTCAAGTTCTGATTCAGACTCTGATTCAGATTCTGATGATAACTCAGATAATGAATCTTCACGTAAATCAAATAAGAAGAGTCCAGATTCAACTAAAATTTCTGTGTGGATAGATTTATCATTATCCCCATACGCTAATGCCCGATTATATTTCGATACTAAAAAGAGTGCAGAAAGCAAACAACAGAAAGTTGAAAAGAATACTGGATTAGCATTAAAGAATGCTGAAAGAAAAATCATGCAAGATTTAGCTAAGAATCTTAAATCAGAAACTGAAGTACTTCGTCAAATTCGTCCTAAATTTTGGTTTGAAAAATTTTATTGGTTTGTAACTAGTGAAGGTTATTTATGTTTAGCAGGTAGAGATGGATCTCAAAATGATATGATATATTATAGACATTTTAGTGATAATGATTTCTTAGTTTCTTCTGATGTTGCAGGAGCATTGAAGGTTTTTATTAGAAATCCTATCAAAGGTGGTACTCTTCCTCCTAGAACATTAATGCAAGCTAGTAGTTTTGCATTATCAGCATCAGCAGCTTGGGATAGTAAATCATCTATGTCTGGTTGGTTTTTACAAGGTCCAGATATTTCCAAAAGAGATTTTGATGGTTCATTACTTGCACCTGGTGAATTTTATTATAAGAAGAATAAGGAATTTTTACCACCAATTCAACTTGTTTTAGGGTTTGGATTTTATATTCTTACTGATGAAAATACCGCTACTAAATATAAACAGAAACGTGAAGAAAGAGAGAAAGAGCATGGATTACCAATTGTTGTTGATAATAAAAAGAAAGATGTTGAAGAATTGTTGTCTAGGATCAAGGTAAGCGCAAATGTTGATGATGTAGATCAAGAAACCGAAGAAAAGACTGAAGAAAAGACTGAAGAAAAGGTCAAAGAAAGGGCTGAAGAAAACGCTGAAGAAAACGCTGAAGAAAACGAAGATGAAAGTAGTGTAGATGTATCAGAAGGAGACTCTTCTAGATCCGCATCAGTAGAGCCTGAGTCTTTAATTGATACGGATAACCTTGCAGAACTGGTTAATGATCTCTTTGTATCTAAAAAAGTAGCCAAAGTCAGAGGTAAGAAAGCCAAATTAAAGAAAATGGCTAAAAAGTATGCTGATCAAGATGAAGAAGAAAGAAGACTCAGAATGGCTGCCTTAGGTACTTTAAAACAAACTGAAGAATTAGATAAACAAAAATTGTTACAATTAGAAAAGCAAAAGGAATTAGAAAAGAACAGGTATAAGGAATCTTTATCTGTTCAAAGAAAGAAGAAGCAAGAAGAAAAAGAACTTCTTAGATACATGAATGAAGATGATAATGAAGATGAATCTTCTGTTACCAATTATGTAGAAATTTTGGATTATCTTCTTGAAAAGCCTAACCCAACTGATGCTATTATTGATGTTGTTCCAGTATTTGCTCCCTGGACTACTTTACAGAAATTGAAATATAAAGTTAAAATCCAACCTGGATCTGGGAAGAAAGGTAAATGTATTAATGATTCTATTAATTATCTTACTACTAGAAAATTAGATGAATCAGCAACGGATTTAGATTTAGATTGGCCAGCAGAGAGAGAATTAATTAAGGCTAAAAAGCCTAATGATTTAGTAGGAACTTTTACAGTATCTAAAGTTAAATTAGTTTTACCTAATGGTGGACAAGAAAGTTCTAAGAAGGGTAATCTGAAAGGTAGTTCCAAGAAATCAGGAAAGAAGAAGTAGTAGATTTATGTATATCTGCCTATATAATATATATATTAACTATATACAATATATATATCAATTATATATATACATACATGTATAGTTGCAAAATGATTTCCTGCATATACTGTATCTATAAAATGTTAAACCTCAAATAGGAATAGGTGTAGATTAATATATACAAGTAGCAAATATGGTAGCTTTAAATAGACTACTTACAAGTGGTCTAATATTCGGGTATCCCAACCACTTTACCGAAGTGGCCTCCCCAGATTTAGCTGCAAAGGAACAATATAATATAGTTAGATATCTAGCAGCAGCTGGACCTTATGTACAAAATCCTGGATATGGAATTAGTACTGATATTCCAAAATCATGTACGATTGAACAAGTACATTATCTTCTGAGACATGGTGAAAGATTTCCAGGGTTATGGGAAGGTAAAACTCATGAAGCAATTCTTGAAAAAATTTTAAAGACACCAGGGAAGTTACAAGGAGATCTAGAGTTTTTGAACAATTATAAATATTATGTTACATCTGAAGATCTCTATGAGTTAGAAACAACTCCAGAAAATTCAAATGGTCCTTATACTGGCTACGGTACTGCCATTCGAGCAGGAAAATCATTTGCAGAGAAATATTCTAGTTTATTAAATAAGGATGAACCTTTACCAGTATTCATTGCTGCATCTCAAAGAGTTTACGATACTGCCATAAATTTTGTAAAAGCATTTCTTGGTAATGATTATTCATCAAATTCAGTTAAACAAGTCATAATATCTGAAGATAGTAAATATGGTTTAAATTCTTTAGTACCTCGATGGGGTTGTCCAGCTTTTAATTCCGATGCTCATAAGGAAAAAGTATTGACTACATTTCCCAAGGATTATCTTGAAGATATTGTTTTCCGATGGAAATCTTCTAATCCGGAATTGGATCTTAATTCTGATGATGTATATCATATATTTGAAATTTGTGCATACGAATTAAACTCTCGAGGTTATTCGCCATTTTGTAATTTATTCAGTAAAGATGAATTTGTCAGTTATGGTTATAATCGTGATTTAGAATTTTATTATTCATCAGGCCCTGGTGGTCAAAATGCGATTAATGCTGGGGCTACTCAATTGAAAGCAACCATGAAATTATTAGAAGATAATAATAATGAAAATAAAATATGGTTATCATTCACTCATGATACTGATATCGAATTATTTTCTTCAGCATTGGGATTGTTTGATACAATCGAACCAATGCCAATGGATAAGATTCGTCTCACAGATACTTATCATCATGTAAATATTGTACCTATGGGAGCTCGAATTATTACTGAAAAATTAAAGAAAGAAGATAATTATTTCATTAGATTTATAGTTAATGATGCTGTTATTCCTGTTCCTGGTTGTTCAAGTGGACCCGGATTTTCTTGTCCATTTGATCAATTTAAACAATATATACAGGGACGAATTGGTCATCTCAATATTCCTAAAGATTGTAATACTGCTCCAAATGTTCCCCAAGAATTAACATTTTATTGGGATTATAAGGAAGTAACTTATGATGCACCAGCAATTCGAATTAATCCTAAATAATACGAATTAGACAACTTTTATAGACTCTTCCATACTTAATATATACCTGCTATAGATTATTTCGCAGTTAAGCCTCGCAGCCACGTTGGGTGCGCGATATCTAACTATTATACGTCAATGTTAGTCTTAATCGATTTGGACTAATTCGTCTATGTTCCTATGATGATGAGTCAATAAGGGATTCTAAAGATAATGTATATACAGTTATATATATGGGTCAGTGAATAATTATGGTATCTATTACAACTCTCATTAATAGTGGACTACTTTTAGTGGGGAAATGGATTTATCAAGGTCTTGCGACCCATCAACAAGTAGCAGAAGAACAATATAACATTATCAGATTCTTAGGGGGTTCAGCGCCATATATACAATCTCCAGGGTATGGTATTTCCACAGATTTTCCTATGGGATGTACAATCGAACAGGTTCAATTATTATCCAGACATGGTGAAAGATATCCGACTCTAAATAAAGGTAATGAATTTGAAAAAGTTCTTGAGAAATTATTAGATCATTCACAAGAGTATAAGGGATCTATGGCATTTTTGAATGATTATGAATATTTCGTAACTGATAAGTCCCAGTATGCATTAGAGACTACTCCTGAAAATTCCGAAGGAACTTATGCCGGTACTACAAATGCATTCAGACATGGAGCCTATTTCAGAAATAGATATGACACAATTTTCAATTCGAGTCAGGAACTTCCAGTATTCACTACGAATTCGAAACGAGTTTTCAACACGGCTGAAATTTTCACACAGGGTTTCCTAGGTGAAGAATATTCAAGGGAGAGAGTAAAGTATAATATATTTGCTGAAAGTGAAGAGCTAGGAGTCAATTCATTGACTCCAAGGTATGCATGTACTACCTACAATAAAGATGCTAATAGTGACTTAGTAACCAGTTTTAGTAAATTATATCTCACCAATATCCTTGCAAGGTTAAATGAAGAGAATCCATTTTTAACAATTGATGAAGATGATGTAAAGACATTGTTTGATTTCTGTGCATATGAACTAAATGTAAAAAGTACCTCCTCATTCTGTGACTTATTTACCACTGAAGATTTTGCATACTACGGTTATGATAACGACTTGGATAAATATTATTCTTCAGGACCGGGTAATAATATGAGTGCTATTATTGGTTCAGTATACTTAAATGCATCATTAAATTTGCTAAAGGACAATTCTAATCCAAATAAGATTTGGTTATCATTTACGCATGATACTGATATAGATCATTATATAAGTGCATTAGGCATCTTTACACCTGAACGTGATTTGCCTCTCGACAGGGTCGATTTTGAGAGACAATATTACCATGCTTACTTAGTACCGCAAGGAGCAAGATTTTATACTGAAAAGCTTAAATGTGGGGAAGATACATTTGTCCGTTACGTTATAAACGATTCAGTCCAACCCATTCCTCAGTGCCAGAATGGGCCCGGATTCTCTTGTGAGATTTCCGAGTACGAATCATTTGTTAAACAAGTATTACAGAGTAATAGTATAGCAGGATGTAGAGTACTGAATCATGTGGATAAAGCTTTGACATTCTTTTGGGACTATCAAAGTAGAAACTATACGGCGGATCTCGAATTGTAAATACTTTTAATAGAATATTAAATACAGTCAAGTAAAAACGTGCGTTCCGATCGATAGTTGCAAAATTAGGGCCTATGCATTAAGTCAGACCAAGTTAAGACCGATATGTACCGATTATTGCGAAATCTTATTGTGGCTGAAACTTAAATGCTGAATTGTTCCTGTGATTCCAGTTAAGAAAGGTTGGGCCGTTGTCAGGGCATATACGAATGTAACAAGTAGATTCATCACCAGAGGCTCAGAACTAGTTAATAATACCTTCTCTGGTAAAAAGTTAATTATCAATATTTTAATCATAATTTAATAAGTCCACGGCTAAATAAAATTAGAGTAGGCCAGGTGAGAAACGTTTTCTAAAAAACATTAGCTCATTATTATTTTTGTTTACTGTTACTTACGACCAATTCCATAAAATATTTAGGTTGGAATTTTGTATTAAGTAGAGGCTGTGTGGGGAATATATTCACCAATATCTATGTAAAATTTGGTAGAATGGGAGCAATTGGTTCTGCTCTGTCTTTAATGAGTGGTTGCAAGACAGGGCTTTGAGGGGGCTTAAGGAAAGAAGTCTTGAATAGCCACATAATGAAGCGTAAGAGAAGATGTAGTTAAGCCAACATATAGAACTAGTTAAGTAAGGGCCAATCCCTATAATTAATGCTTTAGAAAATGTATGCATTTAATTAAATGCCGTATAGGTAATAGAAGCGGAGTAAATAATATATGTTTGCTTGCACGTGTATGTTGCGGCGAGTATATCTTAAAACAGTAAGATTTCTCACTAATTGGGCTTGCTATAAATTCTCCTATTGGAGGCAAGGATTTAGCGGGATAATGCAAGGCAAAATTATACTGCATTCGATGGCAGTTTAGTCTCTCACACTTACCTCGTAAGTCTTCTAAATTCCTTATAGATCCGACCGGCGACTACGGTCTATTTTAGGAAAGCAATCTTTAGTTAGGGAGCTTTAGAAATTGAAATATTTTACATTTAACCCACTTCTCCTTTTCCACTCCTATTCTGATTCAAACGTATAAATATAATGTAATTTTTCAATAGTTGACACTTTCGGCCAAGAATTTCTGTTTTACATATTTCTCTTTAATCTATAATTCTTCAGATTCCAAGACCAAAGTGAAGTAGCACTAAGCCGGGAAAAAATAATTTTGCAATAATTAAAAATGGTCTCTATTTCAAACTTGATTAATAGTGGTTTACTCTTGGTAACTCAAAATGCCTACCCAGATCTTGCAACTCCACAACAAGCTGCTACTGAAAATTATAATATCATTAAATTCTTAGGTGGTTCTGCTCCTTATATTCAAAGAGATGGATACGGTATTGATGTTGATTTACCTGCCAATTGTTCATACCAACAAGTTCAATTATTTTCTAGACATGGTGAAAGATATCCAGCTCTTAGTGATGGTGCTGCTTTTGAACCAATCTATAAGAAATTCCAAAACTATAATAAAACCTTTACTGGTGATTTGGAATTCCTTAACACTTACACTTATTTTGTTCCTGATCAAAGCTTATATGAAAAGGAAACTACTCCAAGTAACTCTCAAGGTCTTTATGCTGGTGTCACTACTGCCTACAGACATGGTGCTTATTTCAGAGCTAAGTATAATGATTTGTTTGCTGCAAATACAACCACCTTGCCTATTTTCACTTCCAATTCTGGTAGAGTTTATCAAACCTCTAATTATTTTGCTCGTGGTTTCTTAGGTGATCAATTCAACCAGGGAGTCAATGTCAGATTCAACATCCTTAATGAAAGTGCTAGTCTAGGTGCAAATTCCTTAACCCCAAGAATCAGTTGTAATGCTTTCAATTCAAGTGCTAATGCTAGTCTTATTGCTGAATACAATACTACTGCATATTTGCAACCAATTGTCAACAGATTAGTTGGTCAAAATCCAGGATTGAATTTAACTACCAGTGACGTCCAAAGTTTATTCTCTTGGTGTGCTTATGAAATTAATGTTAGAGGGGAATCTCCTTTCTGTACTTTATTTACCAATGAAGAATTCGTTAGAAATTCTTATCATACTGATCTTTCCGACTATTACTCAGTTGGTCCAGGTCATAACTTCACTGCTACCATTGGTTCAACACTCTTAAATGCTTCATTGACTTTGTTAAAGGATGATTCAGCCGAGAACAAGATCTGGTTATCTTTCTCTCATGACACTGATCTTGAAATTTTCCATGCAGCTTTAGGAATTCTTGAACCAACTACTCCTTTACCAACCTCATACATCCCATTCCCAAATCCTTATGTTCATTCTTCAATTGTTCCACAAGCTGCTAGAATTTATACAGAAAAATATCAATGTTCCAACACTTCTTATGTTAGATACATTGTTAATGATGCTGTTATTCCTATTCCTGGTTGTAATGCTGGCCCAGGTTTATCTTGTGAATTCAGCGAATTTGAAAAGTACATTGAAGGAAGAATTGGTCATCTCAATTTCACCGACACTTGTGAGCTTACTCCATCACAGCCAGATGAAGTTACCTTCTATTGGGATTGGACAACCACCAATTATTCCGTTCCATTAGGTAACTTCTGATGGTGAGTAGTCTTGTGTTTCCAGATATTGTAAACTGATACCCTGAAAAGTTCTATTTTTTATTTCTTTCTCGTTACCCATTGTTTCTAAGTAGGACACCGTCACTGTTCATTCTTCTTTAAGTTTTATTAATTAGATGTTTTGTTTATCTTATAAAATATGTTTTAATTTAGATAGTAAATTTCATGAGGTGCTACTATTTACCTCTGTCCTGTAAACTAGTGATGAAGTAAGCACCAACTAAAAACTTTATAGTTAAGGTATACATTGACAGCGTGAACCACCGGAATTTACAAGTATTACCTTTCTTTTGTGACTATCAAGGAAGAAATTATTCGTGGATTTTGAATTGTAAATAGTATGGATAGAAAATTAATGCCTTCAACTTTCTGACGTGCGATCCGATAGAGAGTTGCAAAATTCGGACCTATGGATTATGGTGAGCAGGTAATGATCCACACTTAGCTAGTGTGGAGAAAGTGTGGCTGAAATTTGGTTGCTAAAAATTGTTCCTAAATTTCTGAATTTGAGAACCAGAGGAGCTTCAGGAAATTTACGATTATAATAGGTAAATTTTACATCAAATATCAGAAATATTTAATGATACTTAATTTCAAATATTGCCCATTATCTTAATAAGTCTATGAACTCCAATCAAGGGGGAACATCTTATGATGAATATCCGAATTTTGTCCCCCATAAAATATTTGAGTTCTTTATGTGGGAGAGGCTGTGCGAAATGATGGCAACACCAATCACATATCCATCAATGTAAATTTTGTAGGGTGATTCCGGTTTTAGTCTTCAATGAGTGGTTGAAGTACCCTCGTGAGGCTTAAATTAAAGGTATAGAATATCCACATACTGAAGAAGAGAGAACAGGAGTAAGTAAGCTGGGCTCATAACTACAGATTACTCCAATTGCATTTTAAAAGGTAGTAATATGCATTTAATTAAAGACTGTATATTAAAATTAAAGTAGGACTCGAGTAGCTTAGGATAATACATCCGAAAACAGTAAGATATCTTACAAATTAGGATGATAATATTAGAAGCTCTGAATATATTGTGATCTAGAATAATGCAAGGCAAATTGGAAGATATGTTCTTCCCAATTACGTCACAAGACTACTAAAATCCTTATAGACTAATCGTATGATCACTTTCCTGTATATGGTATATGGCAGGTAGTACACTGATTTACTAATGTGGACCGTCAATTTCTATAAAACATATATACAAATTACATGGGAATAAGACCCTCTTTATATAGAAACTACGGTAGAAACAAAGCATTTTGGTCATAACCAAAACGCCGTAACTAATAAATTAGTTACATATCTAATAGAATATTTGCATCTTCTAATAGATGAGTTGCATATGCCGTGCATGTGGCTAAACACCACTATATACACGAACATAGATGACTGCTGACTACGGCCTATTGTGTAACAGAAATTTACAACTCTTCAAATATTTCCATTTAACCCACTTTTCCATTACTTCCCTTTTTTTTTAATTAGGAGGTATAAGTAGTTCGTAATTTTTCAATAGTAAATACTTTCGGTCCAAGAAATTCTGCTTTTATGTAATTCGCTTTGATCTACAGTAGATTCTGTTAACAACAAAGCGAAGCAAACGCAACATTTTAGTCGTAAGAAAATAAAATAGTTAATTTTGCAATAATTAAAAATGGTCTCTATTTCAAACTTGATTAATAGTGGTTTACTCTTGGTAACTCAAAATGCCTACCCAGATCTTGCAACTCCACAACAAGCTGCTACTGAAAATTATAATATCATTAAATTCTTAGGTGGTTCTGCTCCTTATATTCAAAGAGATGGATACGGTATTGATGTTGATTTACCTGCCAATTGTTCATACCAACAAGTTCAATTGCTTTCAAGACATGGTGAAAGATTTCCGGGCCTGGGCGAAGGTGCTACTTTTGAACGAATCTATAAGAAATTCCAAAACTATAATAAAACCTTTACTGGTGATTTGGAATTCCTTAACACTTACACTTATTTTGTTCCTGATCAAAGCTTATATGAAAAGGAAACTACTCCAAGTAACTCTCAAGGTCTTTATGCTGGTGTCACTACTGCCTACAGACATGGTGCTTATTTCAGAGCTAAGTATAATGATTTGTTTGCTGCAAATACAACCACCTTGCCTATTTTCACTTCCAATTCTGGTAGAGTTTATCAAACCTCTAATTATTTTGCTCGTGGTTTCTTAGGTGATCAATTCAACCAGGGAGTCAATGTCAGATTCAACATCCTTAATGAAAGTGCTAGTCTAGGTGCAAATTCCTTAACCCCAAGTATCGGCTGTAAAACTTACAATACCGGTGCTAATGCTAGTCTTATTGCTGAATACAATACTACTGCATATTTGCAACCAATTGTCAACAGATTAGTTGGTCAAAATCCAGGATTGAATTTAACTACCAGTGACGTCCAAAGTTTATTCTCTTGGTGTGCTTATGAAATTAATGTTAGAGGGGAATCTCCTTTCTGTACGTTATTTACCAATGAAGAATTCGTTAGAAATTCTTATCATACTGATCTTTCCAACTATTACTCAGTTGGGCCAGGTCACAACTTCACTGCTACCATTGGGGCACCATTTTTAAATGCTTCTTTGGCGTTGTTAAAGAATGATTCAGCCGAGAACAAGATCTGGTTATCTTTCTCACATGACTCTGATCTAGAAAGGTTCCATGCAGCTTTAGGTATTCTTGAACCAACTACTCCTTTACCAACCTCATACATCCCATTCCCAAATCCTTATGTTCATTCTTCAATTGTTCCACAAGCTGCTAGAATTTATACAGAAAAGTATCAATGTTCCAATACTTCTTATGTTAGATACATTGTTAATGATGCTGTTATCCCTATTCCTGGTTGTAATGCTGGCCCAGGTTTATCTTGTGAATTCAGCGAATTTGAAAAGTACATTGAGGGAAGAATTGGTCATCTCAATTTCACCGACACTTGTGAACTTACTGCATCTCAACCAAATAAAGTTACTTTCTTTTGGGATTGGACAACTACCAACTATTCCGGTTCGTTAGGTAATTTCTGATCTTTTGTAATGTTATACTCCTGAAATGTTCATGATATTTTATTTCTTTACATCAACCAGTTGTTTCAAATAGGGCACCATTGGTGACCATATTTCTTTAAATTTTATTGATTTGTGTATTATATGTATATTGAACATATAAATGCGCTACCATATATTGTTTTTCTGGTTACTGTAATACTGAAAACTCAGATTATGATTTCGATTACTAATATTTATAGTTTAGATGTACATTAAAATATTCAAAAAGAATGTGAACAAAGAACTGCAAATTAAATACGGTATTTGTCGTCTACTTTCCAACGGCAGATTTAATAGAGGTTACGGCTTCTAAGTTGTTATCATCTTCAATACCACCATGGGCGATCCTTTGACCTTCCTCCTTTCTATCTAAGTCTTCTCTAAGAATTCTTTCTTGTTCCATTTCTATGTGTAAGTTTCTGAATTGGTATAAGAATCCTGCTGCTGCAAGATAAGTAGCAATGGCAACTGCGGCAAATGGCCAGATTAAGTATGGGTCAATCAATGCAGCAGTAACAGCTTCGGATAAAGCTGAAGAAAGAGCGGTTGTAAATAAGAATAAAGCCATTACTAACCCCTTCATATGTGGTGGTGCTCTGGTGTAAGCTAATTCGTAAGCAGTTGTATTGGCAAAACATTCACCGGCAGCAGAAAGTATATATGTTGAAACTTCTACCCAAGCTGAAATTGGGGAAACACCGGTACCAACGTCACATACAGTAGCATAGTAACCACATGGGGACGTTTTGTAAACTCTCCATTGAATAACGGCACCAGCAATTTGTGAAGCTCCAGCCAAAACAAAACCGAAAGCGATTCTCCAGACTGGTCTGAAAGGAATCTTATACTTTCTCATAAATGGATAAATAATGTAATCAAGAATTGGAATCAAAATGATAATAGTTAAAGGGTTGAAATTACTGAATAAATCATTTGGAATCCCTTTGGATGTCATTGATCCAGCTTGTGAAGTTTGGATAGAACCAATACCACCATCAGCTAAATTGAAAATAGGAAAATAAATGAAAATCTTACATGAGTTGACAGTTTGTTTGATATCTAAGACCCATTGATCATTCCATGTAATTGGAGTTCTCTTCTTTTCATTGTAGTATTCTCTACCTCTTGCGATCATATTACTTGGTCTTGCCCATTCCCATAAAGAATTTTGTCTATACCTTTTGAGCCAACCTCTAGAGAAAGTGACTCTTGTTACTCTCCAGGCATTCGATAAAACGGAACCTTGAGGATCTGAGTATACTAATCTTGGTCTTAAGTACACCAAAACTATTGGTAAAAGAATATATACAACAGTTGGAATAAAGAAAGCAAACCAGAAACCAATTCTTCTTTCAATATATGAAGTAGCTAATTGGAAGAACGCACCGACATTAATAGCCCAGTAGAAAACCAATGTCATTCTTTCTAAAGTCTTTTGTCTATCAACAATAACTTTTTCACCTGATGGTAAGACTTTGACAACATCAGCCTTTTCACGATATTGATCCATTAATAATGGTAACAAGTTTGGCTTAATAAAACCAGTACCTACTGATAAAGTCAAGATTGCAAGAATTGTTGGAGCTAAAGCAGCTTTACCATTTTGAATAACTGATGGGATTGCAGCAATGACGAATAAAATATGTGCAACGAAACCAGCGATCACACCAATCCAAATTGCTTTAAATTTACCAAGTTTGGTATCGGCAACGAAACCACCGTACAATGGAACCACATAAGCAACAAATGTAAGTAAAGTTGTTAATGCGTTAGCGGCTTGTAAACCTTGACCCAAAGCACCAGCACTTTGAGAAGATGTTTTTGAAGCTGGGGCACCCCATCCATGTGGTGAGTTCTCTGGTAATGGTCTTTGGATAAAATTTGTTAAAATACCAGTAACAGAATAATAAGAAGCTCTTTCGGCTAATTCACATAAACAAAGTAAATAAGAAGCGTAAGAAGCTCTACCTAATATTCTTCTTAATGTTTTAGCTTCTTCGGGAGTTGGATACCTTAAACCTTTTGGATTATATTCATCAACGTAATTTGTAGAGTAGTTATTTGGGTTTCCAAAGTCATATTCCTCGTCACCAGAGAAGTCCTTAGAAGTAATCTCATCTACCACATCTACAGGGACTTTCTTCTCATCAATAGAATTAGACATTTTTATTATTTTGTCCTATACAATTAATACAAAATAGTTATATAGAAATAGAAATAAAAATAAAAATGGAAACTATATACAACTGAATTATTTGAAACTAAAGGGAGATTCAACGTTTAAATACATCAAAGATTATAATTTAATCAAAATCTTTACTCCTCTAATCAATCACAATACTTCCCATAAAGTAGGCTTAAAGAGCCAATAATGGTAACAGAAATTAAATTAGAACACAGATATGCAAAGAAACAGAGCCGTATGCTCAATCATGGCTTTTCATCCCCATATTAATCCGCCCTTAATATAAATTTTATTATGAACTATCAATTGCCTAATTATTAATTATACCGGAATTGCAAATTTTTTGCCCTGGTATTTCCTTTTCGGTAAGATAACGAATTTTGGGGGAGGCACACAGTTTTATCTATCGTCTTTTAGCTGGTACGGCACCGTTCTTCAATTTAAACTCTGAACCACACCTTACAACAATTTTATTTGCGCATACATTTAATTGTTTTTTAGTTATATGGAGTCGGCGATGATAAGATATCAATGGTTTATCAAAACCACCATTTATAGTAGTCTAACTCTGTTTTTCTGGCTTGGAAACTTTATAGAAAAATAAAGTAGGAACTGATCTTTAAGAAATTAAACTGATTGACATCGAAGCTTTGACTTTTCCTGGCATTCATTAGCTTGAAGCGTATCATGGCGGAATAATGTGAAATTATGATCAGTCTAAGGCATATTGTTGCCAAGATGTCTTTACCTAATTTTTAGGACATATTTTGTGCCCTTTGCTTCCACAGATCTGACCAGACTTGCCAAGAATATTTTATCTTGTAATGAAATAAATAATGCGTAGATACAGAATGCCATATGCAATTACTTAAAAGCTTCGCTGATAAGAGGATACTTTAAATTATGTTTTAGATTCAAGTATCATTTTTGATCGTCTATGTATAAACATATTAGTAAAACTGTCATAACGACCTCGATGTTATAAACTTATAATTGCAAAAAGTGGCATGTAAGCGAAGACTTTGCACATGCGCTCTCCTTTTTCAGCAGCAATGTAGGCTTTGGATGCAGGCTGAGAGACGTACTACAAATTACAAAGCCTCTGATAACGCAGCATCCTCTTTTGTCACGTTAGTTACTATTACGTGCAGTACCTACCATTCTTACCCGGTATAATCAAGTATATTTTAGTATAACCTAAACCTACTTCTTAGTTAATAAAAAATTGAATTTATCTATCAAATTGGATTCCGGATGCAAACAATAAATATTTTCATTACAAAATGATCTATTTCAATCGTAAATCTGACCTTATTGAGCACATGTCTGTATGGAGGAAAATTCTCAAATGAGATGATCTTTATTTAGGTTGCTAGTTGACTGTATACTGGACAAAGAGACAAGTTGAGTTAGCGGGGATCGATTGAATTGTTGATTTCAATGCCCGTTGAAGACGCATGCTTGTTGAAAAACAGCTCAACAATTATTTAAAAATTCTTACAAGTAAAGAACTATAAAGTGTACTATTCTAATGGTCTCTATTGTTAATAAAATGTCTCTGTACTGTGACAGTATGAAAGACTCTCTCTCGTAAAGTTCAGGTTCGAGTGTAAGTTCGGGCTCGAGAAGTTCGGGCTCAAGAAGTTCGGGCTTTGTCATCCTGTAATTAATTCGTCAAGATATGAAACACAAAAATGATCCGTCAAAAATCCTTGCGATGGTATGGCTAAATGAACGGCGATTTGGTACCGTAGATAACCATTTTTGGACAATACTGTATATAATATTTATCAGATCAAGTTTTAAGTTTAACGGTGTAATTCAACAAATTTATAATTGAATTAAATTATAGTAGACAGAAAGCTTAAAGTCTAATTGTCATTCAGTCGTATGACTGTCTCTTTTCGTTTATAATACTGCCACCCCTTTTTATCTCCACCTTTGTTTATATACAAAATCTACGCTTCTATCCTTTTCATTTACGAATTAAGGCTTCAATAACCTAGAAGTCTACTACAAATGAATTTAAAATAATTAAATGATATATTATAAAAGACAATGAAAATAACCCGAAGTCTATATAGAACTGAATGAATAATAATATAAAAGGTACTTATGAAGAATTATAATGATACTTTCATGTAAAAAAACTAGTAACACAGTAAGCCCAAAAAATCAACCTAAATGCAAGTGTATTTCACTTACTTACCGACAGCTGACTTTATAGAAGTAACTGGAGCTAAGTCTTCACTTCTTTCGACACCACCATGAGAAGTAATGAATTCAAGTTCATCTCTTCTGTCTAAGGCTTCTCTTTGAAGTCTTTCTTGTTCCATTTCTTTGTCTAAGTTCCAGAATTGGATTAAGAAAAGAACAGCAGCGACAACAGTAGCAATGGCAATACCGGCAAATGGCCAGATTAAGTATGGATCGATCAAAGCTGGAGTAACAGCTTCAGATAAAGCAGCAGAAATAGCAGACATGAATAAGAAGATAGCCATGACTAAACCCTTCATTTCAGGTGGAGCTCTGGTATAAGCTAATTCATAAGCAGTAATATTAGCAAAACATTCACCAGCACCAGAAAGAATGTATAATGAAACATCTTGCCAAGCAGAGATTGGTGAAACACCGGTACCTACATCACATACAGTAGCATAGTAACCACATGGAGAAGTTTTGTAAACTCTCCATTGAATAATAGCACCAGCAATTTGCGAAGAACCAGCTAAGATAAAACCGAAGAAAATTCTGTAAACTGGTTTGAAGTTAATCTTATATCTTCTTAAAAGAGGGTAAATACCATGATCAAGAACTGGAATAATGATAATAATGGCTAATGGATTGAAATTACTGAATAAATCATTTGGTACACCAAGAGTAGTCATTGAACCAGCTTGAGAGGTTTGAACGGAACCGATACCACCATCAGCTAAGTTGAAAACAATGAAATAAATGAAAATCTTACATGCATTGAAAGTTTGTTTGACATCTAAGACCCATTGATCATTCCAAGTGATTGGAGTCTTCTTCTTTTCATTGTAATATTCTCTACCTCTAGCAATCATATTAGTTGGCTTAGCCCATTCCCATAAAGTACCGTTTCTCCATCTTCCAATAAAACCACTGGAGAAAGTAACAGCAGACACTTTCCATGAGTTAGTTAAAACAGAACCTTCAGGTTGGTTGAAAACTAATCTAGGTCTTAAGTAAATTAAGACAGCTGGTAAGATTAAGTAAACAAGAATTGGAATGAAGAAAGCAAACCAGAAACCAATTCTTCTTTCAATATATGAAGTAGCTAATTGGAAGAAAGCACCAATGTTAATAGCCCAGTAGAAAACCAATGTCATTCTTTCGAATGACTTTTGTCTATCAACAATAACTTTTTCACCAGATGGTAAGACCTTGACAACATCTGTTTTTTCTGGGTATTGGTCCATTAATAATGGTAACAAGTTTGGTTTAATGAAACCAGTACCGAAAGCTAAAGAAACAATGGCTAAAATGGTTGGAGCTAAAGCAGCGTTACCAGATCTGATAACAGTTGGTAAAGCAGCAATCACAAATAAAATATGCGAAACTAAACCACAGATAACACCGATCCAAATAGCTCTATATTTACCAATTCTAGTATCAGCAATAAAACCACCGTATAATGGAACAACATAAGCAACGAAGGTAATTAATAAAGTAAGAGCGTTAGCAGCCTCTAAACCTTGGCCTAAAGCACCAGCTTGACTTGAACTGTCCTTAGATTCAGGAGCACCCCAGCCATGTGGAGAATTAGGTGGTAAAGGTCTTTGAATGAAGTTAGTCATAATACCAGTAACAGAATAGTAAGAAGCTCTTTCGGCCAACTCACAAAGACAGATCATGTAAGTAGAGAAGGCAACCTTACCTAAAACTCTTCTTAAAGTAGCGGCTTCTTCATTTGTTGGGACTCTTAAACCTCTTGGGTTAAATTCATCAACATAGTTGGTAGAATAATTATGTGGATCATCGTAATCGTAGTCTTCATCACTAGTTGAAGTAACGTCCTTAGAAAGGACTTGATCAACAGCAGCTTGCTTTTCTTCTTGAATGGAACTCATTGTCGGAAGACTTGGTTTTTGATAAAGAAGAAAAGATTATAATAAAGCAATAAATGGGAAAATTGGGATAATCCTAGTTCTTTATATATTAAGAAATCACTAATTCTCCACTATTGAGATAGGCTTAAATTGTTATTATTAATTTATTAGTATCATACACTAAATTACCTTCATAAAATTTCTGAAATTGGAATTACTGATAGTGAGGATTATATTGCAATCAGTGCCCATTGTGCATGAATTGCAAATTATTTTTTTTTCTTTTTTTTTTTCTTTTTTATTTATATTATTTTTGTATTACGTGATAAAGAAATTAAAAAGAGACACAGTTACGTTGTATTATGGTACGGCACCAAATGTTCAACAGATAAACTCGGATCTGAAACCACACTTTATCTATTTTGGATTAGATTGCTGTCATTTCACTACACTTTACTTTCTTCTAAATTCTGTCTAAAACTTAATTTATGGATCTTTGAAGAAATTGCTTGGCAGCCTCAGCGAGCGTTAATCGATCTAGCATTATGGTTAGAAGAATGCATATATGAGAGCTGTCAAAAAGAACAAGAAAATGAAAAGGAATAAATTTTTATCGTCAAAATAAAATAATATTCCATATTAAGGATTATGGTGGTGGCGGGGCTATAGCCACTCAGTTGGGCTTTATCCTTAAATGTAGCTGGCCATAAGGGGTTAAGAATTGACCCTTCAAAGTCTCATATTTTGTAGACATTCAAGTAGAATTCATTACAATATCAAGCCATGTTCCTACTCACATTAAGTTTACTTCCTTATCAGTTCCATTTATGGAGCCAATGGTAATCATCGTTATGTACGTAAGTCCATCAAAATAGTCAAAAGTGACAAAAAGGTACATAGACAATCTGAAAAAAAAAGAGGAAAAAAAGAAGAAGAAAAAAAAGAAACTTTTTTATTTTTATGAAGCGCATTATCAGGAGCTAAACTGGGATCTAATTGATTGTTACAATTCAACAGTATTACGTTGTATTATAATAACTTATTTGTTGTACTGTTTCTGTGATCATTCAAATGTCTATATATGAATGGGGAAAGAACTGCTAAAAGTTATAATATATTTATAGCAGCACATACTCATCTCACTTAGTAAAAAGAAATAAAAGCGCTCTCTTCATCAAGCAAGCCATTGGTCGGAGTATCTATTCAAGAGGAACAATATTCCCCAACACCCTGAATCCAATTTCAGCCTTTACTAATGTCTAGATATATTTGCAATGTCTGATGCCATTCGACCATCTGAAGTCCATAAACAGCAAGTATCTGAAATGGCAAGCCAAACCAATGGCACCACTAAAGATATTTTTCAACAGTTTTGCCGTATATTCTCTCCATTTTGAGCCAGCCGATGTCACCAATCCCCACAAAGATGAATGCTTACTGTAGGGATTCATATAAAATGACTATTCTACTGAGTTGAACTACATATTTTAGTGGCACGGAAAAACTTTACGACGGCATTATTTTAAATTTTCTCTAATAATTAAATTATGTAATTATATAAAATTCTTTGGTGATCTAATTAACTTCACTCGACTTTAATCGATTGCGTGCAATAGGCAAAATTAACATTTCACCCAGTGTATAATTCCTATTGAAGTGGTTTGGTCATGACCTGATTTAGTTTTTCTGCTCCGTGAGGAACGGCTCTTACAGACAAGGAGGCTCCGAGATAAAATATTTTTAGGGGATGCCAGGGAGGTTGGCTGGAAAAGATGTCTTATAATCCAGGCGCCCAGGAACGCAATCAAAAAAATCTTTACTCTTCCCAACAAGGTAAATTATTGAGTTCAACATTTCTGATGGTAGAACTTTCTTTCGAATATCACATACACATTATCGCTGATATTTTACGAACAACTGTATATGTTAGTTTAACAAGGAATTTAATTGCCGATGCTATTTGACATTGTGCTCGTTGAAACTGTGGAGTGAAGAAGGTGCTTGCAATTAGTTATACTGACAATATAAATTAAGGCAAAACGGAAAGTAATCCAACGGCGAAAGTACATAGAATGTAATTTGTAGCTTTGTGCGCTATCGTCTTTAGACGCAAATGTGTCAAAAAAAGAAACCAAAGGTAAGAAGCGATCAATATTTTTTGAGATTTTGGATCCTTGCGATGGGATGGCAAAAAGAACGGCAATTTGAACTATTATTTTAATTTTTTTTTTTTTTATTGAAGGACCTTGTTTATTTTTTTTATATTTTATCAATGCTGCATTACAATACTATTTGTTTGAACGAGTTAACTTTCAAGATTTACTTTTTGGATCTGGATATAATTGTAGAAGCACAAAACCAATACAATCAGCATGAAATTATCGTTAGATCTAATCTTTCTACTATACAAGTGTGGTTTCGTATCTAATCGGACATCACCTCTCTATTCTTTCCTTGTTCGGATAATTTTCTAGCCGCGCGCCAGTTAGGCTGTTGGACCCACAGAAATATTCGGTACGGTGTGAGGTAGGCTCTTGTCAAAAGAATCACCGTCAAGTAAGCCCATTGTTGTTGAACGGGCACTATGTATATGTAACTCTATTTAATGTGATGGCTTTTTTATACATGGCTGGACGGGTACCTATTCCCCTTTTAGTGAAAAATTATTGCTTCAATTTTTCCAAGATAACTATTCAAACGACGAAATTGATTACGTACAATTAAACACTCCAATTTAGAAAATAATTGCAAATTCTTGCCTTTCTGTATAATTCTGTAGTAATTGATCCTGTTTCTACAATTGATTGATAGAAGAATATTCATTGTTACATTTAAGATTATTGCTATTGTTTTGCGAAATTTTTTAACTTTTTGACATATTTTCGTACATATATTAAAAGAAAGTCTTAAGATCTAAGAGACATACATATTGCAATTAAACTTGTTTTAAAAAATCCACTTCATGGAATTAATACTACTCTTCCCTCATATTGACCATTTCTCAATTTTTCGATATAGGTAGGTAATTCTTTTAAAGAAACAGTATGGACTTGAGGTTTAACCTTTCCTTGGGCGGCTAAAGCAAAACATTCTGCTAAATCTTGAGATGTACCCCAGAATGATCCATAAATATTGATTTCTCTAAGGGCCAAGCTAGCCAAATCAAAATTCAAATTAGGACTGCCAAGCCCAACAGGAACAATAATACCTTTTGATTTCACATACTTCTGTGCAAGATCAAACGTAGCCTGGATACCGACCAAGTCTAAAATGACATCAAATATAGCAACAGGTAAGTCATTAGGCAATTCTGTATAGGCAGTAATTTGTGGATCTAATTTCTTAGCGATATCTAAAGCCTTCTGTTTCTTATCTAAGACAGTTACATCAGCTCCAAAAGCACATGCCAATTGAATGGCATTAGTTCCTAAACCACCAGCTCCAATTATTAACAACTTTGTAACCGGTGTAACATTTGCTAAGCGAATAGCATGATATGGAGTTAATACTGCATCTGTGATAGCGGCAGCTTCAGCAAATTCGACGTTTTCTGGAATTGGAACCAAATTCCTTGGGTTTCTCACAAGCAAGTATTGTTGGTAGCCACCATCAGATCCTAAACCAAACCAGTTGGCATAGGCATTAACACAGTCATTATCTTTTCCAGTTCTGCAAAATTCACAGTTTCCACAACCATTTGCACCAAAGCAAGCAACACGGTCACCGACTTTGAGATTAGAAAATTGTCCATCAACGCCTGGAAGAGCATCAGCGATGGTACCAGCAATTTCATGACCCATTACATAATTATCTCCACAATCCAAGCCTTCGTAAATGATGTGCAAGTCGGAGTGGCATAAACCAGCAGCCTCAACTTTTAAAAGAACTTGTCCTGGAAGCAATTTTGCAACTGGGAGGTCTTCTTTCAACTTAAGCCCAACTTTTGAATTGTAAAAGAATCCGTATTGTGATGAAGGAATTGTGGCCATTCTAAAATATTTGTAATTCGTTGGGGTTCTTAAAATTTATTATAATATAATCAGGTGTGCGTAAGATTATCTTTTTAATCCTAGACTATTAATCAATAAGACATAAAAGTTAAGAACGATAGATGACGAAAGATTTTGACGAAAGGCGGACTATATATACTAATATATACTATTGTTGTGTAATTAGGATTTGATTTGTTTAAAGCCGAGAAGTAATATAGTACAAGAAGTGGAAACTAAAAGAGAAACATTTACAAGTCATACTTTACAATAATGTGGTGTTGCTAAGGTTTTAGTAGGGATTCAGACTAAAGAAGATATCCGATATATTCGAACAATGTAATTTTTATCGGCTCGAAATAATAACACCAGATATATTATTAAAGAATACCAACTATTTAATATGGGAATAAAATGTGACTAGAATTGAGTAAATTTTACAAGCAAAGGAAAACGTATGTTTAAGGTTCAGAGCGATGAAACTCCCCTCCAGACCCCCCAATTTATGTGGGATTCAATACATAATTGTACTTTATTTAAACTAAAAGCTTGATGCATAAATAGAGACGTGACCGTGGCTATAATTAATACCCCACAATAATGAACAGATTGGGGTTTCCCAGTTCACTGTGATAGGAGAATAGCTTAGAAAGGTTAGGCCACACAGGCATATTATTTCAGATAATTCAAATAGCATGATTAGTGACTCGTAGGTTTAAAAATTTCTCTAATTAAAAAAGAAACGAGCTCAAGCAAAATAAAGGGGTGCGCTCCAACAAAGAATAAAAGCTCGCCATTAGAAAAGTAGGGAGCTTTCCGAGCTTTTATTTACATCAGTGATTAGCCCGCCTAAGCATCCGATTTTATTCCACTCAAGTACTTCGTATGCATTTTAACCAATCAGAATTTATATGCAATTTTTATACAAGGAACATAAGCACCTTTAAAATTAGACAGAGTCGAATTACATGTAATGAAGGTATATCCAGATTAGATATGGGGTGTTAAACTCAAATATGATCGTTGATTTTAATTTTTCTATAGAACTGGAATCAAACGATAAATCATATGAGCCATGCAACTACCTTCAATATTTTATAAAGAGCTTGTATTTGAATTTAATTCAAATGTTATATTGACTTCAACTGAATTTAACAGAATTGATGGTAAATTTGCCACAATCTCCTATCTTACTATATATAAATATTAATATTGTAATTATTCCGATCATTAACATGTATTGCAGTCATAAATCGTTAATGCACAGGCACATTGCCTCCAATTTTCTCTTTGTTTACCTTATCAACATACAAAAAAAATTGGTCTAGGGTCTACATTATTTGACATATGACTGAGATCATGTGCCCAATAACGTGATTTGAGTCACCGGGCTTTGATTGCAAAGGCTTCAGCGAATGATCGCACTTACATTACAAATTTCATTCGTTCTGGTCCCCACAAAATCCGCCCAAATAAGTAATAAAACATCAGCTGAGTTCAATAGCCATTTTTTATTATTATTCGCTCCGCTCCATACAATGGTCCACAACAGGAAGAAGATCATTAACCAATTACATCCATTTTTAAAATATATTCCACAAAATTGTCGTTAAAGTATGAATAGTTTTACCAATGAAATAGGATAGCTCATCAGACACCGTATTCTCTTACGTACCAGTTCAAAGGCCTCATCTATGACGAATTAAAATGCTTCTAAAGCACATAGATGATATGGACTTAGTAATGTGTAGATTCATAAAGGAAATGTTAACCCAATGTAGTAATCGTGCTCCTGCATACAACTCTCCTCTTCAAAATTGTATAGCAAAATTTTCTTCACAAGCGAATCAATTCCCGTTTTAGTCATCTGGCATACAAGTCTTTTTCCGTTGACTGAATTGGAAAGTTATATATAACAAAATAGTTAGCTTTGCTTTCACTTATTCTTTGAATAATTTCACTGTATTAGGGATAGTTACCTTAATTTGTATTGTTGTGTTTTGTTGTTGAAGTGGAAACCTAGTATATAATCTAAATTCTCTTAAACATCGAAAGTTGAAAATATTACAAATCTGAAAAATTCCTATAGTTGCAAACCCAATTATCAATCATGGAATCTCTTACTAAAGCCTCTATGGCAGTTTGTCCATTTGTTAAGGCCTCTTCTGTCCAATCTTTACGTCAATTAAGTATGGTTCATGGAGGTTTAGCTAATCAAGCTCGTCAATGTCCATTCATGTCTGCAGCTTTACAAGCTAAGGAACAAGGTAGAAGTTATTCTTCTGCTTCAAACCCTTTAAAAGCTACTGCTGTTCCAAATACTACCACTACTGCTCCAAAATCAAATCCTTACTCTTTCAAGACTGATCAAATCACTGGAGGTCTGTTAAATGTCAATCTTTCATCCAATGAAAACAAATTTGATTATAATGGATTCTTGGAAAATGAATTAGAAAAGAAGAGAGTCGATAAATCTTATCGTTTTTTCAATAACATTAATCGTTTAGCTCATGAATTTCCAAAGGCTCATAGAACCAATGAAACTGATAAAGTCACTGTTTGGTGTTCAAATGATTATCTTGGTATGGGTAAGAATGCTCAAACTCTTGCTGAAATGAAGCGTGTTTTGGATACTTATGGTTCAGGTGCCGGTGGTACTAGAAATATAGCTGGTCATAACCGTCATGCTATTAAATTGGAATCTGAAGTTGCGGCGTTGCATAAACATGAAGCTGCCCTTGTATTTAGTTCTTGTTTCGTTGCTAATGATGCAGTTTTATCAATGTTTGGACAAAAGATTAAAGATTTAGTTATCTTTTCAGATGAGTTAAATCATGCGTCTATGATCCAAGGTATTAGAAATTCCAGAGCCAAGAAGGAAATTTTCAAACATAATGATTTGAAAGATTTAGAAGCAAGATTAGCTCAATATCCAAAATCTACTCCTAAATTAATTGCTTTTGAATCTGTTTATTCCATGTGTGGTTCAATTTCTCCAATTGAAGCTATTTGTGACTTGGCTGACAAGTATGGAGCTTTAACTTTCTTAGATGAAGTTCATGCTGTTGGTATGTATGGTCCTCATGGTGCTGGTGTTGCAGAACATCTTAATTTCGATGTTCAATTAAAGACTGGTATTTCTAAACCAGATGTTGAGACTGTCATGAACAGAATTGATATGGTTACTGGTACTTTAGGTAAAGCTTTTGGTACTGTTGGTGGTTATGTTACTGGTAAGGCTAAATTAATTGATTGGTTTAGATCTTATGCTCCAGGATTTATTTTTACTACTACTTTACCTCCTGCTATCATGGCAGGTTCATCAGCTTCAATTAGATATCAAAGATCTACTTTGGCTGATCGTATTAATCAACAAAAGAACACTAGATATGTTAAGAACAATCTTAATGATATTGGAATTCCAGTTATTCCAAATCCTTCTCATATTGTTCCAGTATTAGTTGGTAATGCAGCTGATGCTAAGAGAGCAAGTGATTTATTATTAGATAAACATGGTATTTATGTTCAAGCTATTAACTTCCCAACCGTTCCTATTGGTGAAGAAAGATTGAGAATTACTCCTACTCCAGGTCATGGACCAGAACTCTCCAATCAGTTGATTGGAGCTTTAGATTCAGTATTCAATGAATTGAGTTTGAATAGAATTAATGATTGGGAAAATCAAGGTGGTTTATGCGGAGTCGGTACTCCAGAAAAGGTCAATATTGAACATATTTGGACTGAAGAACAATTAAGCTTAACTGATGCTGATTTAAATCCAAATGTTGCTGAACCTTTAATTTCACCAATTGGAGTTTCTTCTGGTGTCTCTGCTTATTAGTGTGACTACAAAAACTATTCACTAATTACTACAATGTCTGTTATACTATTTTTTTGTCTCATTTTTATATATTCTAACTAAATCAGTCAGTCACCATTTCTGGTGCTAATTTACAGACACTCAATTTTATACTCTTGCTATATAGCTATTCTGAACTGTTTACCAAAAAATCCAATAAATAAAATCAATTACTCCCTAACCAAAGTATCTAATACAAAACTGATAACTCTTTATCTAAATATATATATGGGATGTATATCACTTAGTACGCGCACTAGAGGAAAAAACAAAAATGTATTTGTGCAGGCTGAATCAGAACCAAAACAAAACAAACAAAGTTAGAGTACACTAAAAGAAGAAGTAGAAGTAGTAATAATAGTAGTAGAAGAACCAGCATGACTTTGGATAAGAGCCAGTTGGTTAAGCTATATACCAAGCGGTTGGTGAAATCGTTGGTACCGGCTGAATTCGGTGAGGAATTCATCCAAAGTATAACGAGTGATTTACTTGTATCTATAGCTAAAGTCTCCAACTCAAGTTCTAGAAGTACATCATCGATAACTTCAGAACTTAACCAATTAACAAATCAATATCGGACTCAATTTATAAGTCGGGGTTTACAGACTGAATGGGTGAGATTTCAAACTATCATTGAATCCTTACAAAGTTTTAAGAGTGTAGATCAAATTTATAATTATTTGATATTTTTCAATACTTTGAAATCTCAAGGAACTTCATTTATATCACCAATACGAAGTACCAAGACTAATATACGGAATGAAAGTTTAAGATCTTCACCTTTGCAAGACAATAGTAATAACAAGTTCTTCACTAGTCAATCTAATCCACAGAATAGTAATACAATGAGTCTAGATAAGTTAATTAATCCTTATTATCAAACATTATCAGAAGATACAATATTGAAATATTTATCCTATACCTTATTAGGAATAGATTCTAAATTATTATCATTTTATAATGATGATAAACATATTCAATTACCTACATCTGTAAATAGTAGTTATTCTGGATTACTATTTAATGTATTGGAATGTGGATTAATATATAAGAATTTAATTAACTTCATTGAACTTAAAAAGGGTAAATTGAATAGTCCTATTAAAGTTGCCTATATTAGAGTAATGGAATCTTACTTACTTGAATATGTAAAAGATATCAATGAGATTTTTAATAAGAATGGTAATCAAAGATGTTCTTCATTATTAGATGTTTATAATGCCTTATACGATAATTGGATTTATGAACTACGATTATTATATTCCATTGTTGTGGATTTGGATAAAGTTAATGGATTAGATTTATTGACTAAAATATTTGAACTTACAAAGTTTGGTGATTATAAGATTCAAAACTTAAGTTTATCGATATTAAAAGAAATTATTAAACCCTATAATGAAATATTACAGGCTTGGTTAATTAATGGAGAATTAATAGATTCAAATAATGAATTTTTTATTAAATTTGACTTAGAAAAAGATGAGTTTAATGATATTATTCAATTCTTACCTGCTAGAATACCGAAATTTATTCATAAAAATCTTGGAGTTAAGATATATCAAATTGGGAAGATGATAATCTTCTTAACTAAATATTGTAATGAGTTACAATGGATTAATGAATATCAAAATAAATATAGTCGATTAATTCATGATTCCAGCATAATTGATAAGGGTATAGATAATAAAATCGTGCTTTCATTAAGCACTAATGATTTTCAAAATTTGATAAAACTGCAATATCAAGATTTAATTAACTATACAACCAATGTATTATTTGGATCTAAGAATTACTTAATTGAGAATTTAATAAATTTCAAGAAGACATATTTCATCGAAAATAATGATTTCATTCATCAAGTGATATTAAAGGGCAATGATATATTTAATAACCTCTCGAATAATATTAATGTTAATTATTTATCACAAATATTAGAAGAATCAGTAAGTAATTCTTCTATGAAGAATTTGAAATATAAGGAAAGATTAGATTTCCGATTATTGAATACTCAACAGGGAAGTAATATTGGCTGGGAAGTATTTATGATTGATTATAAATTTGATGATTTATCAATTCATTTTCTATTAGATTCAAAGATTATGATCGGGTATTATAAGATGTTTAACTTTCTTTGGAAACTTAGACATTTACAAGTGATGTTGGAAGAGAATTACATAGAATCGAGTACATTAAACAAGAATGAGTTACACAACATTAACTATCAATATCAAAGATTGAGAAGAAACAGTGATAGAAATGGTGTATTAACCATCAGAGAAAGAAAGATTATTTGGATAGTCAAATCTTTCAATTCAATAAATTTAATAAGAAATCGTTTACTTAATCATATAAATGTATTAATTAATCATTTATCGTATGATGTCATTGAAAATACATTTCAAGCAGAAATAATTGAAAAAGTATTTAAATCAAATAAGTTCTCTCAAAATAAGAAAGAGAATCTATTAAGAAGTTTAAATTCCAAATTCATTAAAAATTTAGATGAAACTAATCAAACTAGAGTTTTGCATAATGATAATAAAAGTAATGTTAATGAATTAACAATTGACGGTATTTTATCAATCCATGAGAATTATCTAAATCAAATTATTAATAATAAGCTTTTAAATGAGAATATTATCGGAAAAGTTACTAGAAAGAGTTATATCAAACAAATTTATGAAATTCTTGATATTACATTTCAATTTTTAACTAGTTGTCGAGAGTTTTTTAATTTGCTTGTTAATTATGTATTATTATTAAAATTAGAACAACAGGAATCAGAAGATAATATTAATATAGAAGAAGAAGAAATTG
This sequence comes from Scheffersomyces amazonensis, assembly GCF_036850825.1. Lineage (NCBI taxonomy): Eukaryota > Fungi > Ascomycota > Pichiomycetes > Serinales > Debaryomycetaceae > Scheffersomyces > Scheffersomyces amazonensis. The sequence goes on along the minus strand of NW_027042741.1, from coordinate 693,861 downwards.
ATGAAGATTTACTTATTGTGGAAGAAAGTTTACAAAATATAATTAATAGGATATACAAACAGATATATCTCCGAGATTATAAAACCACTATAAATGAGTTTGTTCAAGATCTTCGTACTGATCATGATTTACGCGATTTAAGTAAATTATTCTAATTTTTATTCGCTACTGTATATATAATATATATATATATATTGTATGTATGTATAACGTACGTATTATTTATCGTCTCTTATCATTTTAGTGTTGCTTAATTTTGGTCCGGAGTTGTAAGATACTTCCTCGGTAAAACGGTGAGTGTCCGAAACTAGAAACTGACCTATAGAGAGGTACCAGATCAATTAGAGACAAAGATCAAGAATAAAATTCATATCATTTGAATCTTTCAATATACTACATATACGTAACCTTTACAGCCTATAAGAATCACAATAGCTTATTTTCTTATAGTTTCTGGGTATCGGTTAACTATCCAAGGAATTAGTTTAAATTAAATCCTCGGACTTTGTCACCGGTACAAAATCTCACCCGCAAAAATCAACAGATTTTTTATTTTTATTTTTCACACACGCATTTATATATCCCCAGATTTTCGGGAATTCAGATAATATATAAATAAATCATATTCTTCCTTTGGTATAGTTAGTTAGTTTTAAAAGAGAAGTAAGATATTCTTCTAGTTGCTTGATTTTTATTAGATTTAGACTTATAGACTTTTTGGAGAAATTATAAAAGTGACGGAATTAAATATGGAAGAAGTTGATAGTGTATTGGTGGATAATGTTAAATCATTTGCTGCTGGTGGTTTTGGTGGTATTTGTGCTGTTTTAACTGGTCACCCTTTTGATTTAGTTAAAGTTAGATTACAAACTGGTTTATATAAATCATCAATTGAATGTGTTAAACAAACCATTGTTAAAGATGGAGCTTTGGGACTTTATCGAGGTGTTTTACCTCCATTATTAGGAGTTACCCCAATGTTTGCTGTATCTTTCTGGGGTTATGATGTAGGTAAGAAATTGGTTGCTTATTCATCTGGTAAATCCATTGATCAATTTACTATCCGTGATATTTCTACAGCAGGTTTCATTAGTGCTATTCCAACAACTTTAGTTGCAGCACCTTTTGAAAGAATCAAAGTCATGATGCAAATTCAAGAAGGCAAATCTTCTAACAATACCATGGGAGCTGTTGTTAAAGAAATGTATAGAACTGGTGGTATTAGATCAATTTTCAAAGGGTCAGTAGCTACTTTAGCAAGAGATGGTCCTGGTTCCGCCTTATATTTTGCAACTTATGAATATGTTAAAGAAAAATTATCTAAACCAGGAAGTAATGAATTATCATTGGTTGCTATTATGACAGCTGGTGGTTCTGCTGGTGTAGCCATGTGGTTAGGTGTTTTCCCAATTGATACTATTAAATCAACTCAACAATCATCAAATACTCCAATTTCAATCTCTCAAGTCACAAAGAATATTTACGCCAAAGGTGGTATTAAAGCTTTCTTCCCTGGTGTTGGACCTGCTTTGGCCAGATCTTTCCCTGCTAATGCTGCTACTTTCTTAGGAGTTGAGCTTGCTAAGAATTTCTTCGATAACGTTGTATAAGCTTCATTCTTCTTTAGCATTCTGCATTTCTCGACTAAAAAAGTTGTTCACAAGAATACTTTCAATTCTTACATCACTCACTTGTATAACCCTATTGTTTACTATTTATTATATATAACTATTTATTCTTTATATTTATTTATATTTATTTATATTTATTTATATTTATTTTTATATATATTATTTCTATTATTATAACTATTATTGTAAGTATTCAATAAGTATTTAGTAAGTAGTAATTTAACTATTAGTAGATAGTTCCTGTATACAATATAATTTACACTTAAGTCGTGCGCCCACCCGAACGGAATTGACCATGCTCAAAATTTGGAACGAATATTAAAATGTCGATAAGATGGATGAGACACCAGGGGAGCCTCAGTAGATATCTTCAGTAACTATAATATCATAATACTATATAATTCCATTTGATTCAAGATGACGTTATCTGACGAACAAGTATGTATTAATTAATTCAATTGAGTTTAATAGTCGAATAATAATAATAATATACTAACAATATTAATCTTATAGGTTAAGTCTGAACTTACCAAGATGCAGGCCTTCATTGAGAAGGAAGCTAAGGAAAAGGCTAAAGAAATTAAGTTGAAAGCTGATGAAGAATATGAAATTGAAAAGGCTTCAATTGTTAGATCAGAAACAGCTGCTATTGATTCAACTTATGAACAAAAGTTAAAGAAGGCTTCATTAGCTCAACAAATTACTAAATCTACCATTGCTAATAAGACTAGATTAAGAATTTTAGCTACTAAAGAAGAAGTTTTGAATGAAATATTTGATGAAGTTAAGAAGGAATTAAAGACTGTTGCTCAAAATAAGGCTCAATATTTACCTGTATTAGTTGGATTAATTGAAGAAGGTGTATTGGCTCTTTTAGAAGAAAAAGTTACAGTTAGAGTTAAACAAGCTGATGTTGAAATAGCTAAAGAAGCTACCGTTGAAGCAGCTAAAAACTTTGAATCTAAATCCAAGTTTGCCGTTGATATAACAATTGATGAAGAAAATTTCTTAAGTAATGATATCGCCGGTGGTGTTGTTGTTGTTAATGGTACTGGAAAGATTGAAGTCGATAACACTTTAGAAGAAAGATTAAAGATTTTATCAGAAGAAGCTTTACCTGCCATAAGATTAGAATTATTCGGAATTTCTAAAACTAGAAAATTCTTTGATTAGATATTATTAACTCCACTATGCATCTTATAATATTACTACTTCCATTCTTCTTCATCTTACTACTTGATTTAATAGTCTTTTTCTTCTATTGTTATAACCGCTACTTCAAGCATTCTGATTTACGTAAGTAAAGTTCTTCACCTACAGTCTTTTTTTACAAGCTTTTACTTCATCTTATCTTTATTACATTTATATACATTATAGTTCAATAAAATACGACTTCATTAATTTACTATAGATTTAATATGTTTTGGTCACATGACTACTGGTATTGTGATCGTTCCCTTGCCAAGACCCGAATATGATTGCAAAGAAGCCCACGGAAAACCTTAAATACAGAAAATTGTCTGGTTTAATTTTAAAGTATACCTGTAAGATTAAGCTTTTAATTCTGAGATACATTAGTATGGACAAAGAAGTGCCTAATTAAATATTAGAGGCACAGGGGACGTTTCAAGAATCAGCCAATTAAAACATTGGCTCATACTCCTGTATATATGGATCGAGCTTTATAAGGAACTTGACATTTATCTCTACAATCGACAGCACGAAAGAGTTAATATGTCCAGGCATGATCATTGACTAATACAGCTAAGCTTAATTTGCTTAGTTCCAAATCCCAGCTTCTCAAGAATGCAACACATTTTTTATATCGCTTCTTCTTATAAAGCGCTACCAGGAAATAGTTGCAATTTATACTGTCCGGCAAGCTTCCGAAGGTAACAACCTCACCTAAGGATCTTGGCTAGTCTTGGATAGGGTTACTTCGCCTATTCTAACCGGATCACCCTGACTTACGTACTTTGCCTACCATGTTACATCAGGGCTGTGCCTGCATACATGTAATCCTGTATATAGATAACAGTCACGTGGATTTTCAAAGACCTTATAGAAACGTACTACGGTATGCAACACTACTTATAGCTTTTTAGCAGGCTATACATAATAAAAATTACATTGGAATTAGAAGCCTACTGAGTTTGCCTGTCAGTGCTTTACGACAAGTACAAAATTTTACTATTACACTACTTTGATATTCGGGTGCTTGGCAATGAAGTTGTAGCACTAAGATAAGACTTACTGTAAATATGAAACAACTCTCCGATAAGACTTTCCGTAATTATACATCACATTATACTATTGTCCCCCACCTAATGTAACACCACCGAAATACATTGACTTGACCTAATTCGGTGATCTAGGGATATGGGAACTCGAGCCAACCCACTTTGGCACTACCAATTGAATAAAATAATTTTTTCACATCTATCTTACATAAAAAATTTTCACAGCATTTCTTGGGTCAAATTACGAAAGCCCTAAATGAACTACACATGACATGCATTAATCAAGTTTAAAGAGACAGAAAGCCATTGTGTGAATTGATGCAGTCCTAACTTTTAATTCATGTTTCATATTTTCTCCACCCCTATTTCTCGAACTCTGAATCCCGGATATTGATTTAAGGCAGCATACTTGCGTTAAAATATTGGGGAGCAGAGTTGCCGAACCATCAGTCAAGATTATACAGAAGTCATTTATGTGTTAAAAAACTAGTTTTGGTTTCTACGTAGTTACACTAATGTCAGAAGATGAATGAGATACTTCAACATAAAAAGGGGACCGAGCCCCTAGAAGAAGTGAGTGTGATACACAAACGGTGCCTTTGAAGCGAATTAATATTCTCCTATTTTGACCAAAGTAACGTTTTAGTATTAATGTATGTAATTTAGAGTATGCCACATCCGCAGATAACGCCGATCAACAATGCCAATATAAATTAGTATTGACAAATGATAATACACATTGATTGAATGGCATTAAAAATTTACTTCAAGTTGAAAAATTTTAAATTATTGCAATTTTATTTTTTAGGCATGCGGCACGCAAAACTGACAAATTGTCTGTATCTAATAACACTTCCGTTTTGGGGTGAGTCATGACGGATCAGGAAAGATTACAGACTCAGTGCGTGGCTGCACCGAGTGGCACTCTATGGGCTTAAGGTTTGGTGTGTTGAACAGTGGTGTCTAGAGAAAGACGTAAGGTTCATTGGACGTGTTGGTTTGTTACTACGTATATGCCTGATTATATCAAGTGGCAAACTGTAGTGGTTCAATTTTGTTCGATTATAGAGTAAGCTAATTATTATCAGTTTGGTCTAGACAAACTTATCAGCGAATGCAAAAAAAATTTTCAGTGAAAAACGGTTTTACATTATTTTTTGATGAATGGTAGCATATTGAAGCTGAGTTTTCACTATATCCAACGCTAATTTGATTCGTTATCAGAAAATAACATTGTTATCGTTTCTTTTTCTAACTGGCCCAGTGCCATGGATATACCCGGTTAATAATAACGCTTGAATAACAACGATATACCTCGTAGGTCTGACTAATACAATATAGAGTCGATCGAAGCGAAGGTTTAACGAGTATTATAGTTTTATTGTTCATTTAATTTGTCAGAGGATAGTTGGAGTAGAATGTTAATATTCTTGGTTTCCGACGATATACATGTGCTAAATCGACTCACATGCTTAGTATTTTATAGTCCGAAGTTCAGCTATAATGTTAAGACTATGCTCCAGTAGCGCTTAATCTTAAAGTCTAAACTACGATGAAAAAAGGTTGCAGCCTCACTAACCTTGATTTGTCCTTTTCGTAGGCGAAAAAATGAAACGGTTGCGATACATTGTCGTGAAAAATTTTCTGGATAATTTCTTTTTACCGGTGATAGAGTTTCCTTACTAAGCATAATACAGTGACCTTTGTAAGTATTATTCAGTGTATCAGTAGTGTTTCTTGTAAATATGTCAGTAATTTCTTTTGTTAGGCTGTTGCCAAGTAGTCCTGCGAAGTTATGAAGGAGTTGTTGCAAACGAGACAGAGCGCGAGAGAGGTTGGGATTGTGAGATCAAAGTTAGACCAGTGAGAGATCACAGTTACTACAGTTAGAATAAAACTTAGTTAATATATCTACTGAGCCAGTACGCTATTGTTAAGTGATTGGCTACGGTAAACAATAGAGGGAATAGCGGTAATTTATTTCATATGAAACCCACTGTAGAGGCTAGACTTAGTGAGAAAAAATTTAGTGAGAAAAATTTAGTGAGAAATGAAGATTTTTCTCTGTCGCGGGAAAACAGGCGAAATCCGACACAAAAAGTTTAAAAAGTCGTGTATTTCATCTCGACATGAATATCTGTATGCAGGTTCATAGTTTACAATACTATAGGAACAGGAAAGAGAGCAAACATATCTACAATGACAATTGTTTTGACATACCGATGGCGGAAAGAATCTTGCAATAGAGTTTCACTTAGTAGGCTGTGCCAGCGACAGTAATAAAAACAACGAACTACAAAGCAACAAGAAATGAAGCAATAACAACAAATAGCACAATAGTATAATACAAATCTTAGTAAACAAGCTCTAATACTCTTACACTAAGTAGTTTAATAGTAAAGTACTGTACATACTTTACTAGGTACGAGTCTAGATCGCTGACATAAGCTTGCAGCGCGTCAGACACTTTCCCAATTGGGCATATTACATACAGAGAAAATTACAAAACTGTCGGAATGATCCCTGAAAATAACATTTATTTTTTAACCTCCCAGTAATTAAAATTTTTCCATATAAAAGTGTCAACAATTCCTGTCTTTCACCCTAAAACCCTCCATCAGTTGATCTTTAAGTGTTATCGCAGCGTTTATTCCGTGTTTAGTTATCCAACTATAGTCTTTCATTACTCCTCCACCCGGAACCTACTTTTTTCATTCCTTTAAAGCAAACCTTAACTACAACAACACGTTTCATTCATTTACTATGAGAACTTCTTTCCTTACTTTATTGGCTATGGCCACTCTTTCCATTGCTGCTCCATTACAAGGTCACAAACATCATCAACATGATAAAAGAGCAATTGTCACTAAAGTTGTTTATGTTGACATTTACGGTAATCCAATTAATGGTCCAACTTCTTCAGCTGCTTCTATTGAAACTACTTCTATTGTTAACCCATCTCCAGCTCAACCAATTTCTACTTCTACTGGTACTAATGCTGCTCCAGTTGCTTCTGCTTCTGCTTCTGCTTCTGGTGCTGCTGCTTCTGGTTCCAGTTCTTCTGGTAACGGTGGTATTAATGGTGATTTAAGTCCATTCTCTAACCCTTCTGTTCCTTTTGAAGACGGTAAATACTCCTGTGACTCTGTTCCAGTTGGTCAAGGTGTTATTGCTGTTGACTGGATTGCTGGATTAAACGGTGGTTGGACTACTATTATGAACGAAAATGGTGATACTTCATCTACTTGTCAAGATGGTTACTACTGTTCTTATGCTTGTCAAGCCGGTATGTCCAAGACTCAATGGCCATCTGCTCAACCAGCTGATGGTGTTTCTGTTGGTGGTTTAACTTGTAAGAATGGTTTATTATACAGATCTAACACTGACTCTCAATACTTATGTGAATGGGGTGCTCAAACTGCTGAATTTGTTTCTGAAATCGGTAAAGATGTTGCTATCTGTAGAACTGATTACCCAGGTTCTGAAAACATGAACATTCCAACCTTATTAACTGCTGGTGGTAATGCTCCAGTCTCTGTTGTTGACTCTGATACTTATTACACTTGGAGAGGAGGTAAGACTTCTACTCAATACTATGTTAACAATGCTGGTGTTTCTGTTGAAAATGGATGTATCTGGGGAACTGCTGGATCTGGTGTTGGTAATTGGGCTCCTGTTGTTTTAGGTGCTGGTACTACTGGTGGTAATACTTACTTATCATTAATTCCAAACCCAAACAATCAAACTCCTCCAAACTATAACATTAAGATTGTTGGAACTTCTGGATCTACTGTTAATGGTCAATGTTCTTATGAAAATGGTCAATACAATGGTAGTGGTAGCGATGGATGTACCGTCACTGTTACTTCTGGTTCTGCCCAATTTGTCTTCTTTTAGATGAAGTATACCCCTTGTCTCTTCTTTTATCTGTATTATTGATTGTTTCAATCTGTTGATTCTATCTCTGCTATTATATTCTATTGTTATTCTTTGAATATATTTTAGAATTATATAGAAGAGTGGTGGTTGGCGTGCTGCCATACGGAAGCTTATGCCACCTGGTTTATTATTGGGTTCTTTTTTAAACTCTATGTTTGGTTTTTTGTTAGATTAGATATACATCTGTATTTATATGTATTTTTATTGTAGTGTAGTGTAATTACATAAATGAAGTGTAATACTTTTGCAGTTTAACCAAAGGCAATAGTGTTACAGTAGCTGATAATGAGTTCTTCACCAGTTCGGAACAGATCGAATAAATCACCTAAGTTCTCATCAGGTGTAGGCAGAAATGAACTCTGTATATATAAATGAACTGAATTCAATCGTAGCTTTTTAGTGAGGAATTTAGTTAACGTAGCGACACTTTGATGTCGATTGATAGTGAATACTTTCTTATCTATGATGGGGGTAGAACCGATAGGGACAAAGCGGACGGTTATTTTAGGAGTTTCCAGTGAAACATTAGAAGATTGGCGAGTATGAAATTGTTGGAGGATCTGAGTTCGTCTATCGGTCAGAGTCAGGGTCAGGGTCAGGGTAAGTGTTAGTGACAGTTCTTGTGGTAATGACTCTTCTGTTCGTACCAGTATTGGTTTTCTTCCAGAAAATGATCGTGAGAGTGTCACCGGCAGTTCTGAACTGGCTACGGTATCATGTCTAATACTGTTTATAGTACGATCCAATTGCTGTTTCTTACTGTACAGTAATCGGTCGAGAATGACTGATGTCAGTAGGGGAATCTTCGCCACAGCCGGCTTCTCATCTTCAATGAAATTGCTTCTATCCAGTGATGATTCTGACGACGAGTCATCATCTGGCTCACTGTGTATTATAGTGGACATCCTTTCAAGTAATATATATATAGTTACAGTAGAACAGTAAGGTTACACTAATTATAGTGTAGGCTCCTTAATCGGCCCCAAACCCCGACGGCACACGGCTGGTAAAGCGTAGCGTTCGGTGCGCACACGCCCCCGCCGCCATCGCGTTGGTGGAGTCGCCCGGTAAATTTCATCACGGAACAACTTTATAAGGTCTAAGTATATGAGATTCAGTACCCCCAATTGAAGTTATAGTAATGTCAGACGCCGAGTCAGTGACTAGCGAATCGACGCTAGAACCGTTTCAATTTGAGAAAGTCTTGGAAAGTTTGGAATCAGGAGCTCGAGAAGCCATTGAGTCACAAGACTTTATTTCGTATAGTACACTCCTTGACATTTACCTTAGTGACCCTACTAAGTATACTTATGATGAAAGAGAACAGTTATTGAATCATTTATTGACGATTCTTACTGAACACAAGCAATTAACTTACGAGATAGGATGGGATTTACCCAATCTATTGATTCTTTATGTGGAATCCGACTTTCAATTCCATGATCCAATTAGGACTGCTCCCTGTGTATACAAGATCCTAAAGAACTTTGAAGCTTTAGCATTGAACGGGAATCCTAAGGAATTGTTTCTTAAATGTTGTGAACTTTTAACCACTGTACAATTGGAAGATGTCACTATTACTGATGATATTAGTATTCAAGAACGATTTTATGATGTTAAATTATATTGTATCTTTGAATTAATTGATAGTTGTCTTAAAAGAATTAAAACATATTATCCATCACGATTTCTTGCTATGACGGTGGCTGCGTATATCAATTCCGCCTATAAAAATGCCACTAATCTGGCAAGTAATACTGAATTTATTATGAAGAGAGCCTATAATTTTGCTAGAAATTATGCTAGTCCTCCATTACCAGAAAATGATGGTACCTTAACCACTGATGAGATTAAAAAGATTTCCGCTGATGAACTGTACTTACAGAGGAAACTCTTGACGGGGTTCCTTACTAGTTTGGTATATTTTGTGTCGGTAAATCATCAATATGGTTATGCTGTTGATCATTTCTCATTCTTACAAGAACCTCATCGATCATCATTAAAGAAATATTTTGAGTATGAAGTAGAAAGTCCTGTATTGGATCGAATTGCCGAGTTGGCATTGTCATATGACATTGAATTGGATCAAGACTTTAAGCAATACATTAAAGAAGCTCATGAACTTGTAGATGAATTCAAATTCGATGGTACCGATCATGATGATGATATTAGTGGAGACCTCTTTGAGAAAGTGGTGATTGATTATCAAAAAAATTCTCTTACTACCATTATTACTAGTGATGCTAAGAATATTAATGATTCCATATTAGGAGATATTCTTATATATACTCATCAAATTGCCGTTAAAAGAACATTTGATAGAGTATCTATAACTTTCAGTGATGCATTGGTATTAACCTTAAGAACCATCATTCCTCAAATGGTTCAAAAATCATTTATGGCTACTGGAGTTCAAGATGCCGTTGTATTCTGGAGTTGGTACTCATTATATGATGCTAAAGATATTGAAGTGGCCATTGCTACCGTACCCAAGACTTTACTCATGATCTATTATCAAGCGTTACTCTTTATCATCATCAGTAGTGTTGAAGCTCCTAATTTCCGATACGTAGTATTGACATTACTCACTAAAATCTTGGCCTTATCACCAGAATCTACGGCTTATGCATTCTTAAAGGATAGTTTAATTAATTGTCCTTATGAAAGAGATAAAGCCACATTGATTGGAGTATTAAAGGAATTATTAACTCAACATAAACAATCTCGATCCGTTGATAGTTTACTGGATCAACTTGCAAGTACCACCATTGACGAAGAGGATGAAACTAAACCAGAAGTACCTCCTCCTTTACCTAATCGAAGTATACCGGAAGTAGCCTCAGCCAAATACATTCAACTCACTTTGGATAAGTTTAATGACTTGACAGAATTAATCAATAAGGCCGTCGAAGATGTATTTGTTAAACAAGACTCGGAAGTTAGTATTGATCCTCGGAAACTCTCGACTTTATCGGCATACCTTAATCTTTTGGTGGTGATTAAGAATGATGTGGTGGTATTGGCCAATAAGAAGGAGATCGATGCCATTGTGGCTGCTGTCAAGGTGAATCTTGAAGCCATCAAGCGTAAACACGATCAAACCCCGAACTCGAATGTCTACGAATTAAATGCCGTAGGTATGTTGGAAATTACACTCGATAGAATTGCCTAGTTAGTCTACATAGCGATATACTATACTATATGATATTATTATATTACTACTTTTTTTTGGTTGTCTTCTTAGCACTGCCAATACTTCGATCATCGACTAAGGGACCCCAGTAAACAAAGAACCCTTCTTTGGTAGTGGCGATTTCATCTTCCATTTGAAGTTCTTGATCGTCAATGAAGGGATCCTCATAATCGTACTTACCTACTTTCCTGGCCATTCTAGCCTCATGACGTCGAACTCGTTGTTCTTCTGTTAATTCTTCTTCTTCCTTCCGCTTTCGAGCAGCCGCTTCTCGTTCTCTTTCCTTCTCTTCATCATCATCTTCTTCATCATCATCTTCTCCATCATCATCATCCACTAAGATCTCTTCCATATTGTCAATGACAGATTTGGCATTGGGATGAAGCACTTTAAATCCGTACTTCTCTTCAGCCAACGCAAGAACATTGAGAACTACTTCGGCCTGACCCGGTTTAGGATTCTTAGGATCAAGAAGTGGAATATTCAAGGCAATTATTGGAGGTTCAGGCTTCTCCTTTTCTTTTTCTTTTTCTTTTTCCTTTTCTTTTTCCTTTTCTTTCTCTTTCTCATTTTCCTTCTCCTTCTCCTTCTCCTTCTCCTTCTCCTTCTCCTTCTCCTTCTCCTTCTCCTTCTCCTTCTCCTTCTCCTTATCTTTACTGCTATCTTCTGACTTGGTCACTACTACGACTTCGGCCGGTGGAAGCTCGGCTTTCGCCGTCTTGATGTTTTCGGTAGTCATTCCTGAATGTACAACCAACTTGGCAGCTTCCTTAACTGGCTCTGGAGTCTTCTTCTTCCCATTTTTAGTGGAAGTTTCTGGAGTTTCTGGTTTCCGCCTCTTTGTAGTTTCTCCATCTTTCTTCTTAGGTGCAGCTCGCTTTCTTTTAGGTGCTGTAGTAGGAGCTGCTGGCGTAGGAGCTGGAGTAGGAGTTTTATTGGACTCTATGTTAATTACTTCTGGTTCATCGTCTATATTAATGATAGAATTAATTGATGTCTTACTCAAATTAGGACTAGCCTGTATTGGAATAGGTGTTGGAGTCGGTGATACTGCCAACTGGAAATTAGTCTGAAACTTTCTGATCTGTTCACTGACCACTATTCCCTTAGATGAAGGAGCTTGTGGACTTGGAGATACCGTTGGTTTAGGTACAAGCACAGGGAGAGATGGGGAGGGTCGTATAAGTACAGGTTTTTTAGCTCTACCCTTCTTTTCAGTAGCAACAGGAACAGTAGTTGTCGACACAGTAGAAGTGGGAGCAGCAGGAACAGCAGAAACAGCAACGGACTCGTCGTCATCGTCGTCTATCACAATCGGTGATTCTGCATTGGCCTGACGAAAGATGGGTGTCTGAAATTGAGAAACTAAGTTACGTAAGGGGACAGCACCACCGGCGGTTCGAGACACAGAATTGGTGCGTGATCTAACCACTACACTGGAGTCGTCTGCCGATGAGTCCAACAACGATGAGATGGACACATTACGATTCTCCTGCGACATTCTGGTGACTGCAGAAGTTGAAGTTGAAGTTGGTGGTGGTGGTAGTGGTTGACAAGTTTGGCGGTCAAAATATTTTTGTTTTGTTTTGCGCGGCGCAACTAAACTATATATATATTATTATATATTATTGTATACATCTTCAGTACTTACGCTCTATCCAACTGGGTGACATTGGAATGATAACCAAGCTTACTTAAGGTAAGACTTGTATCACTACCGTAACCCTCAAGCGAGTTCATCAGTAAATCTCCATTCCAATAGTAGGCATAGATTTGGGACATAGGTAAACCCAAGCCAAGTTTGTATTCAAAGGGTCTTGTGGTTAAGTTTTCTAATGTTGATTTCTTTTTCTTGGTGGAGTGTTCAGTATCGGATAAGGAAGTCTGATTTAATACCTTAGCTGAATCCTGAGTCGATGTAGGGTTATTGACAATAGATGAACCCGATGCAGTTACTTTCAAGTTGGAGTATAATTGTAAGCCAGGGATTCTATGGAAATTGGCTAATGACTTTCTAGCGAGTTCGGGATTCTTCCCAAACGACCAAATACCCTTTAATTGATCATGACTTATACCTCCACCACGATCACTGATTCGAAACGTGACTTCTCGCTTTAAATTAATGATAGTAACAGTAATAGGAGGTAATTTCTTTGAAGTTTTAGGTCCATGAGTCTTAATGGTGGCTTCAAATGAATTTCTAAGAATTTCTCCAAGTAAATAATGAAGATGAGGTACCATAAATGGGAATGACGTAGATAAATCACCTTCAATTTCTAAATCAGGCATTTTATTAATGTCAGGATAAATATCAATCATAGAGGATTTAATGACATCAGCCACAATCCGGAAATGATCTGCAGCATTACAATTTTGAAAGATTTCTCCTAAGTAATGAGGAGGTTTTGTATCATAAGGATTCGACCTATAATTCTCACTTAATGATAAATGTTCTTCTACAATAACTCGACGACTAATTCGCGATCGTATCATAGTACTCATAAACTGATCCAACTCATTTTGAGGTAAATTCTTAAGAATGGATACTTCCAAAGCTCCCATCATTAAATGAGGTAAGTTGAACACATGATCATCCAACATAGTAGATAATGTCTCACAGAACTGAGAATTATCTTGTAAAGTATGGATAGGTGGAATCTTTCGGAATGCATTAAACAGATGATAGTAACTCTCGTAAATCTGAGAGAAATGGAAATTGTTAACAACTCCAAAAGGTAATGTCTGTAAATCTCTTATCCGCATAGCCAACCGAATAGCCAACTCTATACGGACAAAGTTTGCACTATTAATGATCTTTTGTTTAGTCAATTTATTACCATAACCAGCCAATTGTCGTAAGGATACCGGATGGGGGCCTTTCTTCAGATACTCCATTAATACTTCATTCTGATAGAAATGTTGGGGATTAAGGATACTGGAATATGTGGGGAAGGGACCTAAATTCTTTAAGTGTTTGGCGATTTCTTCTTTACCGGCTTTAGAGAGGAAGTCCTGGTATATGTAGGAATGGGAGGTAATGGGGGAGTAGGTAGATTTGAGTCTGATAGCGATTCTGGGCTTCATGATTGTTTTAGTAACGTAGTGAACTATTGAGCTGATGAACTACTATGCTGGCTGCTCTCTGATACTGTATACTGTATATCTCTTCACTGACTACTGTATCTCTTCTCTGACTACTGTAGCTTAACTCTTAGTGTCTTCTTGCTATTATTGTCTTACTATCTGTGTTAGTCTTAGTCTGGGGATAGTCAGGTGACTTCAAATCCCGTCGGTCGGACGGGATCAAACGACTCACTCTCGCTCCGTCATTTTCTCCTGCATACACGCAAACACATCCTTCCTTTTTTGCAGTCTGTGTCTCGCTTCTCTGCAGGACCCTGATCCAGCCAGCCATCTGTTGTTACCCATCATGAATCGATGATTAAATCATGGAGATGATCTGTTCAGAGCGTATTAGTTAGTCTACTCTATATCCAGAGGGGGTGTACCACCATATGTCTTCCAATCCTGCCAGAATACCCACCAGTGGGTATTACACTTCGCAATATCTTCATCAGCAACAGTATGGCCTGTCCCAAAGAGGAAATGCGCTTCGTCAAGCCAACAATGGTGATGGAGACGAAGAATATTACACGAATAACTCCAGAAGAGAAGGAACTCCAGCCGCTTCTACTAACTATTACGATACGCCCAGAACTCCTACCACACCAGCTTTCAAAATCACCCCGTCATCTCCTTCCGCTACTGGAATATCGGCGCTACCTATCACTAATCCTCATAATAATCAAGATAACATGGCTGCTAAACGTCAGCCTGTAAAAGTAGTGGAATTTAAGCCTATGCCTAAATCTCCAGTACCTGAGTCTCCCTCTACTCCAAGAACTAATAAATCATTCAAGAATTTCTTCTTCAGTAAAAGTCCTACCAGTCAGCAGCTGAACCAAGCTGCAACTGAAGCTTTGTCGTTATCTTCAGACGCACTAGAAGAGTATGACGAAGAAGATGATCCCGACTATCTCCGGCAAGAGATCACCCCAGCACAATTAAACTATTTTGGAAGTCAAAATTCAGACAACTCCGATGCTGAAGCTTTTGCCCGAGCAGGCTATCAGTCTGCCCCTATGGTGGTTACATCGCCAAATCCAAATCAACTGGTATCATTCAATGGTTATTATATTAAACAGAAAAAAGACTACGACCAAGCCGATTACAAGCCCAAGTTGTACACCCATAAAACTTTCAGAGAGATCTTTAACGATAAGGAAGAAAGTACTGATAGGTACAATCCAATGGAGTTTGTATTTGATCAAGGACCCAAGAAAACCAATATAGTTAAGAATGTACAAGGATTATTTGGTAAAGACGATTATAATAATTACAACTACTATGACCATAAGCTGGCCAAGCCTCGTAAGAACCCAATGAAAGAAGTATTTGTTACGGAAAGTGAAGATGAAGATGGAAATAAGGTTGAAGATGAAAATGCCGATCCGTTTGATGAAGTGGAGCCAGTAAAGAAGAACAAGAAATTAACCAAATTATTTAAGAAGAAGATAAAGAAAGCCAAGAAGGAACTAGGCAAAGACTTTGTTAATAATACTGAGAAGCAGAGGGAAGAGAAGGAAATACGACGGGAAGAGCAACGGATGAAGAAAGAGCAAGAGATGAAGGAGCAGGAGATGAAAGAGCAAGAGGCAGAAGCAGAAGCTGCAGCTGCCGCAGTCAGAGATAGAGCTAGAGCTAGAGCTATAGGCCAGAATCCTGATTTCCATCCATTATGGAACTACTTTCTTTCATGGGTGGTTTACGATACTGCCGCTTCTATAGCTGGATCATCTAAAATTACTGAATTACCATCTGGAGATGCCGCTACTATTGCGCCAACCACGACGGGAGCACTTACAACAATTGGAGCCCAAACTACAGCAAAGGCAGCAACTACAATAGCTCCATCTACTGCCAGACCACCAACTATAGTAGAGGCTCCAGCTCCAGCTCCAGCTCCAGGTGCCAAGTCTCGACTCAAAAACATACGCAAAAACTATCAGGTACTTGCATCCAAATGGAATAAGCCAGCTGCTGCGTTATTCAACGACCAATACATTCCCAACTCCACCCCGATCCTGACTCCGACCGTAGGTCTGGGACTGAACCTGCTGCCTAGTGTCAGTTCCAGTTTAGTCAGCAGCCAAACTACAAACAAAGAGTTCATAATTGAATATGATGGAGATGATGATACTGAGATCGACCAAGAATTGTATTACAATCCAGCCACCAACCAACTTGAAGCTCAACCACCAACATCATTCTCATCGCTCCATCCCCAGGCTCAAACCACCATGGCCGAAACCACCATGGCCCAGATCGGAACCATTGCCAACATGAGCTCCCCTCTGCAAATCATCTCCAACATCAACCAGCTCATTAAAAACATTAAAATCATGAGGATCATCTTTGCTCCCATCGATATAATTGCTGAGAACTTCCCCCATTTACAGACCATTGTAATTCTTATAGAATTAGGGATATTTATGTGGATTCTTTATGAACTCAGTCTACTTATCGATGCCATCTGTATGATGGTTAAAGCAGTATGTGCCCCTATGATCGCTATGGGAAGATTTATGAATCGCATCATGTAGTAGTACACGTATATAAACTAACTATATAACATAGAATTACAACCAGGGTAATGTAACATGGAGAAAATTAGAATAGAATAGAATAGCAAAGATAGTATAGTAATAGTAGTAATAATAATAATAATAATAATAATAATAATAATAGTAATAGTAATAAGTAGTAGTGATAGGAACAATATGAAGAGTAGCAGTAAGAGTAGTAATATTAATAATAGTAAGAGTAGTAATAATAATAATAATAAGAAGAAGAAAACAACAATATTAATGGTATAGACACATGACTCACTTCTTGGCGATCTTATTCTTGAGCAGCCCATTGACTCTGATCCCCTTAATGGTTATTCCTGTTTGTTCTACAGGGAACTTTCTTGGACGTCCTCTACGATCTTTCTTCTGGATTAATTGTTGGACTGAAGGATCATCCAAGGTTCTCAAATAGGTGGGTTGTTCATACAATCTGGTTAAGTCAGGCGTCAACTCTTTGTCACGCTTGGCTTTACCGTTGAGCGAGACTTGCACAGGTAAATGAACAGGAATAGGAGCTGTAGTGGTAGTAGCAGATGGAGCAATGGTTTGTCCATAATGATGATCTCCTGGTACACCACCAGCCTGTAACATTTCTGAAGTAGAATCCTTAATGATCTTATTCAAATGCTTGAAGTTTGGATGTGTCAGATCAATGTACTGATTAGTGGTAGGATCAAGAATCAACTTCTTAGGACGACCTCTTCTCTTCTTCTCACCCGTTTGTGATTGCATCACTTGGAGGGCTTGCACTTGAGCAGCCTGGGCACGAGCCTGGGCCTCCAATTCCATTCGGAGCTGTTCCTGTCTTCTTCTTTCTTCTTCAAGCGCCTGTTGCTGGAGGAGAAGCTGCTTCTTAGTCATTCTTTTCTGTTTGGGCTTCTTCTCCTTGGACACTTGCTGAGGCTGGATATGCTGATGTTGTTGTTGCACCTGTTGCTGTTGGACCTGCTGCACCTGCTGCTGTTGTTGCTGTTGTTGTTGTTGTTGCTGCTGAAGTTGTTGCTGCTGTTGGATCTGTTGTTGGAGCTGCTGCTGCTGCTGTTGGTACTGCTGCTGATACTGCGAGTAGTCAAACTGCTGCTTCTGTTTAGGCGACTGCTGTTGCAAGTGCTGCTGGTACATCTGCTGGTGCTGATTCTGAGGTGAGACCTGTTGGTACTGACTTGGGTTTAAGTACTGTTGTTGCTGTTGTTGCTGTTGTTGCTGCTGCTGCTGTTGTTGTTGTGCCTGAGCCTGCGCCTGCTGCTGAAGCTGCGAAAGCGAAGGCACGGCATTGGGATGGGGCAACGCAAGTGGAGACGTGGAATTGACACTGGACAAGACGCTACGATGATTTACTGAGCCTAATGGAGGCACGGGACTCTGAGATGTCCGAGCTGGGAAGTACGCACCAGGCGTTGTTGTTTGATACTGAGGGTGAATTTTGGTTTGCGCTTGAACATTTTGCGCTTGACCGGTGGCCTGGTTGGAAGTTCCGGTATTGTTGGTCGTGCCGTTGCTATTATATGATGGATAGGGGAGATACATCACGTAACCAGCTGAATACAAATGGGTAAAGGGTTGGAGTCGCTACCAAACGGAATAGGTAGAATAGTATTTTTTGATATGGGAGGAATAAAAAAAAACAGAAACGGAAAAAAAAAGAGGTAAAAAAACAGAAAAACAGGAAAAAAACAGAAAAAAAGAGGAACAGGGAATAAATAAGAAAATAAAATAAGAAAATAAAGGCAAATGAGAAAAAAAGAAAAAAAAGAAAAAAAAAGGGATGGGGGAAGTTGACTATTACAGGAAGTTAAGAGAGTTATGAGATATATAACAGTAGGTTAATATATATAGAATGAAATGTGTATAGAGAGATAGAGATAGAGATAATGTATGGTTTGTTACATGTGGTAGCAATTTTGATAGACATTAGTATAGGAAACAATACTTCCTTCCTTCATTATCCATTCTTTAGTAGAGTGAGCAGATTTGTGTGGTGTTACGTTTTACTGGTTGATTTCTCTCGTCGATGCATCTATTCACTCATTCCCATATAACTTCTCTTCTCCTCTCTTCTGTTCATTTCAATAGAGTCTTTATACCATCTGTACTGGTCTTCTAATTCGTTGTTTGCAGCTAAATGAAAATGAAAATAAAATTAATATTTAATTAATTAATTATTTTAATATTTGATTTATTTATTTATTTATTTATTATTTAATTATTTTAATATTTATGTATTATTTATTTTAATATTTATTTTGATTTTTGATTTTTTTCTTCCTTCTTTCTTTATTTATTTTAATATTAAAATATTTATTTTATTTAATTATATATATTTATTTATTTATTTATTTTAGCTGGTGCTGCATGCAGGAACACTCGATCTTAATATACATTTCTAACTAATAATTAACTTATTGGCAGGAATTTGTGACAATAATGAGTCCTCAAAGTACTTGACAAATTGCTTAGAGTCACTAAGCTTTTCATCGAACTTAATCTTAAATTGAATATTGACCGAACTTGAACTTGAACTTGAACTAGTAGTAGTAGTAGTAGTAGTAGTAGTAGTGCTGGTACTACTAACAACTCCCAATAAATCATCAAAATCATTACTTACTACAGATGATGGATTACCAAAGAATTCGTAGCTTATGCCGTAAACTTCAAATCTGGATTTAGTAACTGATGGACTTACTAAATCATCAAAGAAATCTGAACTTTCAAATGTAGAAGCAATTGGTGACGAAGCATATTGGGGGAATCTATGAGCATATGTTTGTCTAACAGCATTATCAATGGACTTTTCAAAAGCATACTTGAACTTTTCCTTAGAAACATCTTCACCCAAGTGAGAAGTAAGGTCAACAGTTAAAATATTTGTAGGTTTAGGTGCAATTGGTTTCTCTTTAGTAGCTTGTGGAGCGGCAGCTTCTGAAGCAGCAACTTTTGGTTCAGCTTTTACAATATTTTTTAAATCTAAATGTTCCTTAGATTTAATGAATTCAGTGATCTTGATAATAGATTCATTAGGAATAAGACCTAAACCAGCCAAAACATCACCCTTTAATAATCTACCTTTAGGACCTGAAGCTTGGAATTTTGTATAAGCTTCTTCGGCACTTATATTATGTTCATGCAATAATAATTCAACGGCTGGAGATAATTTGAACGATGAGTTGGCAGTAGTGAATACACCTGAAGAAGCTACTGGTGCTGATGAGGCTGCTGGTGCGGGAGATGGAGTTGCTGGTACAGATACTGGTTCTGGTTCAGATACTGGTGGTGTTGATACACTTTCTTCTACTTTTGGCTTTTGTAAAGTAGATAAATCATCCTCGGGTTCAGCAATAATGGCTATAGGCTTACCTACGGCAATTCCCTTAGCACCATCATTTTCCAATATTTCCCATAATTTCCCATCATCAACAGCTTCAACATCAATAGTAGCCTTATCAGTTTCAACTTCCAATAAGACATCTCCGGAATTAAATGAGTCACCTGGTTTAAATTTCCAAGAAACAATTCCTCCTTCACTCATAGTAGGTGACATAGCAGGCATTTTATAGAAAGTTGCATTATTAACTCGTACGGACTGATGCAAATATGATTTCCCAGTCCAGCCAATGGCTCTGACAATAGATCTACTTCTAAGCATGTGAGCAATGAACAGAATTGAACAGAATGAATATGTATAAACACGAAGTGCCCGGTTCAACTTAAGTATAGCACCTCTATACAATTAGTAACCGCTCAATTTCTATCAATTGCTTAATGAATCTCTGCACTAAATTTTCATACGGTGAAGTTCGGGCAAATATCACCGAACGGATGCGACATTTCCGGGATCTGCACGTGCACGATCATGTGCTGCGCGACACGCCCCGGATGACACAAGACACGTAACTATGTCTGATAGACGTCATGAAAATGCGACCCGGACACGTACATACTTAACCTTAACAGACATAGTTAACATGTACTAATAGTTTGATAATAACTACCAACAATTAATCTTAACTTAAACAGGTGTCAGGTGACAGGCCCACTAACCGTAATTGTTACAATAGCAATATAACAATATAATAATAACATCAACCCACATTATTGTAGACCACTAACTAACTAACGATCTCTCTCATCTACCGGTCACATGGAAGACTTTTCTCCATACACGACTAACAAAATTTCAAGCCCGCCATAACTATCATAGTTAACAACAGATTCACTACATAATACTCCTCCTCCACTAACTATACAAGTATAAATTGATGGTACTGAGTCACTACTGAATATATAACCACATCCTCAGTACGTATCTATAGAAATCAGTATACCTTTACCCCCACTATCACCTCCGGGACAACTCATAACTATAAGAATACCCAAGTTAACTACTATTAACTATACCTACCCATTTATATTACTATAAACTAGACTATTATACCTAATCAAATCATACATACACAGACTATATATTACTACATGTCGCTAACTCATATATTAAGCTTACTACGAGGTCCGTCTCTAGTACGAATCCTTAAGAAGTATGCTAAATTTATTGGTCCTGGACTTATGGTAAGTGTAGCTTATATGGATCCCGGAAATTATTCAACAGCAGTAGCTGCTGGATCAGCTTATCAATATAAATTATTATTTCTGATCTTATTGTCTAATTTTCTCGGAATCTTTCTACAAATTCTTGCTGCTAAATTAGGAGCAGTTACTGGACTTGATTTAGCAGCAAATTGTCGAGCAAATTTATCATCTCGAATAAATATCTTCATTTATATATTAGCTGAACTTGCTATAATTGCAACTGATTTAGCTGAAGTGGTTGGAACAGCCATTGCATTAAATATTTTATTTAATTTACCCTTAATTTTAGGAGTTATAGTCACAGTAATAGATGTCCTTATTGTACTTATGGCTTATAGACCAAAAGGACCTTTATTATTTATAAGAATTTTTGAATCATTTGTATCAATTCTTGTATTTGCTACAGTTATATGTTTTGCTATAGAATTATATCAAGTTAGTAATGATCCTTCAATAAATTTTAATGTTATTGATGTATTTAAAGGATTCTTACCTAATGAAAAAGTTATAGATACTGATGAACGTAAAGGTGGCAATGGATTATTTCTTAGTTTAGCTATTTTAGGTGCAACAGTAATGCCTCATTCTTTATATCTTGGTTCAGGTTTAGTTCAAGCAAGACTTAAAGATTTTGATGTAAAACATGGTCATTATAAACCATTATCAAAATCAAAAATTGATGAATCTCAACCTTTATCTCCTCCATTAAATCCTATTGAATCTCCATTAGATGATAATAATTTAACTCCTTTGGCTACTCCTTATAATGATACTAATGATCCATTTAATAATATTAATGCTATTAGTACAAGAATGAGTGTAAGATCAAGTCTTATAAGTCGAGTTAATTCTCGAAATCATGATGAAAAGGATGAAGAAACTACTTTGGCTAATATAGAAGATGAAGAAGAAGAAGAAGATACAGAACCATATCGTCCATCGATTCATGCTATAGATGAAACTATGAGTTATACCATTGTAGAATTAGTGATATCATTATTCACAGTAGCTTTATTTGTTAATGCTGCTATTTTAATAGTGGCTGGTGCAACTCTTAATAATAAAAATAACGATTATCATGATGATCATGATCATGATCATGATAAGTTTAAATATAAATTTATGTTTAAACGTGATGATGATCATGATGATTATGATGATTCAGATGATGAATCATTTGAAAGTGCTGATTTATATACCATTTACAATTTATTATCAAAACATTTATCACCAACCGCAGGATTTGTATTTGCTTTAGCACTTTTATGTTCAGGACAAAGTGCAGGAGTTGTATGTACATTAGCTGGACAAATGGTTTCAGAAGGGTTCTTAGCATGGAGTTTACCTCCTGTAACAAGAAGACTTATTACAAGAGGGTTGGCTATACTTCCATGTTTATTGGTAGTTGGATTATCAGGTCGTGAAGGTCTTGCTAAGATTCTTAATGCTAGTCAAGTAGTATTGGCTATTTTATTACCTTTTGTAACCGCCCCATTAATCATGTTTACATGTTCAAAAGATATTATGAGAGTACCAATCTTTGTAAAGGATGGTGATGAAATCTTGTATGATGAAGAAGTATTGAATGAAGATGAATTAGGAATTCCATCCTCTACGGCAACTAATGGTAAATCCAAAGCTAAACGATTCCAAAGTTCAGAACTGGCTATAAGACTACAAGAATTACGAAATTCTCATCCTTGTGTGGGATGGAGTGATGAAGAAGAAGATATAAATCATAATCATCAAGAACTTCAGAAGTTACTTAATTCAGATAATCCTATACCTCATGAAGATATTGAATCTACATCAGCTCATGGTCATGGTCATGGTCAAGTTCCATCTCCATCTCCATCTCCATCTTTATCTTCATCACCATCTCCTGCCCCTCTGCCAATACCTATCCCAATACCTTCTGGATCTCAATCACAGTCTCAATCTCAATCATTTCAACCTCATGAGTATACTGATGCCAATCATGATATATACAGAATCAAAGGTTATAAGGACTTCAGTAATGGTCCATTAACTGCTCTTGTAGCTATACTAGTTTGGGGATT
Organism: Scheffersomyces amazonensis; assembly: GCF_036850825.1. Taxonomy (NCBI): domain Eukaryota; kingdom Fungi; phylum Ascomycota; class Pichiomycetes; order Serinales; family Debaryomycetaceae; genus Scheffersomyces; species Scheffersomyces amazonensis. Next base: position 670,524 of record NW_027042741.1, on the reverse strand, counting down.
TGTTACTCTCCTTAATATTTACTTATTAGCCAGTATGTTATTAGGTTATGATGTACCATTTTAATTCAAAATACCATACAATACAATAAAATGATAATAATATAAAGTCACGTAAATTTCAACTATTTATATATATAAAAAAATCACTGGTAGGACTACTACTCTACTATTAACTCAAGTTAACTTAAGCATCATAAGTAGAAGCAGAAACATTACCACCTTTACCGGTCCAGTTAATGTGAATCCAATCATCCTTCTTTAAAAGTTCATTTTCTTCACCTGGTAAAACCTTAAAAGTGTGAGCACCAAAGTAATCTCTTTGAGCTTGTAACAAGTTAGCTGGTAACTTGGCTGATCTATAACCATCATAAAATGATAAAGCAGTACTAAAAGCTGGAACTGGAACACCAAATTCAACAGCCTTACCAATAGAAGCTCTCCAACCAGATTGAGCTTTAGTAATAGCTTTATGGAAGAATGGATGGAATAACAAGTTTTCCAAGTTTGGATTTTCTCTGTAAGCAGCAGTAATTTCACCCAAGAAAACTGATCTAATAATACAACCACCTCTCCACATTAAAGCAATAGCTGGATTATTTAATTTCCAACCATATTCTTTAGCAGCTTCATTAATTAACATAAAACCTTGAGCATAAGAAATGATTTTAGAAGCATATAAAGCTTGTTCTAAATCATCAACAAATTTAGTTTTATCAGTAATTGGAGATTCTTCAGGAACTGATGGACCTTCTAAAATAGTTGAAGCTCTAACTCTTTCAGATTTTAAAGCAGAAAGACATCTTGAAAAGACAGCTTCACCAATTAAAGTGACTGGCATACCTAAATCAAGAGCATTAATAGCAGTCCATTTACCAGTACCCTTTTGACCAGCAGAATCTAAAATTTTTTCTAATAATGGTTTACCATCAGTTGGATCATTATAGTAAAGAATATCTCTAGTAATTTCAATTAAGAATGAATCTAATACACCCTTATTCCATTTAGCAAAAACATCACCAATTTCTTTATTAGAGAATTTACCAACTCTCTTTAATAAATCATAGGCTTCACAAATTAATTGCATATCACCATATTCAATACCATTATGAACCATCTTAACATAATGACCAGCACCGGCATCACCAACCCAATCACAACATGGTTCACCATCAGATTTGGCAGCAATTGATTGGAAAATTTCCTTAATATGAGGCCAAGCATCTGGGTGACCACCTGGCATTAAAGAAGGACCATATCTAGCACCTTCTTCACCACCAGAAACACCAGAACCAACAAATAAGATTCCTTTATCTTTTAAATCAGCAAATCTTCTGTTGGAATCTGGGAAATGAGAGTTACCACCATCAATAATGATGTCACCCTTTTCCAAATGAGGTAATAATTGTTCAATAAAGGCATCAACTGGTTTACCAGCCTTAACTAACAAAATAATTCTTCTTGGTCTTTTTAAATTAGCAACCAATTCTTCAATTGATTTAGCACCAATAATTGATTTACCCTTAGCTTCATTAGCTAAAAATTCATCAACTTTAGAAACAGTTCTGTTATAGGCAACAACAGTAAATCCATGATCAGCAGCATTAAGAATCAAGTTTTGGCCCATAACGGCTAAACCGATTAAACCAATATCACCACTAGCAATTATATTGTTAGTACCATTGTTATTGTTATTTACTGAACTTAGATGGTTATTTACCAACGCTAATCTGGAAGTAGAAGAAATGGTATTGGACATAATTCAAACAACAACAATACAATTTGTATAAATGAATTAACCCAGTAAGTATTTAACAATACAATTGTAAATATGTCAAATAACTCAAATAACTCAAATAACTCAAGTCAATAATTACCGAATTGTCATCGGTATTTAAACCATATGAAAGCCATTTCATCCCCACTACCAGACTAGTGACCACAGCGAAAAAACAACCGTGGTCCAGGAAACATTCAAGTCACTAAAATTTATACATACGTTGGAGCAGACATTTCGAATTAGGAGGGAGGTAAAGTTAAGATTACTTAGGAGATTTTATATCTAAAGTATAACCGTGGATTTTAAATACTTTTCAATATAGTTGATCACTACAAAGTGGTTTATAAATTAGGGACGGATTCGGTGATTTATATAATTTGTTGAGCTGAACTTTTCACATTTTTCGGCGCACACATTCCCCCAGTGGGCACACGTCCGCCGCCCGCACTAATTAGTAATGGACTTCAATTAGTGACAGAAGAGTAACAGTTTACTAAAGAGTGCGTAAGATTGTCACTACGATATTACTGACTACTTACAGAAATTAGTGACAATTAGTGAGGATTGTAATTACTTAATTACTATGTAGTAGTCATCAACTATGGGAAATTTCATTGTAGACTGACTCGTGGTACACATTAATGAACACATTGGGGGAACAACTTCATGTCACTGCAAAGTGGTAGCGACCTATGTATGCAGTTACTGCTGGTGTTCGCTCCTATTATTCTTGGGCTTACTCATCCCGTTCCGGCTCTACCATCGTTTATTTATTCATTCACGTCGGCGTGTGTCACCCATTATTAATGCGCCTATAAATTCTAGACTATCACCAACCAATTACCTACCTAAGTATGAATTTGACCTTAACTATGGCTATTCCGGTGCTACTAGTAACTATAGAGTATCTTGTTTGATAAGTAGAAATTAAACTTGAATTAATACCATTGGTATTAGATTTGAACACTTTCCGGGAAGATCCTCTCGGAATTGACACTTACTAGTGCTGTGAAATCACGTTTTCTGTTCCTATACAATGGACCACAAGTGCTCGAATTTCGCGTCCGGAACTCCCGACTCAAACTGCCCCCACCCCAATGGGGGTTCTCTATAAATAGATGCCCATACTAAATAGTGTGCAACCTCCCCATGTTCCTACAAGCAACTATTTCAACTTTAATGTGTTAAAGGTCTTAAGCATGTTATATACATCAATGCGTTGTAGTGAAACGTACCCTGTACACTGACCACCAACATTTTCACAACCATGTCGCCATAAACTCTATCATTTCGCAATGCCAAGCATAGACCATACTGTTTTATTATTCTAACCACAATGATCTTAAGTAATCGCACTCATATTCATACTCACACTCGTACTCACCACTGAGATTTGAATCAGATTAACTCATCCACTCTCACTACTAAAATTTAACACCACTGTTACCTTTTTCTTTCTTTCTTTCTTTCTTTCTTTCTTTTCTTTTGCAGCTACTCATAATGTTATCAAAATACCCCGGAACGTATTCCGGTCCACTTAGTCGGCGTCACGTGCAATGATTAAATCGCAACAATTCACATCAATTTTTTGCTGCCATTTGCAGTATAACTAATAGATAATAAATGAAATTATTCAAATTTTTCAAAAACTTTTATATGTTTTCTTTTATAATTATCGCTCTATAGTAAGTAATACTCAATAAATTCTCACTATGCCAATCCCAGTTCCTCACGGTGGAATCTTAAATGATTTAGTTATTAGAGATAGTTCTAAAAGATCAGATTTATTAGAAGAATCTCAATCTTTAGTATCATTAACTTTAAGTCCCAGACAATTATGTGATTTAGAATTAATTTTAAATGGAGGATTTTCTCCATTAGATGGATTTCTTAATGAAGATGATTATAATTCAGTTGTCCACGACTTAAGACTTTCAACTAAAATAAATCCAACTACTTCAAAGGGTTATTTATGGTCAATTCCAATTACTTTAGATGTAAATGAATCAACTGCAACTTCTTTATCACTTGGTCAACGTATTGTATTAAAGGATTTACGTGATGAAACTTCACTTGCTATTTTAACTATTGAATCTATTTATAAACCAAATAAACAAGTTGAAGCAGAAAAGGTATTCCGAGGTGATCCAGAACATCCAGCCGTAAAATATTTATTTGAATCTGCTGGTGATTATTATATTGGAGGATCTATTGAAGGAATTAATTATCCAAAACATTATGATTATGTTGAAAGTAGAAAAACTCCAACTGAATTAAGAAAAGAATTTACTAATTTAGGTTGGAATGATCAAAATATTGTTGCTTTCCAAACCAGAAATCCAATGCATAGAGCTCATAGAGAATTAACTATTAGAGCTGCCAAGGATATTGGACCAACTGCTCATATTTTAATTCATCCAGTTGTTGGATTAACTAAACCAGGAGATATTGATCATCATACAAGAGTTAAAGTTTATAAAACTATTTTACAAAAATTCCCTGATGGATTAGCTACATTATCATTATTACCATTAGCTATGAGAATGGGAGGTGATAGAGAAGCACTTTGGCATGCATTAATCAGAACCAATTATGGTGTAGATCATTTCATTGTTGGTAGAGATCATGCTGGACCTGGTAAAAATTCTCAAGGAGTTGATTTTTATGGACCATATGATGCACAAGATTTATTAAAACAATATGAAGATGAATTAACTATTAAAATCGTACCATTTAGAATGGTTACTTATTTACCTGAAGAAGATAGATATGCACCAATTGATACAATTGATACTACCAAAGTTAAAACTGCCAATATTTCAGGTACTGAATTAAGAAATAGATTAAGAACTGGAGAATCTATTCCTGAATGGTTTTCATATCCTGAAGTAGTTAGAATATTAAGAGAAACTAATCCTCCAAGAGCTAAACAAGGATTTGTTATTGTTATTGATAATCAAGAAAAAATTGGTGATTATTTATCTTATGCTTTACAATCTACTTTAAATCAATTTGGTGGAGAACGTAGAATTACTAAATTAAGTGATGAAGCACATCTTGATTCTTTCTTAATTAATGAATTAGTTAAAGCTGGCTCTGGTGTTATAGTTACCACCAATTCTTCTATTAAATCCATTATCAATGAAGTAGGTAATGGTAATTCTATTCTTGTTAAATCTGGACCTCATGAATCTCATGTTATTAATGGATTTGCTAATGAAGATAATGTATTTTCCATTAATAATGTTAATGATTTATCTATAGTTATTTCAGAAATCACTGACTACTTAAAACAACAAGGTTTCTACTAGATATTATATAATTCTTTAGTTCGTTTCAGTTAATTACATGATATATTTATTATTTATTTATTATTTATTTACTTAGTTTATTCATTATTCGTTACATACTTAACTTTTCTTCCTCTACTTTTTCACCTGCTTCTTAACTGTTGGTGGAGATGCTGAATTAGCACCCGTACTTGAAGCACTCTTAAGTGATAAATAACTAGCTCTATTTTTTAAAGCTTCTGCTAATCCCATGGCTATAGGCCATACAGGAGCATCAGCTAAAATTCTTATCCCTAAATAAAGTACTTTACATGATAAATTAAAATCTTTAATTTCATCAGCCAATTCTTTATTTAATTTAATTAATTTGCCCTGATTTTCAGGTTGGGTAGTTATACAATCTTCATTAACAATTAATAAATCATTAGATATCTTTTGCTTTTGTTCTACCAATTGATTAATCTTTCTTACATGTTTATTTTCCTTTATAGAACTAAAGATTCCATCTTGTTGTTTAGTTAACATTTCTGAATATGATGATTTTAATACGGGAGATAATACATTCTCCACAATTAACATTTTGGATTCACAATTTAACCAATTAATTAAATCATTATCCGATAACTCCTGATTCTTGGCCGCCTTAACTTCTAAATAATGTAAATAAGTAGAAATCATTAATGTAGCCACAAATAAACATGCCACGAAAAAAACAGGAGTTCGCAATGATGTTTGTTTGATATCATAATTAATGGTCTCAATATTTTGCACCCAAATCTGGACAATACTAAAACAGTGCGGCAAACTATTTTTAATATTTTCATGTACATCTTCTTGTAACACCACCAAATTTATTTGATTATTCATAGTGACAAAATCTTTACTCAACACAGCATTCATGATTGGGTTCATATTGATTTCTAATTTAATTTTAACAAGAGAGTATAACGGTAAAATCAATTTGAGCTCATTCCGAATGTTGAGTTGATTCCTATTGTATGAGTTAATAGTTATAATTCCATCATTTGATAAATATTTAATTTCCCAATTATTTAATAATCTTTGAAGTTTAACTTTATGATTTAATTTCCAATCCACATACGTAAATGATTTACCTAAATTGAGTATTTCTGATTGAACTTGTTCATGAATATATGTTAATACTGTTAGGGAATTCCAATAAGATAGTTTGGAATATTTAGTATTAATAGAATTATCTTGAAGTAATCTTACTAAATTTTCAAGACTTTCTCCATTACTTAAATCTACCAACAGTTGCTTTTGATTAGTGGAATTACTAAAATCTTCCATTTTAATCAACTCATTTAACCACGCTTGACTTGTCTCACATTTCCATAAATCTTCCCTATAACAATGATTCCCATTCTTTAAGAATTTAGAATTAAAATATATGGGTAATCCAATTAAACTAGATCGGAAAGTTTGTAATAGATAGAATACATGAATAGTTCTAATTCTTGATTGAGCCATAATGAAATAATCAAAATTATTCTGAAGTAATTGTTGATGTTTACTATCGGAATTACTATCCGAAAGCTTTTCTAAGATTGAATTAGGTGGAATAAGAAATTGTTCTAATGGTTCATTAAAATTGGTTGATTTAATTAATCCAATCATGGATTTGATCTGTCGAGAAGTGATATCAATCATGTTGGCTTCATTTAAAAACATGGAAATAAAAATATGTAATACTAAACATTGATGAGCCATTAGGGGCACTTTCTTAAATTGAAGGTTATCCAAAGTAATCTCCTTTTCAAAGAAACTTTGGATATGGAATTTAGATAAGTTAAACAATATTAAAGTATTATTATCATGGAATGAATATAATGCTCCAATTGATGCCATAGAAAGTAATAATGGACTATTTTCAAAATTATCTACCATAGGATTCTTTAATGAAGGTAAATGAATGAATGGGAAATATTTATTAAATTCTAATTCGTATAATCTCATGTATTCATTTAGTTCATCAAGCGATGGGAATTGATTCTCTTGAATATTACTGATTTGAATGATTTTGGTTCTTAAACTTTCTGTAATAAATGAGTAATTCTTATTGACATTCGAATTGAATGATAAGTCGAATCGTGTGAATTCATGTTGGTGATCTTGTTTAGTTAATTCAATAGGTGCAAGTTGCAGGGGTAAGGAGATAGCATTAGGATTAGCATTAGCATTAGCATTAGCATTAGCATTAGCATTACTACTACTACTCTCGGTCTTCTCTTCTGCAATAGGTTGTTTGGAGAATGAGAAGAGTTGCGTAGGCTTTAACTGGTTAACCATCTCTGATTGTCTTGATCTGAATAACGAAGATAACTCGGGAGATGCCGTAAGTAATTGAAGTTCTAAATTAGCAGCAGTAGGTAAATTCTCTCTGGAAGCAGTAACCGTAGCTGTGGCAGTGGCTGTAGCATTAGGAAGTTTAGGAGATGATAATAAACTAGGAGGCACTGGATCAAATAGGCCTCCAAGATTAGTCAGAGATAATCCACTGGATAATAACAGAGATTGCAAGTTAGTAGAACTATGACCATTCCCATTGCCATTAAATAAGATCAGTTGCATATTGGAATCATAAGGCGTCAGAATGATATCCTTTAACCAATCATCATCATTATTACTGATACTTATGGGCATGCCATTATTAGTGAATGTTGTAGCTGGAGTATTTATCGATTCACTGGCAGATTTCTCAGTAGTTCCATTAGTTTCTTCACGCTTAATCTTTTTAATACTGGGAGGTTGAATAGAACTAACCGAGTTCTTCTTCTTCTTAGACATCTTATCTCCATTAAGATTAAACATTCCATTAGTGGTGGTAGTGGTAGTAGTAGAATTATGACGATTAATCATATTGATATCATTAGGAGCAGTCATACCGAATTCAAATGGGGTAGTACCTTTAATATGATGAGGATGATTAGGATTAGAAAACTGATGAGACGCTATAAGATTAGACATTGAATTACTAGCAGAGTTATTCTTATTGGTGGCAGTCGTTCCGGTAACATTTTCTAAGAAGAATTGCTGAAGATTCTTCAACGATTTCTGACGTTGAGTCAGTAAATTATCCGCATTAAGATCTAAATTATCGATATTATTCCAATCCAACATACTGTAACTACTTAAATCCAATCCACTTAACATTAAATTCTTCGAAGTTAAATCATCTGAGGATGTTAATTGAGGCGTAGCAAATTCTACATGAGTTGGAGCAGCTTCACTAATACTATTTTGTTGACGAATATTTAATGCATCTTTAAAATTGGTATATGAAACATTCGATGAAGCAGAAAATGATACATGACGATATTGGTTGGATTGAATATTGGAAATTTGCGGATTGGGTAGATGGTGAAGTTGGTCATCGATATTGTTGGGGGTTGATTTGGAACTAGCCAATTGCGTGGCCGTGTAATGAGGCTGTTGTTGCAGTTGTAAATGAGGAGGAATGGCTCGAGGAGGTTGTCCGCCTATAGATACACGATGAGGAGAATCATTAGATTGTGGTGAAGGTTGTTGCTGTTGTTGATGGGAGGCCATGGGTCTTGAACTAGGAAGTGTCAAAGAAGGAGCAGGAGAATTATTATGAGATGAAGGAATGGGTGAAGATATCATATTGGTATTATTATTATTGTTAGGAGGCAGTAACAGCGAAAGATGAGTACTTGGTGTTCCATGATTACTGGGATGATTAGGAATTGGTATACTCCCCATACTCATATTATTAAATAATGTAGTCCTAAATTGAGGTTTGGAGGTATTGGTATATTCATTTGACTTTGGGGGAGAGAATAATTGATCCTTTTCATCTATAATTGTATCATGAGATCCATTAAAATGAGACAAAATAGCTGAATTGGGAGGTAATGGAGCATTGGCTGAAGTATTATTTGGTAATACTATGATATGTTCATTATTATTAGAATTATTATTGGAATTATTACTGGAAATATTATTATTATTAGTAATATTATTGAGGGTTGAATTACCATTAACAGAATTGCCATTGCCATTCCCATTCCCATTTCCATGTCCATTTCCATTACTAAGTGGAGTATGAGGATTAATACTATCAGAATCCTTTGATGAATTTCTTCTCATTATATTCGGTAAGGTGGTATGTAATTTCTGTTGATGTCTAAGAACTAAATCTCTTCTAGCAAAGCATCTACCACATGCTGCACATTGGAAAGGTTTTTCATTTGTATGAGATCGTTCATGACGTTTTAAATGTTCAAGTCTAGCAAATCCTCGAGTACATATAGTACATACATGAGGTCGAGGCTTATCTGTTTTAATTTGTTGAGACTTCTTAGGAATAGGTTGAGTAGGATTACTACTAAGTCTTCTTACTGATTGGACGTCCGACATTATGGAATGGGTTGAAGCCGGAGTCGAAGATGACGATGAGGGCGATTCTTTCATGGAAATATAGCGAGAGTGAGAATCGGGTGAATTAGTTTTTGTTTTTGTTTCTGTTCGCTTTCGCTTTCTGTATTCTTCACCTACTGTTTCCTATTTCTTATGATGTACTTTATATCACTATCACTATATGAATAATTTTGTGAAATGGTTACGGATTCGTTTGATAGGAGAATTAGTGCAAAATTTGCCAGATATTCAACACTTACTATGATATGACTGGTGGGGACACCGTGACTACTGAATACACTAACTTTTCCGGGACGTAAGTTACTGGCCGGAGTTGCTACTGGTGACTGGTTAGGGTAATTTAAAGTCTGGAGGTCGAAGTTGCAGGCGAATTTTTTCGTTAGGCTTTTTTTTATTTATTTATTATTTTTCTTTTTCTTTTTTTTTTTTTTTGCTTTTTTTAAAAAAACAAAAATGTCTACTTATCTTACTATTGCTATTGATGGATATAAGCCTGATATTTGATGGATATAGGTATGTCTGTTGTAGTATTCTGTAGTAGATCCTATAACTTTTATGTCTAGTAGACTACTGGTAATGTCTCTCGTTAGTCTGAAAGATCTGGGGTGAATGACCACTAAAAAAAAAGAATTCTTGATGAAATGGAAAAATGTCGTCAATTATAAATTGAAAGAAAATAATCTCGGGGGAACTTGTCGCCGTGCCTTAGCCTTAGCCTTAGTTGGTGCCGTGACTGATTAACTACCGATTAGTATATATTATACATATAAACACATAAATAATGCACTATACACACACTAAACACATATACTACCCATTATATAAAAGATAGACAATGTAAAAATAAAAGTGGATCAACACTCCCTAATCATTGCTATCAATTACTATAATTGACTCAATAACTATTTCTCAACACTTACACACAAACACGAATATGTTACTTGCCCCTCCCCCAACCTTATACCTTATTTGACCTTCGGAAATACCTCCCCTTTCGGCTAATCATACCCGATTGGTTAAAAAACAATGTGTCCCGCTTAAGTTTTTCTAAACTTTGCTAAACCTTACTGAATCTTTTCTAGAACCACTTTATCATATACTTCTGATTAATAAAAAGGTTTTGTTACATCATAGATAATTCTGGGGTAATGGTTGGGTCGGTATCGGAAAATCGATTGTAAAAAAAACTGGGGGAAATCCCACATTGCGCACGACATTTTCGGACTTCGCGGTGGGATTATGACTCGAGCCAATATACAGTACTTTCTGGGGAAATCAGTCATTTACACGACTTGTTGTCTGAACACGACTGGCAGCTATAAACATTGAAAATTTGGACTCCAATATATATATGGGAAGTTATCACATCACATTCTAAAATAGTGAAATATTGAAAGAGTCTTATCTGATAGATCCGATGAGTCATAGTGAATCATCATTCTAAAAAATTTATCGGAGTCTTAAGTCATCTGGGATGCAGTCAACTCAAGCACTATTGTACTCATCATCTTAGTATTTACTCTGTAAATGTTTAAGCTACAAGTTATAGGTATTGATTATTGCATTAATATCTTCCCAGTCTTACTAGGTTTACAGCATATTTAGAATTGATTCGTGGCCTGTATTACTTAAGTTTATGCTAGTATAGAATAGTGCGAGCCACAGTAACAATTCATTTCCATGTGACCGACAAGGCTGTAACAGCGTTTCGGTTAGCTATCTGTAACAACTCACCCGTAATCTTAAAACTGTGTATAATCTATTAAGCCAGGGTTGCTAATTATGCACTGAAGTACATGATTATATATTTACTAAATCGTACTGGCTGCAATTATCAAGCATACAATCCGACCCGATAATTCGGGAACTAATTCCCACAACTAGCCAAAATATTAAAGGTTATTGTTGCATTTTTATAATCTCTACTTGAAAATTTAGAACATCATTTTGACTGTGGTTGCAAATTTTATGCAAAGTAGGTTATCAGTAATCTCCACTTAGTAATATTAATGACAAAGTAGTACATCTATAAATGCAAATTGATTACTCACTCTTGGTCAATCCTCGGCATCTTACGATAATAAAACTCTACAGGTAAATCTCCACTATAGCTGATATTCTATGTTTAGCCTGGCTTAAACCAATTACGGAAGCGCCACAGTTCCAACAAAAATATTTTCTCAGTTCTCAGTCCCCGTCTAGTTCTCTTGCAGGACAGTTACTTTGCTCTATTAGAAACTGTTGAACAGTAATCATCCTGTTGGTGATAGGGAGACGTTGAGACAATGAGTGGCTAATTGTGATTTGTGTGTAAAAGATGCCAGAGAAACTAAATTGGAATTAGTAGTTGCTATGCACCCACAGTAATAATATTTCTGATCGGGTAACAAAAAATTTGCAATTTCACAGCTATTTATTGCACCCTACCCGAACCGAAATAAACCAGTATCGCCAATAAATTTGTACAACTAGTTTATATACTTCATTGCACGTGAATCCACAATTGTAGTAATGTTATTAAACCTTATACATTAATCTTTATTACTTACTTAATCAATGATTGCATCTCTTACCGATCCATTGTCGTAATTGGATTTGCATTCATTTATTTCAAATTATTAATATGTATATATATAGTTACCAAGATCTCTCTTGTTCAATCTTAACTCTTTGTGGTATTATTATTAAAAGTTTATTGTAAGTAATTATATAGTTAATGTCTGAATCAGTTGCTTTATTAACCCAAGCTAGTGGTTATGGAATCTTAGTAGGAGTTGGAGCCCTCTTTGCTGGAGGGATGATTCTTACAACTAAATTATTAGAGAAGTATTTACATGAAAATAGTCACTCTACTGAAACTTTCTCAGTAGCTAATAGAAGTGTTGGATTATTTCTTTCAGCTTCTGCTGTTTACTCATCTTGGTCATGGGCAACAGAGTTACTTTGGGTATCTACAATGGTTTATAATTATGGTATTCAAGCATCTTATTATTATGGTGCTGGTTTAGCCATTCAAATTGCTGTTATGGCAACCATTGGTATTCATGCCAAAAAGAAGATTCCAAAGGCTCATACTTGTTTAGAAATTGTTCAATTAAGATATGGAGATGTTCTTCATGGTCTTTATCTTTTCTTCTGTCTTGCTAATAACCTTTTATCATGCTCGTCAATGATTTTAGGAGCTTCTGGTGCTATTGGAATTATTGCTGGTAATTTAAATATTGCTGCTAGTACTATGCTTATTCCTTTTGGAGTGCTTTTATATACCGTTGTTGGTGGTTTGAAAGCTACTTTCTTAACTGATTTTGTTCATACATTAATTCTTCTTCTTGTTCTTTGTTTCTTAAATACTTCCGTATTAACTTCTGAACAAATTGGTGGTCTTGATGGATTATATGATTTATTATTAGCTAAGGATGCTACTGGTGAAAGATATGTTGAAGGTAATTACAATGGTTCTTTATTAACTGGTAAATCTCAAGGAGCTTTATTCTTTGGTTTGATTTTAACTGCCGGTAATTTTGGTTTAACTGTTTTGGATTCATCATTTTGGCAAAAGACTTTCTCTGCAAGTCCAAGAGCTACAGTTCCAGCATATCTTACTGCTTCATTCCTTATCTTTTCTAATGTTTGGCCATTAGGTTCAATCATTGGTGGTGCATCTATTGTCTTGGATGGAACTCCAGGTTGGCCAACATATCCAAGAGCATTAACTTCTTATGAAATTGATTCTGGATTTGTATTACCTTATGTTTTGAAACAAATCTTAGGTAATGGTGGTGTTGCAGCTATTTTACTTGTTGTTTATTTAGCAGTCACATCCACAGTTAGTGCTCAAATGATTTCGGTTAGTTCTATTCTTACATTTGATATTTACAAGAAATATATTAATCCAAAAGCTGCCAATAAACAAATGATTAGAGTATCTCATATTGGGGTTATTTTCTTTGGTATTGCTGCTGCTGCTTTTTCATTAATGTTACATTATGTTGGTGTTAATATGACTTGGATGGGATACTTTTATCCTTTAATTATTTGTCCTGCTGTTTTACCATTACTTTTTACTATTACTTGGGATAGACAAACTGCTATTGCTACTTTTGCATCACCTATTATTGGACTTATTGCTGGTCTTACTGTATGGTTAACAACTGCCAAACATTATTATGGAAACATTTCAATTACTTCAACTGGTGGACAATTACCATGTCTTTTTGGATCTTTAACTGCATTACTTCTTCCAGGAGTTCTTTCAATAATTATTAGTTTAACTATTAAACCACATAAATTTGATTGGAAGAAATTAAAAGAAGTTGATTTAATTGTTAAAGAAAACGATAAATCAAGTACAAGTTCTGCTGCAGAGTCTATTGCTGAAGAAGAAGAAGAAGAAGAACAAACAATTATAAAGGAAAAGCAAGAGTATAATGTCACTGTTGAAACTGGTTCTCAACAAGATAGTGATAGTAAAGAATTTGATGATCCAATTGTTTCTGAACCAGCAAAGGGTTCTGAAGAATTAACTGAAAAGGAATTAGATTTCTGGATTAAAGTTGCTACTGGTGCTGCTATATTTGTATTACTTATTACTTGGGTAATATGGCCTTTACCATTATATAGAGATTGGATCTTTTCAAGAGCTTATTTCAAAGGGTATGTTGTTGTTTCACTTATCTGGCTTTATTCTACGTTATTAATCGTTGGAATAGCTCCTATTATTGCAGGTAGAAGTTCTATAGCTAAAGTATTTAAAGGAGTTTACCATGACTATATAAAGAGAGATGGAGCAAAGGGTAAGATTTAATGCTCTAGATATTTGGCTTGTACATTATTCAGTTCATGATGATTTTATTTCTAATACTCTAATTGGTTCCATTTATATATTCTAGATTGTATCAGAGACTTATTTATTTATATATCTATATAATTACACATTTATATATTATCATATATTCATATTTATTTATTAATTTATTTATTATAATATATTCTTATCTATATACTTAGAAGCGCTCGCCAGGACAAAGAATGCTAAATGAAAATTTTAGTGAGCCCACCATCAGTAATCACTAACAGACAGGATATTGTCAATGTTGAGGGTGGGTAAGTTTGTGCCGACAGTTAGAACAACATTCACACGACTTATGTCGACAATAATTAAATCATCGGAGACTCCGGGGCCTATTGAAGAAACTATAGTTGAAAAATTAACAACCAATTTTAAACCTACGTATCTTAAAATTGCTAATGATTCACATAAACATTCTCATCATGCAGGGATGAGAGGAGCTAGTAATGTAGTTGAATCACATTTTCGAATTGAGATTGTAAGTAATGAATTTGAGGGGAAGAATATGCCATCGAGACATCGATTAGTGTATCTGGTGTTGGATGATGAGTTAAAGAATCAGGGAGTTCATGCGTTACAGATGAAGACTAAGACACCGGGAGAGGTTTCCAAATAGGGTGGGTAGTAGACTTGTGATAGTAAAGTATAGCAGTATAGTACAGCTTAGTACACTACAACACACTATAGTATGATACTAATAGTATAGTATAGGACAGCATATTACTAATAGTATAGTATAGTACAGCATATTACTAATAGTATAGTATAGTACACTATAGTATAATACAGTATAGCATAATATTAACAGTTTCGTATAGTACATTGCTGTAGTACAATTCTGTAGTATACTATTGTAGAGTTCAGTAGAGTATTAGAATCATATTGAATAGTATACATAGTAAAAATAATGTACAACATATACGTATTCTACAAATAGTACAATAGACTACTACTATACACTACAATAGTATAGTTTACTATAGTACAGTCCATAGTACAATAAATAATACAGTACATAGTACAATAAATAGAACTACAGTTCACTGTGCACAGCATATTTGTATATAGAGTATTAGAGTAGTATAATTAGGTACAGTATACTAAAGTACAGTAGTACAACAGTGGAGCACAACAGCACAGTAACTACAACAGTATACTACAACAGTACAGTAGACTACAATAGTACAATTTACTGAAGTACAGTAGACTATTGCACAGTAGACTGTTGTACAGTGTACTACAACAGCTACAGTACTATTGTATACAGCTACAGTACTATTGTATACAGCTACAGTACTATTGTATACCATTGCATAGATCTAGATACTAATGCATAGGTATTGAGCTCAGTTACTATTGCAGCTCACTACATATACAGCTACTCTACACTACAGTACTATATACTGTAGTATGCTCTACCACTGTATAGTATGTATTGCACTATACTACACCACACTACACTACACCACACTACACTACACCACACTACACTACACCACACTACAATAATCAATATATATTAACTAGTGACCATTCAAAGCTGTCTCAACTTCTGGTATACTATTATGCTCTATACTATTTGCCTCTTGAACTGATGCATTCTTAGCTACAAGTTCAACAATTCTTCTTATAACTGGTAAATTTAACCAAGCTGGTACATAAGCTTCAACTCTTGAAAATGGTCTTAAATGAACCGTTCTAAATGGATCATTAAAATGTCCATCACTACCAGTTGGAGCAAATAATTCACTACTACCATGAGAATCTCGAACTTTATCAGCCACCGCTTGTAAAACATTTGGAGCAATTGGAGTTTCATAATCTGCTACATAATATTGACTAATTAATTTTTGAATTTGAATTGGCTTTAATGCATAACAAATTTCATAAATTATATCAATATCATCAGGAGTATTTTTTCTTAATTGTAATAATTTAGCCGATTGTAATAAATGACTTAAATATGCTGAACCTTCAGCAATTTCATGACTTTTACACCATTCTTCTAATCTAGTTACATTATAATTTAATTGTAAACCTCTCTTCCATGATAAAAAGTTTCTTCTCATAATTAAATCATTAAAACATAAGGCATCAACAAATTTTAATAATTCAATAATTACTTCATTCATAACTTCTTGTTCAATAAAATAAGATTTCATTGACCAATAAACTGAATTGAAAAAACTTAGTATATCATCCATTTTATATTGAACTCCTGGAGAAAATACTTTAGCTAAAAATGGAGAACTTTCAGGTGCCATAAATCCTGGTAATGATTGACTTAATACAACCGCAGAAACAGCCTTCTTTTCTAATTCTTTTTCAATCTTTTTCATCCACATATTATAAATATTATAACTAAGAGATTCAAAATCTTCTTTAACTACAGCCACTAATTTTAAATATTCTTCAAATTCTTCTTCACTCATTTCATGAGATAAAGTATCATTAGCAATTATAGTTTGTTGAGCATAAGATACAAACGAATATAATTCATGAGTATTGGATAACCAAAAGGCTCCATTAGGAATAACATCATCATCCTTTAATGAAGAAACAATGGTTTGAATGGTTGATAACACTTCTCCAAGGAATTCTTCACTTTCTTTAGTTAATCCTAATCTCCACATATCCGATAAGATAATAATAATAATTCTAGAGGGGAATAATACTTCCTTTCTAGTTAAATCGGCTGCTACACCGGCGGGAGGAATCTTTAAACCTTTTAATAATCCTTCAACAATTTCACGATGTAATTGTCTTGAATCTCTTAATAATCTAAATAATTCATCATTTATATCATCAATATTAATATCATCATCATTAGATACAGCAATAACTGATACTGGTCTAGCATTATTTTCAAGGGAAGTGGGAGAATTCCATGCCAAAGCACTACTATGACGCTTATTACTAAGATTTCTACTTTTGGGATTATTAATCATTCCATTGGCTCCAATTCCATTGGCTCCATTTCTTTGTAATTGAATTATTTCTGCTTTTAATTGTTCAATATGAGATTTCAAATCAACTTCAATTGTATCCCGTTTAACTAATTCTGCTTGAGCAGCTTGTAATTCTTCAACAGTACGTTTAACTTCTTGTCTTAATTCAGCTTGTTCTTTAGTTAATTCTTCAATTCTTTGTTCAGCCGATGAATAATCAGCTTTAATGGCTTCTAATTCTTTATTTAAATTGGCAATTTCTCGTTGATGATTAACATTTTGAGAATCAAATTTCTCATTAAATTCCACTTCTCGATTCTTTAAAGTTTCATGAGCAAGATTTTGTTGTTGTAAAAGATTCTTTAAATTAGTTATTTCAATAACTAAGGATTTATTATCTTGAATCTTATTGGTTAATTGTTGAGTCAAATCCACCACTTTATTCTCTAATTTATATGAAACTTCCTTTAATTTATTAACCGATTTAGCTTCAATCTTTAATTGTTTTAATTCTTCATAAGCAAACTTTCTTCTAAATGCGGATTGTATAATCACAATTGATTTACTCTTTAAATTAAATTCTTTCCGAGCAATTAATCCTCGGAAATGTTTTTGAATTACAATGGCGGATTTTTCGGTTCTTAATTGATTAATTTGTCTTCTTGTACTTAACCCTCTAATAGAATTTTGAATGGTTATTATAGAATTAATGGCTTGTTTAGTATGAATTCTAATCATGGCCCCTCTAAGACCAGTTTGAATTAATATAGCAGCTTTAGTTTCTAATTCAAATTTAATTTGACTTCTCTTAATATATCCTCTAATTAATGATTGTAATTTAATATGAGATTGTCTAGTAATCAAATATTGATTTCTATAAATATTTCTTCGAACATTCTTTTGAATCATTACGGCCAGTTTAAATAATTTATCAGCTCGTAATTTTTCAAATTTAGCCAACATTCCTGCTTTAAAGAAGATTTTAGAATTACCTAATTGATATTTGGCTTTATCATCAATATTTCTTTGTAAAATCTTATTACATAAATCACTAACTGATTCTTGAGTAGTTTGACCTCCATTCATTACTTTAATCCAATCATCAGATGGAACTAAGATATGATATCTATCAGCAAATTCAACATATGACCATCGAGATGGAAATCCAGCACAAGAAATTCGAATAGTTTCTAAAACTCCACAAGCTCTTAATTGGGATAAGACCATTAATGAATCAAATTTCCAGGCTTCCTTTTGTTCATTAGGTTTAATACATCTAATATAATGAGCATTGGTTGAATCAATAGTTTTCATTAATTCAATTAATGAATTCTTAAAGATTGACCCTAAAGTTGGTTTTCTATTAGCTGGTTTAGGTCTACTATTATTATTATTATTAATTGTAGTTGAACTGGTTGAAGAACTTAATTCTAAATTAGTCGCATTTCTATCAATAATTGATAAAATTGATTGTAATAATTCATTAGAAGTTTCCTTTAAAACTTCTAAATGACCTTCCCCAACCGTATCTCTATTCTTTTCAATAAATCCTTCAATATCATAACTAACTTCATGAGCATAATGACTTACCACAAATTTAGTTTGTCCAAATCTGGGTTTTTTAAATACTTTATTAGTTGGTTCTTTATCTAAAGTTTGATACATTTTTTGAATCCATGATTCATCATTCCCTGAGGGTAATCTTGATTCTTCATCTAAAAGTGATAAAATTCCTAATTTATTTTCAATTAAATTAATACATGGTTGATTATCAGAAAAATCAATAAATGACCATTCAATTTGTTCTTTAATATATTCATCTTGTTCTAATTTAAATACATGTTGATTAAATTCTTGTTGTAATTTTTCATTGGCATAATTAATACAAAATTGTTCAAATGAATTCTTTTCAAAATGTTCAAATCCATAAATATCAAGAACTCCAATAAATGAATTAATTTGTGCATTAACTTCTTGAGGACATAAATCTTGATTAATATAATCTACTAACCAATCAAATAAGGCCAGATAAATATATTTTGCAAAGGAATCTCTGGCCACTAAAGCTTGTTTATGATTATAATTACTTATAATCTTTTCTGATCTAGTTTGAATTTGCTTTTTAATACACCATTTAGCAAAATTATTTGAATCAATTCCTAATAATTCACAAGCTTTAACTAAATTTGGTTCATCTGATGATAAATGTGCATCATTTCTGGTGGCAGCAATATCAATATTACCAATATGTAATAAAGCTGCTAAAATCTTATAAATTTCAAATTGTTTATTATCATTTATACCAATTAAATTAAGGGCATCTTTAGTAATTTGAAATTCTTCTTCATCATTCATCCCTTCAATTATTGGTTGTCCACCTTGATTAGTATATTTATAATCTTCAGCATTAGATAATCCTAAAGTTAATTTATCATCTTCATTCATTCCTGATAAAATTTGATAAAAAATATGATAATTTCTTTCAGTTTTTGGTTGAAATACTAATCGAGATCTTTCTAATAAATAAGTTCTTATTCTTGCTCCAATAATTGAAGTATTCTTATTAAATAAAATTTCTAAATATTTCCCAAATCGAGAAGAATTATCATTTCTTGTAGTTTTTGCATTACCAAATGCTTCCATAATTGGATTAGTTGCTAAGATTTGTTTTTCAACATCAGACATATCAGTTTTATGATTTTCATCATTATGATTATTAAAATCTTCTTCAACTGAAGCAAAATATCTCATAATATATTTTGCACTAACCGTTTTCCCAGCTCCAGATTCTCCACTAACTACAATAGTTTGATTTTGTCCATCAGTTTTCATACATCTATAAGCATCTTCAGCAATGGCAAATAAATGAGGATCTAATTCACCTCTTGTTTTACCAGCATAAGCTTGAATAATATCTTGAGAATATAATTGATCAACTCTTTGAAATGGATTTGTGGCAATTAACACTATACCTGAATAAGTATAAATATTTAATTGAGAATATCTTAATTTAATGGCATGTAATACGGCTGGTTCATTTAAATATGATAAACTTGTTAAATCTTCAGCTGCTTCTAATATTGGAGGATTTCGTAATGGAGGTAATTTTTCATTATCTTCATTTAAATTATCAGTTTCTACGGTAAAGATTTGTTGAGAATCATTATCTGATTGTAATTCTAAATGATATTTATTTCCTTGTTGTTTATTGGATTTAATAGTTACAGCAATCCATCCAATTTTAGGGTCAGGATACCAACAACGGGTTCCTACATCATACGAAGACATGGTGTGTTCAGTATAATTCAGTCTAGTTCAGTATAACTCAATCTAATCCTCTCTAACTTACTCTAACTTACTTAGTACTGTACACTGATAACAATTATTATTCTAACAATCAACACTTATTCCACTGACTACTTAATGATAGATTTGTTTATCTGATATCCGTACCTTAAGTTACGCTACACTCCACTCACTACGGTAAATATCTAAACTCAGTAGTTAACTGCTTCGGTGTAACTGTCTAATGGTAATGGGTAATGGCTTACTTGAGTGTTTTTGATTGATCCATATAAATTTTTTTTATTTATTTTGGCGTTTCAGATTTGCGGGTTACGTCGGTGGGACATTTAAATTTCGGGGGGTGTTTTACAGGTTGGGTAGACGACCATCTGGCCGTTATGTTAGAGAAGTGTTTAAGATATGTTCAGACACTAGTGACTAGACTAGGTAGTGACTAGTGTCTGATTGTCTGACAGCAGTGAGTAGTGAGTAGTGAGTTGTTATTAGTTACTAGTTACTAGTTACGAGTTATAGTAGTTAGTAGTCCATGTTTATGTCTGTCTGTTACCAGTCAGATCTGTTCCTCTACTAAACAGACACTTGTTATGGTTAACCTGTAACCTGTAAACGTAGTTTCTAACTTGCAATTTCCCTTTGACTGTGTTGTCATTTTTGGACGCGTAGGGTCGTGTGGTGTTCCCAACACAAAATCTAGAACAACAAATGTCGAGACTACACCAAATGTCGTAAAGGTCATGTAACTCATGTCGTATACAACTCTGTACTATGTAAAGTCACAGCCTTCTAATATAGCAATAATGTATGAGTGTACTACTGTTTATGGTAGATGATTTGACAAGTATTAATTATTATGTTATTTTTTACTTTAAGAAATAAGTACAATCTAAATTTAGAGTGACTGACATTTTGCAATCAGTCAATAGTCAGATCATTATTGATCTTCTGGTAGTGTTAATATTCACATGATCTCTTTACTCCACTAGTCAATTATTGACACTTAACAAAAGTGACTCTTCTCATCTAAACAATCTGTAATTGAATATATATATCTACTTCTATCTTCATTTGCAGGTAGGCACTGGTTATAACTAATTGTGCATATAGTAATCTAGTTTACCATAGTTAATGTAATAGTTAATGTTAACCTAGATTATCATAATTAACGTTACTTAAGCTTATAAACATTTACGAATCGGAAAGCATTACAGTCTCTCAAACTAAACTATAAACCGAATCATAATCTATACACTATTTTATTATTCAGTTATGGGCTTTTCTAATGCCTTTATGTAATTCGGTAGATTGTTAAATTTTGCCACATTTAAAGCCAATTATATATTTATTCAAACTCTTAAATCCATTACATCATTGAATTATGTAATTACATTATTTTCCGAAATCAATTGTTTATTTATTTGTTTGTTCTTAATTCCTATTTCAGAGTCAAAAATCTTATATAGTCTAATATCCCCCAAACTTACAAATTCGGAATCATTAACCACTAACAACTAAGCGGTTGATAAGCTTCAGTATGGGTTTATGCGGGGAATAGCATGTATGCAGGCACACAACACAATAAATCTGGGGCTAATAGCCAATTAATGAATAATTTAAATTTATATAAATACTGAAAAATCAATAATATTTATAAACTAACTCTATATAGAAACTACAACTAAACAGACTTAAGCAAAAATGGTGATTTCACTTGAAGAAATTAAAAAACATAACACTAAAAAGGACTGTTGGGTTATTATTCATGGAAAGGTTTATGATGTATCTGACTTTGTAGATGAACATCCAGGTGGGGCAGCAGTTATTGTAAAGTTTGCTGGAAAAGATGCAACTAAAGCATTTGATCCTATTCACCCAGGCGATACTTTAACAAAATATTTGGCTCCAAAGTATCATTTGGGTGATGCTGAAAAGCCAGCACCTAAAGCCAAGAGCAAAGCTCCAGCAACTCCGGCTCCAGCTCCAGTGGCAGTATCACCTCAAAGTAATGAAGTAGATGAATTTGATGTTGAATATGACGAGCATGATGATAAGGCACCAATTCCCACTACCCAAGTTCAACCAGCACCATCTTCGTCTGATGAAGACGAATATGATGATGATGATGAACCACCAAGTTCAACTGAATTACAACGTCGTAGTAATGTCAAACACAAACCAGATTTAAGCCAAATGTATAATTTAATGGATTTTGAATTTGTAGCTCGTCATACTATGGAAAAGACAGCTTGGGCGTATTATTCAAGTGGATGTGATGATGAAATTACATTAAGAGAAAATCATTTAAGTTATCAAAGAATTTTCTTTAAACCTAAAGTATTAGTTGACGTAACAAATATTGATTTATCAACTACTATGTTAGGTACAAAAGTTTCATTACCATTTTATATTACTGCAACTGCATTAGGAAAATTAGGTCATCCAGATGGTGAAAAAGTATTAACAAGAGGGGCGGCAAAGCAAAATATTATTCAAATGATTCCTACTTTAGCAAGTTGTTCATTTGATGAAATTGTTGATGCATCAATAGATTCTCAAACTCAATGGTTACAATTGTATGTTAATAAAGATCGAGAAATTTGTAAAGGAATTGTTCAACATGCTGAAGCAAGAGGTATTAAAGGATTATTTATTACTGTTGATGCACCACAATTAGGTCGTCGTGAAAAGGATATGAGACTGAAAAATATTGAAGATTTAAGTCATGTTCAAGGAGATGATGAAGAAGCTGATAGATCACAAGGAGCAGCAAGAGCCATTAGTTCATTTATTGATACATCATTAAATTGGAATGATTTAAAATGGTTTAAATCAATTACTAAAATGCCAATTATTTTAAAGGGAATTCAAACTGTTGAAGATGCATTATTAGCTGTTGAACATGGAGTTCAAGGAATTGTATTAAGTAATCATGGAGGTAGACAATTAGAATTTCTGAAACCTCCATTAGAAGTTTTAATTGAATTAATGCCAATTTTAAAACAACGAGGATTACAAGATAAATTAGAAGTTTATATTGATGGAGGAGTTAGAAGAGCTACTGATGTTTTAAAAGCAATTTGTTTAGGAGCTAAGGGAGTTGGTATTGGTAGACCATTTTTATATGCTATGTCAACTTATGGAGATGAAGGAGTTTATAAAGCTATACAAATTTTAAAAGATGAAATGATTATGAATATGAGATTATTAGGAGCTACAAGTATTGATCAATTAAATGAATCATTTATTGATGCAAGACATTTCCAATCAAGATATTTACCAGAAGATAGATTATTTAGAGGCGTTTATGAACCATTGGTTAGTCCAGCGTTTAAAGATTCCAAGTTGTAGAAGTATTTTGAATAGATGAGATTATGGTTAAGCGTGAATAGCCGATCGGTTATTTGATTAGTAACCGAGGGCAGAGGCAGAGGCAGAGCCGTGCCGCAATAATAAAATGGTAATGTAACATAGAATTAGTTACATATGATATCTTTATATACTGTAGAGTAATACAAGTTATATTATACTATACTTTAATAGTAATACTATATATAGTTATAGTGTAATGATACTATACCACAAGTAGTGTGTGTGTATGTCTATAGAAAATATATCCCCCAACGGTCACAGTGTGTCACAGGGATAAACTTATTAAACTATTTTTAACTCATACCACTGAGGGCAGGGCTATAACCGCATTAAGCTCGACTCGGCAACATTAACCGATGAGTTATGTAAAAAAAAAATGAGGTAAAAGTCGTGTCCCAGCCCCAGTTAGTAAAATTTTGCTCTGCTCCACCACACCGAGACATTCTCTCACTCACTCACTATCCTGCCTGGCTGCCCTGCCCTGCGACAAACGAGCTTACGGACTATTCCGTCAGGGTGGAGTGAAAGAATACTCTAATCTTATTTATAATTAGTGAATAATATTAGTTTTATAATTACTGATTCAATATTTTCTATTTTTCACTAGTGGAATTTCTTGTATTATCATCTCAGTACTGTTCACCATTTGTGTTGTGTAGTGTACAGAGTTGTCACTACGTCTTGCCAGCCCTGCTATCCTTTTTCCATTTTGGGCTAGCACTAAGTGTCGCACTGTCACTATTGTCCACTAAGAACTAACCACCATCACCACTAAGACCACCACTAAGACCTCCACTACCACCACTTCTAAAACTACCACTCATCATGGTCTTAATTAACGGGGTCAAGTACGCCTGTGAAAGGTGTATTAGAGGCCATAGAGTTACAACATGTACTCATACTGATCAACCCTTAACTATGATAAAACCAAAGGGTAGACCATCTAGTCAATGCCAACATTGTCGAGAACAAAGAAAAATGAAGAATCTTCATGTTCAATGTACTTGTGGAAAGAAAGGTAAACCACCAGGAACTCATTTAGCTAGTTGTCTTTGTCATAAAAATAGTCATTGTACATGTTCAAATAGTCAAAAGGCAAATTCAACAGGTAATGGGAATATTCATCATTTAAATGCTAGTGAACGAGCTAAAAAGAAATCTTTAATAACTGCTGCAAATTCAGAATTATCATCTCAACATGGTATAATAACTCCTTCAAGTAGTACAACTAGTCATCAAACTTTTACTCCATCAATAAGTTCAAATTATGTAATTGAAGATGTTATAGTACCATTTGATATTGGCAATGGTAATTCTGGTTCAAATGGTTTATTTGATTTATTTTCTTCATCAAATAATCATTCTGAATCAAATTCAAATGCTAATAATTCCGTTAATAATTCTCGAACAAATTTAATGGATTCTAATAGTAATTCTTCAGCATCTCCCGTGGCATCTTCACAGATGATTAATACAAATTCTTTATCCAATAATGATCCAACTGCTATGAGTAACAATACCAATATTAGTAACATTAGTAATAATAATAACAACAATAACAATAACAATAACAACAACAATAACAATAACAACAATAATAATGATTTTAACGATGCTAACGATAAACTTAATAGAAATATTAATAATTCAACCCCAACGGTTCAAACTAAATCAGATCCTTTTACTCCTAAATCACAACAACAACAACAACAACAACAACAACAACAACCTCCTACTAAATTAGATCTAGATTTCAAATCAGAATTCGATCAAGATTTAGATACTCATTTAACTCCTACCGAATTGGATTTAGTAGATCGAATGTTCCCGTTATTTCCATTGGTTGGTAGTCTTAGTTTTGATGATGATAAAAATCAACCATTACTGTCGATTCCCTTATCTAATAATATTAATAGTCATTTTAATTCAGGATCCAATTCAATTTCATCCAATTCAAATCCAAATTCAAATCCAGGTTCTACATCCAATTCTACCCCTACAAATCCAAAATATCCTCATCCCCCCACATCAACTTCTTCACTTATTAATCCTAAAATTTCTAAACCTCATCAACCCAAACCTACTAAACCTAATAGTGGTTCATTAGTATCACCTAGTAATTCTAATTCTATCAATAATTTAAATGGAAATGGAAATGGAAATGGAAATTCTTCTTCTCATTATCAACCTATACGACCTAAACGTCCTGAAAGTGTATTATCAATAGCTTCTAATTCTTCAAGTCGATCATTTGATATTAATTCAACTAGTTCTGGACCTGCCAATACGGGTAATTCTATAAATTTTAATCCTACTATGTTGGCAGGAGGTGGTAATCATTTACCTAATATGTCTCATAATCCTTCTTCAACATTTTTAAATGGTAATTTACCTAATGCATCAAATTCTCAAGCTTTCCCTCCTAGTATACCATTTTCAAATTTTGATTCTTCTACTACTTCTTCACAATTTGGTGGAACTAATGAATCAATAATTAATACAACTAATAATAATTCATCAATTTTACCAAGTATAAGTTCATCAAATAATGATGATAATTCTCCTCATTATCATCAACATCCATTTGGTCGTACTGGATTAGGATCTACCAATTCTTCATCAAATAATATAACTACATTAGATGAAGAAAGTAGTCTTCATGATAATGATTCAAGTTTTAATGTAGGATCATTAACTAATAATTTTAATGGAGGAGGTTCAGGAGGAGAATTTATGGATAGTGAGAATTGGTTTAATGAATTAACTTCGACAGAAAGTAAAATTAGAAGAAATACTTCATTATCAACTACTTCTTCATTAGCCAATATCTATTCAAATTTTGGAGATGTTAATGTTAAACGTCAATCAAGTTTACCAAGAAGATCAACTACTAATGGATTTACTGATTTAACTATATCCAATAGTGATTCTAAATTAAATCAAAATAATGGATCTAATGGTCATCAAACCAGAAGTATGCTTCTGGGTCATTATAATGCCAATGCATATATTGACAATTCCATCTCTATCACTCCGCCAAATATCCCATCGGATGGTGAGAAGGATGAGCTGCAGCAGCAGCAGCAGCAACAACAACAACAACAACAACAACCACAACAAGCACCACCACCACCACCACCACAACAACAACAGCAGCAGTCAGAATTCGATATGCAAGTACCTATGTTCACGGACTTGCTATCGCCCATGTTCGAAACAAACTAGGCATGGTTTGTTTCTTTCCTTTCCTTTCATCTCTAAGGAGATCACCATGTTACTGGTCTCTACCGCAGTATTATATGATGTACTGACGGTTGTATATTTATTTATGGTATTATTTAAAGGCAATTATACACTTCTTTCTTTTCTATTTATCTAAGGTTAAGTTTTGTAATCTAGCAATATTAGAATCATGAGCTAATGTAGTAGTATGCTTAGGTTTAGTAATAGGAGGTTCAAGAACTACTGAAGATTCCAGTTCATCACGTAGGTAGAGCGATAATATCTCATCTTTGACTTGAGAGATGGATACCTGTTCGATCTGCTGAAGCTTACTGAGACGGAGAATGTATTCGAGTAACGAAAGCAGTGAGTGAGTTTCCTCCTTTGGCGGTGCTTCTTCTTTAGGTTCTTCTTCCTCTTCCTCTTCCTCGTCCTCGTCCTCGTCCTCTTCAAACTCTCCTACATTCTTTTGTCCCAATGCGATCCACTCCTCTGACTCACCATCCACCAACTTCAATATCAACACTGGAGAATTTCTACCTTCAAGTCTTAGCAACTTCCCTGAAGCACTAAAGAATAATCGCTGCACTAACTTAACATCATAAGTTTTAACTTGTGGCAATTCTTCATCTTCATGATATCTACCATCATTAAAACTCTCCTTAATCTCTAATTTATACTGAAATATTTTATTTTCACTATGAGGAGCACAAATAATTCGAACTTCACTACGAGCAAATGTTTCCTTCCATGTTATACTTGTTAACCCCACATTATCATGTGATTCATTAATATCTTCCGATACATATTTATCTCGTGATGGATTATAAAAGATCGTATAAGTAACTAAATCAAATATTGGACCTACTCTATTAAATTTAGTAGATATATCATCATCATATTCATTTGATTTAATTAAATAATTCGATGCTTGAATTAATCGACCAGGAGATACTTTTTCATTGCCATTAAGAAATCCATTAATATTAATCCCTGAAGTTATTAATGCTAAATTTAATAATGGAATTGAATCATTAATTAAATGAAGAAGATTATTCATATAATTTTCAACTTTTTTAATAGAATCCTTTTCATTCCCCCTCGATAAACTTTTAATTATATGATCTACATTTTCATCAAATGAATCTAATTCTGAATTTAATTCATTAATTAGATCCATTGTCAGTTCAAGTGTACTATTACCACGACAACTAGCGAGTTTTATTAGGTCAATGGAAAGAGAGATGATATTTATCTTAATTTGAATTCGATTCTTTAATGTAGTAATTCGATTCTTTTCATGTTCGGGAATCTTATCGAGGAATTGCGAGATGGTTTTGATTGCGTAACCAGAAGCTAATGAGATTCCTGATCGTATAGCGAAACTCACAGCCTGGTTACTGGCTTTCATAAGAATTTGATCCATTGGTGGTTATCTTGGATGCTTGGATGTTGGGTTGTGTAGGTTGGGTTGTGTAGATGGTGTAAGTGGTGGAAGTACTCAGTATTTATTGTCTATTCTCACTATTCTCACTATTCTCAGTGCTTCTAATTCTTTCTCGCTAATTCTCAAAAGTTCTTGTCGCTAATTCTCGCTAATTCTCACTATTTCTATTCTGACTATTTCTCTCACCATTTCTCTTCTCACTATTTCTCACTAAATCATCTCTGTGCCCTGCGCGTTGTTTTTGTTTACATAACAGTTAATTGTAAGCAACCACAATCACTGCTTAGCACTCCCTAACACTTCCTACAGAGCCAACACCTCCTCACCAACAGTCCCCATTATCCAATATCCAATTCAATGGCAGTTAGAAAACCCTTAACTCAATTCACAACTCCATTAGGCTCAGGAGCAGGAGTCCCTAAAGAGAAAAGACCCCCGCGTGTTACTGATAGTGCTGAAAGATTAGCT
The DNA here is from genome assembly GCF_036850825.1 of Scheffersomyces amazonensis. Classification (NCBI taxonomy): domain Eukaryota; kingdom Fungi; phylum Ascomycota; class Pichiomycetes; order Serinales; family Debaryomycetaceae; genus Scheffersomyces; species Scheffersomyces amazonensis. The sequence continues at coordinate 641,429 of NW_027042741.1, read as the reverse complement.
AAACCATTTAAAGTCCCATTTGTTAATAGATCAAATACTGTAGGTGGAGCTGCCAGTTCCAATCCCAATAGTATACATAATCATCCAATTCGTAAAGCTCGTAGAAATGTTAAATCATACGCAGATGGAGAATGGGATAAAGAAAACATTGAACAAGAAGGTGATGATACTTATTCAATTAATGGTGAATCATACAGTAAGAAAAGATTTGGATCTTTATTACCTCGAATGATGTTAGCCAATCAACCATCAGAAGATAAAATACGTCAAACATTTGCTGTACCATTTGCTAAAGATAATGTAAAAAAATTAGAATTTAATAATCGTGGTCCTCCACCTCCATTAGGGACAAGAATTAAACCAATTTTACCTCCTAGACCTTTATATGATCCAATGAGTGAATTTGCTATAGTATTATATGATCCTACTGTAGATGATCCTCCAAAAGTTGATAATGAAGAAGGAGATGAATCGAAATCAAAATCAAATTCTCCAGAAATTGATCAAGATAATGATAATGATAATGATAATGATCAACCAATAATTAAAAGAAGAAAAACTCATAAATCATTAGCAGAAATATTAGGAATAGTTAAAAATCCCGAAGAAGCATTAGCAAAATTTCCAAATGTCCCTGTAGTAATTGATCCAAAACTTGCAAAGATATTAAGACCTCATCAAATTGCTGGTGTACAATTTTTATATAGATGTACAGCAGGATTAATGGATCCTCGAGCAAAAGGTTGTATAATGGCAGATGAAATGGGATTAGGTAAAACTCTTCAATGTCTTGCACTTATGTGGACATTATTAAAGCAAGGTCCAAGAGGTAAAAGAACCATTGAAAAATGTATAATTGTATGTCCTTCATCATTAGTAAGAAATTGGGCTAATGAAATAATTAAATGGTTAGGAGAAGGAGCTTTAACTCCATTAGCTGTAGATGGGAAATCTACTAAGAATTCAGAATTAGGATCAGCTTTACAACAATGGTCAGTTGCTACTGGTAGAAATATTGTAAGACCCGTATTAATTATTTCTTATGAAACTTTAAGAAGAAATGTTGATAAATTAGCAGGAACAGAAGTAGGATTAATGTTAGCTGATGAAGGTCATAGATTAAAAAATGGAGATTCATTAACATTTACAGCATTAAATGCTTTAAGATGTGAAAGAAGAGTTATACTTTCAGGAACTCCAATTCAAAATGATTTATCAGAATATTTTTCATTATTAAATTTTGCTAATCCAGGATACCTCGGAACAAGATTGGATTTTAAAAAGAATTTTGAAAATGATATTTTAAAGGGTAGAGATGCTTATGCAACTGATGATGAAAGACAAAAAGGTGATAAAAAATTATTAGAATTATCTCAATTAGTTTCTAAATTTATTATTAGAAGAACTAATGATATTTTATCAAAATATTTACCTGTTAAATATGAATATGTATTATTTACTGGATTATCAACATTTCAACGAGCATTATATGATCATTTTATTAAAGCTCCAGAAATTAAAAAATTAATAAAGGGGCAAGGATCTCAACCATTAAAAGCAATTGGAATGTTAAAAAAATTATGTACACATCCTGATTTATTAAATTTACCTGATGATTTAGAAGGATGTGAAAAATATATACCAGAAGATTATATATCATCATTAAATAATATGGGATCAGGAAGAAATAGAGAAGTTCAAAGTTGGTATAGTGGGAAATTTATGATACTTGAAAGATTCTTATATAAGATTCGAACAGAAACTAATGATAAAATTGTATTAATTTCAAATTATACTCAAACTTTAGATTTAATTGAAAAATTATGTCGTAATAAAAAATATGGATGTTTAAGATTAGATGGTACATTAAGTATAAATAAACGTCAAAAACTTGTGGATAAATTTAATAATCCTGAAGGATCTGAATTTATATTTTTATTATCATCAAAAGCTGGAGGTTGTGGAATTAATTTAATTGGAGCTAATAGATTAATATTATTTGATCCAGATTGGAATCCTGCATCAGATCAACAAGCTTTAGCAAGAGTTTGGAGAGATGGACAAAAGAAAGATTGTTTTATTTATAGATTTATTTCTACTGGATCAATCGAAGAAAAAATCTTTCAAAGGCAATCAATGAAATTACAATTATCAAGTTGTGTAGTTGATGAAAAGGAAGATGTTGAAAGATTATTTAGTTCTGAAAATTTAAAGAAATTATTCCTTTTTGCTCCTGGAACTGATTGTGAAACTCATGATAGTTATAATTGTAAACGTTGTTCAAAAGAAAAGGGTCAATTTATTAAAGCTCCTGCTATGTTATATGGTGATCCAACTACATGGAATCATCTTAATAAAAGTGCACTTATGGCTAATGAAGATTCACTAGTATCCAATGAATCTAATTTTGATGATATCACTTTTGCCTTACAGTATATATCGCATTAATTAAATTGTATTTGATAGATTAATTAGATAGATTAATAGTATATTTCTTTTTTTTTTTTTGCAATCGTATTCACCCTTTTCCTATCTAGGCAACTGCAGCCATTAACCCTCACAGGCCCGTTTGTAACCCCAGATTTTTCTTGCGGTTTGACTCCGGTGCGCAAAAATGTGAACAATGGTGAGGGTCAAAAGGGAGTCCCCCACATTTCACCAAGTCCAATCACAGACCCTATTATGGTAATATCTGGAGTTTAGACAGGCTATAGCAAATATAGGTATATAAATATTTATATATAAGACGACGAGTGAAATATTTAATTAACAGTTAGATTTTCTTTCTTTTTTTTTTGTTTAGTCATTCATACAATTCAACTGTTCACTATGGCACAAACTATACAAAATCCAATTATCATTGTAGGTGGTGGACTTGCTGGATTATCAGCCGCACATCAACTGTACCTTCGAGGTGCTAATGTTATCCTTATTGATAAACAAGGATTTTTAAGTGGTAATAGTGGTAAGGCAACTTCTGGTATAAATGGTGCATTAACTAGAACTCAAATTGATCTTGGTATAAAAGATAGTGTACAACAATTTTATAATGATACTTTAGCTACAGCAAAGGATAGAGCTAATCCAGAATTAATTAAAGTATTAACTTATAATTCAGCTGATGCAATTCATTGGTTACAAGAAATATTTAATTTAGATCTTACTATTGTTTCAAGATTAGGTGGACAATCTCAACCTAGAACTCATAGAGGTAAAGATTCTAAATTTCCTGGAATGGCTATAACTTATCGTTTATTAGAAACTTTAGAATCTTTAAGTGAATCTGAACCTCATAGAGTTGTTATTCTTAAAAATTGTCAAGTAATTGATCTTTTAAAACAAGATTCAAATGATTTTATTGTTAAAGGTGTTAGATATAAAAATTTGAAGGATAAATCAAAACATGAATTATATGGTCCAGTAATTATGGCAACAGGAGGTTATGCAGCTGATTTTACAAAGAATTCTCTTTTAAAGAAATATAGACCAGATATTTTAAATTTACCTTCAACTAATGGTAATCATGCTACTGGTGATGGTCAAAAAATTATTATGAAAAATAAAGGGGTAGGAATTGATTTAGATAAAGTTCAAGTTCATCCAACTGGATTAATTGATCTTAATGATAAAGATGCAATTAATGGTATTAAACAACCAAGATTTTTATTCTTAGGTGCAGAAGCCTTAAGAGGTGAAGGTGGTTTAATGTTTAATTCTAAAGGTGAAAGATTTGTTGATGAATTAGGTACAAGAGATTATGTTAGTGGAGAAATGGAAAAACAATTAAAATTAGGTAATGGACCAATTAGATTAGTATTAACTGAAGAAGCAGAAAAGAAATTAGAATTTCATGTAAAACATTATAAATCAAGAAATTTAATGAAAACTATTTCTGGTAAAGAATTATTACAAGAATTAAATTTACAATCTAATCCTAAAAAATTACAAGATCAATTAGAAATTTATAATAAAGCTGCTAAGGGTGAAATTCCTGATCCATTTGATAAGAAATATTTCCCTGCTACACCATTTAAATTTGATAATAATGCAAAATATCATGTATCATTTATTACTAGAGTTTTACATTTTACTATGGGCGGAGTTAAGATTAATGACAAATCACAAGTGTTATATTCAACTGGTGAAAATGAGTATGCACCATTTGAAGGTTTATATGCTGCTGGTGAATTGGCAGGTGGAGTTCATGGTCATAATAGATTAGGTGGTTCTTCATTATTAGCTTGTGTAGTTTATGGAAGATTAGCAGCAGATCAGGCTACTAGTTATTTTATGCACAAGTTAAGTAGTAAAGATGGATCAGTTTCATCTACTGAATCAGATGGAGCAAACGGAAGATTACAAATGATCAATTTACATATTGATCCAAGAAATCCTCAGCAAGTTACTATTGATTGGTCCAATGTAGGAACATCTGATCCAAGTAATGGTAGTAATAAGCCTATTGCTTCTATTCCAACTCCTTCTGCACCAGCTCCAGCACCTGCTTCTGCTCCTGCTTCTGCTCCATTTAAGCAATTTGAGATTCCAAGCAAGGAATTCACTGAAGCTGAAATTGCTAAACATAACAAGCCTAATGATTGTTGGGTAATTATCAAGAATGTAGTATTGGATTTGACTCCATTCTTGAAAGATCATCCTGGTGGAGAACAATCAATTGCAAATTTTGCAGGTAAAGATGCCACTGAAAGCTTTGAAATGTTACATGATGACAGTTTTATTGAAAAATATACAAAGGAATGTGTTTTAGGTAGAGTTAAAGGTAAAACTCCAGCATTAGAATTCTAATATAAATATATATATATATTTAAATAAGTAACATGACTTGAGTTTAAATAAGATTAAGTGAACTATTAATTAAAATTGAATGTAAACTATAAAATTACGGAACATAAAATCTATTCATGTTCTAAAGAAGCTTCATATTGTTCTTCAGTTAATAATTCTTCAGAAGCTTCAACATCTTCAACATTATTTAATTTAATATGAGCAATCCAACCATTACCAATTGGGTCAGTATTAATTAAAGCTGGTTCAGATTCTAAATTTAAATTAACATTAATGACTTCACCAGCAACTGGAGAATAAATTTCAGAAGCAGATTTAACTGATTCAACGGATCCAATAGTATCACCAACTTCAACTTGATCACCAACTTCAGGTAATTCAACAAAAGTAACATCACCAAGAGCTTCAGATGCATATTTAGTTATACCAACAAATGCAGTATCATCATCAAATGTTGCTAACCATTCATGTTCACTAGTATATTTAACTGATTTTGGACCTTCATTTAAATATTTATAAACATGAGAATCCTTATTAACTTTATGAGAAATTGAATTGGCAATAACTCTGGAAGTTGAAAAATATGAAATGGGGGTAATTGAACATTTAGATGCTCTAATTAATGGAGTTGAACTTCTTAATAATGTTTTAAACATGATGGTATGACTTAACTGGAATTAGTAGATTATTTAATAATGAGAGTATATGGAACTGTCACTATCAATGATGAAAACTTTTCAATTATGTATTGATGGTATTTATTTATACTGCCGTTTCTTATAAAGTTAGTTCATAGTTTTTTTTTTTGGCTGGATTTGACTCGTGCGATTTTTGTTTGACTTCTGGATGTACAGAGTCACTGGCATTTGCACTTACATGCTAGCTTGTTAAATAAATATAATGTTAGCATTTACTGCAAATCAATGAAATCAAATAAATTTGCAATTGATTTCTATATATGGAGTTTTTAATAATTGCATTCATGTGTTGGATCTATATATAGGAAATGATTCACTACATAATAAATCAAAATAAGATAAGATCAGCTAGATCGAAGAGATCAGCTGAAATAAGATATCATATCGTAAAATAATTATACTACCCTTCATAGAAATATTCGTATACATATACATTCAAGTATACTAGCTATATAATCGAACACAAGATATAATTAAAAGGAGCTTTGATCATGAAAAATAATAAGAATTAAAAGAAGAATTAATTAATGAATTGCTAAGATTTACAAACAAAATGCAAACTTATATTAATGATGACACTTAACTAAAATGAACAGCAATTGGTACAATGATCACCACCAAAAGAATAATTACTCCCAATATAAGACATAATCTCATTTTAAAATCTTTCCACCACATATCTTTTCTAACTCTATTGGCACCTCTTTTAAACCCTTGAGCTCCCATTTGTAAATCACCTGCTTTGTTTTCTATAGTATCCAATCTTTCACCTCTTTCAGCTACTTTATTGATATTATCTCTCATAATTCCAACTGTGTCATCAATTTGAGCTTGAATGGCGGCTTGTCTGGATTGAGACTGATCACCAGTAGTTTGGTTAGGAATATATGGATCGTAAGGAACTGATGAAGACATTCTGTGAAGTTATTAATCTATTATGGTGATATGAATATTCTCAAACTAATTGATTGATTGATTAATTAATTAATTAATTAATTACTTGATCGATTGATTAGATTAACTGATTGATTTACGGTCTTTGAACTATCTGAAAAAATCACAAGATACTGCTTGACAAACTTCTCTGATTGGTCGTATGGCTTAGATTATGTATTCTATTAAATGATTAATAGATTATCTGATAATTTCAATGGACGTTGAAGTATGTAACTTGTAATAGTCAATTGATTTATATGATCATACTGTGCCTACCTCCTTCTCATTTGGGGCACTCATTTTTTTCAGTGCGTGCTTCAACCAAATCATGCTCATATGTATGTTATTAATATAGATTTGCTGTAGTATATTTCCTATTTAGGCAATTTGGTACAAGTTGTTTTATTTCTGTCTTACTATACAATATTCTTTAACTATTTCACTTACAATGGATAGAATGTTATAATTAGATGATATCTAGGTCCCAAAAGCATCGATCGATTGTTTATTACAAAGTATAACTGAACTATTAGATTTTATATGGTCGTGTCCGGTCCCAAAAGCGGATCAAATGGACTAGTGTCCGTTATTGCCACTAAATATTTCTTAGATGACTTTACTAAATCCATTTAAATAAATGGTTCTTAACCATTACTGAAATGAGCCTATTTTATCGATCGTATACGGTCGAGGCTGTAGAAAATGGTTGTGAAAAAATTAATATTAGAGTAATACATTTGCCACTAGAAGTTTTCCAGCTCCAACTCAGGTAATCTCTTATCAATTTTACAAATAGGGGTAGAGAGTAAATCTTGTTTGCGCTTAGTCATACGAATTATATAAATAGAGATCTTCTTTATGAAGAGATTAATTTGAAATAGTAGAAGATGTTGCAGTTAAATTAAATAGTGACCCCAAGGGAGGCTATACCTCCTTTTTTGCATCACCTTCGATTCAACGAAATGTCGCACTTTCTCGGAAGTATGTATAGATATTGAAAGTAAAGTAAGCGGCAGTATATTATATTATGGTATAATATCATGAACTAAGAGAAATGCGTTAAATAGAATTTGTCTGTTAGTTCAAACTATTAAAATTACAAGCTGAAAGCTGTTACGATAACAAATTATACTAAATAAAGACGCGTCTCACGTAGAGATGGTGGCTGATAATTAATATACAAAACTTAGCGATCAATAGTACTGTAATTACTAGGTATTGTAGAAGCCACGCATGTTTTCAGATCTGTGATTGTTTGGACCAATCATCTTCCTCAGCAGATTAAGTACAAACTATATAAACTATCGGCTAATTTGTCTTTTGTAGGTATTGTACTGTATGTTATTTTGAAAAGTCGCAGTGGCTGGCAGTATCGTCAAATGTAACCACTATATTAATATTACTCAATAGTACAAACTCATCAATCCATCAATCGAGTAAATCAATTGATTGGATCAGTAAATTCAGACGTAGATAAGAAGAGATTCTTTCCAGTATAATTAAGTTCAACATTAAGATCCAAGTCAATTGGATAGATAAATATCTCCACTTATGCTGTGACAGAATTCCCGGAACGATCGTACAAAGTTTAGTTTACTCTACAATTCAATTTTCTCTTCTTTAATATATATTAAACTCTAGCTTTATTATATTTATATATAAATGATTAACATCTATAAATGTCGGTTCAACAAGTGGTAGTCGTGTAAATTTGTTCAATTGCTTTGTTTATTTATTATTAGTAAAATGTCGTCCGCGCTACAGCGTCCTGGCTCACCTCCTTTTTCTGCTATATGTGAGCACAGTACCAAACAAAAGTCGTTCAGTTCAGAAAAAGAATTTTCGGTTTCTCGTTTTTTATAAATTCGTTCTCAAATCTTTCTTTCTGGTTTTCCTCTCCTTACTTTAATTAATTGTATACATTATATACATTTAACTTAATACAATAATATAGATCAATCAAACATGGACGGTGGTATGTATAGAATAGTTCGGATAATATCAATTGCAAATTGATTGATTGATCGGTTGAGAATTGATTAGAATTTGAACCTTGTTAATTCACTGGAAATTGGAAATTTGTTTGTGTGAGGGTGTCGACCGTCGGACACAAATCTGATCTAACTACCAATTCCTATGTGTTGTCAAAAACTAAAAATTCCCATCATTAATTAACCAATCAATCATTTTTCAACTACTTTTGAATCATATAATATATCTCCAATCATTGATTCATTCTCAATTCATGTATCAATTAATGCGTAGCATTTGCGTTTTTTTGCTGGATACTAATCGATGGTAAGGGGGGTGAGCCGGCCCGCAGATAATTCCAACAAAACTACAAGCGACATTTACAGCACATACTATAAATCTTGACATTCTAATTTATTATTAGATGATGTTAATAATATGAGATCTACAGTATTCAATTCAATATTTCAATTGTCTGAATGTAAATTGTATGTTCTTTGGTTGGAATTTTTCAGCTGGCTGTCTCTCTTTCGGCCATTGATTTTTTTTTGTAGTAGGGGATAAGAAATTTAATTTTTTTTGGACTTTTTGATTTGTTATCGTCGCGCACATAGTTAACAGTGCAGAATGATTATGATATTGAATTGAGTAAAATTGTTGGTTATATGATTAAAAAGTAGTAATTGCAAAATGATTTAAAATTTAAAAGATTTCAAATACTAACTACTAACCCCCTAATATAGAAGAAGTTGCTGCTTTAGTTATTGATAACGGTTCCGGTATGTGTAAAGCCGGTTTCGCCGGTGATGATGCTCCTCGTGCTGTCTTTCCATCTATTGTTGGTAGACCAAGACATCAAGGTATCATGGTCGGTATGGGTCAAAAAGATTCTTATGTTGGTGATGAAGCTCAATCTAAGAGAGGTATTTTAACTTTAAGATATCCAATTGAACACGGTATCGTTTCTAACTGGGATGATATGGAAAAGATCTGGCATCATACTTTCTACAATGAATTGAGAGTTGCCCCAGAAGAACACCCAGTCTTATTAACTGAAGCTCCAATGAATCCAAAATCTAACAGAGAAAAGATGACTCAAATTATGTTTGAAACTTTTAATGTTCCTGCATTCTATGTTTCTATTCAAGCTGTTTTATCTTTATATTCTTCTGGTAGAACCACTGGTATTGTTTTAGATTCTGGTGATGGTGTTACTCACGTTGTTCCAATTTATGCTGGTTTCTCATTACCTCACGGTATTTTAAGAATTGATTTAGCTGGTAGAGATTTAACTGAATACTTGATGAAAATTTTATCCGAAAGAGGTTACACTTTCTCTACTACTGCTGAAAGAGAAATTGTTAGAGATATTAAAGAAAAATTATGTTATGTTGCTTTAGATTTTGAACAAGAAATGCAAACTTCATCTCAATCATCAGCTATTGAAAAATCTTATGAATTACCAGATGGTCAAGTTATTACTATTGGTAATGAAAGATTCAGAGCTCCAGAAGCTTTATTCCGTCCTTCTGAATTATCTTTAGAAGCTGCTGGTATTGATCAAACTACTTACAACTCTATCATTAAGTGTGATATTGATGTTAGAAAAGATTTATATGGTAATATTGTTATGTCTGGTGGTACTACTATGTTCCCAGGTATTGCTGAACGTATGCAAAAGGAAATTACTGCCTTAGCTCCATCATCAATGAAGGTTAAAATCATTGCTCCTCCTGAAAGAAAATACTCTGTCTGGATTGGTGGTTCTATCTTGGCTTCCTTATCTACTTTCCAACAAATGTGGATTTCAAAACAAGAATACGACGAATCTGGTCCATCTATTGTTCACCACAAATGTTTCTAAGTATATCTTGTTTCTTCTACTTTTTACTTACTCACTTGCCTACTTTTGTAATATCTTGATGATTATTCTTGTTGGAATAATAATAATAAAATAAAAAAATAAATTCTTTTATTAAAGTATTACTATTAAATTAAATGTTATTAAACTGTTTACTGTTCTTGCAATAATCTTTTTATAATGTTCTTTATTTCCTTGTTTTCCAAAACTAAAATATAAATCTTTAAATGTCTGAAAAGTACTAGCTCTATTACTCTACATGTTACTCAAATAAAGATTTCGTATATTATACATGTATTGAATTAAAGAATAGTTATGTTGAGTTAATTTTAATTTTATTGATATCTTATTCGTCAATTTCTTCTTCTCCTTCACTATGAATGCTTCGGACATCTTGTTCTATACTTTGTCCATGGCCTTCATCTTCACCTTGTTCTTCTTGTTCTTCTTGTTCTCCACTTGCACTTTGAACTTGATCTTCACCTTGACCCTCAGTCTCTTCTTCATCGTCTCCCTTTTCACCCCTTTTTTCTTTCAACTGATTCACTCCATCATAAAAGTTCGCCCACAATCTTCCAACATCATCAAATTCTTTACCTACCTGAATTGATTCATTTAACGATCGATTTAATATATCAAGATTAAATATGACATTATCAATATTGGTGGCTATTTCTTGAATTAATAAATCTCGTTGTTTTTCAAAATACAATGCTCCACCATTGGATGCACTGTCTCCTGATGATTCTTGGTGTGACATTATTAAGTCTCCCTCTCTCTCTCTCTCTCTCTCTCTCTTTATATCTATGAACTATTCAGGAGCTAAATTACTGCGCGTTGTTGATGGTTTAACAAGTGCTGCAAGGAATATTTCTGACATCATACAGGAACTTTTCAATTGGGATGCGAAACAAATTTTTTGCTGCGATAGATGAGAAGCATCAGGTAACCCATTAACTATAGTCTATTAGATATATTCATATGGCTAAGAAAGATAAAAAGTCTGAAGCCAAGAAGGCCAAGGCTGCTGAGAAGGCAAAGAAAAATCTTGCCAAAGCAGAATCGAAATCTAAGAAAGTGGCTAAGAAATTAGGAGAAGAAGAAGAAGATGAAGATATCGATGAAATCTTAGCACAATTTGCTAAAGAACAAGAATTATTTGAAGAAGTTCATATTAATGTATGTGAAAGACCTACCAAAAGACTTAATCCTTCATTGGTATCGAATCCCTTACAGGGGAAGCGAGAATTAATTTTATTTGGTGGAGAATCAAATGATGGTTCAATATCTCATTTTTATAATGATTTATATACTTATACAATTGATAATGATACATGGAGGAAATATATTTCAAAGAATTCTCCTTTACCTCGTTCATCTCATGCTATGTGTTCTCATCCATCAGGAATTATCCTTATGTTTGGTGGAGAATTTTCATCTCCAAAGCAATCTACATTTTATCATTATGGTGATACTTGGATTCTTGATGCTGATAGTAAAGAATGGACAAAAATTGATCAAAAAAGAGGTCCATCAGCTAGATCAGGTCATAGATTGGCCGTATGGAAAAATTATATTATGATGCATGGTGGATTTCGTGATTTAGGTAATATGTCTACTTATTTAAATGATTTATGGTTATTTGATATAACAACTTATAAATGGGTTCAAGTAGAATTTCCTCCTGCTCATTCTATACCTGAAACAAGATCTGGTCATTCTTTCTTACCATGTGCTGAAGGTGCTATAGTTTATGGTGGTTATTGTAAAGTTAAAGCAAAGAAAGGTTTACAAAAGGGGAAAGTATTAACTGATTGTTGGTTACTTAAAATGAAAGCAGATCCTAAAGCAGTTAGATTTGAAAGAAAACGTAAACAAGGGTTTAATCCATCGGCAAGAGTTGGATGTTCATTAGTTTATCATAAAAATAGAGGTATAATGTTTGGAGGAGTCTTTGATTATGAAGAAAGTGAAGAACAATTAGAATCTGATTTCTTTAATAGTTTATTCTCTTATCATATTGAAACAAATAGATGGTATAATCTTACTTTAAAACCTCAAAGACAGAAAAAGAGAGAAAGAACTAAAGAAAAGACAAGAGATGAAGATCTTGAAGAATTATTGAATTCTATTTTAGCCAAGGCTAATTTAAAGGATGATGATGATAATGATACAGATAATTCTCAAATTGAAAAATTGAAACAATTAGAAGAGCAAGAAGAAAGAGAAGATAAAATAGAATATCCAATAATGAATCAACTTCCTCATAAAAGATTCAATGCAACCTTATGTGTAGTTGATGATACATTATATATTTATGGTGGTATTTTTGAAAGAGGTGAACAAGAATTTAATTTGGATTCATTATATGCCATTGATTTAGGTAAGCTTGATGGTGTGAAGGTATTATGGGAAGATTTAACAGAATTAGATAAGGAAGTAGTTAATTCAGATGATGAAGATGAAGACGATGATGATGAAGATGATGATGAAGAAGAAGAAACTGACACCAAATTAGAAGCAGAAGAAGAAGAAGAAGAAGAGGAAGAGGAGGAGGAAGAAGAAGAAGAAGAAGACGAAGATGAAATTCCTGATCCTAGACCTTGGTTACCACATCCAAAGGCTTTTGAATCCTTACGGGCCTTTTATATCCGTACTGGACCACAATTCTTGGAATGGTCTATTTCCAGTCATAGAGAAGCTAGAGGTAAATATTTAAAGAAAGCAGCGTTTGATTTATGTGAAGAAAGATTCTGGGAAAGAAGAGAACAAGTGGCTATAGAAGAAGATAGATTGGAAGATTTAGGTGGTGTTGGAGATATTATTGAAAAGGATACATCCAAAACCACAAAGAGAAGATAAGTTAGAAAGTTTATAGACTTTATATATTTATTAGATAATGAAATTTTATTAATATTTACTCTATTATACACAGAAATGAAAGGGGAATGAAATTATGCAAAATGGATTCCAACTTGATGGAAAGCGTATAAAAGTTTTAAGAAATCAGTTTGATCCAATTTAGAAGCTCTCTTATCAGAAAATTCAGTTTGAGTCAAGACTTGTTCAATTTTACTTTTAACAATTTCAGTATATTGACTCAGATTATCTACTGACATTGATTCATCATTATCAGCAGCTTGAGTTGCTAAGAAAGATAATTCTTTTCTAAAATTTCAATAACATTATTTGATTTAAATCCAGCAGCTATAGTTTTATTCTTTCTAACAAAACAAATTCTTAATAAACCATCCCATTCATTAAAATCAATATTTGGTCTTGGTTGTTTAATTTCTATTCTAACAACTGATGATTCAACTTGAGGTGGAGGACGGAAATTATTCTTTCCAACTTTCATTATATGAGTTACATTAGCCCACATTTGAACATTTGCTGATAATCTACAATATAATGAATCACCAGGTCTTGCTAATAATCTTAAAGCAAATTCTCTTTGAAACATTAAAATTGAAACTCTTGGAGGTCTTGGTTGATTTAATAATTTAAATACTAATGGAGAAGATATTTGATAAGGAGTATTTGATATACAAACATCAAAATATGGTAATTCAGTTTTCATAAAATCTCCTAATAAAATTTCTAACTTCTTTTGTTGAGGAGTTCCATGAACTCTTTTAGTTAATTCTGCTGCCATTCTAGGATCCATTTCTACAGCCACTACTTTTCTAGCTTGTTCTAATATACGAACAGTTAAATTCCCAGTACCTGGACCAACTTCTAATACAATATCACTTGGTTTTATATTAGCTTTATCAACAATACCTTGAGCTACTAATGGATTCTTTAATATATGTTGACCTAAATTAGTATTAAATTTAAATACAGAATTTAAATGTTTTTCTGCAGCCACTTTAGATCCAGTAGGATCAGAAGCCGTAGTGAATTTCTTCTTTTGAGCCTTTGGCATTATGTTTATTCTTTACTATATTCTGATAATTATCAGTAATACTTTTGCAATCGCTTTCTCATCTCTGCTCATAAAAAATTAAAAATTAAAATCCAAAGCATCCATGCCGCTTTTTTCTTGTCTCCTGCATACAGCTTCTCCGTAATGCTGCACATTGTTATGTTTACAAACTAGTTACATAAATGTTTTAAGTTTACAACCTTAAGGCACAGAGATACAGGTGTATATAAATTGTGATTTGTGAAATATCTATAGTATATTATTAAATCAATAAAGAGTAAATGAAAGTTGTAAAGTAACGAGAGTGGAGGAATTAGAATGAGTGGAATTATGAATGATATTAGACTCTGTGAATTGTTGCAAACCATACCACCATTTTCATTCTTTGATGAATTAATTGATATACCATCATATAATACAAAATTACTGCAACATGAATTAATTAAAATTAATAAAATATTAGATGATATTATAATATATTTAAAGGAAGTAATACGAATTTTTAATCAAATTAGAAAATCAAATATTAATTTAAATAATGATTTAGCATGGTATTATGATGGTAAAGATGGAATTCTTGAATTAGATAGAAATATGATTAGTATTGATGATATAATTGGTCAATTAATAATGGTAGTAGAAACTGGTGATCATACAAATGTAGCCAGATTATTATTTACAAAATTTGAACAAGCAAGTGAATTAACATTAGATGTTAAAAAATTTGTTATTATGTTTAAAAGAAATTTAGAAATATCAATAAATTTTAAAGAAATTGATAATATAATACGACAAATTATTCAAGAAACTGAAGATTGTTTAAAAATCTTTTTTAAATTAAGAGAATCAAAACTTTCAAGTCCTAAAAGAGTATTACCTAATTTAGAAACAATTATATCAAAAATGAAAATATCAGATATATTTTCAGTTAATAATATATCAGTTAAATCTATAAGGTTACCAACATTTAATGAAACTGATGAACTTTTATATCAAGGTTATTTACAATTAGAAAATAGAATTCAACCTTTAAAAATATCCCTTGATATAATCCCATTAAAAATTGAAGAATTTAATCAATTATGTTCAGGTAATTCATTTATACTATCTCGTCAATCATTATTAATTCATCATGAAAAATTACATAAACGTTGGATATATTTACAAAATGAATTAGAATATTTAAAAAGAGAAAGTTTAGATTCTAAATGGTTAGAGATTTTTCAATATTTAGTTAAACAAATAATATCTAAATGTGATTTATTAGAATCAAGTTTAAATGATAAACAATTTAATGATGAATTAGGTTATACTTATAAATTATGTTCAAATTCTATAATCTTAATTAATAAAGCCTTTCATGAATCAATAATTCGAGATCAATTATTAATTGATCAATTTAATATGGATTTATTACCTAAATGGGAAACGATAAATCGTCAACTTCTTGGAAAATCTAATAGCCCTCAATCATCAGTTATTCCGTCCATTGTACCATCTGTTCAAAATAATTCTGCAAAACTAGATTCAAATGGACTTAGGATATTTCAAACTGGTCGTCAACGTTCTGTTTCTCCAGCACCTCCAAATCATTCAAAAACAATATCTAGTGTAGAAAGTGTTGGTGTTAATCTTGGTATTGATACTATTCAAACTACAGGTGTACCCTTTAGTATACATAAAGAAGATAGAGTCAGAAACTTCTTTAGTCATTCCAATGTACCACCACCTATTTCAAGAAATATTCGAGATTCTTTACTAAGTATAAATGATTTAGATGTTTTCCAAGACGTTGATTATGATGATGAAAGTACTTTAGTTAACAAGACACCAAAATTTGCTCATAACTTTGATAATCTTCATTTAGAGATGGAAAAACTACGAATCAAAAGTCATAAAGAGTCTATTAAAGAAGTTCGACTTGAAGAACCTCATATCCTAAAAACTGTTGAAGAACTGCCACCAAAGGTAAAGCTACAGTATACTCCAAAATTAAAACCCAAACCATCAAAGATTCCTAAAATTATTATAAACTATGGTGATCTTGGATATCCAACAATAAAGAAGAAATTCTTCAGTACCTACCCTAAATCACTCATTCCTAGTATTAGTGTTTCTCATCCTCTTTTCCATTCACCAGAAAGAGATCAAGCAAGATCTGAAGCATTTGCCAATTTAGAAAGGCAACCATTAACTCAACTAAAGAAAAGTCAATTGAATTCAACAACTCTTGGATCTCCAACAAGTTCAAAACGAGTTGTATCAGGAGAAATATTAGCTGAAAGTATAAATGTATTCAGAAGACCAAGTAAAAATGCAGCTGCAACCAATATTATAGGTTCACGATCAAGAAGTTCTTCAATGGGTTCTTTACATTCAATGAAGATTCCAAACTTATCATACGTTAATAGTCCACCAGCTCAATATAATAGTACATCACCTGAAAGACCTAATTCATCACTTGGTTCGAGATTTGATGATGCCCATCTTTTGCCTTCAACAAAGTCACTTTTAACAAAGAAGAAAATATAATTATGAAATAAGTAATGTATTATTTACATACATATATACAACATTTTATTTTATTTTATTTCATTTCATTTATTTCATTTCATTTCTATATACAAACTTTGTATCCTTTTGTAATAATATACACCAATCAATTATTTGGATTTTATTTAATTTTCATTTAATTTTCATTTAATTATTCTTATCGTTAGCTTCATGTTTATCCCGTTTCATGGTCTTACTGGTAAATCCATCTAAGAAGAAATCTTTACCAAATATTTTATATACCCAGCTTTCCTTCTCTTCTTGCCATTTCTCTGTTTCATTATATATTCTAACTTCTTTATTATCAAGTAATTCACCTTGTCTAACTTTTTTAGTTGATTTACCTTCTAATCTTTTATAGAATTCTATTGACGGTACAACAATAAGGGGGATTGCTATAAGGATTAAAAAAATTCCATTATATCGTTTCCGAAGTTCAGTTGGAGCTTTCTTCCAATTTGGTCTACCAGTTTCAACTAATTCATGAATAAATTCTGAATCTTTTGGTTCAATCTTTGGAGTATAATCCATTCGAACTCCATTAGTTGTATTAACAGTATTCTTTCGACCTTCGCGATGAAATGATGAGTTCTTGAACTTACTATTTTCTCCTGCCATATTCTGAAATTCGCACTCACTTTTATTAAACTATAGGCTATACTTTAGCTTCTTGTTTTGTTACTCTTGACTTGGTTAACTGTCTTCTAAAAAAAGAAGTAGACCATCATCACCAAAAGTTTTTGTTTACCTTTTTTTCGATCCACTATATAAACTGAAATTTTAACAACTTCATATTCAACAACTATAATTAGAATTAGAATTAGAATTATATTTTAGATTTCTATACCCATTGGTAAATATTAATTACTTATAAGCATTGATCATGTCATTAGAAGAATCTGTTAGTGCTATTGTTAGGAAACATCCTAAACCTCAAGGTTTAAAATTTACTTATGGAACTGCAGGTTTCCGTACTAAAGCTAGTGATTTAGACTATGTTAATTATACAGTAGGAATCTTAGCATCTTTAAGATCAAAACAATTGGGTGGTAAAACCATTGGAGTTATGGTCACTGCATCTCATAATCCACCACCTGATAATGGAGTTAAAGTTGTTGATCCTTTAGGTAATATGTTAGTTGCTGAATGGGAACAATATGCTACATTATTAGCTAATTCTGAACCTCAAGATT
The DNA here is from genome assembly GCF_036850825.1 of Scheffersomyces amazonensis. Taxonomy (NCBI): domain Eukaryota; kingdom Fungi; phylum Ascomycota; class Pichiomycetes; order Serinales; family Debaryomycetaceae; genus Scheffersomyces; species Scheffersomyces amazonensis. The sequence goes on along the minus strand of NW_027042741.1, from coordinate 623,483 downwards.
TAGTTAATAATATTAATCAATTAGCTACTAAACTTAATATTGATTTACAAACTAAATCAAATGTTATAATTGCAAGAGATTCAAGAGATTCAAGTCCAATATTATCAAATTCAACCATTGATGGATTTAAATCAGTACCAAATACTCATTATAATGATTTTGGATTATTAACAACTCCTCAATTACATTATTTAACTAGAACTTTAAATGATCCACCATTTGGAGAACCAACTGAAATAGGTTATTATAAGAAAATATCAACTGCATTTAAGAATATTTTCCAATTAAGTAATTCTAAAAATGATAAAATTAATATTACAATTGATTCTGCTAATGGTGTTGGAGCTCCAAAAGTTGAAGAATTATTAAGTCAATATTTATCAAATGAAATTTCATTTAAATCAGTCAATGATCTTTATAATAAACCAGAATTATTAAATTTTGATTGTGGAGCTGATTTTGTTAAAACTAATCAAAAATTACCAAAGAATGTAGAAACTCCAGAACCAAATAAATTATATGCATCATTTGATGGTGATGCTGATAGATTAATTTGTTATTATCAAGCTTCTAATGGAAAATTTCAATTATTAGATGGTGATAAATTAGCAACATTAATTGCTTTATTCTTTCAACAATTATTAGAAAATATTGATGAAACTAAATTAAAATTAAATATCGGAGTTGTTCAAACTGCTTATGCTAATGGATCTTCAACTACATATATTGAAGAAACTTTAAAAATTCCAGTTCGTTGTACACCAACTGGAGTTAAACATTTACATCATGAAGCAGAAAAATTCGATGTTGGAATTTATTTTGAAGCTAATGGTCATGGTACAGTTGTATTTAATCCCGAAACTGAAAAGAAAATCTTTTCATATGTTGCTGATGAAACTAATGAAAAAGAAATTATTTCTATTAAAGTTTTACAACAATTTACTCAATTAATTAATCAAGCTGTTGGTGATGCAATTGCTGATTTATTATCTGTACTTATAATTCTTCATTTTCTTAAATTAAGTCCAGAAGATTGGAATAAATCATATACTGATTTACCTAATAAATTAACTAAAGTTATTGTTCCTGATAGAAGTATTTTTAAAACTACTAATGCTGAAAGAACTCTTGTAGAACCAATTGGTATTCAAGCTAAGATTGATGCATTAACTGAAAAATATCCTAATGGTAGATCATTTGTAAGAGCTTCTGGTACAGAAGATGCTGTAAGAGTATATGCTGAAGCCAATACTAAAGAAAATACAGAAGAATTATCTAAATTAGTTGGAGAACTTGTTAAATGAATAAATAGACTAATGAATTCTATATAAAATAAATTATTAAAAAATGCAGAGATTGAGATTTACTATTAACACATTTATAACGAACGAAAATTTTATTCGCCTCTATAGTGTATCTTTTTATACTCACCAGGAGTTGTAAGCTTTTTACCTAATGACCATAAACCTTTCTTTAAATATTTTGCTCTTGATTCTAAAGTTCTATACCATGATTCATTATTACCAAATTCTGCTCCTACTTTCCCCTCATATACCATAGCCAATCCACTTTTAATCATTTCAGCACTAACATCTTTTTTACCATTCCATTTCCAAACTTCGGCTCGTGCTACTACTCTTTTATATTGATCTATTGAATAAGGAGTTATTGAAACATATCTTCCAATTAAATAATCATTTAACCAATTTAATGCTTCTTCACTATATGGTTGAGCTGGTTTCCCCCAATGAGCTCGTTCAGGAGCATCAATTCCACATAATCTAATCATTAATGTTTCATCTTTTAATGCAGTTCTACCAGTAGGTATTTGTCTTAACCAACCCCAACCTAATAATATACCACCAGGTGTATGATAAAATCGAAAATTATCTCCATCTCCAACTCTTGTAACATAACCATATAATCGATGATTTTTATCTAAAATTTCAGGAGTAATATCAAGATACGTTCGAATTCTTCTAATATATCTCCTATAAACTCTATATCCTAAAATTATTGAAGTACTTATTCCAGCTGATAATAATAATACTTTAGGATGAAATAATGATATATCCGGAGCTGCTGCTGCTGCTGCAGTTGCCGAGGCAGCTCCAGCTCCTGGCGTGAACGCTCTAATTTGCATACTATAAAGTGTCAAATCTCTTTATAAACAAAATAGTTCTTCTATTACTTTATTACTTTATTACTTTATCCCCACTTAGACTGCCTTACTAATCTAATTGCTTGGGATCAGCCTCATCACTAAGTTAAATAGGTCGCAGATTCGATCCCGCAATTTTTATCTGGTTGTAAATTTATGATCGTAATGATCCAAATTGTAAATAAAGTCAGTGTGCAGGCCGTCCCAATTAGGAAATGATATGAGACAATTCTTTGCTGTAACCCTATAGTAATTATTTTTAGTATATGAATTTAAGGTAAGGTAAGTAAAAGTTAGGTACTTAATTACAATAAAAACATTTAGTTGATTATAAGGTCATGTCATTAGCAGATGGAGAATATGATATCGACCTTTCAGGGTTGATAGATGTACCAACAAATTCTACTAATCGATTTGGAAGTAATATAGCTCTACGATATAATTTTATACCAGATTCAATGGATCAATCTAAACCACTTAGATTATATCAAAGTGATAAAGATTGTCTAATGAAGGCTAGTTCAGTAGATGGAGGTGATGATAAACCTATAATATTTGAAGCAATACCTCAAATATCATCGAATGTTAATAATGATTCTTATTTCCTTTCTTTTTCAAATACATCAAATACTTTACAATTAAATAGATTACAGACAACTTATAGATTAAGTAAGTCTAGAAATGTTTCCAAACTCTTACCAAAAATTCAACAGTGGGATAAAGCTCAAGAGACTGCTAAATCATCTCCTACTAAAAGGTCAAAGAAGTTAAAGCAAAAGATAGAACCAAGAGATTCAACTCCAAAACCAGCTCCAATAGTAAATTCTACGTCAACACTAATGGCTAAGGTCAAGAAAAGTGATTCTAATACATCCACCATTTCACCAGTTCGTTCTAAACCCAAATCACTTGTTAATGTATCTTCGAAGAGGCCTCCAACGGCCAATAATACCCCATTAGAAGAACCGATTATTAATGAATCTGATTTCGATGATTTAGATGATGACTCTGATAAAGATGATAATCTGGATTTCCCAATTATCGATTTTGATAATAAAGAGACTGATGTTAAGGATATTAGACAACCTCAGAAAGTAGAATCTGTAATTACAAAACAAGAAAAGCAATCTCAACCTCGAGCAAAAGTTATAGAAAAAGTAAGTGATGATCCAGAAATAGAAGATGATTTTAAAGATTTAGAAGATCAATTACAAGAAGTTTTAGAAGAAGATGATGAAGATGATATAATTCTTACAGAACTTAGTCCCTTAAAGGTCACAGTTGATAGTGATGAGAGTGATGCTGATGATCTTAATTTTGGTGGTATAAAGATCGATGTTAGTAACGATGTTAAGCCAACAAAAAAGAATAGATTCACGACAAATTGGAAATCTGATGGCAAACCTACTAGTTTAAGAGATTTTGTAGGTGATGATAAGCGAGATGATGATTTAAGTGTTAGTGAAGAAGAGTAATAGTAATTAGATGGTTCATATATTTAGCATTAGTAGCATACATATTTCCATAGGCATTAATTAAAATAGGCAAATAGGCATTATAAAGAGTTCGCGATATTTACCATCCTCTACGATAATAATGTTGTTCAGAAGAGACGATAGTTGTCTATACTACAGGGTCCCCCCAGCAGATTGTCTTTAAAAAATATTAGGGGAAAACGCGTAAGCACTACATGGTGAGTACTTCTTTAGCGAAACATACAATGGACAAACAAACATATGAGAGCATATCGAGAAGGCTTGATGTACTTGAAGTTGCAATTGGCCAAGGTTCAGAAACTGAATCTACTTTAATTGAGCAAGTTTCACATTTACAGAAACGAGTAAAAGATGTTTACCAACAAACGTCTGAGTTTGATTCACTCCAACGAATGCTCAAGTCATTGGGATTGTGGGATAGCGAAAAGATAATCCCTCGTGAAAGGAATGCGAAACAACTTCATGAGCATGATCAAGATCAAGATCAAGATCAAGTACATAAAGATATTCATCACAAGAGAACTGAGCTTCTTTTGAACTACACTACTATCAAAGAAGCTTATGACAATTTGACTAAGTTATCAACATTGGATACAACTAAATTAATTAACTACATTGATTCTAGTCAAGATAAGACTCATAATTTCAATGATGATATGTTGAAAATCATATCAAGAAAAGACGATTTAGAGTGGATAAGTTCTACATTTCATGCATTAGTAGTTAAAAACATTATTGTATTCGAAAAATATATGAACCTAGTGGTTACCGAAAATCAATTCTGGCTTGATACAGAAGATAAATTACGAAAATTGCAAACCTCAATCAATCAAATTGAAATAAAGGAAAAATTAAAGCATAAATATTGAAAAATAGAAGTCAAAATGGGTATCATTTTATGTCAAAAAAATATAAGCAAACTGGATATAGAATGCAACCGAAAATGTTTTGGAAAAATAATGAATAATAATTTATTCATTTAAATAAAGAAAATTAGTGATAAAACGGGCAATAATGAAGTTAATGTCATTCTAAAGTTAGGAACTGCTTGAGCAATTTGTGGAACACTTGGTTCAAGGGGTATTTGAGGCAAAACTGACTCTGCAGCAACAGTTTCTTGACTTGTTTGCTCAGCAACTGAAGGCAATTCTTCCGTGGAGTATACTTCGGTTATCTGAGTTTCTGTTGGTGATGCTGTTTGCGCCACAGAATTAACTTCTGTCGGTATAGGTGCTTCATTAGCAGGCGATTCTTCTTCTATTGCAGATAGTATTGATTCATTGGGCTGTCCTCCTGTTTCACCGGCTGCAGGTTGTGTTACTTCTGTATTCTCTGTTTGTTCTGTTGTAGCAGTTCCAACTTGGGTTTCTCCAGGTGATCCTGCTTCTTCGGTGGCCTCTGTTGGAGCTTCAGTTGGTATACTACTCAATGGACAATATGTTGTATATACGGTGGTTGCTTGGGTGATTGTGGTCAAACCTGTCGTAACCAAGGCTGTAGTGCAGCTTTCTTCTTCGCAGCTGGTTATCGTTATAATGACAGTAGAGGGCCCATTAGTTACTTCAGTGCCTACTGTCGTTGTACCTGTTTCGGCTCCTATTGTTTCAGTACCAGTCTCAGTACCTACAGTCTCTGTCTCTGTCTCAGTACCTGTTTCAGTAGCCGTTGCTGTACCTATAGTCTCAGTCTCAGTTTCAGTACCAGTCTCAGTGCCTGTTTCAGTAGCTGTTGCTGTACCTACAGTCTCAGTCTCAGTTTCTGTACCTGTCTCTGTACCTGTCTCTGTACCTACAGTCTCTGTCTCTGTGCCTGTCTCTGTACCGACTGTTTCAGTGGTTATTATTTCAGTCGTTTCAGTAGCTTCTGTCTCCGTCACAGTTTCTGTTTCTGTTTCAAATGTTTGCGTAATAACTTCCCCTGTAGTTGTGGTGTATACTTCAGACGTGACAGTCACAATACTTGATTTGATATTTGTGACAACACTGGTAACTTCTTGGGTTGAGACTAAAGTAACTGATTGTGTTATAGTAGTCAATGGACAGAAAGTAGTATAAATAGTGGTTTCAATGGATACAGTAGTAACTCCAGTAGTCAAAACAATACTAGCACAACCTCCTTCTCCTTCACACGTAGTAATGGTAACAACAGTGGTTGATGGAACTACTTCTGTAATAGTCACAAAAGTTGACGTGATTGATGAAATAATAGTAACAGTTTCAGTTTCAACTTGAGTTTCTTCTGTAGTTATAGTTCCAATAATAGTACTTGTATCTGTAATTGTTTCTGTAGTTTCTTCTGATATTGTTGAAGTTCCTGTAGTAACCTCTGTTTCAGTAGAAGTCACAGTTTCTGTTGTTGATTGAGCTTGAGATTCAGAAGTAGCTGTAAGTGGACAGTATGTCGTATATACAGTAGATTCTAAAGTCACTGTCGTGAGTCCTGTAGTAACAACTACTGGTGTGCAAGGACCTAATGTACCACAGGAAGTTATTGTAATGACTGTTGTTTGAATTGTAGTCACTGTGCTTTCAGTAGAAGAAGTAGATGTAGTTTCAATTGCCGAAGAAGGATTTGATGAACTAGATGATGTTAAAGTAGTATATATGGTACTGGTGATGGTAGTTGTACTATTAGATGAAGTTTCTTCTACTAATGAAGAGCTAGTTTCACATTCAGTAGTAGAGGATGGTAGCGTCGACTCCAACAAAGATGAACCTCCGCAACCAGTAGTAGAATTCAGAGGTACTGAAGAGCTCAGACTACCCCAACCATTTCCTTTCCAACCATTTTCTGGCACACCAGGCCATGCAGCTCCACCCCATTTTTCGTCTTCCCAAGCTTTTCCAGAGTTATCATCTTCACGTTTATTAGTAATTCTTGATGATTTACCAAATATGGCATATTCCTCATCGAAGTACTTTCCGTGAACATAAAAAGCATTAGAAATAGCAAAAACAACAGCTAGTCTTGCTAAACCTTTCATCTTGAATAGCTCTAATAAATATATATATAAATAAATATGAAATTAACATTATTGGAGTTAGCTGCTATTTATAGCATTTGGCTGCGAAGATTAGGGGGTTTTTATCAACCGAGCATTTGCAGTCTAATGCAGAAAGAAGTAAGTTGAAAAAGGTTTGCGGCCAACCATTTGTGAGGAAAAATCTGCATCCAAGACATTATTCTAAATATGGAAAAGGTAATGACGATTTTGGATTAAATGTTTATAATAGTATAGGTATTACTTTACTACAGGGATAATTTTATTATAGGGAATTCATCGTAATATATTTATCTAAAGCGTTATTAAATGCTATTATAGAGCATGACTAGTATACAGTATTAACTTCAAATTACATTAACTATGAAAGTTTCAGTGATCAAACTGAAATTGTCTTCCAAATATTTAATCCATCACCACCAGTAGATACTAAACATCCAGGTATTTGTTTATGCCATCTAACATCTTTAACTTCTTTTTGCCAATGAACAAATAATAATTGAGGTGGAATATCATTTAATTCTTTAGATTCTTTTCTTTGATTGGAAATTTCTTCATCATCTGCTTCTACAGCTAAATCCCATAAAGTAACAGTATTATCTTCAGATGAAACTGCTATTATTGATTCATCTAATGGATTGAAAGATATAGAAGTAATTGGAGATTTATGGAAATCATAATTAGCAACTGGACTTGGAGTTTGATTAGCACTAAAATTACGTAAATCCCAAACACTCCAAGATCCATCATCATGACCTGAAGCTAATAAATGACTTATTTTATCACACCAAGAAATAACATTTACATCTGATTTAGAAGCTAAAGTACTTAAAGCAGGTTTATGCTTCTTTGATCTGGTATCCCAAATTCTAACATAACCATCACAACCAGCAGTAGAAAATACTGTAGATTCACTAGTAGACCATTGAATATCTTCAATAGAAGATTGAGATGCAAAAAATGGAGTTTTATCTGTAACCCAACTTGAAGTAGTTCTAGTTGTTAAATGGATTCTACCAGATAAATCACCAGTTAATAAAGCACCAGTATTAATTAATGGTGACCAATCTAAACCATAACCTTCGACATTTCCATGATTTCTAATTGTATGTATTGGTCTTTTTGCACTCTTTGGAATTATAAATCCAGGAGTATCAAATGCTTTAAATTGAGATGATAAATCAAAGATTAATGCTTCACCACTTTCAGACATAGTGGCAGTTAAATATTCACCTGTTTGAGAGGCATGAGGAGATACTCTTATTCTATTTGTAGTATCCTTTAATGGAATTAATTCACTATCCATAATTGGATCTACATCTTCATCATCTTCATTTTCTTCATCATCTTCATCATCATCATCTTTAACTAAAGTCTTTGCTAATGAAGATAATTTCATAGTAATTAAATTATTATCTTTATTACGAGAAGCTTGAGTTGCAGTTGTTACATAAACTGATGCAGGATAAGTTCTTCTTTCATTTCCTAAATTATCAGGTAAAATATCAACAGTTAAACATGGCCATGGTAAATTAACATTATGTAACATTTCATAAACTGAAGGATCAGCTTCTAATACTTCATCAGGACCTAAAGGTTTTGATCTATGAGGAAGATAAATAGTTGATTCAGGTTCTTCTTCTTCTTCCTTTTCGGCTTGTTCGATTTTCTTAGCCGCATCTTCTTCATCTAAATTCTCATCATCTTCTTCATCAAGTTGTATAATTTCTCCATCACTTTCGAATTCATCACCATATGGATCTTCAAATTCTCCCATCTCAATATCATTTTCTTCTTGACCATTGTTAGTTGGCAATGAGTCCTTTGAAGTTTTCACCAGAGATGAACCTTTGGCTGTGTCTAAGGTATCGTCTGCCGATCTCTTTGACATTTCTACTCTATTTCCAGTCAATTAATCTCAGGCTTTTAATGGTAATTTAACCTAGTCGGTATTTAAAAAAAAAAATTATATAGTATACTACAAAAGAATTTTTCACTCAAAATGGTCAGATGAGATCATGTGACCGACCAGCCGTTTGAGTTTGGTTCTCCATACTTTAAAGTATACTACTCTATGTAAATGTAAATGGTATATGACTACAAAGATACCAAAGCTTTCCAGTATTTGATAGACTTATGGAACGTAAAGCATTTCTAGATCAAGAACCACCACCTGGATATATTCCTGGAGTTGGAAGAGGAGCTACTGGATTTACTACTAGTGCTGATACTCGAGTTTCAACTATTGAAGTCGAAGAAGATGAAGATGCAGATGAGACTAATATTCAAGACTTTATTTCAACTGATGGATCAATTCTAGCACAAATAGATCATATAGATAAAGAAGATGAAGAAGCGGATAAGATCTATGAAGAAATAGAAAGAAAACTAAACTCAAAATCAAAATCAAACAAATCAATTCCATTACAATTAACAACTATTCCAGCAACAGAAGAGAGATTCTCAGATTTAAAAAGAGCATTAACTACAGTATCAACAATTGAATGGTCAAATTTACCTGAGGCAGGTGATATGACTAGAAGAAATAAACGATCACGAATAGCTGAACAAGAACAACAAAGAACTTATGCAGTTCCTGATAGTGCATTAATGTCAATGTCAGCAGGAACAATCTCGGGACTTTCTAAAACTAATTTCCAATCAATTTCTCAATCTCGTGATAAATTATTGGGTAATCAATTAGATAATTTATTATCTGATAATATAAATATAAATAATTCTACAGTTAACAATGAAGAATTGGATAAAATTAAACTGGGAAACTATGCCAATATTAAAAATGTATCTAAAGGTAGAGCTATTCTTGCCTCATTAAGAAAAACAGAACCTCATAGAGCTTCTTCATGGATTGCATCAGCAAGATTAGAAGAAGAAGCCAATAATCTTAATCAAGCCAAAATTCTTATTGTTGAAGGATGTAAGAATGCTAGAAAAGATGAAGATATATGGATAGAAAGTATAAGATTACATCGAAAGAAAGTAGAAGATTCAAAGTTATGTAAATCAATTATAGCTGAGGGGCTTCGATATAATCCAAAATCAGAAAAGTTATGGTTATTAGCTGAAGAAGTTGAAAATGAACATGATATAATATCTAGAAGAAGAATTTTAATGAAAGGATTAGAAGAACTTCCAAGTAATGTTCAACTTTGGAGACATTTAATTCTTCTTGAAGATGATAAAGAGGATGTGAAAAAGATGTTGGAAAAAGCTGTAGAATTATGTCCAACTCATTGGGAATTTTGGGAGAATTGGATTAATATATCACCATATGAAGAAGCTAAAGTAAAACTTAATAGAGCTAGAAAAGAATTAAAGGGAGATTATCGTGTATGGTTAACTGCCGCTAAATTAGAAGAAAAGGGAAATCCTAAAGCTGATTTACTGAAACTTATTAAAATGATGGATCGTGCGTTTAAAGATAATCTTGCGGGAGATAGTACAAATATCTTAACCAAGACTGATTGGATTCAACAAGCAGTATCTGCTGAATTGGAAGGATTCTCAAAGACTTGTAAATCAATTGTAACAACCCTTTTGGTAAATGAAAATATTCAACAAGATGATTTGCAATTCTGGTTAGATGAAGCCGAGAAAATCAAATCAGATGAATCTAATCTCACATCAAAGTATATTTATGAATTTATTATTGATAAATTCCCCAATAATATTCAAATCTGGATAAAACTACTAGCTTCACTCAAGAGTTTAAGTCATAATAATTTGGATGAAGTATATACATTTTATGAGAAGGCAATAGATTTAAATCCTCATGTTGAAATTTTAGTACTTATGTATGCTAAGGATAAATGGATTTCAGGTAAAGATATAGATGGAGCCAAACTAATTCTTAAGAATTTACCAGATAATTTGAATGGTAATATAAATATAGTTTTAGCAAGAGTTAAATTAGAAGTTAAAACTAAAGATTATAAATGTGCCCAAATTATTCAAGAACAATATTTAAATGAATATCCCGAATCTTCTGTTGATATGTGGTATAAATATATTCACTTTTTAAGATTTTTAAATTGGAAGAATAATGAAAATAATAGTATTAAATTAATTAAAGAAGTTAATAGAGCATTATCATATTTTCCAGAATCTGATAAATTATATATACAAAAAGTTGAAATTTATTTAAATGAATTATGTGATTTAAATTTAGCAAGAGAATCGGCATCTTTAGGTACTAAACGATGTCCTGAAAGTATTGATTTATGGATATTATTATCTAAAATAGATGAAAAATTAAATATTTTAATTAGAGCAAGATCTGATTTAGATAATGGAATTCTTAAAATTCCTACTAGTGATAAATTATGGAAGGCAAAAATTGATTTAGAAATTAGAAATAAAGATCTTATAGTTGCTAGACAACTTAGTAATAAAGCATTAAAATTATTTCCTAAATCTTCAAATTTATGGATTCAATATTTAAGTTTAATTCCTAAGATGTCACAACGTAAAACGGCATTTTTAGATGCTTTAAAAAGTACTATGAATTCTTCAATAATCCTTATGGCAATTGGAGTATTTTTCTGGATGGATGAAAAACATCTTAAAGCAGAATCTTGGTTTGAAAGGTCATTAAAGGAATCCAAAACTAATGGAGATTGTTGGGGGTGGCTTTACAATTTTACTAAAAAAGTTGGAACTAATGACGATATTGAAAAGTTTAAAATTCGATTTTTAGACAGCTTTGATGATATAGAAGATGGAGAAACTTGGCTCTCTGTCACTAATGATTTTACGAATTATGATAAGGAACCGTTTGAGATATTACAACAAGTCTCAGATAGTCTACTTTCTTATCAAATTATCTAGATTATGTATTATGTATTAGAATAATATATATATATATTTACAAACTATATATCTAGGAATTCTTTGCTGATTCATAAAGCTTTAAATTCAAGGCACTAAGAAAGCAGGGTATATGATTTTTATCATGAACCCATGATAACAGTAAATCTTCACAAAGGGTCTTGAAATCATAATCTCCATAAGCCTTTAGACTCTTTGATTCTATATCAATTATAATATAATTACCAACATTATTGAGATTATTCTTGGATATTAATTTAATTCTTGAACATAAATCATTTGGATTTATGGGATTGGGTAAGAATTCTATATTATATCCAAAGTATTTAGATATAATGGCAAGTATATCTTTACTCTTTTTAGCATAAACATCTTTAAGTCTACTATTTCTACGATTCAATTGATTTATATTGGTTTCCAATATGGTTTTATCATTCTCTTGCCTTTCAAAGATTGATTTTGGAATTTGTTCACTTGGAGTAAGATGATTAATAAATTTATCAATTAAATCTGAGTTTTCTTTCCTTAACAAATCTAATGTTTGTTGCTTTATAACTTGATCTTGAGCAATTAAATTAGACTTTAATTGTAAGATATGTAATTGATTTCTTTTCTCTTTATTAGTTTCCAAATTCTTAATATGGTTATTTAAACTTTCTACATCACTTTCCAATTCCTTAATTTTAGTAGATAAATCAAAATTTTCCTTTTCTAACTTTCCGATTTGATTTTGATAATTAGATAATTTGAACTGTGATAAATCGGTGGTGGTATCTTGATCAATTTTTATACGTTTATGACCAATAGAAGGTGAATCTTGACCCTTTTTTCTTAAAGTTTCTAGTTCTGTTTTATATTCATCCACTAGTACTTCTAATTTTGTTAAATATTCATCAGTAGCTTTGACTGATGTATCTTGTTGATCATTTACTGGTTTCCTATTATTAATAGCATCCATTTTCTTTAACAGATTTCTTAAGAATTCTATTTCCTTAACATTTAATAATCTTTCTCTTTCGAGTTTGGATATAACATCATTTCGAACTTTTAATTCAGATTGTAATTCGGAATTTATTAATTGATTCTCTTCATTGGTTGAATATAATTGTTCATATTGAGCTTGTATTTGATCCTTTTCACTTCTTAATTCGTCATACTTATTTTTCAAAACTAAATTACTAAATTTAGTTTCTTTAAATAAATTAATAAATTGTCTTACTTTAGTTTCATTTGTAGATTCATTTGTAGAATCTTCAACTATAGATTCATTAATGGCTTTAAAGAAATCATCAAATTTAGATTGTAATTCTAATTTTTCAATTTCTAATTGACAATATTTAGCTTCTATACCTTCAAGTAATGACACCTTATTATTTAATGAAATATTCTTTTGTTTTAGTACTTCTGTAGAAGTTTTATGTTGTAATAATTCATCTATTCTAGTTTGTAATTTATTATTTATATTTTGAAGACTAATATTCTTATCCTGAAGATTCTCTACTAATGTATTCAATGAATTCGAATCATTTAATCTTTGAGAATGATTATCCAATTCTTGAACAAGTTCATCATTAGCTCGTTGTAATTCATTTGTTACATTCTTTAATTGTGCTATTTCTTTATTCAAATAATCATTACTATTCAATTGATAATTCAAATTAGAACTAACTTGTTCATATTTCCTCTTTAATCTTCCATCACTTGCTTCTAATTCATTGAATTTCTTTAAATTTTCATTGGATTGTTCTATCAACTCATTTATCTTCTGATTCAATCTATTGACTTCAGCTTTATGAATTTGATTCTGATTCTCAATCTTTGACTCTAATTGTTTTTTCTCTTCATACAAATAATCGAAATTAGTCTTAAGTTTATTGAACCTCTCATTTTTCTTAATTATTATATCTTCATATCTATTAACCTCAATGGCTTGCTCTTGTTGCACCAATTTTTTTTCAGTTACTAATGATGATATTTGAAATTGAAGATTGGTAATAGTTTGAGAATTTTCCAATCGTATCTCATTACTATTGGTATTAATTCTCGCCAACTGATTATTGGAACTTCGAGGATATTCTTCAAATGGTGAAGAACCTCTACTGGACATGGTAATCTATTTTAATGATGTATAACTGGTTATTGTTATTTTGGTGATACTTTACATAGTTAACATTTTTCTCTACTGTTTTGATTGTTAGTCGCAGTCGCATTTTGAGGAGCACTTTTTGTTTGGGCTTTCATTTTATCCTAACTAAACGTAGCCGTAACTTAACATTAAACAAATAACAATTAGTTTACTAGTAGTATAAAGGATTGATATGTCCAAAGTGTAAGTTAGTCATTATAACAATATATCCAAATGAGATATACTAACCAAAAACAATTTATAGTCCAAGAAATTTCAAACTCTTGGAGGAGTTGGAGAAAGGTGAGAAAGGTTTGGGAGCTGAATCTATTTCATATGGATTAGCTAATCAAGAAGATATAACCATGACTTATTGGAATGGAACTATATTGGGTCCACCACATTCCAATCATGAAAATAGAATTTATTCATTAACTATTGTTTGTGATGAAACTTATCCTGATAAACCACCTAAAGTTAGATTTATTACTAAGATTAATTTACCTTGTGTAGATTCTCAAGGTAATGTAATAGTATCTAATTTTGAAACTTTAAAGAATTGGAAGAGATCATATACAATGGAAACTGTTTTATTGGAACTAAGGAAGACTATGGCTTTGGCCGCAAATAAGAAGTTACCACAACCAGTAGAGAACTCCACCTATTAAGAGGATAAAGAATTTATTAAAGCCATATAAGTAATTATTTCATGATATTACTATATTCGGCTTACCAATGAAGGTAGAGACAAATATTAATTGGCTTCTTATATCTTGCATGTCTACGATTGATCTCATCTCTTTAATTTAATTTAATTTAATTTATTATATAATAATAATATATACATTATACAGTAATCTATTAACATATCGTAAAGGTCGTAATTTTCAACCATATCAGTAATAATTAGGCATTTTCTTCCATCTCCATCTCCATCAACTTCCTAAAATCCTTCTCGGCATTTAAAAATTCTTGAACATTTATATCGAATTTAGAAGTACTTTGATCAACTTTTAGTTTATTAGTTTCACTACTAGTTATTTCAATATTTACCCATTTATTTATATGAATTTTCTTACCATTTTCTTTAGTTATCTGAGGTATAAGACATCTTTGAAATATTCTTTTAAATGGTAGACATATGATTTCTGGAGGTTTTGATCTATCATTGGGGAATGTCTTAAATGTACACTCATGTTGAACTAAAGATCGTAATTCACAATTATATTTTTCAGGATTATTTAGTTGAGCTTTATATCTCGTTCGTATTTCAGTGTTAGTGTATACAGGTATAGGAGGAGCCATTTAGTTAAGGTTAGTTAAGGTTAGTTAAGTATATATATACAATTTATCCTTAATGAAGACTACTTTTTTTTGGAACTATTTAGCGCACAAGATATTAACCAGAAAATAGTATGAACATTAACTATGTAAGGAGAGCCTACCATATACAACCATATTAAAATACAACCATATTAAAATGCAAACATATTAACAATAATAAACTTAAACTTAACATTTAACATTAATACCTCTTCTCATTTCATTTTCCCGAAGTTCAAACATAACCTGTGAGGCTACAAATAATGCACCTGATGATAGTATAAAAAATTGAATACCACTAAATGTTCTAAATAAATCATGAAGTAAGTGAAGTGTACCATCTTTACCTAAACAGAAACCAAATAAATTAGCAATCATCATCATCCAAATATTTATAACAGCTCCAAATCCACATAAATATCTAAACCATGATTCTTCTTGATATCTTTTAAAAGCATAAGTAGCTAATATTTCAGGTAATAAAAATATAACAACTAACCAACCCCACATTAAAAGTCTTAATTCAATATCATGCCAAATTGCTACAAAACTGAACACAAATAAACTATTTAAAATTCGATATTTACCACCTCCACCTAATGGTATATAAATATATCTTACAATCCATTTATTATATGATCTATGCCATGCTCTCCAAAATGCAACGGCTGAAAAATTATTATCCATACATCTAATCATATTTTCTGGTGGATCAATTCCATCTAATAAACTCCAAAATCTAAATAATCTCCATGGAATTAATAATTTTAACCAAATTATATTCAAATTAAACATTCCAATCATTGAAATTTGAAATGGACTATCTCCATTCCATGCTTTAGTTTTTGATACAGCCACAACATACATATGATGAAGAATAAATTCCATAACAAAAATACAAAACATTAATCTTAAAAAGTAAATAAATGTTCTTTTATAATTTGTAACCGTGGCTAATTGTTGATAATTAGATTGATAAATATAATCATTAAAAGTAATTATTGGACCAGCAATAAAAAGTGGAGTATAAGTAATATATGCAATATAATTAATTATATTATAATCACTAATTGGTAAAGGAGCTTCAAGTCTTTGTCTATCATCAAGATTTGAAAGATTAGAATTCAGTTTTTCTAATAAATTACCATTTTGTCTTTTCTTTTCTAAATAATCTAAGGCATAAGATAACATTCTTAATAAAGTAAAATTAAAGAATACATCCCATCTTGCAATAATACCTTTAAATCCATCATCAACTAATGATACACCAATTTTAAAATTTCTAAAATGATGATTAATAAATAATGTCAGAATTACAAATATCCAAACTAATGTAATTGCAATTTTATAAGATGGAATATAATGAGCAATTGAAAAACTTATTAATATATGAATAAAAATTTTTAAACAATTAACTCCATGAGCTCCAATAAGAAATAAGATTCCAAATCCAAAATCAAAATAAGTTCTCTTTCTTGTGCCAGAAAATATATTAACAATTCTTCTTAATAAACAATGAATTGAAATTAATCCACATAACATTAAAAAATTATCTCTAAAGAATCTATATTGTTGATCTGAATTATCGACTTTACGACCCCACATCCAACCATTACTTAATAAATGAGCAAATCGAGGATAATTTGGATTAGTTTCATTTGAAGCATCCATACCAGTTTTAAACATTAATGGTACAATTATTGCAAATACTACTCCATATAATTTAAATTCTAAACTTGACCATCTTGATTGAGGATTAACTCGATTAATAATAGCTTGTCTTTTTAATTGATTTTCCGAAGGTTTAAGACGTCCATCCAACGTCTCTAAGGAAAAGAAATCCTTTAAATGATTAACTAAGTTACTCATTGGTGAATTGTGTTACTTATACTTAAACCATACTAAATCAATAATACCTGTAAGGTACGGTAAACATTTAGGACCGACTCGATTTTGTTTTTCCTTTCCTGCGGAGCATCAATTTTTTTTTAGGCTATAAATAATTTTTCAGCTGTTATATGAACAAGCAGGCAGTTTCAATAGACTCAAATTCAATAGAGTAAGTAATAGAAAATAGAATTGAAATGGTAGTGGATAAGAAAGATTCTGAGTTTGATATACTGAGAAGACCCAATCCAAAAGGTTGGGTTCCACCAAAGGCTCCTTATAATCCATATGATCCAACAGATGCTAGACCTCCTGAAGGTTATCCATCAGAATATAAAGTACCAGGTGGACAACCAGAAGGATTTTCATCTATACCTAAGAATCCTACTCAATATAAAAAGGTAAATGAAACTATGAAAAGATTAAATTATACTCCAAGACCAGCATCTGAATTATATCCTGGACAATTTAAAGTATTAAGAAAAGTTGATACAAATCATAGATTAAATTTTGGATCTCGTTGGTTTAGTACATTTATGGGAGGTAGTATAGTTATTTATTTTGCATTTTTTCATAAATGGAATGATGGTAAAGAAAATGTTATGTCTGATTTTTATCGTGCTAGATTAAGACTTAAAGAAAGATTTTCAACTTTATCAGAAGAAGAATATGATGATTTATATCATCCTAAACAATCTTCAATTGGTGTTAGAGGGGTTAGAGATACTGATTATATACCTGAAAATCTTAGAAAAACTTCAGAAAATGAATTTGTATTAAATAGACCATCTGAAAGACATGTGCTTGAAGCTCAAAGAATTCAACAAGAACAAGAAGAAAAATTACTTCGAGAAATGGATAAACATAAACAATTTGCTATGGAATTAATACGAAATGGAGATTATGATCCAAATATGGATTCCCTACAAAATCAAAATCAAGACCAATCTGGAAAGAGAAAGAAATGGTTCGGAATATTCTAATCATATTTCCGTCTATACATGTATATTAGCACTATCCTGTAAATAAAAGCTATGGTGGTTAACTAACTTGAGCTTTGTTCATACTTCCATATTTTCAATAAATGCCCTTATAAATCTTTTCGACAAGAAATTTGGATAGTAATCTAATTTTTTAATTGTATTGATAGTTGACTATGAATTAAAGCATCCAAGACAAAAGTATCACCTCCATTAATATCAAATAGGTGTTCTAATTTCTTGTGTAAAGCGAAATAGTTACCAATATTTTCCTTATTGACAGGAGAACTTATCTGGACTTTATCATACAAAGTTTGATCAATTTTATAGTCTAAAAAGCCAAGAATCTCTTCTGAATCAGAATATTTATATTGCTTATGTCTAAGAAATGGTCTCAAAGCATCTAATTCCTTATAATGGTCATGGAGATTCAATTGTGGAGGAATTTGGACGTATGGTGTGACACATCTTAGACACTTCTTCTCATCATAATACAAATGGAACAGTTTCCAATCTTTAAGAAATTCTTTCATTGTACTACTGGCATTGATATTAATATTAATACTAAGCAATTTCTCAAGTAATTTAGCAAGTGATTTGATTCGGTATGAGTTTTCAGGATACGCAAATACTTCATCATAATAATCCTTTTCATCATCTTTTGGTTGTTTAATTCGATTTCTTACCCTTTGGAGGATTTCTTCATTAGATAATTTACTCAACTTTTCCTTATCATTGAATATTTCACTTAAATCATTATAATACTCCAGTAATCCAATGGGTTTCAGAAGACCTAAAATCCGAGCTTCTTCAAGTTCTGCCTTTTCCACCACTGTTTTCAGATACTTGATAAGATCTTCAACCACTAAGTCTAAATCTTTAACGGTTCCTTTATTATTGACAAGAAAACTATAAACATATAATCTCATACGTTCAAATCTATCAGCATTGAATTCTGAATATGTTTCTGAATTCATTTGACTGAATTCATCAGCAGCTGCTAAGATTTGTTTTACAGTGAATTTCTTAAACCTTTTCTTAAAATACATTCTTTTAAAATCAAAGAAGGTGGTTTTGAGAACTTCAAGCTCAATTCCATCAGGGACATTATGGACTTCATCATATTTATTGGATATGTTAGCAGCTAATAACTTATTGTAAGCAGGCTTATTCTGAATAACTTTATGGATGAAGGACACCATATTAATAAATGGAAGTTGCGCAACTGTATTCTTAAAGTCTTCGTGAATCCACTTAACTGGCAGGGCTAAATATGATTCCATTTCTTGGACCATTTCCCAATACTCTAGATTCCAGAAGTCACCCGATCCGACATCGATATGATTGGTATTTTTAAATATAAACTGACTGTTGGCTGCTTCCTTAAACCAATTTATAGAGAATTTATCTTGCAACATTATTTCAAAGGCATAATTATCAACCCAGTTGTCAAAATACTTTCCTTTCACAGTAACAATATCCGTTGATTTCTCATTGAAGTACTGATCAACCTCATCGAATCCAACGTATCCATTAGCAATAGCACTAATATAATACTCCAAATAATCCTGAGCAGCTGATCTAAATTCACCATTAAGTTGGTTATTTTTGACAATTCTGAATAACTCAGGTGCTGCCTCAAAAAATGAATTGTAATTGGCAAATTTAAATCTCAGATTCAAAAACTTCCAAATTGCATCCAAATAAGGAAGATCAAACTCTTCACCAAAATATGTACTATTTATCTCACCCAAATCTCCAAATAGGTAATTAAATTGACAATTGACTAGGATTTGCAAATCTTTAATAGGTTCTTCGGGGAGCTTATCCAAGAGTTCTTGTAATTTTCTATACCTTTTAATTTGTATGGAGTTCCGGATGTACTTGGAGTCAGGATCATTGTGATGCTGAGGAAATTGTTTAGCCTGTTTTAAAGTACTATCTAATTTATTCGACAAGTCCTTAAATGTCTTTAACTTCTGGAAATCAAGTTCACTGTCTAACAATTTCAAATCGTGAATAAATCTTCCGAATCCTTTGATTATCATTGGTTCAATGGTACGAAATTCTTCAACTTTAGGAATAACTTTGAGTGGTAGATTAGAGGGAAATTCTGTATCCTCTTGAAGAATTAATAAGAATTTAAAGACCATATCGTTATACCAATTGAACTTTTCTGAAGGTATGGAGCAGATTTTATTATTCAAATACTCATTTTTAAAAATGTATAAGCAATTGACCAATTCGACCTTAGTCAATTGATCGAAGTTTCTAATATTATGATGATAAGATTTTTGGATGAACTTGAGGAGGACTTGGATGCCGTTATAGGACTCATGTACAAATTTGAATCTATCATCTTCATGCTCCTCCATCAACATGTAAGTGCATTCTGTTTCTTCAATATAAATCAATTCTTGTGGTTCAACTGATGAGCTGAGATCGTCAAAATTTTCTATTTTGTAGTATGGTAGTGATTTGGGAGTAGCAGTGGTAGTAGCAGTTTCAGCAGCAGTTTTATAAGCATGTTGGTCCCTACTAGTGGCATGAGACGAGGTAGAAAAGGTTCTGAAATTGGTGTATTTCATCAGAATCAATGCACCAGTGACATCTTCTCGACAAGCCAAAAGTAATGGGGCATGTGACGATACACACTTAATGGTTACAGCCCCCAGGAATTTCCATGATTGTGATAATAAGCGTTTCAATACTGATCTCAGTAACATGATTCCTTGTACAGTACAACTAGGCAATTAGTTAGAGTTAAACTACTGTAAAGAACCCTCTACAACTACATAGTACAATTAAAAATGCATTTACATTTGACTCACACAATTGGGCAAACACTAGAGCCCCTTTGGTCTAGTGATACATCACTAATACACATAACTAGTAAGTATAACTCCGTAAAATAGGTATAGGTCGCATATCGATATGTATGTGATAGATATTTTATATGTATATAATATATATTTTTTTTCCAGCACACTATCCCTAATTCAGACACACAAGACATATACATACATAGGCTCAACTCAGCAGCTGACTAGCGGCAGAATGTCTCAAGATGGTGGTACTTCACTCATCGTTACTTTCGTTAATATATGTAAATTAATTTTTCAAATTATATGGCTCATTGTTAGACAATTCTTATGTAATGTGATTTGGCAAGGTACTGTTAAAGAAAATAAACAACAAAATGAAAATATTAAGGATATTGTAGATTTAGTTAAAGCTCAAGGATATATTGTACGAGAATATGTTGTTAATACTAGAGATAATTATTTATTAGTATTACATAAGATTGAAAAACCAGATAAATCAAATTATTCAAATAATGGGAAAATTGCTTATTTCCATCATGGTTTATTGACTAATTCTGAATTGTTTGTATTAGGAACTTCAAAGGAAAAGAATTTACCTTTTTTATTATTAGATTTAGATTATGAAGTATGGTTAGGAAATAATCGTGGAAATAAATATTCTAGAAAGCATCTAACTTTATCAGCATCAGATATCAAGTTTTGGGATTTTTCCTTAGATGAATATGCTTATTATGATATTCCTGATACTTTAAATTTTATTAGATCCCATTATAGACCAGAAGATAAAATTACTTATATTGGATTCTCACAAGGTTGTTCTCAATTATTTGCAAGCTTAAGTTTACATCCAGATTTAAATAATTATATTAATTTATTTGTTGGATTATCTCCAGCATTAATACCTAGAGATTTAAATCATCCTATTTTTCAACTTATTTCTTCTCAAGCTGCTAAAGATAATTCCTTTTTGTATGGAATATTTGGTCGTAGAGCTATCTTACCTTCAGTTACATTTTGGTCTCATATCTTGGGTACAGATTTATATAAAAGGGTAGTTGATAAATCTTTAGTATATTTATTTGGTTGGTCAGGTAAAAATATTAGTAATGATCAAAAAGAGTTGGGGTATCCTCATATGTTTTCTAATAGTTCTGTCAAGTCTATTACACACTGGTTTCAAATAATAGAATCAAAGAGATTTCAAATGTTTGATGAGACTGGATCTCTTGGTCTAACTAAATTATCAGTGTTATTTGATTCTTCTAAAGCAAAGGGACATCGTGTAACCCCATTTCCAGTATCTCATCATTTAAATATACCGATGGTATTATTTTATGGTGATGAAGATATATTGGTTTCAATAGACAGTACAACGAATATCATTTTGGGTAGTAATGAAAAGATGAAAAATAAATTAAAACTTATCTTATGTAAGGGTTATGAACATATGGATACTTTATGGAGTAATAAAGTTTATGAAGATGTATTTTCCATAGTAGTTAATGAAATGGAACAACTACATAGTAGAGAAAAGAAACCAATTCCATATCTTGAGGAATGGGTCAATCCAATCAATGGTTCTCTAAAGAAACCTTAATGAATTAATGAATTAGATTTTGTGAGTAAATCGAAAGAATATGTACTTCCAAGCTTTTTTTTTTGGCGACAAGAAAAAAAGTTGCAGCCATGGTCAATTGTACATAGAAATGATGAAATAAATGGATGAAATGAGGATCACCAATGTGTACCTTAAGGGGGTCTACAAAGCCAAGCTTACTCTTGAGTCAAAAACATAATGTTAGAATATTATAGAATATATAATTGTATCACATAAATGCATAGAACAATCTAGCATAGTTATATAAAAAAGCTCAAATTGGAAATTTTAATGAGTGAACCTAAAATCCAATCTTTTATTACCTTCATCTTTGGTATTCCGAATATAATCTTCTCTTTGTTCAGTTGTCATTTTATTCCAGATATTATCTTTCTGTTTGTTTCTATAAATGTAATAAAATTTGGTACCTATGATTATAGGGAACATTGTCAAAGATAAGGCAAAAAGTTGACTATTACCTCTTCTGTAAAGGGGCTTGTCATCTTGTCTATAAATGTTCTTGGCATAAATCGATCCTAATTGAACTGCCATATTATAGACAGCACTTGCCACAGAACGACTTCTAATCGAATATGCATTTCTAGACACCCAAGCAACCAATATGGCATGAATATATGGTCCTCCCAAGACTAATGTGGTAACTGCCCAAGTCCCCCAAACATCTTTCATAGTACCTTTCCAGAAGGCTAAGACTCCAACTAATGGGACAGAGTAAATGGGTAAAACAAGACAAATCAAAGCTCTATCATTAACTCTTTCTGAAACCCAAGTAATTATTAATAACAATACAATATGTATGAAATCACCTGGAATAGTTAATAAATTAGTATTAAATGTAGAAAATCCTAATTGTCTTAAATTTAATGTTTGATAAGCACCTAATGTTGCTGTGGGAGCATAGGCAAGAATTCCAATAATATAAAGAGGGAACAAATCATAATCTGACAATGATTTCCAAATCATACGTGGTGTTAATGGCTGTCTATTATGCATATCTCCTTTACTTGGATCATCTCTCAAAACACGGTTAACTACAATTTTTTGTTCTCTTTCTGTAAACCATCCTTTCGGATGCATCCAATTCTTTGTTTGTACTGCTGAAGGAACCATAAGGTAAAAGGATAATATACCAACAAGTAAGGTTATTGCTCCTTCAATAATAAATAACCATCTCCATCCTTCCAAATTCAGAACTCCTCTAAGTCTCAAAATACCAAATGCAGCTAAAGATATGCTGATTGAGACAGTAGATAATGTAGTCCAAAACCACGATAATCTTATAGGCAACTCTTTACTGGTATAGAAATAACTTAACCATAAAACTAAATCAGCAATAAAACCTCCTTCAACTGCTCCAATAAGTGCTCTTGTAACATAAAAGGAAGTCTTACCCTTCAAAGCACCTTGACTCATAGCAATTATACTCCAAGTACATATTTGAATCGGAATAAAAACATCTGGACCCAAAGCCTTTGAAATGATTTGAGAAGGTAATTCTGCTAACAAAAATGCTACAAGAAAAATAGTATTTCCAGTATTATAATTGTTTGTTGTTAAATTCAAATCATTTAACATATTATCTGTGACAGCTTGACTAAGATTTCCTCTATCAATCTGTAAGGAAGCAAACATAAGACAAGCTGAAAAAGCGACCCTGATATCTAACTTTCTGACGAGACGTTTCTCTTCTTCAGGCTCCCATTCAAAGTGTGGATCAAATACCCCTCTGCATTCATATTTAGACTTCTCATACACTTCACGGTAATGTTCTGCGACTACTGGGTCTAAGAAAGGGTTTTTATCTAATTGTGAATCTAAAGTTGAAGCAATAGATTCGATTTCAGTAGTAACTAAAACCTTTTTCTCATCATTTAATGTAAATTCAACTCCTTTGGAGTCAGAAACTTCTTCGGAAGTCTTAGAGTTTGAAAACTTTTCGTCTAAAGCCATTTTCCAATGTATTATGATTTTTGTATTCTGGTAAATGATAAATAGTTTATTGGAAACTTAATCCCATTTATATAATAATCTCCATGACTGCAAAATAAGTTTGGTTGTGAATATTTCATCACGTGAAACAATGAGTTCTTACTGTGGCAGTATAGATAATAGATCCACGACAAGAAAAATTCAAGATATTAATTTTGCATATCTAAGACAGAATATTGGAGGTCTTGGAAATGGTGACATCTAATTTCAGAATTGTGTTTAATTAGAAAGTTTAAACCTACTTGGCATTCCTTATATACTACTATCTTTTCATAAATTAACAAATAGCCACTGTGTTCTTAATAATAATAATAATAATAATAAGATAATGCATAAAATGAGCAACTATCGCTTTCTCGTGGTGGCTCAAAGAACTGTAGATAAGCAATGAATAACACTTGCGTATCAATGGTGTAATATTGGCTTCATTGAACTTAAATTTCGATTTTAATGAATGCAAGATCTGATAGCTTTTCATGCTAAATTCGCAAATTAATAGAGCAAATATTTTCATTACCTAAGACTTAGAAGGTATAACATTATTGTTAAACACTTCTAAAGGGTGTGGTGGTTACTTTTCTTAATTTATTAATAATATCTAATTAGTTCTTCGACTATTAACCATGTCTCTTCATGAAAGTATAGATATCATATTGATGCAAATATATGGTAGCCCTCTTGATTAGTATGCAGGGCGCCAACATTTTACCCGCACTTTCTATACTATAAAAATACGAAGAGCCATTTAAAAATTTTGAAAAATTTTACTTGAATTCTTTTCTTCTTTAACGCAAAAACACAGCCATTTGCAACGTTAAAGCATTCCTCTGAGGTTGAACCCATTACGGCGTTCTGACCCATGACCTTTGGAATATAGTTGTAACTTTAATTTTTAGGTTTTTAAATGGACTGGAGAAAAATTGGTTGATCTTGGGTGCAGCATCCCATCTTGAAAATTTTATTTTCCTAAGGGATTACCTTCGTGTGCCCGTATGGGGGATGGTGCAAGGATTAACTGGACATTTAGTCTATTAGTATGTTTGCTCTATGTAGAAAAATGTAGTCTTACTATCATATATATCAGATATATCAGATATACCTACCTTCTGTCTATTGATGTATAGAAGTATTGTATGAGTATAGCTATAGCTATAGCTAAGAAAGGGAATTGATAGTGTGAGCAATATATTTCCATACTAAACGCACGATTACTCAACTGCAGTTTACTACATGAGTGTTTCTAACCACAAATACTTAATCAAACTAAAAGTAATATCTACAACTATAAATAGAGTCGGAGATGTTACCTATTCCAATTTGAATATCCTGTATATAACCCCCAATATAACCAGAGCTGGCTTAGCCCTGATTCAAACTAACATGTCTAACTATGGCAATAACAATAATAAATCTTAATATATACTAAGTAGATTGAATTCAATGATATGAAATTTCTTATTCTCCTATCTGTGATTTTCCTATTGGGTTGTGTACAGTCATTGTCGAGAGGTGTAAGAGATGATGAGTATGAATTATCAATCCGAGATGAACTGCCTTCATGTATAGCCGTCACATTACAAGAACCAGAGCGACAATGTCAATATGTAAAAGATCATTGTTCAGATGAAGATATAGGCTACATCAATTATATTGAACTATATTATTGTTCACTTTCAGAAATACCGATCGTTTCATTTATAATTTTCATTGGTGGATTAGTCATGTTCTTTATTGGTTTAGGTTTAACAGCATCAGATTATCTTTGTCCTAATCTTTATACATTATCGAAATTTTTACAACTTTCTGATAATTTTGCTGGATTAACTTTATTAGCTTTAGGCAATGGTGCACCAGATGTTTTAGGTACTTATAAGGCAATGAGTTTAGACTCTGGATCATTAGCCATATCAGAATTATTTGGTGCATCATTATTTATTACTACTATTGTTATTGGATCAATGGCTATTGTTCATCCTTTTAAAGTTCCTCATAGACTGTTTCTAAGAGATGTTGGATTTTATTTATGTATTGTTTGCTTAATAGGTTTAAGTTTACTGATATTAACATTTTCCATAATCATTTGTATAATTCTTGTTAGTGCCTATTTCTTTTATGTCACGGTAGTAATTCTTGATCATTCTTACTTAAAGACTGAGGCTGCAAGAAGATTGAAACTGCAAAGATCAAGAGGTAATTATTCTGTCAATTCTACATCACCTTTAAATTTTCAAGATGATGAAGATGATGATGGTAATAATGTTTATCTTGATACTTTTGCAACTTTACCAACTATTGAAGATTTAGACTTAACTGCTGGCAGTCTTGAGTCACGAGATTTAAGAAGAGAATATACTACTATGATGAGAAATGATTCTTCAACTCATGCACCAGTAGAAACTGGTCAATATGGTTTGAAAGTACTTTTGAAAGATTTATCTAGACAATCAAATTTAAATTCAGTTCATCTTGATAATGATAGACCCCTTACGGCTCCATCAGTATATGTAACAACTCCTGGTTCCAATAAAAGTCCTAATCCTTCTGATGAAGATATTCATCATAGACAATTATCTAATGATGATGATGATTTAAATGAAGATGTAGTATTACAAGAAGAAAGAGAAACCGAGATTGAAATGCAAACATTTCTATTATTGGCATCCAATAAAAATTGGTTAAGCTATTTAAAGAATGAAGATTCTATCTTAGTAGAACTTTTAGCACCACAATTTGTTGGATTTTCTGATTTTACTTGGTTTGATAAAATTTATTATATTGTTACATTCCCAATTTCACTTGTATTAAGATTAACAAATCCTGTGAGAGATCATTCAATAATTGCTATGTTAGATGATATGAAAAGATCAGAATCAAGACATGCATTATCATTTTCTCATGATTCAGTTCAAAGTGAAGTTAATGAATTTGATTTTGAATTAGATCGAATATTACTTATTATTCAAATTATGTTAGGAACTAATTTATTTTGTCTAACTCATTTTTCAGGTTTTAATAATTATTTAACTATAATATTTATTGGATTTATCTTTTCAATTGCTATTTCAATTTTAATTTGGATTAATTATAAGGTTCGTGAATTTAGTGGTTATGATTTATTTGTATTAAAAATTATAAATAATCTTACATCATTTGTTGGATTTTTAATTTCTATTACTTGGATATCAATTTATGCTACTGAAATTATTGGAATATTAAAATCTTTAGCTATAATATATCATATTAGTGATGCAATTCTTGGAGTAACAGTATTTGCATTAGGTAATTCAATTGGAGATTTAATTTCTAATTATACTATTGCCAAAATGGGTATGCCAATTATGGCTTTTAGTGCAAGTTTTGGAAGTCCTTTAATATCTTTATGTTCATTAGGTTTAAGTGGATTAATTGTAATACCTTGGGAAAGTTTTACTGATAATTATAATTTTAATATAACTGGAACTGTAATAATTACATTTATTAGTTTAATTTTAAATATTATTTTTATTCTAATAGCTATTCCAAGAAATGATTGGATGTTAGATAAAAAAATTGGTACAATTCTTGTTTTGAATTGGTTTATTGCTACAACAATTTGTCTCATAAATGAAATAATTTCATAGATTTACATATATAAAAGTTAAGTTTAAAAAGGTGGGTAATATACGAAATATATTAAAATAACAAAACTAACAACTAATAATTTTTAAAACTAAATTTCAATCCAATAACCATAAATAATATAACATAAATTCATAAAAAATTAACTCCAAGTTCCTTTCTTAATTAATCAACTTCTTCAACGGTTGGTCCAGCATTACCACCTGAAGAATCACCAGCTCCAGCGCCTGGGAATCCTCCAGGTGCTCCGCCAGTTGGAGGTGGAGCTCCACCACTTGCTTGATAAGCAGCAGAAATGATTGGATTAGCAATACCTTCTAATTCCTTATGCTTTTCATTATATTCTTCAGTAGAAGCCGCTTGAGAAGAATCTAACCATGAAACAGTTTCATCAATAGCCTTTTGTAACTTATCTTTATCTTCAGCAGGAATCTTATCTTTCATTTCTCCATCATTAATAGAATTTCTTAAAGAATATGCATAAGATTCTAAAGTATTCTTAGCTTGAATTCTACTAGCTTCCTTTTCATCTTCTTCTTTATACTTTTCAGCTTCACTAACCATTCTTTCAATATCTTCTTTAGATAATCTACCTTTATCATTAGTAATTGTAATCTTTTGAGTCTTACCAGTACCTTTTTCTAAGGCAGAAACATTTAAAATACCATTAGCATCAATATCAAAAGTAACTTCAATTTGTGGTACACCTCTTGGAGCTGGTGGAATACCAGATAATTCAAATTTACCTAACAAGTTATTATCCTTAGTTCTAGCTCTTTCACCTTCAAATACTTGAATTAAAACCCCTGGTTGATTATCAGCAAATGTTGAAAATGTTTCTGATTTCTTGGTTGGAATTGTTGCATTTCTTGGAATTAATTTAGTCATTACACCACCAGCAGTTTCAATACCTAATGATAATGGAGCAACATCTAATAATAATAAATCTTGAGTCTTAGATGAAGTATCACCAGTTAAAATAGCAGCTTGAACAGCAGCACCATAAGCAACAGCTTCATCTGGATTAATAGATTTATTTGGTTCTTTACCATTAAAGAAATCAATTACCAACTTTTGAATCTTTGGAATTCTTGTAGATCCACCAACTAAAACA
The DNA here is from genome assembly GCF_036850825.1 of Scheffersomyces amazonensis. Lineage (NCBI taxonomy): Eukaryota > Fungi > Ascomycota > Pichiomycetes > Serinales > Debaryomycetaceae > Scheffersomyces > Scheffersomyces amazonensis. The sequence goes on along the minus strand of NW_027042741.1, from coordinate 594,498 downwards.
ATTTCATCGACTTGAGATTTATCAATCTTAGCATCTTTTAAAACTTTTTCAACTGGTTCAACTGTAAATCTGAATAAGTCAGCACATAATTCTTCAAATCTAGCTCTAGTAATAGAAGTATAGAAATCAATACCTTCAAATAATGAATCAATTTCAATTGAAGTTTGAGTTGAAGAAGATAAAGTTCTTTTAGCTCTCTCACAAGCAGTTCTTAATCTTCTTAAAGCTCTTTGATTAGAAGATAAATCTTTCTTATTCTTTCTCTTGAATTCAGCAATAAAATGATTAACTAATCTATTATCAAAATCTTCACCACCCAAGTGAGTATCACCAGCAGTAGCTTTAACTTCAAAAATACCTTCATCAATTGCTAATAATGATACATCAAAAGTACCACCACCTAAATCAAAAATTAATACATTTTGTTCATGAGATGTTGTACCTTTTTTATCCAAACCATAGGCAATTGCAGCGGCAGTTGGTTCATTAATAATTCTTAATACATTTAATCCAGCAATTAAACCAGCATCTTTAGTGGCTTGTCTTTGAGAATCATTAAAATAAGCAGGAACTGTTACAACAGCATCATTAACTTTTCCACCCAAGAAATTCTCAGCAGTTTCTTTCATCTTAGTTAAAACCATTGAAGAAATTTCTTCAGGACTGAAGACTTTAGTTTCACCTTTAAATTCCACTTGAATATTTGGTTTACCACCTTTATCAATTACTTTAAATGGGAAATGTTTAGCATCATTTTGAACTTCTTGATCAGTAAATTTTCTTCCAATTAATCTTTTAGCATCAAAAACGGTATTTGAAGGATTCATAGCGGCTTGATTTTTAGCGGCATCACCAATTAATCTTTCAGTATCAGTAAACGCAACATAAGATGGAGTTGTTCTATTACCTTGATCATTAGCAATGATTTCAACTCTATCATTTGTAAAATGAGCAACACAAGAATATGTCGTTCCTAAATCAATACCTATAGCGTTTGTCATGTTTTATTTTAATTCAATTCAATTTCAATAAAATTATGATTGTAAGAATATGAAAAACTTTTCAGAAAAAAAATTATAGTTATTAGCAATTTTAACGACTATTATATTCTCTTATATAGTTTTAAAGGGGGGGGTGGTTTTAAGAACTGGTGATTTGCTCTAGAATTTTCCAGCAATTTTTTTTTGCGGAGTGCATTGTATGAATAACCCCCTCTTTTGTTAGAAGTTTATAGATGAGTGTAGAATTTTCTAGAATTTTCTATACAGAGTGATTTTAGATTATTTGATAAATTAATGATATTGCTTAATTGATATGTTTATGATAATTAAGTAAGTCTAAAGATGTTTTTTGATAGTAATGTTTAATCTTATGTGTATATTTGTTTGGTCTGGTCATGCATTAAGGGGGTTTACCCTCGCTGGTTAAGCGATGCTGCAAATTAAATTACCCACACACAAAAACAGAATAAATGCGACTGGAATTGGCTCTTAATTCTTTATATTGCACTTGAAATTGTCATTATATAGGTTGATATATAATTGCTCAATACTATAACTACATAATTTTATAGTAATTAACGATATGTCCCACATTTACCGGATGAGCCTGCAATTAATTTGGACTCAAAATGGAAACCATATTAAATGCAGGAAAGCGCATTGATGAAAAGTTAGCATCGGCATTCGGAGAACTCATTTGCTCTAAGTATTATTGGAGTAAATTGATTCAGACTTACTAAGATCAATATTATGTGTCAGGAGCATTAGAATCAGTAAAATGTGGTCATGGAGTTAAACAGTCAGGAAATCAATAAACTTGATAAACGTATATTGACGTCCCTTCATTCCCAGACAACTATAGATAACTATGGAGCAGTTATACGAGAGCTAGTTCAAAATAGTATGGATGCCAATGCGACTCGGATCATCATAAGACTCGACCTTAACTCTATTGGAGCCATTATATCAGATAATGGTTATGGAATTAGTCCCGATAATTTAGATAAGATAGGTGAACGATACTCTACATCCAAATTGAAGTCATGGTCGGATTTAAAAAATGTTAAAAGCTTTGGATTCAGAGGCGAAGCATTACACTTTATTAGCTCAATGACTGATTTTTCAATCATATCCAAACATAAGTCATATAAATCAGCTTTTAAAGTATATACAAATGGGTCATCTAAGAAAATATGTATATATGACCTTGATAAAAATTCCAAAACATTGTTCCATATGGAACTCATCCAGAAAGCAGGTACAATTGTTTCATTTCGTAACTTATTTCATAATTTACCCGTAAGAAGGAAACATATTATATCATTATCTTCTCATAAATTAATAGAACAAGTCAGAGAAGCTGTATTTGTATCTTTAATCAAGAATCCATTAATTCATATAATTGTTTACGAAGATAACTTCAAAACAGGTGAGTTATCAAAATGTTTCGAAGTCAATTGTCAATCTGGAAGTTATTCTGATATATATAAAAATATTTATGGTATTACTAACTTAGTAGATTCCATGCCAATCCTGGCAAAGTTTATGAATTATACCATATGTGGCTTTATTGGAGAAGCACAAGCTAACAAGAATCAATTCGTGTTTATTAATAATAGACCATTTTGTATTCCATCAGAACACTCGAAAGAATTGAATAAATTATTCAATAGCTTTAATACGTTGGATTCAGAACAGGATTTAATAAAATCATCTGGTCCATTTTGTCAATTCCAGACCTTTTTATTGTATGTTAGTACTCCAACTGAAACTTCCGAGTTAATTCAAACTCCCTCTAAAATGGTATATTATTCTAAGCATTGGCCTTTTATATTCGAAATGGTGAAGAAGATCTTCATTCGGTATGCTGAAAGTCGAGGAGTTTCTAATGAAGTCTTACGTGAAAAGTTTTTAAAAACACCTAGTCCTAAGAAGCAGTCTATTCAAATGTCTTTCAGTCCATCGTTGGCTCGTTTTGCTTACAATTCTAATATGAAATCGAACGATATTCAAGAAATTGAATACAACCCACAAGATAGTTATGGTACAGGATCGCCTAGAAAGAAAAGAAAATCGAATCTGCAGCTCGGTACCAGTCATTCATGTGTTTCAAGTCATAGCCCTTCTCATATTAAAATTGAGTCTAGTATTTCAAGAGATGATTTAAAAAATCGGAATTATCGAATTGTCAAACAAATTGATAAAAAGTTCATATTATTAAGTATGAATAAAGAAAAAGCCAACAATCTTATAATACTTGATCAGCATGCTTCAGATGAGCGTGTAAAAGTTGAGAAATTGTTTAAAGAATTTATTGAAAGTGTAGTCGATCCAACTATAAATATACTGCTTCGATTATTAAACCCTATTGAGATATCATTGAGTCATTCTGAAATAGGATTATTCCATGAATACATTGAAAACTTGAAAATGTTTGGAATCAATTTCCAGAGCTCTAACAACAAAATTCTTGTAACACACCTTCCACATTATTTGTTAGAGAAAGTTAAAGATGATTGCAAATTTCTCAAATTAAGTTTGTTACAACATCTCCATGATTTAGAGAACAAAGTAAAATCTACAACTTTAGGTGACAATTGGATTGCTGACATCAACGCCTTACCGCGAGTATTAGTAGAGATCATCAATTCTAAGAGTTGCCGTTCTGCTATAATGTTCGGTGAACATTTAACCATGCATCAAATGGAAGTATTGGTTCGAGATTTGGGTAACTGTAAGTTGCCTTTCCAGTGTGCTCATGGAAGACCAACAATAGTTCCTCTTGTAAATCTCAGTAATTAATTTGTAGAGAAATAAAAGTAACTATAGAATGGCTTGTATATAGAAGTAGGCATCAATACTGATCTTTGATTTTTAAATGGGTGTGATGAAGATGTAAAGTGTTGATTTTCTTTTGAATATAGTAAGTCTCATAGTGTATAATTAACGTTAGATCAGACAAAGCACTAGCAATTACAAGGACTGCGAGGACTGTAAGAATTGACACATCCTTCTAGAGTAAAGTTATTTAATATAAAGATAACAAAGATAAGTTCCTTTTCATACCTCTTCGGTATAATTAATTATTTCTAGAATGAGGACTATTTACAGTGTTTCCCTATGAGGGGATGCTTATTTTTATTATTTGTATGTATTAAGCTAGGGAAAAGTCTATAATGAACATAAACTCATTATTAGATGAAACCTATATATGAGAGAGAGATATGGAAACAATGTAGAAAAGTAAAAAGAAGTAATCAGATTTAAGATCTCATTAAGGAGTTCTCATGAAGAAGACAATAAAGTTAATTAGAGCAAGCAAGTTGCCTCATTTTTTTTGATTTTTTTAAATTGTAGTACTATTATTTTATTTAATATATCTTAAAATATCTTGGATAGTCTTATTCCTGAAATTTAGGATGGCTTTTGGAAAGTTGATTGATTGAATCAACTATTGACTTTTCAAGAGTTACATATTCTAATCCCAAAATATTTCTTGCATTTCTATCATCTACCGACCATTTATATGTAGAATCAGTCGAAATGGGAACTCCGATGGGTAACTTAGAACTAATTTGAGGAAAGTTTTTCCTAACGATATCTAAAAGTAGTTGATTGTTGAAATATCTTGATCCAAGGACAAATCTCTTTCCCTGGGCTTCTGGTGATTTGAAAGCTCTGATATGAGCTTGTGCCACATCTCTAACATCTATAAAGTTACCCTGGAACTGTGGAACATCCTGATTTGGTTCTAAATCCAAAATATTTGAAACAATTTTGGCCGATTCATTCATGTTTTTGGTCCTCAAGTATCGATTGAGGGTACCAAAAACAAAGACAGGAATAATACTAGAAACTGTGAAGTTGGCATTTTCTTTTTCAACAAATTCAAATACAGCCTTCTCTGCAAATTTCTTTGCTCCACAATATGCCGATAATGGATCGTCCTTTGATTGTTCATAAGTGAGACTATTCCAAGTGCTTTCACCCCCTTTAAAATCTGTACTGGTAACTTCTGCTACAGTAGCAGTAGCAACAATTGAACTAGTGAAAACGAATCTTTCAATTTGTGGAGAAAATTGTTTGATAGATCTAAGTACAAATTCGGTACCCTGAATAGCAGGAACTAAAATGTCTTTTTCAATATTCTCAACTCCAGAACCAATAACAACTGGTGATGCAGTATGCAAGAAGATAGTAACTTCTGGATGTTTCTTCAAGGCTTCATCGATCGCACCCGCTTTTTCAAAAGATTCAATAACTTCATATGTGAAGTTATTATTAGAAAAAATCTTTACAAGACTTTCTCCTTTTTCTATGGATCTGACAGAGCCAATAACTCTATAACCATCTTGAAGGAGTTGCAAAACAATATGTTGAGCAATGAAACCAGTAGCGCCTGTGACAAATGCAGTAATAGCCATTGTATTAGTGTTTGATTTCTTATACTTACTTTAACTATAACTTTAATTAATTAAAGATAATTTGAAAACTCAATTTATGGTGAATTCTTTGAGTATTTAACGTTCTTCGGTAAATGCAAAAATTATCCACACTAGTGTTCAGCCGCAGATCAAAACTCGGTGTTATTTTTGCAGCTTACTCAGCTCGGACATAGTACTTCTCCAACAAGCATTAAGTATTATAGCTTCTATGCCCCATATCATAACCTGCTTAATAATAATTGATCTCACAATGAATAATCTCTATACACATTCTGTTCAGTCAGAGAATACTACCTTACGTCCGATTGTGAATTTTAAATTATTCAAACGAAAAGTTAATGCTGCTTCCACTTTATGCATATATGTCTTTTTTTTTATATGTTTTTCCTGTATGGTTGTTTGTTCGTTAATCCGACAATTTGTCCCCTAAATGGTCTACTTTATCTAATTTGTCTAACTTCAATTAACTCACTTTCTTAACAATCTTCATTTCGAATGTATTGCTAGTTATGGAGTTTCAATTGTTTTGACAATGATGCTGGTTCAAAAGTTTAAATAAGGATTGAAATTACGCATCAAACCGCAACACACCTACCATTTAGAAGAATTACACCAGGTCCAATTAGGACATCGCTGACACTACGCCCCACCTGCAACCGATGGTGTGTCTAACACTGGTTGAATCTACAGAATACCACGACGACCTTTATCTTCATTGTTCAATTAGTCAACTTGCAGTTACTTATTTCCCTCCCTCAAGTATGGACCGCTATTTTTTTCCCAATTCCAATCTTAATACTTACCAGCTTCTCTTGCTCAATCGACACCTACACATCATCCACCAGTTGTACAGCCGATGACTAGCACATAAGGAGGGTACTCGATCCACATCCTCACGCTTATCAAAAATTGGGTATCATATGTGTTTTCATATTCATATATCAATATATCTTAATCTACATTTTATATCTAATAATTTTGCTGAAATGAGAATTTTTACTTGTTGCAAGTTTCTCTTAAATGATTTTGCAATTAGAATAAAGGGAAAAAAAAAGGAAATCCAGATGGAACAACCTGTTTCGGGATAGTTCGCATTGGTAGGGGAAAGTTGGAATGTTGAAACTTGGGCACCAGTACCCCAATTTTGATGGGTAAAGGATGAATTCAAGGAAGAATGATCTCCTGAACTTGAATCTGCTCTCAAACCAGGCAGATCTGGGGTGTTATGCCGTAGAATAAACATTTTCTAAATTTTTACGCACGTGACCAAACTCGTGACACACATTGACGCGCTTTCACTTACATTCTACATATTTTCTTTCAAGAAAAGGTCCCTTGGCCCAGTTGGTTAAGGCGTGGTGCTAATAACGCCAAGATCAGCAGTTCGATCCTGCTAGGGACCATTTCCAAATTCACAGGGCGTGTGGCGTAGTTGGTAGCGCGTTCGCTTAGCATGCGAAAGGTCTCCGGTTCGACTCCGGACTCGTCCATTTTTTGATTTTTTTTATATCTGTGTAATCAATAAGCTTCTGGCTATGTTTAGGAGTAAATTTCAAGTTATTTCATTAATTTTTGGTGGAGTTCTGGGTTGTTTTTTAAGTGCGTATTTATTAGTATATTTACATGCAAAGGTTAGTATAAAAAAGCGAAAAACTTACAATACAGTAGTGAATGAAGCCCCAAATCTAGAAGCTGGTGTGGTGAGTTCATTTATATAGCCATATTTGTTGCATATTTAAAATGAATTAAATAACTTGCATTAATAATATAACTTATGGTAGCGCGGAAGCAAGATTTTATTGCAAAAACTTACTGAAAAGTAACAAAAAATATGAGCAATGTCAAGTAGTAGAAACTTGTCACTTATCGATAATGCTAACATTAATTAACATGTATAATACTAAAGAGGCAATTGAAAGACCAATATCGCTGAATGCTGAAATAGTAAAGCTAGTACTAGTTCATGTGAAATATGCACAAGAGAGATGGTCAAGGACACAGAAGCTCAGTCATAACTTATTGTGCCGTTCTACTTGTTAAATCATTCTATGTTATACGCTAGGTTCAAGACTTTGTTAATGAACCATAGATAATACAAGAAACGAATCATTAAAAAAATAATGTACATTGAAAATTAATGGGATTCTATAGATATCATACAACCTCATTTATGTGGCCCAAAAAGATAAATTAATTTTAGGTCTTTGGGAGCCAATAATATATAGTATATAGTAATGGCCCGTGATATAATATGTTACAAGTTAGACGTTGTTGTTTCACTTTTTTGTTATTTTCATTATTGTAGGAAACAGATCCAATGTGATTTATAATACTTTAGATTGAAAGGTACTTAACGAGCTTCAAATTGAACCATTCTTCTAGTTCTGGCTTTATAAATGACTCTGTGACCACAATCTTTACATCTAATAGCATCATTCTTACCTAATGAAAAGGAAGAAGCACATTGAGCACAATTATATTTAACACCTAAAGACTTGGTGGTTACTTGCCCAAGAGCAGCGTGCGAAATGGAGGTTGGAACGGTAAAACCTTCTCTTTGAGGAGATGCCATGATTGATTACAACTGAGTCGCTTATTAAGGGATTCAAATGTTCCTTGAATGAAGATAAACCCTACAATTACTAATAGTAAAGATTTTCTCAAATTTTGTGATGATGAAAATTTATGTTTTCGGCCCCGGACTATGTGCAGGTATCAACAAAAATATTTATTATTTGATTAAAGTATATAGTGAAAAAAAAATTAATATATTAGCATCCATCAATCAACCTTTATAGACCCAATAGCCCCATGATTAGTAATAATACTGTATGATTTCAATAAAGGATACCATCTCAAGGCTAGGGAGATCGGTTCGAATGTTAGATTCTCATAAAAATGCAATAAAACGGCCAACAAGAACAACCTTACATAAACCAACAATAACCAAGAAAATAGTTGTGAAAAAAAGTGAAGATGTAGAATTTACTGGAGAACAATTAGAGCAATTCAAGCCTTTATTGGCTAATTTCCAAACTAAAATATTTCGTCAATTTCTTGAACCTCTTGAGATGGAAAACTTGAAAATTTTTAGTGATAGCTTACCTTCCTTTGATGAAGAAACAGCTAAATTTAATTGGCAACAAAAGAGAGAATTATCTTCCCCAACCAATATTCTAAATAATTTTGCTCAAGATAGAGAGCATTTTGACAAAATGGTAGATCTACTTATGAGTATGATTCCATCACATTTAAAAAATATAAATTTAAATAATGATATAATTGTATCTCATATTTTAGAAGAGCAAGATCGAACTAAGTATCGATGCTCAAGGAATACCTTTGATGAAGTACCGCCTATCCCAAAACCATTAACAAAGGAATCCTTTGAAGAATATATATATTTATTGACACATCTGACTTTTCATTATCGAAACTCCCTGTCGTTAACTAGTGGAATTATTCCAGACATTCTACTATACACTCACAAATTGACTAATGAAGAATTCAAACCATACCGGTCAGTGCAAACATACAATTATCTAATAAAATTCTTTGGATATGACAAGAACCAAAATTCTTTTGCTCGTCAGTTACTACTTGTTATGAATAAAGATGGCCATAAACCCAATATACATACCATTAATAATTTATTGAAATTGTGTGAAATCCATTCTCATATCCGTTCTACTACGAGTACTTATCGAAACATTTACAAATATTTAGTACTATGTACTACAATGAATATTCAAATTAATTTATCTACAATCACCCGAATTTATGCCTCAATAACCAACATATTTTTGAAAGAGATCTTTATTAGTAAAATTCAAGCTATTAATTTACCCATCCAGAAAAATTTACTTGTAAGGATTATTGATGACTTTTCCTTAACAATAAGAGAAACTTCTGAGTTGATATGCTTTATTGAAAAAGATTTAAAATATTCAAACTGGCATGAAGATCATGTAATGGTGAACAAAGTAGTTTATCATAAGGCAACGAATTTGCAAAGTCTTAGAGAATTAGATCCGTATTTGAAAGATTCAAAGTACCAACTTGACGCATTTACTATTCAGTCAGTTTTAGAAGGTTTGAAGAAAAATAAATACATCAAAGAGGAAGATAAAATATGGATGATGTTGAAGATATATGTGTATTTACAGGCTAAGTTACAGTACGTTCCAATGAACGGAGCTGTTCGAACTTATCAGTTCTTAATTGAACAAGTTGTGAAATGGAGTGCTGAGTATGTTGAGCCAGCTTGCAATTTAGTGCGTAGTATTGTCTATGAGGCCACACAAGGTTTGGGCTTGCCTCAAGAAAACATCAATTCAAATTTGCCTGAAAATTATAGAATTTTTAGAAGATTACAGGGTCAAGGTAAACTAGATGTGTTAGAAGCAACAATTGATCGCTTTAATAGACTTAAAATAAAAGAGGGAGAAGCACGATTGCCAGATTTGGCAGCTCCGCTCACAGAGGAAGAAATTGAAAATTGGAAAATTTTGAAACTTAATATTGATGAAGTGAATGACATTACGCTGTACATGAATACATCCAATACGAAACAGAACGACGGATTTATAGTAACAAACGATGATATGAGCAAATACTTTCGTACTCGAACAATCATGATTAATACTTCAAGAAACAAAATGCTCTTGAATAAATTACACGAAGGCTTTGATCATTATGTCCTTCGGAAAATGATTGAAAGAAATATTATATCAGAAAATGAAAATAAATCCGTAAATACTAATGAAAATAATGATGACAATAAGTAAACCAATACTCCCTCCACATCCTCCAACAATGATACTAATAATAGCAGTTAGTTTAGTTAGTTAGCTAGTTAAACAATTATGATTGAATGTTTATTTTACGAAGGCTGATTACAAAAATGTACATCACCACAGTTGAGCACCGTATATAAGTAGTTGCAAATTCAAGACTCAGGAGGTTCCGGATGCTAAGAGTTGCGCTATATTACACCGGAATATGGATCTGATCACCCTCGGTTTTCAGAAAAGCGGCTTTGTTTCTTAGAGCAGATATGAAAACAAAGAAGCAACTCGCAAAAAATAAATATGTTGTTATTTCTGTAAGTAATGAGACTTCCCTTTTCGGAAGTGGTTCATCTAAAACCAGCCATGATAGGGATTTACTTACCTCATCATATCATTGGAACCCACTGATACCACAAGTGGTTATTGTTCTCAGATTATATCTTTATGAATTATTATTATTGACTACCCAGAAATAATTCAAATGAGTTTATGTTATTATTTATATCTATAAACAATAGAACATTACTCAAGCTGTTATTCGATAAAATAAAGTGGGCTCCCTGTACTCCATTGGTCTACTTAGCTCCTCAGGGGTTAAAGATGTTAAGGATAATTTGTTGAGAGCAAGGAGTCAAAACTAAGCTATTACATATGGACAGAAGTCTTCATAAGCAGGCATTACGTAAATATACATGTAACTAATAAGAATTCGACGTTCATATGAAAACGGAGCGCAAACAATATATCACCAACAAATTCGGCAATGTAGGTCTAAATGTCTCCTTATCTGGAAAAGAACCTACCGTAAGTAATACACAGAAGAGAAAGTACCACAAAAATAATTGAATGAAAAAGTGGTAATTGAACTAAAGACCCAAGCCAATTACACTAGCCTCGATTAATGATGGGGTACAAATAATATAAAGAAATTGGATTGTCAGGATAGCAATAATAATTTTACAATAAGCTCTATATTTGTACTTGAATAAAATTTGGTTGATTTCTTAATTAATCTACCCGTGATCAATTTAAAGAATTTCAGATCAGAAACCTCAAGCTAATCCGAAGCATGCAAGCTATATTCCAAGAGGTAAATGCTAAGGAACAGGCGGAGGAAGATGAAAGAGAAGAGATGAGTCCGCCAAAAGAATAAAAAATGCATGCATAACAATGCCCTTGATTCTTTTCAAATCTAACTGCATTCGATATTTTCTTCCTCTTCATTTTAGCTTCAAAATTTGCAAACCCAATTAATGAACAATTTATTCTCATGAACAATTAAGATAGAATTACCTCTTTTAACATCTAGGTAATATCAAACCATACACAATAAAAAGTGATTGCTATTTTTAATATTGTTAGGGGTTAAACAATTTGGCGAAGTACTCACTAATTTGTCCTATATTTTCTAAGAAAATTGTTACTCAATTAGTTATTAAATCGCTAAAAAGAGATTGTCTCATAACTAAAAATGGAACAGTTTCTGGGTTAAAAGAATTAGTACTATTCATTACCATACGACAGATATGTCAAACACCGAGTGCAAAATTATTTGTGTTTATGAGTTTACTGCGATAATATCGAAATCGAAAAAGATAACACAAGCCACAGAACTACTCATCGTATAATACAGAAATTCTACAAGATGTGAAAGATACAGATGAGGGTAATCATTCCTTGTTCTATGAAAGCTTTAATTATTTAGATTTGAAACTCTACAAATTGCAATATTTTTTAATCATCAATTTTATCATCATTCTTTCAAACTGCAGGGCTTCTTTAAGGGTGTATATATAATTTCACTTTCGAGAATTTCATGTCAATATTCCATTTCAAATCCGACCTGCACCCTCGAATACCACTTGTGAATAATTCTGTGCACAAAATTATTTTTCATTCAGGGGGGTGGGACATAAAGCGGGATACGACTTTCAATGACACACTTACAAACATCTAGTAGAGGCATAAACATGTGTGAAGAGAATGCATACATGAATATATGCTTAGTTATAAATATATGTTGAAATCAGTTCGTTATGTTTTGAATGTTAAAACGTGAATGACTTAGGTACATTTTCGATATTCATATTCTTTTTAATATATTTATATATATATCAATTTATTTATTTTTCATTTCGTTCATTTTATCGTATCATCACATAATATAACAACGTCATAAGCATTGAGGAATTGTCAGATCTTTCAAGACCTCAAAAAATTGAAATAAGGGTAAATCATTACAGCTGTCATCTTTATTGCTTGATAGGATTTACTAATCAAAAGCAAACTATAATCAACCTCATAAGAGTTCGCTAATCAAGGATAGCCATCTAAATAGTTTATAAGAGTAGGACTTCGGCTGTCTACAAAATACATCGGTCTAGTAATATTTGCCGTGAGTTTTTTTTAGAAACGTTTTTTATTTTCTTTTTTCTTCCTTTGGGCTCACTTCCGGATCAATTTTTAACAACCATTAATTGACATCCCATCCCCTTACCCCTGCCAACACCTCCTTGAAATTTATAGAGTTGGTACCAATACTTAACAACCTAGTCATTACTATCAAATTAACACAATTATCTACATTTGGCTTAACCATTCATACCCTCAATTGCCTATCTTCATGATTATTTGAAAGTATTAATAATTTATAATCTTTTTTGCATCAAAAATATCGGAATCATATATATACATATAACTATAAATTATGGTACTAAAATCGGGTATAATAATAAGGACATTTGTGATATACCTTGCATTGCTATTTTTAATGGCATCAGCACCACAAGTGGCAGCCAATCCTCCCTTGAACTTATGTGCTACTTCAAATGCTGGTGTCTTTTCGACAGGTACTAGTTCGACATATATGTCGAATGGTCTATGCTATGACACTTGTAATAACCAGGGTTATGCTGTAGCTATATTACAAGGAGAAAATTGCTGGTGTGGGAATGATGTTCCTGAAAATACTGTGGATTCACTGAATTGTGATGTTCCTTGTCCAGGTTACCCAAGTGATATGTGTGCTCAACTTGGTTATTATGGATACATTGTCATTGGAATGCCTAGTGCTACTGTTGGTGGTCAAACTAGTTCAACTTCAAAAAATACACCAACTAGCACAACTGGAAGTAATAACAACAATAACAATAACAATAACAATAACAATAACAATAACAATAACAATGATAATGACGATACAACAACGGTTGACACTGAAAATGTTACTAATAACGTTTATGTTACCAATAACGTATATGTAACGAATAATGTATTTGTAACAAGTATGAAAACTGGAACTACTATGAAGACTGGAACTACTTTGGTTACTAATACTCAGACAGGGACCACATTAGTCACTAATACTCAGACAGGGACCACGTTGGTCACTAATACCCAAACTGGCACAACTATGGTAACTCAAACCACTCAAATGACAGGTTTGGTAAGTCCATCGACAAGTGGTCTACCCAGTTCTAGTTCTAGTTCTAGCTCTAGCTCTAGCTCTAGTCCTAGCTCTAGTTCATCAACCACAATTTACCAAACCACTGTTTATTCAGTAATGACAGTTAATGGTACACGTCAGGATGTGGTATCAACTTTGTATGTAACACATACTGCTTCACCTGTAATACAAACCTCCGATGATCCTGCTAGCACTTCAAGCTCATCTACATCAATTGCTACTGCTTCTGCTTCGGCATTAACTTCAGGTTCTGGTGAGAATTCTTCTTCAACTAATGGATCTACAACCGGGGGCTCGAAATCATTTTTTGACTCTAAAGGTAAAGTTGCTGGAACTTTCACTGCAGTGGGAATTGTTATTGTAGGACTTGTAGCTGGAATTTTATACTGCTGCTTATGTGCTCGTATTTGTGGAGGACGTCGTGGTCATGACATGGATAATGATGGTTTTACTGATGAAGAGAACCAATACTCTAGTGAAGAGCTTTCCATTGGTGGAGGTAGTGGTAACGAGAAGCCATCAGGTGTAATTCAAATGATGACTCCAGCTGCTTTACTCGCTAGACACGGTCATACGAACCTGATTTCTAAAGGTGATAATGTCAGTGTAAGTACAACTACCATTAAAAGAGAAAATTCTAGTAAATCTATCTTTTCATTCTTGAATGGAGGTGGTAGTCAAGGCTCTTCACCTACTATTGTAGGCTCTGATTTAGGACGGAGTTCATCAAGAAAGAAGTTGGTCAATCATGGAAATGGAAGCAAACATGGTAGTCTAGATCTGAATAATCTTAGTAAGGAGCTACTGATGTTCCCACCAATTGCTGAATGGGATTCAAGACTAGATCCGGACACGATGTTTTTAAACAACAATCTTAGTAATAAATCACTCGATGATGAAGTTGATTATTCAAGACCCATTTTGAAGATAATGAATCCTGAGTGATTCAATTCAAATTCAAGTTCAATTCAATTCAATTTAATTTAATTCAATTCATTAATTAATTCTTTCTCAACTACGTTACGGCCATTATTCGATACACTTTTAATACTTCTAATACTTTATGTTTTTTATTTTATGACATTTTTGGGACATTTCAATATGCTTTTTATATGATATTTATATCTACTGGTTTTTTAATAATCGTTACTCTAACTTTATTTCATATTTGATTCGTTTGGCATTTGTAAATAAGTTTTTAATATTATGAAACAATAATATATATGTACAATTGAATGGATGTATCGTCTTCTAGTAGAAATTAGTTAAATCATGATTTTACGGGGCTCTGGTGCCTCTTTATATACAGAGGTAGTTATTGTTAATGCAAGCGATACGTTAAGTAAATACTAATACTTAAATATATATATAGCCAAAATTACCTTACAAGAACAGTGGAGCAGCTTAGTTAAAAAGTTTTGAAAAATTATTACCAATTAAATAAAAGTCTTCGAATTTGATACTTTAGATTTATTTTTATAGTATGGTTGATACTCATAGGCATTTGGTTGACTCTCAATTGATGTTGAATCACTTTGACTATTTGATGAGTATATTGAAGATTCATATTCGTCAGATTCATCATTATATATTCCATCATTATCATCATCATCATTATAATAATAATAGTGATTTTCATCGAATTCTTCCATATCAATATCCATATCCTCCGATTCATGGGGATGGTAGATGCAACATATTTTTGAAGATTTCTTATGTGCATTTTCGTTATCTACTGTTTCAGCCGTCCATCTTAACTTCTTTTTAATCTTTTGTTTTGAACCAGCCGTAGTAGTGACCATAGATGTATTAGTTGTAATAGTAGTACCACTACTACTGAAACCATTATTAGTTTCAGTAGTTGATTGATTTGTATCAAGTATAGTAGTTGAATTCATTTGCAGCATGTTGAGATAAATTATCTGTATACAATTTAGCTTAAGAAATGGAACATATATACATTTATATAGATATGGAAAACCATAGGCATATGTGTTGTAATTAAATCAAATGTGGTCAAATAATTATAATTCCGAATTATATGATCTACACATTTTTGAGATTTATAGTATACCGTTTTACGGTATCTTGGTAATGATGGCTTGCCAATGTTGTGGGGTCATCCCTATTGCAGAATAAAATAACTATAAGGTGACCTACATATAATCAAAGATAATATGCGCGCGCTTATATAAGCATCGATCTCGTGACTGGAATCACATGCAAGAAAAGTAAAAAGCAAATCTTACCATTGAATAGATCCATGCATCAATTTCTCTTGTTCTCTCTCACAGCCCACGAAAAAAAGAAACTTTCACAAACATTCCTTGGCGCTAAGAAAATAATGGTAATGTGGAGGTCGTGCACTTCGCATCGAAAAAAAAAAAGTGGGTTACATTTTTAAGCACAATTACTGATAATATACATAAATCGCATAGTTAACGAGGTTGAATATAAATGCAATTTAGGATATGAATTTCTTGGCATTTAAAGTTAAGTCAGTTCGGCTCACTAAACTTCAAAATCGACAAAATTTTTGTTAAATACGCTTAAAAGTTTAGAAATACCTGCAGGAGATTCTAACCACAACAATAACCTGTTCCATAACTGACTAAATTTACTTTAGACTTGTAAATTATATTATTATATTATATATTATATGACCAAAATCTCTTGAATTTTTTATTTTACTTATAATTTATTCTTTCTTTCTTTCTTGTTTTATTTTGTTTATTTATCTAGATCTTTATAATATCGAATCTAACTCAAGACTTATAAGTTCAAGATGAATTATAATTTACATCCAGTATCATATCTAAATGCTCAACAGCCAGCTAATATTTCTGCCCCATCTAATAATAATATTAGTACGGTAACTAATACTGTTAATATCCCTTCATCTAATTCCAACAATTCAACTAATTCTGCTATAGATATGGAAGTTGATAACGTATCTTCAACATCAAATTCTTCAACATCTTCATCACCAAATAATAATGGAAGTCCTCATTCTTCCTTCACAAGCCAATCAACTGCTAATTCCCCAGTTGTCGATGCCAAGAGAAACCCCCAACAACAAGCACAACAACAATCAACTCAACAAGAAGCACATCAACAACCTTCTTCAGCTTCAACACAACAGACTTCTCAACAAATTCAACCACCTCAATCTTTACATCCTCAACTTAATCATTACCCTACTTACTTACAATCACATTCGAGCCAACAACCAAATTATTCATACAATCAACAACAACAACAACAACAACAACAACAACAACAACAACAACAACAGCAAACAGAGAATGATCAATCAGTAAATAATTATTTCCCTCAACAAACAACTTTTGGAAATGCTCCAACATTACCAACTACTTCAACCAATGAAATCCGTAAAAGTATGGTTTCACAACAAGAACAAACTGTTATAAAACCACCAAAGAAAACATATAAAAAGATAAAGGCTGAAGATTTAAGAGGACCCTTCAGATGTCTTTGGGGAGATTGTAGAATTATTTTTGAAACTCCAGAGAAATTATATGATCATTTATGTGATGATCATGTGGGTCGCAAATCATCTAATAATTTGTCTTTAACTTGTAATTGGGAAGATTGTAGAATCACAACAGTTAAAAGAGATCATATTACATCACATTTAAGAGTTCATGTACCTTTAAAACCTTTCCATTGTGATTTATGTCCTAAATCTTTCAAAAGACCACAAGATTTAAAGAAACATTCTAAAATTCATGCTGATGATCATCCAAAGAAATTAAAGAGGGCTCAACGTGAATTATTAAAGCAACAACAAAGAGAAGCTAAACAAAAATCCAAACTTTATTCGGGTGCATTGACCTCAAAGAAGTATATTGGAGGAGGCTATGAATATGGATATAATAATAATCCAAATGAAGTTAACTCGTCTTATACAACTTATCCATCAATTAATCAACAACATCAAGATCTTTATGATCAACAACAGAATAGAAAGAGAAGATTTGAAAATAATTCTCAACATAACATGTATGTTGTTAATAGTATTTTGAATGATTTCAATTTCCATCCTATGAATAATGATTTCCAAACTAAAAAGTTGAAGCAAGATGTAAACCCTCAATATAATATGGAAATGTTCAATAAATTGAATCATATTGAAGATCATATTCACACTCAACCACCACAACAGCAACAGGCTCAAGTTGGACAACACAATCCATCATTTGGAGCAGCAGCTGCTTTCACAAATGGTAACATCTATGAAGCTGAAAAATTCTTCAACTCATTATCCAACTCCATCGACATGCAATATCAAACATTATCTTCTCAATATCAAACACAAGGTGGTCAAATTCCCCAACAACAAGCACAAGCACAAGCTCAAGCTCAACAGGCCCATCAACAAGCCCAACAACAATCTTTATACCCATCATTACCACAATTATCTTCATCAGCATCGACTTCAACCAAGAGTAATGATTCTATTTTATCGACTAACCACAATTCTTCTTACTTACCAAGCTATCCTCAAATTAACAGACCATTGGGTAACACTTACTTCAATCATCATCATAGCGGGTTGAATCCAGTTGCCATGGAATTTGGTGGAGTATCAACATACCAAAAGTCAGGACAATCATTACCACATGAAGAAGATGAAGAAGACAGTGAAATCACTTCGGATGATGCTAGTGAATCTTCCTACAGTGAAGAAGAATTTGATGATGAATATGAAGAAGATGAGGACGAAGAAGAAGAAGACGACGATGAAGAAGAAGAAGAAGCAGATGATGTTCATGTCTTATTCAACAAATTATCTATTAGTAAGGATCCTTTCAACTTACAAGATGTTTCTAAACATAGAGAAATGATTAAATTAGTATGTGACTACATAAAAGAACAAATTGAAAAGGAAAAGTCTTCAAGTGATGTCCAAGAAGAGGAAAAGTCATCTTCCAGCCTTTATCCTACAATTGCTGCCTTTTAAAAGAGGTCAAGCAAAAAAGAAGCAGTTTCACATATATTAATCAATCGTATTCTCTACCAAAACCGTTCAATTCTGTTGTATTTATTACCTACTAATGACTTTCACTTGACTACTTAGTTTTAGTTTCTCTTATTTTATTATTTTTTATATCGATTGATTTAATGTTATTCTAGTTTCGTATATGTATTGTTATTTAATGTATTGGATTCTAAATATTTCAATTATTCTCGTAGAAATTTTATTAATTTGCATGTATTTTTGTTTTTATTAAGTACACTACCTATACCACGGGTTTGTCTAATAGTCAACCGCCTGTGTGGCCCATTATGGATATTATAATAAAGCTTATCCATTACGGTAATACATAAGCTTTTTTGCAGTTTTTGGTTTTACTCTTTTTTTCTTGGAAATCGCACTGGCAGATTTTACCTACCAAGAAAAATGTGGTATTATTAAGGGCAGTATATTTCTTAGCTATTTAACCACTATTGATATAAGTCGATAAATAGGAGTAATTGTTAGAAATAATATTGCCAATATCGGCAATTAAAAACTTATGCCAAAATATACGTTTTGACTAAAATACATGCGCCACAATTAGACGTCTTGCCTATTTTATGTATTTTTTATATTTTAATTTTTTTTTTTAATTTGATTTGACATGACCCTTTTTGGCTGTCTTATCTGGTCTAGGTCATCAGTAAACTATAAAGTAAATTCTAGTGCCTATTTTATATTTTAGATCCACTTAAACTTACGTTAAAGGTTCAGTTCACTAGCCAAAGTTTAAATGTCAATAAAATATTAATGGTCTAACTATTAAGTAACTGCAAAAAAATAGATGGTGAGACTATTTTCTGAATAAGTAAACTGTAATATTAATTTACTACGAATTTGAGTTCTATGTAATTTTTTACATCTATTTTTACGATACTATTTACAGAAAGTAGATTCTATTATTCCAGAACCTAACACTTGATTGTCTCGATATAATACAAAATATTGACCCTGTGCCAAAGCTCTTACAGAATCTTTAAATGTAAAAATATAAGTATATGTACATGCGTTTGTGGTGCTTCCAGAAGAAACTCCAACTTGTTGAATCCCCACTAAGGGAACTGCTTTTTGTAAAGATCTATGTTGGAAACTTAATTTTCCCAGTGAAAGTTCTCCTTTCAAATCATCACTAATCTCATCTTCGGAATGTGGAACCATCCACTCAAATTTAACAACTTTAACTCTATTAGAGAATAATTTTGGATTGTCTGATCCTTTGACAATGATCAATTCATTTCTTTCTTTATTCTTTTCACTAACAAACCATACCCCCTTATACTTTTCATCTCCTTGCGGCATTGATATTGACAGTTTCTGACCGATTGTAGCATACCAAAGCCCGGAATGTCGACCCCATACTTTTCCATCTTCCGTAACTATATTTCCTGGCTTTGGTTTAATATACTCTTCAAGAAAATCTCTGAACTTCTTATGATCTTGGCTAACAAAGCATAGTCCTTGTGAATCAGGCTTTTCGGAAACGTGCAAATCTAATGCATTAGCCAATTTTCGTACTTCCGGCTTAATATGGTGTCCAATAGGCATCAAAATATGCTTCAATACTTTAGGATTAATGCTAGACAAATAATAGGATTGATCTTTATTAGCACTATAACCTCTTAATAAATGATATTCATTACTGGGTTTATGAAGCATAACTCGGGCATAATGGCCAGTAACTAACCACCATTTTGTTGTAGGTGAAGAAGAAAATTTTTCACGAACATGATCTATCAATTTGCCAAATTTGACAAATTTATTACAGTTAACATCTGGATTTGGAGTTAAGCCCAGCTCATATTGTTCAATCATAGGTGCAAATACATCCTGCCAATATTCATGCTCAAAATTTACTCGTTCACAAGGTATCCCTAACTTTTCACAAACTTTTTGAACATCATTCCAATCCCTCTCAGTACATTTGGCAGTTTGAGACCAATTAGCCATGAAAATTCCTCTGACATTACGATACTTCTTTGCATATATTGAAGCTGCTACTGATGAATCAACTCCCGAACTCATAGCAATAATAATTTCATCTTCAGGATCAGGAACTTGTTGCTCATATTCTTCCGCAGAAAGTTCATTAGTCACTTGTTCAAGAGTCTCTTGTTTTCTCTTATAGTTATTAACTATTGATTTTAAAGAATGATTAGTGTTTGTCGTTCGAAAAACTGGTGATACAAAATTTTTATTGGAAACAGTAGTTAATCCAGCACGCCGTATTCTACTTGAAATTACTGAGGATACAGGAATACCCACATTCCTCCCAATACGTATCATTAATTTGGTGAAACTTTCTATAAATGAGATATTGATATAGTTAACTGTATTACTGTACTGTACCAAAAAATTTCTAGATATTGGTAGATGTCGCACGACTTTTGCAATCATTAGAAGAGACATTCTAAATCAGCCGATATGATTACAACAGTCAATGAGTAAGATACTTTCTTCAACATATTAACATGAAGACTATGATATCTCCAGGAGAAGAATCAGAAGCAACTAGAAATAAACACTGCCTTATATTAACTAGATTTCAATTACGTTTAGTGAAAGAAATTACTGGCTGGCATATACTAAAAACGTTTTCAGGACTGTACTATGTTATTCCTGAATTGATAGATCAGTACAAACTTATGAGCAATCCCCTGTATTATTGGTGTAGTTGTATTTCTGACTCAATAACGACTTGAACCCGGTAACTTCGTCCCTCCCCCCATTTTAAACCCCGGACTCCAGAAAATTGAACAACGAACTCGGTCCGAAAAATCTTCGCACTTTGACATGTATTCTCCAGATCGAATCCAACTGAAAAATAGTGTTAACATTTATTATAGATGTTTAAGAAGAAGCTTGATATAATAACACTAGTACCAAGATGTCTTTGAAATACATTGATAACGCTAGAAAGATCTTATGTATAGGTCGTAATTATGCTGCTCATATTCAAGAATTAAATAATGCTAAACCTCAACAACCATTCTTCTTTTTAAAACCTTCTTCATCAATATTAAAACCAAATTCTGGACCATTTTTAGTACCAAAAGGTGTTATTGTTCATCATGAAGTTGAATTAGCTTTTACTTTAAATAAAGATTTAAAAGATTTATCTCCAGATTTTACTGCAGAAGAAGCATTGGATGCTATAGATGGTTATGCTTTAGCTATTGATATGACAGCTAGAAATGTTCAAGATGAAGCTAAAAAGAAAGGTTTACCATGGTCAATTGGTAAAGGTTTCGATACTTTCTTACCTTTATCAGGCTTTATTCCTAAGGAAAAAATTCCAGATCCTTACAATGCAGAATTAATTCTTAAAATTAATGGAGAAGTCAAACAACAAGATAAAACAGATTTAATGATCTTCCCAATTCATAAGATTTTAAGTCATATGTCTGCTATTATGACTTTAGAAAAGGGTGATTTAATTTTAACTGGTACTCCAAAGGGTGTTGGACAAATCAATCCAGGTGATAAGATAGAAGCTTACATCAAATATAATGGTGAAATTATTGAAGAAATTAAAGTAGACTCTGAACAAAAGCCAGGTCCTTATGAATATAAGGAAATATAAACAATTATATAAACATTCTATATGAATATTCCATCAGTAGGTGGTTGGAATTGTCTTAATATAATATTTGCTTCACTCATAACTTTGTGACTTGCAGAATCCATTGAATAGCTTTGTGCATAAACAACTTCTCTAATACCACTCTGAACAATTTTTATTGAACATGTTAAACATGGACATGTATTACAATATAATACACTATTATCTCTGATTCTATCTCTTCCAGCTTCCAATAATGCATTTTCTTCAGCATGTAAACAAAGACAAGTCGATAAACTTGATCCACTACCTTGACCCTGATTACATCTTTCACAACCACCTTCATTACAGTTAGTTAAATGTCTTGGGGTACCATTATATCCTGTGGCAATAACAGTATTTGAACGGACAATAACACATCCTACTCTTCTCTTCATACAATTTGATCTTAAAGCTGCCAAATCAGCTAACCTCATGAAATATGAATCCCAAGTTGGTCTTAATCTTGAAAAATCAAGTAAATTTAATTCACTTAATTTTATATATAGATTCTTAATTGATGATGATGTATTAATAATTTTCACTTGAGCTTGATTATTAATTTCTATCAATGGATTTTCTACTTTAAATATGAGTTGGTCGTTCTTTAATATAAATTGTTCAAGTGATAAATAATTTGAGTGTTTGAAAGAATTTCGTAAAACGTATCTGTTATATCGAAGAAGTATTGGTGCATCGATTGATATATGTAAAAAGAATGGTCTTTTCTTTAATGCAAGTAATGTATCAATATTATCAATATGGGAAATAACAAAGTTATTTCTCCAATTAATTGTTACATAGTCTATCAATTTATCTAAATCATCAAAAGTTAGAAAGACTTCGAGTGAAGAATAATAATCATAATTACCATCTGAATCAAATGGTTGATATTTGTCTATACTATTAACAATTTTACCTTCAACTAAATCTTCAGCACTATCTCCAGAGTTACTAGGAGTACTTATATCTTCTATAGAATCATTCCCAGTATTCTCTTCAACTATTTTACTTTTAAAACTTATTAGTTTGAATCCTTGAAAGGTCAAATAACGTGCTACTTCTGTCTTACCTGAACTTAATGTACCTGATATACCGATAAGCATCTTATTTATAGTTGATGAGTATCGAAATACAGTCAAACTTACAGCGCGTTTGATATTGCAGTTTTTTTTTTTGTGTGTGTCTGAAAAATTTTACAATGTGTGGAGTACTACTAAGACTATTATGAGTTAACATTACAACAGTAATGATAAGGACTACTGGAGTGCTAGCAAGACCAGGAAGTTATAATGTCTACAATAATATTAATAATATAATAATACGAGCTAAGTCGTCAAAGTCTTCTACACTTTGGTTGGATCGTCAAAAGAATGATCATTATACTAAAATGGCAAAGAAACAATATTATAGATCAAGAGCAGCTTTCAAGCTAAAAGAGATAGATGATAAATTTCGGTTATTTAATAAAAATTCAAAAAATATTGTTGATTTAGGATTTGCCCCTGGTGCGTGGACTCAGGTTGCCATTGAGAGAATGAATCGTGTAGGAATTAAGTCAAAGATATTGGGAGTAGATTTAATAAATTGTGCTCCACCTCTGGGTAGTCACTTTATTCAGGGAGATATATATTCTAGAAAAACTCATAATGATATAAGAGAATTTTTTGTTCCAAAGGATGAAGATAATGGTGATGAAGAAATCGACATGCCTGTAGATTTGATTATAAGTGATATGATGTCAAATACTTCAGGAATCGGGCATATTGATCATCTTGCTAGTATGGATCTTTGTGATGCAACTATGATTCTTAGTTTAGGTTTATTAAAAACAAGAGGATGTATGGTCATGAAATATTATAGAGGTTTAGAAGGACAATTAATAACTGAAAGATTGCATACTATATTTGAAAGGGTATATGATTTTAAACCAGATTCTTCCCGAGATCAGCTGAAAGAGAGTTATCTCATTGGATTAAGAAAAAGAAGGAACTTATCAGTAGATGATGTATTTAAATAATTATTGTATATAGTAATCTATAGATCTATAAATTAACCTAAGGTTACGACCGTCTAACTAATTTCTTAGCAATGTCCCAAAGTGTTTTTCTAGCTTCAAAGACAGGAAGTAAGACTACGAATGTAAAACTAAAGAAAAGCCAAATTATATCGATAACAACCCAAGCCGTCAAGAAACCCTTGGAAAAGATATAATTAACATTACCAAGAGGAACTGGAATCAATAACGTCATGATGAAAGCTAAAATTCCAACATAAACAATATACTTCTTAAATTGTTGATCAAGATGTTTATGATCAATAATCACATTGAAGTTAATATCAAGGTCACTATCAACTTGTGAATCAGACTCAGATGTCTGTTCATTATCACCAACTTGAATATCTAATTCTTTTTCGTTGAAGCCTGCTTCTTCAAAATCATGGGACTTCACAATTCCTATAGTTCCTTTAGTATTTTCTACTAAACTCGTTCTATTTCTTGTATCATCAAAATTGAAATTAGCAGGCTTTATCAAAGATGAAACAATAGCAATGATTCCACCAGCAAAGAGAGCCGTAAGGTTACCAGCAAATGAGACCCAAGTATTAGATAAGTTAGTGACATTAATTTCACCAAGATATGCCTTACATGTAACCAACCAAACAATAAAAGCCAAAACCATTCCTCCAATAGAACCTCCAACTGCACCTACCTTGTTTAAATCCTTCCAAGTAAACGATAATGCTATTGGGAAAACAGCAGAAGCAGTCAGGACACCAAGGAAATTAAATAACCAACCCATATTGATTTTTGCGGCACCATAGAAAATTGCAGCCAAACCAGAAGCAAATGCTGCCCATAAGAATACAGAAATTTTGGCAGCTCTAACAACTTCGTTAGGAGAAGCATTTGGCTTGATATATCTTTTAAAGATATCATAGGACATCAATGTAGAAGTTGCAATCAATTCACCAGCAAAGGAAGAAGTTACTGAGAAGAAAATGAGAACTAACATCATTGCCGAACCAGTTTTACCCATCAAATATACAGCTGCAGCAACTGCTGGAAGACCTTCACCAACTTCAAATTCACTTAAAGTAGGGAAATCAGGATTTCCAGAAAGTGCTTGTGCTGCTAAACCTAAAGTTAAACCCATTGAAAGAGGAATAACAAACCAACAAATCAGCGCAAAGAAATAAGCTCTCGAAGTAACTCTTGGATCAGCAGCTACTGCTCTCGACAAGTAAGCTTGGTCATTGACAACCAATCCAAAACCTGTAATAATACTAATGATAGCAAAAATTCCACCTTGACTAGATTTAAATGTCAAGAAAGATCCATTATAATTTCCACTGATTGGTTCTGGGACAGTTTCCAATAATTCCCACATTTTACTTACAGATCCAAGTTTTTCATTCGAAACATAAACTTCAAAGGCAAATACAATAAGAAATATAAGAATAATAGTTGTATGGGAAGCATCAGAAATAAATGTTGCTCTTAATCCACCAAATGATACATATATGGCAACACCAAATGGGATCAAGAAAATTGTAGCATATTGACTTATACCTGTAATGGCTTGAAACACAGATGAACCTCCTAACAAAATACATGAACTCACAATTGCATTACATAAGAAACCACAAAATAAGAAACTTAAATGTCCTGCTCGACCAAATCTGAAATAACCCATCTCAGGAAATGTAGTAACTAAATTAGCATTCTTTTTGATTTTACTTGAAATAATGGAAAATACCGATACTTGCAATAGACCACCAATGGCATACCAATAACTTCCACTAATTCCAATGGTGTAACTCTTCACAGCAGATTCTAAAATTGTTAAACTCCATGTCCAATTTGACAAAATACCACTTAACATTAAACCAAACCCAATAGATCTACTACCTGAAACAAATTCATCAACTTTTCTTGAATTATATTTACTAAACTTATTTTGAATGTAAGTGACATAGTTCATCACAATTGCAAAGAAGGCACCACCTCCTACAATGACAGCATATCCTGCTGCTGATGGTAAACTTGGCTGCATTGTCTAATTATTACTTGGTCAGTTTTATAGCTTTTAAAACTTAAAAAAGATCTCAATCACGGCTAGCTTATATATAAAACCAATCCTTAAATTCATTTCTGTAAATATCTATGATGTAGAGTGTGGCTTGGAACAGCACAAATCCCATTGTGTTAAGCTGATTATGTGAGTTAATTTAACTCAACTAGATTTAACTGCAAGTCAATTTAATTATAAATTATACTTAAATTACTAAATCGATAAATTACCAAAATGGATATTTCCGACGGAAGATTTCTTTTCCAAATGTGGTCAGATTGCACAATGTATCGGGTCGGATCCTTACCTGCTCATAGTTAAAAACAGAAAGTGAATCACCATAATGAGTTGTCCTGTGGCGCTAACACAGATGTGGCATATTACAATGATTAATTGTGGTCTGGAATTCTATTTAAAGAATCCGATTTTCGGTATCTATATTCAGGGGACAGAAAATATTTTGACAATATAATTAAGGCATAATATTTCATTAATTAATGGGTGGACATCTCATAATAATCAATATAAAATGTTAGAAGAACCTACTATTCAATTTCTTTGAATTAGTAGTAGAAAAAATATGAAAAATGAATTACCTCACTAACTTTATTTTGACATATTCCCAAGGGGAGGTGAGCGCAATTACAATTGCAAGAGCGTGCTTAGAAAATATTTGCAGCAGTAATTGATGTTTGGATGTTTAAGTTCGCACTAAAATCTACCCGACCCGTAGCGTTGTGGCTCCATCAGATAAGTAGCCGTTTTTATTATTATTTTGGTAACTAATCAATCCAAACTGTGGCATATCGACTAAATTGACTATAATTAAAAAATGATCCCATAAAGAGCGCAAGCGGCGTGGTAATAGCCGGTATAAGAATATAATATAAGCTATGTAAAACGATAAATTTGATAATTGCCATAGTAACAATTTTGTAATAACCATCGGCTTTCAACAATGACTCAATTAGATGTCGAATCAATTGATAAAAAGTATAATGTCAGACCCTTTGTAGAAGCTACTCCTTCAAAATCAAAGGTAGATGTAATTGAATTAGATGCTATTGATTTATCTTTGTTTAAAGAGGGTCCAGGACATCTCAAGCAAAGACAAGAACTTGCTGCAAAACTTGAAAAATCGCTCTCCACTTACGGGTTCTTTTCCTTAATAAATCATGGTATTGATACAGAGGAATTTGAACATCTTAGATCGGTTGCTCAATCATTATTAGAATTGCCTGAAGAGGTCAAGCGTCAATATTTGGCAGGTGCTTTGACATCGGATTCAGAAGATAGAAGTATTTCGTTAGGTGGTGAAAGAGGTGCAGGATTTAAACCAAGAGGTTATTGGTCTATGAAGAATGGTGTTACTGATTCTATTGAGCATTATAATTTTAGAGATTTACAACAAGCTCAACTTTTTGATAAAAATAGACCATATCCTGAAATAGCAAGGGCTCACTTACCAGAAGTTGCTCATTATTTCCGTTATTTACATCAAACTATATTGAGAAAGATAACTATATTGTGTGACATTATCTTCGAATTACCTGAGGGGTTTCTCTGGGAGAATTACTTCAAAGTGATAGATGGGGATTTATACAATTCAGGTTCTGGATTTGGTAGATTTATGTTATATCATGCTATGAAGAAAGAAGATGAAGTCAAAGTTGATAAAAATTGGTTAAGGGGTCATTCAGATGGAACTGGTTTCACATTTATTACTTCTCAACCAATTTTATCTTTACAAATTAGGGACTATTATAGTGGTGATTGGAAATATGTTGGACATACGCCAAATGGGTTGATTGTAAATATTGGTGATGCTATGGAATTCATTTCAGGGGGATATTTCAAATCGTCAATTCATCGTGTTGTAACTCCACCGGAAGACCAAAAACAATTCAAAAGATTGGTTCTTATTTACTTCTGCAATCCTAAGCAACCTGCAGTTTTAGACCCCGAACCACTCAATTCTCCTAAATTGAAAAGACTTGGTTTTGACAAACCAAAGGAATGGGAAAAGATAGTATTTGCCCAATGGGATGATGAAAAGGGTAGATTATTTGGAAAGAAGGCAGTTAATGATACTAACAATGATGAACCAAATTTGGTATTATTATATGGTAGACTCCATGAAAGATGGCATCAAGCAGAATCAAATTTCTCCTTGGATGAAGCTAGAAAGAGATTTAATGTTATAACTATTTAATTTAAGTCTAATAATGTCTATAAAGTCTAAATTCTAGATAATTCGTATAAAATTTGAGCAGCAGAAGCGTTGTCCATAAGATTTTTTATAGTAGCGGCATTTGGATCATTATTACAATAAATTGAATCATCCAAAGTAAATACTTGATTATCAGGGTAAACGTCCTCATAGTCATTGAACATTTTTTGTGTTCCACCTGTAGCCAGATCGTAATATAAATAAGAATCATCAGGGTCTTGAAGGAAATTGTAAATATAATTTCCTTGCTTAAGGATTTTAGTCTTTAAATCTTCAAATTCATTTTGCCATTGAACATTGTTAAATAGGTCAGCATATCCAGCAAAGAGTAAATGAACATATTCCAATTTATTGTTCAACATTCCAATACCATCAATAAAAGCAGAATCCTCTAAGGCAGCTTGCCCTAACAGAATGGCTTGATTTAAGTAAGTTGAGTTTTGGGTATATTTGTACATGTATGATAAGGCACTTATACCAGTTCCCACAGTGTATGTTAATTTACCAGTATTAACATTTGTAATATCATTAGCATCTAGCCCATCGTAAAATAATTTATCATTTGGATCTTGTAAATATTGAAACATAAAATTCATGCAATCCTCAGCAAAATTTAACAAGGTGGAGTTTTGAGTGATAGAATACAACCTCATTGCAGCCAAAGCAGATTCAGTTGTAGAAATTGAAGCTACATAATTTTGCTTGTAACTCCATATCACCCCACCAGTGGAAGGATTCCATTGACTGATTAAGAAATCTACGATTTCTTGAGCTGAATACAAATATTCTAAATTTCCAGTGGCTGTATAGCCATCAATCATGACCCAAGCCACTTGAGCATTATCGTCACTATAAATATCATCATCATCAGCTTCAGTTGCGGAATAAACGTTTAAATTTGAATTTTTATATTTGTAGATGTTAGCAATAGTGGCATGTATTTTTGCAACATCACCGGAATCAGTGATAGCTCTACCTATTACAGCTTGATTCCAAACTACAGGTTGTGAATAGTTAGATCCGCCACAAGAATTGTCGTCATTGTTCCACTCAGATACTGAATCATCCCAAAACCTGGTCCAGATCTTCTGAATTGTTTGTTCGAATGCATCAGAAGGAATATTTTGAGTTACAAAAGAACCTGCAGCAGTTGTACTTGAAATTGAATTAGTAGCTGTACTTAAAGAAAACGTATTAGAAACAAGAGAAGTTTCTGGTGATGCAGAATAGGTGGAAGTTACCACAGGTGTAGTATAGGTAGGAGTAATTAAAGGTTGGTAAGCATTGACAGTTTGATAGAAAGTTACTATATTAGTTGTATATACAGTTTCAACTACCACATCTCTCTTGATTGCAAAGGGCAAACTTTGAACTATGCCTACTAAACTTAAGGATAGTATAAGGGTGAGTAAATACATCTTCTACTTAGTTGCAGTAGCAATAATATTCAGTGCCGAATAAAAAACATATTAATCTCATACATTTATATACTTCTAAATCTCAAACATCTTAGCCAAGACATTAGCAAGTGTTGTTTGAGTATCTCCTCATCTCGCTTTTAATCGTCGCAAATATGAAACATTTGGATGCAAATTCCAACCTTACATTAGCCGAAAAATACAGCATGCAGAGAAAATTAAATTTGAAACATTTCCGCGACATCGATATGAAAAATAAATTTTAGTTTAGTATAGCCAATATACACGAATTTTCACATCTGGTAGATTCTATGACGTATTAAGTGTTTTAGATGAGCGAAATTAAGCAATATTTGAAGCATCCTATATTGGTAAATCCGACCAGCTGGATAAAGAGTCGTCCAATAGAGCATGCCTCCAAGTTGTACTTCAAAGATTTTTACAAACCTGAACTTCTAGAAAACAATCCATATGCGAAGGGACTTGTGGATACTAAGGCCGATGGTATGACGAATAGGTATCCTATAGGTTCCCTAATTCGGTTGACAGCTTCTATGACTGCTGGACAGGATAATACGTATCAAGTATTTCCAATTTTCAAAAATGCAATTACTTCAGATAAGTATTATTTCACATCCCATTACATGACCAATGACGAATTCTATATTAAGACTATAGTAGTAGATCAAGGATACAGAAATGCTCCCAAATTCCTTCCAAGGAAGATTTCAAGCCGGCATCAGGGACTGTTTAACAGTGAATTCGTTCCAAATTTCATTGAATTGTTAGAGAAGAATTATGAAGATGGTATTGATGAAATGCTTAATAACATTGAAGATACAAACACGACTAATTTTGGTATTGATGAACCTAAAATGATTTTGAGAAAAGAAGGTCCATTAGTTAATATTGAAGATGTGCTGACAATTATTAATATAACTAAATTATGTGATAAGTTTACATCTACAAGTGATGAGATAGTACTATCTTATGTTTCTCATTCTGAACTATGTGAATTGATACTTCGGTACTTAACTTTCAAGTTTGAACTGAGAGAAACAAAAAGTTCCCTTTAATGTTTACGACTATACGACCCATAATAATGTCTCATTTATTAATAGAATCTCTATAAAAAGCATAAATATATAATTTCAGTAAATGATTTAGAACCAAAAAAGCATACTGAATAATCCGATAAAGACCCTTGTATAAATTGAATCGTTATTGACATTACTACCAGAACTCTTCTTAGAAGAAGAAGCAGAGGATGCAGCGGGAACTGAAGATAAGCTATCAACAACAGCATTACCATCACTTGAAATCCACGAGTTGAAGTCAGATGCAGAAATAACTTCGTCAAAAGTAGTAGAATTAGAAACCCAGACAATAGCATTACCATTTGAGTCAAAACTAACACCACCAACCATTGATCCTTGAGTATCTCTTGGGATATAACCATTTATTTGTAATCCAGTTTCAATATCATCAGTTCCTTGATAATCATGGATTGTAGTAAATAATTGATTAACTTCACTTTGAGTATTGTTCTTGACCTCAAAAATATCAAATTCACCACATCCAGATCTCCAACAGGAACAATTAACATTATCAGAATATTGAGCAGTTCTTGGAATATTGGCATTTAATAACCAAATGGCAGGCATGTTATAGTTAGCAGTCCAACCTGGTAATTCAGATTCATCTGGCATTTCAAAGTCAAATATGAACATCTTTGTAGTACCAAAGAATCCATGATAAGCAGGGATATCTGATCTATAAACACCACAGTCATTTCCATAACCTGATGGACCACAAGAAACGTTTGAAAAAATTGAAATTTCTTGATTTGATAAGAGTTTTGTGTTTGCTGCCAAGATTTCCGAACTACTTGAAGCATTAACACCATCGGAATCAGCATAGGATAATCCTAAACCAAGACAAGTTGAATTTTGACCTGCATTATTTAAAAATGTAACATTCTGTGAAGTTTGACTTTCAGCATCATAGTATGATAATCTTGTCCAATTGGAACTTTGTGCATCACCATGAACAAAGTTATCACTAACATAAAAGGCAAATTTATTTAAAACTAATGGACCTCTAAAATGAACAGAAACATCACCATTTAATGGAGCATTTGGGCCCGAGAAATCAACAGGGGCAGGATTAACTTGACATGAACAAGTATCTGAATAAATATTATCTAATTGACTGACCATATTGAAAGTTCCCGAAAACCCAAAGTTCAGGAATTCAAGCACTTCAGCTTGTTGAGGACTTGAACTAGCTCTTTTAACATATGAGACTTTACTAGCTGTGACTTGAGTACTCAAAAGAGCAACAGAAATGAAAGAAGCAATGAAGGTTGGTATTTGCATCTTCCTCGTGGTTATTAGGTTATGATAATTTTATAGTGAAATACAGTAAACGAAAGGTAAGAAAAAGGAATCAAGAGTTATAAAGTAAACGAGAGATGCGTAGTTACGAAAATTACAATATAGGGAACTACACAATATTTACATGTCCTAGAATCCCGATGATACCCAGCCCCAAGCGAAGTGTTCTAAGTACCTTGATGCGTTGCATACTATGCAGGTCGTCTAATTTTAGATCATATATGTTAGTCGTGTACTATTTACATATTTTCTCAATGGGGCAATGCGTTTTAGATTTGTTATAGTATGTGGGCCGACAAAGCCTGCTTTAATTAGGGGAAGTTCCTGGATAGTTTAGGGGCAAGGGAACAATAGCCAATAAGAAGAGTCGAATTAGCCTGTGTTTTTTTAATCGCCAATATTCTGTACTTGTAAAACTTGATAGATGCGGGTAGATGCGCCATGCTTTTTATTCACTCAGGGTGCTGCGAATGTAGGTTGCATGGCTGCAAGGGTACACGAATCAAGGCACTTTAGAGTAATAATAATAATAATAATAATAATGATAGTAATGATAATTGTATATAGTACATATTTATTCTATACCTACCCAAGTGTCACCTAAATAATCGTACAACTTTCGAGTCTCCAGATCAAGCTCTATAATGGTCCCTTTCTGAAGATTGTCACCGTAACCAATTTGACTGACCCCACACCAAAGATAACTATTACAGAGATTATGAACCATAAACCAAGCCCTTGTTGGCTCATCCTCCTTATTATCACAGAATGTTTCCTCTTTGTTTTTGAAGGGAGGAATAATGACATGCTTGAGACGAAGTGGTTCGTAATAAAATGTCTTCAAATCTTTTTCAGTATCTAATGGTGGATCATATCTATTGTCTTGATTCTTCAAATCGTCTTCGTATTTGACTTTATTATGTTGACCACATAAATGGAACCCTGAATTAAACCAAATTAATTCGTTAGTTTCATCATCTACATGAGCAGGATGGGCTGAACAAATTTCTTGAGCTAGACGTTCTTTACCATTCTTTTTAATCACAGGTTTCTGCAATTGACCAGCTGCTGCTGCATTATACTTGTTAAATTCAAATTGTTCGTTCCCATTGATAATAAATACTAACCAGAAAAGTTCCTTTTCACCATGACTTCTACCTTTAAAAAGGTCCATAAAATTTAATTGAGGTAATAATAATAGTTTATCAAAATGTTTTGCTTTATTTAAAACCACAACTCCAGATTCCATAAAATGATACATACCTGTCATAGCTTCTAACTCTAATGTTTTTGACGTTATCATTGGGAAGTCAAAAAAAATAGAATCAAGTACTGATGGTGTCATTTTTCTAAAGAAATACAGATCTGAATTGGGTCTAAATTCCGGAGTTGTTCTATCCTTGTAGAAAAGAGCACCTCCAGATTTGTATTTATTATTTTCAAAGAACCAAGTTGGTGGTTTAAGTATGACTGAATCAGCATCTAATAAAATGAATTCTTCGAATGAATTAAATACTGTTGCTAATAATTTATTTCCAAATCCGAGGAATTTATCACGATACTGTTCTTGAACTACATTGAAAACGTTTACAAACCAAATATCTTGTTGTGGTAAGCCATAATCATACTTTTGGGGTAATAAATGCTTTACTTTTTGGAATGAAGAAGGGAAATCTTTAACATTCTCTCTGGCAGCTTGAACTATTTTCCTCTTACTTGCAGCTGAAAGATTGTCATAATAAACAATTTGTATTGGATAAGTATTCAAATGTGCTCTCAATAATTTAATTAAATTAACGGTATCATCAACATGTTTTGTACCTACAGTTAAAACGATACCCTTTCCATTTAATGAATTCTTAAACTTATTTAAGAAACATCCCTTCTCATTAATTGGTTTAGATTTTGTGAATCTTGGTGGAGACATCTGTATATCCCCTGTCCATTTTTCAAAAATAGGGAAATGAAATGATAACCATGGATAAAGACGATGCTCTAAATCTGAACATTCTTCCAATGGATTAATTTTAACGGCAATTTCATCTTTTGTATATCTGAAACGGGATTCTTGACCTTTATTGATTGTTCTTAAGGACTTCACATATTGGATTTGTTTATTAAATAATTTCTTAGTATCAGATTTTACCTTTACATCATCTCCGTATATATAACATTTGTTGAAGATTCTTAAATGACTTAGCATATCCAGGGCCTTTTGTTCTACTTTTAAGGTTTGATTCCAAAATTTATCATATTGGGACCTGATAAATCTGTCAAGGTCACGGTATTTAATATCGTTTTCGTTTTCAATACTGTATTTCTCTTTAAATGCTTCCTTCAAGTCCTTAGTTTTAGATGCTCTCCATTTTGTATAATCAAAATCATTCTTATCAATTAGTGGTAATCGTTCGTTGGGATTTATTGCCCAATTATGATCGAACAGGTACAAATTCTGGAAATATAAATTACAACGTTGATTGAAGTCAAGTTGCCCCATTACCAGTTTTAAATCAGGATGGTTATTGTATATATTTTGGTAATTAGAAGAAAATGATGGCCTGACATTCCTGTTATCTTCCAAATATTCCAGTTGATAAAGTAGTACTGGATCTGATTTTAAAATTGAAGTATTTAAAGGAATATAATCATCGATCCTATGACTTATTTTATTTTCATTTTCGAACAGGTTAACAGCACCATAATCCTCTAAACCATTCTGATAATGTTTATTGTTAATAACTGAATCAAACTTATCATAATGGTAAAAATATATATATAGATTTAATGATATTATCCAACAAAGAATACCAGCACAAGTGAAAAATCGGCCTGATTTATACTTAATTGCCATGGTAAATGGATATGGGGTACTTTAATTTGGCAACAGGGCCTGATGAATACAAAAATCAATAAGTAAAAATCAAAGAAAATATAGAAATTAATAAAAGAATATGTAAATATTTAAAAAAATGACAGCATATGTGTAGACAGACAATAAAGTCAAATTTTACAAAGTTTCATAAGTAGATGTAGTGCTTATTTTGTTGGTTATTACTACAGATAAGCCCTAACAAGAGTGTGTAAATTACAGTTGTATAGAAATGGCTTATGTGGAGTTTAACCCAGTTCTATAAATATATTTTAAAGATTTATTTACGAGGTAAATATTTTTAAGTTTGGCTAAATTAAGAGAACCAAAAAGTGTCGCAAAGACTTGGAATCTTGGAAATTACTTCAATTTTAATACAATATTTTCTGTCAAAAGTAAATAAGCTTTCTTTGATCAATCTAAACTTTATTTAACCTATAAGAATGATGGCCAGGGGTTTATTCGATGATGATTTAGTTTTGGCTCCTATCTTAAGCCTGTTCGCAAAGTCAACATTCCTAACTACGTCAAACAACGTTTTAATTAGGGGGTGGCAGTGCGACCCACGTTTTCGCAATTCTACACATAATAAATGTCCAATATCTTTAAGCGAGGAATCCGACAATTTCTGTTTAACGAGCTGTTTCACTATGCAGTATGTATAATTGACACAAATTACAATCGAGCTTACATAAGAAAAAAAGTGTCAAAATTCATTCTCAATTGCAATTGCTATAAAATGGGACTGTTTTCATAATTATTTAGTAGCACTAACAGCAGTTCATAGGAATCCATTTGATCAAAGATTACGTCTCTACCAACCAATATCATCATGAATAATATTAAGTAGTTGGAAGTGGATTATACTACTTTCAATTATGGAGTATCACCATTAATAAAATAGAAAATCAAGTGGCTTCGTGCGCATAAGGATCTACGTAACTCACGTATATAGTGATTCAGTATGATGTTTTGATACAAATTATAGGTAATTGCATTTTTATAAACTATTCAAATATATAGAACCCTATCTCTTTACTCATTTCCCACCCAGATATCACCTAAATATTTGAAGTAATCCCTTTCTTCTTTGGAAAAATTAATAATAGTACCATTATGGTAATTTTCTCCTGCTCCAATAGAACTATACGTACACCACATATAATCATGACATAATACGTGAGTCATCTCCCAACCAGTAGGAGGCTCTTCTTCGGAATTTGGGAAGTCATTATGGTGAGCATCTATGAATGGCGGTATAATTGCATGTACTATATCTATAGGATCATAGTAGTATTTTCTGATTTCTTCTACAGTTTCAAACGTTTTTAGGTATCTGTTTCCTTGTTTCTTAAGATCATTCTCATAATCAACTAAATGGTACTTTCCACAGAAATGAAACCCAGAATTTAACCAAACTAATGAATCGTCAGCATCACTTAAATGAGCTGGATGAGCATTACAAATTTGCTTAGCTTGATATGGTTTACCATTCTTCCTAACTCTATCAGGTTTTATCTCACCAACTGCTGCAGCGAAGTATTTATCAAATTCATAATCCTCATCTCCATTAACAGCAAATGCTAACCAAAAGAACTCCTTCTCACCATATATTCTATGCTTAAATGGACTCATGAAGTATAATTGGGGCATCAATAAAATTGAATTAAAATGTCTAATTCTATCAAGTGCTACAACACCAGCTTCCATAAAATGGAACTCACCATTCATACCTTCCAAGTCAAGAGTTTTTTCACTAACCATTGGAATTCCAAACATGACTGAATCAATTGATGATGGAAACATTTTCTTGAAAAAGTGGGTGTCTGATTCGGGCCTAATATCTCCAGTACTTCTATCCTTATAAAAATAAGCTCCTGATTCTTTATATTTGGCAATATCAAAGAACCAATTTGGATTCTTGAATATAACTATATCCGAGTCGACCAAGATGAATTCTTCGAATGAGTTGAATACTGTAGCTAACAATTTATTACCATAAGAACTGAACTTATCTCTATATTTTTCATGAACAGCATTAAATGCATTTACAAACCAAATCTCTTGTTTTGGTAATCCATGATCGTAATTATCACGGAACATATGACTGATATTTTCAAATGATGCTGGTAAATCTTTAAATGGTTCACGAGCCGCTTTGACAATCTCTTTCTTGGTATTTGCTCCAAGATTATCATAATACACTATTTGAATTGGGAGAGTATTATCTAGGGCTCGTAATAGTTTGATTAAATTCAAAGTATTTTCAAGATGAGTATCTCCAAGAGTTAATACAATACCTCTTCCATCCAAATCAGATTTAAATTTTGATAAGAAACAACCATTATTATTATTTTTATCTAGATTAGGAGTTGAACTTTTATAATTATTATATTTAGGAGGATGCAACTGAATATCCCCATTCCATTTTTCAAAAATAGGATAATGCATTGATAACCAAGGGTATATTCTCATTTCCAAGTCATTACAGTTTTTAGTATTTATTTTAACTGTTTTCTCATCGGATGTGAATTGAAATGAAGGAATGTCCCGTCCAATAATTTTAGAAAACCTTTTTTGACTTTCAATGAATTGATCTTTAGCTTGTTTATCTTTTGTAAGATAACACTTATTAAATACTTTCAAATTATTGATCATATCTACTGATTTTTGCTCAACTTTCAAAGTTTGATTCCAGAACAAGGTATACCTATATTTGATGAATTCTTCTAATTTTTCATTATCGATATCATCATCCTCACCAAGCTTATGTTGTTGTTTAAATTTATCTTTCATCTCATTCATTTTATTATGTTTCCATGTTCTATAGGCGAATTCATTTCTTCCTTCGAGTGGCAATGCTTCATCTGGATTGACATACCAATTATGACGATTTAAGAATAAATGTTGGAAATATAAATCACATCGTTCTTGAAAATCCAAATTAGCGATAATTTCTAATGGCTCAGGATGATGTTTAAAGATAGATTCATAATTGGTTGAAAATATGGGCTTGATATTTCTATCATCTTTCAATTCTGCAAATCGTTGATATAACGTTATAGTTGTACTATCTAAAATAGAAGTATTTAGTCCTTGATAGATTCTCATATTATTATATTCATCACTATCTTCGAATTCAAAGGACCAACCATTGGTGTCATCGTAGTCTTCATTGTCTGAAGTTCCTTTAGTATTAGTTATATTCTTTAAACTTTCTGATATGGTGTCGGCATGGTAGAGGAATATATACACATTTAGTATTATTATCCAAGCTCCAAGTATTACCTGTATTGTATACCTAGAAAGTCGTAATTTCATATTGAGTCTATTATTGTATTACAGAGGTTGGATATATAAAAACCAGACAACAGCTTGGCAATTAGAGTTTATAAATGTCCCCACTTCTTAAGTCAGATCTACAAAGGAAGATGAAATTATTGCATTTATTTTTATTAATATTTTATTATCTTATAGTTGAATTTTTGAACCCTGTGTCTTCAATAGGTAATGAGGCGTGTGTTAGCCTTGTAATAATCACACATGTCAACTCTGTACAGAAGATATTCTTTTCTAAAATCAACAGCAATGCATAGCCTTGAAATAATTTACAGATATAAATGAGAGAATCTACCACCAGTTATAATTCGGTTATGTAAAGATTTCAAATGTACTATTGTCAAAGACTAGCCTAATTGAAATACCTATAAATCATAACATACCCCACTTTGAAATTCTATAGTTTTCAGAGAGATTCCAGAAAATTAGAAATAGAAATTTTCCAGAATATAATGGAACTAAGTTTTAGATTTGTTCTAATTATAGTCTGCGAAAACGGTTTTGTTACTGTTCATAACCAAGTTTAACCAGTTAAAAGGTAATAAATAATTTACTAATTATAGTTTAAGGTTTGTGGCATTGTTGAAGTTGTGTTAGTTTAGGTTTCACCACTTTTGAGTTGAAATAACAAAAACACCTCAAGTAGTGGCTAATCTTCATTAATTGATGTGCTCATAATCCTCATTTAGTATTTGCTACGCCTTCTTTGTATAAATATTAGGGCGTATATTTTTTGGCCTATTTCTGTAAAAAAATAAACCTCCCAAGATTTTGAGAATTTATTTTTGTCAGAAACCGGAAGTCGTTCACTTCTTTCTTTCAATTTTTCTGTCCCGACCAAAATGTCTGCTGAACAAAAAAAGACAAATTCGAATCTAAACCAGAAATACTAACTGCACTACATACATATCAGAAAAAATATATACCATCTGCATTAAGTATAATTTGAAAAATTCAAACCTCTGACTTTGGTGCCTGGACGTGAATTCACTGATTGTGGTAGAAGATTGTGATGAAAATATAACTTAAAGTTGTTGTGTAATCTTTGGTTTGTATCTCCTACTTTTCAAGCTTAAAAAGATCTTAGTGCTAAAGGTGACTAACTAGCAGCCACTACTACGCAAAAGAGTTCAGTACGCAGCCTAAGTCATTAAAGCTCATCACCATAATTAAGCTCAGATCAGATAAGTGCACAGTACTAAATCCCATCGCTAACCATAGTAAAGAATTATCCAACTCCAAGTCGACTTTTATATTTAATATTTAATTAATAACTATAATTTTTAATTTAAATTCAAT
Organism: Scheffersomyces amazonensis; assembly: GCF_036850825.1. Classification (NCBI taxonomy): domain Eukaryota; kingdom Fungi; phylum Ascomycota; class Pichiomycetes; order Serinales; family Debaryomycetaceae; genus Scheffersomyces; species Scheffersomyces amazonensis. The sequence goes on along the minus strand of NW_027042741.1, from coordinate 554,530 downwards.
TCATATTACTTCAGAGCACTATATCTTTATCATACATATCGATGCTTCCACTCAAACGTATCCTTGTGGAGGCTGATACGCGTTTCATAAGAATAATCTTTGCAGTTATCGCCTTTATCTGGGTTTTTGCATTATATCTGTACTTATTATTGTATCATTACGACACCATCTCAGAAAAAGTTCAAACTTTGAAGGATAAGGGTGCATCTCAATTCAAATCAAGTGAAGGTTATGAAAATACAAAGTACTCAGATTGGAAGTTCTCATCTGATGAGAATGATAAGAGTTATCATGATGTTCATCAATATTCTCCATTGAATGTATCAATATTACAGCATGAGGCCATCACCAATTATCAAGCTCAATTTAATGTCAAGGATGCTAGAAATATTTATCCTATTTATTCATCTAATTATGATAATATCTTTAAAAACCATCCTAATCCGGCTAGTATTCTTGGAAATTTGGATTTCAATCAACGTTGTGAGTTATACTTCCAGAATTTGTATATGGATAATCACAATTGGTTTGTTGATCCAAATGAATTACTTCCTTTAGATAACAAGCATGAATTCGATTGGTATACATTTAAGCATGTTTACTTTGAAAAGAATTTGAAGAAGTATATGGAAGAGAATGAACTTGAATCAGAAAATGAAGTGGTCGATAAAGATTTACTTGCCTATATTTCAAAGGAATATGAAACTTTCTGGAATCAGACGTTAAAGGTTGAACAAAAGGCGGTGGATATATTGAGTCATTTAAGAATCTTTAATAAATGTTTCATATCCAGAGAAACTGTACCTTCTACTACAGATAAGTTTATCTCTACTCAGAAGAGTTATATGAAAACATTTTCAAAGAAAGCTCCAGCATTTAAATTAACGAAGGAAGAAAAGAAAGTCTTATTTAATCCATACCAAGATTGTTCTAATTTGGAAAGAAGAATGTATCCATGGTTATCATTTAACTATCCAATCTATGAGAAATGGACTGGAGAAGTTCTCTTATCTCCTCCTAAATACTTTGCTAAACCAATTTATCCAAAGCCTCCTCATATCTCAACATGCTTTTTGGAAAAATTTAAGAACGATTTAAATGGTAAAGGTTTAGTTCTTACTGTCGATGATGGGTTTATAGATGACACTATTAACTTGATTAAATTATTAAGAGCTCTTAATAATAAATTGCCAATCCAAATCGTATATTATGACAATCTTAGTTCAGATTCCAAGAAGAAAATTGTTAAGACTGCTCGTGAACAATTCAAAGATTTACCCGCATCATTCTCAAAGGTTAGACATCTCTTCCCTGATGATTATGCAAAAGGGTTACCAAAACAAGATATTTGGTTTGTCAATGTCTATAACGTCATTAATGAAAACTATAACTACAAATTTAGTGGTTATGGAAATAAACTATTAGCATCTATTTTTAATTCCTTTGAAGAATTCATTTTATTGGATGCCGATACGGTATTGGTTAAGAATCCCGAATGGCTCTTTGAAAAACCGCAATACAAGTCAACAGGAGCATTCTTTTATAGAGATAGAGTTTTTAAACATTTTAGACCTGATTCAGATACTTATTTCTTTAAAAAGACTCTTCCATCTGTTTTAGATGCAGTTATGTTTGATTTCCCAATGGCAACATCTAAAACTTTTGATATGGATGGTATGAATGGGATGTTTCATACAGTCGAGGCAGGATTACTTGTTTACAACAAGGTTAAGCATTTTAATTCGATCTTATTATTACCACAATTAAATTCCATGTTCTTGGTTAGTGATAGAGTTCACGGAGATAAAGAATTATTCTGGCTCTCCATGTCTATGGATGGTGATGAAGATTTTGAACTTAATAAATATCATGCTGCGTCCATTGGGAAGATCAATGTGCATAGACATAAATTTGATGGATCTAGTTATTTGTCAGAACAGCTTTGTTCATCACATCCATCTCATGTTGATGGAGATGATAATTCTTTGGTTTGGTTTAATTCTGGTTATCATTACTGTAGCAAATTTAAAAATATCGATTTCGATGAAGAGAGAGAAGTGTTCCATAAGTCTTTTGGTGAGACCTTTGACAGTAATGAACAATTAGAGAAGCTTTATTCTGATCCTCTTCGTATCAGACTGGCTATCATTCCAAATTTCGTTGCTAAAAATCGTACATTAACTCCAAACACAGTAGGAGAACCTGAAGCAGGGTGGGAATTATTTGATAAAGTATGTACAGGCTACATTTGGTGTGCTTACAGTTCTCAGGGTTACGGAGAAAATTATATGAGTAATACTGTCATACATTTCGATGAAGAACAACAGAATTTACTTGATTACTACGGAGATGTGTGGGTTGGATTAGAATAGACGTAATATTTACACTGCATTACATAGTACATTATAATTTAATATTAGCTGTTAAAAATACTGTGATTTTGTAGCTCTTTTCTCGTATCGTACTAACATAAAATTTGTAATAGCAAACTCTATAGTGGATCCACAAACGTAAGATAACAAAACATCGAGTCAAAAAGCCCAAGAAATCCGTCCTTCGCTTAATTAAGCACGACTCACTTTACGAGATAAAGATAAGCAATTATTAGCTTGGCTGAGATAGATAATGCCGCCTTAGTTCTTGATTCGGCACTTAGTCACCAAATTGGGCGACATGCTACCCCCTTAAATCAACAAAGCAGGAATTTAAGGATTTCGTCAAAAGTGGAAGACGTGTCGATATTCTCTATTGGTCACAAGAGTGTAGTTCTTCCAGTTTTGGAATAATCACTCCATACGAAGTATATTCTGTCTGCATATATTCTCTCTCTGTAACATTAACCGTCTTGCTGAGTATTATCGCAACAACGTGGGCTGCAATTATTTTTTTTTTACTGCGTGCCTCTTATTTTGTCTGCATAGTTTTGTCTGGCATAAGCAGAATGCACATTTAAAGTTCCGGTTTCAACTCCTTTTTTTCAGCCTAACTGACACTTTTTCAAAAAGCTGCTTAGAACTACCAGAAGCATTAAGGGAAGAACTATCAAAGTATTAGTAGAAGCTATACAAGAAGCACGAAGAAACAAATACGATGTACATCAGCGTATACTTTCCAAAAACCCCACCCTTCTATAACCACAAACACATAGGAATACACTAAAGTAGTTTACTCAAAAGCACTCCTGATAAAATTCATCATATGTGCAAATAATATTAGATCTTATTTTTTAATACTGTCGGTCGACTATTTTAGAGCCGGCCGAATTAAGGAACGCTATCAGGACCTGTACAGATTAGTACTTGTTGATAATGATTTGTAGATTTGTAGATTTGTGGATTTGTAGATTAGAACTTGTAATGCTTTTAGTTATACAGTACATCAGCTTCAGACATGTTGAAAATTAAAGCCAAGAAGTTCGTAGCATATTCTGGGGTAATAGCCCTAATCTTAGTAGTCAACTTATACTTTATAACGAAGCGTACTTCTTTATCTCATAAAATAAGAACCTTTTCTGACAAGCAGACTTATAACAGCTTGAACGAAGATCCTTTCCACAGTGAATCAGACAATTATCAATCTTACTTAGATGAACCAGGTACTACTTATGATGAGTCAATAGGTGATCCAAATCACTTCCAGGAACCTCAAGATCGACCTGATGATACCAATGAAGAAGAACTCGTATTCAATGGTAAATATCTGCCAGTAAACTTATCCATTTTGAATACTACAGTATTAAGGTCATACAAGGAACAATTCAATATTACTGATGTTCGTAATATATCAGAAACGTTTTCAGTCACTTACGATAATATATTCAAAAATCATCCTAATCCCATGGAAGTATTAGGAAATTTGGATTTCAATCAACGATGTCAGTTATATTTTACCAATTTATATCTTGAAGATCATAATTGGTTTATCAACCCTAACGAACCTTTACCAATTTTCAGATATGAATTTCCTTATAAAGTGGGATTACAGGAGTACGACTATGAAGTGTGGGCTAAGAATAAAGAAGAAGATATCATTTATCAATATAAGCTCGAACATGGACTTTTGAGAAAGGAAGAAGGTGAAGAAACCAATAAAGAAGAACTGAATAATGATGGCGATGATACTGAAGACAGTACTGAAAATAAGGAGAACCATAACCAAGATCAAAGTGATAAAAATGAAGAAAACAATGAAGATCAACTTAAACAAGAAGGAAAAGATAAATCTAATCAGGAGACCAAACAAGATGATGAAAATGAGCACCAAAATACTGAGGATAAGGAGAGTACTTCCGGAGATGCCAACGAAGGTAAAGAAGATGGGGAATCCGATCGACTCAAATCGAAGAGGAACACAGATGAAGAATTCTCGATTGATCTGGAAGAGTTTGAGAAGTTCAAAAGAAGAAAACACGCAGAACTTATGAATGACCTTCGTACTGTTGAACAAAGAACTGTTGATCTAATGACACACATTAGAGTATTTAACAAGTGTTTCCTTTCTGTTAATCATCATGAACTTGAAGCTAAAAATAATTTTATCAAGAACCAAGTTGACTTTATGAATTCTGTTGCAGATCAACAGCAGATTGAGAAGCAACAACAGAATAACGAGGAGGAGGTCACTTCTAAGTCTTCTAAAGTTGGAAAGATAAGTCTTAGCGAAGTCCAACACACCAACAAAAAGAGGAAATTGTCTGATTACATTTCTGACTACTGGAAAGTTTCTGACTTTATGAAATCTGGCAAGACAGATACTCCTAAGGAAAGTAATATTCCTAAATTTGTTTTAAAGAACAAAGAAAAATCCGTTAGACTCCAAGGATGTTCTAGTTTAGAGCCAAGAATATACCGTTGGTTATCATTCCAATTTCCTATCTTTGAAAGATGGACTGGTCTCATTGAAATGTCTCCTCCCAAGTATATCAATAAACCAACTGAAGAATATGGTGATTCGACTGAAGATTCTGATGATTGCTTCTTGAATAGATTTAGATCTCAACTAAATGGTAAGGGGATTGTATTAACTGCTGGAGATCATCATGTAGATGAAGTGATTAATTTATTAAGACTATTAAGAGCTCTCAATAACAAATTACCAATTCAGATAGTATTTGTTGATAACCTTTCTTCTGCCTCCAAAACTAGAATAGTTCATGCAGCTCGTGAAAAAATGACTAGATTACCATCATCGTTTAAGAATGTTGAACATTTATTCCCGGATGGACATTCCTTGAATCTTCCACCTCAAGAAGTTTGGTTTGTTAATGTGTATAATGTGATTCAAAGCTCTTATAAAAATAAGTTTTTAACATTTGGTAATAAGTTATTAGCATCAGTTTTTAATTCATTCGAAGAGTTTATATTATTAGATGCAGATACTGTGATATTTAAGAATCCTGAATGGTTTTTCGAAATTCCAAAGTATAAGAAATCAGGAGCTTTCTTTTATAAGGATAGAAGTACTACAGATATTAGACCCGATAGTGATGCTTATTTCTTCAAGAAATCATTCCCATCGACCATGGATAGTATAATGTTTGATTTTCCTCAAGTGACTAATAAGACTCTTAATTTAGATGCCATGCAAGGTATGTATCATTTTATGGAAGCTGGACTTGTAGTAATTAATAAAGCTAGACATTTTAATGCTATGTTATTATTACCAATTATATATTCTTGGGAACCTTTCCACTACAGAAGTTACGGAGAGAAGGAATTCTTTTGGTTGGTGTTCCCTCTTGAAGGTAACGAAAATTATGAATTCAATGAATATCGTGCTGCAGCCGTGGGAGAAATTAATCAAAGAGGTAAGAAAGAAAATGGAAAGAAATATCTTGCCAAACAACTTTGTAATGCTCATCCAGCCCATATACATGATGAAGACGATTCATTAGTTTGGTTAAATTCTGGGTTCCATTTCTGTGGTAAATATGATAAAGTTGATTATAAGCATGATTTAGAATTTCAAAAGAATTACTATGTTAAGACATTTGAGACTGAAGAAGAGATCAAGAAGTATTATTATGATCCCATACCAATAAAATCAGCCATCATTCCTCCCTTCAAGAATGCATTTGAGAATGTCGCACCAAATGATGATGATGAGCCACCATTAGCGTGGGAAATGCTTCATGTATTATGTCATGATTATATGTGGTGTACATATAGTTCCATTGGGTCAGGTGATAATTATCAAAAGGGTAAAGTCATTGAGTTCAATGAAAAGGAGCAGCAATACTTTAAGTTCTTGGGAGATGTCTGGGTTGGTTAATTGAATTGAAGTTTTGCAATCAGATAAATGTCTGGACTGTGTGCAGGACCACCGATATTGATATTCCGGTGGTAGGTATGGAGCTCGGTCTGTGACGGGAAAAATTGCAAAATGACAATTGTCTGTTTGCTATGCAAGATTGCAAATACAACTTCAGAAAATAAATAAATAAATAAATAATATTATTTTGTGTCCTAAATTTAATTTTAATTTTAATTTTATTTTAATTTTAATAATTTCTTCAGCCTTTTTGAAGTCAGATTGTTTCTTAGACCGTCTGGCATCTCAACAGACGTACGACTGTTGGGCTTATTGTAGCAGTAATAAATAACAGATACTAATTGACAATGAGCCATTCCGACACCAAACCAAAGGCAAACATATGAAACAGACAATTAAGCAAACAAATACAATAAGCAAATTGATTTAAGCTAATAATTAAAAAGTAAAACTAACACACAGTAATCTGTACCAAATTGAAGAAGTACTTAATGTGTCTGTGTAATAATACCGTAATAATACTGTAACAATACACGTATAGCAAGAAATTTTATATTTTGAATTATTTATGTTCAGTGGTCCATAACTAATTTTTATTTACTCACCACTTACTTCTTCCTTTCTTTCTTTCTTTCTTTCTTTTCATTAACCTTACTTTATACCTAACTTAGTATGGTTATAAACAGAAAGGTAAGAGTCTCTAAGAGGTTCGTCATTGCCTGTGCTGCGATATGGATTGCAACATTAAACTTATACTTATTCTTTTATCATTATGATAGTATTAGAACTACTATTGGGAAAGTTACTAGTACCAATAATAATGCATATGGATCAGGAGAAATTGATGAATATAATGAGGACAATAATTGGTCATTTGATAATGAAAAGAATCAACATGAGATCCATAAGTCTGCCTTTAAACCCCTTAATACTTCTATCTTAGAAGATTCTAGTTTGGCCATACTTCAGAAATATGGTGATATCATTGATCGTCGTAATATCGATCCAATATTTTCTTCAAATTATGAAAGAATCTTTAATCAACATCCAAATCCTGTTGAAGTATTTGCCAATTTGAATTTTAAAGAGAGGTGTAATTTATATTTTGAAAATTTACATCTTGAAGATCATAATTGGTTTCTTAACCCTAATGATCATGCTCCACTCATGAGATATCTTTTCCCTTACAAACAGGGAATTGAAGAGTTTGACTATGAAGTTTGGAAAGATCGTAAGTATGGTGACCTCGAAAGTGATTTTATTAAGGAAACTAAACTTGAAATTGATAAAGATAATGCTGATGAGGATAAGAGAAAGAAGATCGATGTAAACAAGATTGAAAAGTTTATTAGAAAGAAGTATGAAGCATTTCAAAACGAAACCTTGCGGGCCGAGCAAAGAGTTCTTGATGCTTTCAGTCATTTAAGAATCTTCAATAAATGTTATCTTTCTGATAATGATGCTAATCTTGAGAAGAAGAATGTGGAATTTGTTGATAATCAAAAGCAATTTTATAGAAGACTTTTGAATTCTGTCAAAGTTCCAGCATTTGTCCCTAGTAAAGAAGAAAAGACCTTACAAGTTGTATCATCTAATTGTCAATCAGTTGAACAAAGACTTTATCCATGGCTTTCAAAGATTTATCCAGTATATGAAAGATGGAATGGAGATGTAGTATTATCACCTCCCAAATATGTTACTAGTAGTCCAAGTTCCAAGAGTCACTTTACTGAAAACACATGTTTCTTTAAAAAGTTTAAATCAGAATTAAATGGTAAAGGTCTTGTATTTACTATGGCTGATATGCATCTTGAAGCTGCAATTAATTTAATTAAATTATTAAGAGGTCTTGGGAATACTTTACCTATACAAATTGTTTATTATGATAATCTTAGTGGTAAATCTAAAAAGCAGCTTGTAAAAGCCGCTAGAGAAGAATTTAAAGATCTTCCGGCATCATTTGAAAAAGTCACTCATCTCTTACCTAAGGGTTATGAGAAAGGTTTACCACCACAAGAGATTTGGTTTGTTAATACTTATAATGTTATTAGTGAACAATATAAGAATAAATTCGAAGGATATGGTAATAAATTATTAGCAACTATATTCAATTCATTTGAAGAATTCATCTTATTAGATGCCGATACGGTCATCTTTAAAAATCCTGAATGGTTCTTTCTGATTCCTAAATATAAAAAGACTGGAGCTATGTTTTATAAGGATAGAAGTACTACCGATATTAGACCTAAAACAGATATATTATTCTATAAAAAAATGTTCCCATCAACTTTAGATTCACTTATGTTTGATATTCCTCAAATTACTGATAAAACTCTTAATTTAGATGCTATGCAAGGAATGTATCATTTTATGGAAGCAGGAGTTGTGATACTTAATAAAGCCAGAAATTTTAATTCCATCTTACTTTTACCTCAATTAAGTTTTATGGAACCCTTCAGAGAAAGAAGTCATGGTGAAAAGGAATTCTTTTGGTTAGCATTTGCCGTAGATGGGAATGAAAGTTATGAATTTAATGATTATAGAGCTGCTGCCGTAGGAGAAGTTAATGAACATAGACATAAAGATAATGGAGATCTATATCTTTCTAAACAACTTTGTAATGCTCATCCAGCTCATCTTCATGATGTTGATAATTCATTACTTTGGTTAAATTCCGGTTTCCATTTCTGTGGAAAGTTTGAAAAAGTCGATTTCAAAAATGATTTGGAACATCAAAAGAATTACTACGTTAAGACATTCCAAACGGTTGAAGAGATTAAAAAGTATTATTATGATCCTATACCTATTAGACAAGCTATACTTCCACCATTTAAGAATGCTTATGAAAATGTAGCACCTAATAGTGAAGGTGAACCTCCATTAGCGTGGGAAATGCTTCATGTATTATGTTATGATTACATGTGGTGTACTTATAGTTCTATTGGAGCTGGTGATAACTTCCAGAATGGTACAGTTATAGACTTTAGTGAAGAAGAAGTTAATCATTTCAAATTCTTAGGGGATATTTGGGTCGGTAATGAATAAAATACCGTTGCATATTTTTTATTTCATTGATATTATAATCCATAGATTTTTAAATGTCAGTTTTTACCTATATTTATTAGTAATACATCTGTAGATATAAATCACTATACATTGATTATAATTCATCATGATCAAATTCATCATCTGAATAATCATCACCAAATTTAGCATCATCTCCACCTGCAGCTCCTCCATATAATTTAGAAGTAATTGGATTAGCAACGTCAATTAATTTTTGCTTTTGCTCTTCAAATTCTTCAGCACTTGCTGTATCATAATTATCTTCAATAAATTCTAAAGTTTCCTTAATAGCGTCATCTAAAGCTTCTTTATCTTCATCTTCTAATTTACTACCTAATCCAGTATCAGTATTATCATTTAATTGACCCTTTAATAAATGAGCATAATTTTCTAATGAATTTCTAGCTTCAATCTTACTCTTAATTTCTGCATCTTCTTGGGCATACTTTTCAGCTTCTTCAACCATTCTATCAATATCTTCTTTAGATAATCTACCTTTATCGTTAGTAATAGTAATGGATTCAGATTTACCAGTTCCTTTATCAGTAGCTTCAACCTTTAAAATACCATTAGCATCTAATGAGAAAGTAACTTCAATTTGTGGAACCCCTCTTGGAGCTGGTGGAATACCGGTTAATTCGAATTTACCTAATCTATTATTATCTTTAGCTAAAGCTCTTTCACCTTCATAAACTTGAATTAAAACGGTTGGTTGGTTATCAGCAGCAGTTGAAAAGATTTGTGATTTCTTAGTTGGAATAGCGGTATTTCTATTAATTAAAGTAGTCATAACACCTCCAGTGGTTTCAATACCTAAAGTTAAAGGATTGACATCTAATAAAACAATGTCATCAACACCTTCTTCACCAGAAAGAACACCAGCTTGAACAGCAGCACCATAAGCAACAGCTTCATCAGGATTAATACCTTTAGATGCCTTTTTACCATCAAAGAATTTTTCTAATAATTCTTGAACTTTTGGAATTCTAGTAGATCCACCAACTAAAACAATGTCATCAATATCGGATTTTTTAACTCCAGCATCTTTAAGAACTCTTTCAACTGGATCTAAAGTCTTTTTAAATGAATCAATATTTAATTCTTCGAATTTAGCTCTTGAAAGAGTTTCTGAGAAATCAATACCATCAACAAATGAATCAATTTCAATTCTTGCACTCATTTGAGATGAAAGAGTTCTCTTAGCCTTTTCAGCTTCTCTCTTTAATTTAGCAATAGCCTTAGCATTAGATGTAATATCAATACCATGTTTCTTCTTAAAGACTTTAGCTAAATGTCTAACAATCTTAAAATCAAAATCTTCACCACCTAAATGAGTATCACCAGAAGTTGCTAAAACTTCAAATACACCACCTTCAATAGATAATAATGAAACATCAAAAGTTCCTCCACCTAAATCATAAACAATGATTTGTTTTTCACCATCAGTCTTATCTAATCCATAAGCAATGGCAGCAGCAGTTGGTTCATTAACAATTCTTAAAACATTTAAACCAGCAATTGTACCAGCATCTTTAGTTGCTTGTCTTTGAGCATCATTAAAATAAGCTGGAACAGTGACAACAGCATGAGTAACCTTTTTACCTAAATATTCTTCAGCAATTGATTTCATTTTACCTAAGATCATTCCTGAAATTTCTTCAGGAGAGAAAACCTTTTCTTCACCTTTAAAATCAATTTTAACAACTGGTTTACCATCTTTTTTATCAATTCCATAAGGTAAATGTTTAATTTCCTTTTGAACAATCTTATCATTATATTTTAAACCAATTAATCTTTTAATATCAAAGATAGTATTTTTAGTATTTGATGCAGCTTGATTTTTAGCAGCATCACCAATTAATCTTTCATCTTCAGTAAATGCCACGTAAGATGGAGTAATTCTATTACCTTGATCATTGGCTAAAATTTCAACCTTACCATTTTTCATAACTCCAACACATGAATAAGTTGTACCTAAATCAATACCAATTACTGTACCATAACTTTCTGCATCTTCTTCATTTACTGCTGCGAGGGCTAATGGATTTGTTGAAAATAATACTGGTAGTACAAGTCCTATGATAACATAGAGCATACATACACTGGGGATCCACCCCGATGATGATTTGAATGATCTAAACATACTATACTATTATATACTATACTATAATGATCGGTATCTCTAATGGATTAAACTAAATTATAAGTAGTTTTGGCTGCCATTTTATGATTTATATGTCGCTGAAAAATCGTGGGTGGAGTTCCTGCATGAAGCGCGTAGAAATTCTTCGAACAAAAAGAATTAAATGTAACTGACGTGGCATTTTTGGAGGCGGCGGTGTGTCTTTAGTCACGAGAATTTGGAAAAAGGCAAAACTGTAAAAAAATGTAAATTGTAAAAATTTCCATGTCGTGCTCACTTGCGATGTCACCTACCTATCCTCACCCCCCCGCGACATTTGGTCAACGACAATCGTTTCTCCCCTTTTTGAAATTGAATCTCGACCGATGATAAGTACCTAACCGTTGTGTAAGTCAATTGTCACATCTTATCGGTACTTAATAGGGATTCAATCGATTTATTTATTTGAAGTTAATTGTGTTATCATTTATCATATATCGTTTCTGTTTTTACCATTGATTTGATTTGATTTATCCTTGTAACTATCTCATCGCTCATACATATATTATAAAGTAGTAACTATGCCACAACCTTTTATAACAGAAGAATTAAATAAACTTCAAAAGGAGATTGTGGCTAAGAATCCTAATGATATATTACAATTCTGTGCTAATTATTTTAACTCAAAATTACTGAGTCAAAGATCACAATTATGGTTACAACAAGCAAAGGCTAAAGATGCTGGACTTGATTTATTTCCTGAAGTAGGAAATGGTGATATAAGGCAACCAAGCTTTAAATCTCCATTCGGTGTTAATGATCCTCATCTGATTCACAGTGATGATCCTCATGGAGCTATTGCTGAAGAAGATGAAGAACCTCAAGTTAAATCTGGAACTGGCCTATTTAAAAATGATTTTGATGTTAAAACTCCTTCAACTTCTACAAAAGTTGCAGATTTAGATCCAAATGATCCTTCTGCAACTTCATCAACTACTCAACCATCTTCATTTACAAGATTCCCTCCACCAACTAATAAAATCCCCATAGCTTTTAATGCCAATAGAAGAGTATCAGTATCTGCTGAAGCTTTAAATCCTGATAAATTCAAATCTGATTCTTGGAAACCCCCTAGTAATAATTTAAGTTCTATTCAAAAGGCTACATTATCTAAAAACCTAGCATCAAATTTCCTTTTCAAGCAATTAGATGATGGATCTAAAAATATAGTCATTGCTGCTTTAACTAGTAAATCATTTTCTAAAGATACTGAAATCATCAGACAGGGAGATGAAGGAGATTTCTTCTACATTATTGAATCAGGCACAGTTGATTTTTATGTCGATGGATCTAAAGTAAATACTAGTCATGAAGGTTCTTCATTTGGTGAATTAGCTTTAATGTATAATTCTCCAAGAGCTGCCACAGCAATTGCTGCAACAGATGTTACATGTTGGGCTTTAGATCGTTTAACTTTCCGTCGTATTTTATTAGAAGGAACTTTTAACAGAAGATTGATGTATGAAGATTTCTTAAAGGATGTAGAAGTACTTAAATCATTATCTCATCAAGAAAGATCAAAATTAGCTGATGCTTTAAGTACTCAAATATATCATAAAGGTGATAAAATAGTAATTGAAGGAGAACAAGGTGAAAACTTTTACCTTATTGAAAGTGGTAGTTGTCAAGTTTATAATGAAAAGAGTGGAAATATTAAGAAATTATCCAAAGGTGATTATTTTGGAGAAGTTGCTTTATTAAATGATTTACCAAGACAAGCAACTGTTGAAGCTTTAGATACAGTTGTTGTAGCTACATTAGGTAAGTCTGGATTCCAAAGATTATTAGGACCTGCAGTTGATATATTAAAGAAACAAGATCCAACTAAAGGTGGTTCTATTGTTACTGTTAATTAGGTTAGTATAGGTCACGTGCACGTGCCTCTTCATTCCATTATCAAATTTGATGTTTTTAAGCTTATTATGGTTCCTTTGATAAACCCAAGAGATTTTTATAGTATTAACTTTTAATTGAATTTTATTTTAGATCAGTATTCATAAATTTTATAAGTATATAATTTAACGTATAATGAATAATTACTGTTGACTGACAATTTCTATACGATCGGTGCGAAAAGTTGTGAAGAAATCGGGTTTGGTTAAATTGTGCCGATTCGTCGATTTAATACAGTTTTGAAGTTCTTTAAAAAATATACTACCTACCTCAATAATGATTCCTTTATTTCAATCTATACTTCCTAAAACCACTCCACAAGGAGGTAATCTTCCTCTGTGGTTATTGTTCATTTCTGTTGTTTCTATCTTTAACTCAATTCAAACATATCAATCTAAAGATTTACAATTAACTAAAAAAGTATATGAAAATGAAGCTAATAAAGCAGATCATAAGATTCCTCAAGTTACTGGATTAAGTGCCAGAACCTTTGGTACTTGGACTTTAATAACTTCAATTGTTAGATTTTATGGTGCATACAACATCCAAAATAAGCAAGTGTATGAATTAGTTCAATTTAGTTTCTTAGTTGCGGGTCTTCATTTCTTAAGTGAATGGTTAGTATACAAGACTTGTAAGCTTGGTAAGGGAATTGCTGGTCCATTAGTTGTTAGTTCCGTTAGTATTGCTTGGATGTTTTCTCAGAAGAGCTTTTATTTATCTAATTAGTTCTATACATTAATCCAATATATAACTGTTTTAGCTATGGAGCTTAAACTTGTAGTTGTAAAACTCTATGTGTAGCAGTTGTTGATATTTACTGAAACGAATGATGTTAGTGTTTAAACATTAAAGTTTAGTTTGTTCGTGAAGAACTATAATTAGATATAATGCCACTCGTAAATACTGTGTGGATTTCACAACATTTTGCCTAAATAGGAACAAATCCATTGTTTCGCTCATAATATATATATGGCCAAGCCACAGAAGGCAAATCTAGTGAAACAGACAGTCTAGTATGTTTATGAACTCCGTCATCACTATAAAATTACAATTTACTGTTCTCTACAGGATTCTCTATTGCACATTCTCTATCGAACAGTACACTTCAGTTGTATTACCTAATAGCTCTCTTGCACAGCCGACGATCCAACTGTTCTACTTAATTTATCCGGCTACTATATTTTCTACGTAGCTGGCCGCAATAGGCAGGTAGTCATGTGAGGAGTAAATTATTTTCTATTGATCCTTCTTCTAGATCCATTATAACCCTAGACATCATTAGCCAACATGTGCTTCCTTAGATACAATTCAAATATGAAATGCATAGATAAACAACTTTCGTGTATTTATATTGTTCCGCGCGATCTACGTTAGCCAAGAAACTTGTCAAAATCCCCGATGCATTTTAGTAATAGATGCATAAGTTTTTTAGTATTTTTCCATCTATTTTTAGGACTAAATTTCCGCAGAAGTAAGGGACCATGTAAAATATCAACTATGTATATTAATAGTAGAACGATAGACTAAGGGATAGAATTAAAAGTAGTAATTGTAGTAGTAATTATAGTAGTAATTGTAGTAAAAATGTTTGTCACAATAACTCTAACTTCTTTACATATCCTGTACTGCCTTGCATACATGAATGTGTGAAATCAGATTTAACAAATAAAACAATGCAAGAAATAAAATTATAGAGAAACATTTCATTTACGAAATTAGTTTGTGATTATATAGTACCCGTATTACTATTTACTATTGGTCTAATTTGTAATTACAATGACAATTATTGGAGGTTCCAAATCTTTGGTTAGGACTCTCTTTTTAGTGGGATTGTCTACCTGGTTAGTACTTTCATTGATATCTTTTTGTGTCTATAGGTCACAAGACTCATTGTTATCGATTAAGAATTTACCTTATGAATCTTCGATATTGGAGGGTTTAGTTACGTCAACAAATTCCGAAGAACAAGTAGAGGAAGTTGCACAAGTAGGGCAGCAAGAACGCGTTGAACAAGTTGAGCAGGAAGAACAGGTTCAACAGGTTCAACAGGTTCAACAGGTTGAACAATCGGAACAAGCTGAACAAGCTGAACAAGCTAAACAAGCTGAACAAGCTAAACAAGCTGAACAAGTCGAACAAGCTGAACAAGCTGAACAAGCTGAACAAGTCGAACAAGTCGAACAAGTTGAACAAGCTGAACAAATTGAACAAAATCAAGATCCCAATGATCTGGGCAGAACTAATTTTATTAAATCCGAGTATAAATCCGCAACATCTTCATATAAAAGAGTTGAGTTTCTTACATCTAATTTAATAAGTAATAATGATAATTCTGTACTAATTCTACTGTCCATTGGGCCCAAAACTCCATTTGGAAGGGATAGAAATTTTGAACAATTTATGGCTACCATTGAAAAATTATATACTAACTCCGAAACTGAGTTGACAATATCAATGGGATTCTTAATTAATGTTGAAGAAGAATTCGATAAAGTTGTACAATTCTTTGACCTCAATTTTGAAAAATTAATTCAAGAAGCACAAGTTCCAATTTCAAGGATATCGGTATCAGCAAATTCTGATCTTGAGAAAAACTTAGGTTTCCTGAGAGAAGATAGACACGAAAGCCAAGTACAAAGACTCAGAAGAAGAGCAATTGCAAAAAGTAGAAATTATCTTACCATTTCTACTTTGAAAGATGAACAGTATCTTTTATTCTTGGATTCAGATATTATTGACTTTGAAAGGCCACATAGGATCCTTTCTACTTTCATTGAGTCTGGAAAAGATATTATTGTACCTCGAATTACTAGAGGATTTAATGTTGATTATGATTTAAATTCGTGGAAGGGCAAAAGGACTAAACCTGACGACAGGCAATTGCAACTTCTTGATGAAGGAAGATTTGATGAAGCTGCATATGAACCGAGGGATGTTACTTCAGAAATATTTCATTTCAGTAACTTTATATACGATAAAGAATATAGCGAATTCCTTCCGGATTATAAACATACTGTTGAGTTGGACTCAGTTGGTGGAGCTATGCTTTTCATGAAGGCTGATGTTTTCAGAATGGGTGTTAATTTCCCAACTAGTTATATCGTTGGAACCACTTGGGATAGATCAGAAGGTTATGATGGTATTGAAACTGAAGGAATATGTTATTTAGCAAAACCTTTAGGTTTTAAATGTTGGGGTTTGCCTAATGCTGTCGCCAGGCACGCACCCCGTTGAATATTGCCCGGAACAATTTTGTATATCTTATGGAAATTTCTTTTATCTCAATATGTACTTTTGTAAAACGACATTTGATTTATTTTTGAAAAGACAGCGCACATTATAGTAGATTCTTTTTATCAAAACGATTGTAGCATTTTAGGAAAAGCGTTCGATTCATCATTCAAAAAGTGAAATCATACCATGCGCTACCAGCACAAGCTATTTTTTCCTTGGCACTACAGAGAACAATATTATAGAACAATATTATAGAAGAATAGAAGATTGTAAAAGTATGACAGAAACTTGAAAACAAGTGAAAACTTCAATTTAGTATTAGTAACACATGTAAAATGTCGCAATTGTAAATGTGTTGAATTATAGAGTAGATGCAGATTTACTTCTACAATTTTGGTAATTTCAAAAACACGTGACCAAAACTTGACATCATAATATAGTCATGTGCGGAGTAATTATTTTCTATCGATCCTTCTCTAGATTGGACCCTGAACGACATGACTCAATGTATGCTTCGTTACATACATACATACGATTCAAATTTGAAACAGATATATCAAGCACTTCGTGTATTTGTAGTATTCTGCACGATCCACATTAGCCAAGAAACATCAAAACCTTCGATGCTTTCAAGTAATAGATGCTTAAGTTTCGTATTTTCATATTTTTAGAATCTTCTGTATCTTCATCTAATTTTTATTTTTCCATTTATTTTTTTGCATCAGTAAGTGGCCACGTACGATATCAACTCTATATATCAATAATACTACGGTATACTAATTGTACCAATATATATACTTAATACTATTAATTGTTGTGGTAAATATGTATGGAAGGGGTTGCTCCAACCTTCGTCAATATCTTGGCATCCCCGTATGAAATAAGATTATTTAGCAAATGTTAAAATGAAAAATTGTTCCACTTTTCCTACAAAAAATATCCATGACTTTAGAAATGTGTGAAATATAATTATATAGACACTTTATTTCGAATTTCAGTTTCAAATCATGTAGCTCTTTTATTCCTTACTACTAGTTTAACTTGTAATTAAAATGGCGGTTGTAGGAGTTTCCAAATCGTTGAACAGAACCCTCTTTTTAGTGGGGTTAGCTACCTTGTTAGTACTTTCAGTGATATCCATATGTGTTTATAAGTCACAAGACTCGTTGTTGCCTTTTATGAATATAAATAATGAATCCTCGGTATCACACGGTTCCGTTAGCTCAATAAACTCCGATAAACAATTAGAGGAGGTTGCAAAGGTTGACCAAACCCAAGAAGATCAAAAAGATCAAGTTGAACAAAATCAAAATCACAATGGATCTAGTTTTATTAAATCCGAATATAAATCCGCAACATCTCCGTATAAAAGAGTTGAGTTTCTTAGTCCTACTTTAATAAATCATAATAATAACTCTGTACTCATTCTAGTGTTAATCGGGCCCAAAAGTCCATTTGGAAGGGATAGAAATTTTGAAGAATTTATGGCTACCATTGGAAAATTATATGCTAACTCCGAAACTGAGTTGACAATATCAATGGGATTCTTAATTAATGTTGAAGAAGAATTCGATAAAGTTGTACAATTCTTTGACCTTAATTTTGAGAAATTAATTCAAGAAGCACCAACTCCAATTTCGAGAATTACGGTATCAACCAATACTGATCTTGACAAAAACTTAGGTTTCCTGAGAGATCATAGACATGATAGCGAAGTACAAAGACTCAGAAGAAGAGCCATTGCAAAAAATAGAAATTATCTTACCATTTCTACTTTGAAAGATGAACAGTATCTTTTATTCTTGGATTCAGATATTATTGACTTTGAAAGGCCACATAGGATCCTTTCTACTTTCATTGAGTCTGGAAAAGATATTATCGTACCTCGAATTTCCAAGGGAGCTAATGTTGATTATGATTTAAATTCGTGGAAGGGCAAAAGACCAAAACCTAATGATATGCAATTAAAACTTCTCGATGAAGGAAAAATTGTTGAAGCAGCATACTATCCAGAAAAAGTTGAAGCAGCTGCTGGTGCTGCTTCAGGAACGCTTCATTTTAGGAACTTTTTACATGATAAAGAATATAGCGAATTCCGTCATAATTATAAACATGCTGTTGAGTTGGACTCAGTTGGTGGAGCTATGCTTTTCATGAAGGCTGATGTTTTCAGAATGGGTGCTAATTTCCCAACTAGTTATATCGTTGGAACCACTTGGGATAGATCAGAAGGTTATGATGGCATTGAGACTGAAGGAATATGTTATTTAGCAAAACCTTTAGGTTTTAAATGTTGGGGTTACCCTAATGTTGTAGGCATTCATTCACCTGGTTGAATATTGCTCGCAACCCCTTATATATATTCTTATATATATTCTTATGTATTTTTATAAACGGTGTTAGATCTGGTTTTGAGAGAATAGCAGCTGAAAGGAGGCGCTTCGAAATTACTGTAGTTTTGGAAAAGTTTTGGAAAAGTTTTCGAACTTCATATTATATAAATTAAACTCTTGGATGGGAACAACTGCGAATTATGACTTGATTGATACGATTCTTTCGTATTGCGTGCTACCGATATAATCATTATTTTTTGCATCATATTTTATTGCGAAATTTTGTCGTTTCACATGGAAGAGTAATACAAATGGTTTCAAGCTGCAATACACTCTATTCCTCTAATTACAAGTGAAATCCTTTGGGTATATATTATTTATCAGCTTGCAATTCTTAAAATACCCGAATAAGATAAATAGATTTGATATTAGTGACTGAAAATCAGTTTCCGGTGGATTACATCTTTAAATATATATGCCTCCTTTTTTTTTCCGTAGCAATATATATATTCTCACTATACACGATATTTGTTAAATTCTACATAATTAGAGATATATAAAGATAGTAATATTCTTTTGGTAGGAGGACAACTAAGAAGAAAATAAAGAGAAAGAATGGAATATTTCAAGTTACTTTTTTGTCTCTTTTAAGTGAAAAATTATAGCAACATTGAAAAGCATTGTCTGTTAGTAAGTCACTCGATACTCAGATGGTCATCTGAGTCGCATGGAGTCAATGGCTTGCAGGTTTCTGTCCTATACTATAGCATCTTTTTCTGAGAGTTATATTAGCAGTTAGCATTGTCTAGGTAAGTTTTTATTGGCGATTTATTTTACTCTAAAATTATATATAGAGTGAATAGACAATTGCAAAGACATTTGAAAGAAACTTGTAACAAATAAAAACTCTCATCTCGGTGAAATTAGGAGATATAAAATATAGAAATTAAAATAGATTGATATATATATATATATAGTTTCGTGGTAATATATGTATTCACGCTAACATTATTAGATATACAAGCATTATCCTTTTTATTCATATTTCTGTCCGTTTTTTTTTCTTTATTCGTATGTATTATGCTAATAAACATAAGGGAAAATCCTATGATAAGAATAAACTCATCATAAGGCAACCTATATAAGAAAAATATAGAAAAATTATAGATAAGTAAAAGAATTAATCAGATATAAGAACCCATTAAGGGTATAAAATTATATATAGAGTGAATAAATACTTGCAAAATTTTTGAGAGAAACTAGTAACTAGTGAAAACTCTCAGCGAGATATTCTTATTGGACGTAGTATGTAGATAATAAGTAGATAGATTTATAAGGATGAAGACAAATATGATACCCATATACACGATATAAAATATATACTTGCAAAAATTTTGAATTATAGGAAAAAATTAGAACGTTTTTTTGATCACGTGACTAAAAACGTGATATCGACACCTTTCCAGTATTCTGAAAATTTGTTTTGTTGTTAAATGGCTCTGTGGCCGAGTGGTTAAGGCGGCAGACTCAAGTTCTGCTATCGATAAGATGCACGCGTTCGAACCGCGTCGGAGTCATTATTTTTTTAACTTTTTTTTTGCAAATCGTCTACAAATTTGACTGTTTTATCTTATTCACTAATATATTAAACCTATAGACCCGGATGGAATGATTGCATTCCAAATCTTACAATATTTTTCCCAATTTGCAATTTCAAGTTATCAAGAGCTATGAGTTGTTCAGTTATTAAACTTAATTGAGAGGATTGAACATTATGAGAATCTCCTCCCTTAACGGCTGAAGCTTCTCTAAACGTAGTTAACTTATTGGAAAGGTATACCACTTTGTTATTTATCTGGATTAGTGTAATTTTTTCCTCTTGTGATAATCTGGAAGAGTTTTGTTGAGCAGATTCTAAGAAATCCAAAATTCGTTGTATTCTTTCTTGTAATTGATCAACAGATAACTTTATAGAACCATGAAGAGGATTAACTCCAGTATCATTTATTAGATCTTCATCTTCATCAACATTCTTTTGTACTGTATGGTAGACTTTATGATTAGCTATGGTGGATGTAGCAACAAATTCACTTTCACTATTAATAATATATGTTTTAGTTGGGATACCTTCAACATATGCTTGTATTGCACTTTGATGTTCTGATGCTTGTCGATTAAATATTAGAACAGTTGTTGGAATAACATCTTTCATTAATTGAGACACTTGAGCAAAAGCATTCAGAGAAAATTCATCTAGGAATAATGAATCATTATTTATTTGATAAATTCCCACAAAAGAATATTCTGGTAACACCACTTTGAATTGATCATAACGTTTTAGATTATATTCAATATCAATTAGATGTTTATCTTCAAATAATATTTCGTAAGCAGTATGAATCACAACATTTGTAGAGTTATGCTTTCCCAACAAAATACCGAACTTGGAACCAGCATTTCTGGAAGCAGAATCAGATATATTCAACAATGCTGTCGGATGAATTCCAATAGATTCTATCTGACTCATTACTGATGATAATTGACTTCTGTGTGATGCCTATCTTCAGACTTCACTATGCTTTACCTTTCTTTTTTTGTCCTCCACACTTTTGGGGATGTCTCTTTTTTTTTGCAATTAGGCAACTCCAACAGCTAATATGGAATAAAAGTTTGACTGTATAGCTTAACTTAGTAGCAACTATGAGCTAGTAACACTAATATAAGCACATGGCACTGTTCGAACTTATAAGAAAATTCTTATACTCTTAGATTAACTTACAGTAAAGTAAAGTTGTTATAAGACATTTACTATCAATACAAGCAGGAAGATGTCGCGACACAATTTTTCAGATACGACATTGCGGCTCACATCTAAAAAAAAATTAAGGAATGGCATCTCAGAAGAAACATTTGTAATAGCTTGAACTATTCTGTAGGGCTTAGAAAACACAAGGAGAAAGAACCATCAGGATTGAATCCTTTGAGAAGTGAACTGAAAAACGAATAATTGTCCTTGTCTGCGAATGTTTTGAAGAGAAAACGATAGTACGAGAAATATGATGATGTCCTTGCAAAATCCCCCTTTTGAAAGAAAACGAAGTATTACTTCAAGTAGTTCTAATCCTGAACTGACTTCTTCTAAGAAACGAATAAAAACAGAAGTGAAACATGAAGAAAGTATTATGGATGATGATAATACATTTTCCGATAAGATGTATCGTGTATTTGTCAAATCGGCATTTGAAGCTCTTGACAAGAATGATCCCTTACAGATCAATACATTAACAGAAAGAATAAATTTACCCATTTCCCATAAAGAATCTATTTCCCTTAATAATTTCAATATAGTATTACAATATTCCATATCTAGTATATCCAAATTAGATAATAAATTATCTCAATATTTAATTTCTGCTATATTAAACTATAGATGGTTAGAGTTAGATGTAACTAGTACTGACCAATCAGTATATCGTTCATTTATCCATTTATACTCACAGTTTTTAAGTGTTCTAGTATCCTCCTTACCAAAATATTTGCATGATGTTACTAATAAATTAATTAGTGAATTTGATCAGTTTGATCCTTTTAGAGAAAACGATGGAGGACCTATAATAAATCATCATGAAATTTTGCATAAAATTATACGGTATGTTCCTACCTGTATTAATACCTTTCCAGCCAACCTTCAAAAGAACTTTCCTCATCATTTATCTTCAACTACCAAAGAATTAACTACGTATGTCAATAATTTAATTAAATTGGCAGAATATTGTCCAGAAATGCAATATTGTGCTTGGAGGTTAATTATTGAATGTTGCATTAAATTGGATGTTGAATTACAGAATGAATTAGATGATTTGGATGATGATGAGATTGAAGAATTATTAAATGGTGATGTGGAAGATGATATAGAGAATGGAGATGATGTTGCTGATGTCACTATTACTACTCATCCAAACGAAGATGATGAATTAATTGAAGATGATGTAGAATATATGATTGATCAATTGGATTCAACCGCCAATATCAAGATTTTACTGTCTAAATTAGATACTATTTTAGATATCTTATTATCAAAAACTTCTAATTCTTTTACTATTGATAAGTTAAATGAAGGTAGTGGAGTTACTCTCTTTAACACCATTACTTCATTATTTAAATCACATATTTTACCAACACATTTTACTAAGCTGACACAATTTATCCTTTTCCACATTTCACAATATCAGCAAGATTTGGCAGATTCATTTTTGGTGTTACTTATTGAGGTTGCTTTTAATACCAATGAAATCTTAGAAAAGAGATTAAAATCGATGCAATACATATCTTCGTATGTTGCTCGTGCTAAGAATATCTCTAGACACCAAGTAGTATTTATTGTAAGCTATTTAATCGGTTGGATTAACAAGTATATCATTGAAAGAGAAAACGAAGTTTTTGATTCTCAACAAGACACTTCTATATTAAGTAAGTATCCTAGTAGATCTGCTGGTGGTATGGAAAGATTCAAATTGTTTTACGCTGCTTTCCAAGCCTTGATTTATATTTTTTGCTTCAGACATGAATTGCTATACAAGGCCAATGATACGAATGAAGGAATGAATCAGAATAGTCGTTCGAGAAATTCTACTGAATCGGAATGGGAATGTGATTTGGATAAGTTCTTCCAACGAGTGATTTTGTCAAAGTTCAACCCATTAAAGTTTTGTGATGAAACTGTAGCTTATATATTTGCTAAGATCGCTACTAAGTTGAATGTTTGCTACTGCTATTCAATTATAGAACATAACAAGAGAGAAAGGATGTTGCAGACAGTTTCAACTGAAGATGCAAAATCTACACATGCATTACCTTCCAATGTTGGGAATTTCCGCCAAAAGCAAGAATTTCTTGACTTAGAGGCTTATTTCCCATTCGATCCTTTGGTATTACCATCATCTAAGAAAATTGTCAGTAAATGGTATGTTGACTGGTCATCAGTGAATCCTACTAACGAAGAAGATGATGATGAAGATAGTGGAAGTGCAAGCAGTCACCATGAAGATGAAGACTTGGATGAAGAGGATGACGATAGTCAAGAGGAAGATGCCCTTTCCAGTTCGGAAAGTGAAGACGACGATGATGATGAACTATAAATAAAAATGCATCTTTGGCTGCATGGCTGGTAGTGGTAGATATTTTAAGTATATAACGATCTATAAATAGATAATTATTTTGGGTAACTGGTCACAAGCACTCTCCATGTAAAGGCTTTTTAATTGCCAAAAAGAAAATGTCATTAGTGTCTGGTTTTGAAAGTTGACCGAAACTAAAATCCTGTCGGAAACCGGAAGTCTCGAGAAAAATTAAAAAAAAAAGAAAATTATTTTCAGACACATCGGTTTGAAAATTGTCTGAAAATATTTGCTTTAAATACGAAGAAAAAATTGCAAATTCAGATACTGGAAACGTGGGCTAGCCTCTTAAGCCATGTGCTCTTAACTTGGCCAACTACAACGCGCTACTCTGTTGAAATGTCTGTTACCATATACTTAGGCTTGTCGTTTTTAAAAAACTTACAAATAATATTTGTGTATAAAACCTAAATAAAAATTCTTAATAAACATGTTGCTCAATAAATGTGTAGATAACCCCCTAATTGTACACAGTAATCTGTATGATAGTTATACTTTCGAAGTCACAATACTACAACTTAATACCCGTTTTTACTAATAAACTCTGGATCCTGCACCAACTTTGAAAAATCTGTCAGATATGTAACTATGTAATTAGCAGTGGACTAAATGTACTAAAACTGACGCGAGGGTCTAACGACTTCAACTAAATTGAAGTTTAAATTCACGTGATATACTAGAAGTATATTATTACATCCTTCAAAATAATATTCAAGCATATTGAGTCTAATACAGAAATGGTAAGGTGGTTACCAATTACGAATCTACTACCAATAATGAACTCAGTGCATGATTTCACATAAATATTTTATATTATGCCACTATATAATATTGTATGTCATGCCAAAATCCCAAAAGAGTTTAGTGTCGCGTGCGCTAAACCGTTTATTTTTGCAACCCATAGTAATTTGTCCCACCCCCATCTACCCCCGCGAAAAAAACTTTTACGAGTATTATATATTTTAAGCCTTACATTTAATTCATAGAGGCTTTTTTCTGTATGGTTTTTAGTATATTTTTCCTAACAAAAAGTAGGAATTAGCGACAGCCTTTTACTTGACACAGCTTCTTCCAAATGCATTTAGTACATTTTTAACGAGTATGATTTGGATTAGATGCATTCCAATTAATTTTGTTGACACAAATTTTCTAGATCAGATTCCTTGGATAATGTAGTCTAATTAGGGTTGTTTAACACATGAAGTAAATAAAGAAAGCCAAAGCAATGTTCATGTCAATGCCATAGATCTATAGATCCGAAGCTTCACAAGTTCAAAGTAGTCAACTTATACTTGAATATGATCTAGGCTGTATCACATAAGTTCTGTGATGCACCTGGAATTGTTTTGTTGAATTCTAGGTTTTTCGCTCAACCTTTCAACAACGCATGAAATGTAAGTCACTAAGCCTTCTATTACAAAAAGATGCCTCAAGAAAGGAATCTAGACATATTCATTACTTGATTATAACAGAGCTCGTATATCCTATTACATTAACTCTATGTACGTCTGTTTTTTTTCTTTGAAGTACTTCTTACCTGTTAATCTTCAGAAAATAGGAAAAATCTATTTGACGTAGAATAATAGAACTTTCTTTCATACCATTGTAAGAAATAAGACGAAACTCGCTTTGTATAAAAGTGTAAATTCGTAAATGCTTTTATGTCAAACAATTATTTATTGAAATATTTTTAATGTACACTAATTTATACAACCATTCTTTTCTTCATTTTGATAATTGAACAAATTGCCATAATACGGAGTCGATCAATATAGTATTACATATCATTCGAGGTTCATGACTTTAAGTATCTTAGAAATCAAATTCCACGCCTCGGTTAAAAGTGATGAATTAACACATAAGAATGTGTTATGGAATTTTCTATTTAAAATGAACAAATTACGTATTTAATTAGTACTCTTGGACTGGTTACAATAAATCTCTTAGAAATAACTACTTTCGATTTAAAATTATCAAACTTACTAAAATTGATCTACAATTGCGGTTTGGTTCTAATATTAATAATCAATAGCATTACATATTTAAAACATGGTCTATAATATTTCCATTTGGAGTGTTAGGCTAAGCCCAATGCAGAATTTTGAAAAATTGAAGCTAACTAATGATCAAGGAATGCGACTCAATGAATGCTTGAATAGTTGCAGAAATAAAGTAATATACAGCTTGTGGAAGTTTTACTACCTTAAAGATGTAAAAAATGACAAATGAATTAAAATTTCCACCTACAACACAGTTGTTTCTAAAAATTCAATCTGTTGATTAATTTCGGAACAAATCTTCTTACGATCATCAGTTCCCCAATCAGGGACATTGTTAATGTTCATGTTTGGGACTTCACAGAAGCACCATCTAACATTTTTCATCAAGGTTACTTCAAAATCATAACCTCCCAACTCTCTCACCAATTCTTTCCCATATAACCTTCTTCTTACTCCCTTACCAGTTTTACAACCTCTACCATTGGCATTTCTGAGGAATAAATCCACAAGATCCAATTTTGGCCAATTAGCATGGAGGAAAAACAAGTTGGAAGATTTGAAAACATGATAAGCATAATTATTCACTGCAGGATCTTTATCATTATGACCATAGGTTGGGCTTTCATCATTATAATAATCTGTTTTATCCATTAAATTATCTCTTAAGCTAACTTCATGAAGACCGCTGCTAAATGTTTCTCCGGCTTCTCCATTTGATTGAATATAATCTACAATTGGATCGTATTGACCCATGGCAAAAACTTCATGATGACGAATACTATTTAATGGACCAAACTCACGATTAAATTCTTGAACTTGATAATAAGGTAAACCTAATTTATGAGCAGCAGCAAGAAATGTTTCTTTATCACCTTCACCAGCAGCACCTTGACTGAATAAAGGATAATAATATTCAGGACCATAATAATTATAATACATAGATAAAACCAAAGTTTTAAAATGAACTCTTTTATTGATTAACACTTGACCAGTTTCTGATGATGGATCTGGCATAGCTCCCTCACAATCATGAACTGAATATGTATCTTTTCCACCTTGAGTACCCCTCTTGTCTCCTTTAAAATAACTGTTCCTTACTCTTTTTTCATAATCAACTTTAATATCAGCAATTTCATAAAAAGATGGAGAAGTTGATCTTCTCCAAAGATCAGGCCAAATAACTAAATGATGATCAATAAATGGCTTATTAACAAAAAGAACATCAGGATTTTTAATCGGTATACAATCTGAATCCAAATAAAGAATATTTTCAAAGGAACTGATTAATAAAGCAACATTCTTTAATTGAAAACCTTTGATATTACTAACAATTGATTTTGGAATATATTGAGTCATGATTTTACATGTACCACCTAAAATTGGTAAAATGCTATTACAAAACTCAAAATCATAATCTTTTTCGTAAGGAATAATGACTTCAACAGGTAACTTGGCACCATTTGATCTTAAGGTCTTAATAGCTGTTAAAGTTAATTGATCATATTTTCCACCACTTAAAAAGACATAACCGTCACCTTTCATAAAATCATTGAACTTATTAAACTTATTTACCAAATCATCTGGCCAATCAGTTTGCATTTTACCTAAGAATTTCTTATGAGATTCAGATAAGCTTACTTTTTCTTCAGGAGTAATTCTAAAGAAGTAAGACAAATACTCTTTATTTCTTATTGGATCTTCTAAATATTGTTCACGTAAATGTCCCCCATAGACTGGGATTTTACCGTTCATATTACCAAATTTGTCTTCTTCTTTTGCCTTAAGATAATGGTCACCATTATTAATACCTTTCACAGAAGGTTTACAATCAGCTATAAGTGCAAATAAGTCATCAACGAATTTTTTGAATAAAAACAAAAAATTGGATTCATATTCTGTCTTTTGCATATATGTTGAATTTAACAGAACTTCAATATCTAATTTTTTATCATCGATCAACTGTTCATAATCATATCCATTGATGAGTCTAATGTCATAATGTATGGAATTTGATAAATCAGCATTAGTGAATTTCCAGTAATGACTAGCATCATCTACTTCGTCCTTAAGATGAGTATCATAATGTTTTTGAACAATTAGAAAATTATTCTTTGAATCGTGATGGTAACCTCTTACTGAAAAATTCTGTAATGGTTTACCTAAAGTATTTGCAAAAAATGGAGTATCGTAAATCAATCTCTTTGCGAATATAAAGAATAATATTGCAAAAAATATCCCAAACAACTTTCTTCTTGCAAATATCATATTTTTTTCTTTCTTTGTTAAACGGCTAGCAAAAAATGGCACGACACAAAACTTATAAAAGCTTAAAGTTAAAATGTCGGAAAAACCGGTATTCGAATGCTAAAAAAATGTCTGATAAAAGACTATGCTCGACTTCAGTTCGAAATGCAAAGTTGATAGATAAAGCAAACAATAGAAGGACTTTTCTGCAATAGCAAGCGGGCCTGGAGATTTGCTATGTAATATGTTCCTGTGCCTGACGACAGTTGACGACTATGATCTGGAAAACGTGGTCTCTATTTAACAAAATCAGACTTTTTTTTGGTACTGGAATGCGGTATAAACACACACGACAAGTAACAAAAAAAAATTATCAAAAAATGTTATAACAGCAGCAAAAAGGATCCCTCGTGGGCTGTTAAGTTTGACGTTATTAAAAATAAACTATTTACAGCAACGTGAAGGTTTGTAATTTCAGTGTCAATACGATACCTTAAAAAATTTGTATGTGCGCCCCTAAATTTAGATTAAGTTTCACAAACAAAGTATTTTCGTTATAACTAAAGCCTCAACTTAAATTATTTTTGTTAGCGACTAGCAAGGAAGGATTTGGAGAGCGACTGACGAGATTGGTATAAATAGAAGCAAATTCTCTTGGTTCCTAAATTTGCTTGTCTTTCTATATTGTAAGTTATATTTTAACTTGTGCAAAACCTTAATTATTTATTTCGTTTTATTGGTTCTTGATTTTAATATTGTTTATCTCGACGAAATATTTTATCAAATTCTTTTAAAACACGATAATGGATAGTTTGTTTTGAGTGAGCGAATGAGATTGGCCAATCAGGACTGAGGTCGGATTTAGGTCAATTTGTGGTGTCGCTGCTTATATAATCAGCGGAGATCCAAACACCTGAGATTTTTTTCTTTTTTTCCTGATGAGAATTTGAGAAAAAAACAGAAATGTAGGGCAAGATAACGAATGAAAATGAGGATAACAACGATAATGGAGATGACTTTGAGGCGATTATTTGATGATCGGAGGTGGCGTACGTATTACTTTCTAAGTTGATCTTGATTTTAAAGGGATTAATTAACCGATAACGGTTTAGTAAGTTGACTGAGTGTACTATAAAGAAAGGGATAAAGAAAGTAATTGAAAAGTTTAGATTTTAGTGGAATGACACCTAAAATTTTGAGCCGTGATAAAAATGCTCGTCTGAAACTGCGCGCACTACACACGTAAATATATGATGTTGTAATTTAGTTTAGTTTGATCAGGACACGGAGCCCTATCATTTACTACAGTGCAATAACATGTAATGCAACGTAAGATTCGATTGAACTAGCCAAAAGTAGAAGATGACAAGCATGAACTACAACGAACATTATTAAATTACGTGTAAATTAATTATATAGATGACGTCATAATCCAAATTCTTGGTATATGTCTAGAAGTGATACGTCTTTCAATGGATTCTGAACTGAAGTCCCATGTCCAATACTACTAGTCTTAAACATTAGATTTAACCATTGATCATCAAAGCCTGAATCAAAGCCAAAATCTGGTTCTGTAAGATCTTCAAGCTCAGCCGCACCGGCAGTAGCTGCAACATCTCCGTTCTCAGATCCACTTATAGGCAACTGAATTTGATGCTCATCTTTTGCAGCTTGATTTTCTAACCTCTTTAAACTGTAATCTATTATTCCCATCAATTCTTGAATTTGGTAATCATTATAATTATGTCTGATATTATCATATTCTGCTGCCTTCTCATTATAAAAGTCTACAAAATTTTCACCTCTAAAGATGGTAAAAAAATATCTATGACTCTTGGTTATCTTCCAACTGTAGAAATATCTTGTACTTAAATTATCCAAAATCTCTATCAAGATATGATAATTCTTTAATAATTTCGTTTTTAACTCATCTTGTTCATAAAATTTAATAACTAATGATAACAAAATTTGACTAGATTTATGAATTACAGCTTGTAAAGTTGCATTGTAAAGAAAATCACATTGTAATGTACTGTTGAAAGCTAATTTCTTATAATAAGGAATTAACTCATTTAAATAAATAATTGTTTTCTTAAGATAGAAAAAACTAATATTAACATTCAATTCTTCATAATATAAATAAATATAATAGTAGACGGTTATAATAAAATTAATAACCGATAAATAAATTTTAATCTGATGTACTCGCCTGAAATTATAAACTCCATTACTTTCAGCTTTGTATCCTGAGACTAGATATGAAAATAAATCATTAAAATAATCCAGCACATTAATTTCAAATTGATTTAATCGTTCGATTAATTGAATTAGTTGACACTTATTGCTATGAGAATTAGTTATAAAATTACTAATTTGTTTCATGGCTTCATTAAATTGAATCATTCTACTAACAATATCATTGAAAATTACTCCTTCTAATGAATAATTTATCAAATTAGATTCTTCTTCACTATTAATGGTTGGACTCTTTGTATTATAAAATACATTCTTTGTAGCAGGTTCATTTCCAAATACTAAACTATTATGAATATCAGCCAATAAAATTGACTGCCATACTTTTCTTCTCAATGTCTTCTCTCGCTTAGTTAATGTTGAAAAATTAACAACATCAGGATCAAAATTCAACTGAAGTCTTACTGCCATATCCAATAAAGCCTTATTATAATTTATTGGATCCTTTCTAAATCCATCTTCTGGGGCTATACGAACATAAAATCGGAAGAAAAGTAAGAATTGTAGGAAGATGAATTCTTCATATTTATGATCGAACATTAATATTAATAAGGTCTCCTGTGCTAGAGCAACATGTTCAAAGTTTATTGGTGTCTCAAACAATTCATTTTGCTTAAGTGCTTGGGTATTATATTCATGACTATTTCTTAACAATGAAATAAATGAAAGTCGAAGAACAACCAATAATATACCAACCACACTTAAATCATGACAATAATCTTTAATATTAATATCAATGATTTTATCGTTATCTGGATCAACTTTTAATAACCTTTTTATTTCACTTCGAAATTCCCGTTCATCAACAAATGCTAATATTGGATATACATATTCAAAATACTGCTCAATCAAACCCATAAGATTTTTATGACTTGGCAAAACGGCAACAATTCGAGCTATTAAATTTCCTTCTGTTGCATTTTGCGGCTGAGAAACTTTAATACTATTTTTCAACAAAGCAGTATAATTAGCATCAAACTTAGTTCCTTCAACCAACTTTTCAGATGGGCAACTAACATCATCGTCTAACTTGCAATTTCTCAATTTAACATGTTGTAGAAGTACTCGTAATCTGGGATCACTCTTCATTAAAGTTGACCAACTGAAAGGACTTGATTGAGAGTATTTATAGAAGGTGATAGCTTCTTCATGATGAAAGACAGGGTTAATACCAATGAATGATAAAAGCATACTTGAAGAATTAGATATTGGTACCACTGATGCAAGACAAGTGCCTGTTGATGATGTACCATTAGTCTTACAATTTGTATTAGGACTCACTTCAGATTCTGATGTTGAAGTAGTAGAATTGGTAGATTCACTTCGAAGTGAACTACTTGAAGATATAATTGATTTATTATCATGTGGTGGTTTCCACTGAATGGGTGGTAATTTGATCGAAGTAGAATATGCGGACGGATATGGTGAAGAAACAGAAGGAGTTCCTAACGATGCCGTGTTGTATGAAAGTGGTAAGGGTAAAGTAGGAGGAGTATCTGGAACAGTAATAGAAGAACCAGAAGATCTAGAAGTTGAAACAGACACTGGATGAGATGAAATTAATATTACTTCAGATGGAGATTTCGCAGTAGATGGATTTTCATGAATAAATGTTCCCTCCACATTATTTATGGATTCTAAATGCTTAATTCTAGCCTTCAAACGAAGTAATTCTTGTTTGTAGATATCCAATTTAACTTCCTGTTTTGGTTTATGATCATGATTATTATGATGATGATTATGATTGTGATTATTATGAAGATGCTTGGCATTATATTGGTTAGTCTCATCAAGAATAATGGGACGTCTTGCACTTGATATATACGGCAATGAAGTTGATATCTCCGATGAGCTCTTAGAAGTATCAGATTTTCCACTAATAGCAGTAGTTACCACCCCATTCTTTTCCCAAGAGTCATGATATGCACATAAATGACTCATACTAGATTTTATACAAGAATCACATGGCAACTGCTTATTACATTTGATCTTTCTTTTTTTGCAGTTATCACATACTAGTGTTAACCTTCTTCGTTTCTTGGTAACTTTTTCATCTGATAATGGATCATTATTAT
Organism: Scheffersomyces amazonensis; assembly: GCF_036850825.1. Classification (NCBI taxonomy): domain Eukaryota; kingdom Fungi; phylum Ascomycota; class Pichiomycetes; order Serinales; family Debaryomycetaceae; genus Scheffersomyces; species Scheffersomyces amazonensis. The sequence continues at coordinate 521,800 of NW_027042741.1, read as the reverse complement.
TATTGCTTGTACTATTGCCGGAATGTTTGGTATTAAATGAATGTGTATTCGAGGGCTTACCAGCTCTGAAAGTATTTATTTGAAAGCTCATACTAATTAGATAACTAATAATCAAACCCCGAGTCTTAATAAATTATTTAAAATTCCGTATTGATTTAATAAAACTTTAGTATTACTTACTTTATACTTACAACTAATACGCTATTGCCATGAACATGACTTTCACTTTATTCCAACAAAATTACAGCATATACTAATTATACTATTACTAACATGAAATCTTGCTTATATATACTTTAAACGGCGATACTCGAGTATTTGCAGGGTTAGGTTAGGTACTTTCGGGTATAGTATGTATACCGGAAATAAGCCCATTTCGGAGATAGATCATTTGTATATGATACACAAAAGTATTTCGCAATCAGCCCGTAAATTTTGTTAGCTAAAGATTCTAATGCTTTCGCCTTAATTTGACTCATCGTCATCCTATATAAATTCCGCATCAATGATACGGAAGTATAGTAAATAGAACATTTAGTTCATGACCACATGAGAAAATATGATTGATAATGAAGTTTGTGGGGTATTTGTAGTAATATCTGTACTAAATATTTAGGATAATATCACTTTATAAGTCTTCTACAGTCTCGAACTATTAATTACTTATGTAATATGATGACACAGATTTAACTAGTAAATTTTATTATTATTATTATATTATATCTCTATGAATATCTTACTTGATAAACCTTTATTAATCTCTTACAGTAGACGATAATTAGTCGAAAGGTCTCGTGACGATTAACAGCCAGCGCAGTCATGTGCAATTCCTGTATATGACCCCACCCACAATCTAATCATCAAACTTTACACAACACCAACAATCCATTAGATAGCAATATAAATCAAGGACTACTAGGTTTGGTAGTATATTAATATTGTATAGTGGCAATAATTAGTTGCGATTTCACAGTATAAGACGTTTTTTTCTGGGGCGTTGGGTATTATAGACATATAATTTGGGAAAGGATTTTGCATTAAAATAAACGATAACTATGAATTCGAATGATAACTTATTTGAAGATATAGAACAGGATAACAATCCTTCATTCTATGGTAACCAATCCATCTTGAGGGATCCATATGGACATAATCGGTCTGATTCAGGTAGTCAAGATAATACTTTTGTTAATATACCATCCACTACAGTTAGTAATGGTCAAGCAGACCATTCAACTTCTACAGAGTCAGAATTTTCAGTATCTACAAGATCTAATCCACCTCCATATCAACCAAGTGTCATACCAAATTTAACTCCATCTAATGATCTTGTTAATAATACAATTGATCTTTCAAATAAGATTAGAGATTTATTACATGATCCAAATGTTGAAATAAATATTTTATCTAGCGAACGTCTAGTTAATTCATCAGTAATTGTTTATACAATTCAATTAGCTTTAAAGAAAACCAATAGTTCAATTATTGTAAAAAGAAGATATAGTGAATTCAAATCATTAAGAGATAATTTAAGTAAATTATATCCAACATTAATTATTCCTCCAATCCCAGAAAAGCATTCATTACTTTCATATTTAATTAATTCTATCAATAATTCTCATGAAATAGATATAATTGAAATGAGGAAAAGATATTTCAAAAACTTCTTAATAGATATAATATTTAATTCATCTCCTAAATTGAAAAATTGTGCATTGTTACATAAATTTTTTGATCCTAATTATGAATTGTGTTGGTATAATGCCTTGAATGAACCACCTATTAATTTAATACCAAATAATTTATTATTAGCTAACCCAATCAATACTTCTGATCAAAATGGTTTATATTCATTGTTACCATTAGTAAATGGATTTGAATTTGAATCAAGTATTGATAATTTACATTCATTAAAGAAAGTCAACGAGGAATGGAAAAAATTGAGAGATCAAATTATTTTATTTGAATATAAAAGTAATACTCCTACATCCCCAAGTTCAACTGATAATAATACATTTCTTGAAATTCCATCTAATTTAATTCAATTTGAAATTAAAATGCATAACATAATCAAGATCCTTCAAGATTTAAATAGAATAAATTCTAGATCAGTAAAGAATTATAAAATAATTATTAATAATTTAATTGAATTAGGTGGAAATCTTAATAATTTTTCACTTCAAATCTTTGAATCATCATCACATATATCATCTATTACCAATTCAAATGATAATAATAATTTAAGTCTTGCAATTGAAAAGTTTGGTTCAACTATTGATAGTAATTTCCTTAATTTAGAGAATTTTATATTGAATCAATTGATTCCCGAATGGCAAGAACCCATACATCAATTAACTCAATATTATATTTCAAGTTTAAATCTAATTAAATTTTATAAATATAAAATCATTCAATTCAAAATCCTATATAAATTGAAATTTACAAAGTTTCAAGAGATATTGACATTGACAAATATGACATCAATAGGTAATGATACCACTACTACAAATCCATCACCACAAAATACTACTGAAGGTGATACTCTTGATCACTTAAAGGATTTGAATAGTCCATCATTAGCCAATGCAATTCAAAGATTAGAAATCAGAAAGAAGAGAGGTCGTTTAACTACGAAGAATTCGTGGTATGGATTATTTGGAGGAAATAAATCATACAATTTTACATTACCACAAGAACCAAATACATCATCAACTGTTGGTAATAATAATCAATATAAATTAAAGTTAAATCATGTAGAAAAAGAATTAGATAAGTTAGATCAATTAGTTGTCCTTTGTGATCAAGATATGGTAAGATTAACTCAAGAATTAACGGTTACTTTCACTCAATTCTTAAAAGATTTAGAAGGTAAATGGTTAAAGCTTATGATCAATTATATCAAGAATGGAAAAACCTTATTTGAAGACAATCTTGCTAATTGGCAAGAGTTTAAGGATTTCTTAACCCATAATTAAAATTAATTAGTTAATGAATTAGTTAATGAATTAGTTAATGATAATATTTTTTTTGCATCTTCTTTTTGTATGTATGTATGGGAAATTTTGAGGTCGTGCGCACGACCAATATATTGTTGAAAAGTTAAGGTGGCAATCGTATATAGTTTAGATAAATTAATGTATGGGTGTTATCAGCAAACAATAAATAAAATAGAATTAGTATTAGAATTATAATGTCTTCAATGGATATAGACAATGACGTGTCAACTTTGTTGGCAACAATTAGACAAGAATTGGAATCACCTGAACTTATAAATATATTTCTTGAATTAGAAGATTTCTATGAAAGAAAATTATGGCACCAATTGACATTAACACTCGACGAGATATACTATGGAGATTATGTTGAAATTACAAATGATTTGAAGTCAAAGATTAATAACTTATTTATAAGTCAATTTACTTCTCATTTAAATCCTATTAAGGTGGTAGATTTTTGTTTGGAAAGTTTTAATGGTAAACCAGAAGAAACTTTAGATCATTTATTGGAATTAAGAATCAATTTCATCAATACAATTAAGAAAGAAAATAACTTTAGAGATGAAGAAGATGAAGAATTCAAAAAGTTGGTGGAAAATGATGAATCCATTATTTATGATGATTTACAAATTGCTCGTTATTATATATTATCTGGAGAAATATCTAAAGCTGAAGATATTTTAAATTCATTAAATGATAAATTTGATACTAATGATACCATCAATAATTTTGAAAATCCAAAACTTAATGCTGCTTTCTATTTAACTAAATGTGAACTATATAAAATATTAGAAAATTATAATTCTTATTATTCCAATGCTTTATTATATTTATCATCAGTTGAAAATAATTTAACTGATGCTAATAAACTTGAATTATGTTATGAATTAAGTATTGCTGCTTTATTAGGTGATAAAATCTATAATTTTGGTGAATTGATTTTACATGATATTCTTACAGTTATAAGTACTGAATCAAGTCCATATTTCTGGTTATACAGTTTGATTCAAAATTTAAATTCTGGAAATTTACAAGAATTTAATAAATGGCTAGAGATTGCTTATAAGAAATCACCATTTTTAGTTAAATTTGATGTATTTTTAAAACAAAAAATCATTATAATGTCATTATTAGAATTAATTTCATTAAAATCAACTACAGAAAAGCACTTAACTTTCTTAGAGATTTCAGGATTTACTGGAACTCCTGTCAATGATGTTGAACATTTAATTATTAAATGTTTCTCACTTAATTTAATTAAGGGTTACATTAATCAGATTGATGAAATTCTTGTTGTTACATGGTTACAACCAAGAATTTTAAACTTAGATCAAGTCAAAGTTTTGCATAACCATTTACTTCAATGGACTGGTCAACTTGATAAATTGGCTAAAGATGTTCGTAAGAATGGTGGCTCTATATGGGCAGGCATATAAATTATATATAATAAATTATAAATTATGAATTATATATTATATATAATACCTTATAAATTATAAATTATATATTATATATAATACATTATAAATTATATATTATTAGCTAAAGCTAAATATATGTAAATTAATAGTTTTTATATACAAGTTAAAAATGTCTCCGCTATTTGATTTTACGGAGATGTCGCATTACCAAGCAATTGTCGCGGACGCTTTCGGTGATACTTCCATAAATTCCTGAAATATTTAGTATATTCAATATCTTTACCCCATTGCATAGAATCCTACCAATAACAATGAGAGTTTCTGTACTATATTCTATTCTTTTGACGCCATTGTTGGTGTTTGGTAATATAGTGAAATTTGATAATGGAGTGAATTCTCAAATATGTTCAGGAATGTATGCTAAATCTGATTGGGGAGGATCTAAGAAACCCTTAATTGATATAACTTTAACTCAATTTGGTAATGAAAAGTATAATCCTAAAAGTGATAATGGAGCTGAAGAACATGAAGAAGATATATCTGTTAGTTATATTATTTTTGAATATAAAGATATAGGTAATATTGGTATTGATATTGGAGATGGTCAACAACAATATATTTGTGATGATTATGCTATAGAAACTTTAGGAATTTGTGAAGCAAGTCATAAAGGTAATTTCTTATTAAATACAAATATTACTAATACTACTATTTTAACTTCTAAATTAGTTCACTTTGGTGATGCTAAAATAAATTATGCTATTAATACTACTGGTTATTATTGTGTATCAACTTTTAGTCAATATGATAAAGAATATAAAGGTAAAATTAATTTTCAAAATGCCTTTGGTGAACTCAGTGCAAGTGAAATTCCTAAATTACCAGCTTATGGTATTTTAACATTATGTTATGCCATTACTTTAGCTTTATTTGGATTCCAATTCTTTAAAAAGAGAAAGCAAAATCAAATTTTACCATTGCAAAGATATTTATTAGCAATGTTAGGATTCTTAACATTTGATACTATAGTAGTATGGTCTTATTATGATTTGGTTAATAGAACTGCTAACCCTTCAAATGCATTTGTTATCTTTTACATGATATTTCTTTCCTTATTAAATGCTGGTAAAATTACATTTTCATTTTTCTTATTATTATGTATTGCTTTAGGATATGGGGTTGTGGTATTAAAATTAGATAAGAAAGTTATGTTAAAATGTAAAATATTAGCTGGTTGTCACTTTTTAGCTTCAACCTTATATTTAATTACTACATATTACAATGGTTCATCAAACTCTTTAACAGTTACAACTAATATTGATGATAATATTGGTAATGGATTTCTTGGATTATTACCATTAATTCCTGTGACTATTACTTTAGCAACTTATTATGTTACTATTTTAGCATCTATAAGAGCTACTACTGCTAATTTACATAAACAACGTCAAGTAATTAAATTACAATTATATGAAAACTTGTTTAGAATTATATTCTTTTCAGTTATTTTAACATTTATTGGTTTAATTGGATCATCTCTCATATATTTGAGTATGTCAACCATTGAAATGATAGAACAACATTGGAAAGGTGCATTTTTCATATTTGAATTCTGGCCTAGTGTAGTTTTCTTCTTTGTATTTATGGGAGTTGCTTGGTTATGGAGACCTACAGAAACAAGTTATATGTTAGCTATTTCACAACAATTATCAGGAGGAGATGATGAAGAGGGACAAAATCCTAACGGTCATGAATTTGAATTAGATGATTTATCATTAATGAGTCATAGTGATGATGAACAAGGAGCTAGAAGAGATAGTTTTGAATTATCAGAAGATATACCTCAAAACCCATTTGTATCCAAGAAGGATCCACCTCCTGGATATGATGAGTTAGATAATGAAAATGGTTCGACTGGAGAAAATGGTAATACCTTATTTGAATTGGGTGATGATGAAGAAACTGATATTCTTAATCAAAATCATGAACAAAATGGTAATGAACAAGATCATGATGATGTTGATCTTGACAATGACGAAGACGAAGACGACAATTTTACAGCCCACGAAGACGACAGATTGACTTAGGTCTCTTACTCAGTCCCAGTATATAGAACTGCCATCCCGTATAGATTCTACAGAGACCAGATAGCGTCGTTTAAAAATATAATGTAACCCATATGGTGAAGGTAATGCACGCGTAACTGTAGATATTTTAAATACACGAACAAAAAAAAAAATAATGGTTGCATTAAGTAAACACCTGGGAACAGCATCAAATAATTTAAAAGTTTAATAGAGAGCATCATTAGAGTAACTGTAAGATTAGGGGAGTGTCTGTAACAGAAAGTGAGTAATACCGAAATATAAATTTATTGTCTGTGATAGTGTCAAGTTAAGTAATTTTGTTAATTGTACTGAGGCATCGCATTTTCAGATCATTAATGACAGACCATGAAGCATTGACACCTTCTGGTTCTACTAGGGGTATAAATAAGAGAAAACGACAAAGTCATGATTATAGTGATGATTTATTTAAGAACGGCCATGTTCCATCGAGCTTTGATCCCGAGGTATACAATCCTAATATGAGTCTCCAATTTGAATACCAACTGTATATAAGCAAACATGGCATACGGTCGTTCTTAAATAAGTACATTCCTAATAGTATAACCAAGCTTGAATTATGTAAGCTAATATTAGATCTAGATTATGATAAAAAGCATGTACTAAATTATGATTCTCGACCAATAATAGAGATTGCAGCTATTTTGGTAAACTTACTATTAGAAGATATTAGATATCAAAAGTTAACTATTAGTGATGAAAAGATAAATCAATCACCATATTCTATAAGACAATTTTGTAATGATCTTCAATCTCTGAAGAGAATTTTAATTGTTACAGGTGCAGGAATATCAACATCTTTAGGGATACCTGATTTTAGATCAATTCAAGGATTATATAGTCAATTATCTCATTTACATTTTAAAGATCCTCAATTAGTATTTGATATTACTGAATTCAAAAAGAATCCTGAAATCTTTTACTCAGTGGCTCATTTGATATTACCTCCTCTGGGTAAATATTCAGTATTACATGGATTTATTAAATTACTTCAAGATAAGCATAGTTTACTTCGAAATTATACTCAAAATATTGATAATCTTGAATCTTATGCTGGCATTAAAAGTGATAAATTAATTCAATGTCATGGATCCTTTGGAAGTGCTACATGTTTAACATGTCAAAATCAATTTGCTGGTGCAAAAATATTTAATCATATTAAACATAAACAAGTTCCAAGATGTTCTTCATGTTGGAAAGATACTCATGAAGCTCCTATGAATTATGGAGTTATTAAGCCTAATATAACATTCTTTGGAGAAGATTTACCCCAAAGATTCTATAAATGTATTGAAAATGATCGTAAGAAATGTGATTTGGTAATCGTCATAGGTACATCTCTAAAAGTTGAACCTGTGGGAAGTATTATTGATAGAACTCCTCGCAAAGTTCCTCGAATATTGATTAATAAAGAACCACTACCTCAACGAGATTTCAATTTAACTTTATTAGGAAGTTGTGATGATATTGTCTCTATTATATGCTCATTATTGGGAAAGGAATGGCACATACCTCATGAAAATTTCAAACCAACTACTGATTCAAGCTTTGTACGTCATGAAACGTTACCTCTGACCTACGTTATAAAGTGATTATGTGTGTGTGTGTATGTATATATATTAATTAGAACTATATATTTGAATCCCCTCAATTTAGTTCATCCAACCGTTTCAATAATTTCAGCTCTAAACCACCCCAGTTTTCAACTAAGCCCTTGTAAAACGAGATTTGTTCATCACAGAGTCCAACCATTGATTGCTTTAATTCATTACGATTAAATCTATCCCAGTTTGGATATTCATCATTAATTATCCTACTAGTTAACTGGTTAACAATTTCGGTTTGTTTAACAATCTCATCTTCCAACAGCTTAACTTTGGCTTGAAGTTTGGCAATTTTACCTTCTGTGGCTGTAGAACCAATATGAGCAGTTGCAGATGTTGATAATGTATCTTTAATTAATTGAGTAGTACTATTAACTATTCCACCATTAGAACTAGATGCAAATACAGGGTTTGGAGGTGGATGATGCCCTGCACTACCCGCATTCGAAGCACCAGCACCAAATGTAGCCAATTCACTTCTAGCTTTATTAAGATAATCTTGTAAAACCTGTAAATCAATCTTATTATTATGCTCTAATTCAATTAAATTATTCAAACTGAGAATATATTTTGAACAATCTTTGAGGGCTACTAAGAAGGTATCATCCATATATTTATATAAATTGGCCCAATTTGTCAGAAAGTAATTCAATGAATCAGCAAATATCTTAAAATTCGATATAATATCATCTCCACCAGTAAGTTGTTTAATTGGAGTAGTAGGTTCAGATGTTGGATCACTTTCTGCTTGTTGTAATAAGACCAATTTTAATATTTGGTTCAGAAATTGTTCATAATCTGTACTCAAATCATGATTCTTCTTGTTGAGTTTAACAAACATCTTATCTAATTTGACTAAATTCTCATATATCTTTTTTAATTTATCTGATATTTCAAGAATATCTTTGTTGGTTTCTTTCTTATGTTTATTAGAAGTTAAGAAATTCATGACTGTTTCTGTTATTAGATCTTCATTAACAACTTTATTTACAAACCCATTATTATTATCCTCTATATCTTTTGATCGTAAATTCTTGGTGAAGTTAGCCCAATCATTGGAATCACTAATAAATAAATGAAACATAGCCAGTTGTGATAATAGCTTATGTTGTAAAATGAACTTGACAAATCTATCTAATGAATGTAATCTTCGATTAACAAATTCGGTACTAAAAGTATCACCTGTGAGATACTTGAAATTCAGTTTTGATGGTATAGGAGGAATCAAAGCTGTTGGATAATCATTACTTAAACATTCATGAAGAATCTTGAAATCTCCATATCTTCTTCTTACTTTCATAGTTAAATACTGTTCCAGTTCGGCAATTTTCTGAGAAGATAATTCTAAAATCTTCGGATGATCCGTAGTAGTTACTACTAAATATGAAATATAAGGTTTGGAAGCTGTATCTAAATCTCTGATGGGGGTAGATACTGATGTTTCAATTGCATACTTCTGGAATAATGATGTAGCATCTTCTTCTGGAACTATCAGTTGGGTAATAATTTCATCTGAAATTACTGGTGATTGATCTGTATTATTATCATTAGTGTTCTTGGTGGTATCACCATCAATTTCATTAACTTCAGCCACTTCATCATTGGCCCCACTATTGCTTGTTTCAGGATCAACTTCTCCACTTTGCTCTTCCTCAACTATAGGACTACGAATTGATGTGTCGGTTTCATTTGTATGATGACTATCCTCGCCTCTATCCCATTGGACAGATGTGAACTGGTCTTCTGCGCTCATTGCTTAGTGATATCCAGTATGCTTAGTATGTATTAGTTAGTGGCTATCGGGTTTTATTTGTGGCACTCATTATTGGGGTGGGTGGTGCATCTGCATGCAGGAGCGTACTACTACTTTTTTGTTAACAGTAATGTACATAAGACTAACTACTACGATTCTAGACTAGATAATTAACCATAAACCTGAGGCAATTAATGATACTCCGATAATGGCAGTAATGATTCCGGCTCCGGCCAAGTCTCCAGAATTTAATTTTAATGGTGAAGCATTTGTTTGAATGGTTCCATAACCGGCAGCAGGGTTACCTTCTGATGATCCACCAGTATGAGCCGTTAATGGACCCGGTAAATCACCTACCCGTAAGTTTTGTATAACTTCTAATGCGGATATTTGTTCTCCAAGTCCATAATATCCATCCCAAGCTCCAACGAACCAATTTAATCCACAAGTATGTCCATCAGTACCTCCAGAACATGACCGAGCAGCGGCATTGGCAGATGTTACTAACCAATTTCTAATTATATCATAAGTTTGAGGTACAAGAATTGAAGTGGCACCTAAAAATCTTGAGAAATAAGCTTTAAATGATCTTTGATCATTATTACAATTATTTGATGGTTGACAAGCTGCTTCATACATAATACTATTATTGAAAAAGACTTGTGCACCATTTAATAAATTTAATGTACGATTTAACCATTTTTCATCCTGAGTATAATTGTAAAGATAAGCACAACCAGCTAACATTAACCCTTGATTATAAGTCCATTGATATTTAGTAATATTAGTACAATTACTTTCAATTTGTGCACCATCATAAACAAACCACCAATCTCCTTCAGTTAAAAATCCAACACCATACATCCAATCCCAAACTTTTTCTGCCCAATCTACATAAGTATCATTACCAGTAAATCTAGCTAATCTAGCACCAATATGGAAAAGACATCCATTTGATACGGAATTCTTGTAATCATAACCAGAATTCCATTGAAAAATTTGCCATCTTAAACCTCCATTACATTCAGCTTCATCCCATCTAGCAGCCATAGTATTAAAAACTGCTTGAGTTAAAGTTAACCATGCTTGTTCAGGTTTTTCAGGATTAGAAAAATTTCTTTCTGCTGCACCCATAACTGCAATACCCCAAAACCCTTGATCATCATTACCTTCAGTAGTTGATTGATTTAATGGGATATAATTATTATCTTGACCAGTTTGATATAATAATGCCGCTTTAATAGTTGGAACTAATGTATCATTTTGCATGAAATAAGTATAATCAATAAGTGAACCCCAAGCTCCACCAGCTTCCCACCAATAATAAGGAGCCGTAAACATACCTATTGTTCCACCAACTTTATAACCCTCATAATAATCAAGAGTACCTTGAGCTATTAAAGCTGTTGCTTCAATAATAGTGGTAACATTATTAGTATCTAACCAAATAGCATTCACCGCATTATTAAATAATGTTAAACTTCCTATAATTATAGGTAATATACATTCTTTATTTATCCTCATTATAATTATATATTCTATTTATAATTATTAGATATTAGACCATTAATGTCTTACTAGACTGTATCAAAATTTCTATGTAATTCCTAGTAAAAGTATAACAATAACTATGCAAGTTCTTACAACTTATAAACTTAAACAATCCAAAATAAAATACAAGAGTACTAAATATAAAACTAATCAACAAGCCAAAAGCTTAAGGTGAAGGAGCCAAAAAATTCTCGGAAATGGTTTGATCCATGAGTCCTGCACACATGCAAGTACTATGACGCGCTCTTCAACATTGAGAGAAAAAAAGGAGCAGTTGATCATTATCATCTATTGATGTGGGGGTGGTGAGATTAATAGGGGAGAGAAAGTGTATGACTAGTTTATTACTAGTGAATTAATAGTGGATTACTAGTATATAGATTATATAGAAGTTTATATATTGTTACAGTATAAAAGTGTATAGTTTACATATAGGCTGTTTATTCGGGCTTGAAGACAGGGTCAACTATCTCGGCCGATGATTCCTTAGTGATAGGCTCTAATGGATGTTGGATAGGTACGCCCTTGAGCGGATAACCAGATGGCACAGCGGCATGGATTATATCATCTTCCAACTCATCTTCGCTAGGTAATTCTCCAGCATCAATATCCACATCTTCATCTTCATCTTCTTCATCTTCGTCCTCATCTTCGTCTTCTTCATCTTCTTCTTCTTCCTCATCACCCTCATCGACTTCGTGATCGGGAATCTCTTCTGCATGACCATGAACTCCATTGACTGCAAGATGTTCAACTTCATCTGGATGAATTACACTATCATCTACTTTAGATTCACCAATCTTGAGACTCTCTTCTTCACTTAGTTTGAACACAGTATCGAAATTTACAAAATCTGCTATGAAATCTTCCCTTTTTAAGTCTTTGACCTCTTTAACTAAACTATCGGGATAGTTGTCCAACATGGACAATAACTTATCAAAAATTAAGGATCCAGTAAGAGAATTGTATTCAAGAGACTTAACTCCATTCAATTGAATAGAGTTTTGATACTCTAACTTTTTAAATAATGATCTTACCTTTTCTTTCAATTCCGATGAATATATTTGTTGCGAAGGTTTGAATACGAAATGATTCACTTTGATAATTAATAAATTATGTCTTAAATTGAAAGCTAGTTGGATGTTTGATTGTTTAATCTTCAGATACTCCTTTGAATATCCAACAGAAGTTACTGTTGGAGGTGTGAAATTATAAATTCCTTTTATTGATGCAGAAGTTCTGAAATCATTTAAATTACTAGCATCTTGATTATATGGTAAATTAATAGTAGCAATAATTGGATCAACATACAGACTCTTTAAGTTCACAAGCAAATGCGTTCTTAATTGCTTCTCACCATATCTGACATTCCCAGCTCTTGGACCATTACCATTTGGATCATATCTTCCTAAATTTTCAGTGAATTCTAAATTATACTCTTTCAAAAACACTAAGTTATTTAAGTCTTCTCCATTCTGTCTTTTGTGTAAAATTTTAAGTAAAAACTTTTGAAAATCTCCAGTAACATTTTCAAATTGGTATGGATCATTTTCTGTAATGCTATATATTTCATTCTCAGAAAGTTCTTCTTTATTTCCCAACTTGAAAACTTCTTGAAAGATATCTTCTTCAGGCTCCTCATAACTGTTTTGTTGAGCATAAACCTGTGATTGATATTGTTGTTGAGCTTGTAGTTGTTGTGATTGTGTTGTTTGAGATTTTGGTGGTTTCAAAATTGGATTCAATCCACTGGGCTTGAGCAGCTTTGGCTGCTGGTATGTTTGGAATTTTGATACTACAGCACCATTATTGGCTGATCCAACTCCTGGAATAGGAGATGAATGAACGGATTTAAACGTGTATCGTTGTTGACTTTCACGATGAAGATGAGGATTATTATGACTCGTGTTAACAACTGGACTCACATAGTTCGGGTTACTCATTACTTCTTGTAATTCAGCCTCATAATTAAAGGGCTTGTTATGAAATCTCTTGAAAAATTCATCCTTTAATAAACCTTCTTCTTCTAAATAATTATCACTTGAAGCTTGTTCTCTAAATTGCTTTAACCCATATAACATGGTCTCTTCTGCCAAAGGTTTCCTCAGATTCTTCTTATTTCTCTCTATTATACGACATTTGGCACAAGTTTTATATTGTCTTACTTCAGGAGGTTCATCCTCTAATCTCTTTCTTTTACAACGACGACACCTTCTTACGTCCGCTTTCATCATAACAGTTTATACTTTTCTAATAACTAGTCAAAGTACTAACAAATCTACTTATTCAGTAAACTTAGTAAATCCTATTGTTTAACTATGACTGTATCTCAACACGTAAATAGTCTTTCAATACTAATCGATAATGATGACACGTCCAGAATTATCTTATGTTCTAAAATATTTCAGTACTAATCTTTGATATTTCTTCTGATTATGTTTTTTTTTCCTCAACCTTGACACTTTAGGCTGGTGAAAAAGTTTTGATTGCAAACTGGGTGGTAAAAGTGAGGTATCTACTTTAGGAAACGGCGCTTAATGGACTGTGCAAACAATATAAACAAATCTAACTCTGTTTAACCTTTCTAATGATAGATGCTGTTTCCACCAATAGGATTAGACGATTTGCCTTTCAATTTGTCGGTATTATGTAATCAAATTCTGTAAAATTTAAATTAGGATTTCGGTCACGTGCATGGAAATAATGAAGAATATTAGCTTTGTATAAGTAGTATAAGATCAGAAAGTATAGTCGTAAGAATCTTTCAGTATTACCAGATATAAAGTGACTGGTGTGTATTTAATAGAATTGATCATTGGGATTTACTGAGGTTTTCCTAGTATGCGAACAAAATAAGAAATAATACTCGAGAATACTAGCTTTAGTCATCTCTAATTTTGTTTATCTACATAATCAACACAATACTGTGTATTGTACATATATGGTTGGTTGTATATCTACTTATTGGTCCATGAAATATCTTTTTCCGTTGCATTGTACGATGGATTGGAATGTAAAATCGATCAAATATAGAACAATAAGATCCAAATTAGACTTTTTTCCGGCTACTCCCCGGCAGCAACAGCTGATAAGCAGATCTATAGTTGTATTATACTTTTATTTCATTATTAGTTCATACTAAATAATAATTAGATAATATAATGGCAGCAACCGATCAATTACTGCTAGATGGATGGCTCTTTTTAGAGAGGAGAAATTAACCTAATTAAAACTTCCTAATTAGGAAAATAATATTTTGCGACCATTAACGAATTAGGAAACTATGATGCCTAACGTTGTCAAAAATTTTTTTAAGCTTATATTTTTTATGGACCAGAACTCATTCCGATAGTTCTGTCTATTGTTGAATTATCGGATATAGAGTTTTATTAAGTCAGCCGATGCAAGGTGAAAGTAACAATGTATATAATATTGATCGTACTTTCCTAAATGTGGAGAAGTTAATAATAAAGCATATAAAGATTAATAATTCCACTATTTCTAAATACATTATAAACTCATGTCACAAGAGGCCAAGCTTTCTGCCTTTTTATATTCAGATTTATACCTTTATGTTGTAATATGGAGCTAATAATACTTATATCCCTCTATCTTTTTGCAATTGTTCAAGCACTGTCTCCATCTGGAGGTTACGCACCAGGAATAGTACAATGCCCAGCTAAAAACAATAGCTTTATAAGAGAAGCAAGTTCAATATCTGACCAAGAGAAGAATTGGCTAGAAGGACGAAAAGAAAAGACCAATTTAGCCTTAATTGATTTTTTAAATAGTGCTAATCTTACCAGTTTCAATGCAGCAAATTTCCTTAATGATGAAAATTCTACTGGAATCAATCTTGCTTTGGCATTTGCTGGTGGTTCATACCGTGCAATGTTAAGTAATGCAGGAAATTTGATGGGATTAGATAACAGAACTACATTCCCTTCGGATGATGGGGGATCCTTAGGAGGAATTTTACAAAGTGCAAACTATATTGGTGCCTTATCAGGCGGAGCTTGGATGCTTGGCTCTGTTATCCTTCAAGACTTTGCACCGGTTCAAGAAATTCTCTTTGAAAACTCGGAAACAGTGTGGAATTTAACTTCTTCAAGACAATTGATAAACACAAATGGATTATGGACAATTCTATTCCCTGTGTTATTTGATAATTTGAATGGAGCCTTATCTCATTTAAATTTTTGGAGTGGAGCTCAAGGAATTCAAAATGATATCTTATCTAAAGAAAAAGCTGGATTTGAAACCTCGTTAACTGACCCATGGGCTCGTGCTTTAGCTCATCAATTGGTTCCAGAAGGATCTAATAACTTTGAATCTTCCACTACATGGAGTGACATTAGAAATATGTCTGTGTTTACTGATTATGATATGCCATTCCCATTACTTATTGCTTTGGGAAGAAGGCCAGGCACCACTGTATATAATTTGAATTCTACAGTTGTTGAAATGAATCCATTTGAATTTGGTTCATTTGATCCTTCGTTAAATTCATTTGTTGATATCAAATATATTGGAACAAATATGTCTAATGGGGTTCCAGTAGATAGTAATAAGTGCGTTGAAGGTTTTGATAACGCTGGTTTCATTATGGGAACTTCATCTTCATTATTTAATGAATTTCTTAACACGTTGGTTTGTGATGATTGTAATTCTTTGAATTTTATAGTTAAATGGCTCGTTAAAAAATTCCTTACAAATTTATCTAGTAATCATGAAGATGTTGCACTTTACAAGCCAAATCCATTTTACGATTCTGAATTTGCTGAATCGAGTAATATTACCACTAATGATACCCTTTATTTGATTGACGGAGGACTTGGTGGTGAAGTTATACCATTATCTACCTTGATGACAAAAGAAAGAGCACTTGACGTAATATTTGCTTTTGATCAAAATACAGATGATTCTGTCCTGTGGCCAGATGGAAGTTCACTTATCAATACCTACGAAAGACAATTTTCCAGTCAAGGAGAATCTACCATCTGTCCATATGTTCCAAATGTTGATACATTTCTTTCTCAAAATCTTACAGCCAGACCAACATTCTTTGGTTGTGATGCATCAAATCTTACTGATTTAGCTAAAGATGGAGTAATTCCTCCTTTAGTCATTTATGTTGCTAACAGACCTTACGAATTTTATTCCAATACTTCTACATTTAAATTGTCTTATACTGATGAAGAAAAGAAAGGAATGATTCAAAATGGGTTTGATGTTGTTACCAGAGCCAATGGTACTGGGGATAATGAATGGAGAACATGTGTAGCATGTGCATTGGTTAGACGAGAAGAAGAAAGAAGAGGAATTAAGCAATCAGATCAATGTCAAAAGTGTTTCGAAAGGTATTGTTGGGATGGCACTTTAGCAGACGTCAGTGCAACATATACTCCACCAGTGAATTTTACAGACAATTCATTAACAAATGGACCTACGGTATTTTATGGCCCACCACCAGTTCCTTCTACTAGTGGCGGGATCCTATCATTTATTTTTAAACGAGACAATGTAACCGTTATTGAACAAACTAGTGAGGCTTATACTATTCCAATCTCGTATTTTAATTTAGTAGCCATCTTTGTCTTTTGTTTGATGACTATTTTTTAGGGCATACGTATATATACAATATATACCACTATAATAAAAGTTTTAATGTATACAATCACCTCTAGAGCAATAAGATTTTAAATGTTGCAGCCTCTCTTTTTTTTGACAGGTCAGACACTTTTCGCATTTTGACATAATTTCTGTCTGTTGACCGGTTTTGCAACCGGTTTTTTTTCTGACTTTTTCTGTCGGTCAAAAGACAGACCGGAACACTCATGCAGACAAAACTTCGATTGAAAAATGTCTGCAACTACTCAATAGTATGCGCGTCGCCACCACTTATTATGCACAGTCGCTAGTTGCTCCCAAATAGTATTTCTTTTTTTTTTTTTAATTCACATGGGTTAGTTTCAGGATGCCCCTACTTCGTGTTTGACATCGTAATCCACCTTAATAAAGACACAATTGAGATACGATCTAGGTTCAAGTACGTAAGACGTGATTATTATTTCTGGGTAATTGCTATTTATGTACGTTTCAGAAATAAAAATAATGACAACTATCGTACAATGTAAGAGAAAAAATAGTAGGGATTGATCATTTCATCTTAATCAATCTTACCGATTAAGATTCAGCATAAATTATTCCTATTTGTATTGCATCTCTATGTACCTGTATTATATAATTTTTATATTGTCATATATTGCATGTTCGTCAAGTTTAATAGTATTATAGTCGAAATAACGCTTAGTCAATTTTGTGAAAATTTTATGAAAATAGCCTACCTCTCAAAAGATTTCGAAAACTTTAAGATTTTAGCCTTTTGATTTTTGATATCGATTAACACATTCTTCGTGTCATCATCTCAGATTTATTCTTCTTTCTTTTCCTCTTACTTTAACTTCAAGTAAAGTTATTGGTATATTCACCAAAGCTTAACTGATTTATTACGAAGAAGGTAGCGATTTTAGTCTGACATTCATTCATCGAACTTTAATAATTTGCTACAATCTAAAAACCCCGTTAAAAGTTTATTTCCATTTTATTTTTATAGAGTTTTTATATAACCTTTTGAATCACAAGAATTTTCTTGATTATGAAGGAATTAAGAAGTCTAGTTAAATCAAATGTTTTTCGTAAGGGAGCCATTTGGGCTGTCTTGGCTATAGTCATGTTATATACTTTGCATTTTCATGGTTCTAATATTGTGGTCTATAAAGATAAGCTTATTGGTGAAGGTAGAAAAAGTGAAATTCCAAGAACAATCAAGAAATCTTCAGCATATAATCATGATGATACTATAGTAATATTCCCTCGTGATTTCCTTCAACTTAGTGAAAGATATGGTGATTTATATGATTATGATTTTCATCATAATAGTGATAAAAGTCTTGAACAATATTATTTTGAAAAATTTAATGTAACTAATCGTACAAGTCCTGATCATTTAAATATTTTCCAATATTATAATGAAGAAGATGCTCTTACTGAAAGTGATTTCTTTAAAGAAAATTATAAAAATCATCATTTAGATATTTATAATGCTAGTTTATTACAAGGTGAAAATCCAACTTGTAAAAATGGTGAAGTTAATCAAATTATTCAAATTGGAGGTTATAAAAAATTAGATGGTGAAATTTTTAGAGTAGTTGAAGTTTTACAAAGACATTTAAAGGAAGATCCTCCATTTCAAGATTTAAATGAATATATTGTTGAAGATATTGATCAATTAATTGAAAATAATATAGTTGAAAAGCATTTTTATAAATTTGCTGGTACATCTGTTTGGTTAGAACAATTTGGTGTTCATTTTATGGTATCAAGAATTGTTTATAGTCATATTGCTGTTAAAGATAAACCAATTATTAGTTTAATTTATGCACAAATCTTTGATGAAAATTGGCGAGAATTAAGAGATGTTGAATTAGTTATGCCAGTTTCAATTAATGGTGAAGCAACATTTAAAAATCTTCGATTCCCATCATTTTTACCAGTACCTTTCCATAGAAGGACAAAGGATGCTGCATCAAAATATTATGGAGCTGAAGATCCAAGAATGATGCTTATTACTAATAGTCATGGTTTTGAAGAACCTTTAATTGTTTATAATTCAGTTCATAGAAAAATTGATGCCGTTGAAGCAGGTGAAGAAACTCATAATGGTAATAGACAAGAAAATAAATTTACTTTCGGACTTGAAAGATCAATGTTTTTGTGTCATCCTTTCCAATATGAATTTGGAATGCCAACTTCTGTTGATGCTTATATGCATTCACCATATAATAAAGCATTATTTAATAAAGTAATTGAATTAGATAGAAGTGGTAGACATGGTCCACAAAAGAATTGGACACCTTTTGTTAATGTTAATGAAAGAGTTCATGGAGTTGATACTCATATTTATTTTATTTATAGATGGGCTAAAATTGAAGTTCTTAGATGTGAATTAAATCCAGTTTCATTTAAGGGGAAATCAATATGTGAAGTATATTTTAAGAAAGATAAAGAATTAGATCCAAATTCTGGAGTTGGAGATTTAAGAGGTGGAACTGAATTAATTCATATAAATCAATATTTACCTCAACTTCGAATTGATGCTTGGGTTGGATTGGCTCGTGCTCATATTTATACATGTGGATGTGGGTTTACATTTTATAGACCAAACTTGGCAATTATAACTCGAGATGAACAAGGTATATTTGAAATTGCTTATGTTTCATCATTTGTATCATTTAATATTCCAATGATTGGATTTCTGGAACCAAATATTTTATGTGATTATAGATATCCTAATGTATTAATTCCTAATGGGATTTCCAGTTGGATGACATCTGGACATCCAATAGATTCACCTGAACATACAGATTATATGACTATAACTTTATCAGCTGGAGATTCAACTA
The DNA here is from genome assembly GCF_036850825.1 of Scheffersomyces amazonensis. Taxonomy (NCBI): domain Eukaryota; kingdom Fungi; phylum Ascomycota; class Pichiomycetes; order Serinales; family Debaryomycetaceae; genus Scheffersomyces; species Scheffersomyces amazonensis. Next base: position 501,884 of record NW_027042741.1, on the reverse strand, counting down.
ATCATATGATTTCCATTAAAAATTTTATGAAAGTGATTTATAATTTAGTCAATAATGTTGGAGAAAATGTATCAGTCAATGATAAAGCTGTCGAATGTGCTTTAGACGGTTCAAGAAGATTCTGTAGTAATTATGGATCTCAACTCAGAAAGGTTAATCCAGGAGCATTCAATTATGAAGATTAATTTTAGTTCAATCTGCATATTTTCACTATCCAAAATCTATTGTTATATATTTTATAGTTTTTGCTAGTTCATTTTGTAAATTACGGCATATATGTCATTCAATTCTAATAGATATCACTTAATTTAATAGTGCTAACTAATAATTAGTGGTTAAATAATAGCTGCGAAATGTTGATGAGTATCGTGATCAGAAGTCTTGTGATTAGAAGTCTTGTGATCATAAATCTCGTGACCACATAGCTCGTGACCACATAGCTCGTGATATTCAGTCGCATCACCGTGCTCGAACAAGGCAGTGAGCGGACGTGCGCCAGTCAAAGGCTGGAAAACCGGAATTAGATAATGCTTAATAAGGGAGTAACTACTATACCACAACTTATACAAGTGTCTTACATCTTATTGCATTTTATCTACTAGTAATTCGGTAGAAGTGTAAACCAGAACTAATAGAGTATACAAATTTTGAATATTTTATATCGTCAATTAGCGGGAAATTCCATCAACATCCAACATCAACCCCCCCCTCCTCCCCATACATACTTGCATAGATAAATAAGAATTAATTAGTATTAGTATTAGTATTAGTAAGATGTCGAAATCTTTTGTACGTTCTATAAAGAATGTAGCCAATGGGTATACTTCAGCACAAGTTTTAGTTAGAAAAGCTACATCAAATGATCCAAGTGGTCCAGTAACTTTTGATATGGAAGAAATATCACATTATACTTTCCAATCACAAACTGATTTTCTTGAAGTAATGGATATGTTAGATAGAAGACTTAATGATAAGGGGAAAAATTGGCGTCATGTAGCTAAATCTTTAACTGTATTAGATTATTTAGTTAGATATGGATCTGAAAAATGTGTACTTTGGGCCAAAGATAATATTTATATTATTAAAACTTTAAGAGAATTTATTCATTTAGATGAAATGAATAATGATCAAGGAGCTATAATTAGAGTTAAAGCTAAAGAATTAGTTTCATTATTAAATGATGATGAAAGATTAAGACAAGAACGAGCTTCAGCTAATAAACGGAATGGATCATCAAATGATGGAAATGGAAATGATGGAGGTAGAAGAAGAAGAAATACCAGAAATAGACAACCAAATGATCCTTATGATGAAGATTTACAAAGAGCTCTTGAATTATCTAAAATAACTGCTGATGAAGAAAGACATCGTGAACAAGAAGAATCAGATGATCCTGATTTACAAGCAGCCCTTAAATTATCATTAGAAGAAGAAGAAATGAGAAAGAATAAACAAGAACTGAATTTATTAGATTTAAATGATGAACAACCTCAACAACAATACTATTTGACGACGGGTTATTATCAACAACCTCAACAATATTATGTAGATCCTCAATATCAACAACAATATGATATGTTTGGTAATCCAATTCAAAATCCAAATATTACAGGTTATTATCAACAAGCTTATTATCAACAACCTCAATATCAACTGCAACAACCAAATCAATTCACGGGATTTAATTTTGCTCAACCTCAACAACAAGAATCTTTACAACCTTTGAAAACAGGTTCAAATAATCCATTTGCTATATCAAGTCAAGCTGCTAAACCTCAAACTCAAACTTTAAATGATTTAGCTCAACAACTGCAACAACTGCAACAACCTCAATTCTTTACTCAACCACCTCAACCTCAACCACCTCAAACTCAACAACAACCTTCTAGAGCTCAAACAATGTCTAAATTCAGTGATTCTACTCATTCAGAATTAAATGACTTGTTAGCTCAAGGTACTGGTTTAGATACTTTTGGTAATACTGGAGCCACCAGAATTCCTCATCAACATACAAAAACTGAAAACTTTATTAGTTCAAGTGGTACAGGTGTAAAACTGTATTCTACTCAACAAAGATTAACTACCAATGCTACTGGGAATCCATTCTTGAATACCGGTATTGGTTATCAAGCTCAACAGCAACAGCAACAGCAACAGCAACAGCAACAGCAACAGCAACAAGCTCAACCTCAACTGTATCAACCACAACAAGCTCAAACACAACAGTTCCAACCTCAACAATTCCAACCAGCTTATACTGGTTATGGGTTTGGAAATGCTCAACCCCAACAACAGCAACAACAAAGATACGCTAGTGATGGTCCCAGCTTAATAGATATTTGATCATGTTCCCATTCCCATTCCCATTCCCATTCATTCACTCTCCTTGTTCTTTTCTTTTCTCCATCCCCTCTACTCTTTTTATGCTCTTTACGTCGAATTAGGTCATGTCATACTACTATATCTTGCTATATATATAGATTACCTGATTCTCCATGTTTATTATGTTTTAATTCGTCATTTCTTTCTTTCTTTTATATGTTGTATATTCAAACTTCACAATAAATTTTGAAAAGTTAGTTATAAATTATAAAACTTTGTAAAAATGCTAAAGCTGATACGATTGGAATGGTTCTAATTGACCTTTAAATATCGATTTAACACACCAATCCCATTCTACCACTATAGCATTAGCATTAGCATTGACATTTAACTTTTTAAAGTTATTAATCAATTTGGTATCCTTCAGTTTATGAGCAATTAATATACATATTGAATCATTCTTAATGGTAGATTCAATTATACATTTCTTAAGTTGTATCATAGTTATACTCGATTTAATTATAGAACATTTAGTCATTCCATGATCTTCAAGTATACCACTTATAACTTCTGCACCTCCATTTAAATTAGCAGATATATTTAAATTTAATTCATTAAATACTTGACCTCGATTAGGAGAATTTAATAGCGTTTCTAATCCATTCCCCTTATGTTTAATTGGATATCCCAATTCTATATTTAATTCTTTGACAGGAATGTATTTGGCTAAGGAATACTGGTGTAAATCGACTTGTTTGGCAAGTACTGAATAATTAATTGATTCAGAATTATCTTTCTCTTTTTCATTATCATTAAGCCTTTCAAGTACATCCATCAAATATTGAGGATGTACTACATTATCAACCATACTTAGACTCCTTAAAAACTTTTCAGTTCTTAATATCTTTGGAGCAATTAATGTATTGATGGAAATCGTATGACTAATGGGGAAATCAGATAACACTTGTATACCAGCCTCTGTAAGTTTAGCTATATCACTTCTACTAAGAGATATCTCCTTTTCACAACCTGTCATAATGGCCACCACATGATTAATCAATTGTTCTTCATTCTCTACTGATGATTCTTCTGGTTCCAGTTGCAGTTCCAGTCCAGTGTCAGTCTTCAACTTTTTCACCAATGGTGAGGGTTGAGAATCAGAATTATCATCAGCATCTGGATTACTTCTTTTAACCGGTGTACCATCCCAATTATCAGCAAATGCATTTAATTTCTTAGTACTTTTCTTAACTTTCTCAAAGTTATTTAAGTCAGATATATTATCATGAAGCTTTAAAGCAGCTTTGACAGCAGCTGCTCTACCTCTATGACGAGGTTCTGGATCTGTGGTGGTTGTTGTTTTTGTTGTTGCTGCTTCTACTTGTTTAGGATATATATTTTCCTTCTCCTTCTCCTTCTCCTTCTCCTTCTCCTTCTCCTTCTCCTTCTCCTTCTCCTTCTCCTTCTCCTTCTCCTTCTCTATAGACACTTCTTCAACCTTATGTTGTAAAGATGTCTTACTCTGAGTAGCTTCATCTTCACTCATACTATCATCTACATTTTGACTATCTTTTTCATGATCAATGTCAAGATTATCTAATCCATTCCATTGTTTTAATACAATTTCATCTAATTTAGTTCTACCAATTAATGACTCCATAGAATTCTGTCCATTACCAAAAAATTGATACTTAGATTGATTAAATTCAATTAATTTCCATTGAGCAAAACAATCTTCAAGCCATAAATGATTAACAATCTTAATCTTTGGATTTCCTTCATTATTTAACCATTTTTCTTTAGCTGTTAAATGCTTTTTACCTTCATCCTTGGCAGAAATTAAATAATCATTATCCTTGGATAAAGTCTTAGTAAATGTACCACCTAAATAAGTTATAAGTTTTACTAAATAAGCTCGAGAATCTCCACTATAATTTGTAATTGAAATTTTAAGATTTTTAAATTCCAATAATGATTCATTAGGTATTGGATAATGTAATAAATTTGAATTTATTGGTAATATCCATTTATTGGTAACAATAACATGATAAAGCCAGGGTAAATTACCTACCACTATACGATTAGATTTACAACTTTTACTATAAGAATCTCCACTTCTAAATTTCCCAATATAAACATCAATTAAATCCTCATTAAATTTTAAATTAACTTTACCTCCATGAGTATCAATTAATGATTCAACTGAATTAATTAATCTTTCGGAAACATTATAATCTTGACAAATATAAAATGATTTACCTTTAAAGAAATCCGTAATATAATTTTGACTATGAGCTAATTCTTCTTCCGGAATTGAAGAATATTTATTTAAAAATAATTGTTTGTCTTGTTTAAGAATTGATGGATTAGGTAATAAATATGCCAGTTCATCAATTTTTCTACCTAAAGTTATACAATGGTCTATCCAATGAGGTAAGACTATTTTAATATCAATTCCATTATTTTGTGAATGTGAATGTGAATCATTATCATTGGTATGAATTGCACTGGAGGCAATAATACTCTTTTCATTAGTTATATCTACAGCAATAAGATGAGTAGTATATTTGGTTAAAACATCAAGATAATTACCTCCAAATGCTTTAACTCCTCCATAGATAGCTTCTTTATCTCCAATTGGTAAATTATCGGCTACACATATAAATACATCCTTAAAGAAAAATTTTGGATCAGGATTATAATTCTTATAGTTAACTGGTTTACCACTACTTATTGAATCTCTAACCCAATTAGGTAAGGTTATAGGAATCATGGATTTTATAGCAAGTCCATACTCTATGAATTGTATAGATTTAGTAATGATATGATTTACTACGATATCATGTTCTTGTTGTTGTTCTTCTTCTTCTTCTAAGTAATTCTTATCATTATCATGCTCTTCCTTTTCAATAATAGTGGCTCCATTTTCCTGTAAAAGAGTTTTCGCTTGACTCAATTCGGCTGAGTCTTCCGAATCCTCACAGCTTCTAACAATTAGAAATGTTTGACCCTTAAACATAGTTGCTTAGTGCTTACTTAGTGCTTACTTAGTGCTCACTTAGTGTTTACTTAGTGCTTACTCAGTGTTTACTCAGTGCTTAGTGCTTAGTGCTTACTTAGTTAGTACGCGTTTGAATAATGATTTGGTGATGTTCGCACGACCATGCGCATTTAAGCTGCGAAAAATTAAAATTAAATATTCTAAATTTAATTTACTGTGTGAATGCAAATATGTATATTATACTACAACGTATTGAATGCTAAAGGGAGGGTATTAGAGGGCACATGACATGACTAATATAGGGGAACTGAAGGGAAGGGAAAGAAATGAAGGGAAGTGAAATGAAATGAAATGAACAACTGTAAAAGAAGGGCCTTATATAAAACTTTGAATTAATTCGATAATTCAAGTTCAATTCTATGAGTCGATAAAGTTTCATCAAATAAATCTTTACCTTCAGTATGAAACTTTTTAGCCCAACTCCTACATAATATACTGGCTTTCATAAATTTTCTTGTAGCATATTTCTTAAAGAATTCATCATGCTCTACTGGAGATATAAGATATTGAAATATGAGTTCTATACAAACTTTCATATCATTAACTCTATAACCTCCAGAATAATGAATTAAATTCCCATTCCATATAGGTATTTTACCAAGAATTAATCTTGATAAATACATGGCTGATGCACAACATAATGATGGTTTAAATCCAATGAATTTATAATCTATAGCAGTAACTTCTAATAAATATTTCCCTAAAGTTCTTGATTGAACATCATATTCATCAGCTTTTGAAATTCTTCTTAAAAAATTCATAGGATTTGGATAATTAAGATCAAAATTTAATATCGTAAGAATATATTTTTCAGCTTGTAAAATTTCTTCTTCGGTATATGATCCATCTGTAAAATATGCATAATTTTTAACTGATGGAGAAAATACTTCTTCATATTTAGCAGCAATAAATAATGATCCAGTTGCTAATAATTGTAATTTATCTATTTGTACAACTTCTAAGGACATAAATCTATCCATAATATTAATAGCTAAAAATAAACTTTCTGGTAATAATCGGAATTTTAAATGCATTTCTACTAACCAATCTACTAATATAGATCTCATTTTTGGTTTTAAATGCCTTTGTTTAAATAAATATTCTGAATCTGGTAACATTCTTTGTTCTAATTCATAAAAATAAGTAAAAATATCAGCTACATATTCACTAGCCATTAATGGATCATCAGCATCTTCTTCATCTAAATCTTGCCATTCATAATCTATTAATCTAGCCTTTTTATAAGTTCCTTGATTATTATTACTAGATGGTTGAGGAAATGAAATAGGTTGAGTATGTAATTTTTCAACTAAATTAGTTGAAGATTCAGTAGCTTGACGCTTTTGAGGTAATCTTGGTAGTATATTTTTAATATCAGATGATGCTGGAATATTATTTTTATTTTCAATTTCATTGGATTCATCTGTACGAGGTGGACCCATTTTAATATTATTAGTACTATTAGAATTAGAATTAGAATTAGAATTAGAAGTATTAGTATTAGAATTAGTATTGGTAGAAGTGGGCCTTAAGGGCCTCAATTGTTGTGATTGTGGTTGTTGTTGTTGTTGTAATGGAGCGGCATCACCACCCAATGGTCTTCTTTTATTAGTAAGAGTTGAGATTGTAGAGGATTTCAATGGTTTACCACTTGAAGCAGCACCATATTGATTAGAGACATCGGCAAGATATTGTCGAGTATTAACTTGTATATCATCATTCTTAGAATTAGTATTAGTATTAGTATGAATTTGATTTGAAATATGTGATTTTGGCTGAGAGTCCTGCTCTAGAAGCTCTTGCTTGTGAGAAGTCTTCGATCTCGTTATTTTGTAATCATTTTCATTATTAAGTGTGTGAGACATTATGCGAGCCTGATAGTGAATTACTGACTTGTATTAATTAGGGAATTATAGGTGGTTGGCTCTAATAAGGTCTCACTAATGAAGAACTATCTTACTGTCAACCTCCCGGATTTGCTTCCGTTAAATCATGTTGCCAGGTCTCCCACCCGTACTGTTGTTCCATCGCGTAAACCACAAAACAGGTTGCTTTCTTAGGGCTGGTAATTTTGAGCCATTTCCTAATTAGGAAGGAGAGTAAACAGAACTCGAACAAGATGTTTTTCTTTTGAGCGTATCGGTGCGAATGAAATTTCGGCACTACAGAAATGAAATCGCATTGTTAGCGCACTATTCGCGTAGGACCACTATGTCAAAATGAAAAGAAGAGAAAAGTCGTTAGGAGAGGGGGGGTCACTCATATTAAATGGGGTTAGTATACTAAAACATGTTAACTTTACCCTAACTCTTAATTAAATTTTCTTAAATTTTTCACTACCTACATTCACAATTTACAATGTACATTTCCATTTCGCACTTGTCATTAAATTAAATTTTATAAACATTACCTAATCTAGTAACTGTCTTTTCGTGAAACTAAAATTATTCACTTTCGCAACCATTCCTTTCTGTCGCACTATATTATTATTTTATATTTCCCATTTATACTCTCCAATCATTTTAAGTGTATCATTTTTCTCAGGTTCACTACTGATTTGAGAATTAACACTAGCACATCTCAGACATATTCTTTTAGTATTAATATTGGTATTAACTTTATTACCATCATTTACTAATTGATCTTGTCTTTCATGACATACATAACATTTAACTACTATGGGATTAGGCTTAGACTGTGTTTGTGTTTGTGACTGTGACTGTTCCACAGGTCGCGGTATCTCTTCAGCAAGATTCTTAATGATCTCATTATTGGTTTGTAATGCCTGGGAAACACTAATCCATAAATCAGATTGCTTTTCGTTCGAATTCGAATTCAAATTCGAATTCAAATTCGACTTCTCATCTCTTTCTTTACTATATTCTAAAATGAATTTATATAAGGAATCTGCAAGAGCCTTAACATTCTTATCAGAATCTTCAGACTTTTTCAGTGCTTCTTGTTCTTCAACTAATAGTTTCTTCAAATCACTAATACTTAACTTTTCTTTCTCTTTCGGTGGTTCTGGAACCTGCACGGGAACCTTTTCAATAGTAATCTTCTTATCCTTTTCTATCAAATTATTATATAAAGACTTATACTTCTTAAGTTTCTGACCAAGTAATTCATTGTCTCTTTTCAATGTCGAATCTTCATACTTAGATTTCTGATCAAATTTCCTCTGCAATTGTATTAAATCAGCTTGCAATTTCGAATATGAATCTCGTAATTTAGCATAATCATTATCTACATTTTGATATTTTAATTCAAGTGATATGTTCTTTTCTCTTAGAGTGCTGTTTTCATTTCTTAAGGTTTCAATAGTCCTACTCAATTGATTCAAAGTTGATTTCAATTTTTGTTCTTCAGTACTTCCTAATGCATTTTTGGAATATTCATTAAGAACCTTATGAGTTTGTTGAATTATTAATTCACTCTTATCATTATCATTAGATTCAAGTAATTCTGATCTCACCTTTTTAGCTTTACTTACTTCTGCTTCATTTAAAAATTTATCAACATCTCTTTCAAAATTATCAAGACTGTTTTCACTTCTTTCAGAGCCAAATATACGACTACTTTCAAAGGAATTATGATTATGATTATGATTATGTTGTAATGATTTCTTTTTCTTAATTGGACTATCATCTGCTTGTCCATTTCTCATTTGATATATATAATTCTGATAATCATTTCGAAGTTTCTTAGTAGGTGAAAGCTTTTGAGGACTACTAGTATATTTTGGAGATTCTAATATTGACATTGAGCCTCGTTTTATCTCTATAGAATCATCTTCTAATAAATCATATAAATCAGATAAATCATCTCTTTTAGGTGATTCCTTCGACATAGAATATACACTTAACTCATCTTGTAATTTCAGCGGGTTACTTCCATTAGCTCCATAACTTTTTAAGAGATCCTGTGTAGATTCATCTGCCGTGCCCATATTGTATTATCTACTGAATATACTATATTTTAATTACAGTTATGTAATTGTTGATATTGTTTGATAGAGTTGCATATATATATTTTCAAAACAACGCGGTACTTACCAATGTGTTAATGTCATTTTTTAGATTCACGACAAAAAGATTTTGCGACATAGGGTCCGAGACACAAAAGTTTTTTTTAAATTACGATGGCATATGAAGACCCACATGGAAGAAATTCAAAGTCCGAATTGAATATTCAATTTATTCATTTACTCTTGTGATTATATACTATGTCCACTGAACAAGAAATCAGCGTCTTAGCCAAAGAATTAAAGGCCAACTTAAGACAATTCCCAAACTTCCCAAGTGAAGGAATCTTATTTGAAGATTTCTTACCAATCTTCAGTAAACCTGAATTATTTCAAAAATTACTTAAAGCTTTCCAATTACACGTTGGAAATGCTAAAGTTGATTATGTTGTTGGTTTAGAAAGTAGAGGGTTTTTATTTGGACCTTCTTTAGCTTTAGCTTTAAATGCTGGTTTTGTTCCTATTAGAAAACCAGGTAAACTTCCAGGTCCAACTTTCCAAGTTGAATTTCAAAAGGAATATGGTTCTGATAAATTTGAAATTCAACAAGATACTCTTCCAGCCGGATCTAAAGTTTTAGTTGTTGATGATATTTTAGCTACTGGTGGTAGTGCATTTGCTGCTGGTGAATTAGTTAAGAAATCAGGTGCTGAAGTTATTGAATATTTATTCGTTATGGAATTGGATTTCTTAAAGGGTAGAGATAAGTTAGGTGCACCAGTCTTTACCTTATTAAGTGGTCAAGATGAAAAATTCCAATAGATTTATTTCTTATTACTGTATTATTATCTTTTTTGCAAAGGTGGAGGGGATTCATAATATGCATACAATAATCATTGATCTCGAGGGCTTAATAATCGTATAATATAAATATATATTCATGCATTAAGTTTTCGATACTTGTCAATATATCGATATAATAAAATCAATACAATTGAACCTTGTAGAAATAAAATTCTATCCACTCTTAAATATTAAGAAGGCAAGATCACCAATATAAAAATATATAAAGTATCCTTGTTCATGAGTTACATAACTTCCAAAACTTTTACCGACTATTACATGCCAAGTTGGTCCATATAAATGATCTAATTCCTTTTTTAAAAATGTAGCTATATCTTTCTCTATTTTATATTGTAATGCTTGTTCGGATAATTCAAAGATTTTGGCCTGTATATCCTCTGATAAATCAGAAGCCTTTAATACAGCTAAATAAATATTGTTAGTATTTAAACAATTCCCAATTAATGAACTATATCAATCTAGTTACTTACGGATTAGTCTATCTGAACTTTCAGGCATATTAGTTGTAGTGTTGTATGTATGCTGTTATGTTTATTTTGTTACTTGTGTTGACATTTACTGTTACTACTTTAAAGGTTAATTTTTTTTTTTTGTATGCTCACTCTTAAAATATTACGCCTAAAGAATATAAAGTAAAAATCACTGTAAAATTCATATACGTATATATATCTATAACTTCTCATAGTTTAATTTGTTAGCTAAAACATCATTTCTGAATTGATCTACACCAAGAGCACTGGTATGACCCCAGGGTTTCAAGTGGTTTTCATTATCAATGGCTTTGGCAAAGCAGTTAAGCCAACCTTGTCTTGAGAATCTTTTGTTTACAGCATCTAAAGTATCAGGATGAATTAAATGATTATGTAAACCAACATTATCTAAGATTGTTGCTACTTGTAATATTAATCCAAGAGTAGTGATATAACCAGATTCACCTAAATCTTGATGTCTAATAATAGCTTCAGCAACTGCATCTGCATAATCTTTATCACCATTAGTTTCTTCTAATACTAAATCTCTAGAAATAATACCTCCATACCATTCAAATGATAATTTTGTAGCAGCCATATTTTTAGTAGTAGTTCCAATATCATGTAATAAACTAGTAACAAAAACGACTTCAAGATCTAAGTCCCATTTAGGAAATTGATCATGTATGATAGCTTTACTATATAAGTATACTCTTAAAGAATGATTCAAGACTTCTGCTGGTAACTCCTTTTCAACATACTTAAGAACAAACGTTGCTAAAGCGGACTTTGGAAGTTCAGTATTAGTTTGAGCTGTTGGTGCAACGGGGGTTGGGAGAGCTAACTTAATATCCCTAGAGATCTTTTCAAATCCGTACTTTGACATAATATTATAACTATAAGACTGTAAGGCTTAAAGAATTACAAGCCAAATCCAAATTTAAGCCAATTGAAAAGTATAATTCTCAATCATTTCTATATATACGATTGCCTTCAAAGTATGGCTCTCAATGGCTCTCAAAGGACCGGCGTTTGGCATTCATTTTATTTGGCGGGGAATTCCCAATCTGGTGCGCATGTTTAGTAATCTCATCACTCAAAAGAGCCTCGTATAAGTAGTGAAACTAGTGACAGTATTCGACATTCATAGCCCCTCTAAATTTCTGTATGCTTAGATCTTTGACAAATAGTTTCTGGCCCGGCTGGCTGAATATACGGCGATTCTTCACCCCCGTCGGTATTGCAGCAATCACAACTCCGAAGCAAGAGTCAATAAATCAGAGTATCTACAAATGAATATCTATATAAGATAAGCATAATATGACTCTTCTGTATTTAGAGAATCTATTTTAATACATTAAGCAGTTATGTAGTTAAGTAGTAAAGTAACAATTTTTAAAAATATAATTAAGCTATCTAAAGTACCATAGTTAAGAATAAGCTTGTCTGACTGTGTGCAGGTCCGCTCTTTATAGGCTGAAATATATTTGCCAGTGCCCAGTATGAACATGGTTGGAAATTATTAAAGCTCAATTGTACTAAGATAACTGGGTTGTACGTTGTTAGCTAGACTATCATAAAGTATGTCGGAAGCACATTCTTCGGATATATCTACTCATTTTTACAAATTGGGTAATTTAGGAGTAGTCAATTATTACATATACCTGTCGACTACTAATAATGACCAATCATTACTTGAGTTAGAACTTAAGATTCGATATGATAATCCCAAAATTTTAATTACCTACTATAATAAGAGTCTTTACTATTTTACATTTGGTGAAGAAAATAATAATAATAATAATAATAATAATAATAATAATAATAATAATAATAATAATGATAATAATACTAATAATGAAAATGAAAATGAACATGAAAATGAAAATGAACATGCAAATGAACATGCAAATAATACTAAACCTAATTTGGATCTAGAAAAGGAATATTCATCTTTACAATTAAAACATTCTAATACAGTAACGGCTGAAAGTTTATCATATCCACCAAAGACATCAAGTGTATCAGAAATTAATGATGAATTTTTACCATTTGCCAATATAAGCTTTTTAAAAGCAGTTAAAAAGATGATAGTATTTAATTTATCATGTAAGGGAATAATTCATACATTTGGAAATCATTGTGTATTAATAACTGAAAATAATCGATATTCTTTACTATACATTGATCCAATATTATTACCCAAGGGTGATCTTTTACTTTCAATAATTGAAAAGGAATCTACAAGTTTATTTAAATCTCAACAAATTGAAAATTTAGATTCACCAATAGATACAAATTTTGTCATATATTTAATTCCCAGTGGTATAAGGTGTCATTTATTTGATCCAACTAATTTGGCTAAGAATTTCTCTCATAAGAAAGCTGTTGATAATGATAATTTACTTCATTTATTAAAGCTTTGTATTGGTTATAATTCTGAACCAGTAGCATGGATTAAATTAGTACCTAATTTAAAACATTTAAACAATCAAACTTCTCAAATTTCAAAATTTATTCATAATGTAGATAATAGAAAATTCATCTTATGGCCATGGGATTTATGTTTATTACAATTTGGTAAACATGAAAAATTATCTTATGATATAACAACTCAACTGTATCAAAATTCACTCGATCCTATGTCACTTATTTCCGATCTTATAGATTTCAACATATCTAAAAATCAAGCTACTCAAACTCAGTCTGGATCTCAAATTCAATCCCATCCTTATAGTATATCTAGTGTTGCATCATCTATAGGTGGTATAGGATCAGTTGAACCAAGTACTATATTGGAACAAGACCCTCATAAAGATATTATGGAGATTCATGATATAACAACACCAATGGTTAGTGATATATTCTCATTAGCCAATCCAGATGCAACATTTGTAGGTAAAGATATCTCGGATATAAATCCTATTGTTGATACAACTACTACTTCTATGGTAGCTAATCAATCAGAAACTCAAGCACCTGAAGTAGAAGAAGATATGGAAATTGATGATTTGTTTGGAGATGAAGCGAGTGATGGTGAATTACAGTCACAAACATCAAATGAATTAAAGTCTATTATGGAAGTACCTCCATTAGAAAATGATAAGAAGGAAGGAACTTTCTTAACTTTAGATGATATGGATGACTTATTTGATTCCAAAAATGATAATGAAAATGAAAATGACAATGAGAATGATAATGACAACAACGGTAATGAAAATGACAATGACAATGATAATAATGAGTTACTTTCTACTGATCTGAAGGGTGATGTAATGAATATATCACCCGATAATAAGTCAACTGGTTCTGGAAATAGAAATAAATTTGTATCTTACTTAGATATTCCTAAAGATCAAATGACTATTAAACGTCTATCTACTCCTGATTATGATGATCCAGGTGCTCCATTACCAATCATTCCTACACCCATAATCACACAAACAGGATCTTCATATCCTACTAATCCTCCAAGTTCTTTACCAACTAATGTAGATTATAATGAAGATAATAAAATTCAAGGAGGTTCCCATTCACAAGTAATTCAACAAAAATCAGTATTTTCACCAATATTATTTAATCCAATTATCAAAAGTAATATTGATACAAAATATGGTAAAGGAGGGAAATTCTATGTTGAGAAAGAATCTTCAATTGATCCTGAATCTGAAAAGAAACCATTTGTTGCAAGAGCTACGAGTGTAAGTGGATATGATCAACCATCAAAGAAAGAAGTTGAAAGTTTGAAATTAACTCATGATATTCAAGTTGAAGATGCATTATTAGAATCAGATGAATCTTATACATCGGAAGAAAGTGATGAAGATGTAGTTCTTGATGAAATCTCTAAATCTCCTCCATTAAAGTTGAATACTATGAATGAATCATTTGCAAATAAAAGTACTTTAATGACAGTTCCAGTTACATCAGGAAGTGGTATTCCTCAAAGTGTTACTAGTTTAAATGATAATAATAATAATATGTTAGGTATAATTGGTAATGGGAATGGGAATGGGAATGGGAATGGGAATGATAAACAACTGTTTGGATTAAGTAATTTCAATACTGGAGGCTTTGCATCTCCAAATGCTAGTGGTATTAATCGACTTGCATCAATTAAAGTTGAATCACCATTTGCAACTGATTTACATTCAGCTATATCTCCTATGGATTATGAAAAACCCAATACTAATCAACTTCAACAACAATTTAATACTTCAACTTTTGATACTAATTCAAGACGAGTTAGTTCAGCTGATGAATCTCAAAAGAGTGTTAGTGAATCTTCTAATTATTTACCATTAATTCTAAGAAATATTAATGTAACCACTGTTCCTACTACATTTTTTGTAAATAATTTGGTGTCAAAGAATATATTAACTAATTTTACTATTAATGATGATGAAATAGATAATGATTTAGAAGCTGTTCATGAAAATGAAATGATTGCTAATTTGGCTCATCTTAATGAATTATTAGAAATTTTAGTTCCAAATTTAGTATTTGATTTAAATCAAAGTCGTCCAACAATGCCTATTAAATATTATGTTGATGAATCAATTCCTGAATTACAAATTTATGAAAATGAAAAACAAATAATTGAATATAAATTTGCCAATTCAAACTTTGAATCTAAATTTTTTGAAATCTTTCCTCGTTCATATAGAGTTCATTTATCGGAATTTTTATATGATTATAAGGAATTAGAAAAATCAGATGAATTAGATGGTCAACTTGACTTTTTAGATGGTATAACTAATGATGATATGGATATTCTTAATCCCAAATCTCAATATAAGAAATTAAAGACTTTAGAATGGAATGGAATAATTGATGAAATTAATTCTAAAGTAAATTTTGAAAAGTATAAATTAATAGTTGATAAACTTAATAATGATCTAGTTAAAAATGAAGAATTTTATTTTAAACTTCCTCAAAGTAAAACTAGAGTATTAAAAAATAATAATATAGTTAATTTGAATAGTTTAGGACTTAATTTTTGGAAATATCTTGATTTTAGTCCTATTAAATCAGAGAAGAACTTTCAAATCTTATTAATTGCAGAACATAATGGAGATAGTTCATTTATTGATTCATTTTTGAATTCTATTATTCATAATTATAGAGAATGTAATTTTGGAACTATTACTAAAGCCAATTTATCAACGGTTGAAACAAGACCTGATTTAGAAAGTATTACTAATGGTGTATTATTACTTAATAAAGAAAATGAATATTCATATAATGATATATATTCTCAACTCAATAAAAAATTAATATCATTAGTTGAACTTATAAAATTGGATTTGATTAATAAAACCAATAATTTTGAATTTGATAGACCATTACTCCTATTGTTTGTCAACTTCAATAAAAAGATGAATTCATTATTACAAGTTTCTAAAATACTTCGAAATTTTAAAGTTGCTTTAGCCAATCATCAATTACCTCTTGTTCGAGTATTTACTAAAATCATATCGGGAGATTTTTTGGTGAAAAGATTGAATAAACAATATAGATTAAAGATTTTATCGAATTTCAAATTATCTAAATTATCCATGAATTTATATAATCAATGTCCAAATGATCTGATTAATAAAGAAATAGTTAATAATACTTATACTACCTTGGTTAAAGAAGCTCCATCTAAAATTCAATTTAAATTTATTAATGCAAATTTCAAAGATAGTAACTTTAATGATGATATTTTTTTACATCTTGCTTATGAAAGATCATTAGATAAAAATTGGTTTGTGGTTGCATGGTCTGATCCTTTGGGTATAGTAAGTTATAGTAAAGCATGGTATTGTGCTAATTCATCAGAACAACCTCATAAATCAGAAGGTGGAATTCATGATGTTGCTAGTATTTGTGATGATATTTGGGCTAAATCAAATGAACTCTTTAAAAAATTAAATAATGAATTTATTAATAAGTCCAGTAGTTTAGGTGGAAAGAAATTTTTAGTATTAACAAGAATTAATAGCGTAATTCCGGATGATGAATTAGTTCATTGGAAAAGATTAAGTGTTAAACATAAAGATATTTCATTAATAGTTTTATCGGTGAATAGTTCACCTAAATTAGTTTTCCACAATGAAAATGAATTGAATAAGGATGATATAAATAATTCAAATTCAAATTCTAATTCATCTACTTCTAATGTCAATACCAATATCATTCCTTCAAGTTCATATTCTCATTCATATTCAAATTCAATTTACAATCATGGATCTCATAATCTCGATAAAGAATTTGGATTCCGAGCTCCTAGTACTTCTAATAATGGATCTCCATTAACTGGTCAAAGTAATTTGGTTACTTCACCAAGTGGTTTATCATTCCATTCACCACAACAATTCCTTAATGCTCCAGGTAATTTCCTTTCACCTCTGGAGTTATTACCATCCAATAGAGGTCCAAATGGTGCAAAACTCAATGATTCTGATTATTTCTTACAAGAATCAGGTACAGATATTGTAGGAATTGTCCCTCAAGTATGTTTACCTTGTTTTAATTCTCCTACTAGATTAGGTATAAAAGTGGGGTATTTATTGAAGGAAATAAATAGTCGACTTCAATCTACATCAGGAGATTATTTAACATTTGATGTTAGTTTACTTAGTTGTTCTAATTATTGGGATTTAGATGTTTTGATGAAATTACTTTTAAATCACTATAAAAAGCTTATAACTTTGAATGATATACTTGGATTAAGACGTATTGAGGGCTCAATTGAACGTAATGAATCTATTGATGTTAGAGAAGAACTTGAGTATGAATTAGCAGGATTGGTTCCTTGGCATATTGCAGCAGTTGGTAAAGTGCTTGATTTTTTGGTGCACGTATATGTAGAAGAATAAATAGAATATAGTACAGTATTAGTAGGATAATAGTACAAAAGGTTACGGGTCAATTAGTAGTAGAATAGTAATAGTAATCAGTAGTACATACTTAATACTGAATAAATGGGTACTAATAGTTTTCCGATATAGTTAATGTTAAGGCTATATGCATTGTTAATGTTAATGTTAGATCGCTGTATTACTATGACAATTACTATTCCTGCTACTAACTTACTGTCACGCATTGTACGTAGTCTATAATCAGTTAGTATAAGTAGAATATTAAGTAATGAAGTAATAATATGAGTCACATCGTAGATATAGTAATGGTGGCAATAGTCGTAATAAATACTATGATTACTTTAGTGATTTTGTAGTGCATCCCCTAGAAGTACTGTTCCAATTAATAATCACTCACTACCACATATAGACCTTTAATGACAGTCACATGTATTCTCAATTAGTTCCAGTGATGATATTGATATTGTAAGTCACTATTAGCTTACTGATTATTAACTAACCATTAACTATTAACTATTAACTATTAACTAATACTAATACAGTACATTAATTTTTTTGGAGATTTCCTGCACGCAGTCCGGCAATATTGAAAAAATTGTCACCCACCACCAGCTGGTTGATAACGACTAGTTTAAGTTCTAGTAAGTTAATTAGAGCTAGCATCTCGTAATGTCAGATAGCTCAAGTAATCAGTTAAAGCAGGAATTGCACGACGATGAGTCGTTGCAGAGATCGAATTCCGGTACTGATGTGACTGTGGAGTCGGATAATCAATCTCGAGGAAATAAGCGTACTATAGATGATGCGAATGATGATGATGATGACGAAGAAAATCAACATCAGGATGAGGAACAAGAAGATGAAGATGGAGATGAACAAGAGGATGATGAAGATGATGATGATGAAGAAGTTCCTAATCGTAAGAGAAAGCGGAGAAGAGCCAATCAATTTATTGATATTGAAGCTGAAGTCGACGATGAAGAAGAAGATGAATTAGATGAAGATGATGAAGAAGCTGAACTTCTTCGAGAACAATTCATTTCTGATGACAGAGCTGCGGATGTCAATGAAGAAGATCAACAAGATGATAGACTTCATCGACAATTTGATCGTCGTCGTCAAGAAGCAGAAGATCAAGATGCTGAACAACTTGCAGAAACATTAAAACAAAGGTATAGAAGAACTCATACAGTATATAGGGGTGATACTACCACTAGTGGTACTGTTTCTCAAAAACTTTTGATGCCATCTATAAATGATCCATCTATTTATGCTATAAGATGTACACCTGGTAGAGAAAAGGATTTAGTTCGAAGATTATATGATAAGAAAAGGACTTTAGAAAGAATGAATACTCCATTAGATATTTTAACTGTATTTCAAAGAGATTCATTTAGAGGTTACATTTATATTGAAGCAAAAAGACCTGATGCAATTGATAAAGCACTTACAGGAATGGTTAATGTTTATGTAAGAGATAAACTTTTAGTTCCAGTTAAAGAATATCCTGATTTATTAAAACAAGTTAAATCTTCTGATGTTGAAATTGTTCCTGGAATTTATATTAGAATTACTCGAGGTAAATATAAAGGAGATTTAGCTATGGTTGATAATCTTTCTGAAAATGGTTTAGATGTTCGATGTAAATTAGTTCCAAGATTAGATTATGGAAGAAATGATGAAATTGATAGAGATGGTAAAAAAATAAGACTGAAACTTCGTCCTTTACCTCGACTTTTCAGTGAACAAGAAGCTAGAACTTATGATTCTGAATCTTTTCAACCTGGTAGAGGTCCAAGAAATTTTATTTATAAAGGTGATGAATATAATGAAGGATTTTTATATAAAGATTTTAAAATTCAATTTATTCAAACTAAAGATATTCATCCAACTTTAGAAGAATTAGATAGATTTCAAAATAATGATGAAGATGGTATTGATTTATCAGCTATTGCTGCTTCATTAAAGAATAAAAATCAATCTGAAGGTAAACTGTCAACATCATTTCAACCTGGTGATAAAGTTGAAATTCGTCGTGGTGAATTAGCTAAAACAATTGGTTTAGTTGTTGAAGCTTCATTAAATGAAATTACTATATCTGTAACTGATAGTGGAGATCCAAAATTTGATAATGAAAAATTAACTGTACCACCAAGTGATTTAAGAAAAATATTTTATGAAGGTGATCATGTAAGAGTTGTTGAAGGTAAACATTTTGATGAAACTGGATTAGTTATTAAAGTTGATGGAGATTCAGTTGTACTTGTTAGTGATCAAACAAAAGAAGATGTTCGAGTATTTGCAAATTATTTAATTAAAGCATCTGATGCAACTCTGAATATGAATAGTATTAATAGTAAATATGATATTAAAGATTTGGTACAATTAAATGTATCATCAGTTGGAGTTATTGTTAGATCAGAAAGAAGTTTTTATCAAATTTTAACCTCAGATGGTAGATTAATTGATGTTAAACCTTCAGGTATTTCATCTAAATTAGAATTAAGTCGTCGAGAACAAGTATCTACTGATAAAAATGGATTTACTATATCAGTTGGTGATACTGTTAAAGAAGCTTTAGGTGATAAAAGAAGAGAAGGAGTAATTTTACATATTTATAAGAATTCCTTATTTATAAGTCTGAAAGAAATAGTTGAAAATTTAGGTATATTTGTTACAAATAGAATGAATGTAACAACTGTTTCAACAAAAGATTCAATGGTTTCAAGAAATTTAGGTCCAGATTTAAATAGAATGAATCCAAATTTAAAAGTTCCAAGTGCTATATCAGCTGTTAATTCTGCTCTTCAAACAAGAGCTGGTGGACGTGATAAATTATTATATCGAGATGTAGCCGTTAGTAGAGGAGCATATAAAGGTTTAAAGGGGAAAGTTATTGAAGCTGATGATATATATGCTAGAGTTGAATTACATACTAAGAGTAAAAAAATTAAAGTTGAAAAGCAAGGATTACATGTACTTGATCGTGGTGAATGGGTTCCATACCTTAAATTTATTGGTGCAGCAGTTGATACACAAAGAGATTTCAATAAACCAAGAGCTCCTGCATTTACATCAGGTGATAGATCTACTTGGAATGGTGGAACTACTCCTGCTGTTGGTGCAGGTGCTGCATCAACTTGGGGTGGTGAAACTTCTTCTTGGGCTGGAGGTAAGACTCCTGCTTATGGAAGTCAATCCACTTGGGGTGGAGCTTCAGCCTGGGGTGCTAATAATAATAATAATAATAATGGTGGTGGTGGTAGTAGTGGTGGTAATTCAGCTTGGGGTTCCAAAGGTGGATCCTCTAGTTGGGGATCTAATAGTAGTACTGGAGGAAATTCCACTTGGGGTAAAGGAGGTAATTCCACTTGGGGTTCTACCAATAAAGGTGGTAACTCAACTTGGGGTCAAGGAGGTAATTCTACTTGGGGTTCTACTGGTGGGAGCTCTAGTTGGGGATCTCAAAACAATAAAGGAAACAGAAGTAGTTGGGGAAAATGATAACATAATAACTTTGTAAAATGCATAAATCGTTTGTATATTAGTATATTTCAAAAAAAACCAAATTCAATCTCTCAAGTATTTTCACAACCAGGACAATTATGTAAAATTTCATGTACAAATACATCACAATCAATACAAAAATCATTCTTACATTTTCGACATCTATATCTTGAACTGGTTAAAACATCTAAAGAATCTTTATTAGTTTCTGAAGAAATTCCTGATGGAAATTTAAGTAAACATCCAAAACAATGTAAACTTGAATATTCAGAATTAACTGGAACTTCTTTAAATGGTGATAAAGGTATTAAATGATGATAAGATCTAGCTAAATGAGTTGAAAGAATAAGCATTAATCCACATACAGGACATACAGTTGGTAAATTTGTTACTTTACTTTTACATCGAGGACATTGATAACCAATAGTATTATTAGTTATAATATTAATTCCATCAATATCATTAATTTGTTTTGAATTTTCTGAACCATGAGTTGGATCAGATGCACTTAATTGAGGAAAATCAATTGTAAATGTTGAATTATTTAAACTTGAAGTTAAAGTTGGTTGAATTTTAGAAGGAAATCCCATTCTAATTAATGGAACTCCCTTTGAAGATTTTGCTTCTTGTTCTCTTTCCTTTTCTGATATTGGTAATGGTATTACACAATCCATAAGTAATTCTTTAAAATGAGATTCATTCATAATAATTCCATAATTCTTTGATACAATATTTCTTGCAAGATTATTAGTTCTATTAACTAATTCTTGACAAATAGCTACTTGAGCAGATAATCCAATGACTTTAACTCTTATATCATCTTTAACTAAACTATCTATAGTTTTATGAATATCACCAGGATCACTAGTAAAAATAGATCCAAAAATTATAAGTACTTCTTTTGAATTCTTTGTATTATTTGAACTATTACCAAAATTATATTTTAATAAAGATCGAGCCATTTCTAATGAATTTTGTAATGATGGTTCACCTTTAGGTTCGAATTTATTATGTTGTTTGGCTTTTAATTGTCTTAATCTATCAAGATGATATTGTGGAGATCCACTAACTTCACTTACAAGTTGAGCTATACCATTTCTCATTAATATTATACCTAATTGTGATATAGGATTTTGATCAAAAAATTCTACTATAAATTCTTGTAATAATGATAATGTCATAGAAAATCTTGTGGGTCTTAAATCTTTTTCTAACATAGCTAATGATCCATCAATTACTACAATTAATGTTCGAATAATTCCTCTTTGAAATGGTGTACTTGGATTCTTCATAATTTTCTTCTTTCTATTCTCAATCATACTTTGAATAATCATTTCAAGTGATTGTCCATTATCATTATCTTTCATAATATCCCATGATCTTTGATATTCATCTTCCCATGCATAACCATTGGCACCTTTCAATTCACTAACTTGAGTTCGTTTAGCATTTGATCTTGTTCTTCTTGATACTCCATCTGACTCTTCAGGATCTTCAGATGAAAGTCTCGAAGCTGGACTCTCTGTTTCTCCCACAGGCTGTTGAGAAACATATTCTTCATCTGAATCGTCCATCTCTATACTACACTATATATATATATATATATATATTAAATAGTCAATTATCATCAAATCGCTACAGCCTTATCTGAAAAATTATTTTCGTTTCGCACACTACAATTCTTACTGCTGCTCTATAACGAAGAAGCGATGGATATGTAATACCATTATATATTTACTCATCATCATTAAGATGACGTTTCTTACTATTATAAGTTCTAATCTTACTTGAGAATTGTACTTGACCATTATCATCTATATCATAAAATAAATCAAAGAATTCATTAACTTGTTCATCATCTACAACTCCCATATCTTGTTCTAGGTAAGGAATATCCTTAAGATATTGCAAATTAACTAAATTACTTACTTTATAACCATGACCTATTATAGGAGTAATTTCTTTATCTGATTGATTATATATCTCTTCCTTTCTAATTAATCCATAATAATCAGTAAATTCTAATTCATTCACATTAAATATATTAGGTGGATATAATTTATTCTCAATATCTTTATTCTTCTTAACTTTAGGTACTGGAGCAGATTCATTCTCTTGAATATAAAAGTTTCTTAATAATTGTATAGCTTCAGTTCGCATTATTCCTCCTATACTCTTATAAGTATTTCCAATTAATTTTTTATCATTATGAATTGATAGTACTGTACCATTACCTCCAAATCTATCATTACTACATCCATAAATAACTTGATTTATACCTAATTGTCTTAAAAATGATGCACACATAATACAAGGTTCTACAGTAACATACATAATAATATCTTGAAAATTAATTTGATGATCATTCTCCATCAATCTCTTTACAGCAATAAACTCGGCATGTTTTGTTCCATTTAATGATGCATTGGTATAATTATATCCTATACTAATAATCTTTCCTGTTGATTTATTCACCAATATACATGCTACTGGAGTCTCATTCATAAGTAATGCCTTGAATGCTATAAAGAGACTGGTGGCCATATATTTAAACTCATCTGTAAGATCCTCCATACTATTACTAATATATATAGTTATTGAACTAAATCTCTATAATCTATCCCATCTATACTATCTATACATCTCCTAAACCTTCAGACTTATTTTTCGCGACTATTTTCTTAGCGGTTGGCTTACTTTTTGACTTATGAACTGATCTTAATTGCTTAGATTCAAAGCAAAAGCAAAAGCAATGAGTGATATCCAGAAGGCATTACTCAGGCGAATTAAGCAGCAGGAGGCCGCTATGGGACTCTCTGTTCTTTCTGAAGAATCTGAGTCATCAGTACTGCCACTGCCACTGCCACAACCAAAATCTCAATCGGCTAATCCCCAGACTCATACAGAAGACGAGCCTATAATAACGAATTATCATAAATTTAAGGCAACTTTCTTTGACTGTTCTGAAACTTTTATTCATGAAGGTGTATCCCTTCAAGCATATATTAAATTACCAAAAACAAAGGATACTCAAATATTTGTATTAGTACATGGAGCTGGTTCATCTTCAATGACATTTGCTCAATTAGCCAGTAATTTAATAAAGGAAGACAGTAATGTTGGTATATTTATATTTGATTTAAGAGGTCATGGAGACTCTTCATCAACTACGGATTTTTCTTTACTGTCATTAGTAGAAGATTGTTCATTTATTATTCATAAATTTATTGAAAAATATGATTTATCATCTAATTCATTATATTTTGTAGGTCATTCCTTAGGTGGAGCTGTTATAGCAAATTTTCTTAAACAACCAATAACAGATTTAAATATTAGAGGTGAAGTTATACTAGATATAGTTGAAGAAACTGCTGTTAAATCTTTAAGTTCTATGCCTAATTTTATTGAGAATAGACCTAAATCTTTTAATTCTATAACTAAAGCTATTGATTGGCATATGAACTTTTTATTATTTAATCAAGAATCAGCAAATTTAAGTATTCCTGATCTTCTCGATACTAATTTACATTGGAAAACAGATCTTTCATTAACTCAACCAGCATGGGATACTTGGTTTACTGGGTTATCACAAAGTTTTTTAACATTTAAAGGTCCTAAATTATTATTACTTTCAGCTCATGAAACATTAGATAAAAATTTAATTATAGGTCAAATGCAAGGTAAATATCAATTGGTGGTATTTAATAATAATCATAATTCTGGTCACTTTATTCATGAAGATTTACCTCATCAAGTGGCAGTATGTTTATTGGATTTTGTTAAGAGGAATGAAAATCCTGATAAATTTATGAAAGATGAATTAGGAATTGTTCCTAAATGGGGTGGGAAAATAAATAAGTAATTAATTAAATCATTAAATTAGAAATATATATTAAAAGTTGGATATTTCACTCTACACTAATATTGTTCTTTTGTATCTCTTCTTCTCTTCTTTTAATATCTTCGACAACTTCATCTATTTTCTTTGAGGCATGAGGGAATCTTGGATTAATTAAAAATGGTCTTAAATCGAATCTATTATCATCAGGAGAATATTGTTCTGCATGATAAGCAGGAGTCATTGTTGTCATTTTATGTCTATTAATGGCATAAAAGAACCAAAATCGTTTAACTTTTTCAGCTACTTGTTCAGCAGTAAGATTTAAAGGAGGTTGAGACCATTCATGATATAATTTAATAAACATTGATAATGGACCACATTTATCTACTTTTCTTAATCTCCCAAATCTTGATAATTCATCATAAGTCATTCCCATATCTATTTCATCACTTTGAACATAATTTTCAGTTATAGGTTCTAATTCAGCCGTTGGAGTAGCCGTTAAAAATTCATTTAAAATAGGTAATTCAAATTTAATTTCTGCCCAAGCAATAAATCTTTTTAAATCAGTCTTTGAAATTCCTCCAATTGGATTTATATCAGCTGATGAACAATCATATTTAGTTAAATAACCTCTTAAACATTCATCAACATTTGCACTACCTAAAACAAGTAAACCTCCAGTAGATTTATTTCTAGTCCAAGGTAATAATTGAGCAAATAAATAACTTAAAACCATTCTTAATCTTGCTTGAATATTTTGTAATGCTAAATTTTCAGTTTGACTACCACCAAAAATTTTAAAAATTGGTTTTTTACCAGTAGCAACTTCAAATACTGAAATAACGGCTCCAACTAATGTATCCATATTTAAATCAATATGATAAGCACCAATTTTTTTAGCTAATTCTTTAGCTCTAGTTCTTGTTTCCTTTGATGAATTTTCTGTACCCATAAAACTAGTATGAAATAATTTTTCAGCAATTTCTTGAGGAGTATTTGGAATAAAATTTGAATCATGAGTTAATGATTGAATATCATTTAATACTTGTTTATTGCCATCTTTAATTGCTTCAACTACTAATCTACACATCAGATGAACAATAACAGCAGTTGCACAAGAATCTATACCACCACTTAATGGTAAGAAATAACCCCCAGTTTTAGATCTTCTTAAATAATCCCATAACCAACAAGCAGGTCCTAAGGCAATTTCTTCTTCTGGTAAATGATATCTAATTGGTCTAGTAGATGTTGGAACTATAAGAGGATTAAAAACATTAGAAGTTGGTGATAAATCAATTTCACAATAAAGTGATTTATAAATATCTTTTCTATTTACTGATTGAAGACTTGCCGATTTTTGATTTCTATAAGATCTAACATCATCAAGATCAATAGTTGCAGAAACTACTTCGACATCATTTAAAGAAAATTGAGAAGCTTGAGCAACTACTTTACCATTAAGAATAATGGCTGCACAACCATCATAATATAATCTATCACCATCACAACCACGTTGATTTGAATAAAGATAAACTCCACCACATTTTTTTGTTGCTTCAGTTATTAATTCTAATCTTGTATCTAATTTTCTTAATTCATGATGTGAACCACTTGAATTTGTAAATATTTCAACACCATCAAGACTCATATCAATATGAGGAGATTGAGGAGTAAATAATTCTTCACAAGTTTCACAACCTAATCTTGTTTCAAAAGTTTCAATTACACAATCTCCAAATGTAACTCTTGATTGTTGAGTAATTTTACTAATAAATTTAGGTAATTGATATTCTTCAAAATATTTTGGTCTATTCCAAGGAGTAAAATATCTCATTTCACGATAATTTCCATCATTAGCTAAATATAATTTAGGTCTAATTAATAAAATTTTTGCATTATATGAAATAATTCTACAATTATATTTATTAGATTTATGAATAATTGGAATCCCAATATCTAATAAAATATCTTTAGTATCGGGATGAGAAATAATATCTCCATAAATTTCCCATGAATGTTGATATAAATCACTTTCACTAAAATGATCTAAACATCCATATCCACAAATTTCTAATTCTGGTCCAACTCTAAGCTTAGCACCTTGTTTCTTTGCTTGTCTAATACTCTCAATAATACGATCACGATTTCCTTCAAAATCAAGTGCCCATTGATTTAAATTACAGGTAGCAATTGTAATGTAATGACCCATTTTTATATTTGCTAATTCACTTTACTAATCTGTACTTCAATTAACTTTACTTGTACTTCTCTTTCTCTTTATGTGAAATACTTACCGACTACCATCAACCTCGTTAAGTTTTTTTTTTCTATAGTGAGTCGGCTTTTGCTCCGCACTTCCGCTAGAGCCTTTGACAGATCCGACAATTTAGCAACCATTAATACAGACTTTTAAAAATGTTAATATCATTAATATCATTAAATGCTTTTCTATGAAAGATGTTAATGGGGACTTAGTTTTGTTCCCGAGGAATTTCCTTCATTCTTGTGCATTATCATAGATTATTTTACTGATTAATAATCTTACGATACTTAAGCTGTTCCGGTAACAGTCTCCATCGCCGAATTCGCAGTCTCCGTATGATTTAGAATGACATGACTTTTGACAGCAACAAGTTGCAGCAAACTTGCAACACTTAATGGTACTTACCGAAATTGCTACGGAACCTCCGAAGGAATTAAAATCTTTTGTATGTGTGCACGTGCAAGTCGGCACGCCTTCTCCTGATCCACTAAATAAAATCCTCCAGATTTGTTCCGACGGGACAATTTCTCTGTTCCTGCATATCTATGATAAGAGCAATGGGTACTCCGACAGCTAAGGGGTATATATATACGGATAGATATACATATACATATATAAATGATATAATAGTTAGTACGATACAGATATAGTCAGTCAATCACCAAATAATTATAATGCATAAAGTTGAAAAATTAGTAATTAGTCCATTACCAAAGACTTCCTTTGGTTGTTCCGTAACTCTTCCAGGGTATGCCAATAACGATCCTAGTAATTTAAACGATGAAGATTTCAAAAGTTTATATGAAGCGGTTCTTACTTATCTTGTAGTTGTTATTCCTGGTCAAGAAGAATTAGCTCCTAAATCACAATATATTTTAACCAAAAGATTTGATCCATCTATTCCTGAACCAAAGCCTGATTCAGGTTATGCAGGTTATGGTCATGGTAAAGAATTTAGACATCAACAATCAGTATTAAGAAAAGATGGTACTAGTGTTAAATCTCAACCTCAAGTTCAAATATTAGGTCAAGGTGTATTTGAAGCAAATGAACCTGGTAATGAAAATGGTGAAGCAATAAGTTTAACTCATCCATCTCATACTAGTTTCCATCATACTCCATTAACAGAAGATCAAATTAAGAATGAACATAGAACTAGATTTTATAGATGGCATATTGATAGTGCATTATATGATTTATCTCCACCATTAATTACTACTTTATTAGGTATAAAAGTTCCTCCATCAACTCAAACTCAAAAAATTATATATGAAGATGGATCAGGAGATGAATTAGAATTAACTCAAGGTGCTACATGTTTTGTTAGTGGAGCTAATGCTTATAAAAATTTGAGTTTAGAAGATAAAGAATTTGCTGCCAATACTATAGTTGAATATGCACCACATCCATATATTTTTATATCACCAGCTGGTGCTACATCAGATGGATTAACTATGGTTAGTGAATCAAAAGAATTTTCCTTTGATAAATTACCAGAATGGGAAGAATCTAAAGTTAAAAAATTACCAATGTTATGGACTAATCCAGTTACAAAAGAACAACATTTACAATTACATGGATGTTGTTTATATAAATTACATACTAAACAAGCCGATGGATCAATTAAAACTTTAGAATTAGAAGATGCACGTAAGAAGGCTCATCAACTTATGAGACCTTCAATTAGTCCAAAAGAAGTGTTGGCCCATTCTTGGAAACAAGGAGATTTGGTATTATTCTTTAATAGAGGAGTATGGCATTCAGTTACTGGAGAATTTAAAGGAGTAGCAGCTGATGGTAAAGATGAGAGAAGATTAATGCATCAATGTAACATTGCCAGTGGTCAAGATCCTGTCTATGTGAGTGCATAATATCAATTATCTATTACTAGTGATTTATTATCAATTGGATATGTTTATAGTTTGTCATTACAGTTTGTAGTTAATCAATATATTGTTAAGTAAACAATTACCCATAATAAAATAATTATAATTACAATTAAATGTTCCCCACCCTCGGCCCACTATAGTAACGATCGGGCTCTCTCTCTCTCTCTAAGTGTCTCTTTTTTTTCAGTCGGTCTCAGCCGATCACCTTATAAAAAAAGGTTAGCTTGCTATTAATATATAGATCAAATAC
The DNA here is from genome assembly GCF_036850825.1 of Scheffersomyces amazonensis. NCBI lineage: Eukaryota > Fungi > Ascomycota > Pichiomycetes > Serinales > Debaryomycetaceae > Scheffersomyces > Scheffersomyces amazonensis. The sequence goes on along the minus strand of NW_027042741.1, from coordinate 472,581 downwards.
TACAAACAAACACTATATAATCACCCAGACCAATGCAGTACGTGGGGAAAGTGGGAGGTTATGTATATAATCAATGGAGTTCACTAAATCCAGCGACATTGTCGGGAGCAATTGATATAATTGTTGTAGAACAACCAGATGGTACGCTTCATTGCTCACCGTGGCATGTTAGATTTGGTAAATTTCAAATTATTAAACCATCACAAAAGAAGATTGATTTATATGTTAATGATATAAAGACTGATTTACCTATGAAATTAGGTGAAGGTGGAGAAGCATTTTTTGTATTTGAAACTGAAAATAGTGATAATTTATCTCAATCTGTATTAACTTCTCCAGTTATATCTCCTTTAAGTTCTCCTGGTATATCACCATTAAATTCTCCTGGTCAATCACCAAATAGTCAATATGATAATAATAATAAATCTGAACCGGATTTATTAGATTTAAATTCAGGTAGTAATTATATCGAAGATAAAATAAAATTATCTGATTCAAATCCTCATACTCCTTTAAGATCAATTAATAATAGTCCTACACCAATACCAACTCCAACTCCAACTCCAACTCCAACTCCAAGTTTACAATCTAAAATTGCTTTTGAACGAGCTCGTAAGATTACAAAAAAATTAAATATTCCTTCCAAAATAGATATAAATGGTGATATGGTACTTGATATGGATGGTTATAAACCTAATTCTCAAAAGAATATTGATGATTCTGATGAATTATTTAAAAGAATCTTTTTAGAAGAAATTAAAGATTCAACCAATTTTGGTGATGATGTTGAAAATGTTGAATTAGGATCTTGGGATCAATATATTAGTAAAGATGAAGATGGGAATATTAGAATATTAAATAAAAATAGTGAATTAAATCTTGATCATGATTTAGATAATAATGATGCAGTAGTATTTGATGATGGAGTTTCATCAATTAATACTTTAAATACTAGTATAAATGATGAAGAATCAATTCTGACAAATTCAAATTCAAATGCAAATACAAAAACATATTTTAAAACACTTCGATTAACTTCAGAACAATTACAAAGTATGAAATTACATTATGGAGAAAATCAATTAAAATTTAAACTTAATGAAGGAAATTCTCAAATTTATTCAAATTTATATTTATGGAAATCAACAACTCCAATTGTAATATCAGATATTGATGGTACAATAACAAAATCAGATGCTTTAGGTCATGTTATGAATTTATTAGGTAAAGATTGGACTCATCCTGGTGTTGCTACATTATTTTCTGATATTTCTGCTAATGGTTATAATATAATGTATTTAACAGCAAGATCAGTTGGACAAGCTGAAGGTACAAGACAATATCTTTCAGGTATTGTTCAAGATGGAGGAATTAAATTACCTAAAGGACCAGTTATTTTAAGTCCTGATAGAACTATGGCAGCTTTAAGAAGAGAAGTTATATTAAAAAAACCTGAAGTATTTAAAATGGCATGTTTAAGAGATATAAGAAGTTTATATTTTCATGAAAATAATGAAAATAATGAAGATAGAACTCCATTTTATGCTGGATTTGGTAATAGAATTACTGATGCAATATCTTATAGATCAGTAAAAATTCCATCTCATAGAATTTTTACAATTAATCCTAATGGAGAAGTTCATATGGAATTATTAGAATTAGCTGGTTATAAATCATCATATTTACATATTGGAGAATTAGTTGATCACTTTTTCCCTCCAATTAGGCAAGTACCAATGGAATCTTATTGGAATGATGATCAATTAAATGACTATATAAATTTTAAACAAAATGAACAACTGGAACAAGAAGGAATTGAACTTCGAACTCCAATTATTGGTTCACCAAGAATTCCTGGATCTCCAAGAAGTATTAATGAAGATAATTTTATGGATTTACAACCACCAGATGAAAGATTTAATGATGTTAATTATTGGAGAGAACCAATTAATTTTAGTGATATTAGTGATGAAGATACTGATAATCAAATAATTACTCCCACTCCTAAATCTCCTGCTTTATTATCATTAAAATCATTTACAGCTGAACCTACACCTGAATTATTGGTTGAATCAAATGATCAAAGAAGAAATAGAAGTCGATCATCATCAAGAGTTGTACCTCCAGAAAGGCCAACTTCTGTATCTTCATTTACTTTACCATTACAAAATTTTATGAAATTTGGGGTTGGTAGAGGAGATGATGAAGATGATGATGCCGATTATGCAGATGTTGTACTTGATAAAAATAGACCTGTAGTAGATGCTTCATATACTGATGAGAGTATGATAGCCGATAATGATGACCTTCTTGATGATGATGAGGATGATGAAGATTACACAGATGATGACTATGAAGATGACTACGATGAAGAGGAAGATGATGACTATGATGAAGAGGAAGAGGAAGAGGATGAAGATGAAGATGAAGAAGAGTATGAAGATGAAGATGAAGATGAAGATGTAGATGAAGCAGAACAGAATGAGTATGATGAAGAGGATGATCTTGATGAAGGAGATGGGCTCCCAGAAGAAGTAAAGACATCTATACCTGCATCGATTGTTATGACGGCAAATGAACTTCAAGCCCTTAATATTAACAAATAGTTAGAATAGTATATATATAATTATACGTATAATGAATAAGTATAAGACAAGACTATGGGGACAGTCAAGTCGTGTGCCCTGTCGAAAATTTCCCCGAAGCGAAATACAAAAAATTATGACAGATTTTTCAACAATGGTTCGGTAAAACTACTCTCTATAAATCATAGCCAACTGGTGTTAAAGACCTAATTAGACTTGGTTGACTGTAGGTGGAGATTCACACACGTTTACTTGTAGTTCATCTTGTGTTCCATGGCCAGACTGGTGGTGTTTATTCGAAAAACATGCATCATCAACTGTCTACCCCACTGCATATAAATCATGGACTTAGTAAAGCAGCTATAAATTCCAATATTAATAATACTAATAATACTAGTAGTAATATTAATATTGTTGGTAGTAATAATCAACGGAATTTGAAAAATCATCCATATCGTCATGAATCAGCAGCTCATCAACATCATAGTCTGTTATATCTGTCGAATCCATTTTCAACATCTTCATCATTATTCCCCTTTACATCATTAAGAGATATCTTATCATTAATTTTCATTTTATTAACTTTACCACAAACAATTTCTTTATTCTTAATAATAATTTATATTATATTAGGTCCAAGTTTTGTAGGTGGTAAATTTGTTATGGAATTTTTCTTAGATCAAGATCATCATCAACCATTAATAATAAATTTTAAACAATTATCAATAACATTTTCCAAAATATTAGGAGTAAATTCAATTATATTTCTTAGTTTAAATTTAATAATTCATAAAAAGAGTTATTTTAATTATTTAGTGATATTATCAAAATCTATAATTTCAAGTGATTTAATTGGATCATCATCAATTAATTATATAAATTCTATAAGTCAAAAGAGAATTACTACAAAAATTCAATATGATGATAATAAAAAAATTTTAAATAGTCATCTTATAAATTCCATCATATGTTTTTTAATTATAAATTATATAAATTATGTTTTAAATTGGTTAAATTTATCATTCAAATTTATTAAATTTTATAATACTAATATTGGTTATATAAATAATTTAACCTTTCATTATTTAACTAGCAAACTTTATCTTATACTATGCATTCATATAATTAATTCAACTTTATTTAAAAAATCAACTATTTTACAAAGTTCAATCCCTAATATTACTGATAATGAATCTTCTTCATCATCTACTAATAAAAATCATTTAACTCCAAAAATAGTTCAAATCGATGTTAATATACCTCCTATATCTAATATTCAACCTTCATCAAATTCTGTTGCCATTAAAAATTTCGAAAATTTTATTATATCACCTTTCAATAGTAAATTAACTATCCTAAAGAATAGATTGAGAAGTAATAGTCTTAAAATTAATTCTTTACCTTCGATTTATTCAAAATCAGTTCCGGTAGTAAATGTTCATAATAATATGAATAATAATTCTAATACTAATGGAATAATTCATCTTAATAATTCCCATTCCAATTCTCATTCTAATTCTAATATTACTTTACCTTCAACATCATCAACTACCACAACTTCAAGTACTACAGCTACTTCAACTTCTTTAACAACTACCACTATTAGTAATAATATAACTACCATTGAAAATACCGTTATTATTCAACCCTTTTGGTCAATTCTAGCTGCTAGTAAAGCTATCTTAAGAAATCCAAAATTATTTAATGGTGAAATTACAAGAAGTAAAAATAATGTTTCTGAATTAACTAATCATAAATCATCTAAAGGACAAAATCTTATAATGTCTACTATTCTTATTGATAATTCCAAAGTAATATTTTCTGTTTTAAAGAATGATTTATTTAATATTGAAGATTTAACAGTAATGATTAATAATGTTTCTTGGTCTTATTATAAATTCATTGAGGAAGAGAAAGAGAAAGAGAAAGAGAATGATAAACAAGTGTATTTAATTATTCATGGATTATCATCTAATTTCCAATATGAAATTGATATAGTAAATAAAGATAATGAAATTATAGAACATTTTTTAATTAATACTGAAAGTATAAACAGTGATAGTGAGGATGATGAAAGATCAATTTTACATGATTCATCATCATCATCAGCTTCATCATTAACAACTTTACAAATATCTTTAATTTCCACTTTAAAAAGTTTGAATAGTTTAAAATCAAAGTATAAAAAACAGAAAAAGGATGATCATAAACGAATACTTGAAATGAAAAATAATATTGAAAATTTGAAAAATAAAATGTCAAAATATAATAAAAGTAATGGAAATAATGAAAATAGATTATTTGGAAAATTAAAGGGTTTAAAGCATTCAGTAATGCAACTTGAAATGGATATTGAACATTTAAATTCATCAATTCTGAATTTAATTACAGAAGAAACTGGTATTAAGAATCATTTCAGACGTCAAGAACGAGATTATTTAAAACAAATTAAGGAATTAGAAAAGATTTATGATGAATATTGTGAAAGAATAAAAATTGAAAAGACAAAATTAAAGGCATCAAGTACAGAATTACAAAATATGAATGGTAAGAAACAAAAATTAATTAATAAACAACAACTAAGAGTTGAAGAGATTAAGACTTTAAATAATGATTTAAAGAATATTAGAAGAAATGAAATCTTAAATAAATTAGGGAAAAGGATTAAGAAAACTAATGATAAGTTTGATACTATTCTCCCTCGAGTTTTATCAGAAACTCAAGCTTTACGAGAAGAATGTAATCAAGTATTGAATGGATAGTGGATAGTGGATAATAATTATTATTAATAATTTTTATAGTTCCTATGTACATGTATATAATTATGGATAAGGTATATCATTAACGCATTAATTTTCTTGTATAGTATTACCGATCTGATGAAACTTTCTATTAAAGTAAAGTATTCCACCCTTTTCAAGTATTTTTTCATCATTCTCTAATATTTCTAATACATCAACTACCCAAATTTCATGATTGGATACTGAAAAATTAGTTTTAGCTTTACATATAAAAACAGATTCAGAATTTTTTAATATAGGAATACTTATAGAATCATTGATTTTATACATAGTATAATCATTATCTTTATTAAGCCTCGAAAATGGAGTTGTCATTTCATGAAATATTTCACCATCTTCATCTTCTTCCTTACCATTATTCAATATACCTTTCTTATCTGTCTTAACTCCACTAGCAAATACTCGACAAAGATGAGCTGATTTTGCGGTTGGTGATAATAAATGTATTGCAAGATATTGTAAATTATGCATGGCAGCTGAAGTATATGATGGAAGATGTAAATTAAATTCTAATAAAGGTTTGGGATATACAGCTAGTGAACTAACTGAAGAAAGTGTCATACCATGTAAATCATTGGATTTAATAGTATTCGATGCAGAAGTTAAAATCATTGCTTGAGAACTAACTCGTGCCATATTACTCCGGAATTTTTCCAGAATGGCACTATGGCTACCATTTCTTAGAATTGATGACCGTGAAATCGTTCGTACTTGTAAAATCCACCCTCTCATACATATATATCTTAAAATATTTGAACCATATGCTATTGAAAACCCTCAAAAAATTTCATCTGTTATTGCGAAAAATCAAAAGAATTCCCAAATACAGTTTTTGACGAATTACTTAATTCACTCGTATTTCTTAAGCACAATTCAATAGTATCATAGTAATTAATGAATAATTAAGTAGATAGTGTAGTCTTTTTATAATTACATAGTAATTTATATTTGATACAGAAAGATAGAGCAAAATTTTCTAATACTATAACTATATCTTGAAATGATTGCGAAATTGAAATGAAACTACAAAGAAATAGTGACAGATATAAATCACAAAATAATCGTGAATCTTACTTTAAACAGATATATTCAACTACTTTTCTTACAGTTAAGTTGTTAAAAACCAAATGTTCATATTATAATTATGGTAAAAATTTGTCTAACAAAAAGCAAAAAAGAAACTCCGCGACGGGGAATTGAACCCCGGTCTACCACGCGACAAGCGGTAATTCTAGCCACTAAACTATCACGGACTTTTGTTGACGAAAATTAGTCTAGGATGCTGGTCACAAGTAAATATCACGTGAAAAGCACGTGCTTAATCACGAGTGTCAAATAACGTGACAATTTCTTAAATTTGAGGTAATAGAGTTGGGTTAAAGGATACAATTGTAACAGTTATTATTCAATCTAATGCTATATTTAATGATCTTTGATCAGAAGTACTGGGCTCTTGTTTGCTTTGCTGAACTACTCAGTTTTTTTTAATTAATTTGTAGGAAATAAACTTTATATATTTATGGATATAGATTCATTATCTGGAGGAGTACAACCATTTTGGTGATTATGGAGAAATCAATCAAAGGGATATTATTCAATCCTTTAAATGCCATCATAGTGTATTTAAGAATAAGCTGATAGTGGATTACAGAAATTTTGTCTTTAATTCGAAGCCGCAAAAAATGTTTTTGCAGTCAAATGTATAATGTATATAAATTAAATAATTATAAGTACATGTAATGCTAATGAATGTTCGTACTGGTGATGCAGTATTCCGAAGTATTAGCTCCAAAACGGAAACCTATCTTTCAGCATGATATGCAACAATGTTAGGGAATCCCCAACACCTGAATCCCAATGGTTTGGCTAAATAACACAAACCTTCTGTTTCTATGCCATCATATCCTTCAGTTCTATCCCAAGTAGTACCCACAATATAACTAGTTGGGAATATAGCACCTAATCTAAATACTATGGATTTTGTAAAGAGAACAGCACCACCTACTGAGTCTAATTCTGTATTGTACAGAAAATATCTTCTTAAACGTTTATATTTATCCTCCGCAACAAAGTTCTGAAAGTGAAACATGTTTGATTCCACATCTTTAGGGACATATTTTGCGTCATCATACTTACCAGCATTGAAAAGTTCTAGTTGCGTTTCTGTTGGTTTAGTTCTTTCTCCTCTCCAAGAATTCTTATCAAAATCTAGAAGGCCCCCCTTAACAATTCTTGGAACCAAAATATCCTTTTCAGATTGAATAAATGTTGGAATAATTTTATCAGGCTTTTCAAATCTTACTATATCAGCATCAAGGAATAAGATATACTGTTCGTCTTGTAATGCTGAATTTACAAGAAAATTTCTATTTTTAGCAATCAACCTTCTTCTGAATCTTTGAAATTCATCCTTTTGTCTTTGCTGACGGGTAAACCCTCCATCAACCTCTAAATCTGAATTAGAATATAATGATATCCTTGATATAAACGGTACATTTTGGAGAATTGAACCCACATTATCTTCAAAATATTTGTGAACTGTTTGGAATTCTGAATCAATATTACTTAAGAATCCAATTGACAAGACAAGTCCTTTATAAGGAGTCTCGTATAAAGTAGAAAGGGTGTCCATAAAGTCAGAAAAAGTTCTATCTCTACCATATGCTGCTTTTTGACCGATATTAACTAAGATTAGTACTGTCTTCTGACTAACAGGGATTTCTTCTTTCCTGTAATATTCAATTCTTTTAAATGACGAGTGTGGTGAAGTAAATTGCTTCTTGATGTAATTTTGGCGTATTGGTCGTACTAAGTCATCGGAATCAGAATTGGAATTGGAATTGGTATCCGACTGATCATTCCTTTCATCTGGAGAATTCACATTGTTTTCATTTTGATTTGCACGCACATCTTCTTGATTCACTAGTTTATTGGCATTATCATCGAAATTGCCATCATTATTATTATTGTTATCATCATTAGAATTACGTGTTTCAACTTGTGGCTGGGAATCTTCATTTGGTATTACCGACTCAGATATAGGAATGCTTCCTCCTCCTACGTAAGACGCATATTGTTTAAAGTAGTCGACATCCTTGTTCAGATATAAATTATATGAAAATAACAGCACTACAATTATTGAAAGAAAGAATGGTAGGAGAAAACGCCTCTTTAATGATTTTGCTCTATATGGAAGCATCGGGACTAGTATTCTCACACCAGATCACTGACTATAAAGCATATATGGTTTAACAGATCTGAATACAAACTAAAGTAATAAAACAATATACTATTAAACTAATACAAAGAAGCTATAATACAAAGATTTATATAAATGTTATGAGGCATTTATTACTTAGACGCCAACAATTGAATTGTTGCTCTGAAATTTTTTAAGTGTCTGTTTCACAGAAGTAAATGAAAACCAGGCTTATCTTGTAAAAAAGACGTGGAATTGCATGAACGCCTTTATTGCATACAAACAGAGGTAAGAAGATCCTAGTAAGATCACAATACATCACATAATTGAAGAGATGAGTATCCTTCTGGTAAGTGCTTATTGTTCTCATTGTATTATTTTATAGGTAAATCGTATATCTAGATTTTTCAGTACCTCAAAAATTATTATTTACTGAGTATCACCAAGTGGTACCTGGCCATAGAGATGTATTCTTGTGGCTCTATAATTATTTAAATCTAGGATGGATTCTTTTACTACACTCTAGCTGATAAGTGATCATGTGTAGTTTCAAGTACATACATAATTTGACACTCGTTGGCATGTTTAACCAGGAATTACTGAATATGCAAGTTTTCACCCTAAAAGTAAAGGCGATAAGTAATTATCGTCTCGCAAGGACTCTTAGGTGTCAATAAGATCGGTCTAACAAACAATAGAACATAATTTTGAGGAGTGAGAATCAATTCCACTGCTCTCAAAATTTGAAGTCTGCAGTTAAAAAGTTTTGTTGGCTAATTATATCTAATTATTAAAAGATCAATTACACATAAATCTATTTGCAATCAAATCATTTTATTATTAGGTATAATTATAATAGATTTACACATATCCTTTTCAAACAACTTTAAGAGGATTTATACTCTGCATTAATCGCTTTCCCGAAGACCCTCTTGAGTATCACCTTCAGGAACACTTTCTTACCACTTGTAATTTATTAATAGAAGTGTGATTACACACAGGTAAAAAAAGCCTCCTACACATTTTTTCTGTGATAGACCCCCGTGGTCGTATTTCATACTCATGAGTACCTTTTAACGGGAGAGTTATCTTATCACAATACCTCAAACGCGTCTTCACTCTTCTTTATAATGTATGTTTTGATCACCACATGAGCCAAGTTTTAGAAGCCGGACTTTCGAAAGCTAAATCTCCTTTCGCTAAGATTGTGAAAAAAGTTTAAAAATAAAGTAAGAATTTTTAGCAAACTATTAAAATTATCAGCGCACCACCAGACTCTGACGTTCAATAATAATTATCTAAAAGGATAGGTATCATCTGTGTCATTTTACTTTCATTCACAAGTTACAAGCACAAGCACAAGCACAAGCACAAGCACAAGCACAAGCACAAGCACAAGCACAAGCACAAGCACAAGCACAAGCACAATTACAATTACAATTACAATTACAGCAAAAATTACCCCATGCTTTTTTTGAAGTTGATAGTAAGAGAAGATCGATGAAGAATTAAATTTATTAAAAAATACTGACAAGTAATTACAACAATTGTAACTGACGAATTACCATAAATAGTGTATTACCTTAACTTATGTACACATTGTTCTAACCTTCCAACCCAGCTCCCATTTTATTTGGTTGCGATAAAAATTTTTGAGCTATATTTTTTTTTATTTTTTTTTGATGTATTAATTAGCAAACCAGTTGCAAAAAAGGGAGTTTTTTCGAGACCTATCACACGATATGCCCCCATTAAACAACACGATGTTTAGATGGTTCGAATGGGAATAATAAAGCTAATAATCCTATAACACCAACAAATGCACCACAAATCCAAATAGGTACTTGAGAACTAGTATTTGAGAAATAAGCAATGACAGGCACAATACAAGTTGCAACTCTAGTACTAGCGATAGCAAGTGCATTTCCAGTAGCTCTAGCTGCAGATGGCATAACTTCTGGAGTATAAGCATATAAAACGGCATAATAAATATAGATAGCTGCGAAAGAAATCGAAGAAAGAGCGACATTTTGAGCACGATTTTTAATAGCAGTATATCCGAATAAGAAAGCCATACCTGATATACCACCAATACATAAGACACCACGACGTCCTAATCTTGGGAAGTAGTAAAGTAAAGCACCAGCAATTATCGGACCGGCCAAAGAAACAACATTACTGATTAAATTATCACGATAAACACCTTGAGTGGTTGAAGCACTAATATTAGCTCCTCTACTGGCCAAATATTGAGGTAAAAAGGAAGAATATAATGGGTATGAGATCCCTAATAAGAACCAGGAAAGGAATACTAAAGCTGAGGATCTTCCAATTTTTTTGTTGGCAAATAAAATAGCTAAATGATGTTTAACTAATGTATAAATACCTTTAATAGATTGATGTTTTCTATAATCATCATTAGATGAAATTTCACCCAATTCAGTCAATTGTTCAAGAGTTAAAGAACAAGTTCTATTGTATTTTGTAGCAATATCCTGTAATATTTGAACGGCTTCTGCATCTCTATTATTAGAAACCAAAAATTTTGGAGTTTCCTTTAATCTGATAAATGTAACACGAGCAATAGCCATGACTAAGACAATAGAACCATTAACATAATAAACATATCTCCATCCTCTGTTAATATGAGAAGGACAATAATCAGCAGATTCACATGAATTATTAGGTAAGAAAGCGTAAGCTAATAGCACGGCCACAATTTGACCAATACTCCAGAAAAAAGCAAAAAAGGATAATAACCATTGATCTTTATGAGGTAAATATTCCAAAAATACACAAGTATCTAATACTAAATTACCACCAGCAGCAAAACAACAAAGGAACACAAAAATACAGTAAGAAGCCATAGTACCCATAGTACCAGTTAAAATAGTAAAGATTGCAGAAAGGAATAAGGAAAGATTGAAAGCTACTTTTCTACCGATTAAATCAGCTGAGAACCCCCAAAATAATGCACCAATCAATAAACCAGCAGCCAACATTTCATTGGAGATAGCATATGTATAACCAAATTGATAATTAATAAAAGTTCTGACATTTGATTCAATATATGTCAATTGAGTATCAGTCCAATAACCCATACCATTAAGAAAGAATAATTTCAAATGATATGGTGTGAATCCGATTTCATCTATGGCATCATTAATTAATTTCATCTTTTTAGTTAATACATCATCATCACCTTCTAACTCATACATATCAATGAGAGTTTTGTCAGAGACAGTATCATCTTCGTTGACAGACACAACCGAACCAAGGTCGGAGACTTTCTTTTCATTAATATTTGACATTTTGCTTAACTAGATTCAAAAATGACAACTTTTTAGGAAGAAGATAATTCAAAATTCTGAAAAACTATTAATGGAAGAAAAATTAAAGAAATAAATGTTTCTTGAAGACTAAATAAAGAAAAAAAGAAAGAATAAATTTCTACACACAAAATTAAAGATATTGGGTTTATATAAATAAGATTGTTAAATATTAACTCTGGATTAATTCAACAATTATTATCATCAGATTTATAGAGCCATTTAGTAATTCGGAAAATCTGAAATATTAAAATAATTTATTTTACAGTATATTAATTACACTAATTTTTAGATTTCGTTCATCAAGCATTACCTAATTTGGGAACACGGGGGAAGATCAGAGTTATATTTATTGTATAATTGCTTACTGAAAAATTGGACTATAGTACTTTTCAAGAAACCTTAATGCGCACGCGCTCACTGATAAAAGCGCACGAGGGGTTTAACCTAAAATTTTTACTCAACTACGTAAATGTATTCATTTTTGGATTATAGAAATAATCACATGCAATTATTAAATCATGTGACCTTTGGACTGTGACGTAGTGCATGAAAAAGAGATAGGATGAACAAGTGATCATGTGATTTATGGTCATGTGCTCACACACGTTATCAACATCACGTGTAGGCATTTCAGCATCAAAAATATTTTACAGAAAAAAAATGAAAGTGAATTATACGTTGTTAAAGAACCGTTTGAAACTGAATACCTAAAGCTATTTCAACGGATTAGCACGTAATTATTTGAAACTAATTGCTGCTACGGCCACCTAAGATTATGGCGAATAGGAAGCTACAGAAGTAAGTATCGAAAAGAATATGTTTTCGTTAAGAAAATCATGGAAATAGTTTATGTCGATGATATATATTAATGCATGGATCCTTTCCATATTAACCACATGTTGGAAGATTTGGAATTGATTTTAATGAATTAATATTATTAGAACATATTCCCCTTAATATAAAGAATCAAAATTACTAACTGAATTTATAGGGATATTGATATAATATTCAAAAAAATCCTGGAGGGATTGCACGAGTTTAATTATCATTACGAAAGATATGAAAGCATAAACACTGAAGATGATAGTGATAATCAACGAGAGAAGGAAAAGCTTGAAAATGATTTAAAGAAAGAGATTAAACGACTTCAGAAATTTAGAGAACAAATTAAGATCTGGCAACTGAATGACGTCATTAAGACTTTGGGGCTATCTTCAACAGCTTTATCAAATAAATTAAATGATAATAAAAAACTAATAGAAGAAGCAATGGAAGTGTATAAAGATGTAGAAAGAAGTTCTAAATTGAAAACTTTTTCAAATCAATCTATTCTAATGGCTTCAAAGGAAAATCATAATAATAGTTTCCGAGATGATGATGATGATGATGATGATGAAGATAGTGAAGATGAATCTTTTGATGAATTTGATTCTAATGATGAAGATGATGAAGATGAAGATTTACGACCCGAATCTCAAGAAATCGTATCATTTTTAAAAGATAGTGTACTTCAACTAAGTAATCAAACTAAGAAACTAAATAATGAATTTGATAAACTATCTCAAAAGAAATTACGAAAAAACAATCTAAGTACTATTGAAAGTAAGAAAGAAAAGATTCAATCAACTATTGAGGCCAATAAATTCCATAGTAAAAAACTATTGAAGATTATTAAATTAATTAGAGCCAATAAATTAACTGATGTCAATGTATGCTGGGTCATTAAAAATGATTTAGAAAAATTCATTGAATCTGGTGAAAATGATGAATTTGATGAAGGCTTATATGATGATATCTTTAATCTGGTCACTGCCGAAGAAGAAGATTTTGTAGATTATACTGACAACAATACCCAAACTAATGCTAATGATGCAAATACTAATGAAAATGATATCTTAGCAACTCCAGTTAAACCTGAAAGAGAAGAGAATCATACGAATCACTTTAATGGACCTTCACAACCGGAAATCAAACTGAAAGTATCTTCCACAACTAATAGTTTAACTTCTCCACTCCCGAAGAAAGTGGTAAGTCCTGAATTAGCCAGTCCTGCTATTGTGCGTAATCTAAAACCTGCCCCCACCCCTTCAAAGCCCGTAGGGACCATGAAATGGTCGGCTGCAGCAGTTGCAGGATTAGCTGATCATTCTAGTTCTTCAAGTAGTAAATCACCTGAACCATCTGGAGTTTCTAGTAATGGTACTTCAATAACAAGTATAGAGGAAGAACAAGAACAGGAAAAACAATCAAAACAAGAACATCACCGTGAATCTCAACAAACTGATTCCCAACCGAAAGTATATTATGAAGACCATGTCATTCAGCAACAACAACGAGAAGACTCCAACAAATATTCAACCATTCTTCGAGAATCAGGATTTTCAAATGTCGAATTGAATTTATTCAGTGATATGAAATTAGTTACTTTACCACCGGGAATGCAAGATTTAGTAGTATCTTTTACTTCCAAGAGAAATAAATCAGACGATTTCAAGTTATTAGTGGATGAAAAAGAGTATAATCAATATACTATTCCAATAACAAAGCCATTTTTACCTGAAAATATTAATAATTTCCCCGTTCAATTTTTGAAATTACAAGCTGGTTGGAATAAAATTAGAGGACAATATGAATTTAATAATGTAGTTAATGAGATTAAAGAATTATTTGCCAGTAATAATGCAAATGCTATTCCTCGAATTAACGAATTAACAAATGTATTGTTTTACGGATTTTATTATGGAATAACTCCAGTGGAAAATTTAATTGCTGAGGAAAGTCTTTTTAATTTGGGTTGGAAACCCTATAGATTGCAGGAAGCTGGTCAAAATCCATTAATTAGTAATAATCTTAAATCTAATAATTACTTCTTTTGGGTTAGAAAGATTAACTCATTACCATCTAATGATTCCAACTTTGAATTTGGAGATTTCCAAGTATTTAATTTAACTACTTGGGAAATCTTTGTTAAGAATAATTATAAGTTGGAAACAAGATTATTACAAGTTTCTCCTTCTATAACCGTTTAAGAGTTATAATTTTATTATTATTACTACTCTATTAGTTTTATTGTTGTTCTCTATGTACGTTTGGTCATCCTCTTTTACTTTGTTTATTAGTTCGAATATTGGTATTATTGTCAATGTTAATACATAGTCATAATTCATCGAACCGACACTGTAGATCTGAAGTTAAAATGATTGGAATTTCATCATCCGAATCAAGTGATTCAAATACAAGTATATCATCATTACTAATAGATGAACATAGTATTATAGGGGAAGTACATGGTGGTGAAAACTCTTGTGGTTGAGAGTTTTGCGGAGAAAAGAATCTTTCAATTACTGAATCTTGGGTAGTTGAAATCTCTTTGTAATAAAGATCCACATTATCAGTAGTAACCAAAATCGGCATGGACATACCTCTATGTATATGTAAGCGATCAACTACTTTATATTCTTCCTTATAGTCAATATCAAACAATGATAATGATGATGATTTGATCTTGAACTCTTCCACAATGTCACCAAGAGATTCTAAATTCTCCATGTTGCAAAATCCTTTCTTTGACTGACTTGACCTCTAGTACTTACTATACACAACAAATTTAACCAGCTATCCAACGACTTCTCTTATGAACAATGTAAAAGTATATTTACTGAAGAACCTTTGAAAAGTACTACTCTTAAACTGCTATCTCTATGGGATTTGGCTGCCAAACTTACAGTTCCAATTCTGATTTTTTTTTTTTGCCGAGGCCCACGAAAATTTTGGTTCTCCACAAAAAAAGTATACTGGTAATGTTTAACTTTGTAGAACCAACTAACTACTCAAGATCTCAAAGGTCAAGAACTTGGAAGAGTATGGAATACTACTCATCGTTAGATGCATCTCAGTTGGATGCTGATAGACCAACCTTATTTGAATTAATTTCATCTAATCAATTAGAAGCATTATTATCACCATCATTAAGGTATATATTAGTTCATTATGCCAGTAAATATCCGTATTATTTATTAAGAATCAATAATAATTTTGATGAATTAAATTTAGTATTACGAACATTTATTGAATGGTACTTTATTAAATATTGGCAAGGATCATTCACAGAAAACTTTTATGGTTTAAAAAGAGTCAATCAAACACTTTTATCTGATAGTTCAAAATATAATAGTGGAAAATTAGTGCAATTAGTTCCATCAATAATAGAAGAGAATAGAAGTCTAACTAAACTTCAACAGATTGTTTCAATATTTGAAATAACTGGTTCAGCTTATATATCTGAAAAATTAAATTATACTTATGAAGTATGGTATACAAAGTATATAACCAATCAATTAAATACTCATGAAACAAATACCAAAGAAGAGAATTTTAAAATTCAATTAAAACGGAAATTTGTGGAAATATATCCATATTTACAAAGTGCCTATAGAGCTGGGAATTTTATTACTACTATACTATACCTTAGTGGATCAACTAAATCACCTTCAATATTAACATATTTATTTGGAATTAATTATTCAAGATTAAGTCAATATGATTATACTAAGAATGAACCTAAAACTGAATTACCATCATCTTCAAATCTGAATATTAATCGAGTTGCTCCTCCATCTACTTTGGAATATGTTATGAGATTAATTACTAAGAATTTTACTGATCCTTCATGGAAAGTTATTAAAACAATTTTAGGAACTTTCTTCCCTGTAGCTATATTTACATTGAAATTCCTTGAATGGTGGAATAATTCTGATTTTGCTGCTAAGTTATCTAAAAATCAAGGTAATGTATTGGATTTTACTATTCCACCTCCATCATTTTTATCAGAAGCATTAAAGAAATCTAGACAAGAGAAATTGAAATCTATTAGTAAAAATAAGAAGGTAAGGAAATATAAATCAGGGAATATTTGTCCTATCTGTAAGAATGAGATAACAAATCCTGCTATTATTGAAACAGGGTACGTATTTGATTATGCATGTATTTATAATTATCTTCAAAATTCTCATAAGATAGTAGCTGAAAATATCAAGAGTAAATTAAAGGCTAATAAAAAAGATGGAGAAGAAAGTGATAGTGATAGTGAAATTGATAGTGAAATTGATAGTGAAGATGAGAGAGATACTACAGATAAACAAGAGAAAGAGACAGAGACAGAGACAGAGAAAAAAGAAGATTTACAAGAATCTGAATCTCATGTAGTAATAGATATTAAAAAAGGCGGTAGATGTCCTATAACCGGTAAGAAGTTATTAGGATGTAAATGGAATCCTATAAAGGAAGAATGGGATATTGAAGGTATACGTAAACTTATATTCTGAATATACATTCATTTAATGTAACAATATTTATGTTAATGTCTATTTAATGTAGTTGCAAATATTTCTGACTTGTCGTATGTCGCAAAAAAAAAAAGCGACAAGAATTTTGAAAAATCTCTTCACGTGGTTAAGCTTAATTAAGTAAAGTAGTTAAATATATAAAGGTGACTAAATCCACACTTATTCAACATTGAATTGAAATTAATTATTCTTTCACGTAATTAATTGAAAGGAAAATGTCAGAGAGAACTTTACAAGCCATTAAATTTGACAAAACAAATGTCAGTTTAGAAATCTTAGATCAATTACTTCTTCCATATCTGACATCATATATTTCAATAAAGACTATTGAAGATGCATTTCAAGCCATTAAATTAATGCAAGTAAGAGGTGCACCAGCTATTGCTATAGTTGGATCCTTTGCTATTGTTGTTGATACTTATAATTATTTAAAATATAGTAGTGAATCTACTAATCGTACTGTTGAATCATTAATTAATAGTATTGATTATTTAATTACTTCAAGACCAACCGCAGTTAACCTTTCTAATGCTTTAAATGATATAAAAAATTTAATTAATAAATCTTATAAATCTACTGATTTAATTAATCAAACTATTTATAAAATTATTTATGATTATTCAGTAGCATTATATGAAGATGATTTAGCCAATAATTTTAAAATTGGAGAAAATGGTTTAAATTATATTAAATCTATATTAAAGGAAGAAAACTTTAAAGGACCATTTTCAATAATAACTATTTGTAATACTGGTTCATTAGCAACTTCTGGTCATGGAACTGCCTTAGGTATAATTAGATCAACTTATGAAAAATTAAATAAATCAAATACTAATGAGGAATTTTGGTTAGATCATGTTTATCCTTTAGAAACTAGACCATATAATCAAGGAGCTAAATTAACTACTTATGAATTAGATTATGAAAGAATTCCATTTACATTAATTTGTGATAATATGGTTTCAGCATTAATTAATACTTTAAATGATTCAAAACCAATTAAACATCTGTCAGCACCAGTTAAATTTATAATTGTTGGAGCTGATAGAGTGGTTAAAAATGGTGATAGTGCCAATAAAATTGGTACTTTCCAATTATCAGTTATTGCTAATTATTTTAATTCAATTCCAGGATCAAATAAAATTAAATTTATTGTAGCAGCTCCAAATACTACAATTGATCTTAATACTAATTCTGGTAAAGATATAATTATAGAAGAAAGACCAGCTAATGAATTAACAACTCTTAAAGGTCCAGTATTAACTGCAAATGGTATTGGTGAAAAGCTTACGGTTGGAATTGCCACTCCAGGAATTTCTGTTTGGAATCCTGCCTTTGATGTTGCTCCTTATAATTTAATAGATGCTATAGTTACTGAAGAATCTTCAATTACAAAGGATGCTTCTGGTAAATTTAATTTATCAAAATAATTAATTAAGATTAGATACAAATATAGAATATAAATTAGCTCTATATAATTATGTAGAATCTGGTACTGGTACTGGTCCAGCTTCAGAATCTCCATTAGATTCTTTAGTTTCTGTTGTGTTATCATTAGGAACAGAGATATCTTGGCTTGTACCATTTTGTATATCAATTTGTTTCACTTGATCTTCTGACTCTTGATTGGTTTCCAATTCATTACTTGGTTCAACAGCATCTACCAGATTCTCTTTAACTTCAGTTTCTTTGTCTGACTTCGCCTCTATGTCTTGGTCCTGGTCTGAACTTGAAGTTACTGTAGTACCATTTGATTGGGTTGCAGCTTCTTCTGTAGGTGTAATATCGACTTCAGGCTCTTCAGATTCTGTCTCTTTAGAAGACTCTACATTAGGAGACTCTTCTTCAGCAGATTCAGATTCTTTAGGATCCTCAAGTTCCTTAGACTCTGGTTTTGATTCCTCTTCTTCTGCGTCTGCAGTTGTCTCTGGCTCTTTCTTCTCTGATTCAGACTCAATAGTTTTAAGTTCATCCTGTTTATCAGTCTCTTGAGTCTGCGACTCTTTAACAGAATCTTTAACAGTCTCTTCAACGGATTCTTCAGTCTCTTCAGTCTCTTCAACAGGCTCTGGACTCTTGGCTGTTTCACTTACAGACTCCTTGTCAGTACCCTTTTCAGTCCCTTGTACTTTTACAATATCCTTTTCAGGTACCTCCGGTTTATCATCTACTTCAGTAGTCTTGTCTACTTCCTTAGATGATTCCTTTACAGGAATTTCAACAGAATTCTTCTGGGAATTAGGAGCAGTGACATTATGTTTTTTTTCACTATCAATATTCTTCCTCATAATTTCAGCCATTTTGGTATCTTCTTCAGTAGGAAGTGAATTAACATTCTCCCAAATAACTTGACCAGAATTTCCATAACCTGGTAATTCACATAATTTAACTCGGAAATAATCAATATCTTTTAATACCATTTGTTTTTCATTAAAATCTTTAAATTGTTTTAATTTTGTACAATAACATTCAACAAGTAATCGTTTAAAATTATCAAAGATTTGCAGCATAATTAATGAACATTTAATTTCCGGTAAATATCGTAAAAGTGTGGTGGCAACGGTTGTAGTTTCCTTTACTAATATTTCCATATATTGATGACATTGTTTAGGATGAATAAGTGGTTGAGACCAATCTATACCAATGATTGCATTACAATGACTAAGAGCTCTATCATGCATTATGGAAACAAGTTTAGAGAATAATTCATTCTCATGATCTTTATAATTACTGATAATTCTAGTAAATGTCGGATCTTCACCTTGATTTTGGTTTTGATTTTGATTTTGGTTTTGATTTTGGCTTTGGTTTTGGTTTTGGTTTTGGTTTCCATCCCTTTGAGGAGTGGCTTCCTTCTTAGGAAATGCATTTTGTAATTCAATTAATAATGAGATATTGAATTCAATTAATTGTATACATAATGCTAAATGTTTGGTAGTTATATGTTTCAATCCAGCCGTTCTTGTAGCACCGGCATTTAATACGGCTTGAGAAGTTTTAGAATTCATTAATTTGAAATAATTCAAAATATTAATTTCAATAGTGGATATAGTATTAGGAAATGCCTTTGAAATTATTAAATAATCTCGAAGTGATTTTAATGAAAGTAATGCTAAATTAGGGATAACAAATTTGTCCTTACCAATAGTGAGTTTTGCTGAATTGTTAGTTTTAGTAGTAGTAGTAGTAGTAGTAGTAGTAGTAGTAGTAGTAGTAGTATTACTAGTATTACTAGTGGATCCTCTATCAATATCTTGGGAGAAATCAAATGGTTTCATCCATTCAGATCCTGAAAATCCATGTTGTTTAGATATAATATAATTAGAATAACCTATAATTTCATCTAACACAATTTGATTTTCAGCAATGATTTCTGGTTGAGTTATATCTTTCCAAGATTCATGATCACAATCATAAATTAACTTTTTAAGACTATTTTGATGAAATCTATGAATAAAATATACAATATGATGTTTAAACCATTCACTTAATGAACTACCTCCACCAGTTGAAACATAACCAGGACTTATTAATTCACATTCTTGTAAATAAGCTGAAGATATTGAATATAATCTTAAATAATATTCAACTGGAATATCAGCTGTTTGTTCCAGTCTAACATTTATAACTTTAGTTAATCTAATTTGAGTTAATTCAATGGCTCTATTAATAGCTCCTGAAATATCAAGGGCCATTATATTTATATTTCGAGTAATATCTGGTGAAATATTAGTTAATGCAATATCTAATAATAACTTTTGATGAGCAGTTAATCTACGTAAACATTCAGAAAGATTAGTATATGCTGATGTAAACATTGTTTCAAATTCTTTTGGAGTTAAAGCTTTAATACTGGATGATAAAGTATTAGAAGAATTAGAAGAATTGGAAGATGTAGGTGCTGCACCACCCGATGATGATTCAGGAGGATCTGATGATGATCTTGAAGGAACATTGGAAAGATCAACTGATAAATATTTCCCATTACCATTACCATTACCATTACTTGATCCATTCCCACTACTTAAAGGTAAATTTGATTTTATAATATTTTTAATTTCCACAATAATTTTATCTTGATAAAGTGTATAAGCTTGAATTAATTTTCCAGCTTTTGAAAGATTCTTAACATAATCAATTAATTTTAATTTAGTAGATTCATTTATTACCAGATAATTTAAATTAATTATTCGAGATTGATATTTCTTTTGTTTATCAATTGAATTATATAATCGATTTAAAGTATCTTGAATAGGTATAGATTTATAATGATCTCGTAAATCTTGTAATAAGATTTGTATAAAATCATTAATATAACCTTTTGAACATTCTTCCTTTAAATTTTGTAAATCATTTTGTAAATATACTAAAGCAGGAAGTGAGGTTAAATTAACTAAAGGATATTTAAATCGAGGATAATATTCTCCTACTTCATCATCAGTCAATTGTTCATAATTTATTCCATGAATAAGATTTTCAACTATAACTATTTCAGTTAAACATTTACTATAATTTGCATTAGTATAAGATTTATTTGCCAATTCAAATATGGCAACTATATATTTAATTTGAATAATTGATGATTCTAAATTTTCAATTGATTTTTGTTCAGATAATAATTGTAAAATTTTTATCCCTCTTTGAGCATGTTGTTTATCTAATACATCTACTTTATTTTGAATTGATTTAAATTGTTTAACACATTCATCAGATTCTAATTTCATAGTTTGAATATCTCCTATAGTACTAAAAAATGAATCTGAAGTTTTTGAAATTTCTTTAATTAAATTAACTTCAACAATATCTAAATAATGCAGTAATTTTTCTTGAATTTCATTATTATTAACTAATTGATCATCTTGTAAGATTGTTGTACCATCCATAACTTGATTAAACATTCGAGGATCATCTAATCTAAAGTTAGGATCTAAGAATACTTTTGGAATTTGATTAATATCATCAATTTCATTATAAGTTAAATTAGCTAATGAAGAACTTGTAGATAATTTATCATTATCATTATCATTATCATTATCATCATCACTTTTATACAGTTTCAATTTCTTTTGACTAAGCTTTTGTAAACTATCTTCAGTTAAAGTATTATAACTCAGTTCAAAACTTTTAAATTCATTTAATACATTTTTAACATATTTATTTTGAATAGTTTCATCTTTAACTTTATGGTTTAATTTATGAAGTTGAATTTGTGGTATATCTTTATAAGTTGGATATTTTAAATTATATATAGTTGATAAACCTCCATTAATCGTTACATGACTTTTTAAAGGTTTATTTCTTTTAATTCTGGCATTATCTGATCCAATAGTTAATGAATAAATTGAATTGGGTCCTAAAGGAGATAATTCATCATTGGTATTAAAACTTTCATCCGGATTAAATTGATTGAAAATTACTGACAGATAACTACTTTCATTATCAATACTATTTCGAAATGATATAGCCGATTCTGAACGTCTATGAGAATGAGAATGTGATACAAATGAACTAATTTCTGATTCATTCGCTAGATCATCATTAAGATTATCTATATCATCCATTGACCCTCGAGATATGGATATTACTGAATTGTTTAATGTTGAATTCGAAGACATGCTCGGCATCTATTGCATGTGCATGTGTTGCAATTGCAAATTATTTGAATATTCAATATTCAATATTCAATATTCAATATTCAATTTCAATTCCAATTCCAATTCCGGTAATAGTTACGGGTTATGGGTTATTAACTATGCTATGGAGTTATGATCTTGATATGGCTAATTGGCCGAAAATGTCGCGCAAACACTCAACTGAAAAACCAAACTAAATAGAATCCAATTCCAAACCCCATGGTGAGTGAAATGTCGCGCGCATAATCCTACCACAGAATGGTGTCACTTCTTAAGTCAATTAGTAATTACATCTTTTACTTTATAATAGTTACTTATAACTACAACTACTGATTTTATAGACCCATTCATTATTCAACAAGATGAGTGATACTGCTGCTGTTCCTGCTTGCCATATGAAGAAAGAAGCTGCTCCAAAGCCTAAACCATGTTGTGTATGTCTTGATGAAAAGAAGACAAGAGATGAGTGTCTCTTATTCAATGGTCAAGAAAGTGGTAAATGTAACGAAATGATTCTGCAATACAAATCATGTATGAAGGGATATGGATTTGAAACCCATTAAAAACAAAAGAAAACAAAGAAAACCATTAACAAAAGAAAACAAATTCTGTACATAGACATATATTCTAATTAAGTTAAGTATATATCATAAAAGAAATAAATTATATTATATTATTATTATTCTATTAAATTTCCCCATCTCTATCATGATTAATGGATCCATAACTCTTAAAGTTTTCTCCAACATAAATAGTACTATTACTACTATCACTATGAGTTACAATTTGAGAATCCATTGAATAACGATGAGATTTATGAGGATTTATAAGTCTAGTTTCTTGATTAGCTAAATTTGCAATTTCTTGTCGAAGGAAACTTTCATCATCATCAATTATTACAGTACCATTCATTGCTTCTTGTTGAATTCTATCATTAACTCTCAGCCAAACTTGATTTCTAATAAAATTATCTACTAAAACTAATTGTAAACAATTCATAACTATTGGTACAATAAACATTACCATAAATATTTCAACTTCTTCAGGATATTTATCTAACCATGCTAATATAATATGTTCAATAACCCATAATATTTGAGTTTCAAAACATTCAACTATACCATAAAGAATAAATTTTGTAATCATTAATGAAGTAAAGTATATTGTTAATTGTTTCCAATAAGCATGAATTGAAGGTTTATTAGGATCTGGACCATAATCACCTGATTGAATTTGAGTTATATGTAAATAACTTTTACAAAATTTATTAGCAGCTTTAAATACAAGATAAAGTACATAAACTCCAATAGTACAATCAAATACAATATTTAAAAAATACCAATTACAGGGATCATTCAAGTCACCACTACTTTCATCATTATTATCATCTATTATAAATTTAATAATTTCATTATCATTATTTTCCGATTTAAGTATGGATAATAATACATTAAATATATGAACTCCTAATGCTCCAATAAGTTGTTTAGATACATCAAACATCCATACTGGCCATGTTCTCCTTACGGGATATTCATAAAATCGTTTAATTATAAGTGATGATAGACATAGTAATCCCAAAAATGCTTGCGTAATTAATGAGAATGTTCCTACTAATTCACATTTCCCATCTTCATTACTTCCACCTTTCCCACTACTTCCATTTCCTCTAGGAGATGATGATGTTAACCGTATAGATGTCGGTAGCATTAGAGTGATTAGCACTAACGGTACTGTTAAGGCTTGTTGCGCTCGTACGATTTGACATCCAACACTCATGGTCGGTAATTCTAAGAATAGTATAGTAATATTCAGACTATATAGACTCACTGCTTCTGCTTATCTTGTATCTCTACTTAGTCATTGCCATCGCTGTAGTGTTTGCTACTGGCACGTATGCAGGTCGGGCCAGCTAGCCCAGCCCCACAGAACCACTGGGATTAGACAGGGAAAACATATCACGTGCGTCTCATACTTAGTGAGTATGTTGGGTGACAGGTCGGAACCGGAACCGGAACCGGAACTGAGACTGAGACTACTGTCAGTAGATTTATTACTGTTTAATACTCTGCCATAGTGTAGTATTAGTACGACATTTGTATATGTACTACAAGCAACTACAAGCACATTCATATAGTAAATATAATATAAAATATAAGAAGTAGTTAAATAACTAATATACTTTTCATGTGGCGATCATTGCGAGATAACATACATTCTATAGCATGTAAATTCCTGACTGTTTTTGGTTATTTGATTTGATTTGATTTGATTTGATTTGATTTGATTTTGTTTTGTTTTGTTTTCCAATTCAATGGTTCATGATTCGTGGCTACTATTGTTGTGTTTCCAACTTCCTAACAAATGGTTGGCTAATCCCTTGGCTTGTCCTACAAGAGTTGGAGATGCCAATGTCTCATCTGTACCTGTACCTGTACCTGTACCACCACCAATACTACCACTTCCACTACCTTGACCATCTGGTGATGGTATACCATAACCATTAGCGACTTGAGATAAAGTAGAATAACTTGACTTTTGTTGTAATGGAGGACGAGAAGGTGCGGGTATTACGGTTTCAATATGTTCATCTTCAGATTCGGAATCTGAATCATCAAATGAAAATGTTTTCCGTTGTGGAGGGATTGGAACCGATGATGATGATATCGAAGAAACTTTTTCATCTCCTGGTGGAGGTGATAAGTTTTCCAGAAAAGCATTTTGTGAAGTGGTGGTTGGAGGTAATGGAGAAGACTTTCGTTGAGTATTTGATAATGTTCTTTGTAATCCATTTTCAGGTGATGGAGTAAAAGTTTCTCTATCATGCGGTATATGAGACAGAGATGTTGTTGTGGAAGTTGTGGTTGGTTTAAAGAATTGATCTGCCAAAGCACTTGATGAAGATTTCAGTTTAGTTAATCCATCACCGAAAAACAGTTGTGATAATGAACTTGATGAATGAGGTTGTTTAGATATAGAAGCCGATGAATGATTTGGATTTATAATTGAGATTGGTAATTGAGTTGGTTCACGATTTTCAAAAGATTCTGGGAAATGAGCTGTCATACTTTGTTGTCCAAAAGCTTGTTGAGCCAATGATTGACTTGAAGATCGAGTAGTTATTGATAATCCAACTTCTTCTTCTTCTTCTGAATCATCATCTTCTGAATCATCACTTTCATCTTCTGAATCATTCAACAGGAATGGAGATTTAGATGGAATAGGAGTTGGATTAGGTATTGGTACTTGAGGTAATTGATTAGTACCAGGAATTGGAATTGAAGGAGTTGAAGGTAAAGTAACATTAATATTTGATGGAGGATTAACATTAACATTATTATTATTAATTATAGTAGGATTTATAATTGGAACAATATTAGAAGTTTGATAATCATAATCAAAATTTGAACCAATTCCAATATTTTCTGGTACATCAATAACATCAGGACTTTCCTTTTTACCATAAATTGCATGATTTGGATCAATTGTATATACAGTATTATAATCATAATAATAATCATAACCTCTACTAATATCATTATTAACATTATGAGATAAACTTGAAGTATAAGGATTTTCTTCATCACTTTCTTCATCAGATCCATAATTTAATGAAGTAGATGGTAAAAGATGAATAGTTCGATAAGTTTTACTTGTATCTGTTGAAATAGATTCATTATCTTCAGTATTATCTTGATTAATATTCTTATTATGATTATTACTTGTACTATGAGTTAATGCTGGTAAAATCCCCGAGGCAGTTAAGGAAGGAGATTTAACATTAATCATAAATCCATCTTCTTCATCTTCATCATCATCTTCATCATCATAATCACTATTATCAAATGGTGATGGAGTATTAGGTCTGTAAGTTGAATCAGATAAATTATATTCACTATTATTATATTCATCATCTTCATAATAATAATCTTCATCATATGAATTATAATCATCTCCTTCTCCATCTCCACCTTCAGTATCTGTGAAATTATCTATAGCAATACATTGTTTAACTTCATCATTAAAATGAATATGACGAGATTCTTTGGCAATTGGTTCTATTTGTGATTGAGATTGGGATGGTGCCTGTGCTTGTGCTTGTGCTTGTGCTTGTACTTGTGGTTGTACTTGTGGTTGAGGAGATGGCAGGGCAGCCTTTTGTGAATCATTTAAATCATTAGAGGAGTCATTAATTTCAGGTTGATTATTGGTGGAGGGGGAGGTTGTGGTTGTGGTAGTGGTGGTGGTGGTGGTGTTATCATTAGATGCTGGGTTTAAAAGTATAGTATCTATACTTGAAGTTGCAGTATTATCAAGATCATCATTACTTCTAAATAAAGGAGTTGAAATATTTGCATTTCTTGAAGAAGTTTGATGATGATTATTTGGATTATTTAATAAATCTTGTAATTTCGAAATACTCCCACTATTGGATCGTTGACCATTATATTGAGTATTTAATTTAGCACTTATAGCATCATAATCATCAAATTCCATAGGCTTAGATTTACCTTTACCTTTTTCTTCTTCTTCTTTTAATCGTTGTTGAATTTGTTCTCGAGTCTTTTGGTATAATTTATTCGAGGCCATATTTAATTTTAATAAATCGGTATGACTTATCATCATATCATGAACTGTTCTTCTCTTTAAGATTGGTTTGGGTGCATTAGGATTAGGTACTGATATATCCCCTGCAACTGAATTAGAAGCAATCGATTGATGTCTTACTGATTGATGGGTTTGTTGTTGCTGCTGTTGTTGTTGTTGTTGCTGTTGTGATGAGGATGCCGGAGGTGATGAACTCAATGGTGAACTATTATCCTTCAATATTGGACCATAAAGCCAAGTCACATCACTATCCTTTGACCAATTTACAACTTCTGGACTTATAGTTTTTAAATTCGATCTTCTTTGAGCCCAAGTTCTCCAACTAGCATTTTCTAATCTAGCAGCATTAGCAACATCTTTCCGTTTTTGAATTACATATCTCCAAGATTTAGATATATCAGATACATCCCATTTATGAGATAAATAATCGACATGTCTTGAAGGTTCAGAAGCAATTCCTGTATCATCATGAGGAATTAATTCGGGACTTTCAAGTTGAAGAGCCGATGCCGCTATTGGAGTTTGAGAATGAGGGGGAGATGTTTGATTAGCTGAAGAAATTAATGTATTATTATTATTATTGTTGTTGTTATCATAATCATTGGATGAACTAGTAGATGATGATGCAGGTAAGGAAGTATCGACCGTTAAGTTTTCCTTTATTGGTTGAGCCCTTTGGAATGGTTCGATATATTCATCCAATAGTCCCATTGATCTTGTTCTTTTTAATTTAAAAGTAGTGTTTTCAAAGTGATCTTCATCTTGAGCTTCGATATGTTGAGACGTGGTGGCTCCACCACAAAACACTTCACCTTGAGGAGGACTTGAAGACATGATATTGATATAGATATAGATTTATTAATAGACTGTGCTGTGATAGGTATGAGTAAGCAATAATCTGGGGTTGAAATTGTAGCTCAAGGTATAACTGGAAGGGTCGGGGAGAAATAAGCAATAGTTAATTATATGGTATGATGGGGATGAGGGAATGATAATATTAGACAGAATGATAGTGAATAATCAAGAACTATTATATATGAATAAATTAGTGGGAATAGAATTGAGCCACTGGTAATGATAATGGTGGGGGTAAAAAGTATAGACAGTAGAAAGTGGGAAACCTTTTGTGACTGGGACTTTAATTACACGGAATGAAATATTGGATACTGGATACTGGATAATTCTTATGGGGAATAATTATACTCAATAACCAATGGTTTAGTAAATAAATGTCGTAGCTACTGGAAATGTCCCCTAAATCAATCAGTAGTGAATAGTAAAGGAAACCTTGGAGATTTTATTCAGGTTCGGGCTGATGCTTAGAAAAAAACTTGATGATGTTTTTTCTGGCTGTCTGTTTGAGCGAGCAGTACAAATACGCTACAAGTCTGAGCTCACGACGAGAGGTGTTGTGGGAGGGAGAAAAAAAAAAGTACGGGGGAGGGGAGGATATTTACGGTAATGGGTATGTACAGGAGGATACTTAATGGAGTTAGTTAGTCACTCTATTATAATTTAGTATAGTTAAGAGATTTATATTACTATTCCAATTACAAATTTATTGTTAGTTATTCCTACTGCAGGTAATACCCAGTCGTAGCTAGTGCCAGTTTCTGTCATGCTCATGCTCAATATTCATGCTCGAAATGTTTGTCATATTGGGGTCCGGGACACGACCAGGAAAAACTCGGAATAATATAATTTAATATTATGATTATTATTAGTGTAATTAACCACGAGTCATAATTTTCATTTTCAATTGGCTTATTTTTGGCTTCGTTACGGACTTTTCCCTAACTGTTCCTTTACTTTACTTTACTTTAACTATATATATATTTGTTTGTGCAGCTGTTATCTCGCTCTTTGTAACCATTTATCCTTGAGTCATATATATCTTTCTATATTTAACTATACTACTATCTATTTCAGTTAATCTCTTGAAATAGGTGGATGCCTTTTTTCCGCTTCAACTTGGTACGGCTCTATTTAATATTTAATTTTACAATTCATAATTTACATTAAGGTTGCTTGTTGCGTTGTGTTTCATATCTCTTATCATACTATAATTACCCCACATGCTATTACCCTTTTCTACAATGAACATTAAAATTAGTGTGAATACGAATATAAACATGATATGAATATGAACATGAACATGAACAAGAAGAAGTCAATAATAAATTTTACAGGCGACTAATGCAAGCGTGTTTAATAAAATATTATTTTGAAATAGACTTTACATACGCTCAAAAACAAACAAATAGTACAAGAACAATGGATGTCTACTAATAATATTTGCCATTAATGTAAGACCGACAAATTCCCTCACTTTTTCTAATCTCTATCTTATACTACGGTTACTTAATACTCTAACATCCAAATCATCCCACTTTCATCAATTTCGTCTACCTATAGATCTCTTCAACCATTTGCATTCCCACATATACATATATTCATAAGACAAACTAACTTCTTCGAAATGGTCTGTTTTGAGTTTGACTTTTTTTTTCTATTATTTCCCGTCTTCTTAAGATTCTGGCTAATATCGCCGATTTAGGAAATAAATCTGGAGAATGAGTAGACGGAAAAAATAACTAGCTGATAATGTGTTCGATGCTGGCGCTTACATTCCAATAGCGTCATTGAGGAGACTATGCATGGTATGACTAGTAAATAGTAGATATCTCTACAATCTGAAGATATATCACTTAACTTGCCGGGATAAAATAGAGCAACCCCGGAAATTTTAAATATAGCAATCATAGAAATTCACTTCTGTAAAATCAATGTAACGTTACTTTGTCGGACAGAGAAGGAAAAAAGAAAGAAAAGATGCAAACCCTACATTAGCGTTTCGGAACAAAACTTTCATGATCTTTGAATTACTACCATTAGTATAGATTTCCTATACTTTGCAAATGACAAATATTACATATTTAATATCAAATCAAGTCTCAAAGGATTATTAATAAAATAAACTCCTGATAATGGACACTTTCTAAGTTGAAGAAATTCTATGTGCTTACGATATAGTCTACTTTATGATAAGAATTTTGTAACAAAGTTGAAAGAAGCTCAACTCTGAACTGCCTTTCAACGGCTAGGCATTATTTTATCTTTTTCTCTTCCTTCAAAATGGATGAGGCTTTATGACTTTCTAATTGATCTAACTTTCAATCTGTGATATTTCTTTATACATATCGGTTATTGATTCTGGTCTCTCTACTCTGTTTCTATGACTCTCTCCTTAATAATGTTTGACATATGGTAAATTAGCTAAATATAGCATTCTTCTTATTTGCATTTCTATTAAAAAACTGTACACGCCTTAATATCAGAAAGCATTACTGAAGCCAAATTTATGATAGTTCCTTTTAATAGCTCAAATGAGTTCTGAAATGATTAAGCGGATAATTGGATTAAATGTCAGTTAATTTAATATACCTGCTATATCGTTAGATATGAACGTACCTCCTAACTCCATGAGGATTCTAGTGTTTGTCTCTACATACTACTTTTCAGCACATATAAATGTGTACATTATTTCTATATAAATTTGACAAATAATCAGTTAAAATAAGATTTAGATTTTACAAACTTGAATCTGTTATAATTCTTTGAATTTTGGTCACTTTCTAAACTATAATCAATATCATTGAGATCTTCTTGAAGTCTTTCCTCCAACTCTAAATCAGGACTTGGTCGACCATTACTGAAGTTTTTACAAGATTCGTTCCAACAAAGTCTTTCTTTTGTCAAATACCTGTAACCAAAATCAATTATTTTAGCTTCGAATTTCCTTGAACCATCGGAATTTACTGATTCACTTACAATTATATTCCCACTATGTAAGTCGTTGTGGGCTAATTTCCTCAAATGAATTTGATTTATGGATTTGAGACAAGCATCTTTGTAAAGACGTCTCTGT
Organism: Scheffersomyces amazonensis; assembly: GCF_036850825.1. Classification (NCBI taxonomy): domain Eukaryota; kingdom Fungi; phylum Ascomycota; class Pichiomycetes; order Serinales; family Debaryomycetaceae; genus Scheffersomyces; species Scheffersomyces amazonensis. Next base: position 441,150 of record NW_027042741.1, on the reverse strand, counting down.
GAAAGTTCAATCTCAGATAAAGGCTTTCCTTCTAAATATTCTAACAACATAAAGAAACCGGATATTTCAGGAACCGTACTAGTTGAAATATCATCGACAAAATTATCCAGAGATGAATTTATGAATCCACACATATAAAGTTTTGGTATGACTTCAAGACCATCAAGAATAGAATATGCAGAAATCTCCTTAGTAAATGTTCTTAATGATTCAATATAACTTTTTTTTATATCAAAACCATTAGTATAAAACTGACTTGTCCGAAATGGATCATAACACTTAAGTATGTACAACTTTTGGGGATTAACGACTAATGCCACAACAAAAACGGCACTATTTCTTTCACCAAATTTACTGCCACTAATAGTTTTAATATAAATAAATTTAGAAGACAAAACGGGAGTCAAACTAGTCTTTCGAAGTGTAATTAAATTACTTTCACGAAGATCTAGTCCTGTTTTACCACAAAGTACGGTAATGGAAGCATCTGCACTAGGAGGATTGGAAGTATTATCCTCTACTTTATGATTTTCTGATATCCTGTTTTCTTGGCAGTAGGAATATATATCCTTATTCCACCGAACTATCTTATTTGTAAAGATCTTGTTGATATAGTCTAAATCAGGGATACTTAAATCTAAATTCATATGCATTGGGTCTCTATCAACATTAAGCATTGAAAATAAAGTTGTGATGGAGCTAAAGAATTCAGTATCTTCAATCACAGTAAAGTTACAACTGATAGATCTCATCAATTTACCATCATCAAGCCCTTCTACTTTTCCAATCTTATAATATGATACATCTACCATAACAATAAAATCATAATCAGATAAGATTCCTATTGGCGAATTTGTCAAATATAATTCTCTTATCAATTGAGAGAAAATTTCTAGAAAATCTAAAGCTTTAGCACTTCCTGGGCTATTAGAATCAAAAAAATTGTTGAAACTGTCACGCAATCCAGATTTTTTGACTTCAATTGGGACATATAATTTAGAAGTTTCTAATCCCAAATTGGGTTGAACTCTAACTTTAGTACCATCCATTATCCTTTTCGAAATTATACGCCCATTAAGTAACATAATATTTCTATTACATTTAATGGCTGCTATAACAGGCTCTAAAATATTGGTTTGAATTAAACTCTGAATAATAGCTTCAGATCCATCACTCGCATACTGCTTAGGCTCAGGTGTGGACACAGTAGTCAAAAGTTTGGAGACCATTAATGCTCCAGAAGTTTTATTTTCGTTGCGATGCTCCTTTGTTGGATAAAAGTAACCAATAATGCCATTAAGTTGGTGTTTGCGGACTTGGATTGAAGATGAATTGTTTGGTAGAAAACTTTGTGATTCGCTTGGATCCAATCCCCTATATAAACGAGGTTTCAACCTTGATAAAGTGGTGGTAATATTGAAATATTGAGATAATTGAATTTTAACCCTCATTGGGCGAAAGAAACTAAATATTTGACTTTGGACCCGATTCCAGATTTCTAGTAAGTTATTATCGAAGTCATATGGTTGGAGAACGTGGAAATTATAGAATCTAAGAATAAATTTCAAACAATAATCGGAGTTAAGTTTGCTATTCTGAAGTTCGAAATTATTCAAAAAATCTCTAACCTCTTCACCATTTTGGTTACTTAAATAGCATTCAAGCTGAATCTGCTTCTGATGAAATGCAGTGATACCCTCTTTGTGGATTTCAAATATATCTACTTCGGTATTGTTTAATTTAGGTACCAAGCAGGTTTTAACTCCGTCAAAGTTAATAATATCTTCCAACTTCATGATCTCGCAATCTATTCTTACAAGAATGTGATATCTATTTCAATAAGTTGAATGATTTTACGCTGTAGATCTTCCATAGTATTATCTGATAGTTATGCGGAATACATTTTTTGCAATAAAAGTTGCAACTACAAAATGGTAGTGCGCATTTGCAAGTCTAAGTTCTAAAGGGATATCTATGAATGAGTTTCACAATAAAAAGAGATATTAGACTTTGAAGTAGTTCGGTCACTTTGAAGTAGTTCGGTCACTTTGAAGTAGTTTCTCTCCAATAATCTTATTTACTTTCTCTCTAGTTATATAACGATTTAAGAAATTTTTATGATAAGTGTAATTTCTATGCTATACTTAACAAGCCGATACTTCTCTCTGTGTCACGATTTACACTTACTAAGAAGTAAATCGTATACAACTTTTCCGATCATCTAAATAGGGAAATACCTCCGTAAGCTCTGAATCATAGTTTAACATATACATTAATAGATTTATGTCGAGTTAAAGCTAATTCAAGGAATTTGGTAGAATTCCGTGCACGTGACTCGCATACTTAACGTACCCGTGTTTGCACCGGTATTTTTGAAGAAAACATCCAAGCATCGCCGTATTTTCCTTTGTTGGTCCAAATTTCTTTTTTCCTCAAACGAGCAAAAAATATCACATGCAAATTGTAGAATTGTAACTCTATATCTCGTATAAGTAATTTTTCCCATAGTTAACGGGCACACGATATATATCGACCCTAAAAAATATGTATGGGGAGATACATAAAATAATTTTTTTTCACCCTATCAAATATAACGAAACCCGTTAGATCTCAAGATGGTAAATCATAGATAAAAAATTTTTCAAACCTTATAAATTTTGAAAAATTATATATTCAGATACTTTTTTCATTTTTTCATAAACAAAGGATCCTGTTACCTATTTAGTACAAAGTTTGCGTTGGTGCATAAAGACCCTATTGTCATTCCTTATATATATATAAAATATGCGGTGCCATCAACCAGAAATTAAGCAAGATGCTAGCTTAACAACTTCAAGAGTTGAATCAGATTTCAGTAATGAAAAGAAAGATGATGTTGAAAATTTTTTAAGTTCAAAGACTGATGATAGTCAAGATTCAATAACTAGTGGTAATGGTGCTCATGGTGGACATTTAAAGAGAACTTTCTCTACTTATTCTGTCATTTGTATTGGTTTTGGTTTAACTAACTCATGGTTCGGGATTTCAGCCTCTTTAATCACCGGTATTCAATCTGGTGGTCCCCTTATGATTGTTTATGGTATTATTATTATTGCCCTGATTTCTTATTGTATTGGTACAACTTTATCTGAATTATCATCTGCTATTCCTTCTGCTGGTGGTCAATATGTTTGGTCAAGAGTTTTAGCTCCAAAGAAATATTCTTCATTCTTAGCTTACCTTTGTGGTACTTTTGCTTGGGCTGGTTCAATCTTTACTTCATCTTCTATGGCTATGGCTATTGCTCAAGAATTGATGGGATTTTGGATCTTAAATCATCCAACTCATGTGGCTAAAAAATGGCAAATGTTTGTTATTTATCAATTAATTAACCTTTTCCTTGTTCTTTTTAATTGTTATGGTAAATGGTTACCTTATTTAGGTAATGGATGTTTATATGTTTCATTATTTTCATATATTGTCATTACTATTACAGTTTTAGTTTGTTCAAGAGGTAATTATCAATCAGCTAGATTTGTTTTCGTTGAATTTGAAAATGGTACTGGTTGGTCATCTGCTGGTATTGCCTTTATTGTTGGTTTAGTTAATCCAAATTGGTCATTTAGTTGTTTAGATTCTGCATGTCACTTAGCTGAAGAAACTGAAAAGCCAAGAACTGATATTCCAAAAGCTATTTTAAGTACTGTTACTATTGGTTTTGTTACATCTTTTACTTATGTTATTGCCATGTTTTTCTGTATTAATAACTTGGAAGATATTTTTAATTCAAATACTGGTATGCCAATGTTAGATATTTATTACCAAGCTTTAGGTAGTAAAGCTGGTGCTACATGTCTTGGTGTACTTATTTTCTTAACTGCTTGTGGTTGTACTATTTCATGTCATACTTGGCAAACAAGATTATGTTGGTCATTTGCTAGAGATAATGGTTTACCATTCTCTAAATATTTATCTATTGTTGATCCAAAATTAGGTGTACCATTAAATGCTCATTTATTTTCATCATTTTGGGTTGGAGTTTTAGGTTGTCTTTTCCTTATCTCTGATGCTGCTTTCAATTCTATGGTTACTGGTTGTATTACTTTCTTATTATTATCATACTTAGTACCAACCCTTGCTTTATTATACAGAGGTAGAAATAATATTAAACATGGTCCTTTCTGGCTTGGAAAGATTGGTCTTTTCTGTAATATTATTACAGTCCTTTGGTGTATTTTTGCATGTGTCTTCTTTTCCTTCCCATCTTATATGCCAGTTACCGGTAGTTCTATGAATTATGTTTCTGCTGTAATGGCAATTTACTTAGTTTGGGCTCTTGGTTATTGGTTCTTCCCAATTAAGTCCTACGCATGTAGAGAAGTCTTTGCTGGTGGGTTAAAGAATAATGAAGAAGTTGAATTCCCTGATGTTTGTTTAACTGACTTATAGAATAAAAGTTTTTATTGTTTGATTTATTCATTGCTTTTAATTCGTGATCTTTCTTAATTTAATTAATGTACATATTTTTATAGAGACAAAAGTCAATTAAAATATAATAAAATAAAATATAATATAATATAATTTAAAAGCATAAGGAGCATAATAAGAAGAATAATACGAACAATACTCAAACAAAATACAGTTTACTAATCTAAATAAATATCTGGATCTACTGACACCTCTCTTTCATAAATTTCTCTCCAGACAGGCTCTTATAAGATTCAATTCTATCTCTCCATCGACACATCGCATTTGTTTAATGATTGACATGATCTCAAAGGTTCACTATAATTGAGAAAAAGCCTTCAAAAACTGAAGGCATAACTCTCGCGCAATCCAGCTGAGATCCATTACAATGCACTGTCTAAGTGATGGATTAACTTTCGGACAAAGTTAATTAATAGAAAAGAAGAAAAGGTATTACAATAGTAAAAGTTATAGGTTACTGAAAATTTTTTGTTATAGTACGCAGCAGGCAGCGAAGATAATGTTTCCGGGTAACATCCAAACATCAACTCTCACTGAGAAATTTATTTCACCATAGGGTATGTTTACTTAAGTATAATAATAATAAATAAATAAATTAATATATATAGTAGTTGAACGAGTAGTAGTAGTTAGTTCGAAATATGTCATTGTTCGGTACAAATACCACATCGGGATCTAGTGGGCTTGGAGCTAATTCGAGTTCAACTCCATTTTCGTTTGGAGGTACAGGGACTTTGAAACCATCGACTAATTTTAATTCTAATGAAGCATCGGTATTGAATCAGTCATCCCTTGCAGTAAGTACTACAACTACTAAAAATACTAGTGGGAATAATTCAAATTTAGCAGCATCGATTAATAATAGTTCGAATTCATCTAAATTATTAAAGGATTTACTTGAATCTGCTCATAATTTACCTAAATCTGAGAATAATGATCTCGGATCAATTCATTTAACTCTTAAGGAATTACAAAGAAAATCTCATCAATTGAGAAAGTTAGAAGATAAGAAAGATGTAAATTTTACTAAGGCTCATTATTTATTAGCATCTAGTGGAATTAGTGCTGAAGAAATTGAAAATGAATTAAATTCTATAAATGTTGTTGCACCTTCACCAATTCCATATTCTATTCAACCTGGTAGTCAAGAAACTTCTTTAACATCACTTAAATCTGGTGGTACTGGTGGTACTTATACTTCTACCAATAATATTGAAAGTTATTTAAATTCTAAAAAGGAAGAAAACATTTTAAATACAATAGAACAATCTTTAGCATTGGCTTCAAAAGATTTTGATAATTATATAAGTTCAAAAATTTCAATTGATTGGAAATTAAGACGTGATGAATTAAGAAAATCGGTAGGTTTAAAGAAATCATCTACTAAGGATTCATCAATTGCTTCACAATCAGCCCTTAAAAATTCAATCAAATGGAATAAATCAATACCAGGAACTTATAATATATTAAGTCCATTAAAATCTTCAACTAATAGTAATACTAGACAATTTACTCGTGAAAAATTCGAGAATCATGCTAGAATCGTTTATCAATTAAATGAAGCTAGATTATCTAATAAAAATTATCCATTATGTTTACATTTAGGAGAATTAAATAAATTACAAAATGATTTAAAATCCAAACAAATTTCAGAAATTTGGAAAATACTAACAGAATTAACTAATGAAAAGTTTTCTAAAACAAGTCAAGAATATTCATTTTATAAAATCTCTGATTCAACTATTATATCAAGTAGTAGAAATTATTTAGAATCAGAATTTTTTAATTATATTGAAGAACTTTATTTAAAGGATAGTAAAAAATCTTCAGAATTTTTACCAGGAACAAATTTAAATAAAGTATCATATTTTATTAATAAAATTATTAGTAAAGATCATTTATCAAGAACTTTAAATGTTAATGGTACTCCAATTTGGGCATTAATTTTTTATTTACTTAGAAGTGGATCTTATAATGATGCATTAGATTTAACTATTAAAAATAGAGATGTTTTTAATAAATTTGATCTGAATTTCCCCGTATATTTAAAGAAATATGTTGAAAGTGAAAATCATACATTACCAAGTGAATTGGTATCTAGATTACATTCTGAATTTAATGAACAATTTCAATTTTTAATTGATGAAGCAGATATTGATCCATTTAAATATTCTGTTTATAAAATCATTGGAAGATGTGATTTAAGTAAAAAAACTTTACCTTCAAGTCTTAATTTAAGTATTGAAGATTGGCTTTGGTTTCATTTATCACTTATTAATGAACATAATGAATCTGATTTAATATTTGATAATTATAGTTTAATTAATTTACAGCATAAAATTATATCTTTAGGTCCAAAGAATTTTAATTCTTCATCTAATAATCCTTTATATTTAAAATCATTAGCATTAGTAGGATTATATGAATTGGCAGTTCAGTATACTTATGATAATATTAATGAATGTGATGCAGTACATCTTGCTATAGCCTTAAATTATTATGGTTTATTAAAAGTATCAAGTTTTAATAATAAAGATGATTTATTAATTTTACATAATAATGAAATTGAAATAAATTTTAGTAGATTATTAGGATCTTATACAAGAAGTTTTAAAATTAGTGATCCAAAAGTTGCATGTCAATATTTAATTTTAATTGCTATGTCAAAGGGAGAAGTTAATAAATGTCATGAAGCTTTAAGAGAATTAATTTTAATTTCTCGAGAATTTTCAATGTTATTAGGAGAAATTAATGAAATTAATGAAATTAATGGATCTAAAATACCGGGAATTTTAGAAAGACAAAGATCCTTAATTAAATTAGATGATTTATCTGAATTTTATCATCAAATAATTGAATTAAGTGCTATTAAATGTGAAGAAGAAGGTAGAATTTTTGATGCCATATTATTATATCAATTATGTCAAGAATATGATACTGTTATTTCTTCAATAAATAAATTGCTTTCTGAAATATTATCATCTACAGAATTAGATAAACCAATTATTAAAGGAGGTAATTATGAAGTTTTAACAGCTGATCGTACTATAACAAATAAAGAATATGTTGATACAATTGATAATAATGTTATATTATTTTCTCGTCATATTGTTAATATATTTAACAAAAATAGTTCTATTTTAACTAAAATAAATCCTCAAAAAAAGGCAACTACTGATACTTTATTACCTATAATTGATATTAGAGATTTATTTTTAAATAAAGATTTCCGTCAAGTATTAACAGAAATTAGTAAATTAAATTTACTTCCAGTTGATCCAAAAGATGATTTAATTAAAATTAGAGGTTTAAGTGAATTAATTCATAATAATAATTTGGATGATAATTTAATTAAAGTTATCCCTTCCTTATTAATCATGGTTATGACTTGTGTCTCACAATTGAACTATACAATTTTAACTAAGAGATATCAATCACTTGGTAATGAAAAGCAAGAGCTTGATAATTTAAAGAAAATCGCTAATAATTGTATGGTATATGCTGGAATGGTACAATATAAGATGCCAAGAGAGACATACAGTTTATTAATCCAATTAGAGTCCCTGTTATAGTTATAGTTATAATTATAATTATAGTTGTAGTATATATATATATATAGAGTGAGAGAGTCTTAATAAAAAGTTCTGTCGTAGAAAAAAAAATTGTACTGAAACCATCTGCAAATTTTAATTTTGGTGATACTGTGCTTCGTAGTAAAAGAAGGTGTATCAAAGTGATTAATGGGACCAAAGCGTGTAAATGGTCCACTGTACAGGTTCCCTGCGAACTTTTTGGATATCGGTAAGAATGTTGAGAAACAGTATTACAAGCCGCGACCAGAGATCATTATTGAGGATCAAATTGTAGTTATACGGAATTTCTTTACTAAGGAGTTATGTAATGAATTGATAAAGTCATTTGAAGGTAATCTTCAACTTGAAACTACTCCATTGATTAAGAGTAAAGAGTATGCTGCCCGATTTAATGATCGTATAAGTTTATCTGATTTTGGAGCCTCTGATAGTTTATGGAAATATGTAAAGGATATACTAGTGCAAGAGTCAAATTATGAATATGAAGATGAAGATTTGGAATTAAGTAAGCAATATTTTAAAGATGGTTGTGGTTTAAATCCACAATTACGAGTTTATCGGTATAAGAAAGGTCATCATTTTGGTAAACATTATGATGAATCAGTTACTTGTTTGAGAGATGAGAAAGGGTCTAGAAGGGCTAAGACTAAATGGACTTTATTGATTTATTTAACTGGAGATGATGAATTTGATGGTGGAGCAACTATATTTTATCCTGACTATAGAGGGGCAAAACCTTTAAGTATCCATCCTAATAAAGGTATGGCACTTTTACATAAACATGGTGATGATTGTTTAAAGCATGAAGCAGAAATTGTAAAACAAGGTGAAAAATGGGTACTACGAAGTGATGTTATGTATCCCTTATAAATAATATATGTATTAATTTAATCTACTTACAAGTTTTGAATTAAAGAATTCTTTAGTTTCTTGTAATATATCATTACATGTTAATAATTTATTATCTAATCTTTCTCGAACCCATCCACTTAATTTATTTTGAATTCGTAAAGATTCATATCTAGAATCAATCAAATAGATTACAGAATAATCATTTATATGTCTGATACTTCTTCCAATACTTTGATTAACAGCTCTCATACAAATATTTTCATAAAAGTTTCTTGAATTTATATTAGCATCCAGTTGAGATCCACCATTCCGTAAGGTGCTTGATTCTATAAATTTCCTTTTAGCAATAATTTCTCCCGAATATGCATTGGGAAATGGTAAACCTACCATAACAACAGCTCTAGCTAATTCATCTGAAAAATTAATACCTTCTGACATTTTACCTCCAACAACTGAAAATAATACTGCTCCAAACTTTTCTTCTTTAATTGCCTTTGTATATTCATTTAAGATTTGTTCAACTTTTGAAGAATCCTGAGGTTCTTGAAGAATTCTCTTCTTTGATGAAAGTATCTTGAATATATTCTGTTGAGATTTCCATACTTCAAGAACTCGATTTAGATACTTATAACTAGGAAAGAACACAACCATCCCATGAGGAACTTGACTAGCTATTTTTATTATCATAAGTCCTAAATTAATTATCATATTAACATTTTCTCTCTTATCAAACAGAAACAGAAGTTCAGAACCTTCATGATTAGATACTCGAAAAACTTTAAGATTTTCAGGAGGAACTATATGACCACAAGAATAGGTTTTGATTTCATTTTTAGGAACATAAGGAAATAAATAGTTTAAATAATCTGATACAGGTTCCATTGTCCCTCCACAAAGTAATACACATCTTGCTTCTCGTACAATTTCTTTAAAAATTCCACTTGGATCTAATAGCATATAATTTATACAAGTTTTACTATTATTTTCATCCCAAAAGAATTTCCCTTCATTTACTGGATTTGATAGAGTCTTTAAGAATTTAATTATCTTAAATAATAATGGATTTGAAGAACTTGAAGTGAATTCATCGTGATTCTTTTCCAAATAAGATTCGATCTTATATGCAATTTTTGATTTTGAAAGAAATGCTTCAATTTTATGAATGTTGAACATATCACCTGTAGATTTCCCAAATATATCTTCAATTGAAATTTCTTCACCTAACTTGACTTTATTTGATTTTTGACTTTCTTGAATAAACTTTACTACAAGTTGACAAAGTTTTATTAATTTTAATAAGTTAATTCTATTCCCACTATTTAATCTCTTCAAGAATCTATTCGTGTAAAATTTTAAAGATTTGATAACTCGTTCTAGATCATCAATAGATATTGAAACAGAATATAATGAACTTAACACATCAAGAATATTATGAGCTTCATCGATTATAATAATAGAATCTTTAATATTCAAATTTAAAATGTTTCTTGTTGAATCCTGGAAGAGCATTTGATATGGTAAAGAAATAATTTCAGTTATTTCGAGTCCTTTTCTAATTGAATAATAAGGACAAACCTTTAAACTATTCCCCATCTCTTCCAATTCTTCAATATCATGAATTTCAGTGAAATTTAAATCAGAAAACTTTTTCGATAAGGGATCATCAGCTCTAGGTAAAAATTTGCAACCATCTTTAGTCTTTTGTAAGTCTATACATGCATCATTTATTGCAGAATCATTTTTAGAAAGATTTCGAATTGATTCATTGATACATAAATGTTTTCTTGAAGCAAGTGGTAAATATTTTGTTCTTTCTGTAAGTTCATCAAATGATGATTTAAAGGTTGTTAATCGTAATTGATGAGAAAACTGATTTAATTGAGAATGTGTTCTGGATGAATAATAAATATTTACAGGACATTCATTCACCATTTCAACTTCTTTCAGTTTAGACAGTCCATCTACTTTTTTCATTAATTGATATACTTCTTCTTGGATTTTATCATTGGCACTATTTGTAGAATTTTGTTCAGAATCACTATAGTAATCAAGTGGTAAAAAATCTTCATCTTGAAACTCTTTGGATTTCAACTTAATTCTTTTTCTTCTAGTGTCATCCTTTAATTTATATCCTGAATGGATATTAGACTTGTACTCTTCCTCCAAAGTATCTAAATAAACTTCATAATCTTTTATTCTATTCTTAGATCTCGATAAAACCGATGACTTGTATGCCTGCTTTACCCATTCTGGTTCATCGTCTGAATCTTCTTCTTCGTCTTCTTCTTCTCTTACTTCCTCTTCTTCTGCGGTACGGTCTTTTATTTGGTTATTGTCAAAGTTATTTTTCCGTTTATAATCTCGTAACCATGTCATAGATGAACATATTATAGATAATGTTTTCCCAGTACCAGTTGGACTCTCGAATATACCTACTTTATAATTCTTATCTATAGTATCATATATTGCATCCATAAGTTCATTTTGAATTTGGTATGGAGTATAAGGATGGCTATATTTGTTTGCTGCCTCGCATGGTGTTGTTTTCATGGGTATAGAACATATAGTTACTTTACTTAAGATTAATTTGTCTACTAGTAATATAAGTAGAATCTGGTATTTGATATTGGCTTCCCGATTAGGAAATGGGGCCTAAACCAGACGCGAGGTGCTATTTCAACTTCCCATCATACGAACCTTCGCCGTTTATAATACTAATATTGTATAAGTACTTAGTTATTTCCACTAAGCCTAACTCTAACTCCTATAGTATTAACTCATATTACATTACACCAGTCTATCTTATGTTAACTAATAGTTAAGCTTAAAGAGTGTTCAAGTACTAATGTATATAAATATCAATAAGTAGCTTCAAATTAATATAAATTTAAATCATTGTTATTACAACACTATTATAACTGTTATTGGGAAAGTTATAACAATCAGCATACAAGCTAGTGTCTTATTGATTAATAAGACATGTATAGGTTATCAATAGTTATTTCGGCATTATTATTTTCGCTAAACTATGCTAGTGCGGAATCTTTTGCAACAGTAGCCGAACTTGAATCATTCGTAAATTGTATAATAGAATCTGGAGCCAAATATAATTTTACAGTGGGTATTGAAGGTATTTTAATGCTACAACCAGCTATAAGTAGAGTTGTAACAGAAGAAGAGCATAATGGCGTAATTGTTGATTGCTATATAAACTCAACAAGTAGGATCAATTATGAGTTGTTCAGCAATGAAGAACAACAAGAAAATTTAATGGGAAGTCAAACCTTGAATACACAGGCAGTATTAGATAGTAATGAAATATTAATCTACGACACATTTATGGGTAACTCGAGAAGGTATAATATGCGTGATCATGAATTTGTGAATGTAATGGGTATTGACAAGAAAGATTGTGGTTTATATTACGGATTGTATATGTCACAAAATAATGATTGTCTGAGTACAGATTTTAATTATTATTATACAACATCGTGAGCAGTTATGGTAGTGTGTCTTTTGAAAACGAGTCAGATTCGCTCTACCTTACAGGTATTAAATGGCCACATCATGATTGCACAGGCGGCAACTCACTGTCCAAAACAATGCCACCAAAAACCTGTCGTGTGGTAACCTATTTCTTCGTAAAGTCACTAACAGATATAATTGAGCTTTAGCTCGAATCGTCGATTCAGCTCAACCTTGGTGCCTAGCCCAATTGGCGTAGTATAAGACCTACTGAGGTCCAACACCGTGGTGATGCTACAGGTCGACTTTGGCCAAGTAATCGTGCTTGTCTTTTACGTTAAGTTTATTTCGTTCTCTGTATATTGCATAATTCTATATAAATCTAAATATCCACATTTCATAGGATTTACCGTATATTTATACAGTATCATTTAGACCCGAATAAACCCCTAAATGCAGGTTTATTCTCTTATTAATGAAATTGCCTTAACGTTACATTCAAGCTCCTTGTGGCAAGTCTGCCAGGATTTGCAATACAATAATCAGCCTTATCTGCAGGAGTTGGTACGACATTTGTATATCGGCTTTACTCCAGGCCATACTCGCGACAAATGTCGGTCACTATGTGACATTGTTTACGACTCAGCTCATTTTGCAATGTATTAATTATACCCATATCAAACTTATACTTTAGTTCAGATCTATATACTTAACAAGCCTCCATGTCTTCAAAAAACTTCCTAATAAAGAACGTGACTATTCTTAGATCTGACTCGGCCAATTCTCAAAATGGTCCGTTACAAGTATCTCAAAATCATCAATTAGCAATAAATACTGCAACTCATATAACAATATTTGAACCAAAATTACCTTCATTAAATCAAGGAATAACTGATATTCAAAATGTTAGGATTTTAAATCCAAGAGATGTATTTCAAATATTTAATATATTAAATTCAGAAATAAAGCAACTTTTACCTATTAAAAACTTTAGTAATTTACTGTTTGAAAAATTAGATGAACCATTTACTTTCGGTAATATCGGTGATCCTATTGTTATACAACATCAATGGTCTCCTAATAGTGTTTCTAATAGAGATAATTATTTAGGTACTTTATTCAATACTGGAGAATTACTTATTTTACAAAGGCAAACTACTAATGTCGATAAATATATTACTAAATTTAATATATTTGATATATTAATTAAAGATTTTCAATTACCAATTGATAATGAAGGTAATTATGTAGTATCAACATTTGAACAGTTTTTATCTTTAAAGATTAAAACTTTTGCATTCTCAGAAATTGATTCAACATTATGGTTAAGTTTTATAAGTGCTGATGGAAGTATATTCTTTTATACTGAACAAGATAATGAATTAATACTTAAATCTAAATTATCAACAAATTTAGATATCATTAAACAATTATGGTCTTCATGGACTATTAAATCATCCACTACATATGAAAGTCATTTGGCAGTTGTAAATTCAGATAATAGTATTACTTATTTTCATTTAACATATGATACATTGGCTGAAGAATCAATAATTTCAAAATCTAAGAGTATATCAACACCAACAAGATTTAGGAATTCATATAATGAATGGGTACAGTATAATAATGATACTTATTTAATAAGTTCATTTACTGGATATATTCAGATAACTAATGTTAATACTTTTAAAACAGTGATTCAAAAATTAGAAAGTCCAGCAACAGTTTCAGGAATTGTAACTCATAATTCAGGAACAACTAATCTTAATATTATAGTTGCTTATGAATCAGGGATCTTTGAATCATTTCAACTTGATCAAAAATCTTTAGGGTTAAGTAAAGTTAATGTAGATAAATCATTAACTCAATATGTGGGGAAAAGTTTACAAACATTTCAATTACATAATGCAGCAGCAGAAGATACAGGTAATGATGAAACCAGTACCAGTACCAGTACTACGGTTAAAAAGGAAGATAACAATACAGGAATTTCGAATGATAATTTCCGACTTTATCTTGATCCTAATATTGAAGGACAATTCATAATATATGGTATAAAATCATTGGGAGGTGATACTTTAGCATTATTATATAAAGTAATACCTAAAAATGTATTATACTATCAAACTGAAGCACAAGGTGATATAGAAGTGGCATTTATACAAATAGACAATTCCCAATCAATTCCAACAAGTTTACAAACTATTCGAACTCCATTAAGTTATTTAGTGGAATTATGGCTTAATAAATGTTCAGAAATCCCTCTATTGATCATTCCAAAAACAGGAATTGAAGCAACTTCATTAGAATCTAAACTACAAGCTATTCATACATATTTATCGGATATTGAAGATTTTAAAAATTCAAACTTTATTAATTTTAATCCTGATTTTCAACTCCAACTTAATGATCAGAATTTTGATACTGATTTATTGTCTATCCTAAATACTTCTTACAATGGGAGTACAGAAATATTTCAACTTCAAGTGTTATTGAATTTTGATAGAATTGTTTTTGATTCATTGGCAACACTTAATGAAGATGATGATGAGCTCAAACAATATTTACAAAGGACAGTGGATGAATTATCATCAATTGAAGTATTATTGTCTAGTCATTTGAAAAGAATAATCCTTAATTATATAGGTGGTCATTCAAATAAATCTGAATTTAGTGAATTTGATAAATTTCTTCTTATAAACTATTACCATCAATTTGATAATGATGATCATTTTGAAAAAATTTTAATTGATCATCATATAGAAGAATCTACTATTTCAATAAAGACCAAATTCTTTGAAGAAAGTTTTGAAACTTCATTGGCATCTATTGAAGAAGAAACCACTAGTAAGCTTATTACTTCTACGAGTGATCATAAATGGTCTAAATGTCAATTAACTGGATTCCCATTATTACAATTAAATAATAGAAGTGATGAATTAAGACAATATAATTATATTATAAATGATGATTTTACAGAAAAAGATCAAATAGTAAATGATTTATTGAATAGTATACAATATTGTTATATAACTGGGAATAGAACTTTTAAATTAAGATAAGATACCATGTATAGAAATATAAGGATCATTAATCCAAAAATTTGGATTTGATTTATCCCAAACTAATTGAGTTGAAGACCAATTAATTAATTTTGATGATGATACTGCAGGAGGAGTATCAGTTATTTTATAAATTAAGTATGCTATATTTAATTGTCCAAGGACATACCAAACAATAACAAATTGAGGGAATTTAGTTATTAATAAATAATTAACAATTCCAAATCCGAATAACACACCTTGTCTTGAATTTAACCATTGTTTTAATTCAATACTTGATAAGTTTAATCTTTGAATATAAGGTGTTAATAAGTCAATAGTTAAATTTGATGATGAATAAAAAGTAGTTAGAACTGAAAATGTATAATTTAATGGTAAAAGATTTAATAGAGCGACCAAAAGAATTGAAAGAAATGTTCCTAATTTATCTTGAAATATTTGAAAAGAAATAAAATGAAGTATAATAGTTGATAATCTATAATAATGGGATGAAAATTGCACTAAAGTATAAATGCATAAGTTAAAGAAATATAATTGAAAGTATCTTGTTAAGAACTTTTTAAAGTACTTTGAATTTTTTAATAGTATTTGATATTTTTGGACAATTGTTAATTGTGAATTTTGAGGTCCAGTAATGTTTTCATTAATGGTATTGGGTAATCTATTGATATTTTTATAGTAATTTGATCCATTGATTTGATCAATAAATTTTAAACTCAGAAGGAATAAATTATCTAAAGTAGGATCTATAAATCCAACAAGGGAAATAAGAAAGATATTCCAATTAAATACATTTTCAATAAAGAATTTGAATTTAATTAGAATTGATAAACTATTAAAATTCCATATGTTAAAGTAATTTATAAGTAAAATAGAAGCTGAAGTTAGATATAGTGGTCCATTAATTGAAATATATAATAATAATGAAAGTTTAACAGTTGTTGATAGGAAACTTGTTGATAAAAATGCTGGATTCTGTAGTGATCTAAAATTACTTAATATACTCAAAGTAATACCTCTTAATATTAACCATATGGAAAAGGCTTCCGAAGGGTTCGATATAAATATTGGAGATGCCATGTGGGAATGGGTGCAAATATCCGAAACTTCCCAGATCAGCAATGAGTGATTCAGACTGTACTCTAATATCAAAATCTATAGATCTCTTCGACTAACTTACCAAAACATAAACAAATAAACAAATAAACAAAGCAATGACAAAGAAATAATTAAACGAATCAAAGGTTTTTTATTACCTATATCTGCAAAAATGGAATTATTTGAAGTTACAAAATTATTAATCATGTAAGAAAACGTTTCTAATTAATAATTGCTACAATTACCTGTTTGGGATCATGTACTGCGGTAAGGATTTTATATAATTCACCTTTGTTTTGTTACCATTTGTGTCATGTGATCACGGTCATGAAACTCCGTGATCTTCTTATATGATGGATTTGGAGTTCCGTCAATAAGCGAGGAAATCCAGGAAAAAAAAAGACGCAAAGATTCAGGGCGCGAGTTGTGGACTTTTAGGCGGGGCAAAAAAAGGAGAGTCAAAACTTTCCCCCGAAAAAATGACTTCTTAGCTCTCTGTTTGCAACCAAGAGTCAAATATTCTGCTAATGCCTGAAGGAAAGAGGGCTTTAGCAGATGATTTGTACGGTGGGACTCTGGTTATTTTTAACTCTTACGCTTAAATGCCTATAAGTTGACAGCCCCAGTTTTAACTTGACAGTGCCTCACAATAGTGACATTAGCCATAAAACGTTACTAAAATGTAAGGCAAGGCAAGAGATAGGGACAAGGGATGACATGGATTTTTTTTCTTCTGCATTTTGCCTTTTATAAATAGAGGGATCTATTATTTATATATATATACTGTTAGAAATCCAATGGAAGTAAGGTAATTTCATTTCAGTAAATTAGTTAATTTTAATTTTAATTAGTTTGACTTCAACAGTGTACTTAGTATTAGTTTCAACATCTGATAAGAGCATCACCCAGATAGGAAAGGCTGAGAAATATTAGAGAAAGCACAAAAAAAATGTCTAATAATTTGCAATCACAATCACAGGTGACAATATCATCACAAGCAATTGCTAATAAGACAGTTAATTATAATGAAGCTCCATATATACACACTTCCTTAGTAGATGTCACCGACAAATTACCAGTAAGACCACCATGTCGTATCCTTTTTAAAAATGAATGGGAACAGCCATCAGGGAGTTTTAAGCTAAGGGGTATTGGATATTTAATTCAACAATCTATTCTTCAAATTCTTCAAAAACAATCATCAGTAGCTACAACTAAAAAAGATATACAAGTCTTCGCATCAAGTGGTGGTAATGCAGGCTTAGCAGCTGCATATACAGCCTTCTTCTACAATTTAAAATGCACAGTTGTCTTACCAACAACATCTAAAAAGGTTGTTCAAGATAAATTACGAGGGTGGGGAGCCGAACTTGTATTACATGGTAGAAATATAAATGAAGCTGATAAGCATTTGAAGACTATGTTAGCACAAATTCAACGAGAAGGTAATATTGAGCCTATCTACTGTCATCCATTTGATAATCCATTGATTTGGGAGGGACATTCCTCTTTGGTTGATGAATTGATATCCAAAGTAGATGATACTTCAAAGATCAAAGGTATCGTCTGCTCATGCGGCGGTGGCGGTTTATATAATGGAATTCATGAAGGGTTAATGAGACTGGATAGCATAATCAATTCTAAAGTGTTGCTCCTTGAAACTCAACAAGCTCCAACTTTGTATGATAGTTTACAAGCTCAACAGGTCATTACTTTACCATCAAACAAAGTGAATTCATTGGCTACTTCTTTGGCATGCAGTAATACTACTAATCAGACATTGATAAACTATGCATCTCACGATAAGGTAGTGACAGAGTTGGAATTAATTGATGACTTGGATGCTATTAAGAGTTGCGTATCATACTATAATCAATTCAACACAGTAGTTGAGCCCGCATGTGGTACTGCTCTCTCAGTTGTTTACAATAAGATAGAATACTTGTATAAGCATTTTGGTGAACTCAGCAGGGATGATGTTGTCATCATTGTTGTTTGTGGTGGATCATGTTCAGTCGAAGCTGATATCAATGTATATGATAAGATGGTCAAGAGGAGTGAAATCAAGTTGTAATTTATAGTTTATATAATTAAGGCAAGACTTCAGTTGTATGATATGTTAGAGATTTTTTAATAAATTGACTGATTCTAAAAAAACACACTTATTATTTATATGATGCAAAAATATGAACACTAAATGATTCCATCGAGGATCGAACTCGAGACCTTCTCTGAGTGAGAGAGACGTCATACCGCTAGACCATAGAACCATTTGTCCAAAAATTTCATACATTTTGTAAGGCGAATTTTATATACCACGTGATAAAAATCACGTTTAATGAATTTTAACTATTGCGGCATGGATTTTAAAATATTTTTTTATGTTTTTGAAAGAAATTTCCGTATTTAAAATATACACAAGAAATTGCAACAACGTTTTAGAGAAAACTTGAAAAGAAGTGGAAACTCATAAATTAGCATAAGATATGATCATGACATGAACTTGAACATGAACATGACAAAGCCCGTTATATATTTCTTTATAAACGGGTTACACTATTTATTTAGAAGTATATACCAAATTGGAAAGAAAAAAAATAATCACGAGAAATATAAACAAGTAGTCATATTTTTTAAGCTAATATTTTGCCAAATTCTGAAAATTTAAGTTAGTCTAATTAAGGTTTAGAATAAAATTTTTTTACTGCAAACTTGATTACTTTCAGATACTATATTTTCCAACAAGATATAGGCAAGCTCCGATTTCACTATACCATAAATTTCAGCACCAGGAAATATGTGCGTAATAATACATAATAACAAAGCAGCGCTTATCTTTAACGGTTCAAATGAAATGTATAATTAGTTATGAAATTATATAAGCATAACTGTGCATTTTACAAAGATAGTTTTGTATGAGAATTTTAAATACTCTAGTTCCAAAATAGATGTAATACAATGTACATGTTTAATTCATACAAAGGAGTGAAATTTAATGTTCATTTCGGTCGTGTGACTATAACTTTTTTTATGCAGCCCATCCTAATGAGATAAAAATCTGCACAATTTGGCCCAATTAATTTTCTACGATAAGTAAGCTTACTCTATAACTATGAATTTAAACCGATAATACATTCAAGGGAGTATATACTAATTGATCCCTTAACTAAGCAGGAACCAACACATCAAATATAGTACCTTGAAGAAGAAGCACAAAAGATTAAAGAAGAACAGATTGGAGGATAGAACAGCCCGAACGAACGAGGCTTATTTTTATTGAGTTACAAAATAACACCAAAAAATACATCTGAGGATGGGCACTAAATAGTTAAATTGCTGATTGAATTCCTGAACGATTAACAGGCGTATTTATAATTGAGATGATCACCAGATAATTAGCTCATATCGTGAAGCAAATTTGATTGCAAGAAATAGCATTGGCTATTGAAACCACGTAGAATAGAGTTTCGTGACAAAAAACAAGAAATAAATATAACATATGGTGTGTGATTTGTTTTTATTTCATTATTTTTTTTTATTTTTTCCCATTGTTTAAACTAAGGGGATCCCTTCTGAGAACTTTTCGTAAGTGTGTTAGAGTGGACGGATAAAGATTATCGTTGAAGCCCACTCCAATTTTTTTGAACCCTAACTCTTCTCTTTCATTTTGGCTAATGGTTTGAAGAATTATCACAAATAGTATATATTTTTATTATATTCCATTGTCCAGGTTTAATTCAGACATTACATTCGCTATATCTTCAGAGTAATTTTGTTCGCTCATCCTGAATAGGCTATCTCTCGTGTGATCTCATCGACCAAGCTCTATTTACAAAACAAGAAGACTTAATAGAACACTTTAAACAGTGTGTGGTATAGATATTTAACCTTTTCACAAAAACTGGTTAACTACAAATATGTCAGAACTAAGACATCATTTCAGATCAAGACCAAGATTAATCTACTATATTGGAGGAATCTTAGTGCTTATTTTCTTGAATACTTTCCTTTACTTACCATTCTCTTCTTCTCCTGCCAACTTACAAGCAAGATATAAGTATGACTCTCACAAAGAATCAATTTATCAATTAAAACCAATGGAAGATTTAATTCCTGAAGAAAAAGTAGGTTTTAATCCAGAAGAAGAGAAATTGAAAGAAGAAGAAGCTAAAGCAGCTGCAGAAAAAGCAAAATTAAATCCAACTTATGATTATAGCCCAATTCCAAGTGAATTACCTTCTTCGAAATTTGATCATCTTTCTGATCCAAGTCTTATCAGCAAATTTCCATTTAAACTATTACATAAACAATTAAAAATTGCTGATCACAGACAAGAATACGATACTCATTCAACTATTTATGATTTAATCTTTAAAAGTCATGATCCATTATCAGTTTACGGGAATCTTGATTTTGATCAAAGATGTCAATTATACTTTTATAATCTTTTTATAAATAATCACAATTGGGCTATAAATCCAAATGAAGCTTTAAAACTCGAAAATCGAGAGTTCTTTGATTTCTTCGATTTTAAAGAAAAATTTCAAGATGCTTACATTAAGGAATATATGGAAATTATTGGGCTCGATGATCCAATAGAAGATTTTGAACCAGATGATGATTATGAAAAATTTGTTAATTTGAAATATAAAGAATTCTGGGAAAGAACTCAAATAACTGAACAAAGTATCATTGATTATATTTCTCATGTTAGAATATTTAATAAATGTTTCGTTTCTAACAATGAAATCAAATCAGTCAAGAGTTTACCAACATTTTTCAATGATCAAAAGTCCATCCTCAAGGATTGGCTCACGATTCAAAATAAGGAAGAAGGTAAATCTTATTTCAAACTGGCCACTATTCCAGAATTCCAATTAACTCGTCAAGAGAATTTATTTAATTTTGATTCTTTTGAAAGTTGTGCTAATATTGAATCCAGAATTTATCCTTGGTTGTCATTCGATTACCCTGTATACGAAAAATGGACCGGAGAAGTCTTTTTAAGTCCCCCAGTAATAAAAACAGCTCCAAAATCTTCAACTGCAAAGTCAAAAACTTCTTCCATTTATCTGAATTCAAAACATAAATCCTGCTTTCTTGAAAAATTTAAATTGGCAACTAATGGTAAAGGTATAACTTTATCTATTTCTGATCTACATGTTCCCGATACCATTCGTTTAATTCATCTTTTAAGAGGATTAAATAACAAGTTACCTATACAAATAGTTTATTACGATAATTTGTCTAAAGATTCTAAAAATAGATTGGTTGCAGCAGCAAGAGAACAATTTACTGGTTTACCTCGTTCTTTCAATAAAGTGAAACATTTATTCCCAGCAGATTATCTTGACCCAGTTGACAAGGGTCTTCCAAAACAAGAACTTTGGTTCGTTAATGTCTATAATGCAGTTAATGAGAATTACCATGATAAATTCAAAAGATTTGGAAATAAATTCTTGGCTACCTTATTCAACTCATTTGAAGAATTTATTTTGATAGATGCTGATACAGTCATGGTTCAACCTCCAGAATACTTTTTCAATTTGAAAGGATACCTTGACAAAGGTGCTTACTTCTTTAAAGATCGTACAGCAGTTACCCTTAGACCTAGATCAGACACTGCATTTTTTAAGAAGATAAGTCCTTCAATTATAGATCAAACTATGTTCAACATCCCCATAATAACAGATCATACTATGGATAATCCTTTAATGAATGGTATGTACCATTATATGGAATCTGGTTTGGTAGCCATAAATCGTAATAAGCATTATAACTCTATATTACTTATGTTCCAATTGGCATTCATGGAGCCCGTGGCTCACAGAGTGTATGGAGATAAAGAGCTCTTCTGGCTTGCATTCTCTCTTAATGGGGATGAAGAATACGTATTCAATGAATTACATGCTGCTGCTATTGGTGAAAGAACTCCAGATGAAGAATATGTCACTGAAGCTGGTGAAATGAGAGATGGTCAGGAAGTATGTGGTGCTCATCCAGGTCATATTAGTGGTGAAGATGGTAAGAGTTTATTATGGTTTAATTCAGGTTTTAAGTTCTGTACTCAGAATCATAATGTTGATTTTGAAAAGGAGTTCGAATTAAAGAAGCATTTCCGTCATCTTCAATCTATTGAAGAAATGAAGACATTTTACACTCAACCAATGAAATTAAAACACGCTGTCATCCCTCCATTCAAATCCAAGAATGACTTAGTTAATGAAAATGTAGAGGATCAACCAGCCCAAGGGTGGATTGAAAACAAGGATTATTGTTTCTCATATCTTTGGTGTGCCTATTCAATGGTTGGTGGAACTACTGAAAATGGAGTAGATAACACTCAACTAGGGAAATTCATTGAGTTTGATAAGGTAAGTCAAACATTATTCGAATATTATGGGGATATATGGGTTGGAAATGATTAATTGCATTTTATTTAGTCAAATGGTTATTTTTTTATTGCTATTTTATGGTTCTTTTGGAACGGGCCTTTTAATAATAAATGTACTAATATAATATACTTATTTCTTACGTAATTTGGCACTCTACAAATGTTTTATAATTCATTAACAGTATTAATATATTAAATAGTAAAAAGTAGGCTGTCATAACGCGACATACGAAGCAACTTGAACACTAACAGCTTCAAATTGTCAAGCGTAAAACCTGAGAAAATGGATGCGAAAAATAAACTTTTCTGTAGCAAAAAAAAGTAACGATGAAGAAATTAAAAGTAGATCTGTAGACCAATTGGAAAAGGAATGGGCAAAAGCAAACATTGATAAATTGAACAATAAGGCCAATAAAAAGAACAAACAACTAGTTACGCATGCTTTTGATAATTATTAGAGAGAAAAACAAACAAAATCGAGGGTATCACTTTAACATACAACTGCTTGGAAAACTGCAATCTCAACAGGGCCACATTGAGCACCAATACTTTCATCATAAAGATTATAGAAATCTCCAGATTTACATCTGTAGAAAGTTGTTTGAGTACCGAGAGCCAACTTATAACCAGTGCCAGATCTTTTGACTAATTTAGAAGGACCATTTTCTGATGATTCTCCTGAACCATCATCGGGAGACACATAACTTGCTGGGACAATAGACCAACCACCAGCATAAATAGCTCCTGCTTGAGGTGGTGGACCATCAAATTGGAATTGACGATTGGCAACAATGGATCCGACTCTACCATGAGAATCATAAAGAATACCACCTTTCAATGTTACGACAACTGCATCAGATGAAACACAAGCAGCAATTAATCCTCCTGCAACTGAACCACTTTCAGGAGTTCCAGTACCTTGGATTTGTCCATCACTGATTTGAGTCACTTCACAAGAACCAGCTTGAATTTGACCATCACCAATTTGGGTGACTGCAGCAGCAGTACCAGCAGCTTGAATTTGACCATCACCAATTTGAGTGACTGCAGCAGCAGTACCAGCAGCTTGAATTTGACCATCACCAATTTGAGTGACTGCAGCAGCAGTACCAGCAGCTTGAATTTGACCATCACCAATTTGAGTGACTGCAGCAGCAGTACCAGCAGCTTGAATTTGACCATCACCAATTTGAGTGACTGCAGCAGCAGTACCAGCAGCTTGAATTTGACCATCACCAATTTGAGTAACGGCAGCTGCAGTTGTAGCAGCAGCTTGAATTTGACCATCACCAATTTGAGTAACGGCAGCTGCAGTTGTAGCAGCAGCTTGAATTTGACCATCACCAATTTGAGTAACGGCAGCTGCAGTTGTAGCGGCAGCTTGAATCTGACCATCACCAATTTGCGTTACTGCAGCAGCAGTACCAGCGGCTTGAATTTGACCATCACCAATTTGAGTGACAGCACCTACGCAACCACCTGCTTGGATTTGGCCATCACCAATTTGAGTTACAGCAGTACCCACTTGAAGTTGACCGTCATCTATTTGAGAAACATCTCTTTTGACAACACTACCGGTCTCAAGAACAACAATTTCAAATCCAAATGAACCATAATCAGAAGTAGCATCAGGAATTGTAGCAGTTGGAGTTAAAGTTGTCCATGGAGAAGCAGGAATAGTAGCTGCAGATGCAATATTTGAAGATAAGAGCAAACTCACAATCGAGAGAAATAATGAATACTTCATAATGAAATTATGTTGAAAAATAATAGACTTAGTTGTTTAAGATGAATGCTATGCAAAATATTTTTTGAACACTATTGGATTGTTCACTAGCGAATGGCTTATAGTATGCACCTGGCCCGTTAATATGAATGTAATTCAGACTGAAGCAAACGTTTCAAGAAGCAAACTATAATAAAGAAAAGATTTCCCTAAACTACTAATATACTGGTACTAGAATTGTACGATTAATATTTAATTACCAAAAGAAGAAATTCTCATAATTCAAAAATTACTGTAAGAGGGAAAGAGGGCACCAATTTATATTTCTGGAAATGTAAGGGGACTATTGCTCAAATAAATGATTGTAGTAGAAACCATGACAACAATCCGAACTTAGCAGGTTTAGCAAAGTAAAATATGCATGTAATTAGCACCTCCGTAAACTTGATCAAACCGAACTTCTGCAATGCAAGTCATTAATTATCCAAATTGGAGTTTTGAGTTCGGCTGTTTTTGTACTCCAGTTTTGCAGTCTTCGGATAAGAAAGGTGTGCACGTAATAATCTTCGTAGTACTGTATACATATCGGATCAATTGCTCAAAATTTATTCAATTCGTTCAATTACAATGTCTGTGAGATGTGATGTCATACGCTTCGGTTGGTATTCCTCTCTTACAATATCAATACTTTTGTTTACAAATAAAGAAGGCTTAAGGTCGACCGGGATCATTATTACTGGATACATGGGCTGTAGGTACAAACAAAGAATACCACTATGGAATAATCACAAGAAGTAACAAATGACAAGCTATACTTATTCGAAAGCACTGCCATCTTTAAGGAAGCAATTCAATTATGGAAGGGATGAAATTGGTTTGTGATTTATTTGGTATTGGGGAACACCTTTGATAGTTGAGCATCTCCTCTCGTTAATTACTCTCCTTTTTCTAACCAGTGATCTCTATAAAATTGAGATCAGAAAAAGCTCCCCCCACCCCCCACAAAACATTGAAGTCCTGTTTCGACAGGTTTAAGAATTATGGCATTGCTAAAAATAGTTCACAGTAAATATACTATTCAGATCTAAACACACCACCAAAAGTTAAGTTAACTATTTAATTACAGACAACGTACAGATGTCATTTAAAATATCGTTATCTGTATTGAATTTGTCAGCATACGAAGTTTGCATTACATAAACATTGAAATTGTGATTGTTTGTTCAATTTCAGTTACTTTGAATAACACTTACGTAGAAGGCGTAGAGCTTTGGTTAGATTTAAGGAATTTACGGAAGCACATCGCAAAGTCCTATCTATATTTCTAGGCATCTCAATTAACCCCTAATTCATGGAATTGATTCAAGCAACAACATGTTTAAAATTTTATTTAGTCCCAGAAAATATTTATTTACAGTATATATAGGGTGATCAGATCTAAAAGGGACGAGGAAGGAGTTCTAAAAGTCCCAAATGTGAAATAATTAAGGTTATTTTGAAGAGAAGCTCCTCACTAGTGGGGCCCGTGTTTACAACGGTGCTTATAGAAAATGACGCCCTCAATCTTCGGAATTTACGCTGTATATAGAAAAACATGATCAACAATAGCCGTATAGGCTCTATCAATACATATTACATGTTCTTCAGGCTTAGAGCATAGAATTCTTTACATATCCTGTTTTCGTTCCGTGCCGTTATGATTCCGATTATTCTCGAAACTTTATAAATGTAGTGAATCTCTATTTTTAGAATCTTGAAACTCAAAATGTTTGGTCTAATTTGATTTGGATTGTTTATTATATGGCGAATGGGGGAGCTCCTTAAATGCTAGTGGTTGTAAAGTGAAATGTAGGTGTATCTAATTCGACCCCTTAATCGGTGCGGGTTTTGGGGTTGCATTTTTTCTGCCGCTTACCGTAAAAGGATATCACAGACAGGAGCTGAATAAAAAATTTCGAATTGAATATCTAAAGTATATCTAATATAAATGTATCTACAAAATTAGTTCATATTGTTTCTACATGTACAAGATTAAGCTTAAATTACTTCACCGTAGAATTTGCTGATTGTGGTATAAGCAAATTTCTTCTCGAAGTCGCCTTGAACAGCCTTTTGGGCTCCCTCAGTACTGATAAAATCCAAGCTTTCAACATATACCAAAGCAGAATGAATACCACCGACTTCCATATATTTCAGAACATTGTCGTTCTTGTTAATAATACCGTGGAACTTTTGGATTGCGTCCCTTAATACTTCTCGTTCTCCATATAAAACAATCGTTTTGCCACTTGTGATAGCTTGAACTTTTGACCAATGGTCATCATAATTTGTTTGTGTAAAAGTTAAGAAGTCTTTTATGATCTCTTTATCAATACCTTCAACATAATAATCACCCATAGATGTATCAAGTGCTCCTAAGTCTCCATAGATATTTTGACCTTGAGGAGGAGGAAGAATGGGTTGGGTACAAGGTTGAACCCAAGGACTTTCTAAAACGAGGGAAACTGGTTGAGGTAAATTTTTGAAGGAAGAGAAATCAAATTGTGGAAATTTAGAAAATATTTCTTGAGCTTCCTCTGGATAGGCAACATATCTGCTTAAAGTTAAAGCAAGGTGAGCCCCTGCAGATTCACCGAATAGATGAATATTCTTATAACCATTATCAACCAAAGTTTTATAACTTGAAAGAGTTTCCCAAAGTTGAGTAGGGAATACATGGTCGAATAATGTTAAAGAATAATCAACAATTAAGAAAGACGTCTTTTTTCTGATTTCCGGAGATAATGCATAATACAAAGCCATGAATCCCACTAATTGAGCTTCAAACATACCTAATAAATATCCACCTCCATGTATGTAGATTAAGACGTTTTCAGCCCCTTCACTTTCTGAAATCCAGTAACTGTACTTATCCAATGGCTTAGCAAAATTATTCAAATCTTCAAGTAATGGATGTTTATTTTTCTCAAATGATTGAAAGACTTTGGATAGTGGAGAATAAGCAAATGTCTTAACATCTGATTTTTGTAAGGATCCACTTAAGTGATACTCAATTGATAAGTGAAGATTTTTCCAGAGCGAATTGCCAAACTCATTACTGCTTGTCTTCTGGTAAACTGTACCTACAGTATAATACTCAATTAGAGTTCTGACAGCAACATACGGAATCGTAGCTATCTTTCCTAGGAAATAGGGTGTGACCATTGTACGTTTTACCGTTCTTGTCAATTGTCTTTCCCTCTAAAGTATTCAAAAATGATGCTTCTAAGAAAACTAAAAGGTAATTAAAAATGAGAGGACTTGGTCTAACAAACCAAATTTGTTAGACTTTGAATATTCCCAAGAAGATAACGATAGTATGTGCCAAGAGTAGATAAATATACGATTTCTTATTTCGTATTTTAACTAAATATGTACTCGCCACGACCAAATATGCAGGAGGTACATAACTAGAGCCGTAGCAGGTACTTGGATATTATGAAAGTTCTAAAAGGTTTAATATTACAGTCATAATATTTATTTTAATTGGTATTAATATCTTTCAATCCCCTTCATATGACCACAGACCATTTAATTCTTTTATTTAGCTGAAAGAGTGTCAAATCAAGAGTTTGCAATGGAAGTTAACCGTAAGTGGAGTCTCATGAGGTTTCATGATCTTCATTTTAATTTTCAGCACTAATATTATTTTTTAGAAATCCAATGAGCATAATCACCGATCATAACAGATTTCATTTTCTTACAGATTTAGTAATAGTGAAGCACCGATGATGGGTTAATTTTAACCGAATTTTTTAAATTGGATAACTCCACAACTGTCGCACATTTCTAACAAGTTTAGAAATAAATTAGCACACAATGAGACTTGAAAGACGCGTAGACAAGGCGGCCGGGACTGACAGTACGTCAAAATTCAAAATAATTTTTCCAATGCGTTAGCCTTTTGGAATGTTCGTAAATATTTTTAACCCCTTTTTACAAACTGCGAATAATTCCCAGTTCATTAAAACAAATGTGTTAAAATGATTTTGTTACCTGAGCTACGACTGTTTGTTTAACATATTTCGGCCCAGTTTGAGTTATTTTCAACCAATCAGGCAGACTAAAGTCGCAATAATAAATGGCTGCAAGAACTTGAAAATTTGATTAAGTTGATGTGTTAACTTTTAACTCAGAATTTATGTATGTACTTATTCCAGGCTATATTCTTGCATTGCATCGCACCTTACGTTCTATCGGTATTCAATTTCTTTGTGCTCTGCAAAAAGCAAAACACATTTTTAAGTATATTTTACAATAGTAGTATTTCTATATATGCATATATGATTATTATCTGATTCAACTACAATTTAAATGAGTTAGAATCTTGTGCACCTCCATTATTTTTAAGTTTACCCTTAACATCACGTAATTCACCCTTCTTATCGATAACAGTAATATTCTTGGCTTTTGCCAAAGTATCAACAACAGAACTGACTTTTTGACGTTTGTTTGGTTTACCAGTATCACGACTCTTAGCAGCATCAGCAGCTTCTCTAGCTTCAATTCTTTCTTGTCTTTCTTTGTATTCTTTAGATCTCTTTCTCTTGGAAGCTCTTCTCAACCTTTGCTTTTCATCTCTTGATAATTCTTCCTTCGAATATGATAACCCTGATTTTAATAATACTTTTTGGTCATCCTTTTTCTTATCATCTCCGATCTTGTAGACTTCTTGAGGAGCAAGTTGTGATTCAGATGTTACATTTAATGGTTGAGCATCTTCCATATTGATAGTGTCAGTGACTTTGATTTCAATAGTTTTAAATTGATGAGGTTTTGGAACAAAATGAGCTGAACTTAATGCATCTAATTTATGAGTAACCTTTGTGAATAATTCACTGATTTCATCATGCTGCTTTTTAACTTCATCACTTACTTGAGATTCTCCAGAAGTACCAGAAGTACCAGCATTATGATATTCATCTTCATATAATTCAGATAATGATTTGGATGATTTTTGTTCAGACAATTCATACTTATCTCTTTTAGCTTGATTGTATTTGGCTACATCGGAAATTAATCTTCTAGGTAAATCGTCGAATTCTTCATTCTTAACTTTTCTTCTGATTAAGTCCTCGATAGTTTCAGTAACTTCATCTGTTATTATTGGAACTGGCTTGGAAGTACGATCGAATTGTAAATCAGTAGAAGCTGGATCATCCAATAAGGAGTCTTGGGGTCTATCTTTAGCACTGATTTCACCCTTCATGGTCCATTTCTTATCAGCTACCAATTCAGCTTCCAACTTCGCTATTTCTTCTTGTAATTTTAATTGTTGTTTTTCATATGATGACAAGTTTTCAGATGATTTTCCTTGACTGTCTATTACTTCAGGTTCATCTTCATCTTCAAATAGATCTAACATGGCATTACCCATAGCATTATCATATTCAGATTCACTGAATTCACCATCAAAGTCTTCTTCTTCCTTTTTCTTCTTACCTTTCTGAGATTTAGTCTTTACACTGGTACCAGGTTTATCATAAAAATCATCATAATAATCGACTTCCTCATCTTCATCATCCTCACCACTTAAGTTAGCAAAGTAGTCGATTTCTTCTTCATCGTTATTTTGATCAGGGTTATTTACTTGCTCGTCTAGAGCCAAGACTTGTTTGTTATATTCATCTATATCGAAAAATCCGTCATTTAAACCAAATGAATCCTTTTTAAAATCGTCTACGTCTTGATTTTCTTCATCTGAAGGAATGTTTGTTTCAGCATCTGAAACTTCTTCCTCTTCATTTAATGTTCTTGCGTCTACGTCATCTTCATCTTCTTCATCATCCTCATCTTCTATGCCATTTTCAAGAGATCCGAGCTCTTCTTCATAATCAACTTCAAGTTCATCTCCTTGTTCTTCTTCGTTTGCATCTTCGTCTTCTTCTTCTGCATCTTCGTCTTCTTCTTCAGCATCTTCGTCTTCATTTTCATCTTCATCATCTTCCTCTTCCTCTTCATCTTCCTCTTCTTCATCAGCAATATATTTCTCCTTTAATTCAGGAATATCAGTATTTAACAACTTTTCACCTACTCCATCTAAGACAATCTTGGCTTGTCCATAAACTTGATTAGAGTCCAATCCATCTATGTAAATCTCATCTAAGATAGAATACTTATTTGATATTGGATCCAACAAGGATTTGAGTAGTTGATTAAATGAATTATCTGTTCCAGATTCTTTTTGGAATCCGAAAATTTCGGTAGGATTCCGATGTAATCTCTCCACTATATCTTCAGACATACTTGAGTAATATCTAGGAGCTGAACTATATAATACGATGTGAATTCGATTCAATTTTGATACTGTCACATAGTGAGATGCTTGGTATATAATTTTTTTTATGAGCAGAGATGGTTGAAAAGTTCCTGCACAAGACCAAAAAAACTGAAAATTTAAAGATGGCTATATTTAATATGAATGATGCCATATTTTGTACAAATTATTGCACTAGAATACCATTTTAGCATAATAACAATCATGTCTGCCGCAGAAATAACGGTTGAAGAGCCACTTACGTCTAACGTAAGACCAGCCACTGATGCATTAGTTACCATCAGAATTATCAAATCGTTCCCATATAGAAATGTGAAGAATTACATCATGCATTCTATAAATTTGAAAGAAACTAGTCCTAAACAATTATTAGATCAAGTGAAAAATATTATTCAAACCACAGGTGGGTTAAGACCATACAGATCTGTTGAATATGATACAATTAAGATTTATACTAAGGCCCATGGATCCAAGTCTATGAATTTGGTTATTAACTTTGAAGAAGATGAAGAATGGGTATTGATAAATGGAGTGGACAAGAAGGGAGAAGATAAGAGTTTATGGGATTTAGGAGTAGAAAATGAAACTGAATTGAGTGTATTCAAATGGGAAGATTATGTAGCTTATAAGGCTAACCCCGAAGAGAAGTGGTAAATTTAGCATAGGCAATTCATTTAAAGCATGTCATTTTTTTATATTATTCTCTTTTTATTGGTCAATATCTGTAATATATATTAATCCGTATGTGATTCTATGGTAAAATTTGTAAATTGATTGAAAAATATCTACACTATAGAATAGTTATAGTACAGAATTGAGAGATAGTATTGTAATTATAACCATAAAACTTTAAACTGCAATTCTATATGCAAACTGCATAATCCAAACCTAACATGTAACTCACCAAATATAAAATGTAAACATGATTTTGACCAATGAGAATAGTCGAAAAGTACTTAGTAAAATTCTGAGCTGGACGTATATACAGGTACTGACACACCTTACATAATCCATCTAGTTTTCTTTTTTCCCAATCAAATTAAAATTAATATTTGGCTTTGCCTGTATGGTGAGTGGATTGTTTAAGCTAGAAAAACTATAGGGTAAAAATAAATTTTCAACATCGAAAGTTATTGAACCAACTGGTGTTTTGAATTAGACAATACACAAGCCCAAAAGTCAATATTTGGTGGATTTTTTACAAAGACTGTTGAAACATAATTGTCAATACAGACTTAAACTTTAGTCCAACTTAACATTTAAATTGTTCAAATTGTGTGTGAATTAGTATTAACATACTTTGGTCATAAAATACACTTTAAATCAATCAATTAATTGAAATAATTTCTTATAACAATTAATTCCTATACACTTTCTATAATAGTTCGTTTGTTTCCGATTTCCAGATTTGTTTAGAATTGATTTTTAAATTTCAATTCAATCAAAAAATTTTAGCATTTAATACTATATTGTATACAAAATATCCATCTACATATAATACCTCATAATAATGTTTAAATCTACAGTATTCAAAAGCTTTAATAGCTCAATGACTCAAAAGTTGATTGTCGGTTCTGTTGGTGTTACTGGTTTAACTACTTCTTATTTGTTATACCAAGATTCTTTAACTGCCAATGCCATGACCGCTGCTGAACATGGTTTACATCCTCCAGCTTACGGATGGTCTCATAATGGTATGTTTGATACTTTTGATCATGCTTCTATTAGAAGAGGTTACCAAGTTTATAAAGAAGTTTGTGCTGCTTGTCATTCTTTAGATAGAATTGCATGGAGAAATTTAGTTGGTGTCTCTCATAGTACTTCTGAAGCTAAAGCTTTTGCTGAAGAATTAGAGTATGATGATGAACCAGATGATGAAGGTAACCCAAAGAAGAGACCAGGTAAATTAGCTGATTACATTCCAGCTCCTTATCCTAATGAACAAGCTGCCAGAGCTGCCAATCAAGGTGCTTTACCACCTGATTTATCATTAATCGTTAAGGCTAGACATGGTGGTTCTGATTACATCTTTTCTCTTTTAACTGGTTACCCAGATGACCCACCAGCTGGTGTTGTCTTACCACCAGGTGCCAACTATAACCCATATTTCCCAGGTGGTTCTATTGCTATGGGTAGAGTTTTATTTGATGGTTTAGTTGAATATGAAGATGGTACTCCAGCTACCACTTCTCAAATGGCTAAAGATGTTACTACTTTCTTAAACTGGGCTTCTGAACCAGATAATGATGAAAGAAAGAGATGGGGTTTGAAAGCTTTGATTGTTGTTTCTTCATTATACTTAATCTCTATCTGGGTTAAGAGATTCAAATGGCAACCAATCAAGAATAGAAAGTTCAGATTCGATCCACCAAAGAAAAACTAAATTAGTTAAGAAGATCAGACTTTAGTTTCTATATATTCGGACTATTTCATTTGTGTATTTTTATTCTTTCATTCCGATTATGTTTATTATCTCAGCCAACTCAATAAACTGAAGTTTGATAAATCTGTTATTTGATTGAAATTATAAAAAAGCATTTGGAATTCGTACTAATAAAAATTATCAATTTTAAACAATCAAAATAAATGCATCTAGATATAACACTATATCATAAATCGACCAAACCTACATTACAATTATTCATCTACATGTAATTATATATATAGATGTGAGCACATAGATATCTATCTAATCCTTCTTGTTAATTAATGTTTTTATATATCATTTGAATTCTTATTCTATTTTACTATTACATCTTTTTATATTTATTCTAATCTATACTTTATTATTATCATATGACATGTAGTAGATTATTTTGACTGTACATTACATGTCATTATCGTATCTTGCATAATGACATAGCTTCTACTTCCCCATAAATATAAATATTAATATATATTTATATATATATACATCTGTAAATGTAATTGTTTTATTAGATGGATGGTGAATGGTGGGTATTGGATACAATTACTTAATTATTAAATATCATAACCCTATAAGGCTCTCCTCTTATATCATACGTATATGTGATTATATGAATAGATGGATGGTACATAGTGGTTATAATTACTTTATACTATTAAATATCATAACCCTATATATAGTACTCCTCCCCTTTAGTTATGATATATACAATAATCAAAGCCCTTCTCGTCTAAAGTCACAATACACATCCACATTCAGATGGTCCGCCGAAAGTATTTATGTAAGCGCCTCGCCTCGTCACGCACACGACTACACACCATTTGTGTCCCCCATCGTTTCGGCGAAATTGTCTGAACCCCTCAGATTAAGGTAAATTTTTTCCTTTTCCATATAAAGGAGATAAATTCCGGTTTTGAGGAGAATTTATTATTTCTGAAGGTATATAGTCAGTTGAATTATATATTAGATTTATACTAAGGTAAATTATATTTCGTATATAGTACCTATTGTATAAATAATTTCCGAGTGTATCTGAAATATATATTATTATATTATAATATATTATATACAAATATATTTTGTTTATTATTTATTATATAATTATACGAATTATAATTAACATTGCTCACTAAAAATTGAGATGAGTTATCACCAACCTCAAAATACTTCTAACTCAAGCAAGAGTAAAGTGCTAGATAATGGTGTAAATGCCAGTGCTAGTACTGTTTCAACTTCAAGTTCATCTAACGCGTTTGCTGACCCAAGTAATCATCAACATGGAAGTAGTACTAATAAACCATCTACTGATTTAATTAGTGATGGAGAAAATATTTCATTTACAGAAGTAGAAGCTCAAAGTAGACCTTCAAGCCTAGTAATTATACTAACCTTAGCATCATCCATTTCAGGATTTATGTTTGGTTATGATACAGGTTATATTTCTTCAGCTTTAGTTCAAATTGGTACTGATTTAAGTAATAAGGTTTTAACTTCAGGTGAAAAAGAATTTATTACATCTGCTACTTCATTAGGTGCTTTAATCGGATCATTTATGGGTGGTTTTTCTGCTAATATATTAGGTAGAAAAAGAGTGTTATTAGTTTCTAATGTAATATTCGTAATAGGAACTATTATTCAATTAGCTGCAAAGACAGTATGGACAATGATTAGTGGTAGATTTGTTTTAGGTTTAGGTGTGGGCATTGCATCTTTAATAGCTCCATTAATGTTAAGTGAGTTATCACCTTCAAAATATAGAGGTAGATTAA
Source organism: Scheffersomyces amazonensis (assembly GCF_036850825.1). Lineage (NCBI taxonomy): Eukaryota > Fungi > Ascomycota > Pichiomycetes > Serinales > Debaryomycetaceae > Scheffersomyces > Scheffersomyces amazonensis. The sequence goes on along the minus strand of NW_027042741.1, from coordinate 405,980 downwards.
TTGTGACTAATTGTGGATTCATCACTGGTGGTCAATTAATTGCTTATTTAATTAACTGGGGTTTAACCAGAGTAGATCATGGTTGGAGAATATCAGTCGGATTATGTATGATTCCTCCTGTCATTCAATTTGTTTTGTTTTGTTTCTTACCTGATACTCCAAGATATTACGTTATTAATGGAAAATACGATAAGGCTAGAGAAGTTGTCAGAAAAACACATAATAATCCTTCAGAAGCATTTGTCAATGCCACTGTAGAAGATATGATTGCTTCTAATTCTATAGTTCCAGGTAATGGACCAGCTCAACAAATTTGGAACTCTGTTAAATTAATTCATGTAAATGCTGCTAACTTTAGAGCATTGATTATTGCTTGTGGTTTACAAGGTATTCAACAATTTACAGGATTTAATTCATTAATGTATTTCAGTGCCACTATTTTTGAAACTATTGGATTTAATAATCCAACTGCAGTTTCTATCATTATTGCTGCTACTAATTTCGTCTTTACTGGTGTTGCTCTTTTAGTTATCGATACTGTTGGAAGAAGAAGAATTTTATTATTGGCTATCCCAGTTATGACTATTGCTATGGTAGTTTGTGCTATTGCATTCCATTACTTGGGAATTAAGTTTACTGATGGGTCTAATGTTGTAGTTGAAACTACAGGAATTTCTGGATGGGGTATTGTTGTTATTATGGGTATGGTCTTATTTGTAGCTTCATATGCTATTGGTATTGGTAATAGTGCTTGGACTGGTGTAGAATTATTTTCTGATGTTAATGTCAGATCTATTGGTGCTATGTATTCAGCAGGTACCAATTGGGCAGGATCTATGGTTATTGCATCTACATTTTTAACTATGTTGGAAAATATCACACCAACTGGTACATTTGCATTATTCGGAGGATTATGTGTAATATCATTCTTCTTTGTTTATTTCTTATTACCAGAAGTATCTGGATTAGAATTGGAAGAAACTACTGAATTCTTAGCCAATGGATTTAATGTTAAACAAGCATCTGCTTTATCTAAGCAAAGAAAGAAGAATTCTAAATTTGTTAAGCATATTGACGAAGATTTTTAATGAACAAAAGTAGAGTCTCTTTTACAACAAGAAAAGTTATGTTAAGTTGATTTACATTTTATATTTTACATTTTACATTTTACATTTTACATTTCACATATTTCTAGATATTATATAGTAGTAGGGCTACTTTCTATAGGAATTTATATCGGCATTTAATTAATATTTAATAACTAATAACTACTAACTACTAACTACTAACTACTAACTAGCTAGCTAATATCATTTATACTGCAAAAAAGGAAGTAGGTGTATTTTTTGAATTTTTGCTTTTTTGCCAGTGAGACACAGTCGTGCACAAGTGCTCAAAAGTTAGGTCAACCAAAAAAAAATATGTGCAAGCAGTGTATATACAATTTACGTATCGATCAAATAGTAAAGCTGATACTAAAGTCAGTAGATTTCTTTTGCCACACATTTTGAAACACTATAGACCGGATTTATAGACGGAGAAATTGTAGTAGACACAGAAGAAATAATAGTCGAATCATTTAATAGAGTCAGTGTTAAGTAAAGTTAGGAATTATATACAAATTTGCATTTTTCGCATACAATTAATTCTGTGATATCATCATCATCTTGATAAATTCAGGTTAGAATTTTTAAATTCAGATCATTAATTTGTGTGTCGGGGTATAATCAAAGAATCATAATACACATATTGAGGTGGTAGTTCCAGTTCCAGTTCAGTCAATCAACTATACATAAACAAGAAACAGATTCTAAAACCATATATTTATGTCATTCATATCAGTATGCTGCAGATAAGTCCAACACCTACAGGCACTCCGGTGTCATTGCCTCCCATACGAAAAAGGAAAACTCAATCTATAACGTGTGATTTAGGTTTATCAAGACTAAAAGATTACGAAATAATCGAGAAATTAGGTCAAGGTACTTTTGGTGTAGTTCAAAAGGCTAAAGAAAAGGAATCCGGTGATATAGTGGCAATAAAACAATTACTTAATCATTCTGCCAAAGAGGGATTTCCTATAACTGCTTTAAGAGAAATAACAATCTTGAAACAATTAAATCATGTAAATATTTTATCAATTAAAAGAATGATCTATGAAGATCCAAAAGTAACTAATGCTGAAGATAAAGTGACTCATAGGGGTTGCTTTTATACTGTATCTCCATATATATCAAGTGATTTGGTAGGATTACTTGAAAATCCAAATGTATCATTAAAGTTAACTCATATTAAATGTATTATGCAACAACTTCTTGCAGGAATAAACTATATCCATCACCAAAAATATTTACATAGAGACATTAAAGCTGCTAACATTTTACTAGATGCTAGTGGTATATTAAAGATTGCCGATTTTGGTTTGGCAAGAGTTTATCATGGTCATACTCCAGATCTAGGTTTAGGTCCAGGAGGTGGTGAAAAAAATTATACAGGATTAGTAGTAACTAGATGGTATAGACCTCCTGAATTATTATTAGGTGAAAGAAAATATACTACTGCTGTTGATATGTGGGGGATTGGATGTGTATTTGCTGAATTATTTACTCATAAACCTATATTAGTAGGTAAATCAGATGCTCATCAAGCTCAATTAGTATTTAATTTAGTAGGATCTCCAATAGGTTGGACCCATGCATCTACGTTACCAAACAAAAATGATTATTCTATTGGTCTTAATTGTACTAGAACATTAGAATCGAAATTCGAAGGTTTAATTCCTAAAGATGGAATAGAACTTTTAAGTGGATTATTAACCTTAGATCCTTATAAACGATTCAATGCATTGGATGCTTTAAGTCATAAATTCTTCAAAACTGATCCTTTACCTATTAGACCCCATGAATTACCTCAATTTGAAGAAAGTCATGAAATAGATAAAGAAAGATTTAAGAAACTTCGAGAAATGTCTAAAAGTAGTCATAATAATAATAATAATAATAATAATAATTACAATATCAATGACAACTATAATGATAATTATGTGTACCATTATCCAACTTCTTCCCATGTTAATCAATCTCAAAATGAAAGCGAGTATCATACAAAATCTTACGAAAATGATTATAAACAAGATACATATAGACCTAAGGCTCCAACTGGCGGAGAAAATAATAGAAGAGCAAATCATGATGAACCACCACCACCGCCACCAGTACCAGTGCCAGTACCAGCTATCAGAGTCGGCACATCAACAGAAGATAATTCAAGGAACCCAAGAGCAACAGAGAGTGCATTCAGAAACAGGGAATATTACAGTGGTTATAATAAGTCAAATACACCAGCTAGTTCAACCGATACAAAGAACGTAAATATGCTACCAGTCAAGCCTACTCTTGCTCTATCAAAATCAGCATATAGCGATAGAAGGTCTCCTACAAACTCCCCAAATACCGGAGGAGGATCTGGATTTGCTTCTATCCGAGGGTCACACGCTTCACCAAATGCAAGTTTGCATGGTGATCCATCTGATTCCAGCCAAATAAAGCAACAAGTGATTGAAGTTCCATGGGCTTCAAAATCTCAATTATCAGAATCAAATAAAAATGTTAGGTCAGCAACTCCTACCAAAGACAGTATTTTTATTCCAAAGGCAACAGTTGCATCTATGATTGAACGAAAATCCAGACCAGCGGAAAAGAGTGCTCAATCTATAATTAAGAAAATTCAATCAAGACAACATTCACCACTAGAACCTGTTGCAAAAACTCCAACTGTCCGAAAGCCATCTACTCCATCTTCACTTTCAAACATCAAAAATAGAACTAAAGAGGCTGTAAATAGTATTTCAAAAACAATTACAAACTCTTTACATAAGAGATCATCTAGTGATCGATCACAATCTGAAAGTGCTAAGAAGAAGTTGAAATTAAGTAAAGAAGAACAGAATGATGACAGTGATTTAAGTGATAAAGAAGATATTTCATCAAGTGATAATGCTATATTAGGTGCTTTTTTAAACCAAAAGGAATGGATGAAAGAATCTGAGTACAGAAAGTTTACCAATGAGGTTGTCCGATTCCATCTGAAGAATCCCAATAAATCAAAGGGAAAATAGTGTAATTTTATTAGATTTTTAGGAAAATTGTTAATATATCGGATCTAAAAATTATAATGATTGTAATATTAGTATTTAAACAATAATTATTGGTTGTAAATAACTTACATTTAGTGTATGATAATGTAACATAGATCAAAAAGATAACCAAATCTGGTTGTATTTACGAGTAATGCGATATTCGGAATAGTTTGAGGAGGGCCACGCGAAAAAGCGGACCTTTGCCGGAACAGATATCCGAGCTTAACTGATCGATCAGATAAAAATTTTGCTTTGTAATTTTGAGTAATCACTGAAAAATTAAGATTTAAGTTGGGAATTTTTATTTCCATGAGTTGATCTGGCTAAGAATTTAAAAGAACAGTATCTAAAAGTCCACCATAGAAGATATGTCATCGTTTGAGGATTATTTTTCAATTCAAACATTTCTTATTGTCTTGAGAGAGACTTTAGAGCTGGCAATTATCATTTCGGTATTGTTAGCATTTATTCATCAAGCATTTAAAGGGGAAGGGAGAGTTAAAAACAAGGTTGAAGGTTCGACACATAATAATGCTTATAGAAGTACAGAGGAACCATTACTTGAATCATCCACAAGTGAATCAAGTAATGAAGTACGTGATCTTGACAATGATACTATCTATAAATATTTAAAGCTTCAAATTTGGATAGGTGGATTACTTGGTTTAGCAATATGTATGTTAATTGGTTCAATAATATTGGCTGTTTTTTATTTGTTAGGAAGTGATTTGTGGACAATTGCTGAACATTACTGGGAAGGAGGTTTCTCTATTCTTGCAAGTATAATCATATCTGGTATGGGGATAAAAATTTTAAGAGTTAACAAAATGCAGAAGAAATGGAAACATAAATTATCCCTTATCATTGAACGTTCAGATTATATCAATAAGGCTATTAGACATGGTAGTTCAGTAGGAATTTCTAAAAAGGAATTTCCTTCCAGATTTTCTTACTGGTCAGAAAAGTATGCTATGTTAATTTTACCATTCGTGACCACTTTAAGAGAAGGCTTAGAAGCAATTGTGTTTATTGGAGGTATTGGTATTAACGAAAACACGTCTATATGGGCAATTGTAAACTCTGCAGTCACAGCAATTATTATCGGTTCATTTGTTGGTATTCTTTTATATCGTTCCGGTAGTACATTATCATTGCAATGGTTCTTAGTAACATCAACTTGCTTTTTATATTTGGTTGCAGCAGGATTATTTTCCAAGGGTGTATGGCATATTGAATTACAGCAATTTATCAATGATTGTGGTGGGTTTGATGTTAGTGAAACTGGCCATGGACCAGGTTCTTACGATATCATGAGAAGCATTTGGCATGTAAATTGTTGTAATGGTGAATTACAGGATGATGGTCCATTCTGGATGATGTTTACTGCAGTTTTTGGCTGGACCAATTCGGCAACATATGGCAGTGTTATCGGCTACAACTTTTATTGGTTAGTTATTATTGTGGTATTTACTTCATTGATTTATGAAGAAAAACACGGAAGACTACCAATAATACCTGTTACTTGGCAACAGAAGAGAATTAATAAGAGATTAAGTTTGAACTACACTGCCATAGAGTCTTCCAGTAATGAAATTGTGCAACAGAGAGAGAGTATCGATTCAATCAATTCCTCAACTCCATTAAATGAGTAGTTACTCCTTCATCTACTGTAGATTGAGGCTAAAATAACAAAATAACAAAATAACAACTAGAGCAAATATCAAACTTGTTAGAATATTTAGTGATATAATAAAAGTTACCTTATTATGATCAATTTTTCTTGTCCTACATCTTTTCATTCTAAAAATATTCGTTTCATGTTCTATTAAATACATAATTGTTCAAAATAATCATTAAGCATCAACATAAATATCAAGTACTATTTAAACATTTCATCAACAGAGCCCCCTAAGTAAACTTTAAGAGTCTTTCTTGTGGCTGGAAGAATTCTGCATTTGACTTGCGTCACCTTTTCACCACTTTCTTTATCTATTCTTTCGTATGCTTGGAATCTATGACAACCACCAAATGCAAAATAATAATTTCTTCCTTGTTCTCTTACTTTAAATACATCAATGGGAGGTAATTCACCAGATGTTATTTCTTCTAATCCACAAGTAGCTGAAGCCATAGGTACGCCATTCAAAGTAGATACCATAGCATCAATTTTATTATAGTCCAAAACTGGAGGTATTGGTCTTCTTATTTCATTAAGAGGAACGTATTCTTCCTTTAATTGTGATGATTGCAATGACATATTTGTAATTAACTTGGTGGGGTAATATAATTGGTGTAAAATCAGTCCTTATTGAATTTAATTTTAGGTATATTTTACAGCGTAGAATTCACTTATTTATATAAAAGTTGCAAAAAGTTACATTTCTAATAATATGTCATGCTGCTTTATTTCTAGACTGATCAGAAGAGCAAATACGTCAAGAATATTTTAATTTCTTTTTTTTCTTCCGCTATTTTTTGTAAGCCGCAACCGAAGTCTGGACCTAACAGACTCATGGAAGACAAATTATGGCCCCTGACAGTCTCCAGAAGTATAAGTACAGCATTGAATCAGTATGCAAATAAAAGCCGTAGAATTTAGTAGTTTTAGTAGGAATTAGGCTTTTATACACACTCTGATCTTGATAGAGCAGTTATTTAATTGTTAATCGGATTCATACTAACTATTTCTAAAAAAATAACTTGGATAGAGCCACAAATTATATGGATGATGGAATAAGCAAAAGTTATGGCTCTTGTCATAATGAAGTAATGCTTAGGGGTAAGCGCCTATGTTGAAGAAAGTTCTCAGCCCTTTATAACCATTCCGAACTCGGAGTGATTAGTGCGCCTGTATTTTTTTCGTTACCACTTTTATCCGAAAGTATCCCTCAGTAACTTTAAATATCCTATTCTGTAGTATGCTACAGTAACTGAATCTTGGAGCTCCTTAAAAATAATTGCTGTCTATTACTGAGAAAACAACTAATTCCGTATGCATATTTGAATTTAAATCAATACGGCCAAGGAGTGTAAATTAATTTTTCAACATAGCTTCATCAACATACTTAAATACTATTAATTCTCACGAGTCCTTCTTTTTCAATAAAGTAGTTATCGGATTTTTCTATATTACTAAATATCTCTTTTTTTAGTATTGGGTTCGCAAATATTTATCTATTTCATCAGAGCCACATAAAATTTTTTCGCTCAATCCGTGCTCATTTCCGATCCAACTGATCAAATTGATAACTTTGTCCTGAAATCTTAAAATTATTCACCAACTATAGAGGAGACCATTCCCCTTTGAGGGTAGAACGATATGTATTACTTTGCCTTATACACATCAATAGTACTAGCGGTAGTGCTAGTTCCGTTCTTAATTCCTTTAAAGTCCAGAAATATATGGCATAATTATATTAAAACGATTCTCAGTGTGTGTCTCCTTGTATCAATTTTGATTACAATTACTCCTGAAGCAGCTGTCAACGGTGCTCCAATCAACAAATATGGTAAGGAAAAAATAGCATTTTTGAGTTGTAACTATCAGATAGTATCTATGACTACATTTTGCAGTAGTCCGGAATTTGACTATTGTTACTGTATAAATCCATCAGCACTATCCACAATATCCCATTGTCTACTTGTTGGCCATCCCGAGGAGGTCAAAGAATTCTTAGGTCAATGCCAACAAAATTATAACATCACAATAACAGAAGATCAATTCAAAAAAGCTCATGAAGAATACTTGGAACATTCAAAATCAATAGATGAAATTGAAAACTATTCTCCATCAAAGTTGGTTGATTTTCCTGTAAAATTAAATGAATCTTTGATATTGGGTTTCAGAGATTCTTTTGATAGATATCTTGGAAACTATGATAAATCTATTAATTACGGTGGCTATATTGTTGTTTACTGGATTATTGTATTTGTATTGGCTGCTATTTCTAATTGGTCAAAGGTATTAGTTCCAAGAATAATCAAGAGTTATGGTACTGCAACACTCTGGAACTGGGTACGCAAGAATATCCTGTTACCAGCTTCAGTTGGAAAACATAAGACAACAGAGAAAAAAGCATTTGGATTAATTTCAATGCTAGTTCCTACCAGAATTGAAACAATTATATTGACTGGGTTCTTGATTCTATGCTCCTTTTTCACTGTTTACGACATTAGTGCTGCTGATAATGACCCCTTATTTCCTTCAAAGACTAAATCTATTGCAAGAATGTTAGCTGTGAGGGCTAGTATATTGACCAGTCTGTCTATGCCATTAATGATATTATTTGGTGGCAGAAATAATTTCTTGCAGTGGTTAACCAGATGGGATTATGCAACTTTCATAGCACTCCATAGATGGACTTCTAGAGTAATTTTTATTTTAGTATTAGGTCATGCAATAGGTTACACAATTTATTTCGGAAGTATTGACCTGCCATACCTTCACGAAAGTTATGTTAAATGGGGACTGGCAGCTACCATGGCAGGTTTAGCAATCATGGTTCAAGGGCTTCTAGTATTGAGAAGGAATTGGTACGAAGTATTCCTCTTATTACATATTATTCTTGCTGCAATTTTCATAATAGGTGCTTGGGTACATGTCCTAAATTTATATTGTTCATGGTTTTATTATTACTCTGCTGCAGTTTGGGTGTTTGATCGTATAATAAGACTTGGAAGATTGATTTCGTTTGGGTTTCCTCAGGCATCAGTAACTCTTCTTGCAGATGAAACTCTTCGAGTAGAAGTTCCAGTTCCTGAAGATTGGGAAATAATTCCGGGAGGGCACGTATTTATTCATTTCTTAAAACCAAGTTGTTTTTGGCAATCTCATCCCTTTACATATATAAAGTCTTCCAATGACAGATCTATAGTATTGTTTATCAAAGTCAAACAAGGAGTGACACAGAGACTATATAAAGAATTATTGGCAGCACCAAATAATGAATTGAAGTTACGAGTAGCCCTTGAAGGATCTTATGGTGAAACTTCTCCAGCACGCTACTACGATAATTCAATATTTATAGCAGGTGGAAGTGGAATTCCAGGTATTTATTCAGAAGTTTACGATTTATTGAGGAATTCAAATGACTTGAAAGGGACTCTCAAATTAGTGTGGATAATGAAAGATAATCGATCAGTTCTTGGGTTCCGCAAGGAGCTCTTACAATTAAAAGATTCAAAAGTAGATGTGACAATTTTCATCACGAAGTCAGTTATGCCGATATTAACTGAACAAGCAGTAACAAGCAGAGATAGTATATTACAAAAAGCTGATAGTTTCTTGAGCTACAGCTCATTTGAGGAGTCGAGTCTCTCTTCAATAAAAATGATTACAAGGCAAGAGTTAAATGGGGAACACTTGAGGAAGGAATTTGGGTTCATTAAGTTTCAGGAAGGTAGACCAGATATTGAGAAATTAGTTAGTCAAGCTATAAAAGAATCGACTGGATCGATATGTTTTGTAACCTGTGGTCATCCTGTTATGGTAGATGATATTAGAGCAACAATTGTTGATTCTATAGATATAAATGAAAAGAAAAGGATTGATTTCTTTGAACAATTGCAAGTTTGGGCGTAGACTTGGATATAGATTTGATATATAGAAGTTTTTTTACGTTTTTAATAGATTATTTTGAAACATTTTATATTAAAGCTGTATTCATATTTTGATAGTCATATTTATACTCTATAAATAATATACATTTGAATCATTAAATTCGTAAAGTTCGTTAGCTAATATGCAAGTTTTGAGAATTAGACAGCAGCTTCAGTTTCAGTGTGTGGTTTCCATGAAGAAGATTTCCATGGAGCAACTCTGTCAGCGTATAATTGATCGACTTCTTCTAAAGTTAAACCTTTAGTTTCAGAAACGAAGAAATAGACATAGAAGAGAGAGAATAATAAACAACCAGCAAAGACAAAACCGAAGTAGAAGTGGATTCTTTCAGTGATGAAAGGAGTGAAGAATGAGATTAAGAAACCCCATAACCAGTTGAATGCAGTGGCGACAGCCATGGCCTTGGATCTGATTCTTAATGGATAAGATTCGGAGATAATAGTGTAGACACCACCAGCCCAGGTAGAAGCAAAGAAGAAGATGTATAAACAAGTGATGAAAATCATAGCATTACCGGAAGCTTCGTAAGTGTCAGCACCAGTGTAGTTACCATCCTTGAATAATCTGAAAGAACCAATACAAGCGTAGATCAATAAACAGACGAACATCCAGAAAGAACCACCTAATAAAGTAACTCTTCTACCTAATCTTTCAATGATGTAGATACCGACGAAAGTGGAAGCAAAGTTAACAGTACCTAAGATGATGGAAGTTTCAAAGGAATCTTCTAAACCGACAGCTTGGAAAATGGTAGTACCATAGTAGAAGAAGTAATTGATACCTGTTAATTGTTGTAAGGATTGTAACATAATACCCATGATGACTCTTCTGAAGATGGCTGGCTTACCAGTAATCAATTCAGTCCATGAGGCGGAACCAGCAAGAGCTTCTCTGTCAATACCAGCTTGAATCAATTCGATTTCACTGTAGACAAATGGATCTTCAGGGTCGACTTTGTTGGATCTAGAGATGGATCTCTTAGCTTCTTCAATCTTTTGTTTTTCAACTAAGTATCTTGGAGATTCAGGCATGAAGACCATACCAGTAACTAAGAAGATAGCCCATAAGAAACATAAACCTAATGGAACTCTCCATTGTCTTGAGTCAGATAAATCTTTAGTACCGAAACAGACACAGTAACCAATGAAGATACCTAAAGTGATACATAATTGGAAACAACAGACTAATGGACCTCTTAAAGTCTTTGGAGCAGTTTCAGAAATGAATAATGGAGATAAGACAGCGACGGTACCGACAGCTAAACCAGTGATGATACGACCAATCATAAATTGATACCATTGACGTTGAGAAGAAATTTGGACGATGATACCGACGACGTAGACAACCATAGTGAACATTAAACCGATTCTTCTACCGAACATATCACCGATCTTAGACAAGAAGATACCACCAATGGCACAACCAATGTTGAAGACGGAAACAATTAAACCAGTTCTGACAGTTGAGATGTAGTGTTCACCTTCTGAGTTGATTTGACCGAATCTTTCTTGGAAATCAGTCATGTTTAAGAAACCACCGATGGTACCAGTATCGAAACCGAAGACGAAACCACCAAAGGCGACTAATAAACAGAATAAGGAAATTAAAATATAATCCTTGAAGCCCTTTTGAGGCAAAGCTTGATGTTCTTCCTTTTCCAAGACAACATTAGAGTTGACTGGAGTAGTAGAACCAGGAGTTAAATCTTGATGAGACATTTTAAATGATGAATGCAAATGAGATTGTTATAATAATAATAGTAATAAGTGTTGAATGATTGTATTGAATAATGATTAGAAGAATAAATAAACATCTATACCAGAGGATGTGATGGGTATTTATATTAAATTAGTTCTAAAAACATTATGTTGCAAATATTTAATAGATAATAGTGAAGTGACTTCAGCCTTAGGAACAATGTCATTATGCATAAAAAAGATCTTCCAACTAAGCATTATGTGGAGCAGCACAGGAAGAGAAGACGCACTTCGGAAAAACTTTCTTTGTCTTTTTTTCTTGGGCATCACTAAAAAAATTAATCTCATCTAAAGTCAACTGACGGGAGATCATTGTTGGAATTTCTTTTTTGGGGCATTGCCTTTTTGAGATCATTTTGTAGGTATGTGCGGACAGAATTCCGAGGCACAAAGTAATATAAACTTCTTGGTCTATGATATATTGCATTTACTGTTAACCACTATCATACCACCTCATGAAATAAAGACAATTTGTAAGGTATCTCGGATTTACACTTGATTGTAAAATACCGAGGATTTTCAGATTAATGCTTATAATTTATTCTCATCATGCTACTTTATTATATCGTTATAATAACTTTCGGTATTGAAGAAAATTGGCAGACCCCGGCATGCCGTCATATAATTACCGTACTATAGTAGTTTTCTTGTGATGAAGACTTATTTCACAACCAACGGTTTTAATGTTTGGCATTACCTCATGATATCATTTTTGAGTCGCCTAAATGTAATATTATTCGCTACAATCAATCTTTGTAAACGTCTCTAACAGCCTTCCCTGAATATACAAAATCCGAAAATTTATGAAGAGATTTGATTAAAAAATTTATATTCAAAAAATATATTATTGCGTAACATTTTGAAAGATAACCTAACATTTGTAAAAGATAACCTAATATCCTAAATGTGATTAACGTTGAACCATAGATACGAAAATCATTACTGAGATTATTATAACTACGATGAGCAAAAATATTAATATTGTTTAAATTTATTATATTCATGTACTATTTTAATTTAGTTATCTATAAATATACTATACATTGTATAAGTGATATGTTCGTAAATATCATGAAGTTCGTTATTAATGTTCGTAAAGTTTTGATTTTATGAAACTAAGCCTTAAACTGCAGCTTCAGTTTCAGTATGTGGTTTCCATGAAGAAGATTTCCATGGAGCAACTCTGTCAGCGTATAATTGATCGACTTCTTCTAAAGTTAAACCTTTAGTTTCAGAAACGAAGAAATAGACATAGAAGAGAGAGAATAATAAACAACCAGCAAAGACAAAACCGAAGTAGAAGTGGATTCTTTCAGTGATGAAAGGAGTGAAGAATGAGATTAAGAAACCCCATAACCAGTTGAATGCAGTGGCGACAGCCATGGCCTTGGATCTGATTCTTAATGGATAAGATTCGGAGATAATAGTGTAGACACCACCAGCCCAGGTAGAAGCAAAGAAGAAGATGTATAAACAAGTGATGAAAATCATAGCATTACCGGAAGCTTCGTAAGTGTCAGCACCAGTGTAGTTACCATCCTTGAATAATCTGAAAGAACCAATACAAGCGTAGATCAATAAACAGACGAACATCCAGAAAGAACCACCTAATAAAGTAACTCTTCTACCTAATCTTTCAATGATGTAGATACCGACGAAAGTGGAAGCAAAGTTAACAGTACCTAAGATGATGGAAGTTTCAAAGGAATCTTCTAAACCGACAGCTTGGAAAATGGTAGTACCATAGTAGAAGAAGTAATTGATACCTGTTAATTGTTGTAAGGATTGTAACATAATACCCATGATGACTCTTCTGAAGATGGCTGGCTTACCAGTAATCAATTCAGTCCATGAGGCGGAACCAGCAAGAGCTTCTCTGTCAATACCAGCTTGAATCAATTCGATTTCACTGTAGACAAATGGATCTTCAGGGTCGACTTTGTTGGATCTAGAGATGGATCTCTTAGCTTCTTCAATCTTTTGTTTTTCAACTAAGTATCTTGGAGATTCAGGCATGAAGACCATACCAGTAACTAAGAAGATAGCCCATAAGAAACATAAACCTAATGGAACTCTCCATTGTCTTGAGTCAGATAAATCTTTAGTACCGAAACAGACACAGTAACCAATGAAGATACCTAAAGTGATACATAATTGGAAACAACAGACTAATGGACCTCTTAAAGTCTTTGGAGCAGTTTCAGAAATGAATAATGGAGATAAGACAGCGACGGTACCGACAGCTAAACCAGTGATGATACGACCAATCATAAATTGATACCATTGACGTTGGGAAGAAATTTGGACGATGATACCGACGACGTAGACAACCATAGTGAACATTAAACCGATTCTTCTACCGAACATATCACCGATCTTAGACAAGAAGATACCACCAATGGCACAACCAATGTTGAAGACGGAAACAATTAAACCAGTTCTGACAGTTGAGATGTAGTGTTCACCTTCTGAGTTGATTTGACCGAATCTTTCTTGGAAATCAGTCATGTTTAAGAAACCACCGATGGTACCAGTATCGAAACCGAAGACGAAACCACCAAAGGCGACTAATAAACAGAATAAGGAAATTAAAATATAATCCTTGAAGCCCTTTTGAGGCAAAGCTTGATGTTCTTCCTTTTCCAAGACAACATTAGAGTTGACTGGAGTAGTAGAACCAGGAGTTAAATCTTGATGAGACATTTTAAATGATGAATGCAAATGAGATTGTTATAATAATAATAGTAATAAGTGTTGAATGATTGTATTGAATAATGATTAGAAGAATAAATAAACATCTATACCAGAGGATGTGATGGGTATTTATATTAAATTAGTTTTAAAAACATTATGTTGCAACCATTTGATGATGTGTCTGCGAAATGACTGCATTAGTAGGCAATAAAGTCAGTATGCATATTATTCTTAAAAATACGTGGAGCAGTGCATCGCGTTCGGAAAAACTCGCGGCAAAGCGAACACTAATTCTCACCTAAAAATTTAGGTCCTTTAGTCAACTGACGAAGCTTGTCACGTTTAAATTTCTATTTTTCTTGGTTACCCTTTTGGGACATCATCAAGCTTTACGTGCGGGCAGTTTTCCGACGTCAACCCGAGAACAAAGAAACGCATCGCAGTATAACAGAAGGTTCTTCTGCATGCACTATGACATCTATACAAGGCTTGAGTTTTCAGTTTTAATTATTTGTGCTCTTTATTTCAAATACTCATGTCATTTTAATATAATTTCACGCTGTAACAATTAACTATGATCAACTATTTTTTTTATTTGTTATTTAGTTCATTTTGTTTCAAAAAACTAGTATTACATGGTTCGAGTTTTTTAAATGTCAGTCCTTGGCACCTCCACGGAGTCGTAAATGTACGAATCAATGAACTATAACCTCTCTTGTGTAACATTAATATTTTGAAGTGGACGCTGTGATGTCATCGTGGTCTATTGTAGATCATACTAGTTTTGCATTATTGTAATTCCAACGTTTAACGACTCTAGCTGGAAATAATGTCAATACATTCCGAGGAGTGAAGTTCCCTTTTGTATTATTATGAGCAAAACCATTCTTGAGTATATCAGAAACTAAAAACTTTAGCACCATTGAAACTAAAACCTTTAGCACCATTGAAACTAAAAACTTTAGCACCATTGTTAAGCTTTTAGAGAAGACCCTTTATTGAGTTAAGACTAAAGTTTAAATAATGCCGTCTAAACTATTGTTTGAGACACTAGTAGAACCCTTTTTTTTGCACCAAAAAAATGCGCTTCGAAAAATTAATAAATGCAAAATTAATAACAAAATTTATTACTGGAAAATATATTGAACTATCTATATGTTATATTAATTTTAAGAGATCATTAATCATTATTTTTTAAACTATCTAAGCTTCAACAGCTTCATCTCCAGTGTGTGGTTTCCATGAAGAAGATTTCCATGGAGCAACTCTGTCAGCGTATAATTGATCGACTTCTTCTAAAGTTAAACCTTTAGTTTCAGAAACGAAGAAATAGACATAGAAGAGAGAGAATAATAAACAACCAGCAAAGACAAAACCGAAGTAGAAGTGGATTCTTTCAGTGATGAAAGGAGTGAAGAATGAGATTAAGAAACCCCATAACCAGTTGAATGCAGTGGCGACAGCCATGGCCTTGGATCTGATTCTTAATGGATAAGATTCGGAGATAATAGTGTAGACACCACCAGCCCAGGTAGAAGCAAAGAAGAAGATGTATAAACAAGTGATGAAAATCATAGCATTACCGGAAGCTTCGTAAGTGTCAGCACCAGTGTAGTTACCATCCTTGAATAATCTGAAAGAACCAATACAAGCGTAGATCAATAAACAGACGAACATCCAGAAAGAACCACCTAATAAAGTAACTCTTCTACCTAATCTTTCAATGATGTAGATACCGACGAAAGTGGAAGCAAAGTTAACAGTACCTAAGATGATGGAAGTTTCAAAGGAATCTTCTAAACCGACAGCTTGGAAAATGGTAGTACCATAGTAGAAGAAGTAATTGATACCTGTTAATTGTTGTAAGGATTGTAACATAATACCCATGATGACTCTTCTGAAGATGGCTGGCTTACCAGTAATCAATTCAGTCCATGAGGCGGAACCAGCAAGAGCTTCTCTGTCAATACCAGCTTGAATCAATTCGATTTCACTGTAGACAAATGGATCTTCAGGGTCGACTTTGTTGGATCTAGAGATGGATCTCTTAGCTTCTTCAATCTTTTGTTTTTCAACTAAGTATCTTGGAGATTCAGGCATGAAGACCATACCAGTAACTAAGAAGATAGCCCATAAGAAACATAAACCTAATGGAACTCTCCATTGTCTTGAGTCAGATAAATCTTTAGTACCGAAACAGACACAGTAACCAATGAAGATACCTAAAGTGATACATAATTGGAAACAACAGACTAATGGACCTCTTAAAGTCTTTGGAGCAGTTTCAGAAATGAATAATGGAGATAAGACAGCGACGGTACCGACAGCTAAACCAGTGATGATACGACCAATCATAAATTGATACCATTGACGTTGGGAAGAAATTTGGACGATGATACCGACGACGTAGACAACCATAGTGAACATTAAACCGATTCTTCTACCGAACATATCACCGATCTTAGACAAGAAGATACCACCAATGGCACAACCAATGTTGAAGACGGAAACAATTAAACCAGTTCTGACAGTTGAGATGTAGTGTTCACCTTCTGAGTTGATTTGACCGAATCTTTCTTGGAAATCAGTCATGTTTAAGAAACCACCGATGGTACCAGTATCGAAACCGAAGACGAAACCACCAAAGGCGACTAATAAACAGAACAAGGAAATTAAAATATAATCCTTGAAGCCCTTTTGAGGCAATTCAACGATTGGCTCTTCATCTTTTCCTAAGACATTTGAATTAACAGGTGTGTTGGTAGTTGATTCATGTAGCGACATTATGAATAAGATTTAAATTTGTAATTGTATTTAAGGATAAGTGTAAGTCTAAGTATAAGTGTAACGAATATTGTTGTAATTGTATAATGGTAATGGAAAGAGAAACATGGTATAAGTTGAAGGAATGCCCTGCTATTTATAATTTTCAATAAAGGTATGGAATTAAAAAAACTCATAGGTGGCTTTCGAACTGCAAATAAAATTCTTTTTCGTATTGAGGAGCAGCAGTGCAGCACTTTCCTAAAATGAATTACCACTCGGAAAAATTATTGTCAATCTTCCATTATTTTTTCTTGGAAGTGGAGCAGTTCTCATCTGACCTTCTTAGATGTGTCACCTACCTAAAAATCTTAAAAATATTTTTTAAGTTTCTTTTCGTCATTGTGCAATATTTTTTAATCTCTCCATTACTTTCCCGCAAGGGCATTATTATGTAGGGTCAGTTAAGAGAATATGGGGATGGCCGTAAGGCTGATGCTTATTTATTGGCTTAATCGACCTAAAACTCTTCAATCGGAAATGTACTATAGTACGTTGTCACTCATCTCGGAGCTGTAATTAAAGGTTGCTTTCTTGTTGGGAAATGTTTGCCTCACAATTCCTGAAATTCAGCACAATAGTTAATCAGCCTTTGGGAGTGGAGATTCAGCCTTCTCACCGAGAATTACCCAAAAGCCGTACCAAATTTTCTTTTTGATGGATTTCATGACATACATGAGCATCGACAAGAGGAGATTATCTTAACGTAACATTTGCTTAATGTAGAGTGAAATTTAATTTAAACAATATCATGATAAATGGCAGGATTTTTGAAGTTTGTCTTGGCTCTAATTAGAAAATCTCTACGAACAGGCATCATATGTTTTAATTGCGCAGATGAACTTATTGTGGGTAAAATTTTAATTTTTTCTTATTGCATTCAAATCGTAAAATTTTCATTATAACTAGTCTATAGATATATCTACTAACAAATTTAAAATATGTACCAATTCAGGCATCATATGCTTCGTTTTCAGAGTCAGAAGGTGACCAAGAAGAAGATTTCCATGGAAGAACATTTTCTGCATACAATTTATCAACTTCTTCTAAAGTTAAACCCTTAGTTTCACATACAAAGAAATAAATAAAGAAACATGAAACAACCATAGACCCAGCAAAGACATACCCGAAATAGAAGTTGATGGCCTTTGTAATCATGGGAGTAAAGAAAGAAATTAAGAAACCAAGCATCCAATTTGCACCAGCTGCTGTAGACATTGCCTTAGTTCTAATTCTAAGTGGATATGTTTCAGAAACAACTGTATAGCAACACCCAGCCCAGGTAGAAGCGAAAAAGAAGATGTAAACACATGTAAAAAATATCATTACATTTCCAGTAGTCTTATCAGGCCCTTCACTAGTGTAAAGTTTCAAGGCGCCTAGACTCGAATAAACCAATAAACAAGAACCCATACCGATTGAACCAATTAACAATGTTATTCTCCGACCTAATTTTTCAACTGCCCAAATACCTGGGAAGGTGGATATAAAATTGACAGTACCTAAAATGATGGAGGTTTGGAAAGAATCCTCTAAGCCGACTGCTTGAAAAATAGTAGTACCGTAGTAGAAGAAGTAATTGATACCACTAAGTTGTTGCAATGATTGCAAAGTCACCCCCATAATCACTCTTCTGAAGATGGCTGGCTTACCAGTGATCAATTCAGTCCATGAGGCGGAACCAGCAAGAGTTTCTCTTTCAATACCAGCTTGAATTAAGCTAACTTCCTTGTATACAAATGGATCTTCAGTGCTTACTTTATTGGATCTAGCAATCGATTTCTTTGCTTCTTCAATCTTTTGTTTTTCAACTAAATATCGTGGAGATTCAGGCATGAAGACCATACCAGTGATTAAGAAGAGAGCCCATAAGAAACATAAACCTAATGGAATTCTCCATTGTCTTGAGTCAGATAAATCTTTTGTTCCATAACAAATGCAATAACCTAAAAAGATCCCCAAGGTAATACATAATTGGAAACAACAGACTAATGGACCTCTTAAAGTCTTTGGAGCAGTTTCAGAAATGAACATTGGAGATAACACCGCAACTATACCAACAGCTAAACCACTAATGATACGACCAACCATGAATTGGTACCATTTGTTCAGAGAAGATATTTGAACCACAATACCAGCAATGTAAATAACCATGGAAACCATAATACCAATTCTTCTACCATATAAATCCGCAATCTTAGACAAGAAGATACCTCCAACAGCACAACCAACATTGAAGACAGAGACAATTAAACCAGTTCTAATAGTTGAGATATAGTATTCTCCTTCTAAATTGATTTCACCAAATCTTTCTTGGAAATCAGTCATGTTTAAGAAACCACCGATGGTACCAGTATCGAAACCAAAGACGAAACCACCGAAGGCAACCAATAAACAGAAGAATGAGATTAAAATATAATCCTTGAAGCTTTTATCAGGCGTATCATCCGCCTGTTGATCCATTAAGTTAAAATCATCACTCTTGTATTCGTCAGAGATGATTGAAGTATCGAGATTTAATTCGCTGTGAGTCATTTTATTTCTGTTTGATTAATAGAAATTGTTGTTTTGCTGATATATTAGATCGACTCAATATCGCAGAGCTTTGGACCCTTATTTATACCATCCATTTTAGCCATCGACCCCATGTCCTCTTCTCCAGTTCTCATTGAAAATAAGGTAGTATAGCACAAAATCTTAAATGAAACACTACTAACTAAGTTACCATTTAAAATAAAGGTGTAGTAAAAAGTTCTAAACTTATGATCTAAACTTTCAACGTAAATCTTAACTATTGTAAAAATGTTGTAAAATGTTGTAAAATGTTGTAAAATGTTGAAATCCAAGAAATATCATTTGGTGCAAAAAAGTACAACTAGATAGAAAGTGGGACAAAATTAAGACGGGTCCTCACTCTTTTGGTGTGACTGCCCCGAGTTTCTCCATTTTTCAAAAAAATGCAACCTGGAGATTAACTCAAAAGAAATTTTGTGATGATCATTTCAAATAAGGGCCATAGAGTATATTACGTGAAGGTTCTGGTAGCTCCAAGGTCTCTTATGGAGATTTGCATTATAATAGAAAGAACTGATCTGCTCCAACACAATAGAGAACCCTCATGATGCTTCTTTCTCATGTTCGAAGTTCAACAATGTATCGCACAAGGAAATATACATTTCCGTAGATTGAAAAGAGATCTCTGCCACTTCGGTAGTCGTTTCTTTTCTTATATTTCTTTTATTCTATTAATATCATTAAGTACAGGATTTTACTTTCTAATGATTCTCCTGGGTCATGAGATGCAATTTTAGCCTCTTGCGCGGTTCAGTTCAATTTTAAATTTCTTCGGACATTGCTAAATTGCCTAATCAGGCTACAAGGTGAGATGGGTAACTGCAAATAGGGCCTTCCTAATATCCATAACCCATAACCAGGGAAAGTAGAAAAAATTGAACACTATAGTTGCCGGATGTTTGTGAATGTGCTTCTAAGAATTTATTCCGAGATGCATGCTAGAAACTGTTACCTCAAAATATAACCTCAAACAAATTATTCTATTTACGGAAGTCGTTTCGATTTAAGCCTGAATATTGCCCAGGTTATACCTCGAGACTCCATCATCACTGAGGGTGACCCATGGGGTAGAATCAGAGCTTTCTTCTATCAGATTAGAGCAAATAAGCAGAAAGGATCATATGAGTTTTGTTCCGAAAGTCAAGGTGTAACATAAGTACTACGTTTCATTTTATGTAGGAATTTCTTGGACATGAAACCAAAATTTTCGAGTCAAAAATCAATTCTTTAAATCAATAACGATTTACGCTAATATTCAAACCGAAGGTCATGTGAAGAAGAATTTAATCTCAAACATTGTCAGATAAGTAATAGTTTGAGTAACAGTAGTCTCGAAGAGCTCTTGAAATCGTGCTATATACTTTTGTTATTGTGAATGATTTACGTTGAACCTCAACTGCTAATCAGATCATTTAGGAATATCAGTGTAACTAAGACTTACGGTATGGCATGATATATATATATAATAGCATCCTAAAGAGTCGTGCAAAGACATTAATGAATATATTGTTTCAAAGGATTTAGCTTCTCGTATTTACATTAAAATTTATAATTGGGAAGACTAAATCTTTTTCTCAGATTTGCATCCGCTGAAAAAGAATCAACCGATCACGACCATCATATCATTATCCTAAAAGCAAGTTTACTGAGATTCATTTCATATTATCAAAGAATGGGCTCATAAATTTACACGCTCAAAACTATTCGGCTTGAAGATGAGCTCACAAAACCGAAAAGAAATCAATTCTCGGAAAAACTGAGAAATAATAATAAACTGATGTTAATGTAAGAGAGAACAATAAAAAAGAAACCAAGCCTTGAGAGTGGCCGGTTTTCTGCCTGTTAGAACAGTGCTTGCTTTTTATTGGCTGAAAAGAATATCGAAGGGAACATTCGGTTAGAATCAAGAATATTCAATTTAGCCTAAACAGCTGTCAATAATTAGACCATCATATGATGTGCGAGAACATAGCTCTACTCGTTAGAGTGTAGCAGCTTGGAATCATAAGGTTTTTCCGAATAAATAATGCACGCCGGAAAATTTTTATTTAACGAACCAAATTCTCTATAAAATATTATTGTGCGGCAAAAAATTTTCCGGTCAATAATGTTCCAGCTAAATCTTAACCATAGCAACATGATACATGACACATTAAATGAGTAATATGTACTAATGAACGTTAAGCTTCATAACGCCCTGAATTTGAATAAATAAGCATCTCGCGATTGTATGCATTTACCTGACAATAATTATTGCCATTTTTACTGAGTGTAATAGATGAGGGGTCGTCAAATTGTTCTAATCCAGATTACGTATTTTCACTAACAAAAATGGGGGACATGAGCCAGCTCAAGAGAATCCGTGCTTTCAGAGACCATACTAATAACAACACATATTGAACAGAAAAAGTAAAAGAACAAATCTATACTGATCATTCATTCATATTGCCGTTGGTCTTTCCTTTTTTTAAAATAAGGTGTGCTTATTCATCTTTAGCATTACTCCAAGTTGCTCCAAGGTTTGAATTCCTGGTGGTCAGTGGGGGATATCCGGAAAAACTGGAGGTGTGTGTGGGTAAATTATGCGGACTGTGCGTCAAATTAGTAAAATATTTCCTTTTTTGGAGTCAGCACTAAAATATTGAAAAGTTTTTCCGAATTCTCGCAGTTTTTGCCATATTGTTGCCGCAATTGTTATGAGCTTAGTACCGACTTTTAAAAAGTTTTCACTTGTTTGAAATCCTATAAATTCAGATGAAATCCCATGGGGAGAATAAATTTAAGTTTGAAAGGTTTTCCTTTTCCTCTCAACAGTATTAGTTACTAATCAAGTTACTAAATATGTCTCAACAAGAACTTTCCTCTGGTGCTCAAACACCAGAAAACACATCTATCTTAGAAAAAGAAGAGAAAATAGATCAACAAGATGAACATCACATTCAACTTAACAGTACAGGTGGTCTTAAAGAACATTGGTTAATTTCCACCTTTTGTTTATTGGTTGCCTTTGGTGGTTTCGTCTTCGGTTTTGATACTGGTACTATTTCCGGTTTCGTTAATATGTCTGACTTCTTAGAAAGATTTGGTCAAGTCCACTCAGATGGTACTTTTTACTTATCCAACGTCAGAGTCGGTTTACTTGTTTCTATCTTCAACATTGGTTGTGCCGTTGGTGGTATTTTCTTATCTAAATCCGCTGAATTATATGGTAGAAGAGTTGGTATTATGTTTGCTATGGTTATTTACGTTGTTGGAATCATTGTTCAAATTTCCGCTCAAGACAAATGGTACCAAATCTGTGTTGGTCGTGCCATCACTGGTTTAGCTGTCGGTACCGTTTCAGTTTTATCTCCAATGTTCATTTCTGAAACTGCTCCAAAGACTTTAAGAGGTACTTTAGTCTGTTGTTTCCAATTGAATATTACTTTTGGTATTTTCATTGGTTACTGTGTCACTTATGGTACTAAGCAGTTGTCCGACTCTAGACAATGGAGAATCCCATTAGGTTTATGTTTCTTATGGGCTATCTTCTTAGTTGCCGGTATGGTCTTCATGCCTGAATCTCCAAGATACTTAGTTGAAAAACAAAAGATTGAAGAAGCTAAGAAGTCTATTGCTAGATCTAACAATTTATCTGCTGAAGATCCAGCTGTCTACAGTGAAGTCCAATTGATTCAAGCTGGTATTGACAGAGAAGCTCTTGCTGGTTCCGCCTCATGGACTGAATTGATCACTGGTAAGCCAGCCATCTTCAGAAGAGTCATCATGGGTATTATGTTACAATCCTTACAACAATTAACAGGTGATAACTATTTCTTCTACTATGGTACTACCATTTTCCAAGCTGTTGGTTTAAAGGATTCTTTCCAAACTTCTATCATTTTAGGTATTGTTAACTTTGCTTCCACTTTCGTCGGTATCTACATCATTGAAAGATTAGGTAGAAGAGTTACTTTATTAAGTGGTTCTGCTGCCATGTTTGTCTGTTTTATTATCTACTCCGTTATTGGTTCTGTCCACTTATTCAGAGATGGTGAATTTGACAACAATAATACCTACAAATCCTCAGGTGATGCTATGATTTTTGTTACCTGTTTATACATTTTCTTCTTCGCTTCTACCTGGGCTGGTGGTGTTTACACCATTATTTCCGAATCTTACCCATTAAGAATCAGAGCTAAATCTATGGCCATTGCTACTGCTGCTAATTGGTTATGGGGTTTCTTAATTTCTTTCTTCACTCCATTCATCACCAGTGCTATCCACTTCTACTATGGTTTTGTTTTCACTGGTTGTTTATTATTCTCATTCTTCTATGTTTACTTCTTTGTTTCCGAAACTAAAGGGTTATCTTTAGAAGAAGTTGATGAATTATACGCTCAAAAGATTTTACCATGGAAATCTTCTTCATGGGTTCCACCATCTTATGAACAAATGGCCACTTCTACTGGTTTTGCTGCCGAATCTAAGGCCCAAGACGAACAAGTTTAATTGGCATTAAATGTTCTCTTTTACGATTGTTACGTTTGATTTTTAATAGCATTTATAGAGAAAAATGTATTCATAATTAATATGTTTTATAATGTAATACAAAAATTATTTTTATTTGGACCCGCATGTATTTCTTGCTTTTTGAAATGGTTATTCAAATTGCTTACTTCACCACTCCAGTCATATAACCAATATGCGACCTTTTTTGCTTCATAATAATGAACCTCGGTAAATCCAAGATGCTTCATTATTTTGTTTAACAGATCTTTATCAAAGTATCTAGAACTTGTTACACAGGGTAAAGGTAATACAAAGAATAATGAACTTATGCTGGAATTTGTTGGCTTCTTTAAAAATTTGGTTATTCGTAATAGCATTTCTCCCCGAAGTCTGGAATCCGGTACAAAATTAACCACAAGAGAACAAGAGATTAAATTAAACTTTTCACTACTATCAGTTGGTAATGGGCGTTCCATAAAGTCTTGTTGTAAAATTAGGTGATGTTGTGAATTTAAATCTATTCTAGAAACCTCAGTAAAGAGTCCGCTTGTAGATATTGCATTATCTGGACTCAAACAACCTATCTCCAATGCAGTTGCGTTTTCCAACTTGTGAGAATATAAAGATTCCTTAAGCCATTCTACCAATCTTTTTGAAGAATCGCCACCTCTTTTTCCATTCTGTCCTTGAGTGGAAGCTAATTGATATGCTTTCAAACCTCCTCTTATTTCTACTTCTGCATCAATGCTTGCTAGCTTTTGATAAAGTTCACTCTCAGTCAACGAATCATCAATTGTTATTAATTCAAAAGATTTCTTAGTAAGAGTATTCTTGTGTTCCTCAAAACTTTTATCATAAGAATCTTTGAATAATTTGGTTTTGGATAGTATTTCTCTATAGTTCTCTGTAGTTAAATTAGGGATATTATTGATTCTTTTGATCTTATCTATTATACTGAATTTATTTTTCTCCAATACATGGAAACGTCGTATGAGTTGTCTTGCATTTTGTGGTTTAATACTTTTGGGAACTGTATGATTTCCTGTAATCGATTTCGGTCTCCTAAGAAGACCAGATCGTTTCTTTTTACCAACCATATATAATATTTTTAGGTGTTTCTTAGGGGGTTGTTAAGTTATTCCGTAAAATCATCACTAGCATAAAAAATTTTGTGCAGGAATTTTATTTTTTTCAGTATATTTGAGATGTGCATCTCGCTTACTAGAATTAATTATTATAATATTACTTTAAATATTAGGAGATCTAAGAATGGCTCAACCTAAGAAACAAGCCGGTAAGAATGGCAAGAACAAGAAGAAGGGTGTTTCGAAACAAAGGAAGACTCCTACTTTAAAGCAAAAATTAAGGAGCCAGTCTAAAATAGTTCGAGTGGATCAATTGAAGTGGAAGCCCGTAGATATTCCTGATAATTTAGATGACTATGAAGGTTTCTTTGGCTTAGAAGAAATAGACGGAGTTGATGTCAAGATGGTAAATGGAAGGGCTGAATTTATTATGAAAGAAAGTAATGACGATGAAAGTGATAAAGAACAAGAAGAGGAAGAGGAAAAGGAAGAAGAAGAAGAAGAAGAAGAAGAAGAAGTACAGCCAGAGGAGGAAGATGAACAAGAAGATGAGGTACCAAAGCAATCTGAAGACTCAAATGCCGAAGAAGATGAATTTACTGGGTTTGAAGATGTGCCAGACAACCAGAAATCAAATACAGACAGCAAAGCAGATGATACTCCCAAAAAGAAGGACAATAAAGAGTCCTTCAAACACCAAGAGAAAACATTCCAAAATCTTGATATAAACATACCAGATGATAATATAAGTCTTCCACAATGGGAAGATCAATTAAATGGATTAAGTTTAAGTTCATATACATTAACAGGATTATCTGCATTGGGTTTTGATAAGCCTACACCTATTCAAAGGAGAACTATTCCAATTGCCATAGAAGGAAAAGATGTTATCGGAAAAGCTACTACCGGGTCAGGTAAGACTCTTGCTTATGGTATTCCTATACTTGAAAAGTTTATTGCTAAAACAAATAAAGGTGATCATCCTACTGGTATTATTTTTACACCAACAAGGGAGTTAGCTCATCAAGTTGTGGATCACTTAAATTTAATAACAAAATTTTCTCCATTATCTGCCAATGGAATTGTAAGTGTGACTGGAGGATTATCTATTCAAAAACAAGAAAGATTATTATCCCATAGTCCGGGAATATTGGTTGCTACACCTGGTAGATTCTTGGAATTACTCCAAAAAGATATAGAATTAGTTAAAAGAATGGCTAAAGTTGATGTTCTAGTTCTTGATGAAGCTGATAGATTATTACAAGATGGACATTTTGAAGAATTCGAAAAGATTTTAGAGCTTTTAAGAAAACATAGACCAAGCAATAATTCAATTCCTTGGAAATGGCAAACATTGGTTTTCAGTGCTACTTTTTCTAAGGACTTATTTGGTAAACTTTCCAACAAGTCATCTAGTAAGAAAGATCAAGGGTTAGCAGAAAATGATGAGATCTTACAACTTTTAAATTCCAAATTAAAATTCAAAGATACCAAGCCTGCATTAATTGATGCTAATCCAAAGGAAATAGTTGCCGGGTTAGTTACTGAAGCTCTTGTAGAATGTGGACCCACAGAACGTGATTTATATTTGTATTACTTTTTATTGATGTATCCAGGTACTACCTTAGTATTTGCAAATGCTATTGATTCAGTCAAGAGATTAGTACCATTCTTGAATAGTTTAAATATTCCAGCATTCTCTATTCATTCATCTATGATTCAAAAGCAAAGATTAAGAGCATTAGAGAAATTCAAACATGCCAGTGAAAACAATCAAACTGCCGTCCTTATTGCATCTGATGTTGCTGCAAGAGGGTTAGATATTCCTAATATAGATCATGTGGTACATTATCATTTACCAAGATCTGCTGACGTTTATATTCATAGATCTGGAAGAACAGCTAGAGCTGGTAAAGAAGGTGTATCAATTATGCTTTGTTCACCCAATGAAGCTTCTGGTCCATTAAGAAAATTAAGAAGAATTGTTGCTAATTCTTCAACTTCTGGTAAATTGAATATGCATAATGATGTTAAGCTTTTACCTATAGAAGCTGATTTGGTAACACAAATTAGGCCTCGTGTTTCTATAGCTTCAAAACTTGCAGATTCATCTATTTCTACTACTGCCACTAGAAAGGAAGATTCTTGGGTTAAACAAGCCGCTGAAGATTTGGGAGTTGAAGATTTAGGAGATTTAGGAGATTTTGAAGATGATATGCTTAAAAAGCAAAGAAAGAGAAAAGAAGGAAAGTTATTATCAAAGAATGAAGCACAATCATTAAGATATGAATTAAAGGAATTATTAAGTAAACAATTAAGGAAAAATCCAAGAAGATCATATTTAACTAGTGGATTAGAGAATTTGGCTCATCAAATGGTTACTGGACATACCCATAAGGAAGTCTTAGGTCATGCTAAAGTCAATGCCCTTGATGACTTAAGAAAAAAGGGTTCTAAAGATAAGAAGTTTAAGGTTAATAAGCCCAAGGCCAATCCCAAAGTTGCAAAGCAAAGTAATGGTAATAAAAACGATAAACAGAAGAAGAAATAGCGCAAATTATATACAAACTGTACATATAATAGAAGAAATAAATATGTAATAAAATACAAATGATTAACTAGAAAAAGATACAAAGAAAGAAAGAAGTGTATAAACAGGCAAAATGCAAAGGTGGACTTTTCCTAATTAAAAGCTCCTCTAAATGAAATCATCATCGTCATCAAAGTATTCGTCATCATCGGATTCATCAGCTAATTGTTCAAAGTTCACTTTATATCTTAACATGGCTCCGATACCACCAAAACCTTGAACGAATTGGGCACCTTCTGAAGATCTATCAGTAACGAATTCTAATGTAGCACCAAAACTTCTATAATTTTCAGCTAACCATTCTAAAAATGATTCTTCTTTAACAATTTCCATATCAGTACCAGTTTTTTTATCTTCTTGCCAAGATTTATCTGGCAAATCTGGATTTGCTTGAGCAATAACTAATTCTCCTTCAATATCTTTTAAAGTATATCTTATAGTATTTAAATTTTCATAAACAATGACAGTTTCACAAGCACCTAAATCTAATGCTTTTAAAGTATCTTCAATACCATAACAAAATTTCCCAGTATCTTGAGAAATTTCATCGAAATATTGATTTAATAATTTCTTTTCTTGAACAAATTTAACATTAGCTAAAGTTTCTGCTGATAATTCAATAGCTTGATTAAAACCATTTTCTCCACCATAAGAAATATCAACAATTTTAATTACTTTTTGTTGTAATCTAAGATCAAAAAGATCTGATTTATTTAATTCAGTTTTAAAATCAGCTGAACCAGCTAAAATTAATCCTTTAACATTAACTTTATCAGCAGTAATAAAATTTTGGACTGCAACTTCGGCAACTTTTCTAATATAATTATGTCTTTTTTCTTCTCTTAAACGGGAGAAACGTACAGCAGATTGACCACCTCTACCATGCTTTTTTGGTAAATCTACAGTAAATTTATGTAATACTTCTCTTGTATTACCAGAAACTGCTCCAAATAATGCTCCATTACCATCCATAACAATAAATCCAAATCTATCATCATTTTCTAATAATTCATTTAATGCTTCAACATGAAATTTATTATCACATAAATATAATGAAGTATTAATTGGTTTAAAAGGTTCAAAATCAATATTTAATTTTTTTTCTTTACCTTCATCAGTAATTACATCACCACAATAAACTACTAAACCATTTCTTGGAACAGAATTATATAATTTCAATTTTTGTTGAGTAGAAGTAATGGCAGAAAGAACAGATAATCTATTAACTCGAGATTTAATATTGGATGCAGTACCGTATTCTTCAGTTAACATCTTTTGAATTAATGAAATTTGTCCTCGAGGAGGAATCACTAATGAGATCATTGATGTACCATTTCCTCGGGCAGCTTCCAAAGATTTGATCAATTTCTTGACCTTCCAGATCTCAATATTCTTTTCGGCGTCTCCTTCCTGTGTTGACATACTTTAGTCGCTTTTATATACTTCAATGATACGCTAATTGCTAGTGAAAAGTTTTATGTTTCGAGTCATCATTGGAGATTAAAAAAAAATTTGTACTAAAACCTGAGGGACTGCAGATAAGCGCAGCCCGCCAGCCGCACTTGCCCGTATTCGGACACACACACTCTCACTCACTAAAAAACTTTGGTCCTGGTACACGCCTTAAACAACGAAACCCATTCCAATAAGCACATACTTAAGCACTACAGGAAGCTTCGGTAACTATAGTCCCATAGATTATACACCAGATTTATACTAATTTGTAGCATTTCAATATGGCGATAGACGCTAGAGACAATATTGGCAATGCGGGAAATGCTGAGGCAGCACCTCAAGCTCAATCTAATTATCCTAATGCACCAGACTCGGACTATGAATCGGATTCGTCATCTCAAGATTCTTCATTAGGGAAGAAAGATAAGGAGAAGACAAGAAGACCAGGAGATAATGCATTTAGACAACAACGATTAAAGGCAGTTAATCCCGTGTTTACTGCTAAGACAGTCATACCATTATTAATTGGTATAGCTATAGTATTTGTCCCCTTAGGAGCAGCCATGTGGTATGCATCTCATTCAATTCAAGATTTAGTAATTGATTATTCTCAATGTGAAAATTTAGCATCTTCTGATTATTGGTTACCAATTCCTGAAAATTATACAAGTTTCCATTTTGGTTCATATAGTAATCAAACTAAAGCAGTTTGGAAATTAGATACTGATGAAAGTCAAATCTTTGAAGATCAAAGATTAGTTTGTAGAGTTCAATTTGAAATTCCTAAGAAATTAAATGCTCCAATTTATTTCTTTTATAGATTAAATAATTTCCATGCTAATCATCGTCGATATGTTAAATCCTTTAGTGAAGATCAAATTCAAGGTAAAGCAGCTTCATTAAATGATATAAAGAATACTGTTGGACAAAATTGTCAACCTTTATCAACTGATGAAAATGGTAATAGAATTTATCCATGTGGATTAATTGCTAATAGTTTATTTAATGATACATTTTCAACCACTCTTACAGCAGTTAATGGAACTTTAAATAATTATAATTTAACTGATCAAGGAATTGCTTGGGCAACTGATAAAAATAGATTTAAAAAGACAGCTTATAATTATACTGAAGTGGTTCCACCTCCAAATTGGTATAAATCTTATCCTAATGGATATAATGAAACCAATTTCCCTGATATTTCAACTTGGTATCAATTTCAAAATTGGATGCATGCATCAGCTTTACCTAATTTTAATAAATTAGCTCTTCGTAATGATCATGATACTTTACAACCGGGAACTTATGAATTATCTATTGGATTACATTTCCCAGTATTACCTTATAATGGAAATAAATATATTTATATAACTCAAAGAAGTGTTATTGGTGGTAAGAATATCTTTTTAGGAGTTAGTTGGATGATTGGAGGAGCCATTTGTTTTGCTATTGGATTAATCTTACTTATAGTTAATTTCATTCATCCCAGAAAGACAGGCGATGTCAATTTATTAAGTTGGAATAAAGAAAAGTTTGCTCAAGATGAAAAGGAAGAATTATCTTCTGATTCTGCCATTGCCACGGGTGTTGAAAAGCTTGACCAACACCAGTAAGATGAGGGACACACTGTTTATTTCATTTTATTTTATTTCATTTTCTTTTCTTTTCTTTCTCTGTATATTAAAATTTGTTTAAGTATGTTTAGGTGAATTGACAATCACTTATAGATAAGTAGTAGTAGGAAACCGCGCGCTACCAGTTGAGATTGCACCTAATGATGCACCGCGCCAAAGGTAAACAAACATCAACCCATACTAAACAACAGTGAATCTCACTATTTATATAGGCCAGGAAATGGAAATTTTACTATAGCACCATAATAAACAAAAGCCAAACCCCGCTATACCCAAACCCAACCCCCGCCATGCTGGCCAGTACAAATCCGCAAGAGGCCCTAGCAACACCCACACGATCAACAGCACGAGAATCTACACTAAGTAAATACCGAGAACCACAAGAAGAGACGGAAGATGTGTACGGATTTGAAGAGAATTTGAATCTTTCATTTTCCAAATTCAGTCATTTCTCCGGCTCCTCTGTCATAGTCAGTAGTCGAGGGTCGAAAGAGTCGGACAATTCCGTTACTGAATCACCATTTGTTAAGAGAATCGGGAAATTCAGTAGTGTGATATATGAAGATACGCCGAGTCAGACTCATAGTACTCAGACTCATAGTACACAAGAGTCTCCATTCATAGATGCTCATTCCCATTCCAATTCCAATTCCTCCACTTCACACATTCCCATAATAAACCATAGTCCAATACGACATCGTAAACTTAAAGAAACCAATACAAATCCCATCCAAACTCCTAATAAACTAAGAAGTGCTTCAGTAAAAGTATCCCTAACTCCAGCCCAACGATTTGAAAAGAATCCAGGCACAAGACTGAATAATGCTCTAGAGAATTTCCAATTCTCTACTTTATTAGGTAGAGGAGGATGTGCAAGTGTATTTAAAGCAAAGAATTTAAAAACTGGTCAAATAATTGCTATAAAACAAGTATTTCTTGAAAAGGATCTGGATGTAGCCGTTTTAATGAGAGAAATTGATTTATTAAAGATATTAAAACATCCAAATATTGTAAAATATCATGGATTTGTTAAAACTTCTTCATCATTAAATATTCTTTTGGAATTTTGTTCAGGAGGTTCTTTAAGACAATTATATAAAAGATTAAATCATGGAATACCAGAAAAGGAAATCATTATTTATGGTAAACAAATTTTAAAAGGTTTAGTATATTTACATGATCAAGGGGTTGTTCATAGAGATGTTAAAGCAGCTAATGTTTTACTTGATGAAAATAATACTATTAAATTAGCTGATTTTGGTATAGCAACTAATGTAAATAGTCAACATGATACAGTAGTTGGTACTCCAAATTGGATGGCTCCTGAAACAGTATTAGGAGGTGATGGGATATGTACAGCATCTGATATTTGGTCTTTAGGAGCAACTATAATAGAACTTTTTACAACAAATCCTCCTTATCATGATTTAAATGCTATGGCTGTTTTACATGCAATTGGAACTGATGATCATCCTCCAATTCCTAAAAATATGTCTGTATTAGGTAAAGATTTCTTAATGGAATGTTTTCAAAAACAACCAGGAATTAGAATTACTGCAAAATTACTTCTTAAACATAAATGGTTAATATCATCAACTACAAGACCTCAACCAAGTAATATTAATTTAAGTATGCATAAACCTAGTATTGAATTAAGAAATATAACTTCATATTCAGAGAAGAATGAAGAGAATTGGGATCATGATTTTGAAGAAGCAGGAAAAATCGCTGCTAAGCTTCCATTATTACCTGATATAATTCAATTATCAATTGGAGAAGAAGATAGTAGTAGTACTACTACTACTAATAATAATAATAATAATAATAATAATAATAATAATAATAATAATAATAATAATAATAATAATAATAATAATAATAATCTGATTATACCTCAAACTACAAAATACTCTAAAAATGAATTACTTAAAAAGTTTTCAGAAGGTGATGACGTATTTGATGTTAGTAGTATTGGAGACCTTTCATTTCAAAATCTTATGGATAATAGTGAAAATACTGATCCATTCCTTGATATTGAAGTTCCATTATTTGATAGTCATGAAATTGAAATTCAAAGTAAAATGGAATATTTAATATCCAAATTTTCAAATAAAATAGATAAATTACATTATGATGATAATATTGATATGGAATCTTTAGTTAAAACTACAGGAAGAATACTTCATGTAGTTAAGAAATATCCCTTTCTGCATGATATTTTAATTAGAGATCATGGACTTATATCAATTCTTGAATTATTAAATAGTGTTCATGAAATTCCTAAAGATGAAAAAATATGGTTCTATGCACTTTCTACATTAAATATAATATTTCAAAGTAATATTTCTGTTTTGGAAAATTTTTGTTTATTAGGTGGTATTCCAGCCGTTGCTCAATTTAAGAATTCTCATTATGATTTACCAACTAAATTACAAGTAGTAAAATTTGTTAGTTTACTTGAAAGTTCAGATAAAGCACTTTCAATGTTTGTTTCATGTGGTGGATTACGAGTAGTTTCTAAATTTTTAGAAGAAGATTTTGATGTAGCTCCTTCATTTCCTATTGCTGCTGTTGAATGTATTCATAGTATTTTATCAAAGGATTTAACTCGATCTAAATCTGATATATGTCGTATATTAGCCAAATATGGGGTCGTGTTTTGGTTTGTAGTATTCTTGAATAGATTAACAAGAATTAATACTCGACCTCCATCTAAAGAAATATCAACTAAAGTTGTAAATTCGACTATTGATAAAATTATGGATATTATAAAATTCTTTAGTCAATCAGAAATTAGAGTAAGAATTAATATTGCTCATAATGATTTATTTAAAGTATTAATTAAAGTATTTCAAAATGTTGGTATGAATCATCAATTAACTATATTAAGATTCTTTAAATCAATGTCATGTATTTCAGAAATACTTAGAGGACTTCAAAAGGCCGATATTTTAGAATTTATTGTACAATTATTAGAAAGTCATACTCCAGGAACTGAGCATTATAAAGAATATATTAATTTATTGGCTCCAATTTTATATAATTGTTGTTATTTAAATCATTTACGTGAAGCAGAGATTGTAAGACTAGGAGCTTTACCATATTTAAAGGCTTTATCAATGATTAATTTACCCTTTAGACAATTCTTACTTCCTATAGTATGTGAATTAGCATATTGTGATGGATCAGTTAGAGATACTTTAAAGAGTCAAGAAATATTATCAGTATATCAAAATTTAATTTTAGATCCATATTGGCAATCTAATTCATTAGATTCAATCTTAGCATGGCATAAACAAGATCCAAAATATGTAAGATTAGATAATCCTCGAGCTATAGATTGTTTTATGGGAGGATTTTTAATTCCCAAAGTTTCTAATCTTGAATCAGTACTTGATCATTATTTGAAATTGGTTAGTAAAAGTTTTAGTTTAGCCAAAAGAATGGCTTGTAAAGATGTATTCAATAATATCTTAATGAAAATTACTAGTCATACTTCTAATACGGTAGTTCAATTATCTTTACTTAAAATATTAAAGAACTTAATATCTACTGCCCCCACTCAAGAAATAGAATCGGTAAAATCCAGTCTTACTACAGTCTTACAATCCTTGGTAGATCAGAAGGGTTCTTTATTGGTGGCTGAATTAGCTACAGAGATATTGGCAATAGTATAATAATAAATTTTTTGCAGCAATGTCGTGTGGCAACCTATTTCTTCATAAAGTCGCTAACAGATGTAATTGAGCTTTAGCTCGAATAGCCAACTTAGCCCAACCTTGGTGGCTAGCCCAGTTGGCGGAGTAGAGAGCCTAATGAGATGTTCCTTTGTAATTATATACGAATTAAATAATAATTAAGCTACGCAAGTTACATCTAACCCGCCCAACATCACAAGTATTTCAGCTAAATTGTTTCAGATATTTAATGTACTAGAGTTTTATAAAAAGGGAGAATCCTCGCTATACATATTTTACTAAGTTATTTAATCTTTATCCTTGTAGTTTAATGTACTTAAAGCTAGCTGGTCTTGCTGTATTTTTATGCAGCAATAGGTTATGCTGCAATATTCAAAATTTATCAATTGAATTGGGAAAGTGCACATCATTTTTTAATTGAAACCAATATATAAAACCATTGATAAACTACGTTGTTTGATCATTTCGTCCAAATACACTTACATTCAAAGAAATACCACGTCATGTTCATTAAACCTTGGCCTGAAGAACTTCAGGTTAATAAAAATCTCATTAAAAAATCAGTTGAATCCTTGGCTAAACATTACAAAGACCCTACGTTTTTACTTTTAGACGAAAGACGAGACTATGAGGAAATTCAAAATTGGAAAGCAGAACTAGAAGATCTAAAGAGTGATATATATGCTTGCAAGCACGGCAGCTTGTATAAAAATAGAATCAAGTTGGTGTTCTTACTAGCGTGTTTCCCTTTTATAACTTTGAAGAATGAGGAATTAACATTGGATCGTTTATATACATCGTCTCCTCAATTTGCTCAAGACCTAAAAGATATTATGCCTACAGTTTCAGAAAATATTTTGTTTTGTTGTCCACGAAAACCTCATACATTCGTTAAATTTACATTCTTATTAACGATTTTTTTTAAATTTCCATTTGCAACTCAGCAGCGGGTTCCTTACTCAAAATACTTGGAATTCCCTAACCATCTTGGTATTACGCGAGGAAAGTTAATGAATGATCGTGAGTCATCTACAGAATTCATAAGTAACTTCAATGGATTTAATCCCAAACTTCATATTCAGCCAAATAAGATTGCGGTTCCTGATTTAACATCGATTATTAAAGATCTTAAAATAGATGTGCGTGCGATAGAACAAACTCAAATATTACATGTTAACGTTATTGGAGTAGAGGATATTAATACCTATCCATATGTTGCATTTAAACATAATTGTCTTTTTCCCATCGAACGGATATTAAGTTACTATTATCCAACTTTTGAATATAAGGAAACTTGTGGAATAGAACTATTTCCTACAGTCCAACCACCTACCTTGATTTTCACAACCAATAATCATATTGTTCCTGTGATTAGGCGGTACACGGGACTACATAAAAATTTCAATAAAGCTAAAAGACATAAAGATATATTTTCAGTGTCTGAGGATGTTAGACAACTTGTTAACGAACTTTTATATCTGATGATATACAGCAAGTCATTAATGGGATTTGCACTTGATGTCGATTCTGTTTTAGTGATAAAACTTTTATCATCCACAGTAGTCGATACGGTAGTGAATCCTGATGATCGGACCATCAGCAAGGAATTAGATTACGAAATATTCTTATTGGATCACAGTCTCCATTATCCAATGCTTGGTGTTATCTTGAGTGCTTTCCTCAATAATTATTTCAAGACTGCTGCTTCCGATTCTGCTAAAGTCACTAGAGAGATAAGAAGAAAATTAAGAACCGAGTCTGAAGAACTCGAAGCTTCCATACGAAGTAAAACAGAATTTGTGAAAATGCAGTACCTGAAACAATTTGACGACTTTGATACTGCAATAGGAGGATATATTAATATAGAGTTCCCAAGCTTGTTTATTGAAGAAAAGTGCTATGAAGAAGCATGGGCTCTTGAATTAATAGAGACATTTACTGCTTTGGATTTTAAGATAATGAGGGACCTGCACTTGACTGATGGAGAAGATATCGTACATCAATTTAAAGGTAAATTAGATGGTAGAAGTGGTACTTTATATGTGTACAAAGTATCATATATCCACGATGAAAATGAAGACTTCTACAAGTTGGTTTCGGTATCTCTTAATCGATTCTTAAAGCATGTGGTGGAATGTATTTCCAAATTTGGTAAGTATAAGAAAGACAGCTATAACACTACAAACTTGACAACTGTCAATGATAATTTCCGATGTGCTTATTATGAAAGTGAGGATATCAGTGGATTTTCATTGCTATTATTTGACGATGCACAAGAGCTTGATGAAGCAGATAAAGTTGAGGAATATGAAGGAGACCCATCTATTTCATATGATTTTTTTGGCAATCGAATTGAGAATAAACGTCAGAAGTTGAAGTAAAAATTGAATTGTTATATAAGCTAGTAAACCTTACTACATAATCATTTTGAGACACAGTCAATTCAGAAAGGAAATCTCAGTGAAGCATTATTAAAAGGCACTAATAGTTATTAAGTAATATGATTAATAGATGATAATAAATCAATTGCTGGCTGGTATATCATCTAAATGTAAGCTTACAGCAGAATTCAGAGTTGTGCATAACTTAGATACAACATTAATATTTGCGAAAAAAACTCTAGTTTAGAGCGAAATTATCTCTATTTTATGCCGCAAAAAAATAAAACGAGCCTATCTCTAAGTCTAAATTTGTAAAATCTACCAATTCTATCATTTAAATCTATTATACTATCATCGTCATATATCAAACCGTACTCAAAATATGGCAAATAATTCAACAACCCAAAGGTTACAAGAAAAATGGGAAAAAATCACGCTTAGATTCTTTAGAAATCATGCAAATAGGCAAAAGTTATTAGAAACGGTCGCCTTTTTAGATGAAAGCGAAGGGGTTCTTAGATCCAATAATATTCCAATAAATCGTTTAAGAGGCTTGATAGAAAGATCAGGTAGATCGTTGATAACACGAAACATTCGAAAAATTACTCATAATGTTATTTATGCTCAATATTTCATTTGTCCTCCACCATTTATCCAAGTTGAAAGGGCATTCAGCAATCACGTTCAATATCGATTCGTCATTGGTGTAGCTCTTGAAGAAGCTTCGCTTTTATTATCTGGGGAAGTACATGTTTCTTATTATTTGAATATTATAAAAGTATCATTGCTCCTCAACCTAGCTCAACCTGTTTAACTATCCGATTTGAAGATCCTCCTAAATTCAATCCAGTAAAAAAAAAAAGGGAACATTTGCCAAACATATGCAAATTCATATCATATAGTCTTCCCACATCAATTTAATCAACCTGAAGTATTAAATATAGCAGACGCTGCAGTCATATATGATCAACCATTTCCTATCACTTTTGAAGACCTCAGAAGAATGCCTCGTTTAGAATTTAATTTATCTACCCAGGATGTGCCAATTCTTAAAGAAGTACACTTGCTGCGTATTATTCGACTTAGTATCTTAGAACCAGTATCAGTTTTGTTAAATACAATTTTTTCAAGAGGGGTATTTAAAGGGGTAACTCTTTTGGAAGAAGAGTCAATCAATCATGTTATACCAGATTTCCTCTTTAAGTTGAAAACTAGCACGGCTGACTATTATCTTCCATTAGAAATAAAATTAGGAAATTTTGATATAGTTTTGGAAAATAGTAGAAATGGTAATTTCAGCCAGTTAGCTCCATTAGCTGCCCAATGCTGCTCACAGACCTTCACGACATATAGTCCTATGTCGATACTAATTACACAAAAGTATATAGTGGTTTTTCAAATTCCATTTGACCTTGAAAGAGGTGATTATACTGTTTTGGGTGGTCAATACTTCGATGGATTATCAAGGGTTAACAAAGTGATTAGCAAGAAGATCTATAAATACGGAAATTTCCAGGTCAAAATATTTGATCACTCGAACGGAAGAAATTCATTAGCTTTGATTCTTCTTAAGCTAGCTTATGATAGATTCAAAAATTATTCTACAATAGAAGTGACACAAGCGATGAACATAATTTGGCAGCAACATAGGAAGAATCCTCGTAGAACGAGGGCCAGAGCTCCTTTCTAGCAAACACCCTTAATCTGTGATACTGGCTGATGAGAAATAAATAGTTAAATAGGTTATAAATATATATTTCATAAAATCATAAAATTATTACTGTCCATTGAGGACATTCAAAAGGAAGTAAGCAACTATTGCAACCAAAAATATGTTAACCATTTCATGGTACTGAACCATTGCAACTGATCAAAATTATTCTGGCTCTTCAAATTGAAAAGTCACACTGAAGCCAAAGCTTGTCTAGTTGCATTAGGAAACAGGGAAACTTATCATCAACTTGAAATACAGAATATAGTGCTGCTGTAGTGACTGTTGTGCTTGGGTCCTTCCAACTGAAACAACATGTGTCACTATCGCGGAATTTGGTACCCATGGACTGAAGCGTGGTTCTCATATCAAGGTAAAATTTTTAAGGACTGTCGCATAAACCATATGATGGTAGTTGTATGTGGTGGATATGCAATAGCATCTCACGTCTAGTGTAACTTGGTAGTTATGTGTTGCCGCAAGACTCAAAATTAGTCTCATCGTGGCAGTATGCGTTACCGGGCTGGGCCATCAGGAACTGATTTCCTAATAGTTGGTCCCAACCTATTGTTGATGAATTTGTCTCTCAATTCCAACGTCATCTCACAATAACACATCAAACTCGAAATGGATATAATATATTGTTCCAACGGAATTCATCTTAATTCGTCATCATATATAATCACAGTTGATCAGTCATCATCTTCCCCAGGACCACAAGCCTACAAAAGGACCTCAACTATACCCACTGCTTGGACAAAATACGAATATCAACAGCGGGTTGCTTCTCTACTTTGGCTCAGTTCGTCGACACGCTTTGATCTCAGTTATGTCAATTACTATCTTTCACATTTTACATCAAAAACAAGGAAACAACATGAAGCCATTCTACAACATGCAATTCGCTATCTTTTCGGCAGTCGAAAACTCGGCCTTGTATATCAAAAATAAAAGGTCATACAACTTCCCTTCATTTGTACGCGGATGTCAATATTAGCACCATCACTTCGTTTGGCCACCTCATATATCACAACAAGCATCTCATTCAATGGAAGGCACGCAAACAACCAGCAACCATTTTTCATTCTTTGAATCAGAATTATATTCACTTTCCAATGGGGTTGAGAAACTACGCTATCTCAAGATCTATCAAATGAACATGTCAAATTATAATGTTACTGTGATAACCAGTCATTCGTGGTTCTACTCAATTCCCCAACTCACAGCATCCAAGATATGTACAACTTCGTCTACAATCAACTCCTCCTCGTAGGTTCAAATAGTCTGGCGCATATAACTTGTATTTCTCGCCTCTTTATCATTAGATTATATTCAATAAATGATAATACATACAGAAAAAAAAATCATCGTCATTCTAATAGCTGCAGCATCATAAGGGAGCAGGCAATGTGCAGGACCATGTCTTGTCGTGTGGCAACCCATTTCTTCGTAAAGTCGCTAACAGATGTAATTGAGCTTTAGCTCGAATAGTCAATATAGCCCAATCTTGGTGCCTAGCCCAGTTGGCGGAGTAAACTCCAATACCATAATGATGCTACAGGTCGACTTCAGTCAAGTAATCGTACTTGTCTTTACGTTAAGTCTATTTCGTTCTCTGTATATTGCATAATTCTATATAAATCTAAATATCCACGTTTTGTGGGGTTTACTGCACATTTATACGATATTATTTAGACTGGAATAAACGCCTAACTGCAGGTTTATTCTTTTATTCTTTTATTGGTGAAATTGTGTTAATGTTGTATTTAACCTATTTCACTTCCTTCTAGTAAGATTCATAAGTGATATATTTGGCTTTAAGCGTAAGAATCAGTGCGACATTTGTATATCCAAGAAAAAGATCAATGCATCGAACATCAAACATCATACGTCCACTACCTCGGTAAAAGTTTATGTGGGGGAATAAATATATAGTGTAGCTTAAAAGTATATATAGTACAGTATATACTACTAACTAAACAAGTCACTATACTACATACATAGTAGTAATGATTCCCATATCGTACCCATCACCTCGTGTATCACAATTAGATGCACATATATTGGATGCAGAACTCATTACTCTTTTGAAAGAACAACTAACGTCCATTTTCCAACTTCATACTACAAGTCGATTTTCATATAATGAACATCCGGAATTATGGTCATTATTATTAAATTTAATTATATTTAAACAAACCGTGTGGAAATCAGGATCATCTTATGGACTCTCTTTACAGAATTTAAAATTATCTGATTCTCGAACTGGTAAATTGATTGGATTTCCCAAGAGATACTTATTGTTAGGATTATTGATAGGAGATTATTTATTCTCAAAATTACAAACTTATATATATTCCAATGATGAAGTGAGTAATTCTGGTCATAGATATAATACAAGTATACTTGAAAAATTCAAAAGTTTTATTATAAGTCATCGAAGTACGGTATTAACCCTGTTAGATAAATTATTCAAAGTATTGAATTTAATAAACTTTATGCTTTTTTTAATTAATGGGAAATATCCTTCATTAATTCATAGAATCTTTGGAATTACTATGACACCTATAGTATCTGATTTATTGAAATTTAATGGAAATAATGTTAATTTCGAATTTCAAAATAGACAATTGGTTTGGAATGTCATGACGGAATTCTTAGTATTTATATTACCTTTATTGCAACTCAGTAAATTCAAAAGATTATTTAAATCGGCATTTTCAAATAATTATATTAAGGATTCTGATGGATCATCATCATCATCAGGACCATTTCTTCTACCATATGCTAACTTACCACTTTCACAATGTGCTATATGTCATAATAATAATCATAAAGCTGAAGCTACTGGTGGTAGAACATTTATATCAGCTGGTACTATTACTAATCCATATGTAACTAATTGTGGTCATGTTTATTGCTACATTTGTATTTCTACTGCTTTTAATGCTATAAAAGTATCAGGAGAAGAATTAAAGTGTCTTCGTTGTGGTGAAAAGGTGGAAAATTATAGAGAATATGGAAATGATAATGAAGTTAATGATGGCGATGAATTTGATCAAGATGCCATTGTATTTGAAGGTGAGTGGGAAGAGAATGAAGAAGAAGAAGAAGATGATGATAACGAAGTGGTATCATATGACGTAGATGACCATAAGGCAATGGGAGGGAAGTTAAGTAAAATTGATTCATCTAGATTGCCATTAATTGAAACTGCTAGTGAAGATGATGAACAAAGTGATGGACCTGAATATAGTGAAGAAGAAGATTTCGATGAAGATGAAGCATTAGATCTATAATTATGTATATCGTTTCTATAGTATTTATTGGTAATGTACAATATTTAATTAGAGTATGATGCAAAATATAGTTTGAACTAATTAACTAACTAACTAACTAACTAACTAACTAACTACTTATTTCAAAAGACTAAGTAATAAAGCAGCTCCCTTATTATCTTTATCAGAAGCTAACTCTTTCTTTTGTTTAAGTAATTCCTTTTTAAACTTCTTAAAAGTAGAATCTTCACTCAGTATTTGTAAGA
This sequence comes from Scheffersomyces amazonensis, assembly GCF_036850825.1. Lineage (NCBI taxonomy): Eukaryota > Fungi > Ascomycota > Pichiomycetes > Serinales > Debaryomycetaceae > Scheffersomyces > Scheffersomyces amazonensis. Next base: position 363,785 of record NW_027042741.1, on the reverse strand, counting down.
CTTCATAAACTGCAACAACTACAAAGGCACCTTGACCAGTAGTCCAATCTTGTAATTTATTAATGATTTCATTAGCAACTTTAACTGCAAATTCAATACCTGTATTAGGAATGGCTTTACTAGTGGTATTAGTTTCAAGTTTCTTAGATTCTGGATTCCATTTAAAATCAGTTCCTTGAATTAATGCTTTCAAAAGTCTAGTAACAAATGGTCCTTTATTAACCAAATGGAAATCTTCAAGAATATCTCCTTTAATAGTTTTATCAAAAATAGCATCAATTAATTCTGGTCTAAATTTATTATTAATATCTTCATTATCAGTTGGAGTTAAGATTAATTCCGATAAAAATTGAGATACTAAATTAATAGAAAGGGTCTTATCTAATCCAAATTCTTCTCCATCCTTTTCAGCTAAAATACTCTTATATACTAAAGGTAATGCCTTTGAAGCTAATTCTTCTCTTCTTTGTTCTTGAGGTTTCTTAGAAGTTTTCTTATAAGCCAATTCTTCATATTTAGTTAATTGTTTTTTAACATTGGGTGCAAAAAATTTACCATCTAATCCCTTCAAGAGATAAATAATTGGTCTTCTAGCAAATTTATCCTGAATAAATTTTGGAGTTAATTCTTTTGTAAATAATTCTTGACCAAAAGATTTATGAACTAATACTGTATCATCAACTGTCATAAATAATGTTATTAATACAATATTACCATATTCATTCTTTATAAGTTCTTCAATATGAGATTTTAATGATCTTATAATAAGTTTTCTTTCCTTAGCATTAGCAAGAGCAATTAATGTACTTGCAACTTCTGCACCTTCTTGAGTATGAACTAATTCAGCAAATTGTTCATTTAATAAATCAATAAAATCTCTAATTTGTGAATCATTCATTTCAATATTATCTTCTAAAATACTAACATATTCTTTCATTGCAGCATGTAAAATTTGAAATCCTGTAGATCCCTTTTCAACTGATGCTTTAATAGTACCATATAAATTAGACATAATTAATTGTTTCTTTTCTGACAGTTCTTTAGTAACTTCTAATACATTTTTACCCTTTCCTGAATCTTTAAATACAGCATATTCAGCTCCCCAAAATTCTCTTAAAATTTGATGTTTTTGTTCAGCTGATGAATATAAAACATATAAATCTTCGGCAACATAAGCTCCTTCTTTATGTCTCATTAATTTACGTAATTTACCATGTAATTCATCAAGAATTTTAGTTCTTGATTCTTTAGATCCATAATGCAATAATTTAACTAATAAATATTTACCATAAGATGAAGTAGCTAATTGATAATAGTTACCCTTTAAGGAATCAACAATTTTTTCTCTTCTATCCTTAGAACAATATTTAATTAATGTTTGAACCACACGAGATGCATCATGTTTTAAAACCAAATCAAGAATGACATCCTTAGCTAATTCCCATATTTCATCACAAAGTTTATCTTTAATTTGTTTTGGAAGAGCAGGTTTGGTAACTCTTAACTTTTCCCATAAATTCTTAATTTGTTGAACTTCAACACCAGACTTTCTTTGTAACTTACGTTCAGCAAGTAATTTACGTTGTTCTGCATGTTGTTCTTTTGAAGATTTCTTATTTGGATCAACTTCTTTACTTACTTCTTTGTCTTCATCGTCACTTTCTTCATCATCATCTTCATCTTCTTCGTCATCTTTGACTACTTTTTCTTCAGTATCAAGATCGTCTAATTCATCTTCATCTTCAGACTTATCTAAATCATCCAATTCATCTTCAGAAGACACTTCAATGTCTTCTTCACTAGATAATTCATCTTCAGAACCAGACTCTTCTTCAGATTCAGTAGGTGGAGATGGAAGCTTTTGTACAACTTTGGACTTTTTCAAGTTACCTTTCGAGTTACTCGATGGAGCAGAACGCTTGACACCCTTAGCTTTAGTTACCATACTTAATGACTCCAATAGTTCTTCGTATAAACCCTATAAATACTGCCAAATATTATTTGCTCTAGAAATTTTTCACCCACAGACCATCGCAAACACAAAACAAAAAAAATTATCAAAAATAGTCTTGCTCGTGATTTGGCACGTTCTTTAAGTCACATGCTTGCACATCTTTATTTTTCTTTTTTGTTTGCTCGGAATTTGCAGTATTACTAAAAGCTTAATGCCTTGGAATTATTAGTGGGAACAGTGGGGTTTGAAATCTACCACAGTTATTACAAATCAAATATCTATCTCTTCTTTAATGTTACGAACTATCGGATTACGAAGCGTATTAAAACCATCGCCTACTTTATTATTAAGACCATTTATATCAAGAATGTCAACGGCTGCTACACCTCCTAGTAAGATTCAAGAGATTAAAAGTTTAGCTCAATTTAATGAATTTATTAAATCTGATAAAGTTACTGTGATTGATTTCTACGCCACTTGGTGTGGACCATGTAAAGCTATTGAACCAGTAATTGATGCATTAGCAGAAAGAGTTCCTGAAGTTGGCTTTGGAAGAGTCGATGTTGATCAAGCTCAAGATATTGCTCAAGAATATGGTGTCACAGCTATGCCCACTATTTTTTATTTCCAGAATGGGGAAAAATTGAATTATGTTGTTGGAGCAAATTTACAAAAAATCGTACAACTTGTACAAGAATATAGTAAGGTAGATATATCTAGCAGATAATATGGTTCATAATTTATTAATAGGTTGTCTTTAGACGTAATAAATAAATAAATAGTATTAAACTAGTAATCCAAATTAATATGGGACTGCATACAGCCTTTCCTCTTATAAAATTCGGGTATAAGCAATGGAAATAGCTAAGAGGAGATGCATTGACCTTACAAGTACAATTGTAACAACCGCATATTTAATCTGAACATGTTTAAGAGACTCGTTAGAACATCAGTACCTTTAGTTGCATTTGGTGTTGGAGTTGCAGCTTTTCCTGCTAATTGGAGGAAAGGTAATTGGAGAGAGAAGAAATTGTTACATATCAATGACGATGTGGTGGAGAAGATAACATTAAGTAAAGAGTATAAAGACTTGGCTGCTGATCCAGATACCAGCCAATATAGTAGTAGTGAGACATTCCCAAACCAACATCATAAGAATTATGTTGGTACGGGGTTATTATTTGGACCTGATTTATTTGAAATTGATCCGATAGTATTTTTGAATGAGAAGAAAGGGGAATTGACTAGTTTTTACCATTTAGGTGACAAATTAATTAGTCAAGATGGTCAAGTGCATAATGGTGTAGTATCTACGATATTAGATGAAGGATTGTGTTCTTGTGGGTTCCCCCTTTTACCCTCGAAAAAGGGGGTGACGGCATCATTGTCAATAGATTTTAAAAATCAGGCACCTCCTGGTAGTACTGTTGTATTAAGAGCTAAAGTGGTGGAAGCCAAAGGAAGAAAGGTAGTCATTGAAGGCAACCTAGAAACATTGCCATTCGATAAAAGTGAGCAACCCATCGAAATTGCCCATTCAAGATGTGTTTTGGTGGAACCTAAATGGTTCAAATATTTCTCTTGGTTCCAGATTATATAAGTATCTTTTGATGTCATCAGTGGAGAAATATATATGATTGCTAAATTCATTTAAATGCCTAATGCTTGCTATTGCGAAAGCGGGACTTTTATTTTTAATCTATAGCAACACTGTACTACGTCACCAATCTTATGTTACGGCCACAACTAATGTAAACCTATATAAAGTAATGAAAGTCTAATAGTTTTTTGTAAATAATTTAATCTAAGTTATACAACTAACATACAAGTACAAATACAATAAACATGTCAGACCCAGGAAGAAAGAATTTCGGCGATAAAATTGAAAGCTCAGTCAAGCCAGACTCGCAAAAGTCAACTACAGAACAATTCAAAGATAAAATTACCAACACCTATGATAATGCTGTTGGTAAAGCTACTAATGATGATAACAAGTCTTATGCTCAACAAGCTTCTGATGCTCTCTTTGGTAATAACGACGGTCAAACTGCTAAAAAGTGATAGTTCACAACATTTAAAATTATATATCTGAAATATACGTTTTTTTACATATAACCTTTCGCACTGTAGCTTTTACATTCAACTTTTACTAGTATTTCAATGACTGAGGTTATGGCACAAGACTCGTGACTCGGAATCTTAATTTATGACTTTCCGGTATATAGCTTACTACGCTTCTGTTATCTACAACAATATTAAGCAGTTATGTTAACTAACTGTGTGTCACACGGAAATTCTCCTATTTCTGTGATTCAGTGTAAACTCACTATGATGTAATTGAGCTTTAACATTGGTGCCTAGTTCAGTTGCCATATTGAAAGACCATTTGGGGTCCAATACCATAATGATGTTACAGGTCGACTTTAGCCAAGTAATCGTACTTGTCTTTACGTTAAGTCTATTTCGTTCTCTGTATATTGCATAATTCTATATAAATCTAAATATCCACATTTCGTAAGATTTACCGTATTACTTAGACCCGAATAATCCCCTAAATACATCTTCTTGGGGAATTGTGTTATTGTTTCATTCGACCTCCTTATGGCAAGACTTAAGAGATTGTAATAAGTACAGTATGGTTAGAAATAGTTGAAGGTGGATTAGAAAATGTAGAATATGGATAGAAAGGAGAAGAGCTGGTCTAAATGTAAGCTTACAACAGAATTCAGGGTTGTGCATAACTTAGACACAACATATTTGCGAAAAAACTCTAGTTTAAGCTGCAAAAAAATAAATCAAGCCCTTTTTGTAAATTCTAACAATTCTTTCATCGTCACATATAACACAACTATAATCTCATCTAATAGCTAAGGTATCAGGCAATGTGCAAGCTTCTTATCTCGTTCCATTCAAGCTCCTTATGGCTAGTCTGTCAGGTGCATGTATTAGATTAGCATTAACTGCAGGAATTGGTACGACATTTGTCGCAAATATGTGACAATGATATATACACAGGAAAGTGTGAACGCGCGACCATCATCTACATCATCAACGCGTTGGTATATATACTTAAAACTGTACAATCACTGAACTTCATAAGCAAATAGCAACAGTATTAAGTAACCATAATGACTGTGGCATCTCCCAAAAATACTGGCGAACAAGCCTATCTTGACTTATGTGAACGGATTATAAATGAGGGAGAATTTCGTCCTGATAGAACTGGAACTGGTACTAAATCATTATTTGCACCACCTCAATTAAGATTTGATCTCTCTAATGATACTTTCCCATTATTAACTACTAAGAAAGTCTTTTCTAAGGGGATTATTCATGAACTTTTATGGTTTGTAGCAGGAAGTACTGATGCAAAAGTTTTAAGTGATAAAGGAGTTAAGATTTGGGAAGGAAATGGATCAAGAGAATTTCTTGATAAATTAGGTTTAACTCATCGTAGAGAAGGTGATTTAGGTCCAGTATATGGATTTCAATGGAGACATTTTGGAGCAGAATATATTGATTGTGATACAGATTATACAGGTCAAGGATTTGATCAATTACAAGATGTTATTAAAAAATTAAAGACAAATCCTTATGATAGAAGAATAATTATGTCAGCATGGAATCCACCAGATTTTGCAAAAATGGCTTTACCACCTTGTCATGTATTTTGTCAATTTTATGTAAGTTTCCCAAGTGAACAATCTCCTGAACCAAATACTTCAAAACAATCAAAATCTTCTTCAAGACCAAAATTATCATGTTTATTATATCAACGGTCTTGTGATATGGGATTAGGTGTACCATTTAATATTGCATCTTATGCTTTATTAACTAAAATGATAGCTCATATTGTTGATATGGATTGTGGTGAATTCATTCATACTTTAGGTGATGCTCATGTATATTTAGATCATGTTGAACCACTTAAAGAACAAATTACAAGAATTCCAGGAACTTTCCCTAAATTAATTATTAAAGAAGAAAGAAGAGATGAAATTAAATCTATTGATGATTTCAAATTTGAAGATTTCGAAATTGTCGATTATAATCCTCAATCAGTTATTAAAATGAAAATGAGTGTTTAAATTGTTTTAAACTATGTATATTAGAATAAATAAATTTTTATTAATTGGTAATGTTATTGTGTGAAAGTTGTATATCTCCTTTTGTTCTTGGATCGTTTTCCAACATATGTAGATTGTGTTGTAGGAAAATCAAATACTGATAAATTGTCTTTGTTACTGGTTACATCAATATTGGTATTTGATGTATGGGTTATATTATTTAATGGACGTCTTTTAGAAATCCCCAGTTCGGAATTTCCTAAAGTTTGACGTTTTCTTGAATTTTCAGATTTCTTAGCTGGAACTGTATAGTTAATAAATGCATTCTCATCAACTGCATCAACGAAATGGGTTGATTCTCTTCTCATCTTACCACGCAACAGAAGAGGTTTGTAGTTGACTTCACCCCTGCTTCGACTTGATCTTCTACGTATCTCGTTCTTTGTTTGTAGATCCTCTTTCTTTTCAAATTCTTGTTGTGGCTGTGGTTGTGATGCTGCATCTGTTTGTTGATGTGGTTCTGTGTTTTGATTTGGTTGTGGTTGTGGAACTGATTGCGATTCTGTAGACGGTTGTTGTACTTGTTCTGCTTGTTCTACTTGTATTATATCAACTTCTGACAGTTCATGATCCTCTACTATAGTTGAAATATCTTTACGTCTTTCTGGATCTTTATCTACTACATCATTATTAGTTTCTTCAGGACGTAATATTGGCATGTGTATATCCAACAATGATTGATATGGTCCCCTTCTTTCAGGTGTGGAAGTCATCGGATGAATATCTAGTTGTTCAGATTCTCGGAATGCCTTTAATATTTTAAATATTTCATCAAACTTATCAATCAATTGATTCTCTACTTGCATCAATTTTCTATCCAATACTTTCTTAACTTCAATCTCTTGACTATTTTGATTCTTACAGAGTGTCATATTTTCATTCATTAATTCACTAATCTTACCTTCCATTTCAGTTATCTTCTTAGAAAGTACGTTATTAGCTTTAGTTAAGGATTGAGTTTGAATTGAATATTTGGTTTTGAGAATCTCCACTTCATTGATAGTATCATGTATTGGTATTTCATCTTTGTCTTTGTGTTTGTGTTTGTATTTGTCTTTTTCTTTATCTAAATCTTTATCTTGATATACTTCAATTGATTTAGTTGTAGGCTTTGTACCTGTAGTTGTAGCTGTTGTTGTTGTAGATAATTTGGCGCCACTCACATTCAATGATAATCGAGACTTTGAAGTTCTTGGGCCTCCATTGGAATTGGAATTGGAATTGGAATTGCCATTGGCTTGGAACTTCAACAACGAGTGCAGAAAGTCTACTGATTTACGAGCCATACTGTTATATACTTAATGGTTGTAATACTAGTGGGATTACTGATACTGTTAAGGTGGGTTGATTGCTATTGATAAAAAGGTAAACAACATCACGTGAAAATAATGAATGAAAAATTTAAAAAATCCATACCGCTACTTCTTCCATACTTTATTGTTTTGATTTTGTTTCTGATTTTTCAAATCACTACAACAGAAACCATACCACAGTATATTTCAGTATAAGCCATATATAGACAGATGCTGAAGTCAAATGTTCTCCAGCAGAAGATTGCTGAGAAAAAGGATGACTTGGAGAAATTACAAGAATTTCGTTCACTAACTTCAGAATTAGCTACATACCTTGAAGGAATTGGTGATAGATTAGATCAAATGAAAGAAGGTACTGAAAGTGCAGCATTAATACTAGCCAATTGGCAAAATGTAGTTAAGGCCATATCGTTGGCTTCATTGGGACTTTTGAAATATTCTGATAAAGATTATGAAACTAAAACTCCGCTTCCTGAAGCTCTAGTACGTATAAAATTAGATAAAGATGAAGAGCAAGAAGGTGATGGTGATGGTGATGGTGATGATGATGATAATGATAACAAAGGCATCGATGTTATACAGGTATCACAAGAACAAGGTGAAACTTCTGTGGAAGATAGTTCACAGCCTGTGCCTGAACTTGCCTAAATACAGCTGCTGGCAATTGTATTTATAATGGCATTGTACTACTATTTAATTAATATAAGTATATTATCTAATATATATAAAATTTATATTATATAATATATATAATCTATACGGAATTCTTAACCTCTTGTTTGATTGATTCTATCCATGATGTAAAATCTTTATTAGCCAAATGCTCATTAAGTTGTTGAATTAATGATTGATTAAATACATTAATTTCTTCATCATTCTCATAATTATCTGAACCTAATTGACCGGTTGAAAGTAAAGTATCCAATTGTAAAATTAATCCTGAATCGGATTTGATTTCTAAGAGTGTCTTAAATATAATAGTATCATGAATCTTATTTTTTATATGTTCATCAGTTGAATATTTTGAATTCAATTTACTAATAATTGTCCAATCATCTGTTACAGTTAATAATCTAAGCCAAATTAATTTAGTAAAGAATTTAGATTGACTTTCATTACTTAAAGATGATGAAACTTTTAAAGCTTCAGCAAATTCTTTCCCATTCAGATTAGCTGGTTTAATTATAGTAAATAAATTAATTAAAGATAATGAAGATAATTGAATATTCAGTATAAATGAATTATATTGAGATTCAATAATATGATTTCTAATGGAAAGTGGTATAGATTTATTTGAATGATTCTTTAAAATATAATCTAATGTTAATAATTTCTTCTCTCCATGAACATATTTAATTAATAATTGAAATAATTTAGATTGAGCTCGAACTTGAATTAAATTTGATTCTGCTTCATTCAATAACTCTTGTGGTTTATCTGATATTTCCATCAGCATCAGATCATTTTCCTTACTTGCAATAATAGCTAATTTAGCAAGAGAGAATTTTAATTCTTTATTATCCAAATTATCAGAATCAATTACTGATGTAATTAATGATTCACTTGCTAATGAAAAATCTTGATCTAATAATTGACGAATCCATGCTACATTAGCAGTTTTAACTGGATTCTTTTCAAAATATTGTTTAAGATAATTTTTATAATTTGTAAAATCTAATAATAATGGTTGAATTTTATCTTCATTTAAATAATAATCATATAAATTGGCTGCAAATTCATAACCAAAAGTTTGAAAATATTCACTATATCTATCAATTAATTTTTGAAAATTTAAACTATTTGTATCATTTTTATCAATAAATTTAAATCTTTCAATATCTAAAATCATAGCTAATGAACTAAAATCTTTATAATTTTCAGTAATTTTAATGGCTTCTTCATTTAAATTATATTTAAGAAGAGCATTTATCCAATTCTTTTTATTAGAATTATACCAATTTTTATATTCATTAAGTTGTTCATTAGATGGATCATTTTGTTCAAAATAATGAATAACATTAATAACAAAATAATATAATACTTCACATAATTTAATTAAATTAGATTTTTCTTGAGAAGTAATTATTAAATTATCATCTTTAACTTCATTATATTCTTTTTGATAAATATTTCCAATTGTAACTAATAAACTAGTATCAAATATCCATAATTTATGACCAAATTGAAATGATTGAGAAAGATATTGAGATTCAATTAAAAATATTCCATTATATTGAGTTAAAATTAATAATTGAACTAAATCTGTGGTTGAAAAACTTTCATCAATTAAAGTATCAATAAATCTAGTAAGAATTAAATTTATATAATCAATACCTTGATTAAAAAGTTTCCTTATAATATCACCATTACCATCAGATTCTAATTCAGTTTTCTTTAAAGATACTGTAATAGATTCTAAAAGTTCCTTTAAATGATTCAGTTGATTACCTGCTTCATTAATAAAATTCCATAAATTTAATGCCACTTCAACTTTTTCTAAATATTGAACTATCTTTGGAATTAATTCAGATACTAAAGTAGGGAAATTTCTTTTAGAATAATCAATTAAATGTTTATATAATTCAGATTTTTGATTTAAAGAATCCACAATAGATGGAAGGAATTCTGGTAAATAAACCGATTTAGAATTAATTATTTCTAATATTATTGAATCAATAGCCTTAAATATTAATTCTTTAGAAATATCTGTTGCCTTTATATCAAATTCAATTTCTTGAGAATTAGCAAAAAAGATTCCTTGTTCTATATGAGATTTTATTATATAAACAGGATCAGTAATTATCTTTTCATTAGTTTCTTGAGAATATTCCGATTCCGGAAATCTTTCAATTCTTAAAACTCCAAAATTTTTAGATATAATAACAATAGAAGGATTAGCATTTGTAGATTGATTTTCAAATCCATACCCTACTATTTCAACATTTGATTTTAATCGAACTATATCTTCCCATCTTGGACTATAATATGAAACAGCTGGATTTTGAGATTCAATATATGATGTATTAATATCAGTTATAATAACGGAATTTTCAATAGTAATAAATGCAGTTTGACTTGGTTTTGGTAAAAATAATTTTGGTTTATTTATCAGAGAAACTTCTGAATCGGATGGATCATATCTAATTAATTTATGAGATCCATATAATAAACCTCCAGTAGAATCAATTTTTATAGTAATTAATAATAAATTTTTGGAATTTTTATCAATATTTGTTGCATCAACAATATGACATAAACCTAAATATACATTATCATGATCTAATAATGGCCATAAATCTAAAAAATTTATAGATAATGCTGAACCAGGAATAAATCCATCAATACTATTTTCAACATAAGATGTTAAATTATGTTTGTATGAATTTTTTTTATCAACATATGGTAAACCATTAGCTGAAGATAATTGATAAACAAAGAAATTAAATCCACCTTTAGAATCTTGAATTATAATTTCTTGAGTCATTCCATGATTAGTAATTTTTCCTGATTTTATACTAACAATATCATTTTCAATTGACATTGAATTAGATCTAGAAAAAAAATTAGATATTATTGATGTTGAAGATATAGGTGGAATTAATTCAATAGTTGATAATTTAGGTTTACTTTTAAAATCTCGAAGTGATATAAGAATACATCTTTTCCAAGATGTGGCAATGGCTATACCTGCAGGTTCTACATTTTCAGCTAATGTAATATATTCACCACGATTTGAATTTATTGGTAATATTAATTCTAATGATTTATCATTAATTAATCCTAATGCTGGAGCATGTTGAACACTTTCATAAAATTTAACAAGTCCTGAAGTTGAATTTATAATAACTAAACCTGGATCTTGACTTATACCACTTGAAGGTCTAGTAAGAATAGATAAAGGAATTATTGGATCATTTTTAGAATTACTATCATTAATTGGAAATTGAAATGATAATGGTGATGGATCAGTTGATTTATAATTCCAAACATGTAAAGAATTCTCAGTAACTACTAAAGAATAATTTGATTCTGAATCAGCATAAGCATTTAAAATTCCAGTTTGAAATTTATCATTTTCAAAGATTGATGGTAATGCTGGTAATCTTGTTACACAATATTTTTCATTCTTAGTTAATTCATATAATGGTTTAGCAATTGTATTAGGTCTTTTAGCAATATATGAATCTTCAATTAATGTAGTGGAATTGGAAACATCTGCCAATTGCGGCCTCTTTCTCGTTCGTGCCTTAAATATAGACCCCTTTTCAGATGACATGTCTACAGTATTAATTATGGGTATTATTTAAATATTTAAATATTTACTATAGTTAATGTATGGGATATGGAATTGTTTATGGTGAAAAAAAAAAAATGTCAATATTGGCAAGGCTGGGCGAGCGCACGACTTTTTAGATGCAAAATATATATATTTGTTAAAACTACTAATACTAATTTACAAAATGCAAGAAGGGAACGGAATAGAATGGTAATGGTAATGGTAATAGAAATCAAAAGAAATCAAAAGATTATAACTATAATTTAAACTATAACTATACCTTTTGTTTCTTAGGTTGAGGAGCATCATATTCTATATCACTATCCATACCATCATTATGATCATCAAAATCTTGATCATTTTCTTCATCAAAATCACTATCTTGATCATATCTTGCCTTTAAACCTTTCATCTTTCTAGTTTGTAATTTACCTAAATCTTGTTTACCTACATGGATTTGAGCAACTTTATCACCCATAAAATCAGTTGAAACATTCTTCTTAACCTTAGCTTGTAATTGTTTTGGTCTTTCATTGGCTTGCTTTTCAATTTCTTCACTTGGACTTATTCTTCTACCAATTTTAAAATCAAATCTTGGACCAATTTCATCAATTTCAACTCGAGGTAATTTTTGTCCGGATCTAAAAGTCTTTAATTTATATACTCTGAAATGTAATGGAGGTAAATTTTTATCTGATGAATTATCATCTAATTCACCAGCTGATAAGGCAATTATATATTGTAAACCAGCAACATCTTGTAAATCTGTTTCTTCTCCTCTATAAAAATCTAAAAATAATGATTTTAAATGTTGATAAACTGGATGTGAATCAAATAATGGTCCATTAAATACAAACATTGGTTTTAATCCAAGAGTAAATGTTAATTTCTTAAAATCTTGTAATAATTTATGATTTGGTAAAATTGATAATTCTATCATATCATAAACTTTAAAATTGAAAAATCTTGAAAAAATTAAAGTATTAGGTCTTTTCTTATTATGAGTTGAAAATACCATTAATGAAGTATCATTCTTTTCAGCAAAGAATTCTAATTCAGAGTAATCTTCAAATGGTCTAATTTCATTCTTCTTGGAAAATTTTTTAACAAATGGTTTCTTCAATGCCATCAAATCTACCATAGCATCATGTAATAATTTATTACCTGTAGCTCCAGGAACAAATAAAGCTGATTTGGTATTTTCAACTAATTTTGCTTCCTTCTTAGCAAGTGCTCTTTTAGAACGGGCATTCTTTGGTTTTCTAAACGGGTAATATTGTTAGTAATTCATTCTTCGGCTGCTATTGGTTTCCTTATGTGGAAATAGTGATACATACATAGTTCTAATCATAGTAGAATGTTCCTTTCGTATTGATCTATTATTACAGTTGTAAGGCTTTAGTTTAACTTAAGAAAAAAAAATTACAAAAGCTCATCAGACAAATTTGAAAAATTATTCACGTGACACATAGTTAATCAAAAAAATATTAAAAAAAGAAGGTAGGTCGTACCCGGATTCGAACCGGGGTTGGTCGGATCAAAACCGACAGTGATAACCACTACACTATACAACCCTCTTTTCTGCCAAAAAATATGCTAGGTTTGTGCGAGAGTAATAATATCACGTGTATTTGATCACCTGACTCTGAAACGTGATCATAATCACATGACAATATTACCCAATTGGGTTATTTGCACCTGTATAAAAGAGGATTCTCTTAAATGATTTTGCAATTTTTTATTTATATATGAATTCTGTAATACATTGCCACTTATATAGAAAGCTGTATTAAAAGGTCTCTCATATAAATTTCCCAATGGATGTGTATTACAACTAAAATATCAATTAAAGAGGAATGCTTAATTTCATAGTGAAATGACGGCTTCATAAAGCCCACTTTGAGCTTACTTCATCCCAGCCGGCGTTAATCTGAAAGTTGCACGCTAACCATATTGGAAACAAAAAATATTCATTAAATAATATTGCTTCATTTCTGGGAATATAAATAGAATGAATTCCACAATTTTATAATGACAACACATTTCATTACTTATAAAGGATGGAACCTGTTATTTTGAACTAGTTTTGTTGGCGTCGCTTTAACTATTCGTGATGTGTACCCAATGACAGTGAGAAGAATCTTAAGAAGAATTTAACATTTCAATTAGATAGACAGGTTACTACCAACATAGGAGGCTTTCAGCCCTATAGTAATTAATTTTAGAATATATATTATTATATAAATCGATTCATCAATGTAGCTTGAATCAGTTCACTATAGTACCCTTTGTTCGATTCTATTATCCTAATAAAAGATCAATTAATTGTTTTATAGGATTGCGTCAATACCTCTCCGTAAACAAAATTTCGAGATTTGGCCGTAAAAATCTTGTTCCTGCTTAATTTTTTACAGCACAATGAGAAGAAGGGCAATAACTATTTAATGCTACTATATTAATCTAGTTTAATGTTATTATACAAGTTCTTTATAGTCTTATTTATGAAGAGTATTATTAAGCAGTACCTAGTTTTATTAAATGAATTAATAAACTGAAGTGCAATAAGATTTCCAAAATTTTTAATAATATTTTGCCAAATTCTGCAAAAAGACTTTCTATCTTAAATTAAATTACTATCTGAATTCTAAACTGAATCAAAAGTTCACTATTAACTTTTATTGATAAGGTAAGATGTACGGGTTAACATGGCCTCAAGTGAAGAGAAGAAATTGACTGCCAAAATTAAGCGTGCATAGATTTCAAAGTTGCCTTATTACAATGATACTCATTAGTCAATAAGTTTCAATATAACAGTAACTGAAAGTGTAGTCTTGTTGCTTATCCCATTTACACTGATTACGAAGAAAGGAGATTAATACCTTCCGTCTATAAGCGATATCGGACATTAGACTGATTTTTACGTCAAAGACTTGAGTGGGGTGGAGTTGAGGTGTTTAATGTGCGGAATAATACGGAATAATTAGGTCAGTTTTTTCTGTTAGAGTTATTCACGTGCCAATCCGTTGGACCGTAAATTGTTAGTTATAGTCAAATTTAGTAGACTATCTAACTCGGTACAAAGGCACTGACTTATAGCCGCTAAAATTAAGTCAGCACTAGTGTGAGTCGTAGATTTTGATAAATATGAAACTTTTGTCACTAATGTTCTATCGGGAATTGTATTGGCTTTGCAACACTAAATACGGAAATACTACGATAGTAATCACGACAAAATCATCCCACTTTTCAGAGTTCTGGCAAGATAAATTTGTTTTTATTCGTTTATATAACCTATACGTATAAAACATAACCACTTAATAGTCTATATAACTAGTCTCTACAACTAACAGTAATAAAATGGTTCAATGGGCTTTGTATTAAAATGTAAAATGATTTCGCAGAAGGTGATTCCTCTGTAGCCATTTCCACTTTTCGGTGGGTTGAGTCATTTAACATTACACAATAGTATCATATCGGTATAACCGTAATTTTATACAGTATTGTGGATTGACTTCGCTAATTAAACCTCCTGTCTGAAAAATTTTCAATACTAAGTGCAAAAAAAAAATCGTAGGGAGGGGTATGATTCAATTCTTGTCCTCAATATGGAGTACGTACAGCATAATACTCTATATAAAGTAGTCATAAGTATCAACGATTTTTATTTTAAATTTATTTTCTTATATTTGTAATTCCTTTATTCTCTTTTATCTGATTCTCATCAATTCATCTTATTCAATACCACCTCACCTTACTACTCCCCAATTGTAACATCTATCATCAATAAATCTCTTTAGCTTCTTATAGACTCAATTCAATTATTCCGATCAAATTTCCAAAAAAAAAATTCAAATTTTCAACGACCTCGGATAAACTAAAATAATTGCAAAATGTATAGAACAAGTTTAAGACAAATTACTTCTAAGAGACAATTCTCAATCTTAAACAATAAATTAAACAAATGGAATGAAATTCCTTTAGCTCCTCCTGATAAAATTTTAGGTATTAGTGAAGCTTTTGTTAAAGATACCAATACTAAAAAAATTAATTTAGGGGTTGGTGCTTATAGAGATAACAATGGTAGACCAATCATTTTCCCAGCTGTTAAGGAAGCTGAAAAGATTTTATATGGTTTAGAAACTGAAAAGGAATATACTCCAATCATTGGATCTAAAAAGTATCAAAATATTGTTAAAAACTTTATCTTTAACAATTCAAATAAAGATCCAAATGGTAAAAAATTAATTGATGAAGGTAGAATTGTCACTTCTCAAACAATTTCTGGTACTGGTTCCCTTAGAGTTATTGCTGATTTCTTAAATCGTTTCTATTCTTCTAAAAAGATTTTGGTTCCAAAACCAACTTGGGCTAATCATGTTGCAGTTTTTAATGATGCTGGTTTACAACCTGAATTCTATAACTATTATGATAAATCTGCTAATGATTTAGAATTTGAAAGTTTGAAATCATCTCTTTTATCTCAACCAAAAGAATCCATTGTCTTATTACACGCTTGTTGTCATAACCCAACTGGTTTGGATTTAACTCCTGAACAACAAGATGAAGTCTTACAAATTATTCAAGATAAATCTTTCTACCCACTTGTTGATATGGCATATCAAGGTTTTGCTTCTGGTGATCCATATAAAGATATTGGTTTCATTAGAAAATTGAATAGTTTAGTTGTTGATGGTAAGATCAATTCTTATGCTTTATGTCAATCTTTTGCTAAGAATATGGGTCTTTATGGTGAAAGAACTGGTTCTATCTCAATCATTACTGAAAGTGCTGACCATTCTAAAGCCATTGAATCTCAATTAAAGAAATTAATTCGTCCAATCTATTCTTCTCCACCAATCCATGGTTCTAAGATTGTTGAAGTCATCTTTGATGAACAATATCAATTATTACCAAAATGGTTAGGTGATTTAGATGCTGTTGTTGGAAGATTAAACACTGTTAGATCTAAATTATATGAAAATCTTGATAAATCTTCTTACAATTGGGATCATCTTTTAAAACAAAGAGGTATGTTTGTTTACACTGGTTTAACTTCTGAACAAGTCATTAAATTAAGAAATGATTATTCAGTATATGCCACCGAAGATGGTAGATTCTCAATCTCCGGTATTAATGATGGTAATGTCGAATACTTAGCTAATGCCATTAACGAAGTCATTAAAAAGTAGAATTTCTTTATATTTTTCTATATACTAATTACTATTTTTGTAACTGTTTTATAATATAATTACCTTCTCCTATAATTTTTAAACCTTTAATTGTCCATCAGCAATTAATCCTTCAACCGTTGCTACTAATGAAACTTCATTTGGAATTGGTGTCCAATCGAATGCAGCCTTAGCCTTTGAAATATCACAAGGTTTAGCACTTTGCTTTGCTCCTTCTAATTCTTTAGTAGGTATATTCTTCTTTAAAGATTCTGGAATATTGGATTTTCTTAAGATTTCACCAGCTTCTAAAAATGAAAGATTTGGACCAGAATGAGCTAAGAATCTTTCTCCATTAGCTTTTGGATTAGTTAAAGCTTCAATATGTAATTTAGCTATATCTCTTACATCAACCAAATGAGTAGATGATGGAGCTACACCATCTTTAAGAGATCCATCAACTAAACTCTTAATTCTAAATAAACTGGTAGAATCTGTTACTTGACCCTTCAAAGATGGACCAATGATCAATGCCGGATTGATCACACTTAATCCGTATTTAACATCTTCATTTTTAGCAAAATACCATGCTGATTGTTCTGCAAGTGTCTTCAGAACAACATAAGGAGAATGTTGAACATTTTCAACCACTGTCCAATCTTTTTCAGAATATGGAGTTGTTCTATCATCAGGGAATCCAAATCCAATAGCTGCAAATGATGAAGTAATTACTACATGTTTGACGGTTGGAGTTGCTTTAGCCCATTTTAAAATTCTTAAAGTTCCTTCTTTGGCTGGTTTAATTAAAACTTGTGGATCGCTTGGAACTGATGATGGAAATGGAGATGCAACATGAAGAACATATGTGACATCCTTAAATGCTTCTTCCCATCCATCATCAGATAATAAATCTGCCTTATAAACAGTCAATTGAGTTTCAACATCCTTGGTAGTTAATTTTTCACTACTATCAACTAATGACTTACGGAATTGAGCTTCCTTAGCCAAATTTCTAATTGTTGTTTTAACAGTCTTACCTGCTTCTAAAAGTTGAAGGACAACAAACGATCCAACATATCCTGTACCACCGGTAACTAAGTAAATTTCAGTCATAATATAATTTTCAATTGATTAATGATTAATGAATAAAGAACAAATTAACAAAAAAAATTGTTCAATTGACACAATGTGGAGGATAATGTAGTCTTTAAATACGCTCCAATTATTACTAATAGTACTTCATCATTTCCCACGGTTTACATGTATGTTTAAATTCTACTTTAAGTGTGGAGATGTTGAAAAATTTGGGGGCGCATCCCAAAAGAGTAAGACCGAAGGCACCCCCTATAAAATATCGGGTAGAATTGCGAAACGGCTACGTATACATGAACGATAAAACTTCAATTAACTATAGATTAAATAATAAGAAAAGGAGAAAGTCAATCATAATTTCTTAAGAGCAATGAGATTGTCAACTGTATCACGAATAGTAATTTCATTAGGAGTTGGCTCACATTGGAAAGTAGTCTTTGCCTTTGTAATACTACCAGTCTTTGGATAATCTGGTGGAGTTGATAAATCTTCCTTTGTAGGAATCTTAGCCACTAATTCCGGATTAGTGTCCTTATAAAGATCTCTCACAATGTTAGCAATTTCTAAGAAAGAATATGGACGTCCATTATTAAGAATAAATCTTTCATTAGCTGCTCCTGGATGATGTAAAGATCCAATGTGAATCTTTGCAACATCACGAACATCAACTAAACTAAATGATCTACGTGGTAAACCCTTCTCTAAATAAGTTCCATCAATAACATTCTTAAAGATTTCAACTGATGCTGACCAAGCAGGATAATCTTTTAAAGTAGGACCAATAACAAGATTTGGATTAATTACAGTAATTTGAAAATTTATTTTACCTTCATTTTCTTTAATAAAATCCCAAGCTACCTTTTCAGCCAAAGTTTTAGAAACTTGATATGGTCTAAGTTTATCACTAATAACAGACCAATCTTCTTCAGTAAATGGCTCCTTTCTATCATCTGGATGACCATATCCAATGGCTGCAAACGATGAAGTAATAGTTACTCTTTTAATAGATGGAGATTTGGCAGCTAATTCTAAAACTCTTTTAGTTCCTTTAGTTGCAGGGATAACAAAATCATCAAGATTTTGACTATAAGGATTTGTTAATGGAGATGCAATATGAAGAACATAATCAACACCATCAAATTTACCATCCCAGCCTTCATCATTAACTAAATCGGCAATAAAAATCTCTAAATTTTCATCAACTTTTTCTTTAGTTAATCCATTTCCACTAGATTCAACTAATGATTTACGAATTTGACTTTCTTTAGATTTACTACGAATTGATGTTCTAACTTTATTACCTTGTTCTAATAAATCAAGAATAACATATGAGGCGATGTATCCCGTACCCCCAGTAACCAAATAAGTTTGACTTTGTGACATATTGAGCTTATCTATAGATTATAATCAATTTTAACCTTAATTGAGTTAATTAATGTTAATAATAAATTTAGAAATAAGTAATAGTAATTTTACTACCCTTTTATATTAAAGAGATCTCCCGATTAAAATGTGAAATATTCGGTTAAAAGTTGTGGCTTCCCCCATTTATTAAAGGTGAAAAAAGCGTGGAGTTAACGACCACACCGGGTTTATCGATGTCTCCAATTTAGAAGCCGAAGACTAAATAATTCTGGAATTGACGATTTTTACAATGATCAGTAAATTATCGGTAAATGATAGCATAAACTAGGAACTTGTATAAATTCTTTAATAAGTATATATGGCTACAAATGTGAGAATAGTTCTAGTGTTAATCTAAAAATAATGAGTATCACTATACTAGCCTGCGACTGTTGATTTAATAATATAAGGTTAAGTTTGTTTCTTATTCGCCACATGTGCCCCTCATTCTTATATAGATGGCTATAACTGTAAATAAGCATGAAACGGCCTGTCAAACTGCTTAGGATTTTCTATAGTTATAATCCACAGTTTTTATTTCTGTTACTATATGCGTGATGATAAGACCGATTAAACTCTTATATCCACCAAAATAATCGGGAAATTGATATGTAGCTCAATATTTCCGAGTTTAAAAATAAAAATGTTTAATACATAATATTCTCCAAATTGTTTTGAAATCACAACATGACCCTGCAAACCAAACTCTATCTTTTACTAAGAAGTTCAAATGTATGAAACCATATATTTAATTAATGTCTCTACTCTTTAAATACCAATTCAAATATACCTCAACCTATATACCCAATAACTCTACTATACTAAAGACCTTGTTCTTCAAAAATACTTTTGGCTGATGCTAACAATACTTCTTTTGTTGGAATTGGAGTCCAATTGAAAGTCTCCTCTGCCTTTTGACTGGAGACTGGCTTAAAATAATCCTTAGGAGATTCTACTTCTTTAGTAGGAATCTTGGATGTCTTGTCCGCAGGCAAGTTCTCACGAAGAATATTTGCAAGCTGCAAGTAAGGAGTACTTTCACCTGTAGTAAGAACAAATCTTTGACCCCCAGCTTTTGGATTAGTAGCGGCATCGATATGAAGCTTTGCAACATCTCTAATATCAATCAAGGAAATGTACATAGAAGGAACTTCCTTTAATGATCCATTTAATAAGTTGGCAATAAGGGCAATTGAGGTCGAATCAGCAGTACCTTCCTTCAATGTTGGTCCGAAGATGTAAGCTGGATTTAAGACTGCTAAATCAAAATGAGGTTTTTCATTATCTATAAAATTCCAAGCTGCACGTTCAGCTAAAACTTTCAGATGTATGTATGGTCTATCAACTCCATTAATATCAGTCCAATCATTTTCAGTAAAAGGCTCAGTTCTGGTAGGAGATTGTCCGTAACCAACGGCTGCAAAAGATGAGGTTATAACAACACGTTTGACAGTTGGAGTTGCTTTAGCCCATTTTAAAACTCTTAAAGTACCTTCTACAGCAGGTTTAATCAATTCCTGAGGATCTTTTGGTATAACTGCAGGGAAAGGAGATGCCACGTGAAGGACATAAGTCACATCTTTGAAATTTTCTTCCCAGCCATCATCAGAAGTTAAATTAGCAACAAAGAGTGATAAATTAGCATCAACAGTTGCTTTAGTTAAACCCTTTTCAGATGACAATACAAGCGACTTACGTAATTGATCTTCTTTAGACAAACTTCTGACAGAAGTCTTGACTTTAAAACCTTGTTCTAATAATTGAAGAAGGATTCTAGATCCTACAAAACCAGTACCACCAGTAACGAGATAAGTTGCAGAAGTCATAATTTTAAATAATTGAAATTGAAGTGATTGGTCACTATTCTTGGCAAAAAAAGTCCGGACAGGGACAGTAGCCAAAGGGGTAGCCTTTTATACCGTTGATCAATTGAACATTGATTAATAATTATAACAGCAATGGTTATTAGGAGACCGAGCTCTGATTGCGGAGTTACCTAATTGGGCCGAATTTTTCGGTGTAGCTGGATGTAAGTAAATAGTGTCAAATATAGTTTTGCGGTTATATTTTAAAATAATTATTTTGCTTTGGCACTATGAAATGTCAGTAGACGAAATATTTATTCGTAAGAAAACGAAAATATAAGGGAAGACTTTTACAACTAGGGAGGAAGAAATAATAATTTACTGAGATAACTTACTTACAGAAAGCGATATCAAGGTTGCACATCTAGCGATATTCGGGTAGTAAGGGTGCGACATTTATCTGGGAAATACTATTAATCTGCAAGTGAAGAGTATTCAGAAGTATGTTGCTAATTGAGCCAGACTGTTGTCAAGCCAATGTCATGCTGATTAGCTTTAGTAGTGTTGGAACGGCTCTGAAATTTATTTGGATTACAGTTTTTGTTTGTGGAGTAAGTCGCGTCCCAAAACATACACACGAGAAAATTAAAGTTTCGAACCCTTTTAAAATTGCATAGATGGTAAGTATTGCCCTACTAATGGGCATTTAGTCAGGAACAGTGAATAGTGAATAGTGAATAATGTACCCTGTATGAATGTAATGCTCATTACCTATTGCACTTTGGAAAGTAGACATATAAGCAAACACATAAGCACCACAAGTACACTATACAAATACTACGAGAAAGCACTAGAATTGCAATTCAAGTACATTACAAGTACAAGTAACTAAGCAGGTACCCCAACTAAGAAAGTACGTACTGTTAGCTACCGTCTTCTTTCTATTCTATTCTCTTCTCAACATACTAAACTCTATAGACAGTCTTACCTTAAAACTCTCACAACCACCAATACCTAAACAAAAAGAACACCGGTAACACCAGTAACATTAGTGACATTACAGTTAGTGCGTCCCCCCTACGCTACGCTCATTTCCACATCTTACACCAAAAAAAAAACGCAGCCTCGCGAGAAGATCTCACGAACGAAAAGAAAAACAACAAAACTCAAATTTTTAGTGAGAAAAGGGGTTCATCAGTACAGTGCACACAGTGGAAACAGTGGGACCACAGGTTATTACCACAGGAAAGTTACTGAGATTTAGCGATCAGCAACTAGCAATCTACCAGTACTAACAATCTGAAAGCACACCCATTAATTTTTGTATTTTGTTTTCTTTCCTTGCTTTGAATTAGACGGATCGTTTTCGTCTGGTAGTTGTTGCGTCATAGTCATTACATTTATTACATATCATTACTATTACCACCATATTATTTATTATAGGGCATATATCGTAGAATTAATTCATATCATATTCATATCATATTCATATTTATTTATTTATTTGATTGTTATAACTCATGAATCCGTACTTGAATAATCGATCACGAGGTAGTGATCCAACCCTTTCGTCATCTGTTAATAATAATATTAATAATATAGATGATGATCCAAATGATGATCTAAATCATTTTATTCCTCCAACTACTTCATTAGAAAGTACTAATAGAGTGTTATCTGATTTAGAAAGAAAATTATCATTTGGATCATCAACTTCATCAAACCAAACTCAACAATCTCACGCGTCATCAATAGTAGTTAATAAACTGTTAACTGGGATTGGGAAACAAACCATTCAATCAGCAGTTCTACAGTATATTAAGAATAATGATAATGAACAAGATAATATATTCAATCCTAATGATTTATATCAAGATCGTCAACAGAAGTTGGTGACCAAATTTGGGAATTATTATAATGATGATAAACATCAACAACAACGAGTTGATAAATATCAACAACAACAACAACAACAACAACAACAACAACAAGTTGATAAACAACAAGTAGAAGAAGTAATAACAACTCCAACTTTACATACAGAAAACACCAGCATAGAAGGAATAAATGTCGATGATCCAATAGGTATGGATACTGAAGAATCTATCGATATACATCCTCCAACCAATAATGAAGAACAAGAAGAAGATCTTCAACCTTTAAAGATACGACAAGTAGAAGATCAAGATCTGCCCCTGCCAAGAAGACCTTATGGAATCTTTTTCCATGATGAAATCGAAGTTCACCCTGATGATGATGATGTAGATCAAAGTGAAGAAGATCAAGAAGATGAAGAATATGAAGAATTATTATTACCACCTTCACCACCTCGATCGCCACCTCGTGATATGGATCCTAATAAATTATATGGTTTATATGATTTCTCAGGTCCTGACCCTTCGCATTTAACATTATCAAGAGATGAACCAGTTTATTTGGTTAATGATACTGATAATTATTGGTGGTTAATTCGAAAAATGAGTAAAGATGAGAGAATAAAATATCAACAAACCAAAAATAGGAGAGAACCCGATGTAGATCCTGAATCAGATTATGAAGATGAAGAAGAAGATGAAGCTGAAGATGGTAAAATTGGATTTGTACCAGCAGAATGTCTTGAAACTTATGAAGAAAGATTAGCTCGATTAAATTGTTTTAAAAATGAAGAATTAGAGAAATCATCTAAAGAGAATTTACTGGAAATGGATAATTTAACTAATAATAGTAATAGTAATAGTAATGTCAACAGTATTAATAATAGTAATACTTTAATTAATTCTTCACCAATGAATGATAGTAATTATGGATTAGGAATTATTAATGAATCAGGATTTTTCCAATCCGATGATAGTTTATCAAGAACAAGTGGAATATTATCTCGAGGTAATAGTTTACTTAAACGAACTGGATCTAAAAAGAGTAATAAATCAGTTACATTTGAAAATTTAACTGATTTAGCATTAAATGAAGATGATGAAGATGAATCAAAGGATAAAGAAATTGGTGATGGTACACCACAAACTAGTGATGAAGATTTAATAAGAGAAGAAAAGAAACGGGCTGGATTTGATATTGATAATTATTATGATATACCTCATGATGATATTCTTAAAGCCAATAATAATAGTAACAACAATAACAACAATAACAACAATGATAATAATAATAATGATAATGAACATATTGAAGAAAGGAGATCAGAAGTATTAAGTGATGTTTATCCTCTGGAGACTCCCTTAATAATTACTAAGAATAATAAAAAGGCTACTAATATAATATCTTCATTAACAAGTCCAACTGATCTTACACTTATGCCACCCCCTAAATCTTCAATTAAACCTCTGCTGCCTTATGATACATTTTCAATTGGATCATTTTCTCCTGATACTCCTCCTACTAGATTTTTAAGAGCTAATGATGATGGATTACCTCATGAACTTGGACGTTCAGCTAATCTGTTTACTAGTCCTATTGAAGATGAAGATGAAATGGATGAAGAATTAATATCACCTCGATTAAATGTATTGAGAAGATCAGTTATTTTGGATAGATTAACCAAAGTGACTTCGGATATTCAAGTTAGTTTGGATGACTTGGATTATGATGATGAAATAATTTCAAAACCAAAAGTCTTACCGTCTCCCCTCATTCAATTACATCAATCAGGAGATATTCACCATATTAATGATGATACTGAAAAGGAAATAGAATTAGGAAGAGGAGGAGAAGAACAGATCTTGGAAAAGACTGAAGGAGATAGGATTAGTAGTATAATCCATTCGGCTTCAGTTGAACAAGTCAAATTTTTGCATTCGACTCCAGAACCAGAAGTTAGTTTCCATAGCCTTCAGGAAGTAGATCAGAAATTAAGATCGACTTCTACTATAGAAGTAGCATCTAATCATCACAGTCAAGGCTCTGTATTTGCAGATCATAAAGAAGAAGGCAAAGAAGAAGAACAATTAGAAGAAGAGGATGATGATGATGAGGATGATGATTTTGAAAGAGAGTGTAAAGATGAAGATGAAGATCAACAGGGTCAGGAAGATATCACTCCATTAACAAGCATGAATTCTCTTAACTATGGTGTATCTTCAGTATCTACACCAAATAAAGCTATGATTACTACTAAACAAGGACCTTATTCATCAAGTACGTCAGTGACAGAACTTAGTGAAAAGCGTAAATCGCGACCCGTTCATGATATGTTCATGCCAATATTGGGTAAATTTGATGAATTAGCAGAAAAGCTAGCTGAATTGGATGATCTTTTGTAGGATATAGTTATGTTGTATAAGTATAATGAAAGTATAACTAGAACTCTACCAATTGTATTAATATGCGCATCAGTAACTTTGGACTGAATGTATTTCAATGCCTTATCAGCTCTACTGATACCTTCATCTTATAAGAGTTCATTTAATATGAATATGGAGTATTCCATCTAAGAAATACATGCAGAGAGATGCTGACAGGTTTCTCTTTTCATAACTTTTCAGAATGCATTTCATTAGTATACATTGTTCTAAAGGCTAATAATTCGTAACAGATTTGGGTTGAGTATTATCCAGGGATCATAATAAATTGGATTTGTACAAACTATCAATGTTCTTTCTGCTTCACGTTGGTCACAATTGACAAAGACTTAGCAGTGGCTTACTCTGCCAAGTTTAGCAATAGCAAAGTCTATTCAGGAATGGACCAGCCAGTTATTGATTTATTTGATTGATAAAGACTTTGGAGAAAGGAGAAGTTCGCAGCCAAAATATGCAAATGGCCGCAAATACGGTAACAAGAAAATATAAAATAATTTGGAGTAATAAAAGGTCACATGCGTAGTATCGTGACCAGAATAACGTGTTAACGTATAATGTGTCTATGGTAATTTAGATAGTTTTATAACATAGTACTAATAAATAATACAGAGATATATAGTACTTATTAACTAAAAAATAGATAGTTAATGACCATACTGTATAATGGAATATTTAGATTATTTAATATTCAATTATTGTTACAGCAGAGTGGAATCACTCATAGTAAATAGTGTCCATAGTTAAAATGCCCATAGTTAAGAAACCCGATGGAGCACAAACAAAAAAAAAATTAGACCATCGAATTATATTTCACCCACGTCCAAAGCTTAAGCACCAAGTCCACCATTGGCCAAACTTGAAAGAGTCCAAACGGTCATAAATTAAGACAAGTTACTGGGGGGTATAATAGTTTTGTTATTTGTGGAGTCAAGAACTAGTAGGGTGAATAAATTTTCAACCAGTTAGTGATTGATCTCATAGTTAATTGAAGAAATAATAATTAACAAGACGAATTAAACTATGTCTTGGACACCTGACGCACAAGCGTTGGAACAATTACGACAAATCTTTAGAGCGACATTATCATCTAATAATCAAGAACGGAATTTAGCCAATGATGCTTTACGTCAAGCCAAAGAACAACCAGAAATTGAGAATTATTTATTAACTTTACTTGTGGTTGATGAATCAACAAAATCTGATGTTAGAGCTGCTGCTGGAGTAAATCTTAAAAATAGTATACTACGTCAACATCGTGGAACTCCTTTACCAGATCGACAATTTATTAAAGAAAATGTAATTAAAGGTTTACTTTCTTCTGATAAAATGGTAAGAAATATTACTGGGAATGTTATAACTTCATTATTTTCAATATATGGATTACCAGGTTGGCCTCAAGCTTTACCACAATTAATTGAATTAGCTAAGGGAGAATCTTCTCAAAATTTTATAACTGAAGTAGCAGCTATGAGTGCATTAAGTAAAATTTGTGAAGATAGTTATTTATCACTTGATGTAGAATATAATGGTGAAAGACCTCTTAATTATATGATTCAAAATTTCTTGGAATTAACAAGACATCCACATAATGGACAAATTAGAGCTTCTGCTATTCATTGTATAACTCAATTTATTCCATTAAAATCTCAATCTTTCTTAGTTCATTTAGATGTTTTCTTAATTAATTTATTTGAATTAGCTAATGATTCAAATAGTGAAGTAAGAAAAAATATCTGTACTGCATTTGCTCAAATCTTGGAATATAGACCTGATAAATTAATGCCTCATTTAGATGGAATTATTAATTATTGTTTACATTTAATTCAAGATAAAGATGAAGAAGTAGCTTTAGAAGCTTGTGAATTTATATTAGTATTATCAACATCTCCAGATATTGAAAATGATAAAAAAGGTTTTGCTCCAAGATTAAAATTAATTATCCCTATTGTATTAGAAAAAATGGCTTATTCAGAAGAAGAAATCTTTTTTATTAGACTTCAAGATGAAAAGGATAATGCTGAAATTGAAGATAGAGATGAAGATATAAAACCTCAAAATGCTAAATCAAAAGATATTCAATCATCAAATGGATCTAAGAAGAAACAAATTGAATATGATTCTGACGATGAAGATGAAGATGATGATGATGAACTTAGTCAATGGAGTTTAAGAAAATGTTCAGCTTCAACTCTTGAAGTTTTATCAAGTAATTTCCCGGCAGAAGTATTAGAAATTGCCTTACCAGTATTACAAGAAAAAATTGTATCAAATGAATGGCAAATTAGAGAAGCAGCAATTCTTGCCTTTGGAGCTATAAGTCAAAGTTGTATAGAATTATCTAGAGATAAATTACCAACTTTAGTTCCATTCTTAGTAGATAGACTTCAAGATGATGAACCAAGAGTTAGACAAATTACATGTTGGACATTATCTACTTTTGCATCTTGGATTGCTGAAGAAGCTCATGCTGGAGGTGAATATGCTAATTATTATCAACCAACTTTCCAATCAATAGTTACATGTTCATTAGATAGAAAGAAAGTTGTTCAAGAAGCTGCTTGTTCTGCTTTATCATCATTTATTGAAGAATCAGATATTTCTCTTATTCAATTTTATATTGGACCATTATTGGAACATTTCGCTAAATGTTTTGGAACTTATCAACGTAAAAATTTAATAATTTTATATGATTGTGTTCAAACATTAGTTGAAAAAGCTGGTTATGAAAATTTATCATCTGATCCTGAATTAATTAATAAATTATTACCACCTTTATTAGCAAAGTGGCATAGTTTACAAGATAATGATAATGATTTATGGCCACTTTTAGAATGTATGGCTTCAGTGGCAGCCACATTAAAAGAATTATTTGCTCCTTATGCTGTACCAGTATATGAAAGAGCAATTAATATTCTTTCAAATTGTATTCAAATAGAAATCCAAACTCAAACTGATCCAACCATTGAAGTGCCTGAAAAGGATTTTGTTGTAACATCATTAGATTTAATTGATGGTTTAATTCAAGGATTTGGTAGTCATTCAGTTGACTTAATTCAACAAAGTAGAAGTAATTTAATGGAATTAGTATTACTTTGTTTTGAAGATCAATACCCTGATGTTAGACAATCTGCCTATGCATTATTAGGTGATATAGGGATTTTTGCTATTGATATTGCTAGACCTCATTTATCATCAATATTTATAAGTATTGGAAATGAAATTAATAATAGATCATATGCTACTATAGCAGTTTATCATAATGCTATTTGGGCATTAGGTGAACTTGTATTAAGATTAGAGTATATTGAAATGAAGAATTATTTAAGTAATTTAGTTGATTTAATAATACCAATTTTAAATGCTCCTGATACTCAACAAGCAGTATTAGAAACAGCAGCTGTTTGTCTTGGAAGAATGGGAATTAATGGAGGAGCAGAAATTATTGCTCCTAAATTAATTGATTTCATTGTTCAATGGTGTTCTCATATGATATACTTTTCTGAAAATGAAGAGAAATCAACTAGTTTCCAAGGAATGTTAACCATTATTAATGCTAATCCTGATCAAGGATTTGGAGGTTTAACCAATAAGAAAGGGCAAAAGAATTTAGCATTATTTATAACTTGTATAGGAAATTATATGGAACCTCCAGAAGATTTACAAAATACTTTCCATCAATTTTTAACAAGTTATAGATCATTAGTTGGAGAACAAATATGGCAAACAGAAATAATGGTATCAATTGATGAAGAAACTAGACAAACGTTATCTCATGTATACGGAGTATAGATCGATCCCATTAATTATTTATTATACATATTCATATTCATATTCGTATTCATATATATATAGTTATATAGAGTTCTAATAGTACACACTTTTTAACAAGATTCATAATCATCAGTATATAGAACTTCATTAACTAATGTGATAGGTAAATCCCATACCCCACTAGGAGCTTTATGAATATAATCAATTGATGCTTGAATCATTGCTTCAGAATTATCTAAATTAGATCCGGGATTAGAAGAATATTCATCAACAAAATTTCTTATATCATCTAATGGTAAAGTTTTAACTTCAGTATTATATAATGCAAGACCCACATAAATAAATACCATTAACATTAAAGAATATGAAGGAAGTGCTAATGACCAATACTTATCAGGATAATAGTATATAGATAAATAATTCTCAAGTATTCTTTCCGGTAAAATTGTCCAAGCAATCCAAATAGCTAAAGCTATAGAACTTATAACATAAACAAAGAATCCTTTATATTCAGCATTCAGAGTAACATTAGTAGAAACGATGACATCTGATTCTCTTGCCAATGTATCAGTCTCAGGAGCAATAGGTGAAGATTCCTTAGACAAGTTTGTTCGCGACGGAGTGAGTGACGCTAATATATTTAGATGGAGATGCGACATGTCATATACAAATCATTAGTTTTTCTTTCTCCTGTTGGTAAGCAATAAATGTCTCGACTGCTTTACCATTAACACACTAGAAATAATTTTTAGGATATTTCAGTTTTTCGTGATAGTTGGAGATGGAGAAAATTGTTTTTTAGTATGAATTATGTATATATTTTAAATATAATGATATATATTTTATATAATTAACTAAATGTACATGCAATAGATTAGCTAGTAATCAATATAGAGGGAACGCAAATTATAATTCTATGTATGATTAGACCAATTGTCTTCTAGAACCCTTGAAGAAGAATTGAACAATAGTAATTTGTAAGAAAGCCATTCCAACCATTAATAAAACTTCGAAAATGGAAAAATAATAAATTCTTGTTTCAGTAGATTTAACAGTTTGTTGATTTCTACTATTTCTAGTTTTATAATAATGTAAAGTTCTTGAAAGTCCATCTAATTTTTGATCGATTTTTTCAACAGTACTTTGCATACTTTCAACATGAGCAATTGGTTTAGTATTTGGTTGTTCTGGCATACTAGCCTTGAAATCTTTACCATCAGCTTCATTTTCAAATTTAATTTCAAAATCAACTACTTTTTCAGCAAAAGTAGACATACCATTAGAGAAACAAAATTCATATTCTCCAACATCTTTAGCTGTAAAAATAAAATCTCCTTGTCTTTGTTTATCATCAGAAATAACTACTTCTCCCAGTGGATTTTTAATAGCATAATCAACATCAAATGATCCACCACTTTGAACAGCAAAATAATAACTAATTTGAGTATCAGGCTTTTCTGTGAAAATATAGTAACATGATCTCTCTTGAGCTCCTAATATAAATGTGAAAGCTGACCCGGCAATCAATTGTGAGAGTGCAAGGAACGACAATACAACTTGAAAAAGCATTTTCTAATGGTTATTACTGTAGTTAACAATGGTATATCAATTCCTTCTTCGTTGATCAAAGAAAGAAAACTGAAAATCAGACGTGTCAACACATTTTTTGGTGTGCGACATTGGGATCGATTTTTGCGGGTTCAAAATTGCCGACATAGACGACATTTTTGCCTGAAATTTTTCACATTTTACATATATTTCATAATTTGCATAATTTTCAATTTTATAATTCATTGATATATTTACGTTAATAATGTCTATGTACAATTTGGTATAATTTAAATATAAACCATATTACCTGCAGAATCGAAACCAACACGTCTGTCTTTCTTTTGATCTCTTCTGGAAGCACCATAACGGTATCCAACTGATCCAACATTAGACTTGGTAAATTTAAATGCAGTTCTATCATCTTTCTTTTCAATACCAACAACTACTTCATTATGAACAGCTTTAGTTTCTTCATCAGAATTAACTTCTGATAATTTAGCTAAAGTTTCACTAGCTACAGGTAAATCCAAAATTTTGGCAGCATCAACTGGACCAAAAGGTTCAGATTCAGCAATAGTTAAGAATCTTTGATGTAAAGTCTTATGAGGTGTAGGAATTTCTGTTAAATTATCACTTCCAACCGGTGGTTGATATAATGGGAACATTTTATACATAACTTCTGAGAATTTACTTAAATCCTGTGATACTTTATTCTAGAATTAATTTAGTTAGTAAAGATATTTTCCTTAAATTCATTAAAAAAGACACATTAAAAAAGTAAATTACTTCATATTCAAAATGTCAGCGCTTAAAGTTGTAACCCTGTGGTATGTCTTAAAGACTAATCGTATAATAGCAATCTCATCATTATTTTGATATGAAAGTAATAACTTTATAATGGTTTTATAATAATTATTTAATACTTACTTGTTCATCCCAACGTGTTTCAATGGATTGTAATTTAAGAATAGCTTCAATTCTTCCTAATTTTATACCATATTTATGAGCTACTTCTTCAGCAGCAAGTCCATTCTTTTTAACTTCTTCAACTATTTTACTCTTTAATTCATCAGGAATTACACTGGCAGTTTTACAATATATATTTTGAGGAAATGGATGTAATGATGAATCTCTTCTTCGATCTTCAGTTAAAAATGGGGACGATGAGTTGTTGCTCTTTCCAACCACAGAATTCCCATCTGGAATAATATAATTTGGTTTATGATTTTGAGGTGGATAGTAATATTTATTTCTATAATATTCTCCCTTAATATTTTTAGGTCCTAACCAACTTTTAATAGCTCTTTGAAAGAATGTTGAATGATCTTTTTTATCACTAGATTGTTTGGGTACGTTATGCTTATAGAGAGGATAGGCCAATTTTCTTTTATAACGAACTTGCTGTATCCCCAACCCCACTCGAGGTACGGTTACGTTATTCCTAGTAGATATCATTAGAAAATCTAACGTTAATGAACTACTAGTAATATACAATTCAATTTGATAATTTCTTCATATGTCCATTGAAATTTTTTTTTTCACTATGTCGTGGTCAAATGTCTCAGTTTCCATAATGTCGTGCTCATACAATTAGCCCTAGGGAAATTGGTAATGACAATAGTATGGACAAAGAAACATACAAGATTATTTAATTACTATATAAACTTGACTATAAGACTAAGCTAACCTCTAATCTCTAAAAAAATACTCTACTATACTACAAATAATTGAGACATACTTTTGTCATCAATTGAATTGTTAATTTAATTAGTTAGTGAAATGCGGATCACGGGACTAACACTAACAAACGCGAACTGCACATAGACTATGTTTACAAATTTACCGAAGACCCATACAAAGGTACAACTAAACGAAGAAGAGACAAGTTTTATCGCCAAATATAGCGTGATTCAAGATTAAAAGGTACTAATAACAAGCCCAGACATAGTGATGGACTTGATGAAACTATTGGACGACATTCCAAATACACAATCGAAAAGTATGGAATCAATACAGACAAGTAGTTTTATAATTAAGAAGAGGAAACTATCTAGTGATGATCCATTTAATGAGAAACATAGTCGTGATATTACTATAGATAGACATAGAATTTTGGGGAAATCACCATTTGAGAAGGAACTTACCAATTCACCTTATATACGGAATCAAAATTTAGCTCGAGCTTCAAATCTTAGTGGTAGTAATTATGGTATAGATAATAGTAATAGTGTTGTATCTAGTGATCCAGAATTTAAAGCAGCAAATAGAACAACCATAGTAGATTCTGATCATACCAATACTAATACTAATACCAATACCAATACCAATACCAATACCAATATTAAACAAGATAATAATCATTCCACAAGAATAATAGAAGAAGTAGAAGTTCCAGTTAATTATGAAGATGATGAAGTACCACTAGAAACATTAGAAGAAATGCATAAATTAGAAAAGAATTTTCCTATATTATCAACAGAATTCAGATTAATAGATAAAATTGGAGAAGGAACATTTTCTTCAGTGTATAGAGCAGAAGTATTAAGTGGTCATATAAAATTAGGGTCAGATATGTGGAAATCTCCTCCATTGAAAAAGTCTAAAAAGGTTTTATTACCTTCAAAAAAGAAGAATCCTATAGTTGCATTAAAACAAATTTATGTTACTTCATCACCCAATAGAATTCATAATGAATTAAGTTTATTATATGAATTAACTGGAAATACTCATGTTGCACCATTATTAGATGTTTTAAGATATCAAGATCAAGTATTAGCAATTTTACCATATTATCAACATGCAGATTTTCGAGATTTTTATAGAGATTTACCAATAAAGGGGATTAAAAAATATTTAAAAGAACTTTTTGAAGCATTAAATTATGTTCATGATAAAGATATAATTCATCGAGATTTAAAACCAACTAATTTTTTATATGATCCATTTA
Source organism: Scheffersomyces amazonensis (assembly GCF_036850825.1). Lineage (NCBI taxonomy): Eukaryota > Fungi > Ascomycota > Pichiomycetes > Serinales > Debaryomycetaceae > Scheffersomyces > Scheffersomyces amazonensis. The sequence continues at coordinate 330,061 of NW_027042741.1, read as the reverse complement.
AAGGTAAGGGAGTACTTGTTGATTTTGGATTAGCAGAAAAATTAAATATTCATAATAAAGTAAATAATCATTGTCCATGTCTTAATAAGGATAAATTAATAATTAATAAGAATCATTCAAAAAGATTAAATATTAAAGCTGCTTATCCTAAATCCGATAATAGAGCTCCAAGAAGAGCTAATAGAGCAGGAACAAGAGGATTTAGAGCTCCTGAAGTATTATTAAAATGTACAAATCAAACAACAAAAATAGATATTTGGTCAGCTGGAGTTATTGGATTTTCATTATTATCAAGAAAATTCCCCTTATTTAATTCACCTGATGATACTGATGCATTATTAGAATTAGCTATAGTATTTGGATTAGATAAATTACAAAAATGTGCAGAATTACATGGATGTGGATTAGAAATTAATTTAACAAATGGAAATATAACTAATGGGAATTTAATTCAACTTTTACATGATATGTTAATTTATGAAGTTAATAATGAATGTTTCCCAATTGATAGTGTTGTATATGATACTATTAAATTATTTAATTCTCAAGGTGATTCATTTGTTAAACCAATTGCTGATAATAATATTGATTCAGAAGAATATAAAAGGAATCTTGAAGATTATAGAGATCATAAACAAATGATGGAAGTATTAAGTGGATGTTTTAAGATGGATCCTTCAAAAAGATTATCTGCTAGATCATTATTGAAATTACCCTTCTTTCAAGAACTTTCTACAACTCAAGATGAAGTGGTTCTTCTCTGATTTAATCTAATTTAATTTAATTTATCTAATCTAATCTAATCTAATCTAATCTAATCTAATCTAATCTAATCTATATACTCATAGTCATAATCATGTATATGTTTATGTATATTGTACATTTTATAATAAATAGTCAAGGTTTGATATGTATATAGGTATATAGGTATATCACTCGTCGTAATTGTCGTAACTGTCATAATTAGTATCATCTTCACTTTCAAAAAGTGCATCTCTTGATCTCTTTCTAGTAGTTGATGATGATACGGGAGGTGGTGGAGTTGGAGATACAGAAAGTTTTAATGATTTATCTTTATCTCTTTCAAAATGAACTCCCTTATTCCACTTTCGATTCAATTTATGAATCAATTGATTCTGTTCTTTCAAAGTTTTCATTACCGGTTCATCTGAAATGATACGAGTATCATTATCATCAAACGATGGAGGAGGTCTATTGGTTATAAATTTAGTTTCAAGACTTCGTTGTGATTCCGATGGTGATGAATTGGATATTTCATTCTGTAAATCTTTAGAATATATGGATTTCTTCTTTAATATAGAATGTTGAATTAAAGTACTGGATTTCTTCTTTTTGGCACTGGTTATACTATCATTATTAATTTTTTCTTTTTGCTTTTCTTTTTCTAATGATAATGGTGATGGAGTTGAATCTTGTAAACTTTTAAGAGCTGAATGTAGACTACTAGATGTAATTAATGATGTTGGACTTGTACCTTGAAGTATTCCTGTATGAGTTGTAGTTGTTATTGTTGAAGGTGATGATGGAGTTGTTGGAATTCTATTTATTTGGGTATAATCATCATACTTAAATTTAAAGTCTCTTTTTAAATTGAATAATTGATCAGTACTCTTTTTCAATCTAAAGATAGGTTTTAGTATAGATCTTGAAGTTATTGGTGGAGGAGCAATAGGTACAGCCACTTCGAATTCCAGATCATCATCTGATAGTATTGCACTTGTATTTATCAGAGTTCTTAAACGAGGAGATTCTATTAGGGCAGTCGATACATTATGATGAATCTGAGATAGTGTTGTAGGATTATTTATAAATGCAGTAGTTGATTGTTGTAGTTGTTGTTGCAGGGGAGATTGTTGATATTGATGTTGATGTGGTGGTGGGGCAGTTAAAGATACTAAACTTGCCGTACTATTATTTCTAGTGGGTCGTATAAGATTTTCATCAATAGATACTATAGAATTACGAGGACTTTCTAAACTTATAATTGATAAACTTCTTACTGTACTTGATTGAGTTGGAGGTAAAGTAGATGTTGGATGTAAATTTGAATTTGAACTTGAAGTTATTGCGGAATGATTTGAAGTTAAAGAATTCATAGATGAAGATCGTTGACGAGAGGAATTCGAATTCACTAATGTTGGTCTAAGTATATGAGGTGGAGGTGGAGGAACATTATTAATAGGAGGTGTCTCCGAGGTACTTCCATAATGATGATCACTAAAGTACCCCGAAGATGATGGTGCCATTTTCTGAGACATTAATTATATAACCACTTTTATTATACAATGATCTGGTAACCAGATGACTCTTGTTGTTCAGGATCAGACACTCGAATTGGTTAGACACTACTGTAATTTGGTAATTAGTTAGAATTATTCGAATTTATGTGTAATTACAGTGAATTATAGTTTTTCGGTATTATCGTTTTTTCAGATTTTTGCGTGATGAGGCTCGCTAGCAGATTTGCAATGGGTTAATTTGTGGGTGTGCTTTATTTCCTGTTTGGGCAATTGTGCTGCTATTATCTAATATTACACAGTAGTATGTCGGTTATACTATGTATATATATGGCTGTTCTAGAGTGTATAGGATATATACATATCCATAGAGATATATACATAGATATGATAGTGTATGTATGTATGTAATGTGTATATGTTATGTATATGTCGTGGCTGAGTGTTAGCTAAGCAGGCGGCGGTTGCATCGCTTCGCGGAATTAGTAGTCGCTAAAGTTTTTCTTGTGAGACCCTCAATTGCTGCAAACCACCCAATAAATTTAATTATTTCTACAGGATATTAATTAATGCAAATGGTTTGGTTTATTCTAGTGAATACATAATATACAAGTAAGAGAAAATGTTGGAATTATCTATTGACCAATAGGACAGTTTCTCAAATATTGAGCTTTATTCTTTAAAACTCTAACTGATTTAAAGAAAATCTCTTCTGGAGACATGGCTCCGGTAGATTCGACATTAAAAATGAAATGATCTCTCTTTCTACCTAATTTAACTTTACCATTAAATTCTTCATGTCTTAATACTTCTCTTGATACAGTATCCTTTCTAGCATCTTTAACATAAGCTTCACCATTTTTATTAATTCCAATAACTCCTGATGGGAAACATTTTTGAAATCTTTTAGCTGAATCACCTCTAATTGGTTCAGTAATGTTAATAACTGGCATTAATCTATAAGATGCAGTAGCAACTGGTGAAAATTTAGCATGATCACTTCCAATTCCTAATATACAGTGAGCTCTTAATGAAATTTCTTGACCTGGTCTTAATTTAGCTAATAAAATATCTGGATCAGCAGCAACTGGTTTAATTTTAAATCTTTCAGCTTGACCACCTTGAGGTTCAAATTTTAAATCTTTAGCATAAATATGAGCATTTTTATATAATTCTTTTGGATTTGTTGAATTCTTTGGAGCATGAGAATTTTTAGTACAAACAACATCTAAAGATAATACTACAGTATTTTCTTCAGTATAACGTTCATTTTCATCTAAAGTTTTATCAACCCAATTTAATAAATCAGGATCAACTTTTAATGGAATTAAACCAATTCTATGAGCTAATACTTCATCTTGTATAACAGAAGTATTCATAAACATATAGACAGCTTCAGCTGCAACTGAAGGAACTTCGGCAATCATAACACGACGGAATGCATTGGCAATAGATGTATCTATATTAACTAAATCAAAATTAGCAGTTCTTTCAGTAATATATGAGATTTGAATATCAAAACTATCTTTGAATTTTTCTATATCCCAAGAAAAATCCCCATTGGCAGAATGGCCTGGGAAATCAGTGGAACTGGTGTTAGTAACTCTGTTGTATTCAATGCCCACTATATTATCACTCATCCTTATATCCGTTGGTTCTTATAACTATTGGTGGGTTAGGTAAGCTTCATCTCATTTCTTGTAATCAGTCTAATTTTTTTTCACTCATCGAACCTGGAAGATTTACAGGTTAGGGTTTCGAGTTGAGATATTTACAGATTGAGATTGGAAAAGCAAAAGCAAAACGTTACAGGTTGAGAGTGTCTAACCTGCAAATTATATATATATATATAATATCTACATAATTATAGTACTACATTAATGATTCATAATGATTCATAACTATTCATTATTTATGTATGCATACATGCTGGATGATAGGAGCTATCTTAATGCCAGGAGTGGATTTTAATGAATGTTGCGCTTGTATTGGAAAATGTCTGAAGAATATTTTTAATGGTAGTCATACTCATAGTCATACTCCCACAAATCCACCTGGAGCTCTAATCGGAGCAACATTTTCTTCAGATAACATGTTAGTAGGATTTGAAAATTTATCTTCATATCGAAGGACTTTTCGAATATTGGATGTTAATGTGATATTAATAAGATGTACATTACCATTATAACCATCACCTTCGATATGAGCTTTATCAATACTTTCATTATCTCCATGTTGAACTATATTGGTTGATGATTTCTTAGTCTCTAACACTTCAGAATCATTAACAACACACATTAAACTATGAAATATTAATTGAATAAAAAATATAATAACATCTAATATTAATAATTCTAAGGTAGAATAAGGAACTCTTTCACCAATAAATTGTAATGACATTCCTCCATGTAAATAACCATCTGAAGATGGACTCTTTTTATATACTCCAAAAATTAGATGAATTAATATACAAAATGCATTAGCATTAATTATACCGAGTAATAATGTTTTAGTTAATGCTCTCTTATTCTCATCTGATGTATTTAATCTTATATTAGCGGTAGGATAAGGATGTGAAATGGTATATTGTATAAAGGCTCGTAAAGCCAATCGAAACATAGATATATCTCGAAGATAAATGATTCCTATTATTATAAATCCAATATATTTGGCTGATTGTCGAACATCTTCTAAGAAGAATTTCTTTCGTTTATATAGTACTGATGAATTATTAATTATGGTTTGCTCTATAGTAGGGTATTTTTTTGTATGAAAGTCTCGTAGCTCTGCTTCTAAGTTCATAGCCTGTGACATCTGTTTAATATTACCACTATAAAGACCAGTACTTCTAATTAATAATGTTGTTGTATCATTAATTATAATTCGGTGTTAACATTTTTAAAGTTCAGATTTACTACACCACCACACACCCATAATTTGTTAAGGAAATACCTGCATATAATAATATCAGTATAGTTAACTAACTCTAACTAAATGTCTATATAATCAGTTATACCTTGAGCTATAGTATCTACAATGATATCAATCTGATCTTTAGTTACATCAAATGATGGAGCTATCAAGATATGATCACCGGAATATCCATCTTTGGTACCAAAACCAGGATATACTGCCACTCCTCTTTTTAAAATTAAACTTTGAATCTTTGGCCCTGACTTTAGACTTGGATCTAATGGCTCTAAAGTACGTTTATCTTTTACAAATTCTACACCCCAAAATAAACCTCTTCCTCTAATATCTCCCACTATATCAAATTGACTAAGTTTTTCTTTAAGTTTGATTTCAAGGTAGGTACCCATTTCAAGTACATTAGTTAATAACCCATCTCTCTCGATAATAGTTTGTACTGCAAGACCTGCTGCACTTGATAAGGAAAAACATTGATATGTATGACCATTAACAAATGCACTTGATCCTTTCTTAAGAACATCGATTATTTTGGGTGTAATGAAAACTGCTGCTAAGGGAGAGTAACCACTTCCTAATGCTTTACCTGCTGTAGTAATATCAGGTACAATTCCTTCTTGTTCCCAAGCAAAGAACGTACCCGTTCTACCAGATCCACACATGATCTCATCAAGAATTAAAAGTACATCATACTTTTGGCAAACTTTTTGAATTGCTTTAAAGTATCCCTTAGGAGCCGTCACACATCCAGTAGTAGCCCCAACAACAGTTTCTGCAAAAAATCCTGCTACATTTTCTGGTCCAATTTGAAGGATTTCTTGTTCTAATTGATCTGCTAATCTCTTAACGTACTCTTCAGTGGTTTCGGCCTTATGTTTATATCTATATTCATATGCTGGATCAACCTTATGAAATATATCACTTATGATTTGTTCATAAGGAACTCTTCTGGCAGGAAATCCCGAAAGAGATAATCCGGCAAGACAGTTCCCATGATAAGATTGATTTCTTGAAATAAAATGTGATTTGGAAGTTTTACCTTGTTCAAAGAAATACTGAGTAGCCAATTTCACTGCTGCTTCATTAGCTTCACTACCAGAATTAACAAAATAAACTTTGGACAACTTATCTTGATACTTTTCCAATAACTTATTAGCTAATTTTTCCGATACGGAAGTAGTATAATCCGAAGTGTGAATATATGATACTTGACTTAATTGATCTGATACGGCTTTAACCACTTCAGGATTGGAATGTCCAACAGAAATTACAGCAGCACCTCCACAACCATCTAATATTTTTTCTCCATTCAGTAAATAGAGATAAGGTCCCAGAGTTTTAGTTACTATGGCTGGTGCGGCCGTTAACGATCGATGAAGTAGGGAGGACTCTAATACATCTTTGCTGGATAAGTGACTATCTTTTGTCATTGCTGCTAACGATTCCTGAATTTACAAAACTAAAATAAACTCCGGAAAAATACCCACTCTTATATACCCATATAAGAATAATAGAAAAATATTATGAGTCTTTAACGGCATTTTTCACTTCTCTTATCATTCTTATTTTATTATTACTGGGACGACCTGCTCGCTGATAAGAAATGCGCGACTTTCCCAATTAGCTAAAAAAAAAAAGAATTGCTGCAAAACTTTTTGTATGCAACCGTATTATTACTATTATTAGTTACTTACGATAATTATACAAGACTATTTACGGATCTTTATAGATTGGACCAAATCTCCACCGAGTAATGTCATTTGATTATAAATGGCTTCTTTGTTTATAACCAATTCACCTGACAGATCTTCAACTGGTTTAGAATTAACCCCAATATTAACTCTGAACTTCTTTTTATTCAAAGCCATGGGGACAAAGATTCCAGCTACAACATTTGAATCTCCTTCACCAACACCTGTAAACTTCTTGGAGGAGAATATAATGCTATTACCATATTTCTTATTTAATTCATCAACATAAGCTTGAATCAAATCATATTTTGTAGATATATCATTAGGGAACGAAGTTAATGGAGTAATTAAATTCTTAAAAGTATTTGGTGGTAAAATACCAGAAGATGAAGTTAAATTAACTGATTTTACATTTATGGCAAAATCATAATCCTTCAATGCTGGGGTGAAAATTAAATCTATAGTAGAATCAGATAATCCATCTTTCTTGATTAATTGAATGGCGGCTCTAGTTAAAGCAGTTAATCTTGATGAAATTGGTAATGCTAATTGATTTGACCATAAAATTCCAGAAGGATCATCCTTTGAAGCAACAAAGAATTGAGTTTTGATTCCAGAAGGATCAGTTGATCTGATTTTTTCAAAATTTTGTTCAATAATTCTATAAGCTTGAACGGTTAATTTATCATTTAATTTTTCATCTTCTGTAGTAACTGAACTTTTAACAAGATCCAAGATTAACGATTCTTCTTTCCAATTCCAATTAGCAAGGAAATTTAATATTTGTAAAAATCCATTTTCAAGAGAATGGGGAACTGAGTATGGAGCTGGATCAACAAATGGTTTAAGAGCAATTAATTCAATCAATTCATCAGTGAAGTGCTGTAAGAGTAATTGAGAATCCAACCATAATTTAAATAATCTAACTGTAGATGAATAAAATTGGAAATGATGTGCCAATTGTGTAACTGTCCTAGTATGTTTAACTGCACCAATATATTTTTGATTAAATTTAAGGTAAACATCTTGCATTAAAGCCTTTTGCTTTTCAGAATTGGCAACGGCTCTTAAGTATAAAACTTCATCTCTTTCAGTTAATACTCTGATTCTAAATCCATAACCTTCTGGAGTTAAAACATTTAATAAAGTAATATTTTCATTAAATGGAATAGAATCATCTTTTGTAATAAATGACTTATAAGTTGTATCATTATTAAGAAGTTCATTTATCTTTAATAAGAAAGCAGTCTTTGTCTTTTCCAAAGCAGAGATTTCATCGGGCCACCTTGTGGATGTTTCAAATGTAAGAACTACATCATTCCAGAAATCAGGATTAGATACTGCAAATGGAACTGGTTGTAATAATGAAGAGAATCTTAAACCAGTAGAAGCAGCAGAAATTGATTTAACACCTAATGGTAAGTTCAAATTAGTAATTATTTTATTCATATTTTCGAATGAAGTTCTTAAGGATGTGAAACTAGTAGTTGATGCTGAAACTTGATTAGATGATGATGGTAATAATGGAAGTGGGAGTTTATCAGTAAAACTGGTGATTTCTGTAGTTAAATGTTGAGATATTTCTGGATGTAAATGTAAATCAAGAGCAAATTTAACGATAGATAATACTAATGGTTCATTATCTTTTGGAGTCCAAACTACACAATGTTGAATAGTTCCCACTTTAAATCTTCTTAATGATGCCTTTGAACCCCAGAATGCTCTAAATTTCAACCCTAATTCTTGTTCATCATTATTTGGACCTCTAGTAACCAATTTATCACATTCTTCTGGATTTAATTTAACTCCAATTATATAATTATTTGAAGAATTAGTTGGTTTTCTCTTACTTATTGGAAATAAATTACTAACTTTTTCACTTTTAATAACAAGTGAAGTAATTCTTTCACCAAGAGCTCTTTTTAATATAACATAAATTTTATTCTTAACAAAATTATCAAAACTTATAAAGGAAATTTTTTCCAATGGACCAAAAGAATCTTGTAAATCAGTGGGGATTGAAAGATTCAATACAATATCATATTTCATATGATCAAAGTTTGAATTTTGTAATAAGATTGAATCAAATCTATCTTTAACTACATCATTTAATAAATGTAAAGATTCTTGAGCTTGATCTTGTAAATTTTGATAAGTAGATTGAGTCATTTTCCATAGTATATTTAATTTAATATTTTTATCGAATATAGTTGGAACATTAAATCCAGCAGAATCATATTTTGAAGTAATATTTTCACCAATTAAACTTGAAAATGAAAGATAACCTGAACTTAAATCCATTGTTGCAAGATATTTAATAACTCCTTTAAATAATTGATAAGAAGAAAATCCATGAAGTAAGATTTTATTACCATTTAAACCTCCACCATTTAATAAAGCACTCATTAAAATTGCAAATTCAAAATGTCCAAATCCTCCTTCATTAATTGATGAACCAAAACCTCGTTGTTTTAACCATAATCTACCTAATATACATGCATCTTTAAATGCTTCTGTAGATTTCTTAGTGGTATATAAATATTTTAAATAATAATCAAAACTTGTCATTGATAATATTGTAGCATTATATAGTGGAGTTGGAGGTAATTCTTCTGTATCAGCTTGAACTCTTATACAATTTTTATCTGGAAGTAATTTTTTATTATCAAAGATTCCAAATGGGAATGAAATAATTAAATTGATAGAAAATTTAGTTTTATGAAATGTTAAATCTTCAGGATTATCAGTACTAATACTTTCTAATCTTAATACTGGACATAATATATCATCATTTAAAAAATGATGAGATATCTTTATTGGTAAATTATTCTTTTTTGATAAAGGAATTAAATGATCAGCTAAATAAGCCATATAAAATGCTCGTTTATATAAAGCTCTATAATTTAAATAATCCTTTGGTTGAAATAATTCTCGAGGCATAGTTATAGCTACATCTATAGTCAGACCATGAGGTTGAGATATACCTGTTTTTAAACCAAATGAACCAACAAGTGATACATCTTCTGGTTGTAAATATGAAAATGTATAATTAAGTTTTGTTGGTTTTGGATCGGGGAATGGGATTACTACTTTTTTAGAATTAAAATGTCCTTCTGCTTGTTGTAAGGTTAATTTTTGAATAGGAGGAATCTTAGAAATTAAATCATGTAATCGATGTAAGGCCTTTTCTATCTTATGAATATGAGATTCCTTTATTCTCAATTCTTTCATTAATTCATCGATTTGAAGTTTAAAGATATTTGATTTAAATAATTCAGCGGTTTCTCGAGCTACTTGAATATCTTGAGCTGTAAGTTGCTTCTTTTGCTTTTTAGTAGGACGTTGCGTAGACGATCCTCCAGTTCCACTTGTAGAATCTTCATCATCTTCTTCTTCATCTTCTTCATCAAATCCATTTTCTAACTGTTCCTCTTCGTCTTCGTGGTTCTCATCTCTGCGGTCTTGTGCTTCATTACCATACTGAGATTCTTCCCTTTCCTCATCTTCTACTTCGATTTGCCTCTCCTGAACTTCGGAAGCAAACTTCACTTGAGCTGCCTTTCTCTTGCCCATGGTTTAGTTTGTTCTTCCTAACTCTGAAATAGTTTCCGATGGACTTTTCTATCGCTGGGGGCTCTCCGTAGTTAAGGGTTTTCACTTATTTTTTTTCCTACACACTCTTCTCGAAATTTTTCAGACTGTAGAACATCCACACCTCAGATGTTTTTTGGAGAAAGGACACGACTTCGCATTAACCCTTTTACCCTTTTAGTTAGGTCTTAAGTATCATGATCCGAATCACGTGCTCACATACATAATATAATTTTCACTTTGTCGTATACTCGTTTAGATACTACTAATACTACTAATACTACTAACACTACTGGTTATTAACTATTATCCAATTGATCTGGGATGTACTATTCTGAACAAATAGGACTTCCGAGGACCGACCCCAGGCGGTGGAGACTTCGAACGGACTCAGTAGGCCGAGAGACTTGGCACTATTTAGACAATAATGAAGAATTAGCTAATGAACCTCAAACCAGTTATGTACAATATCTTTTAGAAGTTGATGAATTCCCCAGTCCAGCAGCTAGTGAGGCTCAAAGTCCATTTGAAGCAGCTAAGAAAGGTGCTGAGTTTTTAGAATTATTACAAGATGAAAATAGTGGGATATTCCCCTGTCAATATAAGGGACCTATGTTTATGACTATTGGATATATTACAGCACATTATTTTAGTAAGATAGAGATTCCTTTACCGTATAGACAAGAAATGATTCGTTATATAGTTAATACATCCCATCCAGTAGATGGAGGTTGGGGGTTACATTCTATTGATAAATCAACTTGTTTTGGAACTACTATGAATTATATATGTCTTCGATTATTAGGACTTGAAGCTAATCATCCTGTATGTATAAAGGCAAGAAGAACATTACATAGATTAGGTGGAGCTATAAAGAATCCTCATTGGGGGAAATCTTGGTTAGCTATTCTTAATCTTTATGATTGGGATGGAGTAAATCCTGCTCCACCTGAATTATGGACTTTACCATATAATATCCCCATTCATCCAGGAAGATGGTGGGTTCATACAAGAGCAATATATTTACCATTAGGTTATCTACTGGCCAATAGAGTTCATTGTCAATTGGATCCATTATTAAAAGAAATCAGACAAGAAATCTATTTAACTTCACAATTACCTTATGAACTGATCCAATTCACTAATCATAGAAATAATGTATGTGGAGTAGATTTATATTATCCTCATACCAAATTGTTAGATGTTGCTAATTGGGCATTATCCAAATGGGAGAAAATACGGCCACAATTCATCTTGAATTGGACCAATGACAAGATCTATGAATTAGTATTAAAAGAATATAAAAATACAGACTACTTATGTATTGCTCCAGTTAATTTTGCATTCAATGTCGTTGTAACTGCACATCGTGAAGGTACAAAATCTCATACATTTCTGAAATTACAGGATAGAATGAATGATGTTTTATTTCATGGACCTCAAGGTATGACTGTTATGGGAACCAATGGAGTTCAAGTATGGGATGCTGCATTTATGATTCAGTACTTCTTTGTCTCTGGTCTCGCCGATATACCTCGTTATCAGCCCATGATTCGCAAAAGTTATTTATTCTTAACTCGTTCACAATTCACTGATGAATGTATGGATGGTAGTTATCGTGATAAAAGAAAGGGTGGATGGCCGTTCAGTACCAAAGATCAAGGTTATACTGTAAGTGATTGTACAGCCGAAGCATTAAAGGCTATCATTATGGTTAGATCACATCCGGACTTTGCTGATGTTAAAGATGCAATAAGTGATAAGGATTTATATAATGGAGTAGATGTATTACTTCAAATTCAGAATGTTGCAAATTTTGAATTTGGGTCATTTTCAGCTTATGAAGGAATACGTTCAACTCCATTACTTGAAAAATTAAATCCTGCTGAAGTATTTAATAATATTATGGTTGAATATCCCTATGTTGAATGTACGGATTCTTCTGTATTAGGATTAACATATTTTGCTAAATATTATCCAGGATATAAGACAGAGATAATTCAACAGGCAATTGAAAATGCTATTAAATATATTATTAGTGCGCAACTGAAGGATGGTTCATGGTATGGATCATGGGGGATATGTTATACTTATGCTGCCATGTTTGCTATGGAAGCTTTAAATACTGTTGAATTAAATTATAATAATCTGGCAACTGTTAAAAGAGGATGTGATTTTCTTATTTCTAAGCAGTTACCAGATGGTGGATGGTCAGAGAGTATGAAAGCATGTGAGACACATACATATATTAATACTGAACAATCATTATTAGTTCAAACTTCATGGGCAGTAATCGGACTTTTACTTGCAGGATATCCTGATCAAGAGCCAATTAAACGTGGAATTCAATTGATTATGAAGAGACAATTATCTACGGGAGAATGGAAGTTCGAAGATATTGAGGGTGTATTTAATCACAGTTGTGCCATTGAATATGCATCTTACAAATTCCTATTCGCTATAAAGGCTTTAGGATTATACAAAAATAAGTATGGAGATACAAAATTATTGTAGGAGTACACTGTTCCGCTAAGATCTTAAATAATAGAGCGCAAAGGAAAAGAATATTAATATATGCTCATATTTCACGCATATGCACAATGATGACAGTTGTAAATCATGTAGACTTTGACTAGAATAACTGCAGTAGCTATACTGAGGCAAAGTAATTGCTCTTCAGCCTGCCATAACCACATTGTCCTCATTATATTTTTTTGTCTGACAGTTAATGTCTGTTGTCGCCGATGTATGCGAATTTCAGAAAAAGCGCAAAAGTCCTCTTCTACCCCGAAAGGATCGGTGGAAGGTACGACCGAGAAACGACAACTGCAGAGGAACGAAAAACATGAGGATGATCGTGTCCGCACAAAGTCAAACAACATTTCTCGTCTTTTCGCAGTCTTTGTTCGTTAACTATCAAGTTAACAACCTAACTAAATGACTACACTAATTTAAAGTTTTAGATAAATATATTATTAAGTTTGAAATGTAAATAGTAAATGGCCGATTATAGTATATATAAGAAACAATGATAGTAGTAAATAAAATCATAATAAATAAATAAGATTTGATAATGATGATCCCCAATATAAAAAAAGTAATAATAATGTAAAAGTCAAGTAATTGTAAAAGTCAAAGTAATTAAGTAAAATTTGAATTATAAAGCAGTCTAATTAAGGTTCCTCACGCCTTAAATAGATGATGCTAAATAACAATAAATGAAGTCGAAGCAAAGAATAAGAAAGTATTAAGAATTAAGTGGATTTCTCCTGCCTTCCTTAGATTGATAATTGATAATAATATAAATTCATCGTAGACTAAATCACAGATTTAGAAAATTTGATGGTTCATTAAAAAAACATGAAATGTCATGAAAATAATTAATTTGAAATTGTTTTTAATATTAATAGATGTTGGATTGAATCGATTCTGATCAATTTATCTATTGTCTGGTTAATTGTAATGGATAAACAGTAATGTAAGAGTTTTGCTTGTTGGCTACACCAGCAAAAGCATTGTATAATCCTAATAAACCAGTAATAACACCAACAATACCACCTGCTTTAGTGACAGATTCTTTTCCAGAAAATGCTCCACCAGCTAAAAGTAAGAAAGTAACAGTTAAACATACGAAAAGGGCACAGAAACCAAAAGTAGACTTTAATGTACATAAAGTTAACATAAATGTGAAAATACCCCATGCTAATAAATAGAAACCAAGGGCATTTTCTAATTGTTCAGTACCTTCATAAGCAGCAACAATTCCAAAAGATGGAATTTCAATAGCAGCATAAGATAACCAGAAAGCACCATAAGAAGTTAAAGCAGTAGCACCAAAAGTGTTACCAACAACCATTTCCCACACACCTGCTAAAAATTGGGCACCGCCACCATAAAAGGCAGCTAAACCAACAACAGCATTTGGAATTTTAATACCCATAGCTTGAGAATTGAAAAGTGAAAGGCAAAGAGTGGTTACACCAAAGGCAGCTAAACCTAATGGACCAGGATTAGCAAAACTATGAGTTGGTGGAGGAGATAAACCAGGGTTTAAAGTACCACCGAAAGCTTGCATTAATTCATGTCTATAGTATTTATGATTACCGATGACAATGAATTCATTACCTTCACCAGAGGTTTTAATTTTAGAGATGTCACGAGGATCATCTGAAGAAAGAGAATTTTCTTTTGAAGCGTGTGAATGAACAGAATCGGTAGACATCTTCGTTATATGTAATTAATTATAGATAGTTTAATTATTATTCTTAACCAATACCAATTGAATAATAAAAATTATAGGAAACAACCCCAGATTTATAAAATACAAAATATTCCAAGAAATGACAAGAAAAGAAAAGTGTATAACGAAAACAAAATAAGTAGAAAATCAATAAAGAAAAGAGATGATGAATTTATATATACAAAAGGATAAATTTTATTTTAAAAGTACAAGAAATGGACCTTAAAAGTATGACAAAAACAATTAGCACAAAACAATTTATAGTACACTCAAAACCATCCAAGGATTTCAGACAGACACAGGGAGACACTTTATGAAATAGTCACTAGTTTCGATTATTCGTATTTTTCTTGTAGGGAGTAATTTAATATTATTGTAATTTATCCAAAAGTGGTTAAGTTAAATAAGTGATCATCCAATAAGATGAAGCAAGCGAGGGAAACAGAGGGAAAGTATGTAAAGAATTGAATGTATTTCTTTATGATAAACGGTGAATGTACTCCACCCCCACACTTGAATCTCTAAAAATATCGGACAATTCAGGTCAACACCACACAATAGGCAGAGTGAAAAGTGTGTGCTGGTTGGAATTTTATTAGTTCGGCATCGGAGTTTTTCTTTTTATTTAGATAAAATTATTTTTTACCTAGATTCATGGCTCAAGAAGATGTCCCGCTCAACAAAATATTTTGAGAACAAGTGTCTGAATAAAAAAAACCAGACATTTTGAAAGTAATTTGGAAGTGGTGTCATTGAGTTGTTTTTTTGTGTGTAAAATTTATGCACTTTGTGGGGTTGAATGAAGTATGGAAGATACAAATGGCAAAATACACGACCTTTTAACTGCAAATTGAATGATTCATGATTTATTTGCTAGATGGATAACCTTAATTGTAAAAGATCAGATCGTTTATTACCGGTCTATCCAACATCACCTCCATCTCAGCACAAATGTGTAATAGTAATACTAACAGTAAAAGTAACAATAATATTACTCTTAAAGGGACCCTTAGGAGATTCAGTACGCGTACGAATTACGAGTTTAAATGCAATAAATAATAATTAAACACATAATAATAATGTGCATACGAGTTATATAACTAAAAGACTATGTAAATCAGTAAAGCGGTTAGTAATTAAACGTATGAGAATTATTAATATCGTATCCAACTCCATGTCATCGGACAATGGACACAACATACCACATACCATCTTCACTTGTACTCGTTAGAAGGTTAAAGTATAAATTTTAGACCTCCTTTCCGTCTTATCCCATTAACAGTTCATGCTCTAATTCTTTTTTTTGTCATTTATTGTCTGACTGACTCTTCAAACCATATAGTTTTCTAAAAGCTCGGAGGCTTATGCAGACACTACACTAGCTCGGAGTTTTCAGAAAAACAATTGAAAAAATATTTTCCAGAAATGGCAAGTTATCTGGGGGTGAAATCCAATTATATCGGCTGTTGGCGAATATTTGAGCTTGCACCGCTTAACAGATTCCATAAGTAATATGCCCAATTGCTTAGCAAGTAAATAATGAGTATTTCAGAGAACAGCCACTATCCCCACTAGACTAATCCTTATTAAGCCATTACAATGAACAATCGTTGGGAGGGGGAGGGAGGCTAGTACAATGCACACTCTATACAATGCTCTATACAATATATACAACTATAATATACACGTACAATATACAGTAAAATATAATATACATCATATTTATAATTGACTATACATAGCAAACTAAAGGTTTGTCGTTATCAGAAGTGAACCCCACGACTCCACAAAATCAAATCACACCGTCAAGCAAATGACTTAACCCAACAAGCTACAAGTTTCTTTTCTTACACATTGTGGTCCGTATCACGTATCGGTACATTAAGCCCATATGATTTAAAAGCCTACAAACCGTAGTTGCCCCCAAAACAGCAAAGCCTACACAACATTATGTTGCTGCTATTCGAGACCAATACAAAGCCGCAACAGCGGACTTCAGGGACATACCCCACAAATAAGCCAAATCTGAACTTGATGTGATTGGGCTTGGCATAGTACCTTCAGGAATCATGGTCGGCAAATCTTTACTTGACTATGTCTCACCCTCACTGTCACTCTCATTAAGCCAATGAACATGCCACTATAATTATTTTCTAAGTCATTATTATCTAAATCTATGCCTTGATTTTCAGGCTTCGGTCAAAAGTATTTTAGTAATAATACTTTGTTTGCGGGGGTGGGGCTGTCCCAGATCTCATATATAGTTAGGAAAATCTAAGCACAAGGGGATGGGGAAAGGGAGGTCCAGCCATCCACTTAACTTGTTCCGGATACCCATAAGTCAAATGGATTTAAATCCCGCTTCTTTACCACAAATAACTCAGTCTAATTCTGTTAGTCAGTTACGCAGAGCTTAAATTATTAAATATCTATTCATATTAGAAATAGATCGTCTATGTATGGTACTATACAGTTTGTACTTGGTAAAACTCTCTGTTAAGATTCTTAAATAACTTTTTACTTTTCGTCAATCTAGATCTGTGGAATATACGCTTGTAGACTTTGGCTAATTGTCCAAACCACATCTCTTCTCCGTACTTCATAATGATTAAATTGATACCTGCCATAATTACAATCAGCCAATAGAATCCTCTGGATAAATTAGTCAATTGCATAAAGTCTCCCCACCATGAATCACCATCAATAGTAAACAAGTAAGCCGATACTAAATTGGCCACTACAAGGTTAACAAGGAAGGGGACATTGTGAACCATTGATTCACGATATGGAGGACCTTGACTCAACACAATGGCAATTAAGATATATTGAAAATTAGAAAAGAGGAACAATACCGTATTATCTGAAGATTTAACATGTTCATCATCATCTGGAACAGGCTTAATATACCATGGTTGTTTTTGAACTTGTAACCATAACAATAATTGGAAAATTCCAATAATAGTAATATGACATATAAGTGGAATAAGAATCTTGGGTGATACAAGATTAGCAGTAGGACGCTTAGAAATGATTTTTGGATAAGGTTTTGACCATGACATAAATATAGCCAAGGGAAGAATCAACATAAGATCAATATATAAGAATTGGAAATCACCTAAATTAGTACCTCTCTTATATAAAATAGTTACCGTAATGAATTGAATAGCCAGGTATAATGACATATACTTAAAGCACGAAAAACTAGTAACCAAACTTGATCTACCTTCTTTAATAACTTCTAAAACGCAAGAGATTTCAAACTTTCTTGAAGTGAATGGAGCAGCCACTGATGCTTCAGCTTCTGAAAGAGAAATCCCTACATCGGCAGCTTTTAATGCTCCACAATCATTAGCTCCATCTCCACAAAATCCCACTGTATAGTCAATCTTTTGTAATTGTTCGACCAATTCGTGTTTCTCATCGGGTGACATCCGAGCAAAGATATCACAATTCATCAATACAGCATGAATAATCGATTGGTTCTTGACTTCCGTCAATAAGTACCGGAATATATCACCTGTCATAGCCAATTTATATTTAACCGCAGGGTCATGAAGGATCTCATCAATGGGTTTAATGGTAGTAGAGTCCAATCTCAATTGAGGATTATTGACTTCCTCCCACACGATTTGTTGACTGATTTCATCATAACTTGGAACATAGATATGTTCTATATCAGGGGCTACTAATTCACATTCACGAGCCACACTAATGGCAGTTAAGATATTATCTCCAGTACACATTACTGTTCTTATATCTGCTTCATTAAGTGTTCTAAGAGTTTGACTAGTTGTAGGTTTAAGTTTATTTTCAAAAACAATGAATCCAGTGAATATTAAATTACATTCGGTAGATTCTCTACTAGCAGTTAAATTAGGTCTATCTCCCAATTTCTTATAGGCACAAGCAATAACTCTATAACCACTATGAGTATAATGATGTAATAATTCCTCATAATTAGATGGTATGGATTCTGATTCACAGATATCATACATTACTTCGGGAGCTCCCTTAGTGAATAAGAAATATTGATTATCATGAGACTGAGATATCACGGACATACGTCTTAAAGATGATACAAATTCTAATTCCTTCCAAATGGTATATGAATCATGACCTATGCCTCCATAAAGTATGGACCGATTAGTATTTTCATCTTCTCGGAATTGATACTGAGTGAATTCAAACATCTTCACGTCTAGAGGATCTCCTAATAAGTCATCATCAATAAGACGTAAGGAGTGACATGATATCATCCCGGCAAGAAAGAATGGATCATTATTAGAATCGTGATCGTGGTCGTGATCGTGATGGTGCACACTCTTCAAGTTCAATCCCTTAACATCCTTAACTATATCATGAAATACAATCTCCTTTCTACCTTCTGCATTGTTGGCCACATGAACTCCCAACACATCCAACCCATCTTCAGTCAATGTACCTGTTTTATCAAAACATATAACATCCAATTTACCTCCGATATTAACTCGAGTAGGAGCAATACAAAAGATTTCAAGTTTCTTTAATCTATTAATAGCAAAAGTAGTTCCAATAGTTAATGTAGCAGGTAAAGCTGGTGGAACTACAATTGTAATTATATCTAATGCTCGTAATACCATAACTCTAGTTTCCATACCTAATTGAATGAAATTATAAGTTGAATATATAAATCCTAATGCCGCTATAATAGTCATAAATCCAATATACTTAAAGGAATCTTCATAAAATTTAAATCCAGTAGGTTTAGGAAATAACATAGATCTCACTAAGGATCCCTTAGTAGTATTGAAACCAGATTTAATAGTCATAGCCGTGACTGGTTCATCATTAGTTGATTTCATTTTAAGTAATTTAGTACCATTATATAAATAAGATTTAGATAAGATTGGATGAGTAAAGTTCTCTGGTAAATATTTAACAGTATCTTGAGTAGCACTAACTTTAGAGACTGGTACACTTTCACCAGTAAGCATAGATTCATTAATAACACATTCACCATTAATTAATAAGGCATCACAAGGAATTATCGATAATGAAGGATCTACTTCAAATACATCTCCTGGTACTAATTCTTTAGAATCTATCTGTTTCCAAAATCCATTTCTCCATACTCTTACATCACAAGAAAATCGAGAGATTTCTTGTAATCTTTTAATAGTAGATTTAGTTTCAATTAATGAATTAGTAATGGAAATCATGGAGATAAAGAATATACAGGATGCATAGTAATAATAATCATCAGCCAACCAAAGAAAGATAGAAAATACTTGAAATACATAGAATGGATGTAACACTTCATCTACCAATAATTGTACAACAGATTTACTCAAGATCTCTATACTATTCTCATCAAAGATATCTAATCGTCTTTCCTGTAATGACTGAGATACTCCATCTTTAGTATTCTTAACATTCAACCATCTCAAGTCATACCAATTACTATTGGTACGAAACATATCCTCCACTGGATCATAGAAGAACTTCAAGTACCTATAAGTAAATGATTGAATTAATGGAATAATAGGATCATTCTCCTTACTGGGTAATTCTCCTTCTCCTTCTCGGTCTGCTTCTCCTTCTCCTTCTTGATCTCTGACTGGGTTTAAAGTTAAAAAGCTCGACAACGGTTCATTCAATCGACTCTTTTCAATATGAACAATCTGTAATTCTCCAAACTCATTTTCTATTACACACCAATCACTAATCCCAAGTGGAGAACGATTCCCCATTAAGTTGACTCTGTATTTGGGGAACCACCTTAAAACTAAGTATCCTATCCCCAATGTGAGTATACAGATCACATAATATACAACTCTCTTCCATAAACAATTGGAATATCCAGCTATACCAATAACCAAATCTTCTTCTGCAAGATAGTATCTCTGATAATTTAATTTGGCAGGATAATCTCGAATGAATGCATCATCAACTTTCACACTATGCAGTTCTTCATCTTCATCATCAATCTTATTACTACTCTCATCCGAGTCTCGTCTATGTCTATCATAACTAAGAGATCCATAACCTGAAGGTTCTGGAGATTGTAATCGACTACTATGACCACTCACAGGTTCTTGCATGAACTCTGCATTCGGATTAAATTGAACCTGAGGCTCTTCTACCAGTAACTCTTCAAATTTATCAACAGAATAATCCCAATTGGTATTGTAATCTACAGGATCCTCAGGATTGTCCAATGTTGAACCCCCAGGAGCCATTTCAATCTCATCTGCTGAAAAGAATTTGAAGTGAGACTTTGTGTCATACGAATGGGCCGAAAGGTTGGAGTTTACTGATCGTAAATCAAGATCATTCTCATCAGTAACTAATAATGGAGATGTCTCACGAGAGACATTGGATTCTCCCCGAGATCGGAAACTACCAAAATGATGAGGATAATGTAATGATGAGATGGACGACGGAATGACTTCTGATGCCGCTCCGGCATACATCTCACTATTATTTTCATCCACAAGGAAACTATTCGATGAGTCTAATGAAGTGATAGACCCATGACGAGACCGTGATCTTCTCCGGTCAAAAGATGAAGACCGCCGGCTTCGGGCCCCGTGACTCTGGTTCTTGCCATGAACGCCAGGCATTAATGATCATACACTACTGTTACTACGGTGTCAATGCCCTAAATTCTGGCTGGTTATGGTCGTTTGATAGTTGTGAAAAATTTTGAAGGCTTATCTTTCTCTTTTAAGTTTGTAGTGTCCTGCATGTGATGAGAACGGCCTTCATTAATGAAAGTACTGCATATACTGGTCGTGCGTATACCCACAAACCACTACTATATACACGAACGTAAATTGACTAAATATCACTAACTACTACTAATAACTATCACTACTACAGTACAATAACCAGTAGTAACTATGGCTATAAAGCTTAAGATAAAAGTACCCTCTGGTGGAGGAGACAATGGCAAACAACCGGGGGGTCCCAAAGTGAAAATAAGAGCCCCCAGCTCTCCTCAGAAGCGACTTAAGATCAGTCTCAAGAAGCCTGAACCAACACCCCCCAATCTTAGTATTAATAATAATACTACTACTACTAATAATAATAATAACAGCACTAATATACCTCTAACTAAAGAGAAACCACGAGTAGTACCTCGAGTAAGAATTAAACCTACTAGGATTCCAGGTGAAGGGTATGATTCAGAAGCTCCTGATTTAGAAGATGATCCATTACTTGAACAAGGTATAATAGTACGATTTCTTAATGATGTTAATTTAGATTTTGTTCATAATGCTATTGATTCAGGTGATTTAACAGGAATAAATATTAAATGGGTGACTCGTGAAAAAGCTGTAGTTAATGTCAATGGAACATTATATTCTGCTAGACTTCTTGATTTACCTACTGTAACAGAATTATATAAAACAGTGGATAAAAAGAATATATTTAAAACATTTGATATATGTCAGATATTATTGGTATTACACACAGTAATACCGTCAGAATTGAATGTTGAAAGAGACTTTGAAGTACCTCCAGAAGTTTTATTTACTCATCCTATTTATTCTTTATCAAAGTCTTCAGAAATTAAGCAAAGTAAATTATTACTTCGTGATGGGTTAGTAGATCCATATCGTGATGTATATAGAAGATTCAAGCCTAGAAAGGCTCCACATCGAATAGCTGATGATATTGAAGCAAGAGTTAATGAATTAATTAAATTAGATGATGAAGCAGAAGAAAGTCATTTTGAATTGGTAGATCCAAAGAAGACTGTCCAACGTTTTGGAACAGGTACACCATCTGGACCAGCAACTCCAATGGCAACTAAGAGTTCAGTTGAACCAGAAGAGTTTAATATGATCCATGAGCCAGATAATTTAGAAGAAGAATTGGAAAGAGCATTGGATGAAGATGACTTCGAAGTAGAGGAAGCCGAGGGTGATGGACAAGTGGATATGGAAGTAGATGGCGAAATAGAAGGAGAAGTAGAAGTCGAAGCAGAAGAGGAAGAAGAAGAAGAAGATGATGACGAGGAAGAAGAAGAAGATGACGAGGAAGAAGATGACGATGAAGAAGATGATGACGAAGATTCTAAAGCCGATAAACAACATGTTAAGTTATTAGAAGAAGAAATTGCCGATTTAGAGAAGGTGGTTGAATATAACAGAAAGAATCTTGCCACAGCCACTAGTAAAATGTTAAAGATGAAATTCCAAAACACTTACACATCCTTAAAGGCATCATTAGATCAAAAGAAGAGAGATTTAGTGAAAATTTTGGAAGAACAAGATCAATTACAGAAGAAACTGGATCCTAACCATCTCGCTGTTAAGAATGATGGAGAAGATGAAGAAGATGATGATGAAGAAGAAGAAGATGGAGAGCCAGATGAAGGCGAGGGAGATGGAGATGGAGATGATGAAGCCAATGATGATAATATGGATGACCTTGATGATCTCTTTTAGTATATAGATACGATTAGATTAGATATACTATTCCGCGGAGGACATTTTTATTAACTATGGGCATCATAACCTGTAATATAGCCCGTGCGGGAACCTGCAAATAGAACCAAATAATTACCAGTCAAATCTGTAAATGAATACGACATCTCATGCTAACCTGCAAAAACAGAAAAAAAATATATATACCAATAAAAATTAACTAGAACGTTTTTAGATGCCATCTGGGGCAGTTAGTGGGATCAATAATCGTCAAAAAATACCATGTCAACTAATTCCATTAAATTATTGGCAAGTGATGTCCATCGTGGACTTGCTGAATTAGTCGCCAAGCGTTTAGGAATTAGACTTACACCATCTGAGTTAAAGAGAGATTCTACTGGAGAAGTACAATTTTCTATTGGAGAATCAGTTAGAGATGAAGATATATTTATTATTTGTCAAATTGGGTCAGGAGTGGTTAATGATAGAGTTATTGAATTATTAATTATGATTAATGCTTGTAGAACTGCAAGTGCTAGAAGAATAACTGTAATACTACCAAATTTCCCCTATGCCAGACAAGATAGGAAAGATAAATCTCGAGCTCCAATTACTGCTAAATTAATGGCTGATATGTTAACAACAGCAGGTTGTCATCATGTTATTACAATGGATTTACATGCTTCTCAAATACAGGGTTTCTTTGATGTACCAGTTGATAATTTATATGCTGAACCAAGTGTAGTTAGATATATTAAAGAAAAGATTAATTATCAAGATGCTATTATTATTTCTCCTGATGCTGGTGGTGCAAAAAGAGCTGCTGGATTAGCAGATAGACTTGATTTAAATTTTGCTTTAATTCATAAAGAAAGAGCTAGAGCTAATGAAGTATCAAGAATGGTATTAGTAGGTGATGTATCAGATAAGATTTGTGTTATTGTTGATGATATGGCTGATACTTGTGGTACTTTAGCTAAAGCTGCTGAAGTTCTTTTAGATAATGGAGCTAAAGAAGTCATTGCCATTGTTACTCATGGAATCTTATCTGGTAATGCCATTAATAATATTAATAACTCTAAATTAACTAAAGTTGTATGTACAAATACTGTACCATTCGAAGATAAATTGAAATTATGTCCAAAATTAGATACTGTCGACGTTTCAGCCGTTCTAGCAGAAGCCGTTAGAAGATTACATAACGGTGAAAGTATATCGTACTTATTTAAAAACGCTCCTTTGTAGAAGAGAATGAAATAAATGAATTGACTATTGTAAGTTTTAAGTTCCAGTAATATTTTTTTCATAATACTTTGCGACAATCCATGACCTCAAGTCATTTGGTGGGGTGTAGTAATCATAATTGTATGGATAGTAACATGACATCAGATTCCAGAAAGACCGACAAACGAGTCATAAGAGCATGTCTCTTTGGTAAGTCGCTTATTATTATTATTTATAGTTATAATTATAATTAGTTATAGTTATAGTTATGTACTCATTATGAACGTGTTCTAACATCTCATCTCATTTTTAGATATGGACGGAACGATCATTAATACTGAAGATTTATATACTGAGGCTACCACGGAATTATTAGAACGATATGGAAAAGGACCCTTAACATGGGATGTTAAAATCAGACTTCAAGGTAGACCAGGACCTGAATCAATGAAGATTATGATAGAAGAATATGATTTACCATTAACTATAGAAGAATTTTCTCAAGTGGCATTAGAAATTCAGGCTGATAAATGGCATAGATCTAGATTTTTACCGGGAGCTCTTGAACTTGTAGAATATTTATATAATAAAAATATCCCAATTGCATTGGGGACTAGTTCTAATAAGATTAATTTTGAGAGAAAGACTAAACATCTTGATCATGGATTTAAATATTTTACCCATCATATTGTTACAGGAGATGATCCAAGAATTCCTACAGGACGTGGTAAACCTAATCCGGATATTTGGTTTGCATGCTTAGATAGTATTAATGCTCATAGAAAATTACAGGGATTAGATGAAATCTTAATTGAAGAATGTTTAGTATTTGAAGATGGAATTCCTGGTGTAGTATCAGGGATTGCTGCTAAAGCTCATGTAATTTGGATTCCTGATGTTAACGCACTTGAAGTATTAAATGGAGAAGAGCATAATATAATTGGCACTAATGGTGAAATCCTCACAAGCTTAGAACATTTCGATAAGGCTAAGTACAGTTTATAAATATCTTGTACAGTTACAGTTACAGTATATAGGGCAAAAAGTGTGTGTCGCATTAAAAAAAAATATAGCAGCTTATATAATTATATAGTGTGAATATCTACATACATTAAATTAGGAGAGACAAGTTAGTCTTCATAGAGAATGATAGGTACTGATTCGTACCTAATTACTATTGAATTCCCTAGTGTCGACGATAAGAATTCACGTTCTGATTATAGATACTCTAATATTGAAGTTACAGGCATTGACTTATCATCAGGAACTATGGGTACAGGTGATTTAGAGCCATTAAAGGCTAAACTGTTAGGTAAAGGTATAATTAGATTATATCGAGAATTAGAAGATGAAGAAGGTGATATATCATCATTACAACTTGGAGATAATCCAGTAGATGTTATACCCGGTGATGATACAATGGTAGCAATTGTTGCCGTTCCAACTTATTTTACAGCAACTGATTTATTAGGATTTATTGGTGAATCTTATATGAAAGATATTTCTCATATACGAATACTTAAAAGTGATAAACCTAATAGATTTCTTGTATTAATTAAATTTAATGGTATAGTTCGAGCTGCAGAATTTCATCATATCTTTAATGGTAAAGCATTTAATTCAATGGAACCTGAAACATGTCATGTACTTTATGTTAAAGGTGTACAAATTGAACATCTGGAAAATGAAAAATCAGAAGCTAAAAATACATTAATACCTTTCTTATTACATGATCCATTTACATCCCCTCCTGTTTCAATACCGAATAGTCCAGATTCTAAAGCATTTTCAGAAATACCTTCTGAAAGACCACTCATGGAATTACCTAGTTGCCCTGTTTGTCTAGAACGAATGGATGCAGCAGTTACAGGATTACTTACAATACCATGTCAACATACTTTCCATTGTCAATGTCTTTCCAAATGGAAAGATGATACGTGTCCAATCTGTCGATATTCAAATAATTTCTCAAACTTAAAAGTTCGTAGAACGGTTCGAAGACTACTGCAATTGGCATTGCCTCGAAATAATGATATAATAGAACAAGAAACTCCAGAAACTTGTTTTGAATGTACAGATGATGAAAATCTATGGATTTGTCTTATATGTGGTAATGTAGGGTGTAGTAGATATGCTCCTGGTCAACATTCATTAAAGCATTTCATCGATACAGGACATTGTTTTGCTATGGAAGTCAATACTTCACGTGTTTGGGATTATGCAGGAGATAATTATGTTCATAGATTAGTTACAAATGAATCCGATGGTAAATTAGTAGAATTACCAGATAAGAATTCAAATTCAGAAAAGGCCGAAGAAAAAGTCGATGAATTAGGATTTGAATATTCTCAATTACTAGTAAGTCAATTAGCATCACAACGAGATTATTATGAATCATTATTACAAGAAAGAGATGCTCCTAAATCAAGACGAGGATCTAAACCATTAGATTTAGAAACAACGGTAGAAAAATTAACAGCCAAATTAGCAGAAATTTCTGATCATACAATTCCATCTTTACGAGATAAAATTGTACAAAAGGATATAAAACTTAATAAATTAGCAAAAGAATTAAGTACCTCAAATACGCTAAACAATGCATTATCGGCAAAAGTGGAGTATCTAACTAAATCTATTGAAGAATCTCAAACCAAAATTGCGCAGCTTAAAGAAGAAAATCAAGGTTTAAATGAACAAGTTACAGACTTAATGTTTTTCCTTGATAGCCAAGAAAAATTTAAAGATGAACCACAAGATGTTAAAGATGGTACCATTGTGGTTCAACAACCTTCTAAAAGGTCATTAAAGAAGAAAAAGAAGTAAACTTAAAATATAGTTATGATATAAGGGAACTTGAACGACGGGTGTGCATACAACGCCCCCAATTGCGTGCCTAATTTGGACCGACTACTGAAAGTTGCAGCAATTGACACTATAATGAGTATAGATTGTAATCACAATAGTTTCCTAAATTATTTTGAATAAGATACAATTTAATAATAATGTATAATTTATTATGTTAGTTTCCGAGTAGGATCTTTGTAGTAGATATGACCGAATTTAAATTTTCGAATATGATTTAAAAAATTCACAGTAGTTAGCAGAAGGTGCAAAAAGTTGATAAAGTATAAACTACTTGAACTTTATCGCTATGATGGATGCTGCAAGAAAAGACGAGTCTCCACCTCGGAATACTAACCGATTACCTTCAATATCAACATTATTTCAAACTTCACTGGGTAATGAACTCCCGCCCAGTCGACATCATTCACCAGAATCTAGTTTAACCATTCCCTATACAACAACTCATAGTCCTCAATTATCAATTTCCAATCCACCATCTAGCTTGGGTCATCAACATACCACTTCTTATTCCTATAACCGTCCTCACCATTCTAGAGATGAAAGTTATCCATTACAGTTTAGATTCCCCGAACCAGGTATCATAAGTAGAGAGGGCCTGTCGACAAATATATTAAGAGATAACCAACCAACACTATTACCATCTCACCGAAAAACACAAAGTTTCCAGTTATCATCTAAACGTACTCTTGTTGAACTTCCAAGTGAAATATCTCAATCGGTAGTTCAATTGGTTAGACCCCTTCAAGACATAGAGACGTTTTCTCGTTCATTTAATGCTCAATATGCTACTCTACAGAATTCTCATGGCAATGTACCTATAACTTCTGTTTCAACTGAACAATTTGATAAACTTATGAACTTGTATTCCCTTCGAGATTTAGACAATATCCTTAGCAGCTGTGAAGAGATCAAGAATCTGATTCTGAAAATCAAACAGCATTCTTTAGATACATCTTCACAACCAGAAATAACACCCCCACAAGAAGGATCTTCAAACAAATCAGAAACAAGGGTAAATCCCACTTCAATCTCCAGTCCACCAAAAAGAAGAAAAAAGTCAACCCATGAAAAGAGTTCAAGTATGGTTGGAGAACTTATCCCCATGAGAATAAATCTTCAATTATCTCCCACAGGAGGACATCAAGAACCTATCGATCAAGGAGGACTTAATTCAGAATTGAGTATAAGAGAAAAAACTATAACATGTAAACATTGTGGGTCAGAAAATACTCCTGAATGGAGAAGTGGACCAGATGGTAGTAGAACTTTATGTAATGCGTGTGGATTATTTTACTCCAAATTGATTAGAAAATATGGATTACTTGATGCAGTAAAAATTATGGAAGAACGTAAAGTATCAGACCCTACTGATAGAAGAATTCTCTAATTTCTATATACCAATTTGTATTATTATTATTATTATTTTTATTATTATTATTATTACTGCTAAATTAATAAATTTGCAATCTTTACCTTTTCTCTATGCAGTGTTGCACGTGATCCCGCACCCGCTATTTTTTTTTCTTCGGTAGATGCAAAACTCACGATGAGTATAGAATTTTTTTTTTTCAATTCCATTCCAAACTGCTAGTTGGAGTTAAAACTGTAAGCAACGATGGCTGATTCGAGATCCGTACTTAGTAGCAGTGAAGTGGCTTTCCCCAGAGGTGGGTCCACTGCCTTGACTCCACTTGAAGTCAAGGAGATTTCAAACGAAGCTACCAAAGACGTATTATTTGAAGCATCAAAAGCCTCTAAAAGATCAAGTTCGAGTACATCGACTCAACCAAATAAGAAGTCAAAGAAGAAAAAGAATGTGAAATCAGAAGATAATGCTGATGATGAATCATCTGTTCAGATTGAAAACTTTAATTTTAAGAATATTATACCAGGATCTCTTGTTCTAGGACAAATCACAGCTATTGGAAAATTAGATATTACTTTAAGTATCGGAGATAATTTAGTAGGATTTATACCTATCACATCTATTTCTGAAGAAATAACTTCTCAGTTAGAAAGCTTTGAAGAAGAATCTGAAGAAGAAAGTGAAGAAGAAGCAGAAGCAGAAGCAGAAAATGAAAATGAAATTCAAACAGCTACTTTAAAGACCAAGACTAAAGAATTTCCTGATCTTAAACAATTATTTAAAATTGGACAATGGTTAAAAGCTAAAGTTGTTCAACCTAATGATTCTAAAAAGAAGAAAATTCAATTTAGTATAGAAGCCGAAGTAGTTAATAGTCATTTAGAATTAGAAGATTTAACGGTTGGAAATATTCTTCAAGGATCAATTAAATCTATTGAAGATCATGGTATTATTTTAAGTACTGGTAAATCAGGTTTAGCTGGATTTATATCTAATAAAGAGATTCAAAACTCTCCTAATTTAGAATTAGAAGAATTAAAAGTTGGTCAAGTGTTATTAACTAGTATTGCTGCTAAAGCTTCAACTAGATCAATTACTTTAAAACCAATTCAAAATGCTAAGAAAATTTCCATAACTTCTATTTCATCAGTGGATGCTATTCAACCAGGTATAATTGTTGATGCTTTAGTTTCTGATATTACTAAGAATGGTTTAGTTACTAAAGTTTTTGGATTAGTTGATGGTACAATTAATTTATCTCATGTTCAAATATTCGATCTTCAAGCATTAAAACATAAATATACTATTGGTAATACTATAAAGGCCAGAGTTTTAGCTGTTATTCCAAAAGCTGGAACTAAGAAATTAATTTTATCGGCTTTACCTCAACTTCAATCCCTTTCATCAATTGAAATTGAAAATCCTTTAGAAGCTTTCCCAATTGGTCATGTATTTGATGAAGTTACTATTGTAGGTACTGATCCTAATTATTTATATGTCAGTTTTGGTTCTTCAACACTTTTTGGTCAAATTCATAATTCTAAAATTGATTCTAATAAATCACTTGATATTGATTATACTAAATCAACTAAACATAAAGCTAGAGTTCTTGGATTTAATTCTATTGATAATGTATTAATCTTAACATTACAACCTGAAGTTGTTGATGCAAAATATTTACATTCTTCTGATATTCCAAATGGTACATTAGTATTATGTGAAATTCTAAAAGTTTTACCAGAAAATGGTGGAATTATTATTAAATCAGATCAAGGATTTGAAGGATTTGTTAGTGGAATTCATATGTCAGATGTAAGACTTGTATATCCTGAACGGAAATTTAAAACAGGAACTAAAGTTAAAGGTAGAGTATTATATAAAAAAGGTAAAAATTTAATAATTACTTTTAAAAAATCTTTAGTTAATATTGAAGATGAAGATGTACTTTGTAATTTTGAAGATGCAAAAATTGGACTGAAATCTCCTGCTACTGTTGAAAAATTTGTTCATGGTGGAGCTATTGTTTCATTCTTTGGTACATTAAAAGCTTTCTTACCTAAAAATGAAATTTCAGAAACTTTTGTAGATAAAGCTAGTGATTATTTAAAATTAGGTCAAACGGTTATTACTAAAGTTTTAGATATTAAATCAGATCAAAAGAGAATAATAGTAACTTTAAGACAATCATCAGAATTATCTAAATCTCAAAAACTTTCTATTGATGAATTAATTCCTGGTAAATCAATTATTCAAGTATCTGTAGTTGAAAAGGCTAAAGAATCTATTATTGTTGAATTACAAGATTCAAATTTAAGAGGAGTAATCTTTTCAGGTCATTTATCCGATGGTAATTATGAACAAAATAGAGCTATACTTAAACGATTACCAATTGGTGAGAAATTACAAGTACTTGTTCTTGAAAAGGATTTAAAAGCTAGAACCATTATTGTTTCTGCTAAGAAATCATTAATTGAAGCATCTAAACAAAGTCTTGTTCCAGGACAATTTAAAGAAATAAAGATTGATGATAAAATGTTAAAGGGATTTATTAAATCTGTAACTAATATGGGATTATTTATTTCATTTGCTGGGAAATTAACTGGTTTAGTATTGGCTAAATATGCTACTGATAAAGAAAATGAAGATTTATCATCTAAATTTTATAAATATCAATCAGTTTCATGTCGAGTAATTAGAATTGATGAAGAAAATAAAAGATTTTTATTATCTTTAAAGGATACTTCTGGTTCTAATGATTCTGAACCTACTATAAATCCAATTGATACTACTAAACAAACCATTAGTGATTATAGTCCAGGAATTATTACTAAAGCTCTTATTAAATCAATTAAGGGAACTCAATTAAATGTTCAATTGGCTGATAATTTACAAGGTCGTATAGATATTACTCAATGTTTTAATTCTTGGGAAGAAATTAAAGATAAAAAACAACCATTATCACAATTTCATAAGGGACAAATAATTGATGCAAAAATTTTAGGATTTCATGATGCAAAAAATCATCGATTTTTACCAATAACTCATCGTAAATCTAATAAGAATATAATTTTAGAATTATCTATTCTTAAAAAGGAATTAACTACTTCAACTCATGAAGAATTAAAATTATCAGATATATCTATTGGATCAGAATATCTTGTTTTTGTTAATAATTTAGCAAGAGGTTATATTTGGACATCTATTTCTCCATCAATTAAAGGTAGAATATCATTTATGGAATTACCTAATGATATAACATCATTTGAAGATTTAGATAATCAACTTCCAATTGGTACTGCCCTCAAGGCCATTGTTAAAGATATTGATAATGAACATCATGTTGCAAATTTAACTACTGGAAAGGATAATATTACTTCAATAAAAAATCTTGAAATTGGTAAGAAATATCCTTCAAGAGTTTTAAAAGTAAGAGATAGTTATGTTTTAGTTGAATTAGGTGATAATGTCGTTGCATCTGCTTTTATAACTGATGCCTTAAATGATTATAGTGAAAAATTAGAAAATATATTTCATGCTAATGATTTTGCTATTGCTACTATATTAAATATAGATCATAAAGCAGAAAAAGTGGCTGTTTCTTTAAGAACTTCTGAAGCTACTGATAAACTTATTAATTCTATAACTGATTTAAATAGAGGAGATGTTGTTAAAGGGTTTGTTAAAAATATAGCCAATAATGGTGTTTATATTGCATTAGGTAGATCAGTTCATGCTTTAGCAAGAGTATCTGATTTATCTGATTCTTATTTAAAAGATTGGAAAAAATTCTTTAAACCTCATCAACAAGTTATTGGAAAAATTTCTGCTTGTAAAGAAGAAGGTCGTATTTTAATAACTTTAAAGGAAACTGAAGTAAATGGTGAATTAAATTATTTAAAGAGATTTGAAGATTTAGAAGTTGGTCAAGTTTATGAAGGTTCTGTTAGACGTGTAACTGAATTTGGAGTTTTCGTTAAATTAGATGGTACTGTATCTATTTCTGGTTTATGTCATCGTTCTCAAATTGCTGATACGGTTGTAGAAAATCCATCAAGTTTATTTGGTGAAGGAGATCGTGTTAAAGTTAAAATTTTACAAGTTGATCAAGAAAAGAAGCAATTATCTTTAGGTATGAAGGCTTCTTACTTCACTGAAACTTCTTCTGAAACTCAAGAAGATGTTGAAATGGAAGATGCTGAAAGTGAAGCTGATGAAGAAGAAGTTTCTGATGATGAAGATGAAGATGATAATGATGAAGTTCTCGATGAAGATGAAGACGAAGACGATGATGAAGTTCTTGATGAAGCCAACTTTGATGATAATGATAGTGATAATAGTGAAGATGAAGATGAAGATGAAAGTTCTGAATCCAGTAATAAAATCAGTGGATTATCTACCAATGGATTTGATTGGACTGCTTCGATTTTAGATCAAGCTGAAGCCGATGAATCTTCGTCTGATGAAGAAGACTTTACTCAAGAAAAGAAGAGATTTAAAAAGACTCAAAGACGTGTTGAAGATAAAACGGCTGATATTAATACTCGTGCTCCACAATCTGTTTCTGATTTTGAACGTCTTTTAATTGGTAATCCAAGTTCATCTATTTTATGGATGAATTATATGTCATTCCAATTACAACTTAGTGAAATTGATAAAGCAAGAGAAATTGGTGAAAGAGCTTTAAAGACAATTAATTATCGTGAAGAAGCTGAAAAGATGAATATTTGGATTGCTTTACTTAATTTAGAAAATACTTTTGGTACTGATGAAACTTTAGAAGAAACTTTTAAGCGTGCTACTCAATATTTAGATTCATTTGTAGCTCATCAAAAATTGGTTGGAATTTATACTATGTCAGAAAAGTATAATAAAGCTCAAGAATTATATAAAGTTATGTCTAAGAAATTTGGTAAGAATGTCAATGTTTGGGTTCAATATGGTTCATTCTTATTAGATAGAAAAGATCATGAAGGTACTCGTGAAGTTTTAGCTAGATCACTTCAAGTATTACCTAAAAGAGATCATATTGAAGTGGTTAGAAAATTTGCTCAATTAGAATTTTCTAAAGGTGATGCAGAACAAGGTAGATCATTATTTGAAGGTTTGGTTACTGATGCTCCAAAACGTATTGATATTTGGAATGTTTATATTGATCAAGAAATTAAACTCGATGAAAAATCTAAAGTAGAAGAATTATTTGAAAGAGTATTGGCTAAAAAGATTTCTCGTAAACAAGCCAAATTCTTCTTTGGTAAATGGTTATCTTATGAAGAAGAAAAAGGTGATGAGAAGATGAGTGTACGTGTTAGAGCTAAGGCTACTCAATATGTTCAAGATCATTCTAAGGAAGAATAGTCTTATATCTCATATCATCATTCTGCACATAGTTATATAGTATAAGAATCATTACCAAAATTGTATATTAAATTTTAAAATAAATAGCATATAGATTAGTGATTTTCCTGTAGCTATACAAAAGAAAAAGACTGCAAAAGTTGTAACAAAATTTCCTTTGACTGCCATTTTCCATTTTAAGCGGTTATCAATATCCATTAATTGTAATGATATATTTTATAAATAAGACTCATTATATTATGGGGAGTTCAGTATCAAGTAATAAATCTAACTGGTGGGTTTACTTGGTGGTATTCCTCGGGTTTATATGCTTTTATTTAAGGTATTGGATTGGAAGGAGTAGTGTCGATCCGTTATCAACAATCATCAAAACATCCACATTTGAACAATTAATTCAATGTTCTGATATTAATGATAGTTTGGAATGTTTCAATAACTTCAAAGGTGATTTGATTGATGAAGTCAAGACAAGTATTGATTCTGTTTCTCGTTTCCAATTACAAAAGTAAGTTATACAAATTCTCAACATTGTATGAACCCAGACTAACTATAAACCTATTGGATAAATAGCTGTTTACAGTCCTGTGAAAGTTCCAACCATGACATTGAACTATTTCTTAATATCCAATCATGCTTTCATCAAATTGATATTGTATATCAAATTAAGAAGTTACAGAAAACAAGTGAGGCTAACGTAATTCCAAAAGTATTCAAATTTGTATTGATTTTTCTATTAGTTTTCTTTGTTATGTATCAAATAATGCAGAAAGAACTTCAAGATGTTCAAACACAACAACAAGGTGAAATGAACAAAGTTAATGAAAAATTAGAGAAAATCAGAGATGATGATAACGAAAGAATAAGAACTCTTGTCAGCATTATGTCTACAGCTAAAAATGAAATTAGATCTATGAAAATTCAGTTAACTAAAGACGAAGAGAAGTTATTAGATGTCGATATTTTAGCCAAAATGTATTTAATATTGAAAAAAGATTTAAAAATGTTGCGAAAGAGTTTAGTAGTTCCATATAAAGAATTAAGAGTTTCTGAAATTATAGAATCAGAATCTGATTTTTTACAAAATTACGATGAAGATATTTCTAAAAGTAATGCCAATGAAACACAAAACTCTGATTCTTGTACATCAAATGGTAAAAACTTTAATGATTCAGGAAGTGCCTCACAAGTACAGATTTCAAGCACAGATATAAAGAAAGTTATTGAAAACCATGTTGATAAATCAGATCATTCCACTCTTCCGATGGCTATTGTAGATCCCAACGAAATTGTTGCGAAAAAAGGATCAGATGAAAAAAATAACCAAGGAATTACTAACAAATTAAATTTTGATATTGCAACACCCGAGGGAAGAGATGCACTAAAGAATTATTTGCATATATCGAGACGCAATAAAGCAGGTGGAATTTGTAATAATTCATTGTCATGTATATCAACGGAATCTGATAAGGAAAATATAAGCTTCGCCGCGCCAAACAAGATTTCTACTGCAAATGCATGTGGCAATACATATGCTGATATCCAACGGTATGATTTTAATACTATGAAGAAATTTAGAAGGGTATTTATCGAAGGTAGAGGATGGGTTTCAATGAGTAAAATTGAAGAAGAAGAAAGAATTTATGGGTCTTCAAGTATTATTTTAAATGAAGTGAATAATTAAATAAAAATAAATCCTTTCTTCAACTCATTGTTAATAAATATGGGTTACAAGATTCAACTACAAATCCGAGATTCAATATAAGCAAATGATGATATAAGCTAATTAAAAATATTGTTAGTACCGTGACCAGTAATAATCTAACTTTAAACAAAGAATAAGTGTATCCTAAATAAATAAATTCGAATAAATCTAATATATTCGCTAAGAAATCATATGACAATTAAAACAAAAATTTGTTGAAATCCGTCGTTTTCATTTTACTCCACCTTATATATCTTAATAAGCGCTACTACTTATTTAGGACAATTATCACATGCGGCACTATGTGCATGTCAATGTGCAATACATCATTTGCCAGCCCACACGACTCATTCTGCCCCAAAAAAATATTTCTGTAATATATAATAGTATATATATATAGTTAAATAGAATTGACTGAATCACCGAATAGTGGGAGTTAAGGGTCAACTCAGCTATTGAAAATATAATAATAATATAAGAGTATATCGACCCATATACTTAATTAATAATTTTATTATTTCTATCTATTTATTTATACAGTGTGGGTATTATTTTATCTTGTGAAATAAATTCAAATTATTTAAATAGATTACTGAATACTGGACATTTCCCCCCTATATAATAACTAACCTAATTCAAGATATCTTCTATTCCTTATAGTCCTTATCTCAATATGTCTGAGATTAATCCTTCTGAATTTAATCATAAATTGAAGGTTAGTGCTCCAATTCACGATCAATCTATTCCTTCATCTCCATCTCTATCACCATCACCTCCTCCAACTTATGAACATTCTCAAGCAAATATTGATAAGAATGTTCCAAGATTTACTAGTCGAGCCAATTCACCTCATTTAAGAAGAAATGATGAAGATTTAGTATCTGCTGCTGAAGCATTAACTCAATTAAATAGAAGTGTTACTCCTCCTAATTCTTCAACTACTGAATCTAGTAGTGATGATGGACAATTAGCTACTCCAAAAGAACCTACTCATGAAAATACAACAACTTTACATCCATTAGTTACAAGAGTTAATCAAGTTTCTAAACATCCTTTGGTTACAAATGCTGTTAAATATTATGAAAGTACAAAAAGAAATTATGCATCTTTTGGATATGCTGCTGATATTGTAGAAAAGACGGCAATTCCAGTAGTAACTAAAATTGAAGATAATCTTAATACTAGACATCAAAAACATTTAAAAAATTTGGAAGCCAAAAAGAAGAAGAAGGATTTGAAGTCATCATCTTCTGCATCACCTTCATCATCAGGCTCTACACCATCAGAAGTTAATTCAACGAAGAGAAGAAGAACTTCAACTAGTAGCCATCATAATTCATTATCTGTCTCTCTTGAAACAAAAAATAGAATACAATTTTGTTTACATATTTTGAGACTTGCTAATGATAGTATAAACAATAAAGTTACTTTTTTACAACAGAAAGTGTCTGCTCGAGAAGAATATGTTAAGTCTGAACGTGAAAGAATTGAACTTGAACATCAACAACAACAGCAGCAGCAACAACAACAACAACCATCTCCTGAATTGGAAAATACAGATGATGCACTTCAAACCAAAACTGAAATAGTTACAACTGTAAAAAAGATTATTCGTCTTATTTCCAATTTCAGACCCTCTTCATTAAGTACCGATACAATAACTCCAGTTTCAAGTAATACATCTGAAGATAACGAATTAAAATCAACTATTAGAGATATTATATTGAATTTACCCAATTCATTTCAACAAAGCAATATTGCCAATAGCACATCAGCTAAGCAAGCCAATGATAGAATTATTGTTTTTGCTAAGGAATCTTTAGAAATGATTGCAAAGTTAACAAATGTATTAAATGAACAATTGGTTAAGGCAGAAGATTGGGTTGCTGGAGCAGAAGAAGAACAATTAAAGGAATTATCAAAGACACAAGAAGAAAGTGAATCAGATATAATACGAACAAGTTCACAAAGCACAATTGAAGAACCAACTGAAGAATTTAATTCAGTTGATACTAAAAGAATTAAGATTCAAGATTCAGAGAATGTTAAAATGATAATTGATAATTAATAAATAATTAACATTTAATCATTAATAGTTATTGAATGGTTTAGGTTTGCATATTTGTTCAAATATCTGGTAAAGGTTCACTTCTTCCGTACTATATGAACGGTGTATTATGTTTAATAGATATATTAGGAATATAAATATATTTGAAAAATTCATCAATTTTTATATACATGTAATTCATTATTGATTTTATTTACAATTAGATTGATAGATTCAATAATTAAAACTATAATTTAACTAACCATAAAACTGACATTCTTATAAAAATCTAACATTGGATTTTCTCCAGCCTTGGTAGTGGTTGCTTCAATATCAGCCCATTGTTCAAGAAATTGTTTATGTGATTCAACTCTAGCAATCTTTCCAGTTACTTGTCGATATAAATCAGCTGCAACTCCAAAATCAGTAGCAAACATTATATCGAAAAGTCCTTGATAACACATATAAGTACTAACATCAACTGTTTTATCCTTAACTACTGTTTGAACTACAGGACCATTATAACTACCTTTCATAACTTTTGGTAAATAATGAAAATCAGAACTAATTAAAGAATGATTAGGAAATTTATGCTTTAAAATTTGAAAAAATTGTAATAATCTTGTAGGTATAAATTCTGGTGGAGTAAGATTATCTTTAAATGGGAATAAAGAATTTTGCCATCTTAATTTTGATGATGAATGTAATAATGGATGAATTTTATCTTTATCTGTTAATAATGGAATTAAACTTTTAAAAGTTTCCCATTTACCTACCATTCTTTCTGATTGTTTTAATACTGAATATTCTCCATTTTCTCGTAAATGTAAATAAGCATCTGAATAATAACTTAATTCAGGAGTAAAAAATTCATAAAAATCACCATTTTTATCAATTAATACTTGACCTTCATAAGGTTGACCAGTAATATTATCATACCTAATTATATCATGAGCAAAATTATCAAATACTTCTAAAGCAATAAAGAAACATGGTTCATTAACAACTTTTTCCCACTTAAATATGGATTTATTAATGATTTCTAATTTAGAAGTATCAAGATTATTATCTATTAATTTATTATTTAATGCATTCTTTAATTGTTTTACAGCCAAT
This sequence comes from Scheffersomyces amazonensis, assembly GCF_036850825.1. NCBI lineage: Eukaryota > Fungi > Ascomycota > Pichiomycetes > Serinales > Debaryomycetaceae > Scheffersomyces > Scheffersomyces amazonensis. The sequence continues at coordinate 291,264 of NW_027042741.1, read as the reverse complement.
TGACTTGAAATTTCTATAATCTTATATTGAGTTCGAGAATAAACATCAGGTTGATTTTGTTTAATATAATTTAATATATTACACATTAATGTACCATTACCACCTCCCATTTCATAAATAATTAAATCTTCATAAGGATAATTACCATTTAATTTATAATTAACTAATATATTTCTAGCAATTGCTTCACCATAATAAGGTTGAAAAAGTTCTGTTGGGGTATGCCATAATTGTAATGACCATCTTGATTCTTGAGGTGCAGCTTCAGCTTCTTGTTTTTGAATTAATTGAGCTCTTTTAACATATTTAGATGTAGACAGTAATTGAGATTTTGAAGGTAATTGTTGGATTGGTTCAGGATTTGGTGCTTCAATATGCTCATACTTAGCATATGATTGATTCCAAGTTTCCATAAATTCATCAATATCTTGAATATTATTATAATCAAATGGTTTATCAGGTTGATAAATATTAACTTGATGAGAAAAATATCCATAATTTGGATTATAAAGTGAATCTTCAATAAAATTAGATGTAGTCAATTTCACTCCTTTTGGTCTAATTTTTAATCTAGCTAAAGTATCTGAATTTGTACGAGGATATTCATTATATACTTGTTGAGGTGATTTATTTCCAAATGGATAATTAGTTGAATATCTATAAATGAAATCTATAGGATTAAATTTCTTATCTTCATTCAATTCATTTTGTTGATGAGGATGGATTCCATTATCATTTTCATTATTTTCTATTTTACTTCGTATACCAGTTTCATTTCTAACTTTAAATGCATATGTATCAGGTCGTATAGAATATTCATGATGGAATGGTTCCTCTTTACTATTAAAGCTTTCGAGTTGTTTCTTAGCTCGACTATTGAATTTTTGAAATAAGTATCTAACTGAAGTATATCCACTATTGCTTAAATACTTCGGTTGATACTGCGTTAGAAGTATCCGCGGTACCATATTGACCTGATATTTACAAGAGCTTCTATTACTACTACAAGTACAACTTTCGAATCAAGCCGACTCTTCACAATTTTTCTTAGTACTAAAGCGGTTTTGTGCACCATTTCGTCAAAGCTTCGATTCTTCAAAATTATCTGCTCCAACAGAGTTGAATTACAAGTTGTTTCATAGATGTATGATTTATATAAATACATACATAGTTACTACTAAATATTGGCACATACGATAGTCGATAGTCGATAGTCGATAATATGGTTTAATGGAGTATGTTGGGTTAAGAATTTACAGAAGAAGTAAAAGTCTACATACATTACTAAACTATTAAAAAAAATTCACAATTATTTCAACATTCTGTTTTGGATGCACTCTGTAATTAATTTCAATCACAGTATTACTCTATTAATGCAATAAATCAAAATTGTTAATCATAGCATGGGTTTTCTACTTTAAGTAACTTCGTAGTTAGGTAAAGCTCCTTCAGAATGTACCAAATAAGTTGCGTGCCTGCATACAACCCAATCAATTACCTAAAATGGTACTACTCGTGAGCTTCTATGAATTTCCTAATTAGGAATTGATATTGAATAATTTAACTGCAAAATTCGAATCTCCTCAAAGAAGGTTTCTTAATAGAGTAATTTCAGAATAAGCTAATCTGATAGCAAAGTGATGATACAAATTAAGGAATTCACAGATATATATATAAAAGGAATGAAAATTCATGACATTTGAGGAATTGTTATCAATTCTATTTTCTTATTTATTAAATTTACTTATTACTATACCAAATTTACATACATTTACACAAATAGTTATTTCCAAAGGTTTTAGTTAATTTAGTTCCAGCCGATTCAACAGAATGTCTGCTCAATTAATATTTAGAGCTTCTGAGCTCATGAATATTGAGACATCGTGGACTATTGTGGAAAGAAAGAGTAACTTTCAAATAGACTCTTTTGTAGCCAATTTATTCACCCACATGATTGCTTCAAATAGAAAGCTTAGAGCCAGCTTTTCTGATGATTCTATGTTAAAATATCATATCTCAGTATTCGGTGATATGTTAAATTTTGTTGTCACTTATGCTAACGAACCTCAAACTTTGAATGAATTCATGTTTCAATTTACTGTTGAAAATGAAAGATTTTGTAATGAAGCTCTCACATACTTGGAAGACATGGGTCCAGCACTTATTGCAACAATTAAGTTATATTTACCAAATATTTCATTTGAAGTTGAAAGTGCTTGGGTGAAATTATATATCTTTATTGGAAATTGTTTATTACAATACACCGAAAGTGATAAAGAAGAAGGCTCTCAAGCTGAACCAGAAGCTGAGCCAGAAACTGAATCTGAACCAGAAGAAGAAAATATTGCTCCATTGAATATAAAGAGACCCCAAAATTATGAAATTCAAGAACCTCAAATTGTTATTCAAAAACCACAACCAAGAACATCTAAGCCTAATACAATTTTAGATCCAACTTCCTCAATTCAATTTCACTTAAACAGTAATGAGAAGTACAAAGGTTTCAGAAGAAGTGTTGAATTTCAAACTCCTGATGCAGAACCAATTTCAGTAAAGCTTCCACAACATATTCCTAAATTCCAAAAGCCTGCAACGGCTGCCTCATCAAACATGTCTTCTGCTTTGAGATCAATGTTATCTTCTGCAAACTCCACTCCATTTGTTACACCACCTTCAACTCCTTTCGATCCAAGAAAGGTTAGAAGAAGTGCTGCTACATCTTCTGCTTCATCAATCAATGAAGAGATTCACATTGATGAACCTAAGTTTGAACAATCTCCTGAACCAATTAAACAACAAATCAGGACTCCAACAAAACCTTCAGTCAATAAGAAATTACCAGAAATTCCTTCTTTAGTTGCTAAATTGGAGAAACAAAGACAAATGGCAGCATTATCTTCTTCTGATGAAGAAGAAGAAGTAGAAATTAAACCTTTAGAAAAGTTTGATCCAAGAAGTAAGAATGGACACAGAAGATCACACTCTATTTCTATCTCATCACCAGAATCTTCAGAAGTTGATGAAAACGAAGAAGCTGAAATTATGCGTAAGCACTTGGGTGGTGCTAGAGACAGAGTTGAATCTTATTCTCCTACTAATGCTGAACCTCAAATTTCCATTCCAGAAAGATCATTAAGTAGAGGTGGATTAACTGGAGGTACTTTTGACTACAATAGTTTCGGCCTCAAAGGTTTAGCCCCAATAGTTGAGACTGATGATGATAATGCTTCTTCTAAATATGGAGATGATGACAATAATTCGTCACATTATGGCGATGAAAGCAATAAATCTGTTACTGATGAAGACAGTTCTTCAAGATCATCAAGTTTATCGCTTCATAATAGTGATTATAAATCATCAATAAGTTCAGGTACAGAATCAGCCAATAACTCACCATTTGTGAATAAATTCAAGATGAATAATAGTCGTACTACAGCTTCTGCAGCTCCAAGACAAAGTTCAGTTTCTTCAACTGAAAGTAAGAATAGCTTTACTACGAATCAACAAACTTTGCCAGCTCAAATATACAATAGAAGTTATTGTTCTTCTACCCCATCATTATTAATGGGAAGGAATGGAGATCACTATTCAAATAGAGCTTCTTTAGGCTTTATGAGAAGTTCATTTGTATTAAAGAAGGAAATGGAAACGTTGGGCTATAATGAACCTGAGAATGTTGTCATTAAGCCTACAACTAAGACAATTGCTATGTCTTCAACTGCTAACTTTGGTGAGCAATACAAATACAGAGCTTCAACTACAACTTCATTGCCAAGAAATTTCGACTCTCCATATAATTTTGGAACCAGGTTTAATGATGATGATTCATTCGATTTGATTAATTCATTCCATTCCGGTCAACAAGTTGCTTCTAAAGCAACCAAAAGGGAAGGTTTAAATTATACTTCGAGAGTTATTGAACCAGTAAAGGAAAAGAAATCATTTAAACAAAGAATGTCTTCACTTTTTAGTTCAAAATCTTCTACGTCATCTATTTCAACTACCAATTCCGTTATGAGCGACAGCTCTTTAAAGACTTCAAGTACTAGATCCAGTTCTGTAGCTAGTGTTTCAAATCCTCCAGTAAGAAAAGTTTCATCAATCCAGCCAAAGAAGAGTTCAGTTTCGTTATATAGTGCCAATTCAACCATGTCACGTCCATCAGTAGTTAGTGACGCAGCATCTATTAATTCTGTTGAAACCAAAAGTTCATCAATTTCAGGGTTTTCAATTTTCAGAAAGAAGAAGGAAGAACCACATTACTACGTTCATGGACTTAAAAGCAAGAAGGGAGCTAAATATCAAGTTAAAGCCATACCATACAACTTGGAATTGGTCAGAAAGGGTCATAATATCTAAGTATCTTTTGACTATGGTACATTTTAATTCATTAAACTATACGTATGATACCCCTTGGTTTAATTTCATTTTGGTTATATATTCTTATTATGTTAGACGTTATTTAAAAAAGAGAACTGAACAATTAATAGAGAAAGTCTGGAGAAGCTTTTACCTCTTGAAGGGATTAACGTATGTGAGGTTTTGATTTATTGAAGAGGGTTAATGGTTCTTTTTAATGATTGCTTACAAGCATCAAACCAATTATAGTATTCTACAAGAGACATAATCTTCTTCTTTCTTATCAAATCTATTATGTTCAGTTCATTATGACAGTTTATTTCTTTTCTTTTAATTATTTAGTAGTTTCTTATCGTTATCGTTGTTATTGTTTATTATTATGTGTAAACTAGTGATTCTATTATGTTATCAAAATACATGACAGTTATTTTTGGACATCGTCTAATTGACATTGTAACAGGTACGAAGTGAAGACGCAACATTTGAATCATTAATTGTTGGCAGCCACTCTACCTACCTGCGCAAAAAAAAGGTCAATTTTACCCGATTCGGTAATAGCACCTTTCCTGTAAACGGCAATTGAGCTAAGATTTATTTTTTTAGCGACCGAGAATGTTACTTGACAACCTCACTACACTACCAAGCATTCTGTACCTTTGACACAGACAAATAAATGTACCAACACAGTATGAGAGAAAAATTAGTTATAAATATGAGCAGGACATGAAACTAGATCCAAGTTCAACCGGATTTTGTTGCTGGTAGTGATACTGAATCATCATGTATGACAACTTACCGTTGCCTAGGCTCCGACGTACCTGTCTATAACTACGGAAAGTTTACGAGTGATGAGAAAGTTGCTGAGAAAGAAAAAAAAATTGGGCATATGCATAGAGAACAATGGCAGGGATATAGGTAGTTTATTAGGTTGCCACACACGGTGTCTAGTAGATTTGGAAAATGAAGATAACAACGGACTGAACATTATCTTTGTTGACGACAACTACAACTTGTTATCTGTAGACAACCACACTTAATATACTTTAGTTAAAATTAATTAGCTAATTAAGCAAGGGACTGATTATAGGGGAACATCAGTAATTTAATTTAAATTTTAATTTTTCAGATCGCGACTGCAAAAGCCTAAAAAAATATCGGAGAATGGATCTTGCCAGAAATTTCCCCTTTTAGTAATGATATTGCACAAATCTGAATGGACAATAAACTAGCTCCATATTTGGATCCGATCTATATACTACTTTGGGGATGTTGTTTAAGTTGACTTTATTATCACCAGTGAACAACGCTAATAACCAATAACCCGCTATTAACCCGTAACCATCTAGACCCCCCAATACAAAACCCAACCAATTACGAATCACAATACCACTTGAATTAAATTAATTCATGCCATGCACCTGCAAATTCATACACCACAAAGTAATTGTATCACATAAGCATTGAAACAATAGGAAGGCCCAGTAAATCTTCGGTTTATATCTTATAAAACTATGTAGCAGGCTTAGGCTAAATCGACTTTTATCTAATTATGGTAAAATATAAATGGTATCAACCGTCTGGTTTTGTTTCTAACATTATTTAATCAAAGTACCTTCTTGTCCTTGTCCTTGTTCTCTCATATCCTACATTGTCTATTAATCCACCATACTTACCGAAAATTATATCCCGTATCAAATGGTTCACCGAAAGTCTAGTGTGATCCAACCCACTATAACCAATAATTCTCATAAGATCAGTACTATTAGTACAAACAATAATTCTAATAAGATCACTACTACTACAAACAACATCGAGATCAATGGTCCAGATTTCGATTTAACTCAATACGAAATTAGTTGTATCAAAGCTTTATGGACTACATTGGATATTATATATCCTGGGAAATCTTTATCAACAATATCTACTAGAAGATCATCTATATCTAGTTTCAATTCAGAAACTAGTAGGACTTCTTTACCAATAACTCTTTCTTACAATGATTTCAATTACAATCGATTCAAGTACATTCTTTGCGAAAATATATACTATGCTACTCATTCTGATCATTCTTTCTTAGAAAATGAATATGATATAATACTTTCCGGTTTCCAAGTACCTGAAATGATTGATTTAATGGCGGTAATGGTTGATTGTCTTGAATATAATAGAAATTTACCATTACAATATATAACTAGAATTGCAAAATTTAATCAAAGAGTTCATAACCTTGAATCAACTGATTATCAAATATTCGGAGATTGTTTAATATCAACAGTGATTTCCACTATGCCTGATGATTCAATTATGGTACTTGAAAATCAATCATCATTTAATAGATTCATAGCTCAATTATTGAATATTTTGGTTTATTATAGTAAAGATGCATACTTATCTGATAAATATCTTACATCATTGGCAGTTGAAAGTATAATAATTACAGATGGAGAAACATTCTTACCACCACCACCATTAATTAATTCATATTCTACTAATATGTCAGTTTCATCAAGTTCAGCATCTCATTATTCAGCTGTATCTTCAGTTTCTTCTAAACAATTAAGTGAAACTTCATCTCAATTATCATTATTTCAATCTAATGAAATTGATCAAGAATCAGAAGTCTTGGAATATGATCCATCTATTAAACCTATATTAACTTCTAAAACAGTCATTTCACCTACACAATCCATTGAAACTTTAAATACCATTAATCATGACTCGAACTACACCTACAATCATACACAAGAAGAAGACGATGAGAATACAGCTGATGATTTTGAAATGGGTGATGATTCCTTTGATTATCTTAACTCATTTGGATCTGATTCATCTAAAAAGAATAAAAAGAAGAGAGCATCGATCTTAAAGAAATCAACTCCAACACCAGCAATGCGTAGAAGTACATCTACAAGTAGTGGAACCACATTATCAAGTATGGCATCCAATAAATATTCGACTACATCTACAGCATCAAAAAGAATGCCTTCAAATGTTTCAAGTCATCCTAAAAAGGGAGTCACTGCTCCAAATTCAATTTATTCACGTCCTTCCGGTAATGGATCTCTGGATAATTGCGTAATTATGTAGTATATAATGTATTATTTTTTAGTTTTGGGAGAATGGTAGTTAATTTTAAAAAAAAACATTGTAATGTATAATATAAATAATAAAAGGTGTATAATTCATTCTATTTAAATTTTTCAATAACCATTTCTTCACTTTAAAATCAAGGAAATTTATTGATTATTTGTTTGTTTGTCTCACTTACATCTATCAGTATCACATTTTACGATATCATCGACTAAACAGTTAGAAAAATTAGTTTTACCATATGCACTAGCCTTCTTATTCAAAGGTTTAGCACCATCTTCAAATTCTGGTTGAATAGTTACTGAATGTATACCGAATTTATGTAATACACTCCTTACTTGACTCACAGCTCTCAAAAACACAACTTTATCAATTTGATTAGTATTTTTTCCAACTTCTTGGTAAATCTCATTATTATTATTATTATTAATATCATTGGTAGTATTCACTGATGGAGCTGGGGTATAACAATTATCTGCCAATTCTAAATGTAAAGTCGCAATTAAAATTTCTTCATTTAAATTCCAAACATGGAAATCATGAACTGATTTAACTAATGGTAAATTAATAATATTTTCCACAATTAAATTAGAATTAATATATGGTGGAGTAGCTTGCAATAAGATTTTAGAAGATTTACGACATAAGGGTAAAGCTGATGAAAAGATAATTAAGGTTATAATCAAGGAAGTAGCAGGATCAGCTAAATATCTCCAAGTATATTCTGTTTTCCAAATAATTAATGCTGTAATTATAACCCCAATATTACCTAACGCATCACCTAAAACATGTAAAAATACTCCTTCCATATTCATTGATTTTCTCTTTTTTGTAGTTTTTGGTACATCTTCATGATGACCATTATTATGATCATGATCTCCATGACTATGTGAATGACCATTTGAACCATGATCATGATCATGATTATTCAATAGAGCAGTTTTGATTAATGGAGAATTCTCATTATATCTATCGACAACAGTATCTGGTAAATAGTCATAAACATTGGTTGAAGAGCCAGTATGACTATGACCATGTTCATAAATACTTACTGAACCATTACCATTAAAATTAATATTATCTGTACCTTGAATAAGAGTTTCATCATCATCATGAATTTCATCCGCACCTCCATGAGAATGAGAATGACCATGTTCATGAAATAAAACTAACCCAATTCCATTACTTACTAATCCAGCCACTCCAACAATAAGAATTAATTTTGGATTATTAATAACTTGAGGTTCAAAAAATCTTTGAAGGGCATCCATAACAATGGTAAAACAAAGAGCTAAAAGGAATACAGCATTAATTAATGCTCCTAAGATTTCAGCTCTTTGCCAACCATAAGTATATTTCCCATCGGCTGGTTTAGTATTTTTAACTCTAACAGCCCAAAGTGCAATTATAAGGGAAATAATATCATTTAACATATGAAAGGAGTCAGCAATTAAAGCCAATGAATGGACTGAATAACCAATAGTGGCCTCCAATAAGAAGAATATAGTATCTAATACAAGTAAACTTATGATTCTTACTTCTTTATTCTTCATTTTGAATATAATATTAATTGGTGTTGATAATTATAATATTAATTGGTGTTGAAAATTAATTTATAAATTAGTTAATAACCCTATTGGTTATTAAGAGCAATATCCGACTCGAAAGTAACCCAAGCAGTAGATATAAACCTACAAAATGATGTAGCAACTAGTATACAAATATATACGTAGTGTCACGTAGTAAGACTAAAGTTATATAACTAGTCCTAGAATATAATATGTTGCCCAACTACCAAAAGATAACGATAGTATATGAATCGGTTAGGGTTTGTATGTACAATATTTTTAAGATGAATGTCGCAACTGTGGAAAGAAATATTTCTAGGCTATGGATTTTTTTGCGCTCCCTAAAAGATTTTCAGTGCATGTATAAAAGTTAAATCAATCTATTTAAATGCAATATATAACTAAGTCATAGGTATCGTCTCAAACAAAAAAACAGTTGTACAGCAAGTATATACCAAGTCTAAAATAACTCATTACATATTCTTCACTTCAACCTTTGACGTTTGTTTTCAATCTGATTGCCAAAATAATCAAATAAAATCGGTGGGTCACCTTCATATTCTTCAACTTTATCTGCTTCATCGAGCTCCTGCGCATCGTCAAATAATAGTAGCGAAAATCCACTGATATCATCCCTTTCATAATAAGCACATCGGAAATTATCATTGACAGTTTTTAAGTTCTTAATATTATACCATTCTTTCTTATACTTGCCAAATTTGGAAATGCATTCGACCACATGCTTTAAAAATTGATTAAGAGATACCGAAACCAACTTGTAAAAGTCTTCGTTTTCATCATGGGTATATGATATTTTGTACACATATAAAGTACCACTTCTACCATCTAATTTACCTTTGAATTGATGTACGATATCTTCCCTATCGGTCAAGTGCAGCCCCTTCTCTATTTGAAAATCCGAAGAAGTAAATGTCTCTATCAATGCAAGAGCCCATGCCTGATCAAAATATTCTCGCTTTATGAACAAGCTTGGGAACTCCATATTAATATATCCTCCTATTGCTGTATCAAAGTCATCAAACTGTTTCAGGTACTGCATTTTCACAAATTCTATTTTACTTTGTCTGGATGCTTCAAGTTCTTCAGACTCGCTTCTTAATTGTCTTCGTATCTCTCTAGTGACTTCCGCAGACTCGGAAGCCGTAGTCTTGAAATAATTATTGAGGAATGCACTCAAGATAATGCCTATCATTGGATAATGGAGGCTGTGATCCAATAAAAATATTTCGTAATCTAATTCCTTGCTGATGGTCCCATCTTCAGGGTTCACTACCGTATCGACTACTGTGGAGGATAGTAGTTTTATCACTAATACAGAATCCACATCAAGGGCAAATCCCATTAGTGACCCGCTGTATATCATCAGATATAAAACCTCGTGGACAAGTCTTCTGACATCTTCAGACACTGAAAATACATCTTTATGTCTTTTAGCTTTATTGAAATTCTTATGTATTCCCGTGTATCGCATAATCACAGGCACAATATGGTTATTGGCTACGAAATTATAGGGTGGTGGCTGAACTGTAGGAAATAGTTCTATACCACAAGTTCCATTAAATTCAAAAGTTGGAAAGTAGTAACTTAATAGCTTTTTGATGGGGTCAAAACATCCACGTTTAAATGCAACACATGGATAGGTGCTGATATCCCCATCTCCAGATAGAATGTCAAGACGTATTATTTGAGTTCGTTCTATCGCGCGTACATCAATTTTAAGTTGATTAATCATCACTGTTAAATCAGGAATCTCAATATTCTTGGCTCTAATATGAAGTTTGGGATTAAATTCATCGAAAGAGTGTGTGAATTCTGTAGATAACTCATCGGCATTCATTAGATCTCCTTTAGTAATGCCAGACTGTTTAGGAAATTGCAAGTATTTTGAGTAAGGAACTTTCATCTGAGGGGCAAAAGGAAATTTCAAGAAACAAGCCAATAAGAATGTGTGTTCAACAAAAGTAATAGCATCTCGTGAACAATAACGAAAAAACTCATCTGAAATTCTATCCATTATAGCTTGTCGGTCTTCCTTAAATTGAGTCGATGTTGTATACAAACGATCCAAAGTTAATTCCTCATTCTTCAAAGTTATAAATGGGAAACATGAAAGTAAAAATAACAATTTGATTCTATTTTTATACAATCTACCATATTTGCAAGCATATATTTCATTATTTAACTCTTCAATTTCTACTTTCCAATTTTGAATTTCCTCATAGTCTCGTCTTTCGTCTAAAAGTAAAAACGTAGGGTCTTTGTAATGCTTAACCAAAGATTCAACCGACTTTTTAACGAGATCTTGATTGATCCTAAGTTCTTCGGGCCAAGCACGCATGATGTAGCGGTTCTTTAGATATATTGGTAAAATGGTCAAACAACATGATATTAACTTTTTCAACTGAGAAAAATTTAAAGCAAGGCTACCTATTATCGCATAGAAGTACATGCAATCCAATCACGACTATGTTCGGTACTACCAAATATAAAATGAATAAAATTATAAAGTAAGTGTAATCAATTCTACAATTGTCAAAGTTAAAGGAAGAATAGCCTTTTTTTTTGCAGCATAAATAGAGAAGCCATTTTTGCGCCCAAAATATACATACTTAAATACTTTTCCTATGTAAAGCTAATCTACTTCTTTTATAATATCAAACACTTTCAAATAGTTTCATGAACATATTAAAATAATCCTACTTATTCCCAACCCTTAATTCCATTGTAAACTTATATTTAAATTAATATCCATTAAGTCGTATATATCACCTAATAATCTATTAGAGCCTTTTCATAATGCTTCACCAGAATCTCTTTTTTTTTCAAGTAACCGTGCCTCAAAATCATTATGTAGTAAGGATTACTAGCTTATATAACAATTCAATGTTCATATTAACTTCTGACGTTTATTTTCAATTTGATTGCCTAAAACGTTATATAAAATAGGCGAGTCACCTTCATATTCCTCAACTTTATCTGCTTCACCAAGTTCCTGCGCATCATCGAATAATAGCAACGAAAATCCACTAATATCCTCACTTTCATAATATGCACATCGGAAATTATCATTAACAGTTTTCAAGTTCTTAATATTATACCATTCTTTCTTATACTTGCCAAATTTGGAAATGCATTCGACCACATGCTTTAAAAATTGATTAAGAGATACGGAAACCAACTTGTAAAAGTCTTCGTTTTCATCGTGGGTATACGATACTTTGTACACATATAAAGTACCGCTTCTACCATCTAATTTACCTTTGAATTGATGTACGATATCTTCACTGTCGGTGAATTGCAGCCCCTTCTCTATTTGAAAATCCGAAGAAGTAAATGTCTCTATCAATGCAAGAGCCCATGCCTTATCATAATATTCTTGCTTTATGAACAAGCTTGGGAACTCCATATTAATATATCCTCCTATTGCGGTATCAAAGTTCTTAAACTGTTTCAGGTACTGCATTTTCACAAATTCTATTTTACTTTGTCTGGATGCTTCGAGTTCTTCAGACTCACTTCTTAAATTTCTTCTAATCTCTCTCGTGATTTCAACAGAGTTGGAAGCAGCAGTCTTGAAATAATTATCGAGGAACGAACTTAAGATAAGGCCAACCATTGGATAATGGAGGCTGTGATCCAATAAAAATATTTCGTAATCTAATTCCTTGCTAATGGTTCCATCATCAGGGTTCACTACCGTATCAACTACTTTGGATGATAATAGTCTTACGACTAATACAGAATCAACATCAAGCACAAATCCCATTAATGACCGGCTATATATCATCAGATATAAAAGCTCGTTGACAAGTCGTCTAACATCTGCCGACACTGAAAATATCTCTTTATGTCGTTTAGCTTTATTGAAATTCTTATGTAGTCCTGTGTAACGCATAATCACAGGCACAATATGGTCATTTGTTGTGAAAATAAAGGTAGGTGGTTGAACTGTAGGAAATAATTCTATTCCATGAGTTTGTTTATAATTAAAAGTTGGATAGTAGTATCTTAATAGGTGTTGGATGGGTTGGAAAATTAAAAATATAAATTGAGGATAGAAATCACAAGTAATGTCCCCGCCTCCCCCGGCTCCAGCGTAGAGTTGCAATATACGAGTTGTTTCTATTGTATGTACATCAATTTTAAGGTTCTTAATAATCGATCCTAAATCAGGAACCGCAAGCTTTTTTGCTTGAATATGAAGTTTGGGATTAAATTCATTGAAGGTGGATGTGAATTCTGTAGATGGACAATTTGCTTCATCATTCTTTTTATCTCTTTCGGTAATACCAAATTGTTTAGGAAATGCTAAGTATTTTGAGTAAGGAACACGTTGTTCGGAGGGAAATGGAAATTTAAAAAAACATGTCAAAGAGAATATCTTTTCAACAAATCTAGTAGATTCTGATGGACATTGAAGATATAGACGACCCATAATTCGATAGATGATATCATTTAGGTCTTGGACAAACTGAGGAGACGATGTATATGAGCGATCCAATGTTAATTCTTCATTCCTCAAACTTATAAAAGGGAAACAGGAAAGTAAGAACACCAATTTTATTCTATTTTTATACACTCTACCATGTTTGCAAGCATAGATCTCTTTCTTTAACTCTTCAAGTTCGACTTTCCAATTTTTAATTTCCTCAGAGTCTCGTTTTTCGTCTAAGAGTAGAAACGTTGGATCTTTGTAATTCTTTACCAAAGATTTGATTGATTTTTTGATGAGATCTTGATTAAACTTAAGTTCTTCGGGCCAAGGCACAATACGCATTTAGTCGTTCTTTTATTATAATTAGATTTTGATAATACGTTCAAACGACGTAGTTTATATGTTTTTTATTTAAAAGTTAATCCCAGTTTCTTCAATTTGATTGATAAATATTCTAGCGTATGGCTACTTATAGCCGCATAAAAGTACACGCAGTTTAGCATCAAGTTGTCTTTTATTTAATGTAGATTTCAAGAATACAAAAGTCAGAGCTAGAGAAAGGTTGTTTAAAACATCTTTTTGCGGCATAAAATAGAGATTATTCCAACAAGTCTTTTTTGCGCCCAAAATAAACCAATACACTAATACTTTTCATACGTAAAGCTAACCTACTTCTTTCATAAGATCCAGTACTTTCAAATAGTATCATCCTACATTAACCTTCGACGTTTCCTTTGATCAAATAAACTAAATAAACTCTCTGGGTCGCCTTTATATTCCTCAACTTTATCTGCTTCATCAAGCTCCTGCGCATCGTCAAATAGTAGTAACGAAAATCCACTTATATCCCCCCTTTCATAATAAGCACATCTGAAATTATCATTGACACTATCTAAGTATGTATCCGTATATGGCGCTTTCTTATACTTACCAAATTTGGAAACACATTCCACCATATGGCTTAAAAATTTATTAAGAGATATAGAAAGCAACTTATAAAAGTCTTCATTTTCATCATTGGAATACGATACTTTGTACACAAATAAAGTACCACTTCTACCATCTAATTTACCTTTGAATTGATGTACGATATCTTCACTGTCGGTCAATTGCAGCCCCTTCTCTATTTGAAAACCCGAAGAAGTAAATGTCTCTATCAATGCAAGAGCCCATGCTTCGTCATAGGACGTTTCTTCAATAAACAAGTTTGGGAACTCTATATTAATATATCCTCCTATTGCGGTATCAAAATCCCCAAACTGTTTCAGGTACTGCATTTTCACAAATTCTATTTTGCTTTGTCTGGATGCTTCAAGTTCTTCAGACTCGCTTCTTAATTGTCTTCTTATCTCTCTAGTGACTTTAGCAGAATCGGAAGCCGTAGTCTTGAAATAATTATTGAGGAATGCACTCAAGATAAGGCCTATCATTGGATAATGGAAGCTGTGATCCAATAAAAATATTTCGTAATCCAATTCCTTGCTGATGGTCCCATCTTCAGGGTTCACTACCGTATCGACTACTGTGGAGGATAATATTCTTATCACTAATACAGAATCGACATCGAGCGCAAATCCCATTAGTGACCCGCTGTATATCATCAGATCTGAAGTGAAGCTTACAGTACTGTACGACGAATAAGTCAATGATGAGGGTGAAAAAATAGTAGATGAAGATGCAGTTGAAAATATTGAAGATGATGGTAATGTAGAATATGATGAAGCTGAAGGTGAAGATTCACTACTCAAGTAATTGCTGGAAGTCGATATAGTATAGCTAGTTCTAGAAGAACTTGCCAAAGAACTGGAGGAACCAGACAAGTATATCGACTTGAACTGGTCACTAGAAGAATAGGTATATACTGAACTGAAAGGTTCATAACTTGAAGATGAAATAGGGTATGAGCTGGAAGACGTCTCTGAGGAAAATGACGATGAGGAAAAGGAAGATGATGAACAGAAATTTGGACCATCATAAACGTACAGATAATCAGAATCAATCAACTGAAGAGTCGTTGTGTCACAACCCCCAGTGTCTTCCGTGGTAATAAGCTCTCCACATTCATAGAACAGGGTTTGTCCCAAATAAGATAATAATTTATTTGAACCGACTTCTTCAACACCAAAACCGGAATTAAGCAGTGCATCTTCATTGAAAAAATATCACCATAAACTTCACTCATTGGAATGCTTGGTCCTGGAATATATGACAAAGTCCCTGTCAATAAATCAATATTAAACAAAACATAACCAGCATCCTGGAATTCGCCTCCCCCGAACGCAAAACGTGATTCCAAAGTATTAAACAAATAAAAAGATACAGATGATGCAACATAGTAAACAGAATCAGTTGGTTCACAAACTATAGAACTGGATGTAAAGGTTGAAGTTGTAGGCGTGGTTGAAGTTGTAGAAATGGTTGAAGATGTAACAGAAGTTGATGTAGGGGACAGAGAAGAAACTCCAGATGTAGTGAGTGACGATGATCCATAAGTGGATGAATGAAATGTGGAAGAACTAAAATTTGATGAATAAAATACTGACGAACTTAAGGTTGATGAATAAAATACTGACGAACTTAAGGTTGATGAATAAAATTCTGACGAACTTAAGGTTGATGAATAAAATTCTGACGAACTTAAGGTTGATGAAAATTCTGAAGATGATAAAGAAGATGGTGGAGAGTAACTATTAGATATATAAGACAACGGCTCAGCTTGGGAAGAAGACGAAGTTGTGGGAGGTACTGTTGGAGGCAATGTTGGAGGTGTTGTAGGAATTGCAAAGGAAAAGGCCAATAAGAAGAACCAAATATATGTAAATACTTTCATTGTCATCTTGATACTCAAATAGACTCAGAGAGTACTAATGGCATGGACACATTTGGGAAACATATTTGTTTTTATATTTACCATTTAACTGAATATTACAAATGCTGCATGTCGTATAGAAGTATTGAAAAATTTATAATCTGATTATTAAAATTTGACTTACAAGTATTAATTTGAAATGAGTCTGCAAAATATTCAAATAAGTTCAATATACGATTATCTACTCAATTGAATGCTATATGCATTATACATACCCATGTTTAATATAAATATATATTCTTATCAAAGATCTCTTAAGGTGAACCCTGCAGTAAATAAAAATTATATATAAATGTTCGGTAGCTTAGTTGTGTTTGTGCGAATATCAGACATTAATTTAAAACTTGGATGAAATATTAAATTATCAGGAATACGAAAAACAATCGTGGTACGCATATGACGATAGCAGTATCATGTCTTCCAACCGGTTCTTCCACAAACCAGTACTCCCGGGATACAAGTCCACCACCCCAAATATACCTTTACAACTCATTCTGCAGGAGTCAGAGCTAAAGAAGATAGTTAGTTTAAGTTGTGAATTTGTCCATGAAGGCATCAATTCTGGTGCTGTAGATTACTTAGATGATGAAAATGCAGAACGTAGCATACAATATTTTAGAGATTCTGGCAGAAGTCTCCTAAAGCATTTGGATCATGAAGACCCTCACTACATAAGCAAACTTTGTCTTGAGTATTTGGCGTCTAATTTTGCTATCCTTATCAAAACGAAGAGTCCTGAGCTAATTCTACAAAGAAGTTTCACTGATAATGCAGAGGAGTACTTGAAGCACTTTGCCATTGTTGCACGGCTGATGGATGAATTCGTTAGCAATTGGTTGGCAGGCCAGGATATTACCGATCCGTTGATAGTTAATAGGAGAATAGTCATACACAACTTGGTTAACATTTCCTATTTATTCACCATCACTTTCCCAGGCTTGAAAAAGAATTTAGGTGGAATGAAGTCTTCAGGTACAATTACAAGTTTTGGAAAATATATAGTTTCGGGCCAGTCACTTCAAGATTACTCTGTCGCTGAGCCAAAATCCACGCCAAGCCTCACAGAACTAGATATGGAAACCGCACAAGCTCTAGAAGTAACAAATGAAACTTTGATCAAGGGTGTCATAAGGCGTCCCATTATGTCTGTCGATGATCTAGAGTTGCAGGAAGCCTCTGTATCTGCTCTATTAGAATCAATGTATCTACAACCAACCATAGATTTTCTAAAGCTAAGATTTGAAGATTTACAGTTAAAACTCAAGAGGCAGACTCCAGGCACCAACAAATTGAGACCAGATTTTTCACTTACTTTCCTTTTCAAGGACAAGAGCTACACCATACCGATCGAAATAAAAAAGAACGGCATAAAGGAGTCACTTGAAAATATTGAATCCACAAAGTCGTTTATAAATTTATTTAATCAGTCAATTCATCAAATGGTGGATAATAATTCTGCGATTGCATTTATTATTGATTGTGAGTACTTAGTTGTGATTTCGGTGACGCATCCAGAGCTTACAAAGCAAAACTTGGAAGGAGATAAATATGTAAAGTCCACAATAGACTGTGATACGCAGGTTTTCGATCATCATGGGAATCATAATTTAGGCTTTTTATTATGCTGTTTGTTGACGAATTATTTATCCAAGCTAGACGAGGCTGTGTTGAATATTGGTATAGATTTTTCAAATAAATTGTTGGTAGAATCTGAAGTTGTTTCTTCATTGAAGGAGATGTGGTATGAAGAGGTTCGAAATGACTGGAACAGTTGTTTTCGAAGTGCCACATATAATATCGAGCAGAAATTATATTTAACCGAAAAAGGTGTGAAGATCAGTCGGACTTTGTTTGGTCTAATCCAACAAAATGAAGTCCAGTTTTCACAAATCGGAAAACTGGATAAATTCCAAGTCGACAAGCTAGGAATAAAAAGGAACGAGTCGGACCATGACAACTTAGAATACCTATCGCAAGTTCGAAGGGTTAAATTTAAGAATGAAACATACTTTCTCAAGTTATATGATCCCATACAAACTTTCAAAATCCGTGGATCAGTACCACGCGATACTTTTGAGAAAACATATAGCTTCAGTTTAGGTATGTTCCTTACTGAACTTCAAGTTTTCAGGATGATAAATGGGAATTTGCCTAACATAGAAAATTTTGAACAACGTATAAAAACTCGAACGGCCCACAAAAATGATTTCAACTATTCGTTTCCTAAAGGGAGACGCAATCAGAAGAAGGCTGCTATGAAGTTCATCCCTGAACTATTTTCATATGGATATTTACAACTACCAGGTCATGAAGGCTTTTATTTACTAGAATCATTTATTAAAGACTGCCTCTTTAGTATAAAAAATGAAGAGGAACTCGAAGAGTTCATAAAACTTGCCAAAAAGGGGATGGATGTCTTCCATAAGTCTGGCACGGCTCATGGAGATATTCATGCCGATAACATTATGTTCACATATGATGCAGAAGGTAACAAAGCTGTGAAGTTTTTCGATTTCGGGCAAAGTAAAATGAATAACTATGACACATTACATCATATGGATGGTGATAATGAATTAGAAGCTGCTATACTTAAGGACAAGGCACGATTAGGTGATGCGTTGAATGAGTTGAAGAATCGTTGGAATATACATCAAGATTCTAAGAAAAAGGAATCACAAATAATTGATCCATCTGAACTATCACCGGTGGAAGGTGGAAGCTGGCAAATGAATACAAACGATGTATCAGCTATCGTTGAGCCAAGTAGAAGAGAAATCGAGAGTAGATCAGATCAAGAACCATCGACGGGAACAACACTAACAACTGATGAAATTAACACACGAGGGCAAACCCCTTCTCCTCCTCGACGTAGCAAAAGAACAAAACATCGATGAGCTAGGGTGATATGTTGAAGAGTAACCTGGGGGAGGGTAGAAGATAAATATTACATACTTATTTCATCAAAGTGGTGGTGGTGTCTGTCGGATACTAGAGGTAATTCCGTTGCTCTATTAAACATACTGTTTTCGCTCCTTGGTATATTGTAATTTCGTAGCCCATAATAATAATATATTGGCATTTTCGCAATGAAATATCGTTAGATCTACAAGAATTTATCGTAGAGTAAAGTAGAAATATTTCGTAGCCTACAAAAAAACATTTCTATGAAGTCGCTAGTTTAAAGCTAGGAACGACTATTATTTGCTTCTCCATACGACAAAATATTAGCTGAAAGGAAGAAAAGCTACTTGCACACCACCGCTTATATTTATGGATTGGTCATGAAATTAGAAGCAAAAATAAAACGAAATAGAAAGAATTATATAAGCGTTGTTTTTCTTACATGTTCACGAATTATTTTGCTTTACACTATGAAATGTCAGTATAAGGGAAGACTTTTACAACTAGGGAGGAAGAAATAATAATTTACTGAGATAACTTACTTACAGAAAGCGAAATGTTTATGCAAGGTCATGTACCTAATTAAATATATATTTTAAGAATTGCAGTAATTCGATTCTAAAATAATACTCTTTTCCGGTGGTATAAAGATTTCCGGTCCGAGGTATGAAAGAAAAACGGGGACGGCTAAAAGCCTTCGCACAGATAAAAGTCGTACCGACGCGACATTTGCGCCATTAAAATTTCTTTCTCACTAAATGTTTTGAGGTATATAAGCAGAATCAATACTGGAAATTTACACTTCGGTGATTTTTCAATTGATTGATCCATTCATAAGTTTATCAGTTAATTATTTATTAAGGTTGCACAGTAGGTAGCACGGTAATTATATATACTCTGGTCTAACTGTTGTTATCATTGCTTTATTACTTAGTATTACAATGAAGTTTCTTTCTCTTCTAACATTGGCATCGGTGGTTGTATCGGAAGCTAATGCAATAACTATACCATTCTTTCAACAACCTATTGACACTTCTTTAGCATCCAGTTCACTCCCAGCAGCTCCTGCATCATCACCAGAGTCATTGGAACTTGTTGAACCAACTTCACATCCATCTTTACAAAAGAGATATAAAGATGTTATCATCAATAAACAGTATGCTGCCGAACAAAAGGCTAAAAATGGTGAAGTAAGTAGTTCGGAACAGCCAAAGGCTTGGATTAGAACATATTCAGAATCATTAGTTGAAATTGTTACTCCTACTGTAATTGCAGGAGTTACATTTGCTGCTAAACCTCCTACTACAACTAATGGTTTAGAACATTGGGTATCATTAAATAAAGATGGTTCACCTAAAACTATAAAACCACAAATCAAAAATGGGGTTATAAAAAATGGATACCCAACTTATGGTACATGGTTTGCTACTGCAACTACTGTACTTTATACTAAGGAAGAGTTAAAGGCTCATAATATGGCTGATGATGAAATCTTTGAACACGAAGTAATAATCGATGAAGATCCACATGAACACGCATTAAATCCTTTAATTAGATGTACTCCCGATGGTTACTTTAAAAAGGGTGTTGCTAAAGATAAGTCTTCTGAACCATTCTGTTTCCCAAGAGATGGCCAACAATTGAAAATGGATAAAACATATTTTGTCACTTGGTATTCCAGATTTTTCTCGGATGAAGTTGAAAATGTTAGAGTCCATTTGTCTTACATAAAGGAAACTATCAGACAAAAGGGGTTAAGAAAGAGAGATTTAGCTGATCCATTGGATAAAAGATCTGCCCTTATTGAACAAGGTGCTAAAGTTGATAAAACATCATTCTATCAATCTGATTGGGTTAAAAAATCTCAAGGTTGGTTCCCTCTTACAATAAATGAAGAATGGATTGGAGAAAAGGACTATAATAGAAAAGTCTTGATATCGATTCAACCAGATAATGTTGATGAATCTGAATTTGATTATTTACAGAATTCCATTGTAATCGAAATCTCCAAGGGAGTAAGAGTTTCTAGGGAACATAATGTTGATTTAGCTAAACTTGAACAAAAATATAATGATCCAAACTTTGAGCTTGAAGAAGGGATTGATGAGAAGTATTATGTCATGTTAACTATGCCAACCATTGTTATGGTGGCTGCATTAGGTATGTACTTATTCGTGTGGTATAATCAAGTTGATTTGAGTCATTTGAAAAAGAGAACATTTGCTAGGAAAGCATTTAAGCATAAAATGGTACCTTTAAAGGGTAAATATAAGGACTACGGGCCCTTGCCTCAATATAACAATGACGATACAAAACATGATTAGTATATATTAAAAAAAGAATTCTACTGGTTATACTCGTACATGTTATGATTTGTAGTCTGGATATATTCTTATAGATGTTCATAGTTACAATAATATAATCCTCTTTACAAATAATTCATTGTAGTGTTTGCAGCCATCGCAATTATAATTACGAGGGTGCACATCACGTGCGGGCTCTGCTGGGAAAAGCAAAACCGGTATAACTACAACGGTATTAATGCCTAAGAATTATATCTGCTTAGCATTATCAACACCCCAATTTACAAAAATAGATAAACAGAGTTATTGCCATATAAAATATTATAAATTCAACAACAATATATTTTTGTAAATACTTGTTTACTTTTCTTTTCCTTTCTTTTCATTATACGGTAATCCGAAATAAATAGATAGCTATTTAGTAAGTAGCATCGAGAATCAGCTGTGTGTGCTTTTGGGCAAATTATAGATTAACAAGGAGTATAAACACGTTGATAAGATAGATATGACTGTTCCCATTACATATCCATCCGATTGGAGTCAAGGTTGGTTCTTGACCGCCTTATCGTCTTGTATGTGTCTTTTAGGATGCTTGGTCATCTATCTCGATGACTTATATTATTTTATTATGCCAAAATCTATTACATCACGATATGGATTTAATTTAAATGGGAATTATAGCTTTTTAAATGCTTCATTAGCATTTAGTGCTGGATGTTTACTTTTCACATCTTTGTTTCGTTTGTTACCAGAAGCATTAGAATATTTAAAGAATTCAGTTACTGATGAAGATCCAATTTCAGAAACTACGGAGAGAAAATTACAATTTAATTTAATAGTATCATATATCGTTGGTACTATAGTTTGTGTACTGTTTAATACTTTCCTTCATTATATCACTAGTGAATCTGTTGTACATTGTAATCATGGAGATCATGAACAAGACTTAGATAATGCTGATGATAACGAGCCATACCATCAAAATGATCATCAGACTGGAAGTGGAAGCTCAAATTATCATTCTCATGGTCATACTCATGGTCATACTCATAGTCACATTCATAGTCATAGTCATGGTCATGAACATACACATACCAATGATGGGTCACATAATAGTAAAGATCTTATCTGTAAAAATCCAGAAGATCCTAATTCTCCAGATTCATCAGATACATATTCAACCAATGAATTAAATAATGTAAGTGATCAACATGTCGACCATTCACCTGAAGATTTGGATGAAACCACACCGCTAGTATCTCCTCCTCCATTAAGACAACGTAAATCACTTATTCATTATTTTACTATTCATGGTGATGGTACTGATGATGTAGGTGAATGTAAAGGTTATTCATCAGCTGAATTATGTTTATTTCAACAACATAATAGTGTCAATATGGAATTGACATCTTCACAACTTCACTTTTGTGAGATTCCAGAATTACGAACATCTCATCATCATCAACACCTTCATCAACATCAAATTGATACAAGAGATGGTAATTCTTCCATGGCAGAATCTCATCATCTACAAGCTACACAATCTAATGCTTCACATCTTGATCATAAACTGGATCATCATCATCATATCAATACCCCATTATCAAGATTATTATTAATTGGAATTCAAACTACTTTAGCTATTACTTTACATAAATTACCAGAAGGATTTATAACTTATATTACTTCTGAAACAAATCCTCAATTAGGTGTATCAATTTTTTTAAGTTTATTATTTCATAATTTTACAGAAGGATTTTCAATGTGTTTACCATTATATTATTCATTTACTAATGGATCAACAAAGAGGAATGCCAAATTAAAAGCTATTGGTATTAGTGGATTATTAGGAGGTTTAGCACAACCGTTAGGAGCATTATTAGGTTATTTATTTATAAATTATAATCGTGATAGACTTAGTGACGGTAAAGACGGGGATATTATAGATATGGAAAGTTTAGATTTTGTATTTGGTATAACTTTATCAGTTACAAGTAGTTTCCTTACAGTTATTGGACTTTCAATGTATGGATCTGCCGTTTCATTTGGTGGATCACTTAATTCCGTTATGTCTTGGTGTATTTTTGGTATATCAATTATTGGTTTGGCTTCAATAGCTACATCATAGTATATATATTTTATATTTTATATTTAAATTTGCAGCAAAATACATATCATTGCCGACGGTTCGCACACGCACACGCACACATGCTTATTGTTTTCCGATCTTTACTCTTCTTTTCTTTCTTTTTCCTTCTTCGGATTTTTGTTTCTTTTTTTTTTCTCCTTTTTATCCAGGTACACGCACCGCACAGTCATTTCCAACAAAGACTGGCCAGCCCCTTAGCTATACTCCACCACATGGTATAGTACAACTAAATATATATATATATATATACATCAACAGTTTTCATATCAACCACGAACTTATTGTAGTTGAAGAATAAGGTTAAACAAATTTGATTTTAACGTATATCATAAGATCTCATTATAACGTATCTTTATAGTTATTATTAATCGAAATAATATATGTCGAAGTCATCAAGTATAAAGTTAATATTTCCATTTACAATACTACACATAAGAATATTTAATATATCGATACTTCACTCATAATTTGCAGTGTCTAAATTCATCAAAACATAATATAATTTATAATATAATAGTTTTCAACATTTAAAGTTAAAAGACCAGAAGATGGCACAGGTAGTTCCCATAGTGGAAGTAAATCAGACCCCAAAAGGGACTAAGCATACAAAGAATAAAGATGTGAAGAAATTGAACGATAATGAAAGACGGTTACCGAATGGAGAGAAAGTTGATTTTGGACATTCTAAATCCAAAAAATCCAATAAGAAAAGCTCCAGTCCAGAGCCAGATTCAAAGAAGAAATCGAATAAGAAGGAGATTGAAACCTTAGCTAGTTCACCATCTTTACCAAATGGCAATAAACCTAACTTTTATAATGATAACAATGAAAAGTCAAAGGAATCAACCAGAAATAAAAAGAAATCTTCCAATGGGTATAATAGCGAATCTTCATTACCAAATGGTGAAAAACCAAATTTCAATACTGATTCCTCAAAATCAAAGAAATCTGATCAATCATTACCCAATGGGGAAAAGCCTAATTTCGGTAATGAAAAGTCCTCTTCAAGTTCTAAAAAGGATAAACTGAAGAAACCTGAAGATATCTATGCTGGATCCTCATTTGGAACTTCGCCAGCCGCATTGAATTTGCCAAAGCCATCTTTTAAGAGTTCTCCTAGACAATCGAGTGGTAATAATGCTCAAGATCATTCGCCAACTTCAAGTATTTCAACGGGATCTTCTTCCCCTTTGAATAGTAATACTGTTCCAAGATATCCTGTAACTACATATCCAACATCTTATCCAGTGGCACCATCTTTTCCACCTCAACAATTTCCTCCTAATCAATATATACTTCCAGGATTTGCATATAATGTATCACCTCAAGGATATATTAATTATCAATATCCTCCTTATCCTGCTCCAATCCCAGGAGCAGGAGTTGCACCATTTCATGGAAATGATTATCCAAGACCTTCTCCATCACCATATGGTGGTAATCCTGCGGTACCTCAACATGGCAATTCTAACGAGGGACAAAAAATTACCTTTAATGATTTATTGAGTTCGTCAAAATGAACAGAATATGACTTATTAATGCAAATTCATGATCACTTCAATTCATTACTTTTTTCAGATTTTGTTTTAATGATTCTACGATTCTAAGGTTTTTCATTCCATTACATTTCAATTATGTTTTTTTTTTTTACTTTTTATTTTTGAAGAATTCCTACTAAGTTTTAAGCTTGCCAAAGGGTTTGGCTAGACTTAAATTGAACATTTTCAATTGCAAACACTGATGAATTCATTTCATCACTCTCCTGGTTTTATATTTCTTTACTTTGCTTTGCTTTTACGATTCGTTTTATTTATCATAGTTTTCTTTTGGTTTTTAATTTTTTTTTTACCTTTTTTTTTTCTATTTTCTTTTAGATCTAGTCTCTCTGTATAATAATGTATAATTAGCAAGAGACTAATGACTGGTTTAAAGTCATTAGTATTTAGATTTAAAAAGTTGAATTTTGTAGAATTTGCGAGCAAGTATAGTTGACAGAATACAAAACATAAGTAAGTACTTCTTGATTGACATAACTAGTGACTTATTGATCGATTCAATCGGTAAGGATATAAGTTTTCAGCTATCCCGTAATGGAGAAATTAATATCATCAATCTACTACGTTGATTCATACTAATACAGCATGGACATTACTGTCTATAACATAAGCGATATTACAATGCATTAGTATGTAAGTTTATGCTTTCCTGCTATATTTCCCAGAACATAATTTAAATATGAGCTGTCTATTAACAAACTCATATTTAAAGAAGCACTACGTAATGTTTCTTAAGCTTTGGCCTAAAAAAGTTCAGGTCAAGGAAGATCTCGTTAAAAAGTCACGGCTTGCCAAATAACAAACCGTACCTTAACTTCTTCACAATCAATAAGAACTTATTCGCTGTAAAAAAAGGAAATAAATACACTTGGTATGCATATATTTTAGTCTAAA
Source organism: Scheffersomyces amazonensis (assembly GCF_036850825.1). Lineage (NCBI taxonomy): Eukaryota > Fungi > Ascomycota > Pichiomycetes > Serinales > Debaryomycetaceae > Scheffersomyces > Scheffersomyces amazonensis. The sequence goes on along the minus strand of NW_027042741.1, from coordinate 265,119 downwards.
AAGAGTACTAAATTTGATGCATGAATGAAATTGTTAAGGCTTAAACTAGTTGATACTGCAGAATCGAGGTCAGTATTATGCTAGTGATGAATTAGAAGAAGGATAAGAGTTACTAAACTAAAGGCACAGTTATTGTTATGAATATTGTCAGTTACTACTGCTACTTTTATACATTTCTACAGTTTTACCACTTGTAAGTTTTTCGAATTAAGTAGAAATCTCTACAGTTTATGGAGCTAGTCAAACAATAGATACTTAATAAGATATAAACTAAACTTCGATATATGGCAAGAAAAATTCCATCATTAAATACATGGTATATATATCTGTATAGAATGAAACTATGCTTAAGTTGCCAAGTAAGTCTAAAGATCTAAAAGAAGAACATATATGAACGATACGAAAAATTGTAGCAAAATGCTTTTTTAGGATGAGGATGAGAACACCCTTCGCCGGGTAAAACATTTCTGGTTTTTGAATGCAAAATTACAACATTATTATATTACAGAGTTCTATGGAGTATATACATGGCAATTATAAATTTGAAAGGGTCAGTACTTAATAGCACCTGTCCAGTACTTGATCTCATTGTAAAGACTAGGAATTTCTTCACTTACTGGTCCTCTGATATTTCCCTTTTTACTGATAGTAGAAAACTGGCTAGAAATATTATCAGCAAATTCTAAAAATTGTGAATGTTTAAACTTTAAATATGTATGAATAAACCTATCTGGTAACTCATCAAATGTCAAACAATATATATATGCAATTAAAAGTACTTCTGATGTACTTAGTTTTGATTCATGGAATATAGTTCCATAACTATTTGTACCAGGGTGAAACTCTTGATAAGCTTTGAAAAAATAATCGAGATAGGAATTGAGTAAGTTCATACATCTCATTGAATTCTTGGATTGTTCAAGCATTTGCTTCTCTTTCGATTTACTAATAATCAGCCTCTCGTGTAATGCACTCAATGGTTTAGTGGACTCTATATCATCAGAACTATCATCATATGCATCATCATCTACGTCATTATTAAAATATTCAGTTTGGGTGGTATCTTGATTACCACTAAGACTGAAAAATCCAACTTTACCTCGATTAAGTCCAATTAATTGAACTTGTGCTTGTGCTTGATTATAAAATTTTAGTGGTTGATTATACATCATAGGAAATGGTAAATATCTCAGAAATAACTTTCGTACGTACCCCTCATAATTTTTGCTATTTATAAACAAATTGTACTGGTGAATATACTCTATTTTACTTAATAATTGGGTAATTAATCCAACATTGATTAAATTCTCTCGTACATTTAATTGTGATTTGCTTGAAAGTATAGGTGAAGATTTGGATTCTTTTACAAATTTTTGTTCAAGAAAACTTACAATTTCTTGAAATCCTTGATATTTAATAATTTTTTCAGAATTATCGACTATTAAAGTAGGTAATTTATGAATATCTGATAAATTAGTATTACTAGAAGTAATAATCTCATATTCATTTACTGGGATATTTGGATTATTTGTTAGTATCCAAGTTGCTGCAATACATTCTGGTGATATAATGGATACTATAGGCCCTTCACCCCAAACGTGAAGTTTCAACATGCCTGTTTATTTATTCTACTACCTTTAATATAAATTTTCTAACTATATATTGATCTGGTCCCGTCTATAGTTTAAAGAGTGTAATTTTTCAACTATATGGAAAACGACATTGTCGCCACATGCGATGTCGTAGTACCGAGAATTTTGCTGGTCAACAAAAAAATGTAAATTCAAAGTACCGGTCATCAATGCCATACTTTACTACTGTTCTATGTACTGATTACGATTTAAATTATTATCAGAACGTAATTGTTGTCAAAAGTGTTAGAGGAAGTTTTAATTAATATTCCTATCAAATTTATAATCTTTTTTATCTCCTTTTAGAGCTTGTATATCCATTTATCAATATATATCACATATATTAATCATAAAACATAATTCATTAATAATAAATCAAAATATCAAATATATATAACATACCATGTCAAATACAGTGTTTATACAGACAGATAAGAAGAAGAGGCTTGCCTTGGATGTCATAGGACAACTAGAAGAAGATTTGGAACAAGATCCATTAGATTATGGTAAATGGAATCGATTGATTAAGCTGGTGGTAGCAAAAGATAAAGAAGAACAAGTTAGATCGGTTTATGATAAATACCTCAGTATATTTAAGTTTGATGTATGTACATAAAGATTATTATTATTGTTGCTACTTGAATGGGTTTTTTTTATTGGTTTAATGGGATAGGATAGGTAGTAAATCCTGTTGGTTGGGTTTAATTCTCGTTCACGATTATGAGATGAAATTAATTATATAAATTGGTTGGGTATCTTTCTAAATCATTATTCTTTGATAATTTTTCATCACATTTCCGTGTATTTCTTTTCATTTCTTCATATGTATAATTATTTACTTTTATTGTTATTATTATATTCCGATAGGAAACGGTCTTACTGTTTACCTATAGGCAAAAGCAATCAAAAAGGCAGTTGTTGCTCATACAATAGAGCAATAAACCCAGAATAAATGGATTTAATAGAATATATCTTTCTATTTATGTCTAACTTTGTCAAATAGTAAAATGAAACCTTAATCCTATTAAACTTAAAAGAAATCTAATTAAAGTACCTTCTTAAAATATTGTTTAGAAATACTAACATTAATAATTATAGGGAAATCAATGGTGTAATTATATTAATTATGAATTAAGTAGAGATGAATTAGAGAAAGTTGAAACATTATTTCAAAGATGTTTTTCTATAACCGATAGTGTTGAATTATGTCGATTATATGTTGCGTATGTACGTCGAGTAAAAGATGTAAGAATTGGAGGTGAAAAGGCAAGAGGAACTATTATCCAAGCATTTGAATTTGCTATTGATAAAGTTGGACTTGATTTATCTAGTGGTAAATTATGGAATGATTATATAGAATTTTTAAAAGATTGGACTCCAAGTGCAACATGGGAACAACAACAAAAAGTTGACTTAATAAGAAAAGTCTATAAAAAATATCTTGTAATTCCAACTGATACTCTTGAAGCTGGCTGGGCTCAATATACAAAATGGGAAAATGAAGTTAATTCGGTTACTGCTACTAAATTTATTTCTGAAAAGTCCGCCGAATTTATGCTTGCCAGATCTTGGCTTACTGAATTTCATAACGTAACTGAAGCACTGTTAGAAAGAAATATTCATTCTGGGACTATTAGAGGACCAGAATCTAGAGAAATTGAAAAACAACTTGAATATTGGCTTAAATGGGTAGATCTAGAAAAGAAAAATATATTGGAGTTAAAAGATAATTCACAAGTTGAAAAAAGAGTAGCTTATGTTTATAAACAAGCTACATTTTCATTACCATTTATTTCAGAATTATGGTTCAAATATAGTAAATTTTTACTTATAAGTAATGAAGAAGCTAACTTGAGTAAATGTATTACATTATTAACAGAAGGTTTAAATCTAAATCCGAGAAGTTTAATTCTTACTTTCCAATTAGATGAATTACATGAAAAAGAAAATTCATTTGATTCATCTAAAGAAGCATTTAATAAACTTATTGATCATTTAGTGAATGATCATAAGAAAATTACTGATCAAATAGATTTAATTACAGGTTTAACAGCATCTAATGGAAATATTAATGGAAAAAATATCAATACTAATAATGATGTGGTTATGGAAGATGATGCAACACCAACTCCTGGACCTGGAGGTGATGATGACGACGATGATGATGATGTGAATAACTTGGCATCTCTCAGACCAGAATTAAGTGAAGGAGATAAAGCCAAATTAATAGAGCTTGGAAAATTAAAAGAAGAACTTGAATCATCCATAACTTTAGCATATGTTAAATTTATGATTGCATATAAAAGATCAGGTGGGATTGAAGGAGCTAGAAAAGTATTTAAACAAGGTAAAAAATTTAAAAATATTGGATATCAATTTTATGTTGAGAATGCCTTATTAGAACATTATGTGGATCATAAGAAAATTGCTGTGAAGGTTCTTGATGTTGCCATGAAAAAATATGGTACTAATGGGCCATTTCTATTAGCTTATTTAAATTACTTAATTAATACTAATGATGTGGATAATATTAGAATCTTAATTCAAACCGCAGATACTAATTTCTCCAAAGAAATAGCTTCCTTAAATGAAGAATTACAAAATCCTGATTTATCACAATTTAAAAAGGATCTGATAACACAACAAGTTGAAAAGAAGAAAAGATACCTTCGTAAATTATTAAAATCATATATTTCATATGCAACTAATTATTTATCATTAGATGTTGCCCAAAGTTTTGCAAATAAATATGAGCAAACTTTCCCTTCAGATGATCCAATAGAGTTATTTACTGACAGATACAAATTAGGTAAGTATGACTTAATTAGAAGATTTGAATTGAATTCTGCACCTGATGAAGAAGATGATGATGATGAAATACAACCACTTAAAAAGAAGAGAAGAGCTTCTAAAACTTCAGAAGAGTCCTTCTCTATTCCAGATGGAGATTCGGGATCTCACAGAAATAGTATATTTAATAATGGTGCTTTACCAGGTCAAAAAGAAGAGAAATCATTTGTGGGTCCAACCATAGTCACTCTTTTAGAAGTCTTACCTAATGCTTCTTATTTTGGTCCTGCCTCACAGAGTGTGTTTAAAAGCGATAAATTGGTTAAATTGTTTGCCAACCTTCCTAATATAGATTAAGTTATATATATATATATAATAAGTAATAATACATGGTAACAATTTTTTTGCATTTTTTTTTTGTCTTTGGGTGCAAATCTCAAAATATAGTACTAAATTATGAGCGTCTAACTCTTTAATCATAATCTCCAATCAAAGACATATTAATTAACATGGGTGAATATTTCAAAGGTATTCTTAAGAAATTGTGGGGTTCTGATTCTGATAGAGAAACTACCAAAAGTCATGTTAGTGTGAAGTCATCTCGTGAAGAAAGTTTTAAACGACGTATCGTTATTACGTTGATATCCTTTTTAGTATTAAGTAAAATAACTATTTTCAATTATTGGCTTAGTAGTTCATTTACATTGAAATTTCCACAAGTTGATATAGTTAATTTGTTAAGAGGATCTGAACAACTTCCTACGAAGAATTTTAGTTCATACACAAATACTACATATGAGTTTTCTAATACCTTTTTGATTGAACTTCTCAAAGATGTTTACCTTAGGAATGAAGAGGAATATTTAGGATCAGTAATTCATACTTCAATTATTGTGGTTCCAAGTCTTGAAATAACTCCCAGTCAAATTTCATTAGTATTACGTGAAGGTTTTTGTAACTTTTGGACTTCTTCTAAATTCTTTTCAAACTTGATAGTAACCAGTAAAGTAACTAATGATTTTAGAGATAAAGTTGGTTTTATTAGAACAATATTACCTATATCCAATAAGAGTACTGATGAAATTCAATTTTTTGTTAGAAAGTTCCTTTTCACTTTATTTTACTATACAGATATTCCTGAATCAAAATACAGTATCGATTCTTTCCTGAACTTAGTTTATCTCCTTAAATTAGGAAATTTCGGCATTTTTGTAAGTTCAATATTTTATCTTCTATTATTGGTTCCATTATTCTTTATTGAAAATAAGTATATTCTTCCGTTATCAGCATTTGCGGTTTCATTTTGTACAGTTGGGTTCATATTTACATTGTTTAACTTTATTGTTCATATTTGTATTCAATTTAACCACGTCAATCTTACATCATGGATTTCCTTCGGCCTTTATTTACTAGAAGCATTTGCCTTTCTATTATTGGCACTTGTGACCTGGAATGAGTTTATGAGTCTTCAAAACCTTAATTCTGAATCTCTATTAGATACCATTAAAGAAGTGGACGGTTCAGCTGGTCTGACTTTTTCCAGTGTATATTCAAACCCTCCTCCTCCTTCTTTGCTTCCTACTCCATCTCAAAGAAAGATATCTGTGAATTCGGTTAATAATTCAATTAATTTAAAGGAATCACTGGCTAAATATCTGATCAATAAATCTCCTTCAGTTTCACCAGATGCACCTACAACTATCGTGAATACTCTTCCAAATGAGAGCATGGCTCAACTACTTCTTTCTGGTGGTCAAATAAGTCAAATGAGTGCTGTGGGATCTTGTGATGTACTAGAAACAAATAATCAAGAATCTTCAACTGATTCTGGTGTTGCTGTATTATCGTTTCCAACCACTGAATTACAAGGATTTTCGAGATCTAGAGAAGGGAGCTTCCTTTTCCAAGCATCCAATCTTAATTCGTAGTATTTCTATTTACATTTATTTACATTTATTTACATTTATTTACATTTAATCTGAATCTGATTTTTTAACCAATTCAATCATTTTCCTGTAGAAAAGCCATTCTGTCGATGTAGCTTGGTTTAAAGGCCCAAGTATTGAATACATTAAAAAGTTGGTGCCATTCATCCATCTTGAGATCTCTTGGTGCTTTATTCAACAATTCATCAGAAAGAAGAGGTGCCAAGTCATCATCAGCACCCACTGCAATATAACTGAGTAAATTTTTTACTTTACTGTTTGAATTTATAAATAATTGTGTTAAAATATGTTCATATTCTTCTATATTTGCTGAATTGAAATTCTTTGGTTCTAATTCCACGACAGCAATTTCTGCATCATTAGGAAAAACTGCAGCTCTAGGAATAACGATGGGTTGCTGTTCGATAATTACTCTTGGATCATAACCCAAACCAGGATTATCATCCAGAGTGGCTGGTCCTGTAATAGCAATTAAGTTTATATTGGTGTAAAGATTTCTCTTTACAGAAGACTTATTTCTCTTAATAAACTCAGGTTCAGATAAGAACTTTTGAGCAGTAACTGCTGGAATTAAGGCAATAATTCTAACTCTTCCAAATCTTTGTAACCAATTAGCATAAGCACAACACATAATCCATTGAGCGAATAAAGGTTCACCAAATTTTACAGGTGATAGATTTCCTAATATTAATAATTCATCATGAATTGTATCTCTTGATTTAATTTCAGGAGTTAACAATTTTTCTTCAATTATTTCATCATATGTTTCCCAATTCCAACCATCTTTAGTAGTTAACTTTAAATTATCAATATTCGTATATTGTTTCCAGGCATCAATTAATTCAGTCCATGGACCTATTTTTTTTTTCTTATCTTCCAAGACTACATGAGTTTTAGGATTTAACTCTTCATGTATCTTAATTGATAATAAAGGTTGACTAGGATATATATCTAGTATTTCAAGATTCTTTGAATTTGGATACTTTTCCTTTAAATTTAATCTTTCTAATATCTTTTGACATACATCTTCTCCAATGATACCTTTGAATAAACTTTGACCTCTTCCTCCTTTAAAATTTTGAAATAATGCAGTCGTAGCTGCCTTAGGTATACTCATAACTACGAACTATTACTTACTATTATCTATTGTCTATTACCTATTACCTATTAGTTGTTATGTATTCGCGAACTTTTCATGAGTAAAGAGTACTAGGTAAAATAAAGTTGAAAATTCTAAACTCTTCTCATGCAAAATAAAAGTTCTACTGCGGATTACGCAAAGCCTAAACTGTATATGTTCCTGGCACCTACTGGATATTGGCTGTGACTTGTGGAGTGTGACTTGTGATTTATGTAGAAGAATATAAATACCGGATATTAACTATATACACTATTTATATTTATATTTATATAATATATTATATATATTATTTATTATTTATTATATATATTATTTATTATGTCCATTAATACTGTTCCATTAAAGAATAATTATAATCAGTTATTAGGTAGTCTGGAAGTATGCCCCTTTACATTATTACCAGGAGAGAAAGTAAGATATAATACTCAATCAGGACGTCAATCATTAGATATTATTGATGGTGAACATAGACCATTAACTAATATACCAACCATTCATATAACGGCACGAGATGGATATTTATATTTAACAACAAAACGATTAATTTATATTACATTAAGTCAAGGAGATGTTAATACATTTACAATTGATTTATCATATGCAGATAAATTAAGATTAAGTCATTCATTAAAATCTCCTTGGTTTGGACCTAATTATTGGGAATTTATATTCTTTAGTAGTGAATCATCAAGTGATGGATTTCCTAATAATAAATATTTTAAGGGGCAAATTAAGTTTAGTGATGGAGGATTATTTAATTTTGTTCAAGCTTTTAATATAGTACTTAATGATGTAATTAATAATAGTCATATAGATGATGAATTACCGGGCTACAGTGAAGTGTGAGTCATAACTAAGTAATAATATATAAAGTAATATATAAAGTAATAATATATAAAGTACAACTAATATACATCCCCTACATCATTCAAATGGCATAGGAGTCGAATCTTCTGATCCAGCATTGGTGGATATCCCCACAATAGGACTATCAATAGGTTCATCATTATCAAGTTTTTCTAATTTAGCTTCAATTGGTTGTTTAATAGCTGGATTAACATTTAATGGTTTTAAATTAAAGATTTCATCAAAATCCGTAAAATCTAAAATCTTATTAACCTCCTTTTCATCTAAATCATTGACTAATTCTCGAACTTTTTCAAACGCTAACAGTTCTAATTTAGCAGCATCTTGATAAACAATAGATCCTTCTTCATTATAAATCTTGGCATTACTAAACATTAAATGAAGATCTTCCAACATTTCTCGAATTTGAGTATAACTTCTCGAACTAATTCTTTTCTTAACAGTATCTAAGGCAATTGGATGCTTAATTAATACATAATAATCAGGATATGCCTTTTTAGATGGTTTAACTAAAAATAATTCACTTAATCTTCTTTCATGTTCATTAGTATAATTAAGGACCATTCCATAAATAGTTTCAATCATATTTTGAAGTTTAGCTCGTTCATCTAAAGTTAATGGATCAATACTTGGAGTGGCTCGATATAATAATGATCCTCTACCTCTACCACCTCTACCTCTTCCTCTACCTCTACCTCTTGTTGTTAAAGGTCTTGGAGTCAGAGATTTAATTCTCTTTATAGCAGGTTCATCACTTGATTTTTCATCTTCATCAATAGAATGTTTATCTGAATTATTACCAGTTTCTGATTCAGTAGCGGTTATAATATCCGGAGTAACATTTTTACTATTACTAGTATTGGTATCAGGTCCTTTAGATTTAGGTCTACCTCTTGGTCTACCTCTACCTCGAGAAGGTTTAACTTCTTCTTGATCACTATCATCATCAGATACAACTCCATCAATTTGTCTTAACCATTGTTCTTCAGTTAAATTATCATCATATTTAGCAATCTTTCTTTCTCTTGTACCTCTACCATATTCTTCAATAATTGATTCTTCAGTTTTCATATAAGATTCAGGATCTTTTTTATAAATTTCTGGTAATTCTTGATCAGTAAATAATCGACTACTATATGAAGCATTTTTAGTGGTTGAAGCTCGTTCTTCATCTAATTTTCTAAATACATCTAATTCTTGTTCAGTTCTAGCAATAATTTGATTTAATTCATCATCATCTAAATCTTCTTCATCATCTGAACCTCCCTTTTGTTTCCGTTCTTCCTCTTTTTCAATTAAAGCTCTTAATAAAGCTTCTTGTTCTTCTGCGGTTGATTTATTATCAAATTTACCGGCTTGAATAACTTTCCCATCAATTTCTAATTTTGCATGAGCTCTTTCTAAAATCATTTCTTCAACAGAATCTTCAGTAATTAATCTTAAAATTCTTACTTCATTCTTTTGTCCAATTCTATGAGCTCTATCTTGAGCTTGTAAATCTTGATGAGGATTCCAATCGGTATCAAATATAATAACTGTATCAGCCGTTTGTAAATTTAATCCTAATCCTCCAGCTCTGGTTGATAAAAGGAAACAAAAATAATCTGAATCAGGTGCATTAAATGCCTTTAATAATATAGTTCTATCATCTGCTTTAGTTCCTCCATCTAATCTCATATATTTCATAGATCTATACCTTAAGAAATCTTCCATAATATCCATAATTGAAGTCATTTGAAAGAATATTAATACTCGATGACCAGTTTCTTTAAATTTCGGTAATATTTTATCTAATAATTCAAATTTACCAGCCACTCTCCAAATTTGATCATTAGTTTCCTTTGATGGATTAATCATTTTTTCAACTTCTTCATAAACAAATGGATGATTACAAATTTTTCTTAATTGCATAATTTGATTATTAGCATTTTTAATGGTTACTGGAGTATTATCTCCTGAAAGTCCTCCAGCAAATAATATATTAAATCTTAACATTTGTTGATAAAGTTTCAGTTGTAATGAAGACATTTTACATTTAACAACTTTTTCAACTTTATTTGGTAAATCCTTTTCAACATCTTTCTTTAATCTTCTTAATAAGAAAGGTCTTAAAACTTTATGTAATCTTCTAATAATTAATAAAGTTTCTTCTTCACTAAGTTCAATTTTATCTTGTCCTCCAGTATTGGCAAATGGGGTATTAAACCATTCATCAAATGATTTAACTGAATTAAAAATTTTGGGTAATACAAAATTTAATAATGCCCATAATTCTGGTAAATTATTTTGTAATGGAGTACCGGTTAAAATTAATCGATAATCACTATGATAATTATGAGTTAAAGTTTCTGATAATTTAGAATTGGCATTCTTCATACGATGACCTTCATCAATAATCATATGAACCCATCTAATTTTTGATAATAAAGCTTTATCCTTTATAATATATTCAAAAGTTGTTAATAATACTTGAAAATTACGATTTTTAATATCAATTTGTAAAACTTTCCGTTGATTTGGGGTACCTTTATAAGTAATTTTTTTTAATCCAGGTGCCCATTTATCAAATTCTAAATTCCAATTAGTTAATGTTGATAATGGTACAATTACTAAAAATGGTCCATTAATTTGTTTAATTTCAACTAAATAAGTTAATAAAGATATGGTTTGAATTGTTTTACCTAATCCCATTTCATCAGCTAATATTCCATTTAAATGATTATTAAATAATGATACCATCCATTGTAATCCCTTTAATTGATATTCTTTTAATGTACCTCCAATTAATATTGATGGTTGTTTATTAACTTCTTCTTTAACTCGATGCGCAACATTATAATAATCAACTTTTTCTCGTCTATCATCATCATTTGAATAAGATTGAATTGGATTAGGAATTGGAATTGGAATTGGAGTTGAAGTTGAAGTTGAAGTTTCATCCTTAATAATTCTACCACTTCCCATAACACTATCATGAGTTTCACGTTGTTGATTTTGGACAGCTTGAGCTAAAGAATCTAAGAATTGATTAGTTTGTTTTAATAAATGAGTAATTCTAGTATCTTTAGTATGATCTAATAATTTCAAATAAGCTTCTTCATCATTCAGTTTCAAAGCTTGTAAACGTTGTTTTGCCATTCTTTCAAGTCTCTTTTGTTCTTCTTTAGCTATTTGATTATGAAAACTACTAATTTTTGTTGAAAATCGATTAATTTTATCAAATTTCCGTTGAACAATATCATCATGTTTAACCACATAATTTAATATTTCATTTATAGTCTTTTGATGTTTTTGATTTTGAACTTGCATCAAAGTTTCTAATTGATGTTTATATAAATCATGAGTTGCAGAAACATTTTCAAGTGATAAAGCACTTGATCTACATTGAAAATTGGGATGAGAATTAGGTAATATACTTTTACTAAACCATTGTTGAGATAAAATTTTACCTCTTAATTCTCGTTGATAAGGTAATAATTCAAGTTGATTTAATTGAAAATTTAATTGATTATATTCTTCTTGATTATCGGATTCCTTTAGTAATTCAAGTCGTTTCTTTAAATCATCAATTTCTTGTTCAATCTTTAATATAAAATAAATCTCTTTATTATTATAAATATCATCCAAACTAATTCCTTCTGGTAATAATCCAGGAAATTCAATTCTACTTTGTGGAGCATAAATTGCATTAAATTGAATATCTCTTACTTGATCACTAAAAATATCTGGTACTTCAAAACTATCTACTTGAATATTAGGTTTATTAATGGGAATTATAACTTGATTATTCTTGGCCATATCAGGAACTAATTTATTAATATTAATTGGTGCTTGAGGTTCATGTAATATTGGTCTTAATGGTTTAGGAGGTTCAGGTATTGAAGGAGCCATTGAAACTTGACTTTGACTTTGATTTTGACTTTGTTGACTCTGACTTTGGCCTTGACTTATTGATGATGAAATTGAGGCTGGTGCTTGAATTGGAGTAGGGATTTGTCCTCCTGATATAGAAATGGATGAGGGTGGGCCTTGTAAAGCTTCGGTTCTTCTTTCTTCTTCTTTCAATTGCTTTTTAGTAAGTTTCTTAGGTGGTGGAATAACCTTAGGCTTGGTAGATCTTTTACCTTTCTTCTTAGGATCATTAAGATTAGGTGATGAAATAGCAGGACTATTAATGAAATTATTAGTAGTATTGTTGACATTGTTATTATTACCAGTCATAATGGTCTGTAATGGAGGAGATTGAGAATTTGGAGGAACAATATTATTAGGATTTTGGTTTAATGGTTGAGTCTGACTTTGACTTTGAGCTTGAGTTTGAGTTTGATTTTGATTTTGATCAAACCCTTGAGGTCTCAAGCTTGAAGCGGCAGGAAGATAGTTACCATTAGGGAATGCCGATCTATCATTAGTTACAAAAGTAATTAAATTCTGAGGAATAGGTTGGTTGGCTTGTCCAGCACCCTTTAATAAATACTTAAGGGCCTGGAACTGAGACTTAACCAATTGGAATTGTTGAGTGGTGAATGCCGATTCTCCGGTTCGAAGTTGTTGTTGTTGCATAGAAGGATCCTGTGGTAATGGAGGCTGTTGTTGTTGCTGTTGTTGCTGTTGTTGAGGAATGAACCCTTGTTGATTGAACTGATTATTCACATTGTTATTAGTGATATTGGCATTGCCCATATTGGGAGTGTTATTACTGGAATTGATGAAATTCAGCTGTAAACCCTGGTTAGAGAACTGATCATCGGGAGAGAGTTGGGGTACAGACGATCTTTGGCTCGGGGGTCGACTTTGGTCTAATTGACTATGTTGAGACCGTTGTTGAGTTAATGGTGGTGGTTGTTGCAGAAGTCTCTGTTGCTGCTGTTGCTGTTGAGGGGGTGGGGGCACTTGAGCATTCTGTTGTTGTTGTTGTTGCTGCTGCTGCTGCTGCTGTGGTTGCTGTCTCTGGAGCTGTTGCTGGTTCTGCTGAAGAAACTTTATCACCTTACTTAACTGGGCAAATTCCGGTACATTGACAGCCTGTTCTCCATACTGATTTTTTAACTGATGCCATCTTTGAATAATCTTTTGAATCTCCTCTCTGGTTAATTGACGGTTCATGGCGAATTGCCTAGTTGGGTAATGTAATGATAGTGGTTAGTTGTTTTTAGTTAGTGGAGAATATGAATATCTCTCGATTGTAACATGTAAAATTAATTTCCTGGCTCCGACAACCTGTAGGTCGTGTGGGGTCTGAAATATGTAACCTGTAAATTGAGGGATAAAGCCAGAGATAAATGTCCTGCATGAAGTGCCCCACCTACTAACTGTTAACTACTGTTAACTATGTGTTAACTACTGTTAACTATGTGTTAACTATATATTAACTATACTTAACTTCATAATGTTAACTATATGGCTATACTATAACTATAACTATACTATAACTATACGTATGTCACTCACATGGGCCTTTATTGATCGTATGATACTCACCGTTAAAACAGTACAAGGCCTGTGAGCTTAGCTTCTTTCGCACTATATAGGAATTGAACTAACCTATTGTAATGACTTAATTAGAATTAATTGGTTTTCAATATAAAATAATATTATGATTATAATTATAATTATAATTATAATTATAATTATGATGAATCAGGTTTCCATAATTGTCCACTACCTCTAGGAGCAAAATTTATAGCATCAAATCTCTCCTTTTTAACATATTCTCCACTAATGGTTGAAGTTTGTACTCCTACAATACCTTGAACATTTTCTGAATGATAACGATTGCGATTACGATGTTTCTTATTATTCTTGGTTTGTGGATTAGTTGTTTTAGTTTCATCTATAGTAGTATAAGCATAAGATGTAGTATCTACTGTATTTTGTAAAATATCATTAAATGGATCATATTCTTCTTCTTCAGTAGAAAAATTATTAAATTGTCTAAACAGATTAACATCATATTTTTCAAATATAAGTAATTCAGCTTCATTAACATTTAAACAATCAATTCCAAAACATTTAGCCCATATTTTAGAAATTGGATCTTCAGTAACTAATTTCCAATCTTCCATACTACTTGAATGCTTATTCTTTTCAACAAATCTTTTATAAATACATGTTCTAATTAAATATCTTAATCTAACAGGCATTTCTGCATAATTATCAGCTTGTTGAAGTGCATGTTGATAAGATTCTGAATTTTCATATTGAATATCATTTCGATTATTATTATCACGAAATGGTAAATTATTATTAAAATCATTAGATGATGTAATACTATTAACGTATGATTGACTTATAACATTTGAATCTAATTTAGTTTTATAATTAGGAAATTCTCTAATTTTAGGTGAATGAACCTTATACTTTGAACATTCTTTCCATTCAACACTTTCTCCTGGACATTCAAGTAAAATATTATAATGAATTGGATTATTTGATTTTGATTTTGATTTTGATTTTGATTTTGATTTTGATTTTGATTTAGTTTCATTATCAATTTCCAGATATTTATCTATAAATCTTAATGCTTCTCTAGCATTACTTGCCAGCATTGACATTCCCTTTTTAGCATAATCAAATTCATGTAAAGAAAATGATGGTACATAAAGATTTAATATAATATTCTCATTCTCCTTTTTAGATCCTAAATGGGATTCAACATATTCATCATTAAACCATCTCTTTATATTTCCAATACCTCGAATAAATGCTGTATGATCTAATATTAAATTAACTACTCGAGAATTATCTTGAGTCTTATTACTTTTATAGTTACCAGACTCAAATTCTACAAGCTCATCCTTGAGCATTGAATCATCACTATTACTTACCATATCGGTCTTTAATAGTGGTTCATTTATAAATAAATCAAATTAATTATCAATCAATCTATTCTGCTACTCCCAGTAATAAATCTTCTCCGCTTAGATATTTTTTTCGGAGGCACGCTCTAAAAGTTGAAAGCACACTTGTGCTGAGAAGAGTAACACTAAGTAATAAAACTGACCATAACGTAATTAAACAGCTGATAAGGTGGGTGTATCTACATTGGGGTAATTAATTAATTAATATGAACAAACAATTCTGTCTATTAAAGGTACTAAATATCTAACTAAATTTAAAAATTATTTTTATATATTCTATTGGATGTTAGTTAATATAATTGATCTTGGTAAAGATATTTCAAGGAGTAATCATGAAATTCACACCAAACAAAGGCTCAAAGGCTAAGATTTATTATCAGATATAGTCAAGGGTTGTATTCATTGAACTGAAAAGTTCTAACATTAGAGATGCCAGAAAAAACATATATTGAATAAAAAATTCATCCTGAAATCTTAGCTATGAGAGTCTCTGATGGCTGATATTTCAGATACTGCAAACCGCATCTTTTAAATAAATATTTGGATTAGTACTTACTATTTCCACTAATATTAGAATGTTTAATTCATGTTCATTTTGGATATCTTATGATATTTTCTAAAGGAATAAGAAGAAGTAAGTGTATATAAAGTAAAGAAAATCAGTGAAGACTTTTTGTTTTAATACGGAAAAAAATTTTACTGGACTGTATGCAGGCCCAATGTAACCATTACATAGTTGCAAAATTTTCTAATTAGGGCTAAACTACTTTTTCTATTAATTTACATTTATTATTAAATATATTAAGAAAATAAGTATTATAATTAATGCTGTTAATCTGAAATAACAAGAAGGTAATGATATACGTGAAAATTAATTTTGTCTAAACTTCACTCAATATCTTCAAGTAAATTCAACTCTTTAGATTTATTTGTGACAGTAGCAAATTCGTTGTTTTCAATTGAAGTCAATGGTTTAGCCAGCAATGATTCAACTTCTTCCTTTAATCTAGAATATCTTTCATGAGTCACTTGAATATCATTATTTAAACTCTTTTGTTCTTCAACTAACAAGGTTTTCCATTCTTTGAAGTATGATTCCTGGTCGAGAATACTTTGATGCATTTTAGTTGTTAATACCAGTTCCTTATAACGAAGGGAAACATCATCTTTTTTTAACTTTAATTCTAAGGAAATTAATGAAATCTTATTATAACCAATATATTCTTGAATACCATCCTTAGGATCTTCAACTATGTTAAAAGATTCCTTAGCATCTTTAAATCTAGACAGTAAACATTCAATTCTATAGTTTTCATAATGTTGCTCAGTCGATAATATAAGATTTAGCATATGTTTATCCATAAGTATTTCTCTCAAATAAATAAAATCACAATGTTGAGAATTTTCAATATCAACAATCCCCCAAGGATATATTCTTCCTCTAGTGAAGTTACCATCTGATCTAATAATTGGGTTGGTTGATGATATAATTGAAAAAGGAATTCTTTCTTTTACATCTTCCTCAAATTCCACATCCTGGATTAAGTTACATACTTTAATTTGATTGAAGAGTAAAGTATCCTTAACTATTACTTTTAATTCGTTTAATTCTTGTACACTCATAGTATCACCTTTAGCAATAATTGGAATTAAATTAACTCTTTTAGATAATTCTTTCATCGATTCAATATCCAAGGGAGTTAAAGGTCCAGCTTTAGGTGGAATGAAATATAAACAACAATGAACTCTTGAATCTACAACTTCCTTTCTTGAAGGTTGTTCCATTTGAAATAAATATGATCTAAATTGTTCATCAATAAAGTTACAAAGTGGAATCCAACTTAAACTATTATCGATATAATTTCCAAATCCTGAAGTTTCAACTACTGTTAATTTAAGTGGGAAATTATTTTCAGTTATCTCTAAATGTTTAACTTGTAATCTTTCTGATGTTTGTGAAGTTGTATCCAATATATCTGTAGCTAACAAACTATTAAGAAATGAAGTTTTACCTAACCCAGATCTACCGGCAAGCATAATAGTAAAGTTTGTACCTCTTTTAGTTACAATCTTTGTTCTTTGATAAGGAAGAGAAACTAAACCAATTTTATCACCATGATAATCAACATTAGAAGAATTCAACAGATGTCCACTAACTGTATCCGAAATGATTTCTGAATTTAAAGTTCGAATCAGAGAGGATTCAGTTTCTTCGACTAAGGGTGTTAATAAATCAGGTACTGCGGATGATAAATTCATTTGATTGAATGCTTCTTCTAAGGTTGGAGAGTTCTCACCGCCAATAAGTTCACATTCAGCGGTAAATTTCTTATCATTTAATACTGTAAGTTCTGTAGGAGAATTTGAGATAATCATCGTCATTGTCTTGTCAGAATTAGTTCACAACAAGATTCAACGTGATTGGACTTGATTATAATGACTTGATGAGGAGTGGATTTACTATAACAGAGTTGGCAATGGGAGGGGAGTCAAGCGATTACTGCAAAAAAAGGAATAAAGTAAAGAGGTAGAGATCACCACCTGCACATAGCCTAGTCTAACAATAATAATACTAATAATAATAATCAAAAAAAAATAAATAGATAATATACGGATCTTGCAACAGTTCCATATCGCTAAAAGTAGACGAATCACATCGTAACATAGTGGATACTTACTCCATAAACAAAATATAAAATAAAATATTAACTTGACCTAGCCACGGGATTTCTCCACAAGGTTATGTTGCCAAGAAGACCGAAGTTCCTGAAAAGTATGGCATTCCCATTAATGACCCTGAAATGAGGGAGCGATTCACTCGCCTTAATTATTTTTATTTATTTTAGCACCCTCAAAAATTTTGAGGTCGACTTGCCTAATTAGGAAGGAATCCAAACATTTAATACCAGTACAAAGTAATTGAACAGTAATTGTAGTTACATTATTAAAGTTGATGCCAATTAAGGAACAATGAAATTTCAATGATGCACTACTTGTAATTCGATAGGGAATACGAAATTTATTATTAACCTTTTTAAAAATTTTATTGTTCATTTATTGTTCATTTATTGTTCATATTTTATTCTAAACTTACTTATTTTATTAATATATATCTTGATAATCTTCACAGGAACCACTGATTCGAGAAGAGATTTTTGGATTTTCTTTTATATATCTTTAGTGATTTCCCTGAGTTGACTGAATTGAGTCATTACTTAATTTTACTTTAATTAGTTTTAGTCACTATAGAATAAAAATAAAGTAATTAATTAGGGGGTTGTTGCAATGCAATCATTATCATTATTTTCGAAAGATGATTTATCATTATTAAGAAAACCCGATAATAATGATCAGCAACGAGCAAGGTCAAATTCACCCGTTAAACAAAGACGGTCAATGTTTTTACCTGAAACTTTTGAAAAACCTTATATACCATATACTAATAAATTTGATGCAAATTTATCACCTGAACAATTATTAATGTTATCAAAATCTCCAATTTCAAAAAAGCTTCATATAACTTCAACAACTCCTAAGAGTAAATATGTTATACCAGTTCCATTCACTCTTCAATTACCTCCTAAATTAAGTCCAAAGAATTTAGAAAATATTCGTGCTTCATCTCCTGATAGAAATTCTTTAAGATCAAGATCTCCTCATAAAGTTAGAACTACTTTAATTTATACTGCCAATGGTTATAATAAATTGGATTCTGATCCTGATGATGATCAAGGATATTCTGAAGAAGAAATAATTAATAGAATTGCATTACCTCGTCGTCCTATAGTTAAGGCTTCACCACCTCCAGTAGTAACAAATAATACAAAATCACTGAAAATAGTTGCAAAATCGAATTATGATCCTCATGATGAATTAAGTATTATTGAAGAAGTGTCTACGGCTGCAACTTCGAGACAATCAAGTTTGGCTAGTGAAAAGACACTCCCACCAATACCAAATACTGATCCACAATCAACTGATGTTGCACCTTCAGTTCCAGAAAAGGATCAGAAAACTGATCCAACTCCCAAATATACTAATATCAAAATCATCAGCAATCCGGAATCATCAAGTCCTAAAAGAAGACCACCACCACCATTACAACTTCAGAAACCTGAAACTGAAATTGAAACTGAATCACTTCACCCAGAGGTTCCTTCAGTTGTAGTGAATTGCATTCCAAAAGTTCCAATCGAAGATAATCTTAGAAAAGTTCATAAATCCAATGCCCCCACTGAAGCTGATAATGTTAATTTAAAAATCAGTAAACGAACATTTAGTGATGAATCTCATGTATCATCAGTAAGTTCCTTTAGTTCAGTAGGAGATTTTATGAATTTTTCAAGATTTGCTACTACAAGAAAGGATAATACTATGTCTCCAACTCCATTTAAAGCGATTCAAGATAATAGGAATAGGAATACACAAATTACTCAAGTTTTAGATAAAGGTAAAGGTAATAATAGAATAGTTTCGAATGTTAGTCAAACATCAAACGGTAGTAATGATTCATGGGAATCTATTCAAGAATCAATTGATATTTCAATTAGTGAATATAGTATGTATTCATCTAAGAGTATAATTGAAAGATTAAAAGCATCTGCTAATGAAAAAGATGTTGCAACTACTACTACTGAAGTAACTCTAATAAGAGATAATAATGAAGATCAAGAAGATTCTAGTGATGAACAATTAGAAACTGAACCTTTAACACCAATTACTCCAACTATGAATACCACCACCAATTCTAATAATGAAAGACTTCAATTAGATAAAGATAATGGTGGAGCCGGCAAAGGATTTAATTTCCCCAATAATTCATATAATATTACCAATAGTCCAGAAATTAAAAATAAAAATCGTTCAAATAGTATAAGATCAGAAAGATCAAGGTTTAGTTTTATATCTCGTGATGGACATATTGAAATTCCTGATTTAACCACTCAATCCATTTCTGATACTTATTCTTCAAAGAAATCTGTAAGTTCTTATGATGGAATTCTGAATGGATCATCGGCACCAACTGAATATAGTGTTACTGATCCTATAGCTATTAATGTTAAGCCAATGAATGAGTATAATCATAATTTTGCAGCCGATATGAGACTTTCAAAAAGTACGCCTTGGAGTTTAAATGAAAATATCCAAACTCAAACTCCTAATTCAACATCTCCAGTAAGACATACCCGTCATAAATCAATGCATAATATTGATTTTGAAATCAATTCTCAAACCAGTACTAGTACTAGTTTAAGTAAACATTCTCGATCCAGATCTATGGATTTACTATCCACATTCCTGTCAGTGCCTATGTTACAGAAAGCGGTTATGCAACCCAATCCTCAAACTATACAAGTCCAAATACAAGAACCTAAACAAGCATTACAAGAACAGCAAGAACCTCAACAAGCATTACCAGAACAACAAGAAGAACAAGGGTTATCTATTCAAATAGAAGAACCACCACTCCAAGTTAGATATGAAGTTGACTTTAAGGATGCCACTTCCCATGAAGATTCACGATTCAATGATAACAGATTAAGAGCATTTGATTATAAAGATATAGAACAAGTTACCAATCAACTTAAGAAGACATCAATTGATAACAATCACAATAACAATAATAAAATACCACATAGATCACCATCGATAAGTTCCGATACAGAGAGTGTACTAATTGATCTAACAGATGAAGAGTATGATGTAACTATGATAAATCGGAATAATTCCACTACATCTTATCGATCAATTATTGAAAAGACTAAAGAAGGTAAACCAATTGAAGTTGTATTAGTTGAAGATGAAGATGACACTGATTTACTTAGTATCTATTCCAAATATAGAAACAATGCATTCATTGGTATTGGTAGAAATGCATCTATTTCTTCAACCACTTCTTCCACCACTTCTTCAAGTAATGGAAGTCTATTCTCTTCCGCTTCGTATGACAGTGTCGAGTCAACTAAACAACTTAAAGTAGTTCCATCTAATCTATTAAAGAATAAACTTCGACAAATCAATGCCAGTACTACAAGAGGTACAGTTATAGAAGATATATCCAAAAAGAGATCTAATATTAATTTAAGTACTAATTCTTCTAATACTAGTACAAGTTATACATCTAGAAGAATTAAACCTCCACCTCAAAATAATACGAGTATCCCTCCTCCTCCCACAACCACTAAGAAGCCAGCTCTTCTTCATCCCCATGGTCCAAAACAATATACATTTTCTCAAGGGCAAACATTCTTGAATTAGTATAGAATCATATAGCATTTTAATTATTTATTTCTTAATAAAACTTTTAATTACATTTAAACTAGATCAATTTATATATGAGCTATCTGCCTCTGTAATAGTAGTTAAATTAGAATTACTGGCATCATCTGTATCATCACTGGGTAATGCTGTCAATACTTGAGGATAATTTTCACTATCTTGTGGTGATTCTCTTGGTGATTCTTGTGGTGGTCCCTCTTCTTCTTCTTCATCGCACTCTTCTTCATTAACAGAAGCAAATGAATTAATAGATCGTGCAGAGGCTGCACGACTAACACTTCTACTACGATTAATCTCCAGGATCAAACTTGAATTCCGATAGAATGTGACAGTCTTATTCATAGTTTCAATTTTATTGGTTTGAAACTTATTATCGATTATAGATTTTACTGGTTTATTATTATAAGAATTACTTCGATAAAATCCCAATCCCAATCCCAATCCCAGTCCCAGTCCCAGTCCCGTATCTTTTACTTTATTAGTCACGGATTTCTTATATTCATGTTCATGGAAATCAAAATCTTCTGGTAATTGATTGATTTCATCTAACATATCTTGATCCATAGTGGTACTTTGATCTTCCTTTAATTTTGATGAGACTTCTTCATCATTACAGAACCATGAATATCTCAGTGATGAACTACTTTGATTCATATTCGTATTATTCATATTCGTATTATTCATACTGATAGATGGTTTTATACGGTCTGTATCTAATGATTTATCCATTATACTTAATTTAGCTAATGTTTCCATCATATTATTTATAGAATCTCTTCGAACTTTAACGGTAGAATTCTTATTATCATCCATTCCTTCTAATTTAGCTAAAGTACTCATCATATCAATTATAGATTTCCGATTTTCTTGTACAACTTGTTTCTGTTCTCTAGTAATGGGTTCACTAGTCATATTCTTTTGATCTTGTTCTAAATTGGCTAATAAATTCATCATCCCTACAATAGAATTTCTTTGAACTGATTTAGTAGATTCTTCATCAACCACTACATTG
This sequence comes from Scheffersomyces amazonensis, assembly GCF_036850825.1. NCBI lineage: Eukaryota > Fungi > Ascomycota > Pichiomycetes > Serinales > Debaryomycetaceae > Scheffersomyces > Scheffersomyces amazonensis. The sequence goes on along the minus strand of NW_027042741.1, from coordinate 242,593 downwards.
GTATTAGTATTAGTTTGTTCAGATGATTCTAATGAACCTAAAAGATCCATAATATCCGAAATAGATGTTCTCATATTCTTCGGCTTAGTACTGGTAGTATTACCAATAAATTTCTTTCTAGATTCTACAAATTTGTCCATGTTTGCTGTCTTCTCCTTAATCTTTAAATCCAAATCATCACTTATTGATTGATGAAAGGATTTATTACGATAATAACCATATCCATTTCCATATCCATTTCCATCACCATTTCCATTTCCATCACCATCACCACTAGTAGTTGAAGGCTGAGTTTTATGAATTAACAGTCTATTCAGTTTAGAAGAATGTCTACCTGGTCTCATTAATTTATACCTTAAATTATGTCCAATGGTTACTCCATGAATTATTGGACTACTAGCATCAAATTCAAATGAATTTAATTCAGGGGTATGTTTAACTGATGGATTACTATCAGGGGTAAGATCTTTCCCATCAAGATAATCTTCTAGAACATCTATTCCTGGATCATTACCTAATTTTTCAATTTCTTCAGGTAATTCTAATCCCAGAATTGATAAATGATAACATTTGTAGAAGGGATTCAATTTCTGTCTACTGGGGAAAAGACTCGATTGACTTCTTTCAATATGATCATTACCATTAGTTAGATAGAGTCCATCATCCAAGGCATTATTATAAGGAATTGATTCATCATCATATTCATCATATTGTTCATTATCATATTGTTCATTATCGTAATTGGTTAGTATTTTCTCTTCTTCCTCTTCTTCCTCTCCATCATTAAGCGGATAACTCTCTTCGTATAACAAACTGGAATGAGACAGCTTGTCAAATATCATTTTATTATCATAAGCATCATTATCTTCATCAAATAATTTATTATATTGAACCTGCTCTTCTTCATCATCATCATCAAAATTGTCATCATCCATTCCATTATTTTCAAAATCATAATCGGAGAATTCATCAACTTCATAACCCAAATCATGTTCATTAAATGTATTGATTTTAGAAAAGGCGTTAGATTGTTCTAGAGCATCTTTAGATTTATAATATTTAACTGATGTATTTCTTCCTCCTTTTAGGTCTCTTACAAATGAGAATTGGGATGATGAAGCATCGGAAACATCTTCATCTTCATCCTCATCTTCATCTTCTGCTTCTTCTACTTCGTCTGCTTCTTCTCCATTTGCTTTAGTATCAATATCATCATCACTTGCTCTTTGACTTTGACGTTCATCTCTAATACTACTTGAATCAATAGGAATATGATTTAATATAATTGAAGCTTTCTTATTTGAGAAACTAACTTCTTTCCTCTCAAAATTATTAATACTTTGTGTCAATGAAATAGACAGATAATTATCTTTATCTTTAGTAAGTGAATTATTAATTTCAGGATAAATCAGTGATGATCTAGCAGATGAATTCCCCGAAGATGAAGGTCTATCTCGAGACAGATTATCTAAAACATTTTGAGATGAATATATTTGAGAATTAGCTGAATGATAAGATGCTATAGAAGTTCTAGAAGGACTTGAACCCTTAGGATAAGCATAATATTGATGATTTAAAGTAGAAGAAGTGGTTGAAGAATTAAATATTAATGGAGGAGGCGCAAGTATATTATTTGATTTTGAATCTTGACTCTTTTGATGATAATCTGATAAATTAGTTATTGAAGTATGACTCAGACTATGCTTAATCTTTTTATTCTTTAATTTCTCAAGTGTCCCCGTGGATGAATGTAAGATATTTGTTAAACTTGTATGAGAAGCAGGAGACGAGAATGCTGTAGAATTATGCTTGGAGTGATTATGACTATTACTATGGCTATGACTATGACTATGACTATGACTATGACTATGATTACTATTAGAGAATAAGTTTTTAATGGGTGTCAATAATTTCTTAGGAGAACTTAAGGTAGGACTACTAGTAGATATAACATTCGGAGGAGTAAATTGAGAACTTTGTTGAATTCTTGGAGAAGGTATTGGAGTATTTAAATCATAACTAGTGGATGAAATACCGGAAGTCGGTAGACTGGGAGGATGATGATGGAAGTCATCTTCCGAGTACTGAGAGTCGGTCTTCCTATGGGATTTTATAAATGATCTCATGGAAGTTTCACAACTCAAACTCAACTATAAAAGGGGGGTGGGTATTATTATTACGGATATTAAGTATTATTAAGTATTCACTATTATACTATATATACTATATTGGCCATAGTAAAGCGGGAGATGCGATATTATTACCGCATTGGGATGCGCACGGAATTATGTACAATGGCTGCAACATATACTAGTAATATTATTTCATATATACAGATAAATAGATAAAGAGAACATGGATCATAGATAGATGACATCATCATCCAATAGTGGATCCTTACTTAAATTATAAATAATAGTTGTTATACATTTTTCAGACTTTTTTTTATAATCCCTATATTTTTATTATTATTTTTATTTTTATGTTTGTTTATGTTTTGGTTACTTTTGTAAGGCTCTTCTGGTCTTGACGGCTTTGGCTAACACATCCAATACATCTACAGTACTTTCCCATCCAATACAAGCATCAGTGATTGAACAACCATATTTCAAAGCATCTTTACCACCTTGTTCAATTGGTGGAACATCTTGTCTACCTTCATTAATATGAGATTCAATCATTAAACCACAAATGGCAGTAGATCCATTGGATATTTGTTCAGCAACATCAGCGGCAACTATAGGTTGATTTCTATGATCTTTATTAGAATTACCATGAGAACAATCAACCATAATTCTTGGACCTGGATTTTCTTCAGTAACAATTTTACTTTTAATTAATTGTTCTTGAGTTTCAATTACTGATTTAGCATCATAATTAGTTCCCTTTTTACCTCCTCTTAAAATAACAAAAGTATCTTTATTACCTTCAGTACCAACAATAGCTACAATACCTGGTTTAGTAACTGAAAGGAAATGATGAGGATGAGAAGCAGCTCTCATAGCATCAACAGAAACTCCTAAAGTACCATCAGTACCATTTTTAAAACCAACTGGGAATGATAAACCAGAAGCTAATTCTCTATGTAATTGAGATTCAGTAGTTCTAGCTCCAATAGCTCCAACAGAAAATAAATCCGATAAAAATTGAGGAGAAATAGTATCTAACATTTCTCCAGCAATTGGTAATTTTGAAGTTAATTCAACAAATAATTTTCTAGCGATTCTTAACCCTTTATTTATTTGAAAAGATCCATCAATTTCTGGATCATTAATTAATCCTTTCCAACCAACAGTTGTTCTTGGCTTTTCTAAATAAGCTCTCATAACAATAAGTAATTCACCTTTATGTTTTTCAGATTCTTCATATAATCTATTAGCATAATCTTTAGCAGCTTCAGGATCATGGATTGAACATGGTCCAATAACTATAATTAATCTATCATCTTTACCATTTAAAATACTAACAGCATCATCTCTACCTTTTAAAATCACTTTTTGAGATTCTTCAGTTAATTGAATCTCATGTTGTAATAAATCAGGAGGAGTTAAAGGATCATAACCACGAACTAGATTTATACAATGTTAGTATATGAATAAATATCCCATCACTTTATCAGGGTCTGTGGTCTTCTCTCTCTCTCTCTCTCGCTTGGGTGAAAAAAAATCCACTCGACTGATGTCATGCTCGTCACTAAATATTATACATACCTCTCCAGTCTTCCATACGGGATCTGTCGCCGACGTGAGGATTAGTAATGAACATGATGAACTTGAACTAGTAATATACACTATAAAGTATTAGTATTAATATTAATATTATAAAGAACTAACAGGTATAGCTAAGAAATTGAAAGAGTGAAAAAATTCCTACTATATATGATTTTCTTTTGTGGTCCATTCTAATTTTTTTTTTTCAGGTTAGTCATAGTCTTGACATTCTTTTACTTGTTACATACATGTAACCTGTAAATTTGAATTTCGCACGTTGGGTTAACTATGGGATCGCGCCACTTAAGATAAGCACAATCAATTCCTTATCTTTTGGGTGGACGGTGAAACTGACAAGTTTCTATAATGACGTAGTAAGATCTGTACTTTATAGTATATAGTATATAGTATATAATAAGTATTTTCAGTATTTAATGACTTCGTAATTGTGGTTATGGTCACAGTCACAGTCAGTTCATTATCAATGCGGGGACAATTACCATTATAATTGCCACCATCGAATCATATCACTACAAATAGTAATACCAGTAATACCAGTAATACCAGTACAAGTAATAAGACAGGATGTGTTTATGTAGCTGTAAACTATATATTTAAAAATCTACTATATATGACATAATCTCGACCAACGTGAGAATCTCACCTACGTAAACGATCGGAATCGGTAAAAATGCTGGTCGGCTTGACGAGTGGCACAAATTTGAGAAACTAACACCGAGATAAGATCTAGCAGATTAACTATTTTGCCACATTCTAAACTTTTTCAAATATGTAAACATATCCATTTGTTCGTATATCATCCAAGTTATCCTTGGAACATACCACCACTTTTTCATCATTGTATAAAACCCACTTATCTACCCCATCAATTTGTTTTCTAATAAATACCACATAATGACCAGTATGAGGGGAGGTACCCTTATGACATATGACCGATTTTAATTTATATTTACCTTGATCTGTAGATGATGCCAATAATCTCTCTTTTAATTGCTCATTTTCTTCCTCTAGATTAATGGCGGATTCGGTATCAATAATTCCATTATCATCAGGATTATTAAATAACCATTCAATTGCTAAATTAACATCATTTTTATTGACATATAATGCCTTTTTAGCCATTTCAGCACTAAATCCCATATCCTCTAAACTGTCAATAGATTCCTGAGACATTTGATTCAATATTGTTGGTTTTGGTCCTTCTGGTTCAAGATTTAAGGGTTCATCAATATCTGGTTCATGCGTATGTTCAAATATCCAATTGAGGGCTGCTGTAATATCAGTATTATTGGTATGATATAACCCCTTTATACATTTATTTACGTGTAAACCCATACCTGATAAAGAAGCGAAAAGATGATCATCAGGTATGAATGTCTTTTTAACTTCAACTAATTCAACTTCATCACCTTCAAATTTAGGTTCGGTAAAATTACTTAAATCTAATTCATCAGGAATCTCAATGGGTACATCAATTTTAATTGGAACCCAATTCTCTAATTTAATTCTTTGAGCATTAACAATTAAAACTTCTGGAAAGGTTTTAAATCCACTTGATTTGATTGCTAAACCTGGTTCAGCACCACAATTATCACATTTATAACCTTCAACACCTTCAGATTCACATAAAGTTTCAAATCCATTAATAAACTTAACTTCTTTATAAATTTTCTTACCAGCTTCATCAATTGATAATACTTCATCTTCAATTGGTATTGATATATTATCAATAAGTTCAGTCTTAATTGATCCATGACTACAATTGGCACAAGTTGTCTTTGTAGAAAATAAGTATTTCAAAGGTTCATTCAATTTAATTCCAAATTGATTATCGACTTTATCAAGGAAATATAATAAAAATTCAAATGCATCTTGCTGTCTTTGAGTTGCAAATTCAGGATGATTGTCTCCAATAAGAGTCTTAAAAGATGATGGCCTCAATCCTAATTGATAATCATCTCCCTTTAATGAACCTGGTTTAGAATATCTTCCACTCCATAATCCATCATAAATTTTTATTAATTGAGTTGTTAAATCTTCAGCAGGATTCTTAGTATCTGGTACACTAAGTGATTTAAAGAAATTTTGATAATTTGGTAAATCAAATAATGCTTGAATAACAGAATTTAAATAACATGAATTACCTAAATTTTGAAACCCAGTATACCCCTTTCCATAAATTGGTGGTAACTTTTCCCCATCAGCTCCTTCTAATTTGAAGTCCCAATTTAAATTTTGATAAATATTTAATTCAATTAAACTCTTTTCTGTTTTAACTTGCGATTGTAAGTCAATTCCAAATTTAAGTAATTTATATGATAAACCAGGAACTTTAACTTCATCATTACAATTATAACAATAAACATCACAGCTTTCTTCATTATCTGATAATGAACCTAATTTAACTGCAACTGGATGAGCAGTAAGTTCATAATGATCTAATGCATGACCATTCCCCTTTAAGGTGGACCCATATTGTTGACGACCACAACCAAGGGCTCCACAATGTAAACAAATCCATAAATTTTCTTTAAGTTCACATTTAGTACATTTACTTAAATCAACAGTACCAACTTCAAATTGTTGAAGATCAACAGAATGTTCACAAGCAATAATTTCTTGTTCCCATTGTTTTATTTCATCTTTTCGATTAGAAGAATTAGCAGATAAAATCTGATCCACCAATGATTTAAATTCAGCACTCAATTCTTCTAATTCATAAGATTTATCAGCTTTAACATCATATACAGTGATTTTAGTATTATAGAATTCTTCATCCTTAATTTCTTTAATTTCTAATTTTTGCAACTTTTGACTCTTTTCACCATTTTCATTATAAATCTTTCTTCTTTCCTCTTCGGGCTTTAAGGTTTTAGTTATATTCAAATATAAATAATTCCCAGTTTTCTCATAATTCTGCTGGGTATAATTAAAATCAGGATTTCTTGAGTAAGCAAAATATGTAATTATATCGATATCAATTCCTAAGGCATTATTTTCTGGTGTATCAAATGTATACATACAATCATCTTTATAAATCTTGTCATTGGAACTTACAAATTTTTTAATATCAAAAGGAAGTTGTAACATTGCTAGTGCTTTAACTATGGTGATTACTATATGATATACTTAGCAATGCTGATGTTGGGCTGGGGCCTGGGCCAAATTCTCTTTTTTTCCTTTGACAATGACGTCGGTAAGTGAGTGAGTGAGAGAGTGAGTCGTCGCAACAGGAATGAATTTTCTGGGGTATGTTTTTAGCAGCAATTAGTGGACCATATGATTAGCGGGTAAGTTACTTAGTATTTGACCATTAGAGATTGTTGTGTAGTTGAATTAATATTAATTGATATTAGTTGGTTGGTTATTTGTTAGAAAAAAAAAGATTACATAATGAATCTGGGTCATCGCTACGATAGACCTCAACAACCACTTCCCGCTGCCGCAGCTAGCGGACTGGACCATAAGTACAATAATTGTGTTTATTTCAGTAATTGGTCAGTGTACGGGAGGAAACATTTCGTTAGTGATATACCGATTAATTCGATAAATTATATATTCTATGCTTTTATAAATATTAGTCCCGATACTGGGGCCTTAAAGCTAAGTGATTCATACTGTGATTTAGAGATGGAACTTCCCTCACCAATAAACTCAAACGCTAAGGTCAATGGTTCATTACAACAATTATACCAATTGAAAAAGATGAATAGACATCTTAAAGTGGTTATGTCAATTGGAGGTTGGGGTACAGCTGAGACTTTTGTTGATATGACTAGTAATCCTCAAAAGGTTGATAATTTTATAGCCAGTTGTATTAATTTTGTAATTGAATATGGTTTCGATGGTATTGATCTAGATTGGGAATATCCAAAGACTAGAAACGAAGCTGAGTCATTAGTTATGCTTTTGAATCGTCTTTATATTGGACTTAAAACCATTTCTCCATCATTAAGTCTCTCAATTGCAGCTCCCGCAGGTGATGAGAATATTGACATATTATTGATCAAACAGATGGATCAATATTTGAGTTTTTGGAATATCATGTGTTATGACTTCAATGGTCAAAGTTGGTCATTGAAGACTGGTTATCATTCCAATCTAATTGGGTTTAATGGTTGTAATAATTTAAATGTTCATTCAATTATAGAAAAGTATGCTCATAAGGGAGTAGCTTTAAATAAGATAAACCTCGGAATGCCATTATATGGGAGAGTATTTCATGGAGCTACAAGTTCTAAAGTTGGTCAAACCTTTTCAAATATTCGAAAAGCAGGATCATTAGAAGCAGACATTATTGATTATAAATTATTACCAATTGGTAATGTATTTTATGATCCTACGAATTGTTCAGTGGTTTGTTATGATAAGAGTTTACAACAATTAATTGTTTATGATAATGAAGAATCTATTAAGAATAAAGCTGAATATACAAAAGCTTATCGATTAGGTGGAGGAATGTGGTGGGATTCAGCAGGAGATAAATTAGGTCAAGAATCATTAGTGCAGATTTATATCAATAATCTTGGAGGTCACAAAGTATTAAACAAATCACCTAATAATATTAATATTTATGCAAGTAGTAAATACCTTCGTAATATATTATAAACGAACAAAAGTTTAAGTTTAATTTTAATTTTAAATTTAATTTTCAGTTTCAGTTTGAGTGTCAATTTACAAATATAAAAATTTATGTATAAAGTTCATTAATATGAAAGCAAGCTGAATGAAGAAAGTAAGTAAGAAAGGAAGGAATATATAGTAAAGTAAAGACAAAAAGATGAGCTATAGATAAAAGTTTAATTCCGACTAAAGTACATGCATTTAATTGTGAAAAAAAAAAGATTATTATAAGATAGAATCCATTCTTGCAAATACACTTAAAACAGCAGCTATTAATTCTAATTGTAATTCACCACTAGAATTTTTTTCAATTTCTTGAGTAACTTCTTGACCTAAATTTAATCCTATACCCAAAGGACTTTGATTAGATAAATTAAAAGGAAATTCACTATAATCATTAAGTAATTCATCAGCTCTTGCAAAGGCTTGATCTCTTTTATCATAATTTAATGATAATAATACATTTTCTAATACATTTGCAGCATAAGCTCCACAAACCAAACCAATTGTTCTTAAATATCTAAATGAAACTTCTTTACCAAATTGATCATTTGATACAGTATCTAAATCTATTGTTCTCAGAGTTAATAAAGTTAAGATTCTATTTTTAAGATATTCTTTTGATAATTTATCAGCTACTGGATGAGTTGCCATATCGAAAAGGAAGAAATTTTTTCTTTCAGTTCTTAATATTCCTTTATCTACTAAACCTTTTGCTAATCTTTCTCTTACTTGTTTTAATTGATAATTTATTTTCATTAAATTCCAAGTTTCTCCACTTAATAAATCAATCCAATTTGTTACTGATAAATTTGATTCATCATTTTTCATAATTTTTAAAGCTTCATCTAATAAAACTTCACCAGTTGGTTCTGAATCTATAACTTCAACTAATCTATCACTTAATTCAAATCTTCTTCGAGCTGGATCATTAACTAATGTAATTTTATTACGAAATGCTAATTCAAGTAAAATACAACCTCTTAAAGCATAAGAAATATTATCATTCCAGAATGATAAATATCCTTCTTTATCTTTAATTCCAATTAATAATACTTCTTCCATTAATGTTAAAAGTGGTAAATTTAATGCTTTCCGATCTTCTATATCTCTTGAATCATATCCAATTTTATGATCAGAACTAGTTTTTGTTGTAAAATCATCATTATCTTCACCATATGATTCTGATTGTCCTGAATTTGATTGATTATTATTATTATTATTATTACTGGATTTATTCCCACCACGACGTCTTTGCAACCCCGAAGATGACATAATGACTTAATTACTAATTCCAACTAATCTTAATCTTAATTCTTGAACAATCTTCAATTTCAATTTCAATTTTAATTTTAATTTCAAGCTCCGACACTGTTAATTTCTCCCTGTCAATTGACAGCTGGATTTTTTTGCTCACTGGTCGATTGTTCCTAAATGTCGCGATTTACCGACTTCTCGGTAGAGGCTGTACTAACCACTACTAACTACTACTACTACTACTACTAACTACTAATAACTTACTACTACTAACTAATTGTCTACAATAGTCAATTGTATGATGTAATGCTGATATTTACTCTACTCTACTCTATGTCTCTCTACACTTACTTACACTACTTCTTACTGACTATACCTCCATCTCTGAGTGCATTGTCTTGTCTTGTATTGTCTCGTCTTGTCTGCAGGAGCCATGTTTTGGGAATCAATATTTCATTTAATTAACCATATCTAATGCACAATAGCAACGTAAACCCTTAGTAATGAAGTAGATAAACATGGTGGGCAAAGATATGAAACATGAATATCCATCACTAAATAATAGTGACGATGAAGAATCCCCTAGTCAAGTCATTAAAGATCATTTTACTTCATTCCCCACATTGCCTGACCCTCAACAAGAAGATCCCAAAACCTTTAGTAGAATAATTACTAATACTTTAAGAAAAGTAACTCATAATGCATCTAATTTAGTTCAAAATTATTCATATTCTTCCCCTCGAATCACTAATACTCATCAATATTCAACTTCAAGTTTAAATTCTCTCGAAGATAAGTTTCCTACTTCAAGAGATGATATTGAAGATTCTACTATACCCGATGGTATACCATCATCATCAGTAATATCAGTTATTCATTCACCTAAAGTTGAATCGAGAATGTTAACTCCTCAATTCGAAGGTTCATCATCCTTTGAATTAGGTAAATTGGATGATGATAATAATAATATTAATAATATTAATATTAATATTAATATTAATAATAATAATATAATTGATAATGATAATTCAAAACCTCCTTCTCGTCCAATGTTATCAGCCATGAGACTGGCTTCATTTATTGATGATAATGGAATACCTCCTAGAATAATGGCCGATAATAAAGGATTAAGAATTTCAACTATGGGAGCTCATATTCAACCCAATTCAAGTGCTACAAGTTCTGTAATTAATGTAAATGTCATTGCTGGCAATGATCGAGATTTAAGTAAAACAGAAACAATTAAACCCGATAATAAATTAGATTCAAGACGAAGAAATTCATCTAATATTCCTGTTCAAGCAGTATTAGATAAAGCTTTACAAAGTAATTCTATTTTTACTAATTTACCTAATGATATTGAATTATCTGATGATGATTCAGCTTCTGATATGGATACAATTAATAATGATAGTTTTACATCTTCTCCGACTGAACTGGATAATAAATTATTGAGTGATAGGTCCAATGACAATAACAATAATAACAATAATAATACTAACAATAATAAGAATAATAGCACTACTACTACTAATAATAATAATAATATCAGTACCATCAACAACAATAATAACCACAAAAATATCAATATCAATCGTAAAAAGCCAGGCACTAATAATATCGTACCTAATTACTATGATTTATCACGATATAGTGAATCTGTTGCTCAATCTTCTCCTATAAAAGCTGAACAATATCGAAATAATCAGGAATATTCTGATGAACTTAAGAATTCTCCATCATTAAGTTCATTTTATGAATTAAAGAAGAAAGATCATGGAAGATTACGGAAAAAGACTTCATCTACTTTATCAACGGTTATATTAGATAATGCTAAATTACTTATAAATAATAATTTACCAACATCTTCAACTAGTTCAATTATTGGAGATAAGAAAAAGAAGAGGAAACCTCATAAACTGTCAGAAAATCCTTTAAAGAATGGAGGAATTCCTAAACGATATTGGATGAATGATTCATTTATTTCTGATTGTTTAAATTGTTTTAAACCGTTTACAGCATTTAGAAGAAAACATCATTGTCGATTCTGTGGACAAATCTTTTGTTCTGATTGTACATCATTTGTTTCATATAATCAACATAAAGATGAACGAAAGAATCCTAATGGAATTACTAAAAAAGTTTATAATGATAGATTAAGAGTTTGTAAACCATGTCTTGAAGATGTGATAGTTTATTTAAGTGATGATTCTTCAAGTTCTTCTGAATCTGATGGTGAAGAAGAACATTTAGATTCTGATACGGCTACTTCAAGAATTAGTGGTGAAGAAAGTATTATACCCAATCATCCATTATCAAGAATTCGATCATTATCATTTACATCTAGAAGAGATAGTTTAACTAATGATAGTATAATAGCATCCAATCGAGGATTTTTAAATCGAGATAAATCTCCTGGTGGTGGTGGTGGTGGTGGTAATGAATCTCCATTAAGTTATATAACCAATACTCCTCCTTCAAGACTTGAACTTGGAGGATATCCTGATGAAATATTAAAGGGACATCCTAAACAAGCACCACAAATGGCTATCCCCACTACTAGAATGGGAGAATCTGTTGAAATCCCCGTATCTAAAAGTTTCCATAATTCAAGTTATAAGAATCTTTCATTTAGAAGTTCAAATCTTGCCTTAGATACTATGACTAATCATTTACATCGAGTTAATTCATCATCTGATGCTATATCACTTCATAATAATTCTACTGGTAATAAGAATTGGTTATCTCATTTAAGATCTAATAATGTATCAACACCTGATTTACCAAGAGTTAGTAGTATTGATAGTATTAATAATATGTATCATAGTATATTAGGTAGAAAGACATCACAAACCAAATTAAAGAAATCATTAGATCAAGGATTAAGAAGGAAACCTTCTGGTAGAAGTACTATACTGGGAGGAGGAGGAGGAGGAGGAGATAATAGTATTGATGAAGATAATGATAATTTAAAGGATTCCGAAAGTAGTGCTAATGAAAGTGAAAGTGAAAGTGAAGATGAAGATGAAGATGAAGATGAAGGAGCCATGTCAGCGTATATCTCATTAAATGAAGAAAAATCAAAATCTATACCTAATAATTCAAATATTGTGGTACCAACTTTACGAGTATTTCCTGAATTTGCCTTTGGAAATAAATTTACTTTACCAAAGGCTCCACCAGGTGGACCATTTCAAGTATCTAATAATTTACATCGAGCTCAAGCATCAATGATGAGAATGAAATCTCGATCTCGGAGACGGAGTAAACCTTCACGACATTTACATATTGGTAATACATCTATGAGATTACCCAGTATAGAAAGTATGAATCAAACAAGAAATTCTGGATTATTTATATCTCCTGGTTCTCCATTAATTGGACAATTTCCTTCTCCTAAAACGAATCAATCGAATTTAACTAAAGGTATAGCTAAAGAGAGAGGAGACACTTCTCTGCCAATAACTTTACCTGATAATGATCGTGAACATGATCGTGAACATGATCGTGAACATGAACATGAACATGAGAATGAACATGAGAATGAACATGTACACGAACACGAACACGTACACGAACATGGTAATGATACTTCTCAATTGGACATAACTACCTCTGATCAACTGGACAATGAAATTCTTTCTCGAGTAGAATCTTCACCCATCGATGATCTGATGGTAGAAGATGGAGATATTCTTATGGAATTCCCCGCTAAAGATCAAGTATATCAAGACTTATTTAATGATATTATATCACAATCGATGGAAATTAGTGGGATTTATGAAAATAGTGAATTATGGAAACAACAAATTCGGAAAGTATTAGATTATGTGAATTATATTAAACTTACCGATACTTTAGATATTAAACAATATGTTAAAATTAAAAAGATTAATGGAGGTAAGATTTCCGATACTAAAGTTATTGATGGAGTATTTATGACAAAGAATATTGATTCTAAAAAGATGTCATCATCTATTAATAATCCTAAGATTGCTTTACTTACATTCCCGTTGGAATATTTAAAACTGAAACAACAATTTATTAGTCTTCGAATAATTCATTCACAACAGAATGTTTATATTACTAATTTAGTATCTCGATTAATTAATTTAGAACCAGATATTATTGTGGTAGGAGATTCAGTATGTGGATTAGCCGAAACTTTATTAGTAGAAGCAGGTATAACAGTTATATCAAATGTTAAACCTCAAGTAATTGAAAGAATCTCGAGGTATACTAAAGCAGAAGTATTTCAAACGGTTAATGATCTTTCATTTAAAAAGGGTACATTAGGTACATGTCAAAAGTTTGAAGTTAAGAAATATTCATTTGAAAATACCGTTAAATCATTTGTATTCTTTACCGGAATTGATATTCAATTAGGATTTACTATCCAATTACGAGGTGGTAATGATAATTTATTAACTAGTGCTAAATATGTGGTGGAAACTGTTTTACCAGGATATTTAAATGCTCGATTTGAAAAGAGTTTAATGGATGATCAAATGATATCATTTATTAATAATCCAGTTCCAATTAATAATAAATTATATGATATTTATAATAAATTACAAGAAATTCAAAATGATATAGCCATTGATAAAGAAGAAGAATATCAAGTATGTGAATTTGGACTTGAATCTATTGAAGTAGCTAAATATTTTGAATTATTTAATTCTCGAAAATTAAGTTTATCACCAGCTTCATGTTTTAGTTTACCATCACAATTTGTTAATATAATTGAATCATATTATAAATTCCGATCATTTTTTAAAAGGAATCGACAAATTCAACAAATTAAATCAATTGAACAAATTAATTCTTTATGGTTAGATGAATTAAAAGTAAATTTTGAACTTGATGTATTACCAAATGGAGAAATTGATTTAATATCAATTATGAAATTTGCTAGTGAAAAAGTTTTAAAATCATTTGTATCTGATTATCATAGTCGAGCAAGAATTTGGACTAATTATATGAGATATTTACCATTATTACTTGAACCAAGTAAAAGTATTGATGTATTAAGATCAACCGTTTCTATTAAACATGCAACTCCATGTTCAGGACCAGATATTATTCCAATTCCTTATTATGCTGATAAAGATTCATGTCTTGGATCATTTATTGATCAATTATTTCATGAATCATTAACTGAATGTGATGAATGTGGTGAAAGTCATCTTGATCATTATAAAACTTTTGTTCATGGACGAGCTAAATTAGATTTTATTCTTGAAAAATTCGAAGGTATAACTGATCAACAAGATTTTCAAGGTAAAAATCAAAGAGTTATGTGGAGTTATTGTAAAATTTGTAATTTTACTTCACCAATTGTTGCAATGAATGATAATACTTATTATTATTCAATTGGGAAATTTCTTGAATTATCATTTTATGGTGAAAATGTTATACCTACCAGTCCATTATGTAATCATGATTTTTTTATAAATCATATAAGATGTTTTGGATTTAATGATTTAGTTATTAGAATTGAATATTCTAAAATTGATACTTATGAAGTTATTCCACCAAAGAAACAATTAGAATTTATTGCTGATGTAGATATTAAATTAAAAATTGAATTATTTAATTTTATTAAATCAAAGACTAATCAATTCTTTGAAAGTGTATCAAAAAGATTAAATCGAGTTAAAATTGATATTTTTGATAAAGGTGAAGATGGTTTACAAGTGATTGAAGATTTAAAAATTAAATTAGAAGATCAAATTAATACTATTAATGAAAAGACATTATTTATTTATAATTCGAATTTACCAACTAATCATTTATGTTTAAATATAATCCTTAGAGAATTACAACAATTAGGGGTATCTTGGGATAGTGAATTTAATGATTTTGAACGGAATTTTATGCCGACAGAAAATGAAATTACGAAAATGACTCAATTCCATTTACGGAATTTATTAGATAAGTATAGTCATGAAAAGGAGAGTGAATTAAAGGAAAAGAAAGATAAAGAGAAAGATAAGGAGAAAGAGAAAGATAAGGAGAAAGAGAAAGATAAAGAAAAACCTAAAGATAAAGAAAAACCTAAAGATAAAGATAAGGTACCTCTTAATGAAAAGGATCAACCTATAGAAACTCCTAAATTATCGGATAAAGAACCTCAAACTCCCAAGGAAGGAGATGATCAGGAATCCCAAAATCCTCCATCTGTGAAAGTAGATTTACCATTGAATCAACTGTTGGGCATGTCATCAAGTAATAGTAATCCATCAACAACTAGTAGAACTACGAGAGATAATAACATTTGGGAAAAAGTTAGTAAATTCGAAGAGTTGCTTGATTTACAACGTCCAACACCAACATCAATTAACTCTAGTACTGGAACACCGTTGCATGCATCTGGTACTGGTTCTGGTTCTGGTTCTGGTACTGCCTCTGGTTCTGGTACTGCCTCTGGTTCTGGTCCAGCAACTGGAACAGGATTCAGAAGAGCATCTTTAACCCGAAAGGAATCCGACGCTTCATTGAATGCATTAATTAATGGTCCTAATAAAGTAACACATTTAGCTAATTACTTCAATAACTTAAACCTCGATCAAATCTCCATGGAATTCAAGAAACAGAGACAACAGGAATTACAAAAGATATCCAATAAATTTAAAGCTCGTAATGTGGTTGAATCAAAACCTATTGTAGAGATTTATAATAAGATTGAAGATGTAGTGGATGTTAGTGAAGATAAGAAACGAATTACTGAAGATACAAATTCTAAATCAATATCTCCTCCATTAAGAAAAGATGTATCTTCTGTACCTCCAACTACTACACCAGCAATTAGTACTGGTACAACAACAACAGCTACTACTACTACTGGTACTGGTACTGGTACAACCACTACTAATACTAATAATTCAAGTAATAATACTACAAATACTACTAATCAAAGAATTGAAATTCCTCAACCAGAAAAGGTATCTATATTAAAATCTTTAACTAATTTTTGGGCTGATAGATCAGCTACATTATGGGATCCATTAGAATATCCATTAGATTCTCATGAACATACATTTGCTGATTCAGAAGTTATTGTAAGAGAAGATGAACCTTCTTCTTTAGTAGCATTCTGTTTATCATCCAATGATTATAAAAGTAAAATTCAAGCTGTAATGGAAAGAATAGAATTAGAAGATGAAGAAGAAGAAGAAATTCTTGAAGATATGCCCAGAAATAAAAAATCTAGTGATAAAGAAGAAAGTGATGAAGTTGAAGAATCTCCAGAAAATGTTAATGATATGAAGAAAAAGATTAATTTCTTAAAACTTGAAAAAAAATATAAGAAATCAACTAATTATAGTACTAAAACCAATGTATTAGAAAAGATTATGATTAAAAATAAAACTAGTCATTTAAAATATCAATTTAATGATGGAAATACTAATTTATCATGTAAAATCTTTTATAGTGAACAATTTGAAGCATTAAGAAAATCTTGTGGTAATGATGATAGTTTTATTCAAAGTTTAAGTCGATGTGTTAAATGGCAAAGTAGTGGAGGTAAAAGTGGATCTAATTTTTTAAAGACTTTAGATAATCGATATATTGTTAAAGAATTAAGTAAATCAGAATTAGAATCATTTGTATCGATTGCTCCATTTTATTTCCGATATATTTCTCAATCAGTATTTAATACTTTAACTACAGCAATTGCAAAAATATTTGGATTTTATCAAATTGAAATTCGAAATAAGAATACAAATCAAAAGATATTTAAAATGGATTTTTTAATTATGGAGAATTTATTTTATAATCAACAAACTACAAGAATTTTTGATTTAAAGGGTTCAATGAGAAATAGACATGTTCAACAAACTGGGAAAGAAAATGAAGTTTTATTAGATGAAAATATGATTGATTATATTTATGAATCACCAATATTTGTTAAAGAACATCTGAAAAAATTATTAAAGGGTTCATTAAGTAATGATACTAGTTTTTTACTGGCAATGGATGTAATGGATTATTCATTAGTTATAGGAATTAATGATCAAACCAAAAAGATTTATGTTGGTATTATAGATTGGCTTAGAACTTTTACTTGGGATAAAAGAGTTGAAAATTGGGTTAAGGGGAATAATTTAATTATTGGTAAGAATATTAAAAAGGATCCAACTATTGTAACTCCTAAACAATATAGAATCCGTTTTAGAGAAGCTATGGATAGATATATTTTAGAAGTCCCTGATATTTGGTATAAAGGTGAAGAAAAAGTTGCTAATAAATGGAAGAATTAGAAATTAAGTTGATTGTATAGAAATTATTAATGAAATGACTGCAAATTTTATATGACAGCAAACCTGTAAAATGGCTCTGTGTCCTCCCCTTCGATTATGTAAACAGTTACAGGTTTGGTTATGAAACACGAAATATCTAAAAATAAAAGTATACTACGCGACTTGGCAAAAATTGGGTTATTATTATTTTTTTTTCTTTTAACTGAGGAATAGGGGTGTGGCCGCAGTGGGAGAAAAACCAGGGGAGGGCTGTACCGCCTCTCAAAGGTGAATATGATTTTCGTTATTGATAGGTCTTCTTTGTTTAATTAGGGGTGAAGTATACCCATTTAGGATAGGAAAATGGTGTGTATATACCTATTGTAATATAACAACTCCACTTTTTAGATTACCCTTTGACTGTTTAATGATGGATACATGATTGATGTGTAACACTTGATTTAAAGTACTAGCTAAACTCTGATTTGATCTGATGTATTTATTATGGCACGGCATGGCCTATTGAATCAAGACGTGTGAGGCTGCGGCTAAAAAAAAAAAGGTTTTAAAATTAGCCAAAACAAATAAATACATACATACATACATAACATTTCTAACAACCGCACAAAAACAGGAGCATTCTGATTTGATTTAATTAAATAATTAAATATTAAATTAAAACGGTGAGCCGTACCATTAAGACAAAGTTACAGATAAAAATTAACGAGCAAATTTGTCTTGTGTAATATTACCAGCCTAATCTTTAAATCTATAGCTCGCGTAACCATACTTGAGGATTACGACGAAAACAATTTATTCTCCTATCTTTTTAGCAAAAGTACCACTCACAAAATCAACAAATTGCAGATATTCCACAACTGAATTCTGTTAATATATTAATTATTATTATTATTATTGTGTTGAAGTCTTTTTAGTCTAAAGTCCATCAAAATTAATTTTCTATTAAGACATTAATTGTTTTACTTGTTTATTTTTGAATATTGATAGTTAAAATTTTTAATAAGGGTTCTTTTTGAACGTTGATTATTTTAAATCGATTGTTACACATCATCATTGATCTTTCAGGAATAGTCATAGAGTAACTTTAATCTAAATTATAATCAACACTTGTCGATATATCATAAGCAAGATACATCATCATGGCAGGGTTTAAACCGGGTTTTAACTCATTATCATTTATATTAATCTTAATATCGTTTGTGTTTCTTTTATTAGCAACTATATCATCACCAATAGTTTCTTCTTTCAATTTAGGTAAAACTAGTTCTCATACTTATGGTATTTTTGGCTTTTGTAAAATCAGTGATAACTCTTGTTCAAAAGCAACTTATCCTTATACATTATCTGGGGTCGATGATAAAACTGATAATTGGTTCTTAGATTCTACAACCAGAGATACTTTGGCTAAAATATTTATCATTGCTCCTATTGCATTAGGATTTAATTTCATATCTTTGGTAGTAATAATTATAAGTCATTTCCAAATAAAACCAGCCATAATTGGGGGAATAGTTGTTAATTTGTTAGCTTTTATTTTGACTACATTAGTTGCTGTTATTGTTATTATTACTTTCTACCCTAATTTAGGGTGGACTGGTTGGATTTTAATTGGTTCTGCTGCTGCTACTTTAATTTCATTTATTTTTATGATATTAACTTTATTATTCCACCAAGAGGAAGATAGCGAATTGGATGTTTATGATGATTCGGATGTTGTTGAAAATAAATTTACTAATTATAGTGACAAGGGACTAGGTGGAGGATTTAACAGTACATTCAATGCCCCAATTACTTCTAATACTCTTGCAACCGCTACAAATAATTACTCAACAAATAATACTTTTGAATCTTCATCTATAGAAAAGGATTACGAATATAAACAAAAGACAGCTTCTCAAACTCAAGCTTATGATAGATCTGTTAATAGCAATACTTCACTTTACAATAATAGACCTCAAATTGCTAATGACTTTACTAATAAACCAGTCGTCCAACCTTACTATAGTGTAGTAACAGGTAGTGATCATGGTTCAAAGGTTACTTTGGATCAACAACAACAACAACAACAACAACAAGCACCTTACCCTAAAACAAATCAATATCCAACTAGCGTATTTGAACATCATCCTGAAGTTGAAGGCCACAAACCATTTACTGAATTAGATGATGAATATTATCAAGATGTCGAAGAAGAACTTGATGAAAGTGTTCCATTAAATAGAAATGGAACAGGATCTGATGCTGATTCTGATTTCACTAGTGTAAGTCAAAGAGCTGTTAATCCTCAATTTTATGGTCATCAAGTGCCTGCTCAAAATCAATATCAACAACAATACTATCCTAACGCACAACAATTCCAACCTCATTTCCAACAAACTAGTCCAACTTCATTCCCTCCACAACAAGGTCAATATCAACAACAACCCGTATACTATAATTCTTACCAACCTCAAGCAGCTCCAAGAGCTCCTCAAAGTACTATTTCTGATAATGTTTTATCTCAAAATCCAGACTTTGCTGTAGGACCAGCTAAAAGAAGAGTACAACCAGGATTTGTACCAGTTGCTTCTAGAAGTAAACCGGGAAATCAAATGAATGCTAGTTCTTTAATGGGTAGAGGATCAACAAGAAGTGGAAGTGGAAGTGGTAGTGGACCTTATGGTGCAGCTTTTTAGATAAAAGTTATTAACCTACTTGGTTTGTCTTTTTTATAAGTTTTTGTTATAATTTATTTCTTTAGCTTCTTTATTGTATTTCTTATTTATATGTAATTACGTTTAATATTTTATAGTACTTTTTGATTTGAGGTCAATTCCCATATCATGAGATTGGTTCAATATTTCAGTTCTAATATATACACATTCAATTTTCAATTTTCTTTCATGTCTATTAAAATTTAATTACATTGAACTACATTAGAAACTATACTTTCATTAATTTCATTATTATTAGATCAACAACATTCGCATTCCTTGAGAATCATCTGCGGGTGGTTTGTTGACTGCTGGTCTTGAATCATCTGATGAAGGTGGAGGTGGAGGTGTTGATGGTGGTGGAGCAGGTTTTTCAATAATTGTAGTTGTTCCATGAGGTCTAAGTAATACAACTAAAACCAATACAAATACAATCAAACTTAATAAGAAAATTATCTTACATTTTGTAGTTCTCTTTTGATAATGTTTGGCTTTAACTAATTGACTATCACTTTCTTTTAAATCCATAACAGTATTTTGTAAATTATAATCAATTCTATCAAGAATTGTACCTTGCTCGACAATCATTGTATCCATTTCTTTAAAAATAGTTGAAATTTCAATAATTCCCATTGCTAATTTAGAAATTTCTCGTTCTCTTTGTTGTAAATATTGAGAATTTGAATTTGGATGTTGTTGCTGTTGTTGTAATATTTGACGAGAATAATTTTCAATTTCTTGATCTTGAAGTTCTTGTTCTTCTTGTAAAATTGTTGTTGAAGTTGTTGTAGTTGATAAAGATGGAGAATCATTCTTTAATAATGCATCATATTCATCTTCATCATCTCGAAGAAATTTAATATAATTATTTTGAAGATTTCTAAAAATTAATGAACTATCTTGAACTTTTATAGCATAATTCTTTTTAAAATTATTTAAAATTTCTAAATCTTGATCATTATAATTAAGACCTAATTTTTTATAATTTACATTTAAATATTCGAATTTTTTAATCATTATATAACAACTTTCAAAATTCTTTAATATTTCATAATTTAAATTATCAATTTTATTTTCAATATTGGCTTTATCACTCTTATTTACAATGATTAGTCGTTTATAATTTGAATTTAATTCATTAACTTGATTTTTAATAATCTTTAATTTATTATCTAAATCACTAGCAATCTCATAAATAGAAGGTAGTACTGGTTTTAATTCTATATCATTACTACGATTTTCAGATCTACCATTTGTTGGTTGAATTTTCCTTCTCCCTATTAATCCTTCTTCTTCTTCGTCCAAGATATCAAATCTTGTCTCTTGATTTCGTCTTGAAACTGGATCACTTCTCGGAATTGTTCGACGATATGAAAGAAAGAGATTTGTTCTATCTCTAAACATACTGTATATGGTTGGTTGTAAACAATTATTAGTTAATTATCTATAACCTTTGCTATTTTTACCGATTACGTATGATATATATTTAGTGGGTGGGTGGGTGTTGCTGTATGCAGTATCTATATAACACTATACAATTAATTAATTCATTCATTAATTCATTCATTAAGTCTTAGTCTTTTCCTTCTTTTTGTTCAAAAAGTGAAGATTATGTAAGCTGACACTTGAACTTGATCTACTAGGAGTTGTTGGTATAGCTCTATCAGTTGCACTATTAGATAATTTTGAACTTAAGATGGAAGTTGTAGACGATGGGTGAACTATATGATTTGGAGTTTCAAGAGTCTTGTAGTGAACTGGAGATGTAGATAAAGGAGTCATGGAGAATGTGGCTGATCCAGTTGAAAGGATGTTGTTATTGTTATTGTTATTGGTATTGTTTGTATAAGTATTAATATTATTACTAGAACCAGATATTATACTTGAAGAACTAGTTAAGGGTTGACCAGCAGAATTATTTAATAAATTGACTCCAGTAGTACTTCTTCTTGATGATGAACGTGATAATGAAACTAAATTGGAAGATGAAACATTCCGTGACTGAGACGGTGATGTACTGGTTGATGAATTCTTTGAAGATGTTCTTAAATTTAACGAACTTGAACCTCGAGATAATAATGATGGTTTATTTTTAATATGAGATATTTGTGGACTAGTTACACTACCATGATGTTCTTCAAATCTCCTATTCACTTCTGCTAAATTAATTCCTGATCCAGGTAATGGAGGTTGATATGCTGGTGATAAAATTCCATCTTCTTGACTTGTAGCATCTGATTTCATAGCTTGAGCATATGAAGGTACTCTTGACATGGTTTCAGGAAATGCTACACTTGTATCTGATCCAATTCTAGATATATGATTAGGAGGTGATTGAAGTCCTCCAGCTGCTAAAATATGAGGAGGTAATGCAATCATATTAGGAGAAGCTGCTCGAGCTGGTATACGTTTTGAAGTAAAATAATCACCATTTTGACTAGAATTATCACCATCACCATCTAAATTAAATATAGCACCTCTAGGACTTTCATCAATCTCTGGAGTTTGTACATCAATAGATGAAGAATCTTGCATTAATCTTTGAATACTTAATTGTCTTAAATTTTCAGTTAATAAATTACTATCTAATGGAGACATTGAAAATTGTTGTTGTAAATCAGATGTACCTCTAGAATATAATCTTGGAGTTGAAGTACCAGAATTAATTGGTGATTCAATTGGTGAAATATCAGACCATAATCTATCATAAATATGTTGTTCATAAAGTGGTGGAGCCATAATACCATTGAATGAAGTATAAGAATGTTCATTTGATCTAATTTCTCCATTATTGGCTTGTTGTTCAGCCATTTCACTTAAACTGGTATTACTAGCACTATGATAATCAGATGTAAATAATAATTCTTCATCTCTACCATGATGATCTTCTTCCTTTTCATCACCAGGAATTGATTCAACATCACTTAAATTTTCTTCATTCTTAGCTCTAATTGATACAAATGGTGATATAAATAATTGAATTGGTAATGATGCTCTTAATTCAGAAACATGACCATCCGGATTAATTAATCCAATTACAAATTTTAATTTATGTCTAACCTTAACATTTTGCAGAATATCACAATCTTGAGTACATTTTGCTAAACTTGGAGGAACTCTTAAGAAAGTATCAACTTCCCATTTATCCATTTGAAAATTAGGATCATTTTCAGCTGGTCTCTTAATTTTTCTTTCAGTAACTATTCTTTCACCATTATAAGCTGGAGGTAAATAACCCATAAATGAATAATATTCTACTAATTGAATTTTAATATCTCCTAATCTTAAACCCTTTAATAAAGGTACTAACATAAAACTAATAGGAGTTCCTGATCCTATAGCAATTGCCTTTTGAGGTACATTTAAAGAATATTCAACTTTCTTTGGCCAAGTATTATCTACTGCTACTGTTTCTGAAAGTTCAACTGAATCAGTAGTTAAAGTTCTTATAACTCTAATATGCTTCTTAGTAACCATTGAATTATGAAATTTACCTTTATCTATAGTTGCTTCTAATCTATAAACTAATGAAGCACCTGGTAAACCTTCTAAAGATTCAGGCATTGTTCCTGGTAAAATAGCACTAAAAGGTATTTCATAATTACCCAGTACTAAAACATGTGATGATTTAGATAAATTTGATAAATTTGATGAAGATCCATTTAAAGATGTTAAATTTGATGATGAACCATTATGAAAACTATTAGTTAATGAAGATAAATGTAAATTACTTAAATTTGTTGAAGATTTAGATCTTAAAGATGAACTTAAATTTTTTAAGGAAGAAGTAGATTGATTTCTTGATAATCCAATAGATACATTAGGACCATTACCACTATTATTTGTAGCATTATTTTCATATAAATTATTAAGATATTGATTAATTTCTGCATTATCCCAATTATGTTCATAAATCTTTTTAGCATATCTTACTGGTTTTGAAAATGTTCCCTTTGAAGTTTGAATTGATTCATTCCAACTTAATTTTAAAGTGGCATAAAGTTTAATTGATAATTTTTTAATAGTGAATGGTTCATTTACTGATAAAGCTATTTTACCTGATAATAATACAGATGCTGCATCATGTTCATTACCCTTTAAAACCAATACATCATGATCCAAATTTTTCAATCTAATATCGAATAAAGATGTCGATTTGGATGAAGTGGTGGTCTTCTTAGGCATTGTAATATTTTATTTAAATTTAAACACTTATAAATATATACTTTCTCGGAAAGGTTTAACTGTTTTGATTAATGAGATAATGAGATCTACTGTTCGATTGTCTGAAACTGTCGGAATATAAATATTACCCAATAAATTTATGATAGATGAATTCTAAAAATGTTATTACAATAACTGATAGAACTAATAAAGGATAAGCTGTTATCAATAAATGTCCATCACGTCAAATATTATTTTAATTAACTCTTCACTGATTAACCTCTGGGAACCCCCAATCATAGACAGGCATGCCAGAAAAAAGAAATTGGGCTTGGTATTGTCACGTGAACTTACCATCCACGGAAAAACTCTCGTTATAATCGTAAACCTTAATACGCTCGGAAAAACTTCTGATTATATATTGTGTTTTGTTTTGTTTCTTTTTATAATTAGAAATCGTCCCGTATTGCCGTAAAGTGAAAATTAATTTGATTATAGATACTTTATGAGTTAATAATCTGTAACATAGGACTACTTTAAATAGTATTAGTCATGATACTTGAATTTGGATCTTTAATAGTGAGCCCCACATTTGACCTAGGGTTCATCTCCTATTTCAGTACTTTTAATCCACAATATGTCAAAAAATATTATTACCCGATGAACTAATTCTTTTTTTATGTACACAACTGATGTATACATAATAGTTTGGTCGCTCCTTTGAAAAGAATAAAAGAACATGACTTATAGAAACTAGAAACTGGTTGGAGCTTTATAATTTAGAATGCACTGAAGCTTCTTCTGTATAATCATGAGCCCGTATGTGAAATACAATGTAGCTAGTACTTTAGTGTAATGATAAATGTAGGTTTGAGAATTGTGTTGCGGCGTGGGCCTTTCACTTCTTGTGTTATTTGGTAAAATATCTTCAATAAAACAGCTGAAGCCTTTTATTTCAGAATATTGGTAACTTATATGAAAAGAATAAATACAATATATAAAAATTATGAATATAGAGCCAAGTAAATAAGTTTTATTTTGAAATTGCGGATTTTCTGGAAACCTTGTTAATTTCAATTGGAATCAAGTTCTACTTGGGTTGATTAATAACTAAGCAATTAACCAGCTGATGAATAAATGCATTGGTGAATATTTTATGGCCACGATTATTTTTGAGTTCGAACATGAATTCATAAAATAAATCACCAACTAACTACATAACAATGGCTGGTCCACAAGATTGACATAAATTAATTACCACACACCAACCATTCTTCGGGAGGATAAGTTCTTTAGTGCATGCAATATGATGATTAAAATGAACTTTTATTAAGAAAATCTGAATAATATCCTTTTGCAAAATTAGATGATTGAATATCCTGGAAACTGCATATCTGTAAAATGGCTACTCTCGGCTCAAATATACTTTACAAAAAATAAACCATGTCTTTACTGGTGGATAGTAATTCTACTCGAGATAATGTCAAATTATGCCTAAATATTAATTCGAATAACTAATGTGTCACCTAAGCGGACTCCTTTTAATAACTGCAAATTAAAAATATTTCATTTTTCTTGTTTGCATCAACTCTCGATTAGGCAGCAGTACAAAAAAATATCTGCGCAAAAAATAATTTTTAGTTTGCAACTACAGGGTCTCACACCGTTACGAAGAAGTTAATTTTACTGCGGACACTGTTGGCTCGATAATAACACACAAGTCGTAAAATTTCGAAAGGATGAGCATGAATAAAAGCTTACAGGGATTGTACAAAGCCATGAACCCTTCTTGCTTATTAGAGGTTAGCTCCATGCAATGACATGCTAATGTAGAAATCTGTAAGCCTATGTGGCACACTCTGAATTAGATTTGAAATTAGCATACTAACACCTCAAGTCAATAATTCATGATATTTTTAGACTCTTTATTATTTGTGTGGGAGATCGGATATATCAGGCAATATTTTATACTTTATTACTTTTTATATCAAGAAATGGTCTACCTAAAGTAAGTTGATCACAGTTGATATGTATCATGATTCTTTATCGGTCTGCATGTGACATTAGTTACCAGCACAATCATATCGATCTACAAATTTAGATGTGCCTCTATTTAGAATCCTAAACAATGAAATTCTCATTTAAAGGTTGAAGCAAGCTTCTGCGTATCTATAAGCACCCAGTTTCCTCGTAAAAAGCTGTAGGCGACAAACTGCAGCTACCTCCAGCTTGACTCTCAAAATAGGAAACATTCACCAGCTAATGATATAATCAATCGTAATTCAATTCATTGTTTGTATACATAACAACTAAAAATTTTTCACTTTCGTCTATTGACCCTGTTACCAAGTATTGTGTCGATATCTTCTTCTCATTGTTTGGTTGCGTTTAGACCGTAAGAGAATCTTTTAAAAAAATAAATAATGCGCAAAATTTTTCTTGTTCAATATCTCCACACCATGCACACCCCAATAGGCTTAAGTTTTTAATCAAACCTGATAGTTTATTAGCATAATCGTATGCAGTATACTACCTTTCGGTTGAACACACCCACCTTCAGTAATATTTTAAGGTGTGAGTACATCCAACAAAATATTTTATTTCCTATGATAATTGTTATTATTTCTACAAAAGGACCAATTGAGTGCGGTTTGTAACTTCAAATGGAATATTACTTTACAACAATAGGAGAATATAAGTGGTAAGAGTACATACGAAGAACTACTAATTAATAAAATTAAATGAGCCACTGGTAGTAATAAAATTATATGAGCCTTGACACTCAAAAATTAAAGTGTTCATTCAATATGAACTTAGTTTCTGAAGCTTACTGAATTTGCACTATATCTTGTAGAGAATGCAAACAACCATTTTTCCAAAACTAGTAAGACATTTTTGACGAAAGGCTAAACCAGTCCAGCAATTCTTGGTACCTTAATAAAAGCAAGCGTTCCTGAAAGAATGCTCGATGGAAGCTGAGCATCACCGTGGAGAAGCCATTCGTTTAAATGTAGGACCCTCAAACAGTAAACATTCTCTTTATACTATTTACCAAAAAAGATTGACCAGGTAACCTAATTGGGATAACCAGCCAGAAAATATTTACGAGCTTAACTATGAGAAAATCACGTGCCTCATAGTTAAGGAGTTGTGAAACTTTTTTTAATCTGGCAAATTTAACCAGCCATCTTCGCAGTTTAGTACTACTATGTAATCATTAGCTTTAGAGCTGGTGAATATTAAAAAATCAATTAAACAGTTGGACTGTATGTAAGTAATTATGCAAATTACACATCTGAGGTGCATATCAAGTTTGGTGGCTATTTTGACTGGTTAAGTTTACTTGTCAACTGAAACTACAAATATTACATAGTGGCTGGTAGAGTGTAGTTAGGCGAGAACTTAAACCAGGTCTCAATACCAGGGGAGCTTGATATATTTTTCAATCAACATATATATATATATATCAGGATATTTCATAAAGACTTCTTTTATTAAGTTCAAATTTAATTTACTTTCATTTATTTCAACCTCACCCATTCATCATACTTGCTTAAGTTGTGATAGCAGCAGCAGTATAAGAAAGCATTAATTCACTTCACCTGTGCCTGCAATTGCATAGTTTCACATACCGAGGTTTTTAATTAAAATTAAGTGTTTAGAATATTAAATATTATTTCTATTCTTTACCCTTTGCATTATTTGGTTTACTCACCCTAGTCTATCTTTTAAAAGAAATTTCATTTCAATTCATCTTAGTTATTAATACTTAACATTTTTAATTTTACATTTCCTTTATTTCCTAGTCCATAGTCATTACAGAAGGGGATTAAATAATTGAGAACTCAAACTTATGTTAATTCTCTAAGTCAAATACATTCCTTCGTTTTTATTTATCTAAACTTTTGCATTCGATAATATATTATCATTAATTATAACTACATAGAAAATGGACTTAAATATTAATCCTGTTTCAACAAATAAAACACAACCATTACCATACGAGAGATATGTGAATAATAAGATATACGAGTTTTACCCGTTAGATCGTGAGAACGAATCTGAATCTTTTAGAAGCAGCCCCAGAAGTGTAAAGAGAGCTAAATCTGCTAACTTTTATAAGGAACTTATCTCACCAAAACAAAGGGGTACAAGCAATAACATTACATCATTGAAGAGAAGGATGAAGTCATGTTTATTTCCTTCGTCATCTACAATGCATTCAAGAGTTCCTTCCAGATTCTCATTAGAAGAAAGAGAATTCTCGTTTGACTCTCATTCTGTTCCATCCTCAACTAATAATTCAGATGTGTCTGACTTAGAGTCTCTACCAGATTTAACAGAAGATGAGTATACTCCCACCAATACTCCGATTAAAGAAGTTCCTATGCTGCTAAGGAATACATTGATTTATGATTTAGAAGATTATAAGCCAAGAGTTTTATTTCCTAAACAAGAAGTACAAGATCAATTGCAAACTTCAAGGACATCAATTTTTGATATTCCTGAACTTGTGTATAGGATCATTGAGTTTGTTGACATCCAGAATAGCGTTATTCCTCAAGAACCAACCCCTATAAGAAGGAAGCCATTAAGTTATAACCACGCACTTTTAATTCATGGAAATAAAGAATTGGCCGACTTTCATATGAAACAGAATACGCTTTATGACGATTCACAGAATTCATCACAGAATTCATTATGTGATGAAAGTGGACACAATGCTAACAGCAAAGGAAGTTTACATAGTTGCTTGTTAGTTAATAAACTATTTTATCAA
The DNA here is from genome assembly GCF_036850825.1 of Scheffersomyces amazonensis. Lineage (NCBI taxonomy): Eukaryota > Fungi > Ascomycota > Pichiomycetes > Serinales > Debaryomycetaceae > Scheffersomyces > Scheffersomyces amazonensis. The sequence continues at coordinate 213,081 of NW_027042741.1, read as the reverse complement.
GTTACTAAAGAAATTATGACCAAGAAGATTATGTTTGATGATTCTAAGAAATATTCACAGTTTGTTGAAAGTTTACAACAATCCAATTATACGTATAAGCCAGAAGTATTTGTGTTGCATAAATTATATCACACCAAGCAAAGCTCATTTGAAAGCATTAAAGACTATATGAATTTTGATAATTTACAATGGTTAGAAATCTTTATGTGTCCTAAACTATTACCTCCTGTTGAATTTTTCCAAAGGGGAGGCAAGAACTTGAGAAAGTTAATTTTGACTGGTTCAAAAGTAGTTGATGATGATTTCTTAATCATGATCAGTGAAAATTGTCCAAATTTGGAAGTGTTAGATATAAGAGCATGTGAATCGGTCAGTGATATTGGAATTTATTCCATCGGAAATAAATGTCGTAATCTTCATACTGTAAACTTTGGAAGAAAGCAAAAGGGTCATTTAATTACTGATACAAGTTTATCCAAATTGATTTCCAATAATAGGAATTTATCAACTGTCGGACTAGCCGGATGTAATATTACTGATAAAGTAGTGTGGGAATTGGCACTTCGTTGTAGTCATTCCTTACAAAGATTATCATTAAATAATTGTCCATTAATACTGAACCAATCAATCCCAATAATATTGGCCAGCGTCAATACCAATCTGACTACAAATCACATAGAGCAGGTATATTTTAAGAATTTATCAGTATTGGAATTGAGAAATAATTATCAAATTACTTCTTGGCAATCAATCATTGAGTTTAAGAGAAGACAAGAATATAGAGGCATAACGCTACTTCTTGAATTATGCGAGACTCTAATGTTGAGAATGAGACAAGAGGAATTGGAAATGGATAAGACGATTTCACAACGTATTTTCCGTGATATACTAGATTGGGTAAACGATAATAATGACGGGGATAATCCCTATGATCATTTATTAACAAGAAATAATAATAGAAATTAACATAACACCTATTTTGTTGTGTATGTATATATATGTATAAAAATAATAAATTAAACATAATAATAATTTTAATAACATTAATAGATATAAGACTAATTTCATTTGATTATATATAACCTCAGACGATCCCTTAAAGTGTAATCAAAATATCTGCAGAACGCTTCCCTACAAAAAAAATAGATGCAAAAACCTACTCAAGAAATGTACCCTAAAGCAGAACAAATGCGGTCAAGAAAATTTATTGCTCTCCGATTAAAAAGTCTGTATTGGGAAACAGAAGGAGATTCTGTGCGATACACGACCCAGATCTTTTCCCGGCTCAATCTTTCTTTCCTCTATAGAAAGGATCTAGACGCGGGAATGAGGAAAAAAATTACAAACGACCACTGTGTCCAATATTTTGGTTTTGTTGTTGTAAGGTTAAAAACCCAATTTAACTATTTTTCGTATGATCTTATGGAACACGAAGGGATATCGGCTAATAAAATATATTGCAAACCCATTGAATTTTACCAATGTACCTTTATGATTAATCAATTATTATTACATTGATACTCTTGAATCTTGATACTCTTGAATCTAGATTCTCTGTATATTTGGTTGTTACGTAATGACCACATGTAGGAATCTGTCAACTTTGATGGTCGCAAAACCAAGCCGAAAAATAAATTCGATTTGAGGGGTTGGCCTTTAACTAATGCGGTAAGTGCTTTAAAAATATAAACAAGAGCGCAGCGAGTGAAGTGTTAAAAACTACATCAGACCAAAAAATATTAATTTTTGAACTTCTTTGTTTCCTAAGTATCACATCTTTTGTATTACTATTTAGGTAAAATACTTGCCCCCATTTACACTTTCGTCTTAATCTGGATTAAAACTTACACATCCCTTAACCCCAGATATTATTTGGTGATAGACCTTTGGATAATAGACGGCAATTATCTATTTTAACAATCCTTTTAATTTTGTTACCGAATATTTATAGTCAGGCTGGTCAGGTTTTACGATATCTAATCTGCCATTAATTAATAAAATACCTACCCTTCCTTCATATAATGAGATTTGAAAACATATAGCAAGTTGATTTAATAGAATAATATAATCCAAAGCATAGCAAAATGCTAACTTCAAACCAGTCTACTTTACACAGGAACTCTTCAGCCAGTTCTTTAACCAATAGATCTCATGGAATACCGTCTTCTGCACCTCATCAACGTTTAAAGCATCAACCATCACTCATCGACTTAATAGATGATACTACTTTAACATCATTGCCATTACCACCACCACCTAAGAAAAATTCATCATCTCGTAGATCTAGAAATAATTCTGTTGATACGATACCATCTTTGTCTAAAATACGCCAACATACTACACAAGTACTACCTTACCATCAACAAATACAATCGTCAGGCAATATTGATTTTGAATATGATGACGAAGAAGAAGAAGACGAAGTAACCTTTGAGGGTGATGAAAGTCAAGATCCTATTGTTTTAATAGAAGATTATATGATAAATAGCGATGGGGACGTTTCACAAGAAAGGGTGACTGTGGGAGAATCTTCAAAACAATCAACATTGGATAAAAAGAAGTCATTAGCCAATTTTAAACAACGAATGTACTCAGTGCCTAATTTCAAGATCCATAATGAAGCACAGTATAGCCTGCATTCCGAAGTTTCGACCATTGAATCGTCTAATTCGAACACACTAATTAGAGGAAGTAACAAACGGGCTATTTCAGGTGGTCAAAACTCAACCAGTTCATTAAGTAATGGAATGCGAGGAGTTGGCAGAGGTGAAAACTTTGAAGAAATATTTGGAGGCAAGATCCCCGGATCAGATTTATTAAAATATTGTGATATTTGTGAAAAACCACTTTATGAGATTTCGTCTTTATTAGGTAATTACCATAAGAAATTTAAAACAAACAGTAATAGAACTCAAAGCATAAATTCCGATACCAGAGTTAATAAACCAACAGGATTGAATTATAATGAATTTATATGTTGGGAATGTATAGAAATTTACGAAGATTTCTTTAATGAATTGGAGCAGGAGCAAAATGAACACTGTCATGATTCTGCGTTCGCCAATGATAATTCTTTACCTTCGTCATGTAACCGAAAATTATTACTGATATTCAAAAGTATTCAAGAAAAATATAATCAAAAAGAGAATACCCCACCACCTAATTCAAGTTCACAATACGGAAAATTTTCTAACAGTTTAATCTTAAGACTTAACTCTTTGAAGAATAGCTCATCCACCACTTCTGGTTACCGTAAGTTTGATTTAGATTGGCTAAAACAGAAATAATAAATAGTAATTTACATTCATAACTCATTTACCTTCTATATATAAAATGTATAGTCAGAAGTGATATATACAGAACTTAATATTTTTATGAAACTTGACGAAAGTCATACTTGAAAGCATCTAAATGATCATGTGCAGCAGGACTACCTTGAGGAGATTTGGCAATATGTCCGTCTAAATTGTTTGGGTTATTTACGTTATTCAGTTGACCCTTATGCATAGTAGCACTTATTAAATCATGTAACATAAATGGATTATCTCCATCGAACCCTATGAGGTGTATTAAATCTTGAATACAAACATTTGGCAAATTAGATTGAAAATTCAAAGATCTGTACTTTGCTTCATTATCTATATATTCTGTTTCACTAATGCTACCGTACAGTGAGGCATCATTATCATCATCGAGTTCATCGCTTGAAGGCAGAATAGATTCTTCCTCATAAAGTTTAATATTGATTATTGAATAAGGAATATCAACAATGTCAGCAATGTCTAACATTGGAGCTCTTAAACTTTCCAATAAGCTAATTAATACCGCAGACCAATGCCTTGATACCTTATCATACTTACCAAATGTCACCAACGTACCTTTAGCATATCCGATAGCGTCAGTTAATGCTTTTATATAGACATTATCACTTGTTGATAATTTTCGTTGATTTAAAATGGTCATTCCAAGAATTAATGCCGAATAAAGAGACATTGTAATCAATGTGAAGTTTTCAGTTCTTTCTGGCTTCGTCTGCATGAAAGATTTCATTAAATGTATGGCTAAATACGAAGCTTCAATTGTCATTTTTGTTATGTGTAATACCATGTCATTTCTTATACCACTCAATGGTGCTGTAATCATATTCATAAATATGGGCCTGCCCATATTAATTATACCAAATAAATAAAATAAATGAATTAATAATTTCTTAAAATCTTTAGGACCAAGTCCACTATCTTCTTTACCATTTTCCCAACCCAATTTCAAATCAGAAGATAAATTCCATGTCCAATTTGTTAATTCTTGACATAATTCCTTCAAATCCAGAATAGCTATATATCCTTCATCGTCATCATCTCCATAGATTTTCTCTATTATTAAACCATTTATGACTGCGATTTTATACAATTGGTATTGATAAGGTTCTTTCAAATCGTCAGCATCCTGTTTAATAGATGGTGAATTACCAATTGTTAATGGTCTACCAAAATTTATAGAACATACTCTATCACATATAAATAACGAACGCCAGAACTTCTTTCTATGTAAAACGTATTTTTCATCTGGGAATTGATTATTAAGTCTGTTACTATGTAAGCCAAGAGCTTGAGCTATTCTTATACTTATGCCTAAATGGATCCAGGATGCTCCCTTATCACAACAGGCAATTAAGTAAAAGTAAGTCAACAAATGATGTTCAGCTATCCATAATTTATCATCTTGATTATTAGGATGAAATCTCATAAGTGTCAGACTAGCTTGAAAATATTCATGAGGTTGTTGGATTTCCAAATGGGATAATTGAGCAGGATTCTTATGTTTTAAAAATAAAGAACTAACAGCAAATACCATGCTTAAGAGACATTCATTTTTATTCCTTTGGCCAATCAGTAAATCTTCGGCATTTTCAAAGATTGGATTAAAGACAAACTCTCTAAAATAATCCATATCAAAAATATAATATATGTCATTAATCGTCTCAGTAAATACGTTCAATAATAATTCACAAGTCTCTTTGCTAGGAAGCTTAAATGTACTAAGTAATGCTGCTTCACTTGGAGAACCAATGTGCAGTAAAGTATCAGCATAAATGGCATTATTTGTTGAATATTCTTTACTCAAGGATTCTTGAACCCGAACTTTAGTGAATTTTGAAGCGCCAAGATTAGTTTCAAAATATTCTCGACATTCATTTAAGAAGACTACTGGAGAAGTTTCACCATAGAAACGTAATTCTCCTGTAACTGTTAATAATAAACGGTGGGCATTATCACTTTTAGAATTAAATTTCCTTATATTTTCAATATTTGAATTAGATATGGTTTGTAGTTGATGAGATACAGCAGTAAGTAAATTACTATATATACATGATAATGAAGGTTCAGAATGTGTTAACATAGGTGGTGGAGGAGAATCCAAAGATTCTGTGGTACTTCCATTTAAAGATAAAGATGATGATAAATGTTTAGCATATGGACCCGATGTAAGATCATTGTAGGAAGTTATATTACTGTTAACACTGGAAGCTATGGATAAAGGTAATGATGATGTTGGAGATTGAGTGGAACTTGTAGTAGACGAACTTGTACTTACTGATTCAGTAATTATTGATGAGGATATTATATTAGTATTAGAATTTAAAGGGGATGATACCGAGGTAGATGGTATATTATCTACATTAATTATCTCCTTTTTATTAACACCTCTACCTTTTAAAGATCTTCCATCTACAATAAGGTACAGACACTCCAAACCTCGTTTAATACAAAATAAGCATGGTTTCTGTCCATTACACTAGAAATGAAAAGTTAGTATTTATGGATCTTCTTTTTTTTTTTATTTGATCTTAGGGGGTATTTGTGGGGTTGCCGAGGAATAATATACATACTTTCATTTTTCGTCTTTTGCAAATATCGCAGGCCTTAGATATCTTCTTTCTTTGATTAGCAGACGAACTGTTCATCTTCGCCTTTAATTTTAGTTGTCTGCTCAACATGTTTCTATAGTAGTAGCTGAGTAAATAAATATGAAAAAGTGAAAAATTATTCGAAGTTAAAAATCACCTAGTTAAGGCAAAATTCAAAAGGACGAAAGTCCTAACCTTTGTAAACATACTTTGCAATTCTATTTATAAGAAATGTTTTCTAATCTCATTGAGCCTTGGCCAACTTCCCCTAATTTAATAATTAATAATCCTAATAATAATTCTTTGTTATAATCGAATTATTTAAAAAATATTTAGCTTGCCGGGTCTGAAATAAGTGCAATCCCGCATTTGAATAATGCGCTAAATTTTAAGTATTGCTTTGCCCCACCCCACAAAAAAGAATCCTTGGTCGCTTTAAGATTATAGTCTGGGACATGTTTGCCAATCATCTTTAATGGATAGATATGTCGGTCCTGCCAAGTGTGGGAAAATTGGTAATATTAGAGTTAATAATAGTCTTCGCTATGAAGTAAAATTAAAATTGGAATGAAAAATTTACATGAAATAAAACCCCACTAATCATTAAAGATGCTTCTAGGTACGGGTAAATTTACCGTGTTTCGAACAAAAATATAGAGAAGAAGGTGGGATACTATAATATAAAATAAAATCAAATATGAAGAGTAAACTTTCTTTGCAAGAACTCCCCAAACCAGTTCTAGTGATGATCATTGGATAATTGAAAGTCTTGTAAAAATCGGAATGATTGCAAATAAGCAAACAGAAATGTAAAGCTAGAGAATTATAGACTAAAAGGAATCAGAATGAATTTTGAAATTTACCAGACCATAATTATCAGTCCGGCTAAATGTCCATATATAGTATAACTAATGATCCGACAACCTACCCCAACAAAGAATGTTGGCTCATAAATATTAATAGTTATAAATGAGGCTAACAATGAAACCTCATCGAGCCCAGCCTTCCGACAAGAGAAGCTTATCTGAGTGGAGAGAAGAAAAGAAATTCAAAAATACCGGTAGAAAGGAGTGAACAAATTTGGCAGAAGCTTAGGTTTGGGGTAATTTGAAAATGAACAAATTATTACCCCCCATTAAAGAAGCTCCAACAGACATGACAATAGCATTGTCAAATAATAATTAAAATAATATGATATAGAAAATAGTACTAGGTTGAAATAAATTTTAGTAAGTAGTTAGTATTATAATTATGTGGTGTCGGAATAAAGTGCCGACGGATTTGATTGTTTGGGGTTGATAAATAACCTTGAATAAATAAAGGTGGGGTAAAGCTTCGGTTACTAATGCGAAATGTGCTCCACATCAAAATCGTAAAATTTTGTAGGGCTGTATCTATTATGATTGACATAGTCATAATAATATAAATACACAAAGATTGACAAGATAATAGTATAATGCTAACATAGATAATGTAATAATATGTTATCTTTATATATGTATACAAAATTAAGAGTATGAAGTAGATCCGTATATACACAACTTTAAATATATATAGTCAATACGTATTGTGTCAAGAATTACAACTAATTCTAGTACTGTACCTAATTCTAATTCTAGTTCTAGTACTAGTACTAGTTCTAATACTAGCACCTATGTAGTATGATTTGAACTCGTACCATTGTGGTTCCAGCCTATTCAATCGATTAATAATGAATATGTTAATTTTACATTTATATTACTATGTATGAAATGGGAGGTGTCCATGTGCGAACCCATACCGCAGTACACAAACCAAAGAGACAGACAGACAGAGAGACGGAGGCATGGATCCAATTTAGTTCCCTATAATTTTTACCTTATTAAGCAAGTCACCTTAGTTAATGTTTGTTGACTACACAGTTGGATCGGTACACGGAATTAAGTGAATTCAACTTATTATAATATTAAAAACTTATACGCGAAAGTCACCGGGTCCATTGAGCCAATTGACCAATCAGATCTTTGTATTACTTCAAAAACTACAAACTACGTGTATAGCAATCACTAGTAAAGATCACGAGGACGAGGACGAGGACGAGTACGAGTACGAGTTATTATACCATATCAATTGATAGTAAGTCACATACAAATTTATAATCAATAACAATAACAATCACAATATGGTGGTGACATCAATAGACAACGATGAGTTGATGGAGATCGATCAACCCGTGGTCACTAAGAATAGTAATGAATCTATAGATAATAATAATAATAATAATACTAAGCCAACTAATGGTAATCATCATGAATCGGAAGATGTAGATATAGATGATGAAAAGGAATCGATTGATAGTTCAATTAAGAGAAGAAGACAAGCACCACCGGAAGATATTGAAATAGCCGAAATCGATGATGATGATGAGGATGAGGAAGAAGAAGATGATGATGAGGAAGATGATGATGAGGAGGAGGAAGAAGATGAAGAGGAAGAAGATGATGATTTAGTAGTGATTGAGAAATCTCCTCAACCTTCTAATGATAAGACTAGTTCATCAAGCATCCCATTAGCCAATGATTTTGAAGCTACAGCTGCTCGATTAATGAAACCATTACCTGATTATCCGATTAAGGATGAAACTCATTATGTATGGCATATTAAAGATTGGAGTGGAATTAAAGAAGAAAAAGTTAGATCACCTCAATTTGAATGTGGAGGATTTAATTGGAATATATTATTATTTCCAAAAGGTAATAATCAAAGTGGTTCTGTATCACTTTATATGGAACCTCATCCAATAATTAAAGATGATAATGAACAAATTCCTGATGATTGGTATGTATGTGCCCAATTTGGTCTTGATATTTGGAATCCTAATCATCCAGAAAGTCATTTACCAAGTGGATCACATCATAGATTTAGTAAACATGAAACTGATTGGGGGTTTAGTTCATTAATTGATAATAAACTGTTAGCATCATCATCAATTCCTCGACTTGGAAATCAATTACATGCTATATTAGAAAATAATCAATTAAATATTACTGGATATGTTAAAGTTATAGACGATTCTTCAACTGGAGTATTATGGCATAATTTTAATGATTATGATTCTAAAAAGCATGCCGGATTTGTAGGATTAAATAATCAAGGAGCTACTTGTTATTTAAATTCTTTATTACAAAGTTATTTTACTACTAAAGTATTTAGAAAATTAGTTTATCAAATCCCCACTATGAATAATTCTTCAACTTCTTCAAAGCAAACTCCAACAGTCCCATTATCATTACAAAGAATCTTTTATTTATTATCTACATCAAATGCTCCAGTAGGAACTTTAGAATTAACTAAATCTTTTGGTTGGGATAGTTCTGATGCATTTACTCAACATGATGTACAAGAATTAAATCGAATTTTAATGGATAGATTAGAAACTGCTATGAAAGGTCTGGATATTGAAGGTAAATTAAATGATATATTTGTTGGAAAAATGAAATCATATATTAAATGTGTTAATGTCCCTTATGAATCTTCAAGAGTTGAAGATTTTTGGGATATTCAATTAAATGTTCGAGGATTTAAAAATTTACAAGAATCATTTAAAAATTATATTGAAATTGAAATGTTAGATGGAGAAAATCGTTATCAAGCTGGTGATGATTATGGTTATCAAGATGCTAAAAAGGGTGTAGTATTTGAATCATTTCCTCCAGTATTACATCTTCAATTAAAGAGATTTGAATATGATTTTATGGTAGATGATTTAGTTAAAATTGATGATTTTTATGAATTCCCTGATAAAATTGATTTAAAACCTTATCTTGATGAAGATTTACCAGCCGAAATTAAGAATCAAAATTGGAATTATAAATTACATGGAGTTTTAGTTCATCAAGGTAGTATATCTAATGGACATTATTATGCAATGATTAAACCTAATGGTAATGATGATGTTTGGTTAAGATTTGATGATGATAAAGTATGGAGAGCTACTAAAACTCAAGTATTTCATGAAAATTTCGGAGCTAATGAAATTACTACAGAAGAATTATCAAAATTATCTCGATTAGAACAACAAGAAAATTTATTAAGAAGAGTAACTTCTGCTTATATGTTAGTATATTATCGAGAATCTCAATTAGAAGAAATCTTACCTATTAATGAAAATATGAGAGAAGCTATACCAGAACATATTCCAAGACAATTAAAGGAAGAAAGTGAAGAACGTGAAAGATTAGAAAGATTAAAACAAGAAGAACTTTATTATACCGAAACGAAATTCATTACAACTTCAACGATTAATAATCATATTGGATTTGATTTAGCACTTGATCTGACTATTCCTAAGTTTTGTGATGAAACTTTAAAGGGAACATCATGTGATCCCATCTCATTTAAAGTTAAGAAAGATGATCCTTATTATTCACTTTATAAATTGGTAGGAAAGCAATTGAAATACTTTAATGAAGATGATGATAATGATGAACAACAAATAATTGAAGATGATAAGAATTTACCCTTTAGATTAATCATTGTTTGTCATAGAAATAATCATACTAATCGAGTGGATTCAGAAGTAATTGAAGAAAATAAAGATAAAACCATTAATTCTGTGTATTTCAAATCTTTCAATAGAAAATTCGATGAATTTTTATTTTATATTGAAGAAGTTAATAAAGATATTAATAATATTAATCAAGCAATTCCTTCAACTACTATAATTAATCCTCGAGATTTTAAATTTGAGACTGTATTTGAAAAGATTAATCAAGTAGGAACTACGGTGAATCCGGAATTTAAATTCCATTCTATTTATGATCATTCAAATCATATGATATTATTCATTAAATATTTCGATCCAATTTCTCAAGAAATTAGAGGATTATCTCATATAGTTGTTTCTAAGGATTCAGTAATTTCAAAGATCATTAAACCAATTAATGAACTTTTAAATTTTGATCCAGAAACTAATTTACAATTATTTGAAGAATTTTCTCCTTCAAAAATTGATAAGATTGATACTTCATTAACTCTTAATAAGCTTGAATTAAGTAATGGTGATATAATTACGGTACAAGTTCCTGAAGTTGCTGAATTAGCAGGTGATAAGAAATTTAAGGATCTTCGAGAATATTATAAATTTATGTTAACTAGAATTCATATTCAAGTTAAACCATTTAAAGCTGATCTTGATGAAGAAGATAGTGATTTTGTAGTTGAAGAAAATAAAAATGGTAATGGAAATTCACTTATTAGTCCTAGTGATACTTTATCATCAAATGAAGAATTAGATGATGTATCAACAAGAAAGCAAATTGAAGCAGCTAAAAGAATTAGTAAATCATTTGATTTTTGGATTTCAACTTTATATACTTATCAAGAACTTGCAGAAGAAATTGCTTCAAAATTAGGTTCAAAAGTTGATCCAACTTATTTAAGAATCTTTGTTCTTAATAATCAAGGTCTGAGATATCCCTTAAAATCTTCTCATCATTTATCTACATTTTTACCAAAAACTGTTCCTGTTAATCAAATTATTTCATTTGAATATGAAATTTTAAATATTAAATTACGAGATTATGAAAATTTGAAATCTGTTAAGATTCATTGGTTAACGAGTCTTTTACAATATCAAGTATTTGAATTATTAGTGGCAAGAAATGGATCTATTCGAGATTTAATTATAAAATTATTACATAAAGTAAGTGTTTCCCCTAAAGATTATAAACATATCTTTGTATGGTCAGGTAGAAATCATTCATATTATGATTTTGTTAAATTTGATAGACCATTGGAAGATTTAGAAGATGATATTGATTTATACGCAGGGATTTTCCCAGCAGAAATTGAAATACTTACAAGTCATGATATGATTAAAAGATTTGTTGATGAATCAGTTAATGTAGAAGATTTTGATAATGAATTTTTAAAGGAAGAATTCATTATGTCAAGACAATTAAGTAAAGATCTTAATTTAATTCCTGCATTCCATTTCTATAAAAATAGTACTTATCATCATGGAGTTCCATTTATATTTGCTGTATATCCAGGAGAGAAATTTTCTGAAACAAAGGAAAGACTTCGTAAGAAATTAGGATTAGGATTACAAGCATTTGAAAAGATTAGATTTGCTTTAGCTGATAATCAGGATAAAGGTTCATATATTGATAGTGATAATGAAGAATTAATCTTATTTAATGAAATTGGTAAAGTACAATTATCCATGTCTTTAGCGTTAGATCATCCAGATAGAAGTTCTCGTCGTACTGGACAATTCGATAAGGGTATATCTATTCGATAATTGGAATTGGAATTGGAATTGTTTTGATGTTGGTGCTGTTTTGGTGTTGGTGTTGTTTTGGTATTGTTTTGTTTTCTATATATAGCTACATTTTATATACTACATATTGGGATTTATGCTTATGCTTATGCTTTACGCCTTATGCTTTAATTGCCATTCTCTAAAATCAGTAGAACTCAATTTACCCTGCCAATTATTATCTTGATCTCCATTCCCACCAATTACATCAATTGATATAACTTGCAAAGCCCGGAAACCATGATTAGTACGATACTCATTGACATATTCACCCCCCTTAGCAGATTCATAACTAAGTACTAATGCATCAATATCTCCTACAAACCCCGTGGGTCCACACACATCATTAATTTCATATATCTCCCAGTTGGTATGCGCACTATTAAGTAAGGCAAGGAATTCTACAACATTTGATTGTCGAACACTAAATGGTTCAAGCGCTTCGGCATACTTTTTATTCACCAATAATTTAGCACCCGTAATTCCAATAATTAATTTTGTACGAGCTAAAAATAATGCCATAGATAATAGAATCTTATGACCATCATGTAAATGATCGAATGTTCCACCCACGGCTGTGACTGGGAATTGTTGATATGAGAATCCTGGACTAGTATGATTATGATTATGATTATGATTATCATCATCATTATGGATTTGTATGTGTAGTTGTTCAGGATTTATTGGTGCATTGATGTTTATGGTTGGTACTGAGGTATCCACTTCACCTTCAATGTCTTCAATCGGTGACTTATATATTACACTCCATGAATTTGTAAATGCTCTATCAATGATCCTATTATAGATTACATCGATTTGTAGTTCAATATTATATCCAGCCGCTTGAGCTGCTGTTCTCCCTATCCCATAGTACTTTGGTAATATGGAATTTAACTGATTAGAGTTATCAATTGATTGTTGAATAACTATAACGATCCTCGTCAATCCCAAATTGGAATTGGCAATGACTCGTTCTACCAATTGGCTGTAATCATACTTTACAACATTCTTTACGAGAATTACAGGATAACTCATACTAACTGTACAACTATAAGTACTACACTTACTGTCTGTCCACTTTCGGATCTACTTACGATTTTTTATTTATTTACAGGATGGTCTGTGGTCTATGTACAGGACTTTGCAACTTTATGGTAGATGTTACTAACTATCTCTTCTAATTTGTCATTATCTCTGTAATTCCTAATTTTTAATAAAGGCACAAGAGCCCGAAGCAAGCCCAATTCACTTTTATGTAAGTCCTCATGATTTTTGATATGACTATATACAAAATTAATAGAAGTACCGATATCCGATGATTTGTAATCTTCACCTCCAATTTTGCGAAGGGCTTTTGGTTTATAGAATAATATACCGGATTGTAATATTAGTTTATGAATTTCAAAATCTTCTTTAGTTGTATTAAGCCATTCACTTTCATATATCCGTTCAATTATTCTATTGTAGGATTCAATATCAGATGTTTGTAATAATCGATTCTTATCATTATTATTTCTAAATACCAATAATGAATTCATGAATGAATTTAATGCCTTTAAATAGGTTGTTAATTGATCTTTAGTAATTGATTTGTGAATAGTCTTGTTGCCTGTTGTACTGGAAGATGCATTATTATTATTCTCTTTAAGTGAATTATTATAATTATAATCACCATAATAGAAGAGATCCTTCATAAAACATGAGAACATAGCATCAATAGTTTTAAATCTAGGATAAATATATTTATTAACATTTGTAACAGGTGATACTAATGCTCCAAATATTTCAGTTACTAAACTAGTAGATGCAATTCCTCCTGTTTTAACATTCTCATTTATCTTATAGATAAAGTTCTCTATAGAAATAATATCCACAACATCTTTATTATATGGAGCAGGGATTCTCTTTATAGACTTAACTTCTTCCATTTCTTTCTTATCCATAGTAAATTTAGGTAAGTAAATCGGACTGTAAACTGATTCTAATCCAGATTTAATTTCAGGAACATAAATTCCTCCCCAATTAGATAAAATATACCATATCGAAGTATGAGCCTCTCGATATCTTCCCAAATAAAATAATCCATCCACCAAGCGTTGAAGAATAAATTTATTAATTCCAATTCTCTTAATAGAAAGACTTTGCTTTTGAGCTTCTGTCATTTTATTTCCATATTTCCCGTTAGATAAAAGAAACAGCTTGTCTTTAGCAATCATTCTCTCTTCTTCACTAGTTCTTCTAGAAAGATCCACAAGTCTCTTTTCAACTCCACTGAATGTTGCTCTAGTTTTGTTTTTAGAATCAAGGGGAGGTGGGAATTTAACTAAAGGATTCACCTTATCTCGAATTGGAAGTTCTGGACAAACTGATGATGGAAGAATCGAAGTAATAGGTACATCATTATCTAATTTCTTATTAGAGTTTTCAAAAGCTTGAATAGCTTTATCTACTCTATTGTTTGTATTATTGATTATTGGTTTAATGGCCTTTGTAATATACTCCAAATCTTTATCATTCTTTTTAGATGCACAATCAAGAATACTATCTATTTCTTTACACCAAAATCTCAAGTATTCTAAACCTTGTCTTACATATATGTAATGACATCCACCATTTAAAGAAGTACCATTCCCTATCGCATTAATATAACTTCCTAAAAATACATTTACAAATACAGGTTCAATATCAATTAATATTCTACCACTTTTATGTTTATATTCAGCTAATAATCCAGGATTCTCAATTGCTTCTTCCCTTGTTGGAGGTTCTGGAGGAGTTGCATCAACTAAAACTTTCTTTAAGATAAGTTCTGCTACTTGAATCAATTTAGCTTGGATTTCTAATAATTTAATTTCCTTTTCATTTGAACTTAAACTCTTAGAATTAACTACTTCTTGTGCCTTATGCATTGAAAACTTCTGAATACCATCAATGAAAATAGTATATGTTTGACAATCAGCAATTAAAGGAATCAAGGTTGAACCTGGATCTGGAATTATTTTATCAAAGAATTCCCATGCAATTTTTTGATCTTCATTGAAATTCTTAAGTAACAATCCTAACAATGCATTAAAGTGATTAATTGTACAACTATTTTGTTTAAACAATTCTACACTTTTTCTATGTGTTTGTTTAAGAGGTTTAGAATACTGTTCTCTATATTTATCAAATTGGTTTACCATATCTTCACATAATCCATCGGTTGCATTACCCCAAGAATGATTCTTAGATAATCCATCAAATAAGATAATATAAGTTTGAGAATTTGGAACTATTCCCCATTTACTTCTATTATAGAAACTCCTAATTGCTTCTTTAATTTGTCCTCTATCAAAGTGCCATTTTAAGATTATATTCATTCCTACAATAGCAGCAGCTTTTTCGGCCTTTCTAGCCAATAATAAAGCTCTTTCAGTATCGTTATCCCATTCTAATAACAGTAAAATGTTTTTAGAAATATAATAAGAATCTTTAAGTTGATGTTCAGTCGTTCCAAGTAATAATAATATTAAATCTCTATCAATATACATTTTACTAACTTTCTTTATCCTCATAATATTATCAAATATAACTCTAGATTTAGGATTATTTGGTTTTAAATCATGATAACCGATTTTAAATACATCAAGGAAGCTACCATCCGGATTTATAAACATGCCTGAATCAAATTTATTTCGAAGATCCCGCAATCTCTGTTTTAAATTAAGTTCATAAATAACATTTACTTTTTGTTTTCTAGGCTCACCAGATCTCGTTTTCTTTAACTTATTACGTGCAAACGGAAACGGAGCGGTATCACCTGTTTGAATAAAATAATCAAGCTTACTCCTAATATTTGGAAGTATTATTTCACTGGGTTCTGATGGCTTCCGGGAATAAGATTTATACTTCTTTTTGATATTTCCTGAATTATAATATTTGGATCTTGAAAGTCGAGCGGAGGAGCTGGCTAGTGCCCGTATCTGAGTGAGGTGGACTAAGTTACTCGAACTAAATCGAAGCATACTTATGGGTTACTATTATCTATTATCTATTATCTATTATCTATATAGTTAAGTATGGGTTCTAAATAATTTTTCACTCTTCACTAATATTTTATGCGACTTAATGAGATGCAGTAGCCTATTTAGGGTAATGAAAAAATACGATATTTTACCATTAAAACATTAACTACAAAGTAAAATATTTAGGAGATTGAGTAATGACTCTGAATGGGAAGACCTCCACTAGTGAGCAGTATCTTGATTTGATAAAGAGGAAAGTTGAGGGAGATCAAGATGTGAATTCTGAGATTGAAAGCTTACAGTATAAACAAAATGATGAGGCACAACAGAAGGTACAATGGGTTAAGACTAGAAAGACCATTGAACAACTAATTGCTCAAAAGCTTACGAAGAAGACCATTCAGGAAGTCACAATTGAAATCTTCCAAATAAATTTGATCCGATATTTAGGTATACTAGTACGAGCCATCATGAAGCATCAATTAAAGAATATAAGTAAAACATCTGTTTTAGCGAGTTTGACATCGATATTGAATTCCAAGATTCCTGAAATTGGTGAATTATTAGTTAATCGATTAATATTACAATTTAGAAAGAATTTATCTCAAAAGAATTATGCATTTGTTCGATATTCTTCTTTATTTATAAGTCATTTAGTCAATCAAAAAGTGGTTAATGAGATATTGATATTACAAATTATTCAGAAGTTAATGGAAATTATTAATGGAGATACTATAGATATACTTATCCGAATATTATGTATTAATGGACAATATCTTACCATACATTCAGGAACAGCACTTAATCTGATATTTTCAGGATTATCAAAAATACTACATGAACAAAATCATCAACTAAGTAAAAGAAGTATACAACAACTTAAAATGTTGTTACAGATACGGAAGACAAAATTTAAAGATTATCCCATTATTGAAAATGGATTAGATTTAGTTGAGGATGATGATAAAGAAGTACATATTATATTGTTGGATGGAATTATTCATAGTAAGAGTGAGCTTAATGTATTCCAATTTGATCAAGACTATAAAGAGAATGAAGAGAACTATCTTGAAATTAAGAAGGAGATACTTGGTGATGATGATGATGATGATGATGATGAGGAAGAAGAAGACGAAGAAAAAGAATCACATGAACAACAACTAGTAGAGGAAAAACCAAAAGAAATAATTCAGGATTTGACAGAATCTCAATTACTTGAATTTCAAAAGAAAGTATACTTGACAGTTATGTCATCATTATCACCCGATGAAGCTGTTCATAAATTACTTAAATTGAAATTTCGAAGTGATGATAAGGAAGATAATCGAAAGATTATTGTTGATATGATCATCAAATGTTGTGCTCAAGAAAAGACATATTCCAAATTCTATGGAGTTATTGGAGAGAAGTTATGCGTATTCGGAAATGGTAAATCATATCAACCATATCATGGAATATTTGTAACATTATTCAAATCATATTATGAAGATATTGAAAAATTTGAGACCAATTCATTGAGGAATTTGGGTAAATTCTTCGGGCATTTATTTGCATCAGATAAATTGGCAATTGATAAGTGTTGGAATGATATTAAATTAACTGAAGAATATACTAATGCCTCTAGTCGAATCTTATTAAAGTTCATATTTCAAGAAATGATTGAAGAATTGGGGACACAAGAAGTTAAAGAAAGATTAATTAACGATGAATATATTAAACCTTATATCAATGGAGTATTTCCTGTTGTTGATGTTGATTGGAGGGATGCAGATGATATTCGATTTTCAATCAATTACTTCACTGCTATTGGACTAGGAGTATTAACAGAAGAGATGCGTCAAGTACTTAATGACCTTCCACCTCCACCATCAGAAAGTGAGGATGAAAATGATAAAGATGACCGAGGTAGACCCAGATCTAGACGTGGATCAGGATCAGGATCTTCTCGATATTCTAGTTATTCCAGAAGTGTATCCTACTCTCGGTCCAGATCAGCTAGTCGAAACTCACGATTATCGTTCTCAAGATCACCTAGTCGTACACCTTCACGGAGTCCCCAACGTAAACGCCGAGAAAATGATACTAGTGAACAGGATATGAAAAGAATTAAGAAGTAATAAGTAAGAAGTAAGAAGTAAGAAGTAAGAATTAGAAAAGTAAGAAGTAAAAAGTAGAAATTTGCTAACTCCAGGGCCGGGGTTTGAAAAGCTTAGTAGGAAAATATATATACTTTAAATATAGTTTAATATTTCGGACTTATCGAAGATTCTTTTATTATCAAGAACACAAAACTCGAAGACTCACCTGAACTGATTTTTGTGCATCACAAACATCATTCATTTTAGCTACAAATGACTCTATAAGCAATAGACAGCAGAGATGAGCAGCTGTGAAAAGTGCGCGGAAAATTACGGAGAAGTGTCAACCTCAAATTATTGATTGACATAGTGATAGAAACGAAGTATTCTACTTTAGTTAATGTGATGATGGTTATGGAATTATATTGTAGTGTACCAGATATATAATCAAATTACTCTAAATCAATAAACACTAAAAATTTAAACAAAAACCGCAATCGTGGGCTAGTTATCATATCTTTTACGGCACTGAAAAATTCCACAACCGGTCAACTACTCCTGCGTACAAAACACACACGGCCAATGAGAACAAAGTTGTTACTAAAAATTAAAACAAAGAACCACCAAAAAAAAAAATAAAAAAAAGAAAGTTCGGAATGAGCCAGGAAAATTTCAACCATATATAAGCTGGAGATTACCTTTTAGATTTCGACAACATTGTAGTTTTTCCTCTTTTTGGTATATATATATATTCAATAACAAATATAATTAATAACAATGCCAGCTCCATTTGAAAAAGGTTCTGAAAAGAAAGGTGCCACTTTATTCAAGACCAGATGTTTACAATGTCACACTGTTGAAGAAGGTGGTCCACACAAGGTTGGTCCAAATTTACATGGTGTTTTTGGTAGAACTTCAGGTAATGCTGTTGGTTACTCTTACACTGATGCTAACAAAAAGAAAGGTGTTGTTTGGTCTGAACAAACTATGTCTGATTATTTAGAAAACCCAAAGAAATATATTCCAGGTACTAAGATGGCTTTCGGTGGTTTAAAGAAACCAAAGGACAGAAACGATTTAGTCACTTACTTAGCTTCTGCTACTAAATAAGTGTAATTGCATAATACCATATTCATTTCACTCCAAAATTGACCAATCTGACACCTGAAATCAATAGAGATACTTTTTCATTTCAATGACTCAAGCTAAAATAAATGAAATCAATCATCTGTACATAATGTTTTATATTTAGTCTTTTTTCACTGGCCCGTCCTAGTCGACTCCTATTTCTATATTTATATTTAATTATAATATAATTATTGTATTCATTAAATAATTTAACATAATTGTAAGCTAATCTACTTAATCTAAAGAGTAAATTAACAGGTAAATTAAAACGGCCAAATCACGATATGTAGAGCACGTGATTAAAGCATGTATTGCGGTATGGATGTATGACTTAACGTTGATCTACTTTGAAAAATTTCTACTAACTATTAGTATATAACAACTTCAAAGTAGTAGTAATAACACCAGAAATATGGATCCGAAAGTAGAATTACAAGTCAATCCAGATGAGGATACAGAGTGGAATGATATTTTACGGGCTCATGGAATTATACCGGAAAAACCTCCTTCACCAACGGCACAATTAGAAGAAGCATTAGAAGAAGCGATCAAGAAGCAACATGAAAACAGATTAGAAAATAAGGATTTAGAAGAACTAGATGATTTAGAAGGACTTGAGGATGAAGATTTCCTTGACTTCTATAAGCAGAAAAGAATGAATGAAATTAAAGAATTGAGTTCCAAGCAAAAGTTTGGTACTGTTTTCCCCATAAATAAGCAAGAGTATGAAGATGAGATTACTAAAGCTTCAAATGATTCATTTGTAGTAGTTCATTTATCTTTACTGTCCAATTTACAAAGTAGATTACTTTCAAGTATATTTCAACAATTAGCTCCTAAATATCTGGAGATTAAATTTTGTGAGATTCCTGCTAACAGATGTATTGAGAATTATCCTGAATCTAATTGTCCTACATTAATAGTTTATCATAAAACCAATGTTATCAAGCAGTATATTACTTTGACGCAATTAGGTGGTAATGCAACTACAGTAAAGGATATTGAAGGTGTATTAATTGAAGTTGAATCAGTATCAAATGGTGATAAGAGATTAACTATCAATCAAGAAGATGAGTATGAAGCTGAAGAAAGGAAAACAAGATTCTTAAAAAAATCTATACGAGGAAGGGGAGCCAATGCATATGATGAGGATCTTGATGATGATGATGACTTTTATGATTAAATAGTACTTTTATAGACTTCATTATATATAATGAAATATCTGCAGTATTGAAGATTGTAGCTGCGAAAAGAAAAGTTTGTTTCGTCGGTAATTTTCAAATTTTCTATCACACGCGCCTAAATTAGCTGCCTACCATCACTCACTAAACTCGGTAAGTCAGGCTCCATCGCTGAAATTTTAGTGAACTACCTCGCTATTACAAAAAGTTTACCGACATCAGTAGGCAGATCAGTGAGAAAAAATTCTTTGAAGATCAACTGTCAACGACTAGAATTTAAGTTGAGTCAGGCAAAGTCCTTCCCAGGAACTCATTACTGACTTATCGAAAAAATAGAAAACTGAATCAAAGCCCCTAGCAATTCAGAATATTAAGTCTCAGTAATACCCCTAAATTATTAACAGCCTCTTCATAATAATTCAGTTAGGGCACCCGCAATAGTGAGACTCACCGAGAGAAGAGACATTTGCAGATCGTTGTTTTGCGCTCCAGTGAGTCTAACATATTTGATTTGTCACAAATAAGTTCACCAAATTATCCACAAATATATATAGGCTAACTACGGTACTTACCGTCATTCATTTAATTCATCATTCATAATTCATTACTCATTACTCATTACTCATTTATCAGGTTCATTTCATTTCCCAATCTAATCATAAATTTTTGCATCACCACTATCATTCCACCATGTCATCTTCTAGGAAGACTATTCCGGGGACTCTACCTACACCTCCCATAGTAGATATGAAAAATGGTACTAATGGTCATACGATAAATGGGGGTTCTCATGATGGATCCTTTCATCATAATAATCATCAATATTTAACGACCAACAATTATTCCATCATTCCTCCTTGTACGCATTTAACATCTGTATTAGAAACGAAGGCAAAGGATACTTTATTAATTACATATAAACAAGCAGTCTGTTTATCTAAGCCAATCAAGGATAATAATATATATACTAATAAGAAAGATGGAACTTTAGTACCTATATCTCAATTAATTTCAAAGAAAAACCAAGCATTAAAATGTACTGATTGTTCTAGTAGTGACTTACAAAATACTTTCATATGTCTACAATGTCCCCATGTTGGGTGTTGTCTTCTTGATCAACATGCATATTCTCATTATAAATTAAGTTCTCATATGTTTGCTATAGATTCCCTGTCTGGACTATTATTTTGCTTTCATTGTGGAACCTATATTAATCATTCAGAATTAGATAATATTCGAGAACATGTATTGTATGAAGAAGAAGATAATGACCCTGATTTCAACAAATCAAGTGAAGATGATGAAGATGATGAAAATAAATATTCATTACCTAATTCAATGGCGATTGGAGGTTTGAAAGGTTTTGTGAATTTAGGTGCTACATGTTTTATGAGTTCTATATTACAAACTTTTATTCATAATCCTATTATAAAATATCAATTTTTCAATAACGATTTTCATTTCTTCAATTGTGATAAAAGAAATTATACCAATATTGATGAAGATACTATAATTGATGAAAATAATGCATGTATTACTTGTAGTATGGATAACATATTCCAATTATTTTATACTTCAACTTCGAAAGAAGGTTTTGGGATGACCAATCTTTTGGCGACAGCATGGTATAAAAACAAATCATTAGCCGGATTTCAAGAACAAGATGCTCATGAATTTTGGCAATTTATACTTAATGAGTTCCATTCTGATTATGAAAGGATTTTACAAAATTCAAAGGGCACATTTATCAAGAATGAAACTCCACATGATCTTCACAGCTCTCATGAAAATTGTAAATGCATAACTCATACTACATTCTCAGGAAAATTACAAAGTTCAATTAAATGCTTATCATGTAAAGCCATTACAACTACGGTTGACCCCATGGTTGATTTATCATTGGAAATAAATCACCTTAAAAATTCAATTCATTCTCAACAAGAAATCGATTTATATGATTGCTTAGATTTATTCACATCAGAAGAGAAATTGGATGTGAAATACACATGTAGAGCATGTGGTGACAGAACAAAGGCTATTAAATCTTTAAAGTTAAAGAAATTGCCTCCCATATTATCTATTCAATTAAAAAGATTTAAACATAATTCTTCTAACGATACCTCATCTAAAATTGAAGATCCTGTTCAAATTCCCTTATATTTGAACATGACAAAATACTGTGTAGAAGCTGAGTCTGAGTCTGAGTCTAGCAGTTCAACTGGTGAAGAAAATATGTTCTACGAATTATTTGGTCTTGTTTGCCATATAGGTTCGGTCAATACAGGTCATTATATTGTTTTGATCAAGAACAGACAAGGGGAATGGTTTAAATTCGATGATAGTATTATCTCATTAGTTTCTCCAGAAGAGGTTCAAAAGACAAATGCATACTTATTATTCTACATTACTCATAAAATATGAAAATACTAAGTAATTGGGCTCTAATATTATAGCATATAAAATTTTTTGGATTCATTTTATAGTTTTTCACTTGCATTTAGATAAATATATTCTGATTCCTTATTATTGTAGTTAGGACACGATGTACTAAAGTTATCGGATTGTGCTCGGTTGTTGCAATGCAATGTTAAGTAGATTTAAGGTTTAATTTTTCACAGTAACAATTCCATAGTAACGGTAACTAAGTCACTTATGTAAGGAAGATGGACTAATTCAAATATGAAGGAATAAGCGAATAGCCATCACAAATGATTTACATACATACCGAAGAGCTTCAAGTAACACAATATGATGATGACTTGTATCTAATGGTTGCGATGCGCAGTTTCATAATATATTATTGAGTATGAAATTTTCGTCATTTTCTTCACACACTGGAATAACTCCTAGAAAATATTATCAGCTATGATTTTAGTGGCTTCTGTAGCATGAGATCGACCACTTGCTTAATCAAAATTTTAATAAAATTGGAATACATGTACATGGAGATTTAATGGTGTGCTTTTTAGCCAGGGTCAAATAAGTCTGGGGTTACAGATCAAATCATGAGCTAATTTGCTTAATAAACTTTTGTTCCGATCATACATAATTAAATTTAAAGTTGGGGAAGATATCCACACCATTTATGTGTGTGATTTGCACTTTAATAGACTTTAAGGAACTACATCTATATATATTAATTTCTTTTTATTTCATTAACTTTGGTCAAAACAAGTTCTCCGACTTTCCCTTATCATTACAATTTCCTAATTAGGAATATTAATTAAACCAGTGGAAATAGTTTAAAAGAATTTAATATTTGATTTTGTGCGTCCGTTTAATTCTAGAATATTTTTCACTTTGGCTCGATCTGAGAATAATTTACGTGTTCTGTTCTATAATCGAAATATCATTGGCATTAGTTAGTAATGAAACGATTTCATGGATAATTTCAATGAGGCAACTAAATCAAGGGTCTTGTTTTAATCTTCTATATGCATAATTGTCAGACGTTATCAATATACGAATTTGTCCCTCAGTTTATATCCGCACGGATAAAGTAAAGCCTGCAAAGTTATAAAGCCTGAAATACATAATTTACACAATTCGTAACTATTTAATTAATATTTCATCTACACCTTTTCTTGATCTGACGGTACATGACAACCATATATTACCAATATTATGGTTTACTCTTACTTATCTCATGACAAATATCGACGCTTTCCTTCCTCTATTAAATCTTTTCTTTATAAATATGTAAGCATTCCCTAGATCTTGTTGTTTTAATATAAATATATATTATCCATATATATATATATTCATATTTAATAGTTAGCTGTTAAAGCATTCATTCCTTACCTTACCCTACCCTACCCTACCCTCCCTCTAATTGAACCGAATTTGCATTACATTCCTTTTGATATTTAATTACCATGAAGATCAATACTTTTATACTTTCCTTAACATTATTGATCGCACAGACGTATTCGTTCCCTCTTGATTGGTTTCAAAAGAGAAGTACAGTATCGTCATCACAAGTTAATAGTGCTGCATTATCCAATACTTGGGCTTATTTTTGGAATAACGGAGTGAATGGTTGGAACAATAATGATCAAATTTGTGAAAATACCACATACTCAATCCCTGTTGTATGGAATGTAGCCGTTGCTTCTAAAGTGATTGCAAATTCGGGAAATCCTCAAAATATTCAATCAGTTGTTGATTTCTTATTGAATTACCGAAATCCTCAAGGATTCTTTTCTGCAAGTCAAGACAAAGATGATGATGTTTATTTAGATGATAATTCTCAAGTTCTTTGGGTTTTCATATCTGCTTATCAAGTTCTTGGAAATGAAGAATATTTATCTATTGCTCAAACATTAATTAATAACATTATGGGTCAATGGAATCCAACTATTGGTGGAGTAAATCAACATCTTGATGGTGATTATGTTTCATCAATTGCAACTTTGGAAGCTGCATTAAGTGCCGTGAAATTTTATTCAATTTCTGCTGATCCTAATTTGTTATCCTTTGCCAATAACGCCATTAATTGGATTTATGGAAATTTACAAGATCCAAGTGACCAATTAATTTATGATGGTATCACACCATCATCTGGTGTAGTTAATAAAGGTAAATTATCCTATACAGTTGGTGTTTTGATTTCCACGTTGGCACATTTAAATCAAATTACTGGTGAGGCTTCATATATTGATCAAGCAGTTAATATTGGTAATGCAGCTACCAATCAAAATGGTGCCCTTTATAATAGAGGATATTGGAATAATGCATTAGAATATGTGGAATTTTTATTTGCAGGTTTTGCTGATTTATTAACTTTAGGAGCAGCTACCACAGAAACTCAACAAGCAGCATTTGCAGCTTACAATCAAGAAATCTATAGAGAAGGTAATTATTATTATAATTATTATCAAGTAGGTACTTCTGGAACCTTTGTTGATAGTGCTTTTACATCAAGTATTGATCTCTATAATAAGTTCATAGCTGCCTATCCAGGTTCTGGTGCCTATTCTCCTGATGCTTCTAACTTTTGTGATGGAATCATTGGAGGTACTCCTTCTACTTCACTTCTTATTCAAGCTGCTGGTGCAGAATTATTTTATCAACTTTCTAGGGTAAACTAGAATAATTTCAATAATCGAATGATACCCATATTTAAATGATACCCCACGATTCGATATTTACAAAATACAAAAAAAAAAGTATGTAGAATGTACTATCTGTTAGTAATAATTTAATAAATGTTTTGTTATGTTAAGCGCGATGTGAACCTTAATTGCGAAAAGAGATATCATCCCATCTTTATTTTTCATTGACTATTTTTCACTGACTATCTCTTAGATCTAAGTCTAATATCAATATCTCTACCAAATATGACTGCTCAAAGAAGTGGATTTAAAAATGATATGAGGGTGGTCTTTGGGGAATTATCCTTAGTAGATAAGCTCTTACCCGTATGGATAATATTGGCTATGGTGCTTGGTATAGTTTTATCAGTATATGTTCCTCAAAGTAGATCAGCATTTGATGGAGCAAAAGTAGTAGATGTTTCAATCCCTTTAGCTATAGGACTTATAGTTATGATGATACCACCCCTTTGTAAAGTTGAATGGGAAAATTTCTTTAAATTTTTTAAAAAGGAAAGTTATCTTAAAGAAATATTAATATCATTGTTTATAAATTGGATAATTGGTCCCTTTTTAATGTTTGGTCTTGCTTGGCTTACGTTATTTGATGAAGATGAATATAGAACTGGTATAATAATGATTGGACTTGCTCGTTGTATTGCTATGGTATTATTATGGAATCATATAGCTGATGGTGATAATACTCTTTGTGCCATAATTGTGCTTATTAATAGTTTGATGCAAGTAGTGTTATATGCTCCTTACCAAATATTCTTCTGTTATGTTATTTCAGGTGATTATGACTCATCTGGTGTTAATTCTTCTGTTTCTTATCCATTAGTTGCTAAAAGTGTAGCTTTCTTTTTGGGTGTACCTTTGGGATTCGGTTTGCTTATAAGATTTATATCCATTTATACTATTGGCCATAAAAGATATGAGAAATCAATATTACCATTCATAAGTCCTTGGGCTTTGATTGGATTATTATACACTATCGTAGTTATCTTTATTGAGAAAGGTAATGATTTTATTAAGGAAATAGGTTCAGCCTTAAGATGCTTTGTTCCATTAGTATTATACTTCATGATCATGTGGTTTGGAACTTTCTTTGTTTTACGTTGGTTATCAAATTATTCAAATGTTCGTAGCTCGACAAAGAAATGTTCTCCTATCGAATCTCCTATTTCAGAAGAAACTAAATTATTATGTGGTTGTGAATCAAAGATTGAGCAACATCCTGATAAATGGACTACAGGTTGTGCAGCAGATTATGCCACTACCATAACTCAGACTTTTACTGCTGCTTCAAATAATTTTGAATTAAGTTTAGCAGTTGCTATCTCTATATATGGAAATGGAAGCAAGCAAGCTATAGCTGCTACTTTTGGACCATTATTAGAAGTACCGATATTGTTAATTCTAGCCTTTGTTGCAAAATATTTCAAAATTAAATTTATATGGGAAGATGTTGAAGATTCCAGAAATATAGATGAGGAACCTCTACAAACTTTACTGACTAACGAAGACAATTAAATTAGTGTTAAAATTAATAGTATACATAGAATTGAAATATAACGAATTTTTAAAAATTGGTATCAAATAAATATAAAATCGAAACTTTTAAATATTTATGAAGGGGAATTAAATCAAACGAAATCGTCAACTTTGATGTTTGCTTTATCACACATTTGTTTGAAGGTACCATTGCTTTGGTATAATTGCATTGGATCACCTTTTTCAACAATTTTACCCTTATCCATAACAATAATTCTATCGTAATGTAAGATAGTCTTCAATCTGTGAGCAATACAAAGGACAGTACAATTTCTAAATTCTTTGGAAATTGTTTCTTGAATTCTAGAGTCGGTTTCAAAATCAACCGAAGAAGTAGCTTCATCTAAAATCAAAATCTTGGAGTTACGAACTAATGATCTGGCTAAAGCAATTAATTGTCTTTCACCTAATGAAAAATTGACCCCATCATCGTCAACAAGTTGATCAAGATGGAACTTGTGCAAATCATCATATCCTACTTCATTCTTAGGATCATATTTGGTTCTTCTAACAATTTCCATGGATTGCTCATCCAATAATCCAGATCTTCTTAAGGCATCCAATAAAACTTTGTCACCATATGATTCAAATGGATCCAAGTTTTTACGAAGAGTACCTTGGAATAAAACAGGATCTTGTGGAATAATTGAAAGCTTTGATCTTAAGTCACATAATCCTAAATTGGCAATGTCAATACCATCAATGCTTATAGAACCCTTTTCTAATTCTGTTAATCTGTATAAAGCAGTCATGATTGATGATTTACCAGCACCAGTTCTACCACAAATACCAACTTTTTCACCGGGATATATATTCAAATTCATATCCTTTAAAACTAATGGTAAAGTAGGTCTATATCTTAATGATACATCTTTAAATTCAATATATCCTGAAGGTGGCCATTCAGGTGGAGGTGAAGTTTCTGCTTTCATATAGGCAGCTTCTTGAGGTAAATTGAAAGCATATTCATGTAATCTTTCCACTGAATTCATTTCATTTTCGACTTGAGTCATGGATCTAATTGTTAAAGCTAATAATCCAACAATTTGAATAACATAATTCAATAATAAACCAGTAGAAGATGGACTGATATCGAATTGTTCTGTTATACATAACATACCAATGATCAATGCAAACATACAAGCAATCATATCTAAATGAATACATAACCATCTTTGAGTTGCAATGGCTAAGTAGTAGGCTTCATTCATTCTATTAAGGTAATAGTCATTCCTTTCAATGAAATTCTTTTCAGCTTTGAATGATTTAATGGTTGCCATACCTGTCAAAGTTTCATTAAAGTTATTATAAACTAATGAACGTTGTATTGCTTCTAATCTTTTAAGTTCACGAGAAGAACCTTGATAGAAATTAGCCAAGAATGTAAAGGCACCACCCAAAAATGGAACTGCAATGGCAAACCATGGTAAATAACAAATACATAAGATAATAATACCAATAATTGCTGCAAAGGGGAATACAAATAATCTCATTTGTTCTCCAATTTCATTATCTAAAGAGTCAGTATCTTTAGTGAATCTATTCAAAATTCTTCCAATAGGAGTGGTATCCATATAACTCATTGGTGCATGTAAAACCTTTCCAACAGCTTTAACATTCAATACTTCAGCGGCCCTATTATTGATATATGCCATAATAGTGAATTGAATAGCAGTAACAATCACGGCTAAGAATGCAAATCCTACATACCATCCAACATAGAAATTATCAGACTTACCTTTGAATTTCTTTTCCATCCAGAATGATAACCACGTATTAGTGAATAATTGAAAGAATGTAGATAATGCCAAAAAGAAAATGAATAAAGGTAAAGCAGTCCACCCGAAAATTCCAGAACCTAACTTGACATATTTCTTATACACATCCCATGAAATTGCATTGATTGCTCTTTCTTCTTCAGTCATAGTTCTACCAGTTGCAAGATCTTTCTTATTTGATGCCGAAAGTTGGGTGGATATGGCAATAGCATCACCTTCCTTGTTGTTGGAAACATTCAATTCATATTCACTAGCATTATTGGATTCAGATTCTCTTTCTTGAGTATAATCAATTAATCTTTGAAAGTTTTCATTTCTGCACATTAATTCATCAACTTTACCAACATCTATAGTTCCATCACCATTTAAGAAAACAATTCTATCTGCAACTTCAAGAATTCCTAATTGATGAGTTGCTAAAATAATTGTTTTGTTTCTTAATAATCCTCTGAACAAACGATTAACAATATGTTGGGCTACTCTTGAGTCAACAGCACTGATAACATCATCGAATAGTAAAACATCAGCATCAGTATAACAAGCTCTTGCCAAGTTTATTCTGGCTTTTTGACCACCAGATAAGGTAACTCCACGTTCCCCAATTTCAGTGTTGTCACCAGCAGGAAGTAAAGCAATATCATCTTCTAAAGCGCAAGCATCAATTACTTGCATATACTTATCATGGTTATATCTTTTTCCAAATAAAATATTTTCACGAACTGTTGCATTTTGCACCCATGGAGCTGAACAGAAAATTAATTCATCATATACCTTAACTTTACCATTAGAAGGATTATCTAATTTCATAAATCCAGCAATAGCATTTAAAAGAGATGTCTTACCTGTACCAATGGCACCAGTAACTATAATAAATTCATTTCGTTTGATAGAAAGATTAATATTCATTAAACCAGGAAATTGTTCATTTATGTTTGAGTCAATTGATTCAATGGATTGAAGGTATGATTCTTTTGTGTATCTATTATTCTCTTGAGGATCTTCTTGTTTCTCATTATGCACAGATATATAACCGCCAGCAGCTTGTTGTGCTCTCTTTTTAGCAATCTTTCTTTCACGTCTCTTTTGGGATCTTTTCTTATCTTCTTTGGTCAAGTCCCATAAACTATCATTCATATCATCATGGAAAGATTCCCAAACAAAGTTGGCATTCTTAATTTCAATGACTGAGTCCTCATCTTCTGAATCATACATGTCATCATCATAATTTCCATTGCTTAAATTGCTATTTTCTGAATCTTCACGATTCATAGTTCTAGAATGTCTAAATTCAAACCCTTCTGATGAACGATCTGGACCGATAAAAAATCTATTGTTAATATAAGGCTCATCTAACTTGTTGTTCAATTCATCATTCAATTCTTCAGCACTAAGATAGTCTTTGCATCTTCCAAACCCAATCAAAGCATCCGCACCAGTGGCTAAGGCAATTGGCAATAACATAATAGCTTGAGCCAAAATACCAAATAAGGATAATGAACTAAATACTTGACCTGGAGATTTCATACTGTTTGTGGCCCACATCGTCACAAATGAAATCATTGATGTCAAAGTAGGTAAAGTAACAGCATAAGCAGTAATGAAATTTCTTAATACCTTTATTGTGAAAAGGTACTTCATTTCCTTTTCTCTAATTTTTGTGATGTTCATTCTATAAGCCATTTCCCAAGCATAGAATTTAATAACCTTTAAATTGGTTAATGCTTCTCTCATAAGACTGATTCTTTGATCTGTATACTTCACAACCTTTTCTCTTGTCATGAACAATTTCTTTGTCAACCAAACACAGAAAAGTAAAGAAACAACAAATAATCCAATACCAGCTAATGAAGAAATACCAATATTGGTCAACAATAAAACAATTGCAATTATAACAGGGATTGGGAAACAAATAACTAAAGGTTGGAATCCAATAGCTAAATCAATTCTTGCTAAATCTGTAGACATCAAAGAAGTAACTCTACCAATTGGGAACAAATATCTTGATTTTGCACTTAAGTCAAATGATTTTAACAAAAGTGCTTTAGTTAAAATTGCTTTACATTGAGCCCCACAAGTCATAGCAGTATGAAAGAAATGATTCATTAATAAACCATTAATATAAATCAAAACTACTGAAGAAATTGTGTATGCAATACCTTTCTTTAACGACTTTTCTAATCCAAAGTATCTGTATTCGATGAAATCAATCAATCTTCTGGTAATCAATGGAGATAAGGCTTGAACAACAAAGGAAAGTGCCAATAAAATTGTACTTAAAGTATACAGCCAACAGAATGTAAGATATAATGCATAAGGAACAGCCCATACTGGCCATTTGTAATCATCAAGATTATGATACTTTTTTAAATGTTTCTTTTTACTTTTATCAAGGATCTTATTTAAATGTTCCGACCATTTTTCATGCATATATTCTACTTTTAATTCAGGAGTTAACTTCCAAAGATCATTTGGTTGCAAAGTTCTCTTATAACCCCGAAGAAGTATTGGCCATAACCACCAGAAAAATAATTTATAAATAACATTAGAAGAATCAAATTTATAAAGTTCTCGTTCAGAGTCCAAGGGAATTGGATCGACTTTTCTGGAGAATAAGAAAGAGAACCAACGCTTTTGATTCTGTAATTCCTGTGATTCTAAACGTGAAATATCTTCCTTTTCAAGGTTGGTTTGGGACAGCACAATGTTACTTTGAATAGATCTAACTGATTCCTCGTTGACATTTGAAATATGGGAATTTATTCTATCATATGGGTTATAAGGTTTGTCTTCATCGGCATTATTTCTATTTCTAGGATATGATCTCCTTTTAGACTTCTTCTGCCTCCTGGGAGGTTGTTGTCTGTATATCGTATTATCATTTGTACTCTCAGCATAATCAACATAAGTAACAGTTGTATCTGAATTATTTGATGGCAGTGGTTCTAATAAATTATTGTTCATAAAATTAGAATTATAACTATTTCTGCTATAGTAGGCTCTCTGAATATATGAACCAGGAACCAGATTACGGGTATTTTCAGGAGATTGAGATCTTTCTATATGGTCATTATCTTCAACATCACCTTCATCATGATAGGAATTACGAGCATACATACTATATATATGTTCTGGCATGGTTGATTAATAACTTATATGTATACTTGAATTTCAGTTTGCAATAATTTCGAGATTTGCGATTAATATAGTATTTTTTATGTAGTGTGACTATTCTAGGGGGTGGAGAAAAAAGCTTTTTTTTATTTCTATCAAGAGCTTTAATATGGCCTTATATAATCTTTATAATGCTGATTAATGATAATAAAGTATGCTGATATTTTGTTAAATATCTTGAGTCTTGATTTTTGAGTAAACTGAATGGGTATGGGTATTATGAACTTTTAAGTTTTAAGAAATGAATAATTATTAGATGAATAGTAAGCAAGTACTCGAAAATCGGGATAGACTATGGCAAATCTCAATGGAAATTGATAGCGAGGGATATGACTAATTTCAAGTGGTTGGTTGGATTCGGTCTTTGTTGACCTATTAGTTGTTGAATCCGCTTGTAAAGTTGAAGTGTTTTAAAGGAAAAGTAAAATAAATTTGTATTGCTAAAAGTAAAAAATTTGAAAAGGTTAGAAACTTGACAGATGAGAATATATTTATTTGAACAATGATGCAAAGTCAGGTCCAGATAATATTCTTTCTATTTAATAAGTTGGTTTAAGTGTATTAAAATGTATATATGGGGATATAATAAAATTTCCGAATTAGGAAGAATAAGTATGAAAATTATTATTTTGTGTGTTCTTCCCTCACTTTTGTAGAACGTTAATATTATGAAGAATTGGGTGGCAGCAAAGAGATGAACAAAACCTTATAAAATATGGTACGCAATATGCCTCTATTAGTCTAAAGTAACATAACTATAAATGGAAAGAGTTCATAAAACCGGGGCTTAAATTTAAAAGTTTGAGTTAGGTTAGGTATATACGTTCGTAATGAAATACTTTTATCTTTCTGGGGAACATGTCTCTCGTCACCTCAATTCTTTGGAAGAGGAGGTGGAGTCGGATTACAGAATTACATTATCCATTATGTAGAAGACGGAAATTCCGGTGAAACTCGCTTTTATATGACCCTTCCCCGAATAAATTAAATATACATAGTCTCTTTGTTTTATCCCCCTCTTCCATTTTATTTTATTATTGTTCAATGTCATTAAATACAATCAGTAAAACACTTCTAACACTTCAGTTAGTTTTGAATTGGATGCCTAGCCCATAGTAATAGGCCAAACTTACATGTATATACAGAGAGTGGCTCCAGCTTACGTGGTTTTGATCTATAGAACAATAGATCGCTTACTTGTGCAAAGAGATGCAAGTGGAGAATAAGGTTTTAATGTTCATCTAGCTTCCCCAGACTCCTACATCTATAATCGGGCTCTTTTTCTTAGCATCATCAGACCTTTCTTTGCAGTGGCGGTCAAACCAAATTATGGTTACTCTTCCTAAGGATAAACGTTTTCATCAGCGAACTGCAATTTGCCCCGCATCTATATTCTTTTTAAAATTCTTTATTTTTTCATCTGATATTTTAAGTTGCGAAAAGCAGAAATAGATAGCATACAGGAATTTCTGTTTTGGGTAATTAACAACTTACATTTCCTATTTAGGAAATTCTGCAAATCGGTAAAGATCTATATTTTCTAACTAGTTTAAATTTTGAAATGAGTCGATTTCATGGTATTCGAAGCCAAATACATACGGTCATTAGTTACACAGACCTCGTTTAAGAGATTTTATTCTAATATGGAAATTCGTGAACAATTAACTTTCAATCTCTAAAATCTCAAACAATACAAAATATTTACTGATTATGTGTTAGCCGATATCAATTTAAGATACATTTCTTGGCACAGGGTTAATAGGTATCTACTAGTACAGTATCATAACATTTGCGCCATGTCAAAAATATTCATTTTGCTTTGTCCCCTGAAAGAGATTCCCTTTCTGGTAAACGAACCTCATCGATTAGATGAAGCAAGCATCTACAATTTTAGGCGTAATGCGATACAATTGATGTATATTGTGAGTATGATCTATTTTCTGCATGCATGATTGTTAACACAATGCTTCGGAGTTCAAAAGCCAAATCCTCCACCAGTTGGGCCATTAAATCCAGGAAAACCAGCTCCACCGGTACTGTGACTCCCACCTGGCCCACGTCCGCCAGGCCCACGTAAATTACCAGGCAACCCACTTCCTAGTGCATCCAAGTTATCTTCTCCATAAGGATCATCGTATCTAGCTCCTGGAGGAACACCTAATCTCGAAGTATTCCCTGATGAAGGTCCGCCAAATATAGGATGGTTGGCTGAAGGATGCATCCCACTATAAGGCGTAGAACTTGATGCACCTGTTCCCAATGGATCAATATAAGGTTTCAACTCTGGATGTCTAGGTAAACCAGGAGGATTAAGATCATCATCTCCAATAGATGGAAAGATGGCAGATGGAGGAGGACCACCAGGACGTTTAATTTCGTATTCATCATCAAAATCAGGCATATCTGCTGGACGACCAGATGAAGCACTAGTAGATACATTACCAATTGGAGGAATGGTTGGGATATATCTATCTGGTTCGTTTTCTGGGGAACGAGATAATTGATGGTGTAACACATTTGGATCCTCTTGTTTTCTCGAAGTCGAGTCAATTAATTCTTTAAACCGTTGATTACTGATAATAGATTTTATTTTTAAATTGAATGAATTGATTAAATTCAGGGACAAGTTTAATTCATCGAGAGGGAACTTAATGGGACTTGGTGTTAATGAACTGTCTGACCAATTTATGTATACATTTTCTATTTTAGGAGGATCTTGCTCTTCATCAAGCACAACGTTTATGACGAATTTGATTTCACTAATAGGATTGATAGTATAAGTGAAAATCAAGGTTTTGTTATGGGATTCATCTAATAAATATACTTGGACTTGATTAGCATATTCTTTATCATACACAATAGTATGAACAAACTTGTTCGATGAAGTTGGATACTGATCCTCAACAAAATTGTGGAAGAGCTTCTTAGTTAGGCCAAAGTAACTATCAATTGTCATGACTGAATATAGTAACTGAATTAGACTATGTCTTATATTATTAATTAATTGATAATTAGTGATAATTCTTAATTAAACAATTACTGACATTTGCCTTTCCCCATATTGGGGTCATGGTATGATACAATGTCGTTTAAAGGAAAAAATGTCGTTTTATTTAATACACATCACGTGCAAAGTAGTGTCCAGTTCCATCATTCTCATCCCAAATAGGAAATAACCCACGGAGCACGGATTGCCAGGGAGAGAGTCTGATTACGTAAAGAGCTGATTAGCACTATACAACTGATAATACAATACTCCACTATCCAGCCCCCTTGATAGAATAATTTGTTATAAGGAATTTATTTAAATATACCTAGGAATGACATAAAATTGTTTTATACGTATGTAAATCTATAAAGTAAACACTAGAGAGGCGTAGTTATGCTTTGCAAAAGCATATTTAAACCCGTAAATTTATTATTATCAAGATATATAAGGAACGGTCGGACTCTAGAGTTTAAGTATCCGTAACTTCCTACAATTGTGGTAATCTATTACTAGCTTGTTACATTTGTATTAGAGCAAGTGTACAGGAGTTTTACGTGACTGTTTAGTCACGTGACCCTTACTGGTATTTACTATATTACTCAATATTTGGCCTTACATCTATTTATATTTATAGTATGAAACAATTTATAGTCAAAGGAACATTATATACTTGAGTCAGCTCCAGGAAAACTATAGCTAGACCTTGCTTCAACACCTAAATTTTTTCCTCTAAAGTAGAATTGTGTAGTTTTGCAAACTCCCTGCAAAATCTCCGGTCCTCTGGACAGGAAGAAAAAAAAATTAAGTTGAGCTTTTTTTGGTTGAGTGATATCAAAATCAACAGATCCTTTTTCCTTAATATTCTTTTCTGTTCTATTACCGAATCTCCCACATCTTTAGCTTACTGGGCACTTTCACACTTCACCTTATATTGTTGATAATATTAGTACCTCTGAGGCTACTTATTTATACTTCAATCGCCTTGTGTATAAAAGAATTGTTGATCTAATACAACAGTGACTCACCACTTGTCATAACTAATCTTATATTCAAATTAACTAATCTCCATTGATCTGTTAATTAATTCATTCATTGTTTGATTCGTTCATTCATCTTATAACTGTGCTTATCTAATAATAGTGTCTAAACTATACTTTAATCTGTGCATTGACTATCTATCAATCCATCCATACAATCGGGTTAAAGTCATAAGTTTAATCATTCCATTGCATACTCCCAATATCTTATAGATCATATCGTATTCGAACAACTTGGACTGAATACGTACTGCTTTGTTTGAAACCATACCCACAATTATTAAAGACGTTCATATACTTTATCTAATTCGTCAACTCTTGTATTACATCGTCCATTATTTATTCGAAACTAACATTTAATTTGCTTCTTATTATACAATGACAACAACAGTCCCATTAATTTATTCATTTCCTGAATTTGAAGGTGTAGCAGAAGCTGTGGCGGATCATATCATATCAGCTCAAAATCAAACACTTTACAATACTTTGGATCCTCAACTTATAGCATTACTTAAA
This sequence comes from Scheffersomyces amazonensis, assembly GCF_036850825.1. NCBI lineage: Eukaryota > Fungi > Ascomycota > Pichiomycetes > Serinales > Debaryomycetaceae > Scheffersomyces > Scheffersomyces amazonensis. The sequence continues at coordinate 176,343 of NW_027042741.1, read as the reverse complement.
GAAGAACAATCCAAAAGGCCAAGCTTATTCCCATCTTCATCAACAGCTTCATTCTCACATTCTTCAAATAATCATTCCCTAAGTCCATCTACTTTAAATTTATCTTTAAGTACATCTCAATTAAATTCTCAATCAAAATTATATACTGGTTCTTTAAATAATAGTATCAACAATAATGGCATAAACTCAAATAGTGATTTTTCACCTAATAATGGTGGAACTCCTATTAGTAAAAAAGAAAAGAAGAGAAAGACTTCAGAAGTAAGGTTTAAAATCGCCATTTCCGGTGGTTCGTTAATTAAAATTCTTAATCAAGGATTATTACCAAGACAAGAATCTATTGAGTGGGATAAATGGGACATTTATTTTGCTGATGAAAGATTGGTGCCGTTTGAATCAAAAGATTCTAACTATGGAGAATCAAAGCGTCAAATTTTTGATCAAATTAAAGGTGATAAAAAACCTCGTATTTTCCATATCGATGAATCATTAATTGATGATAATCAAGAATGTGCGGACGATTATGAAAAAATCCTTATTAATAATTTTGCTAGAAAAGATTCTGTTAAATTACCAATGTTTGATTTATTATTGTTGGGTTGTGCTCCAGATGGTCATATTGCTTCATTATTCCCAAATCATGGTGAACAATTAAGAGAAAAATTAGCATGGTGTCTACCAGTATCAAAAGCTCCATCTGGTCCCGAAAATAGAATTACTTTATCCATACCTGTGATATGTCATTCTGCCAGAGTTACTTTTGTTGTTGAAGGTTTAACAAAAGCTCCAATCATGAGAATTATTATGGAAAGACCAGAAAAGGGATTACCGAGCTCTATTGTTAATGAAGGTGCTGCCGGTAGAGTAAGTTGGTTTGTTGATGATGATGCTTTGAAAGACTGTTACGATGTTACCAAGAAGAAATATAAGTTCTTATCAATAGATGAACCAACACCAGTAAATTGAATTGAAATTTGGTTTACTTTACATAAATGCCTTTACTAACGAATCTTAATTTTCCAATCTCCTTATGTTCCATGTTTACATATCCTACTGCAAAATTATCACCATTACTACTATTATTTTTTTATTAACTTTTGTTTATTGATATTTGCTTTGATTGATTTTTATGATTTTTATTGTTTTTTATCTTGTTTTTTTATTGTTAATTTCCTTTCTTTACTTTTGATAAGTATATTTACATATTACCTTACAGGTGAATATTGAATATGTCTACTCTTACTACTATTATTTTATTATTAATTCGAACGAACGCATTAGTCATTTTATTTTTGGTATACTTTATGATGTATATTGTTATATAACTTTTTATTCCTCGATCTATTATTATTATTATTACTATCCTAATAAAATTTAAATTAATCAAAATAGTTTGTAAGCAGTTGCTTATTAGTACTCTATGAACTATACAATGTACTTAAGTAAATTGATTGTACTAAGTTTTAAAGCTACTTCGGTAATACCAGTTTAGTTCATCGCCAAGCTCAAACAATCAAGATGAACAAATCCGGTTTATCCCCACTTCTCGTACCGTTGGCGTTGGATCTTACAGCTGTATGCATACATATATTGTTATTTATAACAAATTGTAGCCTCCTACAATGGCACAAAGCCAAGGAGATACCGATTGTAAACATTTACTCATAATTGTGCAAGACGCGAAAATTATTATTGTCAGACCAAAGGCTAAGTGTTAATAGCTGCAAGGGGTAAGAAGCTTCTATTTGTCATTGAGAACCATCGGAATGTGGTGTTATTTTACAATATGTAAGATGTGGCAGTATTAATTGTTTTAAACATCTACATCTAGATTTTACCCCCCTCCTTTCATTGTCCGTCGGTGCGGTATGTGAACAAAAAATAAAGTTCAGATAATAAATGAAGCAAAAAAATAACAATTTTCGCAACCTAAATTTTGAACAAAGAAAAATATACTAGGGGTAAAGTAAAAACTACGTTGTAAGTAATAATTGAAAACAAATTTGTATATTTGGGTAATTCGAAAGTAATTTAAAGGGAAGTGAATTGAAATCTAATAATGTTAGCAATTCACCGAAGTGACTAAGAAACAGAAATAAAATAAAATAAGCATTACCATGTTTTCATGGATAATGTGAAGAAAGTCAAAGAAGAAATGGAATCAAGAAGGAAAGAAAAGTAAATAAAATATACTACTGTAAATTAGCAATAGCAAACTTTATTGACCTTTTATAGTATTTTTTATTTTAAGAATATCAGACAAATCCAAAAGTAAACCAAAGCCAGTAATTAAAACCTATTATTGTATAAAGTAAATTCAAGTCAAGTCACTTAAAAGAAGCCACCAGGGAACTTTGCTTCTTGAGTTGTTTCTGGTTTTGGAATAGTGATCTTTGGTGGAAAAGCAACTTTTGGAGGTTCTGGAACTTCAGTTGGGAAGGTTGGGAACTTTTCTGTTGGGAAGGATGGAGCTTTTGGAGTTGGGAACACAGTTGGTAAACTAGGAACTTTAAGGGTTGGATGTGGAGTAGTAAATGCTGGGAAAGTTGGGAAACTGAAGTCGGTTGGGATTGGTGGGAAGCTGAAATCAGTTGGGATTGGTGGGAAAGAAAAGTCAGTTGGTAATGGAGGTAAAGTGAAGTCAGTTGGGCATGGTGGGAAACTGAAATTGGATGGAATTGGAGGGAAAGTAAAATGAGTTGGGAATGGTGGGAAACTGAAATCAGTTGGAATTGGTGGGAAGGAGAATGAGTGCAAAGGTGGAAGGGAGAAATGAGTTGGGTGAGGGAATGAGAAAGTTGGTTCTGGGTGATGGTGAGTAAAGTTTTCATAGTGTGAGAAATGACCTGGCTTTCCTTTACCTGGTAAGCCATGATCGAAGAAAGACAAGAACCACCAAGCCCAAAATGGGTTTTCTTTGAAGAACTCATCTGAAGGAGCAGAAGGAACTGGTGGTGGTGATGGTGGTGATGGCCAAATTTGTTTTTCGTCAGTAAATTCAGGTTTGAATTTCCTAAGGGCAGCAGCATTAGCAACAGCAGCAATGGTTAAACTAGCAAGAATTACGTTAAACTTCATTTTCAATTATTTCTATGCTACTCTACTTGATCTGTAAATATTAATAGTCAGAGCTTAAAAAATTAGAATTAGATGAATTAGAAGGATAAAACCCTGTTTATATACAAATTATCAAGACTTACTAAGGGGCGCAAAGCAAACGTACGGAGATTCAAATATGAATGCAAATACTATTCAAAACTTGTATGCATGAAGCAGTAGTGTATGAGCCATAAATGTTGAATATGTCCGATAAACACGGAACGTAATTACTTGCATCAAATATCCCTAGAGGGATGGGCGATCAAATGGAGCGCCACTATACTCTGTAATAGCATTCAATGCCTATACTGTAAGTGAGCTTAATATTTTATTATGTCTCTCTTATTGTTGAGCTTTGTTAAAATTTTGCTTTTTCTGCATCTGCAATAGGCTTGCATTGGGCTTTGCTTTGTTATTTATTTTTCTTTATATGACAAAATAGCCTTAGTATACATGAGCCACAAAGTTATCCAACGTGTTAATAGGTTAATGAGCAGCTATACGCCTTAGAGTTATGATTCAGTAGCAAATAAAAAGGTCATTAGAGCAGTTTTCTGTATCTTGGCAGAAGGTTATTTTGTTACTTTATCTATTAACCCCTTAATCATTTTTCTTAACTTTCAGATCAAACTTCTTAGTTATGATAATTTTAATGCCGTATAGAAAATAATTTGAAATGATGGAGATCAGAAAAAATTATTATTGAAAACCCGATAGACATTATAGATATACTGCGCAGTTACATACTAGTTGGTAGAAGTAGCAGACACATAAAGAAAGGAATGGATGAAATGAAAGGTCCATTTTTTTATGTTACCATTTCTTGAAGTGTTTATGAATTGGCCATTGCGGTATGTGATAGAAAGATACCCATGTATCAGTCAAGCCAATATGAGAGATTTTAACTCTACGTTTACCTGATATGCAAATAAATTACACAAACTTGATATACATAAAAAAATACGAATCTGTCAAACGCGCAAGTCACTGGGTTATTCTTCCTAAAACTGTTTGAACTGGGTATTTTAAACCCAATTGAGAAATGCGACATACTAAAATGAACGGAGTGCTTTACTTACGCTTTTCTTCTATGTTGTTTACCTATGCAAATCATTTCTTTTTAATTTATGGATATTGGTTGTCCAGACTGGGACACTGATGAGATCTATTCAGCAATTATAAGTTTTTTATTACCATTATGATAAATTTGCTTATTGTCAAGCATTTACGATATGCTTTTATTAACAACCTTATTTAGGTTGTTGTTTCCAATCTATTGTTTTATACAGCAATTAATTCTCTATCCCTAGGCATAGGCTAGTTATTTATGTATGTTTTGTTGGATTTGGTGAATTTCTATGCTTCTTTGTTCCAACCATTGTTGATTTTTTTTGATTTTATGTAACAAAAGAAAAACGTGCATTCCATTTTCTTCTCTAAATTTTATATCTATTGTCGGAGACGTATTGTTGATAAGCTTTGATTTCACTGACAATTATGTTTCTGGTGTGAATGATGTAGCAAGGTTAGATCAAAGAAAGAACAGCCTTTGAAAAACCGTTAGTAAACAATAACGAAAGCAACTGATGATATAGGAATGATTTCCGTAAGGAGATTGGGTGCATTGATTGAGAAATATCCTAAGTTTTGAGTTTAGTCTATTTAACGTTTAACGTTACTTTCTGGGATCTATGGTTACGCGCACAGGTTCACCTCATTTTAGAATATATAGTGTAAGCACATTAAGCATGACTATTAAAAGGGGTATACTACATCATGAGAGTTCATCTAATTAACTCGAAGTTGCTATTGATATCATATGATTCAATTTAGACACTTGTAGTACCTTAGACACGGTCAAGTCAGAATGTATGAGCTGTTTATGTGTATCTACCAAATGCAACTCAACACATCTAGAATTTTATGCTCATAAAATATTTGTACTTACTAAAAAATAGTTCTGGAAGAATATTTTTGAACTAGAACCAAAATAATATTTAGTCGAAACACCGATGCTAAAGAATTAGATATCTGGACATCAGCAACCTGCTGTAGTAACGAAACGACAAACAGGGGGTGAGTCTAGAAATGCAAATTTATCAGCAAATAAGTGAGCCCTCATTTGAGATGACTAAATAGGGGATGAATCTGAAATATTGCTTTTAGAGCCACATCCTACAATTTGGGCTATTCTTTCATTAAATTTTTAAAAGAACTAAGCCGTTGAATATTATGAAACTGATAATTTCAGAGCAATGGTTATTTAAATATTTAATAAGTATGACTTTATGGAAGAGAGTCCAGTATAATTAACAGTCAAGATTTACATCTAATAATAGCAAGTAACACCATTTAATGGTGCAAAGTTCTCTACTAATTGAAGTTTTACGTAGAATTTGGGTGAAAAAAACCAAAATTTCAAATATAAATTTTATTGCTCTTTCCGCGTCTTTATTTCCTAATTTTCAATACCAATTATAGAATAGGATCAATTCAAATATCAGAAATCTAGTAAATCTTTTAAAAGAAATTTCAGCATTAATTATTTATTATTTCCTAATATAATTAATATGCCAATTTAGCTCATCGTATATCTGTAGAGAAGATTTACGAAACAAGAAATAGGTGCATGAGTGAAATTTCATGTTATCTTCGGTAAGGTACCCTTTGAGATGATTCACCCATGCAGAAATTTGATTTGCAAAAGAACGATAATAATTGGGTATTAAGTATATTTAATAAATAAGATAATAATAAAAGAACTGAAAAACGACGATAATCAAAATATATACTTCATATATAAAAATCCTTTAGTTTGAACCAACTAAGCAGCGAGATAAACCAATTGCGTCTTGATATGTGATTACAAAACATTACCAATTTCTTGCAATAATTCTGGAACAGAAGTAGGTAAAGCTGGGATTTGCAAGTTGACGAGATCCCCAAGTTGCACGTTTAACAAATCCTTTGGAATAAGTTCAGCTAAAGCAAGACCAGGATTGGTTGGGACTCCACTTGGAATTGGAAGGTTTGCTGGAATTGGCTTACCTAAAATAACATCCTCAATGTAAGATATTAATTGTCCAATGGTTAAGTCTCTCTTCTGAATAGAAACTTTTGTTTCTTCTGTCTTAGTTGGAGCACTGTTAGCAACAGATAAAATTGTGACAGCGGCTGTTAAAATGGAAGCAATTCTCATTGTGTAATGATTTTTGTTGTTATAAGATTGTTAGTAGGCATTACCTTGTGCTTTCTACGAGGTAACTCTCTCCATATTTATACTATTCGGTATTTAACTGTCCATCAGATTTGCTCATCATATGCTACAATCAAGTATTGTTAAGTCTTAGTCGTGAGCCTTGAATTTCACTTAAATGCAATAGAAGAGCTCAATCAAGTAAAAATCAACCCTTATGAGCCACTCCTTCTGACAAATATGTGTCAAAAATAATCACAGAATTACCTCAAACTATTTAAATCATAAGTTTTCATAGACAGGGTCCGCCTCACACAATAGTTATATTGACTAAAGTGGTTATTCGAAGTTACTCATACACACAAGGACCCTTTGTTAACACTTTTGCCTGTTTTAGGAAATGAAATTGATGCGAAAAAATATTTCAATTTGACTGTGAAATTTGGTCGACCATCTACAGTAATTCGGTTAGTTCGCCTAATACCAGCAGAGCTCCTACATCGTGAAACATTCAGTAACGTATGATTTCCTCTATATAACTCAATCTAGATATTTCCAAGAAAATGATCTTAATGATCTTGATGTCAAAAATGATCTTGATGTCAAAAATGATCTTGATGTCAAAATCATTAAAGATCTAATGATAAATTACATTTAGTACCATTTACGAATAATTGCCGTATCAGGATATTATTCATTATTTTGCCTTGTATGATCATCACCATCCTTTGATTATGTGGATTTGTAGTATTATTGCCGTATTCTAGAAGCAATAAATAACCTTGAGGCGTTATCACTTTATTCTTCTGGAAATGAGTAAGTGGTGCGAGGCGCTCTGATTTTGAGCCGGGAAATAACGAACTGTTAGAGGTATCCTCGGAAATTTATTAATTCCTCCAATTATAAACTGTTCAGTAATTTCTAGGCGTGTTGTTGACTGTGGTTAACTTATTTACACGTTTTAATTTGATAAATTAAATACACGAATACTTTTGTAACTCTTCTTGGCAATCAATTTTGCTTAAGAAAAGTGGCAAGTACAAAGATATACAGCTCGTATTATTTATCTAATAAATGTAACTAGAAATTAATATCTAAAAATCTTTATGAATTAACTCCTTTGGAGCCCTGCTTGCCCATTCAGTCCAACTACCATCGTAAACCCGAATAGGAACATCCAATCCAATAACATTTTGAATAGCAACTTTTAAAATAACAGCAGTGACACCAGAACCACACATTACAATGATTCCTTTCTTACCATCCAAAAAGTTTGTATTAGAAAGATCTAAACCAAAATCTTCATTGAAGATTTTTAATAATTCGAATTGCACGTTGTAAGTTTTATTGGTAGCATTGATAACCTTACTGAAAGGAAGGGATAATGCCGAAGGAATATGACCGGAGCTTAATCCGGGTCTTGGCTCTGGAGCCTTTCCGGTGAATCTATCATTAGGACGAGCATCGAATGTATAGTAATCTTTACTCAATTGATCATTCTTGACCAATTCTAATAACTCCTCGTACTCAATAACTTGATCTCTATAGTTTTGATTGAATTCCGCTTCGGTGATTGGAGCGTAAGTTCCTGTTGTATCACTTGTTGATTTTAAAGGAGTAGCAAAACTGCTCACCGGAGTTTGTTGAACAGGATATCTAAACTGTTGATAGTATTGATAATTATCTAATAAATAAACTTTTGGATGTCCGAACAATGAAAAAGTCCATGCTGCTCTAGGACTCGAGAATATTCCAGATTTATCATATACTACTAATTTGTCATTTTTCTCTATCCCCAAATCTTGAACAGCTTTATTGAAAATACTGTAAGTAGGTAACATATGGGGATATGGAGAGTTTGGTAAACTTATAGCATCAAGATCAAAAAATGCTGCATTCTTAAGTCTAGCTTCTTTCAAGAATTCTTGTTTGGCATTCTTCGGATTATTAGGCATATACCATGTTGCATCAATTGGCACCACTCTTTCCTTCGGAGTAGAAGATGACAAAAGTGCTCGATATGCTGATGGTGACAATCTATGTAATGATGTCTTTGTCATGTTGATTTGGTTTGTTGTTTTCTATTGACCGGAGTTGATAACACTACTCACTAATAATTTTATCAGATTTCCCCGTTTCTGATTTCGATTGCGCAACTGAAAAACTAGGCCGAAATAGGAAATGGGGTTCGTTCTACACATGGACCACTCAGATGTAATTAAATTTTTATATATATACAAGAAGAAAAAGTCTAATGAGTCTAAGATTGACTTGGTTTGAACATGGTTTCACTGAATCTGGCAGTATCTGCCTTCATAAATTCTCTCAATGCCATAGTGGCATAAGAGCTGACCCCTAATTGCATTTTCAATACTACAGCAGATTTTGTAGGTCCACTACCTTCTTCTTCGATTGGGGTAATTATTTTCAGTGGATTTTCTTCTCCATCTTTCTTAAGCTTTAAGATTTCTAAATCCGTTCTTACTATTGGTTTGGTTTCATCAGCATATTTGACAATTTCATAACTCAATTCTTGAGGTTTGGACATAAGATTTCTATAGGTACCAGTTAATGAGAATTCTTTAATTCTTCTAGCCATTTTAAAGGGGTCAAGTCCATCTTGAGCCATAGTATCTACATATACTTGTTTCAATTGCTCATTTGTTGGATATACAATCTTAAATCCTGGTGTTGGTAATACAACATCATAAATTGTATACTTGCCACTCTTTATATCATCTTCAGTTAATGCTTTTACTTTGACTTCATTACTAGTAGCAACATCCTCTTCAAATTCGTCATCACTACTTTCAGCTTTAGTTTGCGGTAATTCATTATCTATGACAAGATCACCTTCCTGAACTTCTAAACCAAACAATTCAATTCTCTTAGAAGCTACTTTATTCCAAACGTATGATTGATAAGCATGCCCATAAATCATTCTTAAATTCTTAGGTATAGCCATTATACTTTTAAAGTATGAATGCTTGCTGTAACTCTCATTTTCATCTAAAGTCTCTTTTTCAAGGACTTTCAAAATAGAAGATTCAGCAGTAAAATAATGGGGTAATTTCTTTAGAGTTAATGATGGATTCGAAGTTTCTGCCCATATTCTTCTTGCCTCGATAGATGCTGGAGCAACGAGTTCTTGTTCGGATAAAATTAATTCAGCAGCTGCTTTCCAATCTTCTTTCATGACATGAATACCAAGAACATGAGTTGAAATGGAGAACGAACCAAATCTTTGCATACCGAAATAATTAATAAACCCTTTATCTCTGAGAGAAGAGAAACTAGTAGATATAATATCAATAATATTTTCGCCTTCATTAATTGGATTAATGTCTCTTATAGTAATTATGAATTCATTACCTTTTAAATCTCCTAATCTCAATGGAGAATCTTCATATGAAAAGCTTCCTAAAGTTGTACCATTTAAAGCTTTATTTAATGAATTAACCCTAACAACTTTACCTCTATGAATGCTAAATCTCTGACAAGTAACACCTCTTCTATCTTTGGTTCCAGCATACGAAATAGCTTTATGAGGAAATCTAAGAAATTTAGAAATAGAAGAAGCAACATCCATAGTTTCTCTATTTTCCTTATATACAGTGAAATGCAAGTAAGGTTTAAATGCTCCCAATCCATAATTCACTACTCCATTTTCGTCGACATGATGCATACTTTCTTGAGGATGCTGTCTTCCGGTACCTCTACTGGTGTTATTGGCGATTGCAATCTTAAAAGTGTTCTCTGGAGAGGTCACAGTTTCCAATTTATTTTGAAATGCAGCTCTGAGCAATTGATGTAATTTTCCTCTAACTTGTTTGTCATCAAATGTAGTCTTAGTCTCCATGTTATTCCCTGTAGTGAACAATTCCTCTATTTGTTTTAATTCTTCATCAGAAATATAAGTTAACAATTCTTGACGATGATCATCTGAGAGCTCATACTTTGGTTTTGATTCCTCTTGAATCTTTCTTTCGGTCAATATTGTTTCCACCTGTTCAGGAGTTTTACCTTCGAGTTCTTTCCTTTCTTCTTCTCTCTTTTCAAGTCTTCTTTCCTTTTTAGTTTTACCTACATCAATACCTTCATCTAATAAATGAACAACATTACCATTTGGATCGATTTCATTCACCTGAAAATCAGCGTAAAGCAGCTTGAGTATACCTGTGAATCCATTTCCTTGCTTATTTATAAATTCCGTAATACCAACCTGATGCTCTTGAATACCAGACTTTGGTTGAACTCTTGGTTTCTTAGCCAAAGAAGTTCCCTCATCTCCTAATGATCTCTTTATTTGTTCCATTATTAATACTTTTGTAGGATTGAAAAATGTACTAAATTTAGTTTGGATCAAACCTTTAAGCCTAATGGATAGTTATTGGTAGACTTTTTTAGACATTAATAATAACACTCAGTTATTTTACTTTGAATAGCACTATCCATCGACTGAATTTTTCATCCAAATATTTTTTTTTTGATGTCGCATCTCTTACGCATAGCTGATCTTACTTACGACAATCACTTCTAAATATCATAATCCTTACATATAAATATTAACTAAGATGTTTCGATATATTGTATACTAATTTAAAGGTAGACATGGTGGATCATATATATATAAACTTATCCGTTTCATTATTTTACTAATAGATTCTCCGCTATAAAAACCCCTAAGAAACTTCTAAGAAGAAAAGTGAGATTTTTGGGCGCAAATCTTTTAACCTCCACAAATTCTAATTTTTTTTACTCTTTTCTTATTATATAGGTAGAACCAATTCAATTACAAGCCAATTACAAGATCTTACATATTGATTAAACTTAAATTGCTAACAAGTAGAATATATCATATTTGCTATAATCATCTTCCCTATCCTTCTATTATATCAAATCTAATTTTGGTAGCGTCAATTCAATACTGAGTTCACATATGGCTGAAACGAAAAGTGAAAGCAAGACAGAGCCACTGCTAAATCATCATCCAGATTCTATTGTCCCATCTTTTACTCAATTTTATAATAATGACAGGCCTATTACTGAGATTATTGATAGCTATGAAGATAGCGCTGGAACCAAATCAGAAAGATTGGGATTACGAAGATTTGCTAAGGCTTGTACTATTAGATTTGGAGGAATTGTTTCAAGTTTAACTCCTAACGATGAAAGAAGTTCAGACACTCTTAAAGGTTCAGTCTATGGGAAGTCAAATTTGTTGGGACTCGATTATAAGAAGATTCAACAGATTGAAAAGAACCATAATGAAGAAAAACTTCGCTTCATATCTCTGAAGAATAATAGTATTTATACAATTGATAATGATAACATTAGTAACTCGACTGTTGTGAATCGAGGGCAAAGAACATTAAGAGATAAGAAGTTATCATTGGAAAATATCAATAAGGATAGGAGATCAGCCATCGACAATAAAGTGCTTAATACTAAGAAGAGCTTTGACAACTTAAAAAGCAGAGTCATATTAATAAAGCATTTACCCAGTGATGCTAGTTTGAGTTCAATTCTTGGTCAAGTATGTGGAGGTCCCTTAGAACGCTTTGTTTTCAAAACTCTGAATGATAAAGATAATAATTATATTGAATTACATTTTGTGTTTGTTGATCATGCAATGAATTTTTATCAATATAGTAAATGTGGACTCTTTCTTGTCAACAATGTTCATCCAATCACTGAATTTGCAAATAGATTCAATAGTGACGAACTTGAAGTATTTCATCCTATAATCTCCAAATCACTTTTATATCATATCACTCATGATGGATCAAGAAGAATTTTGATATTTGCTAAAACCATTTATAGAAAAGGTTGGGAGTTTTTAAATGATTACAGATTTCCTGAACCATACTCTCATTTCTCATTTGGATTAGATATGGAAAATATCAAAAGAGATTTCTCTGTATTTGGAGAGATCAATGAAGTTGGAGCTGTTGTTTCAAGGAAATTATGTTTTAGTTTACATTTTACTGATATAAGATCAGCAATTAATGCTAAGAGAGAATGTGAAATTGAAGGTACTGAGTTCAATAAAAAATATCAAGAATGGACTATATTGTATGGAAAAGATATTACTGATAGACCATGCTACAAACTCTAGCCAATTACCTATTCACTTATTACTCATTCTTATCTTCCATCTCTTATAATTGCACTTAAATATTTAATCAATTTTGTTTATCTCTAATTTACTGCAAAATCGCAAATTTTGTATTTTCCTCTCTACATTTTTTTTTTGTAAGTTTACCCAATTGGGACAGAGTGTAAACACTCACATACCAAGTGCCAAATAATCAAATTGACCATTCGTCTATTTCACCAATTGACAATTGAGTCGTTGATATACATTAACAAAGTCTTGATAATATCACTAAGAGAAAGTATAAGAAAGTAAGTAACAACATAGCACAAAAGAAATGACTTTGCAAAAGACTCCGTTGAGATCAAGAGCATCATTCACGGGACCATTATCAACACCTGCATCTCAAGGTACTACTACTAGATCAAGTTATACAGATCTTCGTCCTCCTTCAAGAACATTCAGAACTGCATCACCTAGAATAATGGCATCATCCTCTGGTAGTGTAAATCAACAGCCACGTTCAAGACCGGGATCTTCTTTAGGTACTTTTAGTAGTAGACCATCAACTCCATCATTTGTAAGAACTCAAGAACCTTATACTGGAAGTATTATTGTATCAATTAGACCAAATCCTCATACTTCAAATACTTCACAGCCATCACCATGGGAAATAGATAATTCTTCAAATACAATAACAAATACTAATGATTTAAGTAGTTTTAGTTTTGATAATGTATTTGCTCCTGATATTCGATTAACAAATAAAGAAGTTTATTATAAAAGTTGTTCACATATAGTAAATAACTTTATGAATAATGGTTATAATGGTACTGTATTTGCATATGGTATGACAGGTTCAGGAAAAACATTTTCTATGAAAGGTGATGAATCAGATCCAGGTTTTGTAGAATTAGCTATTGGTGAAATCTTTAATAAAATTGAAAACGATAACCTTCATACCGAATATGAAGTTTCCATGAATTATTTGGAAATTTATAATGAGAAGATCATCGATTTACTTGAAGCTTCAACAGTTCAGGATTTAAAAATAAGAGATGATCCAGTTCATGGAACTAGAATAGTGGGTATTTCAAGTCCAATAATAAAATCAAAGGATCAAATATTAGAATTAATTCGAAAAGGAGACAACAATAGGAAAACTAGTGCAACTGACTTTAATGCTAGATCATCAAGATCTCATTCTATTCTTCAAATTCGATTGACAACTATAGATTTAATTGATAAAACAGAGCAACATGCAACTTTATCAATGTGTGATTTAGCAGGATCAGAAAGAGCTACATCAAACTTAGAAAGAAGAAAAGAAGGTGCATTTATTAATAAATCATTATTAGCCTTATCAACGGTTATAAGTAAATTATCACAAATGTCTAATGGGAATGGAGCTAATGAACATATACCTTATCGAGATTCAAAATTAACTAGATTATTACAACCAGCTTTATCAGGATCTTCATTAATCCTGATATTATGTACAATTCATTTGGGCTCAGTTAGTTCAAATCAACAATTTACTGCTGAAACTTATAATACTTTAAGATTTGCTGCTCGAGCAAAAGATATCCTAATATCGGTTGAAAGGAATACAACATCTAGATTGAGTGATGGAGATTCGTTAAGATTAATTGAAGAATTAAAGAGAACTATTGAGAATCAAAAGAATGAAATAAATATTCTAAAGCTTAATGCTAATAATGTCCCTGATTTCCCTATGACTGATAATAGTCGAATAGCACAATATGAGGCAGAGATTGGAATATTAAATGAGAAGCTTGAACATTTTACTAGGCTCACAGATCTACAAAAGACAGAAACTGTAATATTAAAGAATGATACAATCAATGATATACTAGGCTCAGGAACTAATGGACTGCTGATGTCTATGGCTAATTTTGAAGAATATTGCAAACGAGTAAATTACGAAATTGAAGAGTATAAGGGATATATAGAGCATTTGGAAATGCAATTGAAGGCTTCATATCAAGTGAATGGTATCGGAAGACAAGAGAGATCAAGTAAGGAGATGTCAGAAAAACACTTTGAAGCTGTATTACGAGATCAAGAGGAAGAGATCTTACAATTGAAGGAAATGTTAAAGGACAAAGATCATATTATTAAGGGATTAACTAAAACTACTAAATTACGTCGGTTAGCAGATTCCAATGTTGCTAATATTACTGATGGAACTAGTGGACCCAAACCAATAGTACGAGTGGCTGTATCACCCACACGATCAAATAAAGAGAATGAACAATATTTGCGAGAATTTAATATAAGTCCTAAGAAACCGAAAGCCAGTATAGATATTCCTGAGAGTCAAGGAATTAAGTTTGTTATATAGATTAGGATATTATAGAATGTAAATGAGTAGTATATATAATTAACTTTATTTATGTGTATGTGTATATAATATGATTAACTATTTGAATATACTATATATTCAGTAACAAAATAACTAAATGTACTTCTAACTAAACTGTAGTTGGATATTCTACAGTTTATTCAACTACTGTTCATTCTAATGATTTCCATTAATTTACTCACAGGTTGCAAAATGTCGTAATTTCATTTTGTGACACATGTACTGATAACGAAAAATTACTAAGACAGCCGTCCGATTAGTCAAAGTTTATGTCGTACCATAATACATAGCTTCGTATAATATCCTATAGAATACTATAGACCACTATAGAACACTATAGAAGTTTAATAGATATAGTGAATATAAATAATGAAACGAATATTTGGTAGAAAACATAGAGCTCAATCTACTAGTAGTTCCGAGGGGTATATACCATCTCCGACTAGCGGAATAAGAAGATCAAGTTTACCATCATATTCATCGGAATTACTTCATTCTAATAATAATTCAGGTAGAAATGATTCAAATCCTCGGACTTCGGGATTTATGGCTAATTCCAATTCCAATTCCAACTCCAATTCTAGTTCTAGTTCAAGTAGTGAAAATGCCATTATAGATGAAGAATTATCTTTATCACCTCATGCATCTATTGCCCTTTCAGAAGCAGATACTCTATATTATGATAAACGGAATAGATTAGAATTACAAGAAACTTTCAATGAGAATTTCACCTTGTATCTTCCATTTATTATTCGTCAGATGAGAGTAGAATCTCAACGATTGAATGCTATGATGGAGCAAGGATTTGGAACTGGAACTGGAACTGAAAATGGGTCAAGTTCTTCGGTAAACACAGATGATCCTCTTCATTCTGAAGATTCTACATCCAATTCAGCTCAGCAAAGATATACCGCTAATCCAATATTTGATTTAGATGATTTGGATGATGATTTACCCACCATAATAGATGAATCCATTACTTTAGATCCTCAAGTGGCTACTAATTTAATTCTTAATAAATCAACTTCTAAATTTAATTTAAAACGTGAAGCAATTATTGTTACAGAATTTATGAAAAATAATGCATATGTATTCCCCAATTCAGAATCATATGAATTATTTAAACAATTACGAAATAATGTTAAAAAGGATCGAAAGAATCTGGTAATAGTATATGATAAAGGTGGAGATATACGAAGATTATCTAATGTTAAACGAGATGATTTCAATGAACAAAATCAATCTGATTTTATAATTGATGATAGATCTCATATAATCCCATTAAGTTATAAACTTAAAGGATTAGGTTTACCATTATTTAAAATATATGTACCATATATGTCAAGTTTTAGAAAGAATGCACCATTTATGATCTTTAAAAAGTATAGAGAAATCCCATTAAAGCCAGTAAAACAAGATTATGAAAATAATGGTAGAAGTAAATATTCAAAAGAGATAGAAAAGGAAACTAATGAAGCAGATAATTATGAATCTTATAATTTTTGTATAATTCATTCTAAATACTTTCAGAAAGTTAGAAGATTTATTTTTAGCTTTAAGTATATTGAACGTGATGGAACAGTAGATCAATTTAAGATTATAATGTTTTTAAATAATTCCAAACCATATGCTGATTTTAATTATAAGAATACAAGATTTAGAGTCATTGGACCAGCTGTACCCAGTGGATATATAGCAAATTATAATCCTCATTTACGATTATTAGTTATTGATGATGATAAACCTTCATTATGTGATGATCTAGTTAATAAAAAGCCAGGGTTTGAAATCCTGAAGATTATTAAAAGAAGAAATTCTGATTCTTCAACTTCTGAAGATTCAGAAAATTCGGTTAGTCCTTCAGATACTGTAGTAATTGGTTCAACTACTTATGTTAATCCATATCCTAATCCTCAACTGACTTTAATGAAAGATTCTCCATTTTTAAATACAGGAACTACGCCAAAGCAATCATATGTTAGTGATAAATTACCACCTTTTGGAGCATTTAAAGATTCAATACTTTATCTCCGTGAACCTAGTAATATCTTACCCAAAAAATATTCAGAAGCCGGAAGAATTGAAGTTTATCAAGATAATCTGATATTATCTGAAAGTCTTGCTAGTACATTTTCATATGATATTGATACTTTGGTTTTAACCTGTATATTCTCTACTTTAAGAGAAGTATCAATTAGAAATTCCAATAAAGCTACCAGTAATAATATTGGTGTAGTAGGTAGATTTGGTGCATTCCCTATACAAGGTCCTAATATATCGGCCTTTGGGTTAGCAAGCGGTTTATAGATTACATACACTACCAATTAATTGCTACTAGTTAGACTGATATATTATTAATACATATACTATAATACTAGGTACTTCTTTTTTCTTTGCTTTGCTTTGCTATATTTTATTTTGCTTTGCTTTGCTTTGCTTTGCTTTGCTTTTCATTACATTTTGTTTTACCTGATTTAGAAACGTTCAGGAGATCTGGATCTATCTCTTCTACTTGGAGATCTAGAAGGAGATCTAGAGTATGGTTTTCTATCACCATCACGACCTTCATCACCACCACTACGGCCTTCACGATCATCACGATATCCTCCTCTGTCACCTCCGTATCCACCACGGCTACCTCTGTAGTCTCCATATCCTCCACGACCTCCTCTGTCTCCGTATCCTCCACGACCTCCTCTGTAATCTCCATAGCCTCCACGACCACCTCTATCTCCACCGTAACCTCCACGGCCTCCTCTGTAGTCACCATAACCTCCACGACCACCTCTTGGAGCATATCCATATCCACCATATCCACCTCTGGAACCATAACCACGATCGTAGCCACCATGACTACCATAACCACGGTCATATCCACCACGATCATATCCACCACGGCCACCTCTGAACCCACCTCTGGATCTAACACTATATGGATCTGATCTGGCAATTTGAACAACTAAACCATCTTTTAAAGAGTATGGTAATGTTTTACCATCTAAATCTAAAGCCTTTTCCATACTTTCGTAATCTTTATATTCGACGAATGCGTATTTTTCACCATCATCAGTTCTTGGAGGTGGAATATCCAATCTGACTAATTCACCGTATCTATTAATAAAATGTTAGTGATAATGTTTATTATATATGGAACATGATAACTTTGATATTTTTCATGTTTATTTCTGATTCGTTGTGAGAGTTAGGAATGAAAAGTTAAGGATGGAATGGGGAAACAGGTCATGAGGTGGGGAATGATAAGGAAGATGAAGGACAGCAAAGGGAAATGAGGGGAATGCAAATGAAGTTGCTAGGGATAGCATAGGCAAATGCTAGGAACAGGAAAGGAAGGAAGTAAGGAAGGATTCTATGGAAAGGAAAGGAAAGGAAGCAATGAAGCAAGGAAGCAAGGAATGAAGGAAAGGAAAAGGAGGAATGGATGACAGCTGGTAGTGAGCATAACATTTGAATGTTAGTATACCTAGAAGAAAAGAGAAGCAGAGATACAACCAAGAAATGCAACGACGAAAAACACCAAAAAAATCAACTCATAGAGAGAATTAGTACTTGTAGTTTGATTGACTGGTGGTGGTGAACCGAGTCGTTGAGTCACTAATTCTCTTTATGCACACATTATTATGTTCATGTGTTAAAAATTTATACATACTGTTCGAAATCAGGAGCCAAGTCGGCTGCCTTTGTTTCCTTGTTGAAACCTGTGACGTATAAGGTATTCTTAGGCATTGTTACGGACTTTAATAGAGTAATTATAGGTTAAGGTTAAATATTGTATAGTTAACTTTAGTTGTTGAAAAACTAGCGGGTTGGGTTGGGCACGACCCGAGATCTATAAGTAGTATAACTATTGTTATGATATACATGGTATAGTAGTGTGATAAAGTTATAGATATTCATAGTATTATATTGTGGTATATTACAATAATCATAGTATTATAGTTAATACTATATATACTATATAATAGTTTAGAATATCTATAGTAAACTGTATGTCTACTATTATAAGGTCGTGTACAAAGGCTACCAAAAAGTTAAAGTATTAGTGCTTTTACTTATTCATACCTCGGACCGGAATTGCTCACACAACCGGTTTTCTTGTATCATTAACCGGAAATTTTGGAAATTCAATTCTGATTAAAATATATCCACCATTTTTATTTTCATAACAATTAGCAAATATATTCATATTAATTAAATCACAGTTCATCGTTATTCAATCTAATAGCTACATACCGCTTCTGTATGGAGGCAGGATCTGTTGGATCAAATTGACCAAAATTAGTAAGCAAAAGAAATGTGATTTACTCCTGTTAAAGAAACAAAAAATTAGTATAATGAACTTCACAGCAAAACAATTAACCAATGAAATGTAGACGGTTTAGGCGATAGGTCTGTCTTGGAACCTGACCTGATACCTGTACATGGACACATTTGAAATGTGTCAATTGTCCGCCTTTAACTGTTTGTATTTATTTTAATGAATAATTTTTCCATTATTTTCCAGCTTAGGATTTACAAAAATAATTCTTCTAAACAAAATAATTTATACGTTACCTCCTTCTCTTAATCTTCTTTAGAGGATATTACGAGAACTTGGAAATTGTTTTCATATCTGAGTTGACTTTTAGAATTGTGTTAAATGAATTCAATAAAAAATAACAGAGATTCTGTGGACTTCTTTTGATATCTTGGATATTTTTTAAGCACTCCTAAAAATGACATTAATGTGGGATAGAACACATAAAGAATTATACACATTCTATGAACGCCTCTCATCCAAAATGACATGTTCTAATTGTGTTTAAGCGAGATAAGAAATTTACCAGCTGTCATTACATTTGACATATAATTTTAATGGTTCATAACTAGTACATCATTTGAAGGAACTAGGAATGTGTGAGGTACTTCTGCTTCTCCTTCACCTTCACCTAGTGCTGGCGTCATTAAACTTAATGGCTCACAAGCTCATGGGATCGTTAATTTTTATAGTTTGATTATTAATTATGCATTTAAGGTGGGAATGTGTCTAGCTAGTTATGTCGATTTTTGTTCAACTTCAACAGTTCTGTTTATTGATGACCTCTGATCAATCCTAATCATTATGCTTTGTTTATCAATATGTTGTTCTACTTTTTTGATCATTAATTATCTATAGATCAACTTAATTTTACTGTCAAATATCTATGTTTGTCCATCATAAAAATTTTCGAAAGGAGATCGATTATATTTTCCATAAATTAATTTTTTACGTTATTGACCGATTTTTATTTTTTTAAGGTTAAAAAGCCCCCAAATTCGATTCGCACCCAACCGAAAATCGACGTACAAATGACTTCCGGTTCATATGGATTTTAGTAGTAATAAGAACTGAAATCTTTAATAGAACTAAGTGGTTGAATTGTCTGTTTTATAATTGTAGACTTTAAAGATGCCAGCTCAAGTATATGCCTATGCTGAATCCAACGATGTGGCCAATTCTGTTGGGAACTATATAATTAAACACCAGAATGCTGCATTGCAATCGGGTGAAACATTTAAAATTGCTCTCTCTGGAGGTTCATTAGGTAAAGTTTTAAAAAAGGCCCTTGTTGATAATAAAGATATTGCTGCAGAAGTCAATTGGGATAAATGGGAAGTATATTTCAGTGATGAAAGATTAGTTCCTTTAGATCATGAAGATTCCAACTATGGATTATTTAATCTGTTAGTTTTGAAAAATTTACCAGCCCATATTGTGCTACCAAAAGTTTATACAATTGATGAATCCTTAGTCACTGGAAAGGATGGTCAAGTTCAAGATGTAGATATTGAAAAGGATTTGGAAATAGCTTCCAAATACGAATCCAATTTACCTAAGGGTGCCAAATTTGATGTTATTCTTTTGGGATGTGGACCTGATGGTCATACCTGTTCTTTATTCCCAGGTCATAAATTATTAAATGAAAGATCTAAATTAATTGCTTACATTAGTGATTCGCCTAAACCTCCACCTAGAAGAATCACTTTTACATTCCCAGTATTAGAGAATGCTACAACTATTGCCTTTGTTGCTGAAGGTGCAGGTAAAGCTCCTATTTTGAAAGAGATTTTTGAAGATAAACATACTAAATTACCTTCCAAATTGGTCAATGACTTAACTACAGGGGTTCAAGTATCATGGTTTGTTGATAATAGTGCCATTGAAGGTGTTGGTATTGTTCCATCTAAATATTAATTATAAGTAGTACATTTTATAGACATTATACATTTTTCTCATGCCGAGCACAACCTTGATATCAAGTAAGTTATCTCAGTAAATTAATATTTCTTCCTCCCTAGTTGTAAAAGTCTTCCCTTATATTTTCGTTTTCTTACGAATAAATATTTAGTCTACTGACATTTCATAGTGCCAAAGCAAAATAATTCGTGAACATGTAAGAAAAACAACGCTTATATAATTCTTTCTATTTCGTTTTATCTTTGATTCTAATTTCACGACCAATCCATAAATATAAGCGGTGGTGTGCAAGTAGCTTTTCTTCCTTTCAGCTAATATTTTGTCGTATGGAGAAGCAAATAATAGTCGTTCCTAGCTTTAAATTAATTTCACACTAGCGACTTCATAGAAATGTTTTTTTGTAGGCTACGAAATATTTCTACTTTACTCTACGATAAATTCTAGTAGATCTAACGATATTTCATTGGGAAAATGCCAATATATTATTATTATGGGCTACGAAATTACAATATACCAAGGAGCGAAAACAGTATGTTTAAAGGAGCGACGGAATTACCTCTAGTATCCGATAGACACCACCACCACTTCGATGAAATAAGTATGTAATATTTATCTTCTACCCTCCCCCAGGTTACTCTTCAACATATCACCCTAGCTCATCGATGTTTTGTTCTTTTGCTACCTCGAGGAGGAGAAGCGATTTGCCCTCGTGTGTTAATTTCATCAGTTGTTAGTGTTGTTCCCGTTGATGGTTCTTGATCTGATCTACTCTCGATTTCTCTTCTACTTGGCAGAACGATAGCTGATACATCGTTTGTATTCATTTACCAGCTACCACCTTCCACCGGTGATAGTTCAGATGGATCAATTATTTGTGATTCCTTTTTCTGAGAATCTTGATGTATTTTCCAACGATTCTTCAACTCATTCAACGCATCACCTAATCGTGCCTTGTCCTTAAGTATAGCAGCTTTTAATTCATTATCTCCATCCATTTGATGTAATGTGTCATAGCTATTCATTTTACTTTGCCCGAAATCGAAAAACTTCACAGCTTTGTTACCTTCTGCATCATATGTGAACATAATGTTATCGGCATGAATATCTCCATGAGCCGTGCCAGACTTATGGAAGACATCCATCCCCTTTTTGGCAAGTTTTATGAACTCTTCGAGTTCCTCTTCACTTTTTATACTAAAGAGGCAGTCTTCAATAAACGATTCAAGTAAATAAAAGCCTTCATGACCTGGTAGTTGTAAATATCCATATGAATATAGTTCAGGGATGAACTTCATAGCAGCCTTCTTCTCATTGCGTCTCCCTTTAGGAAACGAATAGTTGAAATCATTTTTGTGGGCCGTTCGAGTTTTTATACCTTGTTCAAAATTTTCTATGTTAGGCAAATTCCCATTTATCATCCTGAAAACTTGAAGTTCAGTAAGGAACATACCTAAACTGAAGCTATATGTTTTCTCAAAAGTATCGCGTGGTACTGATCCACGGATTTTGAAAGTTTGTATGGGATCATATAACTTGAGAAAGTATGTTTCATTCTTAAATTTAACCCTTCGAACTTGCGATAGGTATTCTAAGTTGTCATGGTCCGACTCGTTCCTTTTTATTCCTAGCTTGTCGACTTGGAATTTATCCAGTTTTCCGATTTGTGAAAACTGGACTTCATTTTGTTGGATTAGACCAAACAAAGTCCGACTGATCTTCACACCTTTTTCGGTTAAATATAATTTCTGCTTGATATTATATGTGGTACTTTGAAAACAACTGTTCCAGTCATTTCGAACCTCTTCATACCACATCTCCTTCAATGAAGAAACAACTTCAGATTCTACCAACAATTTATTTGAAAAATCTATACCAATATTCAACACAGCCTCGTCTAGCTTGGATAAATAATTCGTCAACAAACAGCATAATAAAAAGCCTAAATTATGATTCCCATGATGATCGAAAACCTGCGTATCACAGTCTATTGTGGACTTTACATATTTATCTCCTTCCAAGTTTTGCTTTGTAAGCTCTGGATGCGTCACCGAAATCACAACTAAGTACTCACAATCAATAATAAATGCAATCGCAGAATTATTATCCACCATTTGATGAATTGACTGATTAAATAAATTTATAAACGACTCTGTGGATTCAATATTTTCAAGTGACTCCTTTATGCCGTTCTTTTTTATTTCGATCGGTATGGTGTAGCTCTTGTCCTTGAAAAGGAAAGTAAGTGAAAAATCTGGTCTCAATTTGTTGGTGCCTGGAGTCTGCCTCTTGAGTTTTAACTGTAAATCTTCAAATCTTAGCTTTAGAAAATCTATGGTTGGTTGTAGATACATTGATTCTAATAGAGCAGATACAGAGGCTTCCTGCAACTCTAGATCATCGACAGACATAACGGGACGCCTTATGACACCCTTGATCAAAGTATCATTTGTTACTTCTAGAGCTTGTGCGGCTTCCATATCTAGTTCTGTGGGGCTTGGCATGGATTTGGGCTCAGCAACAGAGTAATCTTGAATTGACTGGCCCGAAACTATATATTTTCCAAAACTTGTAATTGTACCTGAAGACTTCATTCCACCTAAATTCTTTTTCAAGCCTGGGAAAGTGATGGTGAATAAATAGGAAATGTTAACCAAGTTGGGTATGACTATTCTCAACGGATCGGTAATATCCCGGTCTGCCAACCAATGGTTAACGAATCCATCCATCAGCCGTGCAACAATGGCAAAGTGCTTCAAGTACTCCTCTGCATTATCAGTGAAACTTCTTTGTAGAATTAGCTCAGGACTCTTCGTTTTGATAAGGATAGCAAAATTAGACGCCAAATACTCAAGACAAAGTTTGCTTATGTAGTGAGGGTCTTCATGATCCAAAGGCTTTAGGAGACTTCTGCCAGAATCTCTAAAATATTGTATGCTACGTTCTGCATTTTCATCATCTAAGTAATCTACAGCACCAGAATTGATGCCTTCATGGACAAATTCACAACTTAAACTAACTATCTTCTTTAGCTCTGACTCCTGCAGAATGAGTTGTAAAGGTATATTTGGGGTGGTGGACTTGTATCCCGGGAGTACTGGTTTGTGGAAGAACCGGTTGGAAGACATGATACGTCATATGCGTACCACGATTGTTTTTCGGATTCCTGATAATTTAATATTTCATCCAAGTTTTAAATTAATGTCTGATATTCGCACAAACACAACTAAGCTACCGAACATTTATAAATCTATATATAATTTTTATTTACTGCAGGGTTCACCTTAAGAGATCTTTGATAAGAATATATATTTATATTAAACATGGGTATGTATAATGCATATAGCATTCAATTGAGTAGATAATCGTATATTGAACTTATTTGAATATTTTGCAGACTCATTTCAAATTAATACTTGTAAGTCAAATTTTAATAATCAGATTATAAATTTTTCAATACTTCTATACGACATGCAGCATTTGTAATATTCAGTTAAATGGTAAATATAAAAACAAATGTGTTTCCCAAATGTGTCCATGCCATTAGTACTCTCTGAGTCTATTTGAGTATCAAGATGACAATGAAAGTATTTACATATATTTGGTTCTTCTTATTGGCCTTTTCCTTTGCAATTCCTACAACACCTCCAACATTGCCTCCAACAGGACCTCCAACATTGCCTCCAACAGGACCTCCAACATTGCCTCCAACAGTACCTCCCACAACTTCGTCTTCTTCCCAAGCTGAGCCGTCGTCTTATATATCTAATAGTTACTCTCCACCATCTTCTTTATCATCTTCAGAATTTTCATCAACCTTAAGTTCGTCAGAATTTTATTCATCAACCTTAAGTTCGTCAGTATTTTATTCATCAACCTTAAGTTCGTCAGTATTTTATTCATCAAATTTTAGTTCTTCCACATTTCATTCATCCACTTATGGATCATCGTCACTCACTACATCTGGAGTTTCTTCTCTGTCCCCTACATCAACTTCTGTTACATCTTCAACCATTTCTACAACTTCAACCACGCCTACAACTTCAACCTTTACATCCAGTTCTATAGTTTGTGAACCAACTGATTCTGTTTACTATGTTGCATCATCTGTATCTTTTTATTTGTTTAATACTTTGGAATCACGTTTTGCGTTCGGGGGAGGCGAATTCCAGGATGCTGGTTATGTTTTGTTTAATATTGATTTATTGACAGGGACTTTGTCATATATTCCAGGACCAAGCATTCCAATGAGTGAAGTTTATGGTGATATCGAATTTTTCAATGAAGATGCACTGCTTAATTCCGGTTTTGGTGTTGAAGAAGTCGGTTCAAATAAATTATTATCTTATTTGGGACAAACCCTGTTCTATGAATGTGGAGAGCTTATTACCACGGAAGACACTGGGGGTTGTGACACAACGACTCTTCAGTTGATTGATTCTGATTATCTGTACGTTTATGATGGTCCAAATTTCTGTTCATCATCTTCCTTTTCCTCATCGTCATTTTCCTCAGAGACGTCTTCCAGCTCATACCCTATTTCATCTTCAAGTTATGAACCTTTCAGTTCAGTATATACCTATTCTTCTAGTGACCAGTTCAAGTCGATATACTTGTCTGGTTCCTCCAGTTCTTTGGCAAGTTCTTCTAGAACTAGCTATACTATATCGACTTCCAGCAATTACTTGAGTAGTGAATCTTCACCTTCAGCTTCATCATATTCTACATTACCATCATCTTCAATATTTTCAACTGCATCTTCATCTGCTATTTTTTCATCCTCATCATTGACTTATTCGTCGTACAGTACTGTAAGCTTCACTTCAGAATCTCAGTACTCGAACTATATTTCATCCACAGTATCTGTTTCGCCATTTCATTATTATTCCAACTCCACCACTTCTTCAACTACCGAATCAACATCTTCAAGTACATTGTCGTCTATATTGGCTAGTTCATTAACTTCTACTGGTTCACTGTTGTTATCCTCTTTAACTAGTACTGGAACTGAATCTCTGAGTTATTTCAGAAACTCCGGTGAATCTTCACTTACTTCTTCAGAAGTATCATCCTCGGGTTATGTTACAGGATCAAGTATATTAAGCAGTAGCTCTACCTCTGCTTCATTTGCTCCAAGTATTATTACTTCATCCACGTCAGCGTCCGAATCTGAATCACCAATTCAATCTACCATAACTTTTCAAATAACCGCAGTTGCTAACCCTCCAAATACTTTCAGAGAATACCTTACTTTGATCAATCACCATATTGTATTAGAAGAAACTAATGGTCCATTATTCGAGTTTGTTCTTCCAGGAGGTTATATTACAATTGCTGGTTTATTCCTTGCTGGTAACCAAACTAATGGTCTCTATTTAAGTGATACTTCATTTGGTGGATGGCTGCTTGTAGGAGATCCTATCTTGTCACTAGAAGGATTCGGAACCGAATTCTACATATGTCCAAATGAAGCAGTACCTATTCAACTTAGTCTGATTGCTTCGGATTGTATTCTTGGTGTGTTACAAGTATTAGAAGCTGTGCCAGTGTCTGCATCAAGCACTACTGGTGGATATTTGACAACTTCTGCTTCTACTACTGGTGAAATAGTCAGTTCAACTAGTGAATTTAC
This sequence comes from Scheffersomyces amazonensis, assembly GCF_036850825.1. NCBI lineage: Eukaryota > Fungi > Ascomycota > Pichiomycetes > Serinales > Debaryomycetaceae > Scheffersomyces > Scheffersomyces amazonensis. The sequence continues at coordinate 149,701 of NW_027042741.1, read as the reverse complement.
TGCTTCCACTGGTTCTGGTTCTACTATAACTACCACTTACATCTCCAACGAAGTAGTCACAATCACTCAATGTCCAACTACTGTCACCAATTGTTCATTGAATTCAATTAAGACAGTAACTATTCCTCATACTATCATTACTACCTATTGCCCAGAATCAGGCACTCAACTAACTTACACTTCGACCTATACTTCACCTGTGACAGAGGTTGAAGGCACGGTAACTAAAGAGGAAATACGTACTTTCACGACTACTTACTGCCCTGAATCCGCTCAACCTATAGTTTCTACAATTACAGGTTTAGAGATTCAAGTTACCGGAGGATCAACAATTACAGTGACACATGAGATCACTCAAACTATTGGAAGCATAATTCCTACATCTTATATCTCTTACGAAGAAGTAGAGGTAACAGTAGGAACTGGGGCTTCCAGCTCAGTAGCTACAGTTACTATTCCTAATGTCATTTCTACAATTTTTGTTGAAATATTCAGTACTACATCTTCTTCAACTGCAGAAATTTCATCACCTAATGTTATTTCTACAGTTGTTGTTGAAATAGTCAGTACTACATCTTCTTCAACTGCAGAAATTTCATCTGTTCCTACCGTTACATCTTTCAATTATGGTCAAAAACTCGTTATCTCGTTTAGTTCTTTAATAATTTGCTTCCTTATGGCAATTGTTTAGTTTCTTCTTATCATTTTATCTTTCTGTTTCTAAGTGCTCATAGTTTCGCAGTATTTAATACATATTTGTCTCATATAAATTGGTGCCTTAAAAACATTTCCGGTCAATGATAAAAAAATTAAAACCCGGTAGCGTGAGCAATTCCGGTCAGAGGTATTATGCAGTATTATACATAATAGTGTGTTTTTTTATATGTGGAGTGAATAATTAATTGCAAAAACCAATTGAGAGAAACTAGTTACTAGTAAAATTTCTCATCTAAGCAAATTATTAGATATGCGATGTAGAAATTAAAATAGATGGATTTATAAAGCTAAAGACAAATATGATACCTGATTTTTGATAAGTGGGAGAGTTAATGGATCGAGCACATTACCCTTATGCGCTAATCCGTCGACCGTACAAAAGAATCTGTCAGGTATTAAGTTTGTAAGTTAGCGATGATGATAGTCCATTCTTGGGTGAGGGAAAGTTATCACATATAATGGCTAATTGAGCAATGAAGATAGAGGTGGTCGTAGTAGTCCGTAGATTCAACTAGTGTGAGACAAAGGTTAATATATGACCCCACATGACACAAATCACATGCCACAGCCATTTTAACAGTACGTCACTCAAAGCAGCTAAAAAGTTCTCGATTGTTCCACGACCAACCCAACAAAATTATGCATAGAAGAAAAGGGGAAGCCCCTGCACACAGTGTCCGGGTCCCAGCCAACGGCTTACCCAACTGACTACAATTATACTGTTGAGTTACCTAACTATAATAGGAGTAAATGACAACTTGCGTCATGTATTGTGGCAATTCCACTTATTGATCCGGATATAACCATAATAAACATAGTAAACATAATATTGTAAACCCTGTTAATCTCCGATACAATTGGGTCGGGTCGTGTAGAACGGGACAAGAAAAAAATCTGAGAACCAACAAACTTTTCCCAATAGGTAAACCACCACACACGAAACGATAAGCGCCGTCAGCCAACAAGTGACAAATACCCAAGCGAATACGTAGACCCAGCCGAGCGCAGCGCATACCGAACAGTTCAACCAGTTCAGTGAAAGTCAGACAGTGAGTCAGTCAGTCAGTCAGTCAGTCAATCATATACTCTCTAGTGCGCTGGATATTGACGATTGCTTGAATAAACTTGATCAATACAACGCAATAGATAGATAGATCGACAGGCACAGAACAGATATGTCATCATCCACATTTCATAATGAGAGTTCCACTACAAATGGTACTACCAACTCCATATTCGATCATCATTATTTTGATCCATCTAATGGAGAGAGAGGTCTAAATGAAGATCCAGATATCCTTGATGAGTTCTTAGATCAGCGCGTTTATGATTCTATAGGAACTAATACTCCTATTTCAGGGAGTCAAATCAAATTAGAACGTCCAGATTTACTTGATAGTTTATTTCCATCTATGGATGCCACCGATATCAACACCAATACCAATAATAATAATAATAGTAATAATAATGAACTTGGATCATCGGATTTATCAAATAATACTTCAACTAATCATACTAATAATGCAAATAATGACTATTTATATTTGGATGTATTAAATTTCCCTAATAATAACAATACTACTAATAATAGTAGTATGTATACGAGTCCTCTGGATCATAAAGATATAAAGAATGATAGTCCTGATTCAAGTTATTCATCATCAAATCATAATAATATCAATAATATCAATAATCCCAATTCATTTATCAATCAACAACAACAATCACAACAACAACAATCCTATAATGGTAACCAGCATATCTCCCAATTATCAGACTATGATTATGCTCGTGATGAATTATCGAAATTAAAATTTGGAAACTATTCAATGAAATTTTGTCCAGATACAATCGATGTAAGAGATGCATCATATCTTGATTTTTCTTCAGAAGCCTTATCTAAATTATCTTATAATTTACAAGTATCAAATTTACCAAATTATTCAAGAGTAGAAACTCAAATTAAATTAAAATTATCATTAAGTCCTCCTCCACCTCAAGTTCTTTTACATATACCGCAAGATTTAATTTCTAAGAATAAATTTTGTTTAAATGAAGATATTAATAATTTAAGTCCTAAATTAAAAGAAAGTTTATTATTTTTAGATGCTTATGTTTTAACATCAGATTTATCAAAATCTTGTAATATATGTTCAAGATGTATAAAGAGAGAACAAAAGAGAGCATCAAGAAGAAAAGCAGGCTTTGAATTGAATGGGAATGAAACAACTTATAGTACTCCAACTCCAATCTCTTCTGGTTCAGTAGTTAAAAATAATCCAAATTCTTGGAATGATGATCAAATGATGAAAAAGGGAATAATATTTAATTGTAAAGAAATTGTATCATTTCCTCCTCCAACTGGTTTAAATAATGATTCAAGTAAATCATTAGAATTATCGGCTAGAATTATATGTTATTGTAGACATCATAAAGAATCAGAAGGATTTAAATTATTATTTGTTATTAGAAATAGTGAAGGAATTGTTGTAGGTAAACAATTATCATCACCAATTATGATTATGGATAGAAAGAAAAATACTGCATCCGTTAGAAATGATAATTCAGTACCGAATTCTGTAGCTGGATCTTCAACTAATTTACAATCATTAAATTCAAGTTTTGGTAATGAATCAAATAATCGTTCAGAATTTAAAAAGAAGAAATCAAATTCTGATAGTGATATGGATCTTGAAAATGATGGTGATGATAAGAGTCCATTACATCCATTATCTCCTAATTCAATTGATGAATCTGCCTCAGAAATTCAAACTAATACTGATACTGATGGTAGATCATTAAAACGAAAGAAATTATCAATTGATGATTCATTTAATAGTTCTACCAATCCAATGTTTAATGGAAGTACTCATGGTTATTCTCCATTAAGTAATAGTGATACAAATACTTCAACCACCAATCATAATATGCTTTCAAAACCTAATGGTATGTTACTTAATGCTCCACTTTTTAGTACGGGTGTATCACCTTTAAGTCATTCAAATTCTCAAAGTTTAAGAGGTGCATCTTCTGATATGTTAAATTATCCATTTATTCAAAGAATTATTCCAGCTCAAGGACCTATTAGAGGAGGTATAGAAGTAACTTTATTAGGTCGTAATTTCAGAACTGGTTTACAAGTTAAATTTGGAGCCAATCAAGCTTTGGCTACTCATTGTTGGTCAGATACAACCATTGTAACTTATTTACCAGCAGCTGCTCAACCAGGTCAAGTATTAGTAAGTTTTGAAAATCATGATACTGTAGCACTTAATAGTGCTCAACAACAGCAACAAATTTTTACTTATACTGATGATACAGATAGACAATTAATTGAATTGGCTTTACAAATTGTTGGATTAAAGATGAATGGTAAATTAGAAGATGCTAGGAATATTGCCAAAAGAATTGTAGGAAGTGATTCTACTGCCAATAAATCACCCGTAGCCAATGGTTCTACTAATTCTGGAAATTCTACTAATACTGTTAATAATACCAATGATTGGTTTGATAGTGCCCATAAAGCTGCACAAGAATTATCTAATCCTAATTTATCTACTGAAGTAATTTTAATTAATTTCCTTTCATTAGTAGATTTACCTAATTGTCCAATTATAATTCCAAATTGGCAATTATGTAATAAATTAGGTCAATCTTTATTACATTTGGCTACATTAAAGAATTATGGACAATTAATTAAATTTCTTATAACTCATGGTTGTAAAATTGATTTACAAGATAATCAAGGATTAACTCCATTATTTTTTGCATCATTATGTGGACATCGAGATTTAATTAATATATTCCTTGATTGTAAATCTAATTGGAATTTAAAATTACTGAATGATAAATATTTAAAAGATTATTGTGATTTAAATGTTTTGGATATTTTTAATTCTTTAGAAGAACAAGTTCATAGTGGTAATGAAGATTTTGAAGATGTATTAAAAAGTCTTGAAGATGAATCTAAAGATGATAAACTTAATAAATCTGTTAGTTTAGATTCATTAAATTCTATGTTTGCCATGAATTATGGTCGTCATATTTCTAAAATGGTTATGCAAGAAGGTTCACTTGAACAAGGTGGTTCAACTTCATCATTTAAAGCCTTTGAAAATTCAAATAGACGAGAAACATTAGATAATGTTAATACGGGAATTTCCGATACTAATTCTGAATTTGCTGATTCTGAATATGAATCAGATGATTATGAAGATTATAGTTATGAAGAAGATGATGATTATGATGAAGATGAAGAATATATGGATGATTATGAAGGTGATGAAGAAGAAGAAATTGAACCTGAAATTGAACCTGAATTAATTGAAAGTTCATCTACAGTTCCAACATCAACATCACCAGAAGAAGAAGAAGAGCCATTAAGTCAAGGATTATGGCAAAAGGTTAAGAATGTATTTAATAGTGAAGGAGAAGAAGATAATTTACCAGCGTATGATGATTTATTCCCATTTGGACCTTCAACTGGTGGAGCCAAACCTAAAACCGATATTGAATTAAGTTTAAATGATTCTGGTACATCACATAGTAATGTTGAACAATGTGAAGATGCAGGGGTTTCATCTGATTCATCCGAAGATATGGTTCTTTCATATATTAATCATCCTCGTAAGAATGTTGAAAATGATAAGATGTTAATATTCTTTTGGATACCTGCATTAATAGTTATTTGTAGTGTATTCTTTATGGTAAGTGTTATGGGTTATCGATTTGAATTTATTGAATCGATTAAATCTATTATTAGAAGTACCCTTGGAAATATTATGGTTGGTAATGAAAGAATTGGGAGAGTATTTAAAGCAGAAATAGGAAATGTGTTGGCCGAAAGACAAAGAGGCCGTAATTAATAGCAATGAGTTACGAATATGTTGTTAGTATTATATCTGTTAATTTATTAGAAATACATAACAATTGCAGCAATGCTGTAGTAAGTAAAGAACTGTAAATTCTTAAACTTTTAGACTCTCGGCTCTTAATCTCTCTTAGCAGTAGTGATTACGTCTTCAGACATTATATATAACTACAGTGTTTGATAGTGCTGTTATAGAAAGTTTACTGTAAGTTACAGAGGTTGTACGAAGGAATCTAACAGTAACAGCTAGTCGATCACTACTCAAAGAGTCTCCAGCTTAAGTGTGAATAGGACGCATTCATTTGTTCTACTTATTACTAATTATTACTTGTCGGTCTTAGTTACTATTCTAGTTGGTAGTGTAAATAGTTAAGTAAGTCATTAGCTGCAAAATACTTTATAATAATTGTAGGGTCTGTCGTGGATAAACCGTTACTTTCATGCAATACGGTTCATCTCCGACATTCCAATAATGTCGTATCTAGTTACTCTACTACTGATACTCTTTATTGTCACTTATCTTTATACTATTTATATTCCCTCATATCAATTATGTGTGTATCGTATCGATACACTACTCCGTGATTCCCGCTAACTATTTAAGTAAGGTGGATTCCTCCTCCTTTATGAAATAGTTAGGTTTTTATACTCTATCAAATATATACGCTATCAATTATACTATTAATTCACTATCTATCCTAAAGCTCTATACTATTTGGTCAAACCTACTACATTAACCAACCCCTTCCGTAGAGTAATTGTTAACTTACTCAACCTCTGTCTTCACTCTTGTTACAAAACCAAACCCCCATATTCTACAGTCACAGTAATAATACTAGTCTTCCCATTAGAGACATTATTACACCGAGTGCGACAGGTCTATGGCCTGCACACAGTGTTTGACCCACCGCAACTAGCCGTTGCCGATGATTTAGCCGATGGCATAGTTAAAGCACTAAATAATTACAATACAATACAATACAATACAATACAATACAATACAGCCATTTACTACTGAGTATGGTAATAGTGTAGGTAGTAGTTATATAGTGATGAGCAGCCAGGACGTATTGTTATTAAAGAACAGGAGTGTACCGGAAGACAAGTATCAGCGAAAGTTTGCTAGTAGTTCACAGTATAGACCTCAATTCATTCCATTATTAAGTCATGAATCATATAATAAACAAGCTACTATAGCATATCTTAATAGTGAGAATTTCGCTAATATTGGAGTATTTGTGATTACATCCCAACGAGGAGTTGAAATACTTGCTGAATGTTTACAAGAAATTACTGATGAAGAAATTCAACAGACTATATTTAATAAGATTGCATATACTGTAGGACCAGCAACTTATGAACAACTTAAAGATATTGGATTTAAAAATGTTAGAGGAGGTAATAATGCCGGAAATGGACAAATCTTATCGGAACTTATGATAGCTGAACTTGTAGATGATGAAGAATTACAAGATAGAAGAATAGTTACATTTTTTACCGGAGAAATTCATCGAGATATTATACCGAATAATTTAATTAGTGCTGGATTTGAAGTTGATAAAAAGATTATTTATAGTACTAAAGTAAGAGATGATGTATTAGATAATTTTACATCATTTGTAACTGATAATACCGAAAATGGTTGGGTAGTACTTTTCAGTCCTCAAGGTACTGAACATATAGTTAAGTATATTCAAACTAATAAAGTTAGATTTAAGATAGCTGTGATTGGTCCAACCACTGAAACATATTTAAATAATCATGGTATAATTCCTACAGTTGTATCACCTAAACCTGATGCTGAATCACTTTATAGTATAATTAGTAATTACGATAGATTTAATTAAAATTACAGTAATTACAATTACAGTAATTACAATTACAGTTAATTACAATATTCATAGACGTTATTAAACATTTAATTAATATAAATCAAACTTAAATAATAAATAACATACAGACAAATTAGACTGATAGATTTCTAGGCCTTCTTAAGAGAAGCATGAACAACTTGAATGATTTGTTGAACAGCTTGTGGATTAGATAAAGTAGAGATATCACCTAATTGATCTTCTTCACCAGCCAAAACTTTTCTCAAGATTCTTCTCATAATCTTACCAGATCTAGTCTTTGGTAAATCATCTACCAATAAAATAGTCTTTGGAGCAGCAAATGGTCCAATTTCTTTTCTGACAGTTAAGATTAATTCTTTCTTAACAGTATCTAAATCAGCATCTTCAGGAATTTTATCCTTCTTTAAAGATACATAGGCTGCGACAGCTTGACCAGTCAAATCATCAGCATAACCTACAACAGCTGATTCAGCTACTAAATCATGTTCAATCAATGCAGCTTCAATTTCAGCAGTAGATAATCTATGACCAGATACATTAACAACATCATCAACTCTACCTAAAATCCAATAGAATCCATCATTATCTCTAGCAGCTCCATCACCAGAAAAGTAATAGTTTTGATAAGGCTTTAAATAAGTATCAATAAATCTGTTATAATCATTATAAATACCTCTAGCAATTGATGGCCAAGCATTCTTAATAGCAAGAACACCTTCAACATCATTTTGAGATAATTCAGCTCCAGTAGTTGGATCTAAAATAATTGGTTTAATACCAAAGAATGGTAAAGAAGCAGAACCTGGTTTAGTTGGAGTTGTACCAGCTAATGGAGTTAATAAATGAGAACCAGATTCAGTTTGCCAATATGTATCAACAATATGAGCTTTACCTCTACCAATATTATCATTATACCAATGCCAAACTTCAGCTGCAATTGGTTCACCAACTGATCCTAAGGCTCTAAGAGATGATAAATCATATTTTTCAACATATTTGGTACCAGCTCTCTTTAATAATCTTAAAGCAGTTGGTGCAACATAAAATTGATTAACCTTATACTTGTCTACAATTTCCCAATATCTTGAATAATTTGGATAAGCAGGAGTACCTTCAAATACAACGGTAGCTGCACCAGCTAATAATGGACCATAAACAACATAAGTATGACCAGTAATCCAACCAATATCACCAGCAGTGAAAAGAATATCATCTTCATGTACATCAAAAGTATACTTTGTTGATAATACAGCTCCTAATAAATAACCAGCAGTATTATGTTGTACCCCCTTTGGTTTACCAGTAGATCCAGAAGTATATAATAAAAATAATGGATCTTCAGCATTTACAGGAACAGGTGGGAAATAAGGTCCATACTTATTCAATTCATCATGCCACCATAAATCTCTACCAGAATTAAATGGAACATGAGGATTACCAGTTCTTTTAAAGACAATGACATTACGAACTTTAGGACAATCCTTAAGTGCATCATCAACAATCTTTTTAGTTTCAATGGTTTTTCCACCTCTCTTAGATTCATCAGCTGTAATAACAATTCTAGAATCACCATCTAAAATACGATCTTTCAAAGATGTTGATGAGAAACCAGCAAAAACAACTGAATGCATAGCACCAATTCTAACAATGGCTAATAAAGTTACCACTGCTTCTGGAATCATTGGTAAATAAACAGCAACTGAATCACCCTTTTTAACTCCTAATTTAGTTAAAGCTTGAGCTAATTTACTAACTTGTTTTAAAAGTTCACCATAAGTAATAATTCTACCTTGATTTGGTTCATCAGCTTCGTAAATAATAGCTGGCTTATCTGGATTTTTAATAGCCCAACGATCAACAGCATTATAAGAAGCATTCAATTGACCATTAATAAACCAAGCTGGTAAATCTCCATGTTCAAAATCATGTTTTGGATCAACTGGGAAACGAGCTAAATCAAATGGTCTATACCAATCCAAATGCTTTTTGGCTTGATCTCCAAAAAATGCATTTGGATCTTCAATGGATTGTTTATACCACTTTTGATAAGTTTCCAAATCAGGAACATTTGGCTTATTAACCGTTCTTTCAAAGAACCCAGCTGGGGGGTCCTGTTTTTTTTCGTGGTCCAAACTGATGTGGGATTGTTGTGTCGATTCTGGCATGTTTCAACAAAAATCTCCACTATGATTAGTCAATAGTCAATAGTCAATAAATTACCAATATATGAAATTGGACTTAAAAAAGGTAAAAGGGCTTTAAAGTCAAATAATTTAATTAATGTCGGAAGCCAATTGGATACGACAAATACTATAGACTGAAATAGTAAAAAGTTACCTATACGCACTTTATAAGAATAGAAAAGATGACGGGGGATTTTTAATGCAATTTATAGTAGAACCAAAGTAAAAACTAAAATGGTGGAGGTGGTGGAGCTGGTGATAGTTTTTTAGATCCTTTATTTTATTTTATTTTTATTATATTTTTGTTTGTGCTTAATTGAAAGTGTCTGATTACTGCGGACTTTACGATATTTTTTTCTTGATTTTGGCTGAGCCAACAATTTTGTGACGGTTCTGTCCGACACTTTTGTCCAAAAAAAAAGGAGTTTACCCCTCTTAGTGTGGGACAGTCCATTCGTGTCTGGGGTAGCGGCTGTTCTAGTAAAAGTATTCACAATGGATGCGTAACCGTCATATTCCCAACAAACAAGCAAACAAACGAACAAATGAATAATACCAAGTAGACAACTGTCCCACAGCTACGTAACTACGACTATATTCGGTTGATCTAATCCGCGTTTCAGAAGATGGTTATATATAGTTTTAATATAGCGAAAGCTTGTTATTCGGTTAGTCAGGATTGGTAGTAAGTTAGAGTTCATACGGTTGTGTTAGTAGCTGTAGAGTTAAGTTCATACATCCGCTACTAATGATCTCAGTTTTTTTAAAGCCCGTGCTTAATACAAATTAACCAATCGGAGTTTCAGGCACTCATTTGTACTAACGTACGTTTGAAAATTATCAAAAACTCCGAGATATTCGCCTATTTCTATTACAATTCCTAATTAAAATCATGAATTTGGGGGAAAACGTTTCCATCGTTTTAGGTACTGTATGATATCTTGTAAAGTTTTAGTACAACTACGGAGTGTGGTTAAAAAAGTGCTAAGAAATCTGATAGTCGCACTTTCCCCACAAAAATGACAGAAATTATATACGCATATTTCAGACAATTCTCAATCTATAAGCAAATAACTAAATGATCAATAATCTCTTATCTTGAATTGGAAACGTTATTATTAACTTTCGTTAGTGATCGAAGCAATATCGCCAATCACCAATCATCCCTGAACTATAAACTGACTAACTAGTTAAGTCCCAGGTCCTTTAGCCCAAACTGCTTTCGTCGTTTAACATATGCTTTTATATTCAATATTTTTGTATGGTTGTATCCATAAATCAACCCCAAAAACTCTAATTTTATAAACTCATTTGATTTTTTATTGATAAGTTCACCGACATAACTCGGTCTAAAATCAGGCTAAATTTCAAATCAATTACAATTATTTATCTCTGATATTCCTCTGATTAGGCCAGAAAGGGTAATAACGAATGACACTCCCATGAAGAAAAAAATCACTCTTCGTAATACAACCAAACTCGTATGACTTCTAAACTCCACAAAAACTCCGGTTTGTCCCTATTCCTTGACTAAACTATTCCTAACATCCCGAAACACCGCAGAGATTTCAACGTACTCCGAACTAACTGTAAAATTATTATTTATTTTACGTGTGGTCCTACATCCATGTCTCCGAGAATTTCAACTCCGAGATTTACGTATAACAATATATTTTATTTTCTGACTCCATAGTTTTTACCGTAATTGGCCAATCCTATGCAATATGTAAAGTTCCTTATAATTTGCTAATAGGGTTTTGATTTTCGTTTTCTATTGCCGGTCCGACCCATATCGGCTTGATTTGGCCGATCTGTACTTCTACAAGAGAAATACAACGTTCTTGACAGTTGTCGATAATTAAATAGTAGTTCGTATAATTACAATTGGGAGAAAGTGATATATACAAAGAAGATAATTAATGAATGATACGAAAACTAATAATATGGTACAATATAGTACAAAATAGAATGTATAAATTAATTTTTTTAAGCTTGAATCTCTGATGCCAGATTTAAAGTCAGAGTCAGATTCAGAATCAGAGGAATTGAAATAGGTGGTTGATTAATTCTTTCATAATCTATAACATCTAAAATCTCCTTTGCTCCTTTGGCGATCAATCTATCACCTAAATCATGCCCCAACTTTTCGCAATCTTGACGATCTGTTATAACTGCCTCTATTTCATCTTCAACCGACTTTTTCCCATCTGGACTAACAATAATAGCTTTCAATTTCAAAGTATGGCTGGATTCATCATATGAACTTTCTACTCCCAATGGTACTGAACATCCTCCTTCCAAATATCTCATTAATCCCCTTTCTGCAAAACAACATAATGTCGTTGGAATGTGTTCTATTTTACTCAATATACTTAATATTTTTTCATCTTTACTTCTGATCTCAACTCCTAATGCTCCTTGTCCAACAGCATAGTACATATCTGGAGCATTCAAGTATTCCGTAATTCTACTACCTAATCCGACTCTAATTAAACCAGCAGCTGCTAACAAAAGACAAGCATAATGAGGTTTACCTTCTGCAGGATGATCCAATTTGTTTAATCTAGTTTGAAGATTACCTCTCACTGATTCGAATCTTAAATGGGGATAATTCTTAGTTAATTGTGCTGATCTTCTAACAGAAGATGTTCCCACCACAGCTCCTGCCGGTAAATCCTTTAACGATTTAAAAGTTGATCCTTCTGGCATAACAACTGCATCTCTTGGATCTTCTCTTTCCAAAATACATCCAAGTTCAAATTCGTCCGGTAAATTTGTAGGCATATCTTTTAAACTATGAACAATCAAATCCAATTGTGGGAAAGGATCTACGGCTTCCAAAAGTAAGATCTCCAACTCTTTTGTCCAGAGTGACTTTCCACCAAATGAATATAATGGTTTACTTTGAATTTTATCTCCTAATGTACTTAATGCCAATATAGAACAATTTATATCTGGGAATGCTTTTTCGATTTCTGCCTTTACGATTTCGGACTGAACTACGGCAAGCTTGGATTTCCTTCCACCAATTTGAATATGATTGGTTTTTGATGATACACTCATATTTGTATTAATATATGCAATAAATGATGATAATTATAATAATGATGATGTTTATACTATGTATATGAAATAAGTAGCCGTCTTATATTAATGGCTCTTTGTTTGAATGAAGTAAAAACTGGTGTTTTTTAATAAATAAATATAAATTACTTTAAATAAAATCAAACTCTCTCCCACAACAAATATATACAAGAAGAAAATAATCAACCAAGTTGATATGGAGAAAGCTGACTATAATTGAAATGAAATTGATACTGGTCGTATAATATCACAAGTCAATTTTTCAAAGAAATTTTTTTTTCCCAGTGATTCAAGATCGTATGCGGCCCCAATGTTAAGGTTCTCGATAGAACAAATGACTCTTAACGACAATGGTATAAAAGAATGAGTATACCTACTAGAGTTGGTCTGCAAAGGTGCTACAGTTTTCAGAGCGATTTAAGTAGATTTATATAATGTTCATATGATTTTTTACTATCTTGCATTATATGACTTAAAACTTCGTCGAGCCAATCATCACAATACAAAAAGTAAGCGGTCGGATTGCCTAATTAGGCAAAGACTTCCTCTAAGGTTTTTTGACATAAATTTCCGATACAAAATAATTATGAGAAATAATAAATGTTTATATTTTGCAGTCATATATATTAGTATGTATCATCTGACTCAAAGCTACCATCGCTGCTGATTTTGTCTGTGTCAGACCCATTGTCTTCTTCGTAGTGTGGGCCATCATCATCGTCAAAGTCTTGATCATATGGTCGCGGCTCTTCTATTGTAGCCGCATCTGATTGTATCAGATCAATATCATCTAGAGATTGCTCATCAATGTCGTATATTCCATCCTGATTTTGAGGCAGTTGTCGTGGCAGGCCAATAGTTTGTGGTAACGAATGTGGTTGGAATACTACATTTGTTTCGTAGTAATCAGTTGGAAGTTCATTCTGAACTACAACAGATTCCATATCGTTAATTTCTCGAAGATTATTCAACAATAACATCTCTAAATTCTTCAATCTATTCAATATTTCCATAGATGATTTCTTTTGGAATGCTCGATTAGGTGCTTTCATGCTATTATTAGTTTTTGTCCTTTCTATGCTTCTTGACAAATTGGATACGTTATTATTACTCCCATACTTTTTATTGAGCAACTCATCTATAAATGTAGAGTCTGTAGATGCACTACGATAATTACCTCCTAATGTACTGATTGACTGAACTTGGTTTAATTTAGGTGTTGTCAACATTTGGGGTTGTTTATTACTATATCTTCTCTTGAATTGTGAAGGAGTTCTTCTCGATTTCTGAATTAATAAACTTTCTTCATCATAATTCTCTTGAATTGAAAGGTAATCCAAGTCATAATCATCTTTATTTAAAAATGTGAAATGTTTTAATTCATTATTGTTTAAAATAATACTTGGTTTGTAACTCAATTTTGATAACATTAGTTCATAAATAAAGATCACGATGATAATTGGTAATTTGAATATATTTAAAATTACTGAACCAAACCCTTTATTGTTATTTAGCTTTGCCATTTTGAAATATAAGATAAGGTTAATAGATTTGAAGTAGTTGAATTCTTCTTGATTATTATCATTGACTTTTGAAAAAATTTGTCCTAAAACAATAGCTAAAATAGTCCCAATTATAAATTGAATTAAAAATAAATATCCCATTTGAATGATTTTCCCTAAGGTATTATAATTATCCCAATTATTCCAAACCGATGGAGTGAACCCGAAGAAAATCTTTGTCATATCAAACATTATATCATAATTGGAACGGTTTTTCGATAAAGAAATAAAACTAAAATAAAATCCACTGATTAATGTTATAAAGAAGCATATCAATCCAATCAAATTAAACATCATTCGATTAAATGATACAATAATAAGATTGAAAAAACGATAATTATTGAACATTGATAAGATTCGAGGGACCAACACAATTGAAATAACGCTAAATAAATCATCGAAGTAGTCCAGTTTGATGACTTTTAGGATAAATGCAGTGTCAATAAGTAAAATTAATATGAAATCAATATAGTTCCAAATTATCATATTGAAGTATTTCATTTCAATATTTATGAGTTTAATTATAAACTCTAGATTGAAATTGAATCCCATTAACCAGAACACTATTTCAGCACTTGTGACTAGGATATCTTGGAAATCACTAACAATCTTTTTCTTATTTAATATGATGAAGAAATATAATGCCATGAAACAAGTTAACTTTAAATTAATTACTATGGATTGGTACTTTGGAACAATGTTAGATCTTTTGATGACGTTCTTAAAGGATATTTTGTTGAATTTATAATTAACTATGTCATGATTGAATAATCCATTTTCGTCATCATTCTCATTGTATGTGCTGTTGGAATTTCCTACTGAATTATTATCACTAATATCTATTAACTCTCCCTTATAAAATCTATCAAGTATCCTTACAATAATGGGTTGTGATAAAAATCTTTTGGAATTACTTAACACACCTAATTCTAAAGTATTGAAATTATCTGAATTCATAGGTTTCATAAATAATAATTTGATTCTGTTATATGATTTATATTCTCGTAGCATTCTAATAGCCAAAAGTTCGCATACATTTGCCTTAGTGATTAATAACTCAAATAAAATCAAATTATTTTCAGATTGAATGAGAAACTCATATCTAATAAGAAGTAATATGAATACTACATAGTTGGATACTTTATTAGAATCATCACTATACTTGTTGTTTCTATTACTGTCAACGATTTTGTTTTCTGAAAATTTGATGGTTGATTCAATCAATGGCTTTATTAATGTTGAATATATTTCAGGAGTTTTTAATTGTTCATATTTCAAACTGAGTGTGACTTTCTTATTTACGAGTTTCTGAATGCAAAAGTACAAGTATTTGAATTCTACTGGATATGCGTGGTTAGTTTGACTAACATTGAAATCCCGAATTCTCATAGCTCAATTGATGGCCATAATAAATAAGTAAAAAAGTGATGTGGATACTTTATAATTTTGAACTTTTACTTTTGGGAATCTTTTTATTTTATATTCCAGAATACAATTTAGCTCATTTCTAGTTGCCAAGTGATCATCCTCAGTTTCATGATCGTTTGGAATGCAGTGAAACTTTCCATCTACTCGAGTCATCTCAACCCCCCCAAAAATATTTTAGCAGCTTCTCACCACCCCGTAAAAATATCCTCATTTCGCAATTTGTAAACAAACATAATTAATGTGTCATTTCCTATTTAGGCAATCGATCACAGATTACTTATAAAGAACTTCTATTTTTCATAATGTACATATGATAGATTGCAAATGACAACCATATTAGGGTAATTAGCAACCGTATCTACTACTATCTATATACTAAGCCATATTTAATGTATCTTTTGATTAATAAAATTATAAACCTTTTTTCCATTCTCTTCCCCCAATAATTGTACAAATTGATCTCTGGTTAATTTAACCATTTCTTCAATACTTTTAACTTTCTGAATAATTAAGTGATAATTAAGACTATTTATTCCTGGAATATTCTGAATAAAATCAATAGGATCTTCATTAAATACTGGTGGTCCACCATCTTCTGTTGTAACTTCTTTATTTACTCCTTTATCTATAGCCATTCCAACATCTGGTTCTTCTTGATTTGCCTTCAATTTCAAGAATATTTGTGCAGTTTCATACGGTGAAGAAGACCAGATAATTTTTAATTTAGGAAAGGCAATCAATAACAGTAGTAACTTACTTTGAATACTTTGTTGCAAAGCTTGATTGACTGTAGGATTAATAGTAGTACTACTTCTCTGATATCTAGATTCTGAAAATGGTTCAAGTGAAAACGACTTATTTTCATCAAACTCTATTAATAGAGTAGGTAATTCATAATATCTGAACATTTGTTCACATTGAGTATACAATCTTCCACTCTTAAAACTGGAAATAAGATCAGGAATAGCCTTTCTTTCCACACAAATCTTAGGAGAAACAATATAATCACCTACAGTTATCATACAGGGAACAACCGTTATTCCTGACCGATACAAAAGGTTTGGTAAGGAAGATCTAAATTCTCTCACATCCACCACAACTCTAAATTCATCAGATTCACTTCTGAAATTAGCACCTCCTGCTATTCTAGTATTTACTAGTCTTGTCCTATCAATTTGAAATTTGTAATTGTCCTGAGCAGTTTCAAAACGTTTACTTAAATTGGCCTTTTCCCGAATCAATTTCGTGAAGGCCTCTTTTTCCTTCTTGATTCTTAACAAAAACTTTTGCTCTTCTACGGATCCTTCATAGAATAACAAATATGCTCTTGCTGGATTATCATGATTTATTGCTTGAAAACTTTCCACTCGCCTTATAAATGAAATATTGGGCTCATACATTATAATATGAGAGGGAGAAATCTCTTGCAAGAAGGCATCAGACGATTTCTCATTATAACTCTCAATAAATATCTCATCGTCCTTAGATATAAATTCAAAATTAGGTTCTTCGGGAGTATAGAAGAAACCTCCACCTTCAGAAGTTTCTAAAACGGATACTTCTTCTATTTCTTCTTCTATTTGATCCTCAAAGTTTTCTTCGTCACTTTCAACTTGTATGACTTCTTCCATTTTTTCCAAGATTTCATCATTGACTTGAAGTGATTTAGTATCTCCAGCATATAACTTTTCCACTCTTGCAGTTGCTGAAGCACCACGAGTTCTTCTTCGTTTGCTAGTGGGCTGATCGTTTCTGGAGAAAGTCTTTGATGTACTCAATTCTTCTTTATTTTCTTCTTGCTCCTCACTATTGATCTCATCGTTGATTTGTTTTACTCTTTCTGTAAGTTTAATCCAGTCTGGTAGTTCCTGTAATTTCTGCAACATAAATCTTTTGAAAGTATATCTTCTTCTACCAAAGTGATCCTTCTCCTCTCTCATAAATTCAAGTAACTGACTTAATTGTTTAACTGTTGTAGGACTATTACACATGATTAGAACTGGGCCCTGGTGAGGATTTAAGGATTTTTCATGTTGAATATCATCAAGTAATAATCCAAGCTCATGCCATTTGGGTAACTCTTCAGACTCATATTTCCCATTACCTGTTTCAAATAATGCTCTCTCTTTAGCATAATTGATAATAGTATTGGCTTCTGGTAAACTTAACCATGGACTACCGGTAACATGCATACCAATATTATTAACTAGTTTTAAATTCAGTGATAAGATTCCATCTACTCTTTGATGAAAACTAACAGAATCCAAGCTGACTAAATCTGTTATTAATTCTACAAGAGTACTAATATCATACACTAATTGTTTAGCAGTATAAGTCAATCTATGCCATTGTGTTTCTACTGTTCCTCTTATTATTCTAACAAAGTCTGCATCATGAACATTTTCCATATCCCAATATTCATTAACAAGCTCGGGAACATGTCTCTTGAGTTCATACAAACATGCTTGAACACAAGAAAGTAAAGCTTGTTGGATTTTATTCATTTTATAAGTTGGTTTAGCATGAATTTCAGTAACTATTCTTGAGGTTGCTCTAGCCTTTGTTTTTGCAGTTAATGATGTTGTTACATCTAAATGAAATCGAGGCCATAGAAATGTATTAGAAACTCTTAATATCCTTAATTTAGTCTCAAGTGGAGAAAATCCTGTAAACGATTCAGGTTCATCCGTTATAGCTTTTATAAATCCCCAATCATTTTTGTCTCGATATAGATTGATGATAAATGCATCATTTGAAGTTTCTCTTATCTTTTCTGCATGGAATACATATAAACCAGTTACATCGTCAGGAGATATTAATCCTGATAATAAATCAACTACCAATACTCGAGAAGATACCGATATTATACCACCTTTAAGATATAAATTCTTTCTTATAGTCTGTGATTCACCAGTAATGACTTCAAATGGTAAATCATTCTCATCATCTAACCATTGTAATTCCATGATATCTTCTTTCAATCGTAATAATTCTTCTTCTCGACAATTTAGAACAAATATCAAAGCTTTCTTTTCTATCAGTTTTTGACCATTATGCTGTAGACTAACAAATGGAGAGCTTAACGCGTGCAATACGTTAGCTGAAACCAATTCATATCCTAAACCTCGTCCCAAAATTAAAAGGCCATCTTGACTCAATAAATCTTCGACTATTTCCTGTAAATACTTTAAGGGTAATGAACTATTAATTTCTCGTGCTGGATATATGGGGGTTACTTCTGGTTCAAATCGTACTGGTATAGATTGTTCATTGTCGTTATCATTATAATTATCATTATCATTATCATCATGGTCTCTAGCTACAAACAATTGAGAAGTACTACTCCCTTCTTCTCTACTTAATGTTGGACCCTCATGAGCATTTATATCATCATCTACAAATAGTGACATGGATATATATTATATGGTGAATAGCAATTACTGGGGTAATGAAAAAAAAATTGGATGCTGATATCTGAGGACTAATTAAATTTATGCGAGCTCATCTTATCCATCTACAACTACAACTAATTACTATCTACAGTATTTGAGAAAATGGATATAACGAGTGGATCCAGTAGTGTGTTCAAGCCCGCGGATTATGCTAAAGTGCCGGATCTGAAAGTGAGCACGAACATATTGTTCAATGTAATTCATATTGAGAATATCGCCGTATCCAGGTTAAGTCAATTAGAAGATTGGAGAGAGTATGAAGATCCTAGTAAGATTGCTGTAGATAGAATTAATCAATCAAGGAGAATTATTCGTGAAATACTGTTAGAGGATGATCAAAGTTCAATGATATATCAACCAATAGAAACTTATAAGCTATTGCTACGAGATTTTTCAAATAATTACTGTTACGCGTATGAGAAGGAACCGCTTCGATTCCTTCGTGAATCACAATCACAGACTAGAACTTTAACTCCACTAAAAATCCAATTAGGTGGTAGACTTCGAGTATTATCTGGTGCTAAAGTTATTAATGGAGTTATATATCTTGATAATGGTCATTGTCAATATTTAGGATTACAAAATCAAGATCAAGATTTAATAGACAATTTAAATACTGGTCTAGTACTACGAAATATTGAAATATTAAGAGCTGAATTAGATAGTTAACTGTATATATATGTGTATGTATGTATATTACTTAATTTAATTGACGGGAACTTTTGATGTTTTATGTTAAATTTAAAGCTTCCATCGAATCCATAGTTATTCATCTAAAAGGATATTCCAAAGAGCACTTTCATCAGTAAAATCATGATGAATAAAACTTACCAATACATAATTCTCGTAGATATTGTTTAATAACTCATATGATTTAGAATTCTTTTTATAACATCTAGCCCATTCTAACCATAAATGGAATGCTTCCTCATTCCAGGCTTTGAATGATTCATAATCAATGATGGTAGGTTGTAAGACTTCCTTATGAGGGAATACTCCCCATGTTATAGCATTCTTAGTATTATGATTTAATTCAAGGTTAGATGAAATATTTCCATGACGATCTCCTTGATAATATGTGATTATCCTTTCATCAAAATGATTCTTTAATTTAGGATGAACAACTTGTTCCCATTGCTCTCTTGGAATAAAGAGTTCAACAAATGCCTTTTGATATATTATTCCATTACTTGGACCCCAACCAAATATATTATCAGATGATTTACATCCATTTACTGCTGGTTGAGATGCCAGAGAGAACCATCCTTTATTATTTAATTCAAATAATTCTTCTTGAATTAAAGCAGTTTCTGGTGATAACGAGTTATCAGCCCAAGGTATAACATCAATTCTACCTGATAAATAATCTACAAACACTTTAGAAAGTTCAGTTGTTGTTTCTGGAGTACCCCATTTAATAGATGCTTCTTCATGTGAATGAATCTTTAAATTTGGACCATAACCATCAATTTCACCATAAGCAGGAGAATTGGAATCACCAAATCTACCATTTGGGAAATCATCCCAAGTAGCATCTTTACCTAAAGCTCCCTTACCGGTACTAATATCTAATAATACCTTTTTATCATTAATAAGACTTTTACCTATAATTGCCTTTTGAGCAGATGATGGTTCAGCCAATCCATTCTCATTAAGAATTGAAGATCTTCTTCTTTTAGTAATCTTTGGAATTACTCGATCATTCTCAATATCATCATCTGAATCTGATAAGATAGCATCATCTCTTGTAATATTATTAGTAGGTAATTCCATTATTGGACGTAATACTTTAGATTTATCAATAATTGAGGCCACAGCTTTCTCTAAATTCAAAGAATAAAAGTGATACCCCTTAATTCGACCATTAGTTTTAGTATTAATATTATCAATTATATCAGTTAAAATATCTACCCCTAAATTTTTTACAGCATCATCATCATTAATTGAATTTTGAAGTTTTTCAAATATTTCTGGAGGAATAGTTGCATGAGATAATTTACTAGCTCTAGTAAATACTTTATATGTAGTGATAGGCATTAAACCTGGAATTAAGGTAATATTCTTTAATTGAGGATAAGATGCTAATAATTGTTCATAAGCAATAAATTTCTCGGAATCATAAAACAATTGAGTTATGATAAAATCGGCACCAGCTTCAATTTTTTCAATTAAATAAGGTATATCTTTATTAGGATCTTGGAATGAAGTATCTGAACCGTCAACATGACCTTCAGGATATCCTGCTACTCCAACACAAAAATAGTCACCATATTCTTGTTTAATATATTTGACTAAGTCAACAGCCCCATTAAAGTCACAATTAGGAGTCCAATATTCTTCAGCTCGTGGTGGATCACCTCTTAATGCTAATATATTTCTTATACCATTTTCTTTAGCTTTCTTTAACGCTTCATCTATGATTTCTTTATTAGTATTAGTACAAGTTAAATGTAATACAGTAGTCAATCCCAAATCATTTTGGAATGTAGCAGCTAAATCTAATGATTTAACACTAGTAGATCCTCCAGCTCCCCATGTAACAGTAACAAAAAGAGGATTGAGAGCCAGCATACGATTCAATCTAGCTAACAAATTCCTCAATCCAGAATCGGTCTTGGGAGGAAAGAACTCAAAGGAAATAAATTTATCATTGGGACCCAACGACTGAATCTTCTCCTTAACAGTAGCCATTGTGGTTATTGATATCTTTTTATAGGATAGTACGGTAACTTTAAGGTTTTATTATATGTCAATTATATGTAGTATTGATGGGGGAGGGTGGGTGAAAAATTGAGCGGAGCGTAGTTTCACGTGACTTCGACTTAACTTAATATTAGAACTATACTTCTGACTCCGATGACTATCAGGTACAGGTACAGGTACCTGAAATACTATTACAATTAATGATACCTATATTAATACTATTAATACTATTAAGAGGTTCTAATTTACATAAGAAAGATAACATAGATGGTTATACATATATATATTTATATAAATAATAATTACAGTGTAGAAAACTTTTGGATTCTTCTCTTCTCTTCTAAACTGCACTATATTCGCCTCTATTATGATTGCCCGTAAATTTTTCAATGATTTCTCGACTAAAACTAGGTAATCCCTTTAGTAAATCAAGGAAATTATCCAATACTTCTCTTAAAGCCGTTGAAAAATCAATGGCATTCCCCTTATTATACTGAAACCATGCTCCTCCAATAATATAAATACTTAAGAATAAGACTAAGAAAATAAAAATCCATGTAAACCAACCCCATGATTCTCCATTATCAGGTCTTTGTTCTCCTCCTCCTGGTGAAGGTTTCTTTTTATCTGCATCACTAGTAATACATGCTGCCTTAGTTACCATTGTGGCTTGTAAAAGTTTATTATTCCATCCGGTTATAACAAAGGTATCTAATAAATCCTTTGATTCATTACCCTTAGGACATGAGAATTTCAATTCTGCATCGATTAAATCATCTCCCCAATTGGCTCCAGTATATTTTATAGTTACACCTATATCATCACCACTGGTAGTTGGTACATAAGTCTTTTGTAAATTAGAGTTGAATCCTACAACTTCATATATCTTTGGATTTTTAGGATCATTTTCAAATATTACTGAAGTAACTCCACAAATGTCAGAATTCTTAGGACAATTTTCAACATCTTCATTAATCGATTGACAAATTCCAAAACTCCAAGTGACACTAGTCAGAGTGGGTGGTGTACTCTTATGAGTAGTGACTGAATGGATACCCTTAATAGATTCAAAATTGAACTGTGATAACTCATCAACTGAACAGTCTATAGCAGCTACAGAGCCTAATGCAAGTAAAAATGTAATTAAGGATCTCATTGGTATCTTTATCTTAACTTGTCTTATCTATACTATGTCCCAACTTAAAGTGATGTGAATATATTTGGTAGTGAGTAAGGGTCATAGAAATGTCATTTCGACAAAGTCACGTTTTGTACGCATGACTCTATGAGCGTGACCAAAAGTCACGATTCCCTTCGGGCTAAAAAAAAGTCATTTGCTCTCCACTTTATTCATAACCCGAGGAACGTAATGACTTCATGTGACTACCTCCCAATATCGGATATTGCAAATATGGAAACTTCCAGATTATATATATTCCACAATTAACTAAAATTTTGAAAAGTTTATCAGTTCTATCTATTATTATTATATTTAGTATCATAAATCTCATTATTTAATCATGGTTAAAGTTACAGTCTGTGGTGCTGCCGGAGGTATTGGTCAACCATTATCATTATTATTAAAATTAAATCCTCAAGTTACAGAATTAGCATTATTTGATATTGTTAATGCTAAAGGTGTGGCTGCTGATTTATCTCATATTAATACTCCAGCAGTTGTTACTGGTTATCAACCAGCCAATAAAGAAGATAAGACTGCTGTAGTTGAATCTTTAAGGGGTACTGATTTAGTTATTATTCCTGCTGGGGTTCCAAGAAAACCAGGAATGACTAGAGCAGATTTATTTAATATTAATGCTTCAATTATAAGAGATCTTGTGGCCAACATTGGTAGAACTGCTCCAAATGCTGCTATTTTAATTATTTCTAATCCTGTTAATTCCACTGTACCAATTGCAGCTGAAGTACTTAAGAAATTAGGAGTCTTTAACCCAAAGAAATTATTTGGAGTTACAACATTAGATTCTGTTAGAGCAGAAACTTTCCTTGCAGATTTATTAAATGTTAGTCCTGGATCATTACAAGGCAGAATTTCTGTTATCGGTGGTCATTCTGGTGATACTATTGTACCTTTAATTAATGCTAGTCCTGAAGTTGCTAGAAAAGTATCCAACTTAACTACTGATCAATATAATAAATTCATAAACCGTGTTCAATATGGTGGTGATGAAGTCGTAAAGGCAAAGAATGGTGCTGGATCTGCTACTTTGTCTATGGCTTATGCTGGTTACAGATTTGCAGAAAATGTTTTAGCCTCATTGGCAGGTAAAGAATCTACAGCTGCAATTCCAGACTCATCTTATATTTATTTACCAGGTATTCCAGGTGGAAAGGAATTATCAACTAAATACTTAAAAGGTGTAGACTTTTTCTCTGTTCCAGTAGTTTTGGAACAAGGTCAAATTAAGTCATTTATTAATCCTTTTGAAATCTTGAAGGTTACTGAAGGTGAAACTAAATTGGTACAAGTCGCATTAGAGGGTTTAGCAAAATCTATCGATCAAGGTACTGCTTTCGTTACTGCGTCAAAGTTATAGACTGATTTTTTTTATTTATTTATTACTTAATTAATTAAATATTTATATGAAATACTTAAACGGAGATTTGAATTGTGGATGTTGTAGAGCATTTGTAGATACTTTAATATGTTAGTTGAAAATTTGTTTTGTCAAAATATTTGCATATGCTGGAAAGTTGCAACTTTGCCGCGAAAAAACCTTTTAATTTTCATTTGGTAGCCCTAAATAACAATAAACTGAACTATATGTGCAAAAGAAACCTTTAATACAAGAATTTATATTATTATCACTAATGACAATGATATTGGAAAAGGACTAAATACATATACAGTAAAACTTCCATATTTATTCTATCAATATTGGGTGAACTCACTTTCATATGCATCGTTTCCTTCAAATAATTCCAAAAACATTTGTAAGAAACTTTCAACAAGTGAAAGAGATTGAGAGAAAATAGAAATATGAAAAATAGAGATTAAAATGGTCAGATTTATAAAGATAAAGTCAATTTAACTGTAATTATGCACCACATTTTTTTTTTTCCGTAGCAACACGGAAAACAAAAAATATATGTATTCTCACTATACACGATATACAATTATATATAGAGTGAATAAATACTTGCAAAATTTTTGAGAGAAACTAGTAACTAGTGAAAACTCTCAGCGAGATATTCTTATTGGACATAGTGTGTAGATAATAAAGTAGATAGATTTATAAGGATGAAGACAAATATGATACCCAATTTTTAATAAGTGGGATGTATCCCCCTCGGACCGGGATCAGACATTTTTTCAATATACACGTGATCAAAATATGGTGACTTTCACGTGAAAGTCACGTGATAACGACACTCTCGCACAAAGCAAGCATATTTTATTTCATACAAGACGCCTGCGTAGCGTAATGGTTAACGCGTTTGACTTCTAATCAAAAGATTCCGGGTTCGACTCCCGGCGTGGGTTCTCTTGCGGCTTTAGCTCAGTTGGGAGAGCGTCAGACTGAAGATCTGAAGGTCCTGTGTTCGATCCACAGAAATCGCATTTTTTTTTGCATCCAGTTCATATTAAAGATAGAATTATATTAAGGTAAATGTACGTTAGTAATTGAAGCCCTATTAACTAAACCCAAGTACTGATATCGATTTAATTTTTTAGATACTTCTTTTTAGGGTAATATATAATATATAACAAACCTTAAAAGTACTCTGAAACATGCAGCTCATTTCCCTATACTAAAAAAGGAGTTCTTTTTCAAGAAAGAGGTAAAAAGAGACGAAGGGCCAATCCATTAAGAATTGAGACATATATAAATGGCCAAGCAGAATGTATTGTGTATGGGCAAATTGATTTTGCAATTTGGAAACAATAAGACAACTGTATGCAGGTGCTGCAAAAAAGAATTTGCAAGTCTTATATATTCTTGTACCTAATAGAAGTATCCTAAAGTTGTGGTAAATATTTTAGAAACTATATTAATCAATTGATATATGAGGATACTTTGATAAACTTCAAGAAAATCCTATAACATTCTTTGAGATATTTAGAGATTAGACACCAACCAAAATGGAGAATCAAAATTACATGTCAGAGTATATCAGACCGGAGTTGATAGTAACATCAATGGAATTTTACGTTAGGATTAATCAAACAGACCAAAGTTATGACCTTTTTGATAACAAGAATGAAAAGGTTAAATTATTACCAGCATGGGAAGAAGTACGTGAATTAATTGAGAATTGCAATATATTAGATCCACATCAAAAAATGCTACATGTTAATCGATTAAAACTTGGCTTGTCATTATCATTATTTCATTATATTCCCTTCAAACCAGATGAAGAGTTCATCTTAGATCAAGAGTATATTTCTGCACTTGAATATATCGAAGACTTGAAAATGATCAGAAATAGTCTTCGTTATGTAATTTGCAAGGTTTTAGCCTTTACAATGCCACTTGAAAATCTCTTAAATTTATCAATCTTGTTCAAGATTCAGTTTCCTTTATTCACAAGTCAGCCGGTACCAACAGGAACATCAGAAAGATTGAATTGGAATTTTCTTAGTTCAAGAAAAGAAATTCAACATTATTGTGAGTTTCATCCAACAGTAAAAGTGTTAGATTTGGAAAAGATAATATCATCAGGAAGAATTTCAATTCCAATGAGTATTCTTAACAGTTTTGAGATTCAAATTCCACGATTAGATGCCTCAGCCGTTGCTTCAGAAAGAAATATTCTGGATAGATTAAAATCACTTTGTTTTGATCCAGTTGCGGATTTACTTCTCACCCAACTAGAATCAGCTCGGTTAAGTACTGAAGAGTCTTTGGAAAGTTTTTCTAGGCCCGATTATATTATCTGTGGTATTAAAGGCAATTTTGAATATATATTACCTATTGAAATTAAAAAAAAGGAATTGAATTTGCCTACCGTAATAGATCAAATCAAGATTCAGATTTATTTATACAATTAATTAATCAATGTCTCTTTGAAATGATGTTCAATAAATCAAACTATGGAATCGCCATTGATGGAACTCACGTATTATTAATTAGAATTGAAAGTAGTTGTCGGCAATTGCGTTCAAAAAAGTTATCATTTAAACGTGAAGGTGTAGTAACGAATATAACGTGTGAAGTCGCCTGTATCCCTCATCTGACTGGAGAGTATAATTTATGTTCTTTGATTGCTGTTTTTGCTAATAGTTACTTTAATGAAACAAATGAGAAAATCATTGTTTCGATTGAAACATTGAAAGAATCATCAAAACTTTCGGATAAAGATATTAAACAAGAACAAGAACGTAGATATAAAATGATGAAAGAAATTGGGACGTCTTCATTAGATATATTTACCGAATCTGGTGATTGGTACTTTTATAAGAAAACAATATTCAAAGTACCCAAACAATACATGACAGAAGTACTAAAGCTAGAAATAAAATATTCAATGCTAAATTCATCAATGATTGGAGAAATCAAAAACATACATAGAGACAGCTCCAGATTTTCAAAGGTGTACCAAGTAAAGCTTACAGATGAAAGAAGTCCATTCAATGGAGAAACAATGTTTTTGAAGGTCTTTGATGGAGTTTCTGGATCTGAGATTAATAAGCTAACTCGTTATCACCAGTTTTTTGGGACTTTAAGCGTTGTCTTCAGCATGTTCCTCAGAGAAATAGCTTCTTATACTAATTTAAGAAATGAACTTCCTTGTGGTTTGTATGAGCCTAGGCCACTGTCTGCTAATGCAAAGAATTATGTTCCTTATATGTATAGTTATGGGTATGTTGATTTGAAAAGTGAAAATATTAGAGGCTTTTATATTCTTTCTGAATATATAAATAGTGATTTCCAATTTGCCAACGTTGAATCACTATTAGAAGAGGCTACTCTAATTAGTGATGAATTAAAAGAAGCTGGCATTATTCATGGAGATATACATAAAGATAATCTACTTTTCGACAAGTATAGATTAAAACTTATGATAATCGACTTTGGATTATCTCATATCCACAAATTCAAAATTGATAATCGAGTCAATTTACAAAGTGATGAAAAGGCCTTCAAAAAACAAGCAACCACATTAAACGAAGTTATTAAACAGATAATTTCTGAATATGGATTAGATCGTAAACGGAAACGAATTTTAGTATAAGATAATTCTGATATTCTTGCTTAAGGTAATTTTGCCATATTATTATATAACCTAAATTCTTTGCTTTTATAGAACCAATTACAAGTTATTCTTCTATAACTATAACTCTAATTTTTATATTTAGTTAATTCCACATATATCTTTCTAAATCGATATTACTTCAAACTATTATTATAGGAATATACTATCGGAACAATAACAAACTATCTTCTAGAAATATCTTAAAAAGCAACAGCATACCTTTCATAAATGGGATATTGAATTAATACTGAAATCAAAAAATGATACGTCAAAACCAATGCTTACAAATGAATATTTTCATTTTCAATATGAATAAAAATATATTAAATAATACATAAATAATTAGAGAAACAATTAAGAAAATGTTGATTAAACTTGGAAAGATTTGGTAATAGACACTAATCCTCTTTCATAATTAGCAAAAGTAACATAGTTTGGGGTATAATGTAATAATTCATCATATGCTGGAATTGAACTTAAAACTCCTTGATCAGTTGCTAAAGGTGCTAAATCAGCCCAATAACAAATAGCAGTAATTGATAATTTACTTTCCGAAGTATCTTCTGCCAAATTAGGAACCCATTGAATACCAATATGATAATCTTTATCCCAAGATAATTTATTTAATTGAATTTGATTAATTCCTGCAAGATCTTTATATATATAATTTCCATTAGAATCAGTTGAGAATCCTTCTGGAATAGCTTTAGTATTTATATCACTATTAGAAAGATTAGATTTAGGTTTGTCATTATAGACAATAACAGTTTTAACAGGTACATCTTTATAAGCTGATGATTGTGAAGAACTAGTTACCCCTTTATTGAAATTTAAAATACACATTCTATTTTCTTTTGTTTTAACTTTAAATTCTCCGACAAGATATCCAAATGGATGATCACTACCTGATGATGAATTCTTCAAGATCTCTACTTCCAATAATTCACCATAATTTGTTACTCCATCAATTAAATTAGGAGAAAGAGTACTCTTATATGAACATATTTGATTACCATCAGTAGTAGCAGTACAATTCAATACTTCATGAGATTCTTTAAGAGAAGGAATATCAGCAAGAACATCATCTATTGGAGTTCCCTTACGTCCTACCACATTAACATAACTATCCAAGCCTTGATCTAAGTAGATTGATTGAACAAATCTTAATTTAAGAGGATTCAATTGATCGAATGGATTTGTAACTGCAACAAAAAAGGTTCCTGATGCAACTATAGCAATTAAAGCTAAGACAATAATTCTATTCAATTTGAATACAAATGGTAAGAAAGGAATTGACCATGCAATTGAAAAAATAACAATAAATTTATAGATCAAGTATTCAGCTGCTAATGATTCTTGTATAGATTTCTTAATTCCTTCAAGAATTAAATAACCTGAATTATAAATAATTAATGATGAAAAGGGAACTATAATTAAAAATTGTAAAGACCAATCATAACTAAAGAATTTCTTTAAAGTTTCATGTCCAGCAAATAAATCTTCTTCAGGATTTAAAAGTGAAGATGATGTCAGGGAAATTCTAATATCACCATCATGGAAATCAGTACCATAATTAACTTCATCATTATGTAAAAGAGGTTGAGATTCACTGATAGTTCCTTCAATAATAGTTGGTCTTTTAGAAGATTTTAAACTCCATCCAATAAATCCAAATATTGACCCAATAGCTTGTAAAATATATAAGAATAAGAATGGGAATTCACCAGTATGATCATTACCAATTTCATTATTTGAAAGTTTAATTGTTGACCATATTAAAACAATGGCATAAACAATAGATATTTCCCAAATAACTATTAATTTCTCATCATGATTAATAACTTTATAACTATTTAAAGCATTAAACAAATTAAGGAAAATATAATTTGATAATAAAAAGAGAGAAGAATAAGTTATTAATAATAATTCTGAACCTGAATTTGGAAGAAATTCATTATATTCAATAGTCTTTAAAACAGCTCCATGGACAACAAAGAATGATGCAACTATTGATAAAGGAAATTTAATAATATTAAGGAATGTTACTTTCCAAACCTTTTTATAATTAAAAATAATTAAAAAGAACGGTATTTCAATAATTGGAATAATAAGTAATGTTACCACATTAACAATTAAAATTTGTGAAATTGGGAAAGCAAAGAAATAATTTAAAAAGCTAGTATAGGAAGCAAATTCATGACTATAAATTGAAGTTTCATTATTCAAATATTCATTATCTAAATCAATTTGTTGATTAGTAATAGTTTCAGTAAAATCTAAAGAATTTGCAAGCATATGCCATAATGATTTAATATTAACATTTTTAATATTATCACTACCGGTATGATAAATATCTCTTGGTTTGAAAAAGGCAAGATCAAGACCTCTAATAGATCCCTTTTCTTTATAAACTTTATAATCAGTTTCACTATGAATTAAATGATTATTAAAACCTTCTTGAAAGATTGAAGTACCGTATGGATATCTTACACTTTTAAAATATTTAAGTATACCATAATCTGTACCTCTAAATAATATAGCTTTACCACCAGCTCCAGTTCCTTCAAGATTTAAGAAATATTTAATTTGTTTAAACCATGGATGAGATAAGAAAGATGTTGCACCATAAAGACCAAATTCTTCATTATTATTAAAATTAAAAATAATTGTTCTTTCAGGTTGATTAGTTGAAGATTGAGAATAATAATATAAAACTCCTAATAAACTTGCAATACCCATTCCATCATCAGTTACTCCAAAACTTGAAGGTACAGCATCATAATGAGCACTAAGTAAAAATGCTGGTAATTCTTCATTAGAACCATTAATTCTAACTACTAAATTATTACTTTCATAATATGATACTGAACTAAATTCTGATGAAGATCGAGTATTAAATAATATATTATTAGTACCATTTAAATCATTATCATATTCAATATAATTTTTATGTTTAATAACATTTAATATTTGATTTTCAAGATAATCATGAACATAATCATTACTTTTTGATCCATAAGTATGTTCATATTTGGCAATATGTTGTAAATCTAACCAAGCTTGTTGTAAGATTAATATCTCATCTTTATTAGTAGGTAAAGATACAGAATATTCTAAACTATTATCATACCATGATAATAAGAATGTGAACAACAAAGATAATACTACAAATGATGTTAATGTGGTTTTACGATACCCAAATACTGACCTAATAAACCTAACAAATATATTGGTTGAAGTTGGACTTGAGTTCAATGGGCCATGAGATGGTGAGACTTGATGATGCTGCTGCTGCTGCTGTTGTTGCTGCTGCTGCTTATTCAAGGTTGCACTGGTACCATTGGTGACTACACTTCCAGCCCCAGACTGAATAAGACCGTCAGTTTCTGACATGACCACTTTTACTGTTTGTTAATTGCAATTGACGGTTTATTACTAGTACCAGTAATTAATTCCTAATTAGGCCAAATGCATGCCATGCCTGGCTCCGGACCTGTCAATTTCTTTACTCAGGAACACGACCTTCTCGCACCCCACCCCCTCTGTGTGATAAAACTTAACTACTATGATAGCGACTGATTGAGAGTTACATAAATAAGTACTTAATCATTACTGACTAAATTAATAAGTTCCATCACTAAATCTAAACGAGCTATACGATAAACAAATAAACTTAAATTTACTCTTCATTATAAAGGAAACAGAGTTTATAATTAAGCAAATAAGAAACTTTTTACCTAATTAGACTAACTAAAAGAAAATCCGCACGTGATCCATACCGGTGCTGAAAATTTTCAGATACGGCCCCACTACCAATTATAGTTGCGAAGTAAAATCTATATAATATTAAATTAGTAGTAATAATTCATATATAAAGTCATACATAATGTCCGAATTTGCTCCTTTGAAGAATGACTTAATTCTTCGAGCTGCAAAGGGTGAAAAAGTCGAAAGACCACCTATTTGGATAATGGTAAGTAAAAAAATTAATAGTATAATAAACTACTGATGAGTTACTAACTTATACCTTTTTTTTATTATAGAGACAAGCAGGTCGTTATCTTCCGGAATATCATGTGGCTAAAGGTAATAGAGATTTCTTTGAAACTTGTCGTGATGCTGAAATTGCTTCAGAAATTACTATTCAACCAATTGAACATTTTAATGGTTTAATTGATGCTGCAATTATTTTTAGTGATATCTTAGTTATACCTCAAGCTATGGGATTTGAAATTGAAATGATTGAAGGAAAAGGTCCAGTATTTGTTTCTCCATTAAGAGATCCTCAAGATTTATCTAGAGTTATTTATAAGCCAGATATTAAAAAAAGTTTAGATTGGGCATTTAAATCAATTACTTTAACTAGACATAAATTACAAGGTAGAGTTCCATTATTAGGATTTGTTGGAGCTCCTTGGACACTTTTAGTATATATGACAGAAGGTCAAGGTTCAAAAATGTTTAGATTTGTTAAGGAATGGATATATAAATATGAAAAGGAAACTCATGAATTATTACAAGCAATTACTGATGCATGTATTGAATTCTTAGCTCAACAAGTAGTTGCAGGAGCTCAAATGTTACAAGTATTTGATTCTTGGGCTGGTGAACTTGGACCAAATGAATTTAATGAATTTTCACTTCCTTATTTAAAACAAATTGCTGAAAAATTACCAAAGAGACTTGAAGAATTAAATGTTAAAGAAAAAATCCCATTAACTGTATTTGCTAAGGGTGCTTGGTATGCCTTGGATGATTTATGTGAATCTGGTTATGATACTGTTTCATTAGATTGGTTATATAAACCAGAAGATGCAGTAAAAATTGTTAATGGTAGAAGAATTACTTTACAAGGTAATTTAGATCCTGGGATCATATATGGATCAGATGAAGTTATAAGTAAAAAAGTTAAAACTATGATTAAAGGTTTTGGAGGAGGAAAACAAAACTATATAATTAATTTTGGTCATGGAACTCATCCATTCATGAAGCCAGAAAAGATTGAACACTTTTTAAAAGAATGTCATAAATATGGCTCACAATAAGTACATAGAACATTTTAATATATTATATGTTAATATCTAGTTTATGTAGTATATAATTAGTAACCTATCCCTGTAGAATAGTGACTCATGACTTAATAGTAGCGAACAATAATTGTCGCAAAAGGCAAAAAAAATCTCACAGTATAAAGAGTAAACTCAGTTACTGAGATTAGGTGATTATGATTCATTTAGTAGGGGAAATTTTGGAAGCATAGTATATCAAATGGAGTTAAAACCCTTAGGTAAGGATGAGTTATACATATTTAAACTCAAAGAAGAACTAATCAATTCATTAGAACTTCTTTACTTTGATGCAGAGACTCTGGAAGAAGTGAAACTTGAAGACTCAGTCAACAAACAACCAGTTATTGCACCCACTTTATCATCACCAATTCATAAGGACACTGATTATTACAAATCAGATTTACATAAATTCAACTTAAAAAGAAGTTTGGCAGGTTTACAGCCATTAACAGAGGAACAATTCGAAGACTTATTGGAACTGCAATCTATAGAGAGTATTTCAGGGTCAGAATCAGAGACTGAAGATGAAGATGAAGCTGAAGATGAAAAAGATGATCCCAATAAAGTCAAATTACAAGCCTTAATATCAAAGTTGAGTATGGAGTCCAATAATGAAGAAAATCAAAAGTCCATTAGTTATCTCAATACGAAATCTGCATATTTATTATTTAAGTCGAAGTATTTGTCATCAGATAAAGCCTTTGGAATATATAAAAGCTTATTCACCGAGAATGAACTACTTAAGGATCCATTGGGAGGTCTTAAGAAACTTCAAAAACTTAGAACAGGGAAATCTGCTCTTTTTATGATTGGTGGAGGTCATTTTGCAGGAGCCATTATTTCTCATAGTCCCAAAGATATAAGAGGAAATGCTCCTAATGCAAAAATCAGTAAAGAAGAACAAGCCGTTAATATAATAGTTTCAAAAACTTTCCATAGGTATACCACAAGAAGAAAGCAAGGGGGTTCACAAAGTGCTAGTGATAATGCTAAGGGTAAAGCCAATTCAGCTGGTTCTAGTATTAGAAGATACAATGAACAAGCTTTGATAAAAGAAGTACGCGAATTACTACATGAATGGAAAAGTTATTTAAACGAATGCTCATCCATATATGTGAGAGCAAATGGAGCTTCTAATCGGAAAATCCTCATTGGGTATGAAGGATCAGTATTAAAAAATGAAGATACAAGAATTAAGAGTTTTCCCTTTACCACCCAGAGAGCAACCACTTCAGAATTGAAACGTGCATGGGTAGAATTATCCTATTTAAAGCCAGTTGACTTACCAAAAGTCAATGAAAAGGTAAAGAGAAAGCAAGAATCAGAAGGGTTATCGACCAATAATAAGAATAAAGAATTACTGAAATCACCAGAACCAGCGAGCCCAACTGAAGTTCATTCGGCTGAGTTGGTGACATTGCTTAAGAAACAAAAGGCTCCAAAATTAATAAGTTATATAAAGCAACATAATATATCTGTCAATGAATTTAGACTTGTCCCTGAGTCTAAGTACATCAACTATCCAACATTACTACAATTTTCATCAGCCAATGGTTTGAATCATATGGTCCAAGTATTAATAGTCAACTTAAAGGCAGACCCTACTATAAAAAATCAATTTGGTAAAACAGCTGCAGATATATCTGGTGAAAGTTCTACCAGAAATATTTTCCAAATTTGTAGACATAAATTGGGAGAAGATTATTGTAATTGGACATTAGCCAAAGTGGGGCCAGCCAAATCTAAAGAAGAATTTGAACAAGAAGAGAAACAAGAAGCTGAACAAATTAAAGCTGAAAAGCAGAAACGTATACAGGAAGAACTTGCCAAGAAGACGGAGATGGAACTTAAAAAACCGGCATTCTCTAGTCATAGTACTCTTGGTGGTTCAAGCAATTTGGTTAACGATATGAATTCACTCTCAGAAGATCAGAAATTGAGATTGATGAGAGAACAACGTGCTCGAGCAGCTGAAGCAAGATTTAAAAGAGTCGCTAATTGAAAATTGTAAATAATAAATAATAAATAATAAATATGCATTTTAATAATCTATAGAATTGAGTCTATTCTTGAATAGTAGCGCGAGGCAGATTGTCTAATTGTAAATCTTTATCTAAATCTAAATCTTCTGAAGACTCGGTGGTCTTTGACATGATATAAGCCAAGGGAAATTCATTCCCATCGGGTGAATAACCGTTCTTCTTCTTGATAATACGTTTTAGTATCTTATCATTAACTTGTAAGTTATTCTGTTTAGGATCAATATGTTTGTAATGGCTCAAAGTATTTCTTATTATTCGTTTTTTCGCAACATTAACATTATCACCAACTCTTTGATGTAATTCTAATGCTGACATATACTGACTTTGAGGAACTTCATTTTCTTCATTGAATGATCCTTCTTCTTCATCATCAGCTTCTTGAGAATCATATTGATAACTTCCATCTCCAATGCATTCACATTCGATTAAATCATGAGTGTTGGATGAAGTTTCTGTATCGATTTCAAATAAGTTCCGAAGATCCTCAGCATCAAACACATCATTGACAGATTTAGAATCATTGTCTAAGAATTTGGAACTCAAGTTATTCTTCATTATTTGACGTTGGAAAATCTTTTCATCAATACAACCTGTAGTTAAGATTCTATAGATGAAGCAGGGCTTTTCTTGTCCATCTCTATGAATACGAGCCATTGATTGTAAATCTACTGCAGGATTCCAATCATTATCAAATAGAATAAGTCTAGATGCTCCTACTAGATTTATACCCATTCCACCTGATTTAGATGATAATAAGAAAACAGGAATGGTAGAAGATCTATTGAATTCATTAATAAGTTTATTTCTAGTTTGTTTAGGTGTTGAACCATCTAATCTTAAAAAGACTATGTTTAATGGGTTTAAGATTTCATTTTCTAATAAGTCAAGAGTTTGAGTAAAGTTTGAAATCAATACTATCTTTTCATCTGCTTTTATTATCTCAAGCATCAAAGGTATAAGTATATTAATTTTACCAGATAATCTATCAAGCTTTAATTCTGCTAACTGATTATTTTCAGCCTTTAATCTATTAAAGAATTCATCATTTCGTAATAATAAGGGTGAATTACAAATCTTCCTAAATGTATTTATTAATGCTAAGGAAGTATTGGAATTTTCTTGAGAATCTGAAAGTAATTGATTAAATCCTTTTGCATGCAAAATGTGATGGAATAAGCTTTGTTGTAACTTTGTAGGTTTAACAAATAAAATAATGTCAGTTTTAATTGTTAGATAGTTATCAAGAATTGATTGAGTTCTTCTAAGAGTAAACATCTTTGTTAACAAAATTAATTGATCAGATAATTCTCTACCTTTCTTCTTAACAGCTGGATCCAAACAATTTATCTCACGAGCTTTCTGAATTGGGAGTAGATAATTCTTCTGGAAAGTTTTATAATCTCCCAAAATTCCTGGGTTAACAAAGTCAATTACAGTATGAAATTCAGTCAAGTTATTTTGAATTGGAGTTCCAGTTAATAAAACACGTTTCGGGATATCTAAGATTTTCAAATTCTTTAATACCTTACCAGAATTGTTCTTTAATTTATGACCTTCATCACAAATTAATAAGTCAAATTTAACAGTGGATAGTTCCTTGATATGGGTTGATATCTTTTCGTAATTTATGATTAATACATTGTAAATATTGTATTTTCCAAAACTTATAATATTCTGTTTCTCCTTTTCCGTATTGACATTTAAAGAATTGAAATCAAGAATTCCTATTTTATTCAATCCCAACCATTTCTTAAACTCATTTCTCCAATTATTTATAAGCGTAGCCGGACAACAAACAAGCACCTTTTTAATAATGGGTTTGGTCTGATTTTTGAAAGGATTCTGCTTATATAGGGTCCATATTAAAGATATGGTAGTTAAAGTTTTACCTAACCCCATTTCATCAGCTAGTAATCCACCATTTCCCTTAAAGTCTTTAAATCCCATTACACACTCATAGAGAAACTTGACTGCTTCGACTTGATGAGGCCTTAATTTTAATGCTAATTGTGGATCTATAATCACATCTATAATATCTTTACTTTCAGAATTGGGAGGTCTAGGTAAGATTATTGAATCCGAGATACCAGATTGTTCGATGAAGTTGGTAGAAACTTCCGTAGGCTCTGGAAGAACCTCAACTTCCGACACCTTAGTACTAGGAGCTGGTATAACAGATTTAAACTTAGTCAGATGTACTAAATTAATTATTGGTTCAGGCTTACTGGAAGGCTCTGGAGATGTTCCACTGTCCTCACCAATAAAACTTCTAAATTCAGCATCAGAAGTTATCTTATAATCGATTTCAAATTCAATTTGCCCTATTGATATAGTCGAAGTCAAAAAGGCATCAAAATCATCAATGTTGGAGAACGATTTCTTCATGGACATATTGTTCTCTAAACTTTTAAAACTTATGGTATAGCTTGAAGGATTGACCTTTAGCACAACTATATACCCATCACCATCCCATGTTTTATTCTTCTTATTGGTTCTTTTTCTCCATTGAACAGTATATCGAAGTTTGGACGAGGGTTCTTGCACATTTTGAGGTAACTCTATATCACTCTTAGGTTTCTTTATCAGATTCAAACCATTAGCCGTTGAGAGAATTCTTCTCTTGTTCGTTATCTGGGAATTACGTAACTGCGAACTCGAACTCGGGGTTTGCTGCGATGATAAGTCGCGATCATTTGAATTCAATAGTCTTGGAGCCCTAAACGGAGCATTTGGTCGCGCATTAAACATCCAGAGTTCATGAATTGTACACTAGAATAAGTTTGACAGTTTTGGTGATATTTGCAATCACTTTTCTACTGGTAAACAACGCGCTACGCGAGCACCAAAAATCTAACCATAGTATAGTTTATAGTACAATTTATTAAATAATTTTATTAAAGATAAGCTGAGGAATAAACTAATAAAACACTGCAGAAAACTATTTGAATCAAAGTAGAAACAAGTAAGGAGTTACAATATTTATTATGATTCAAGTAGGAGAATAATCATGTTGGATTATTCTGATGAAATGGAAATTAAATTATGATTAATTAATTAATTAATTAAAATAAGGTATAGAATTAGGGGTAATAAATAATATCAAGATGAAAGATAAATAAAGTAAGATAAAAACTCGTAGGTAAAGAGATCGTAACATTTGTAGTTAATGCAAATAATGGCAAGTATGACTATTTGTTTCGTTCATTATGAACGTTAACACCACTTGAGCAATATCAGTCTTGGCTATCTGAAACTTAATGCAGCCAAAGGTGAAGTAGTATCAACACCAAAAATATAATAATAAGCTCTTGAAAGGGAAAACATGATACTAGCAGGTAAATAGGAATAGACACTATAACCAATCAATAAGGTGAATGACAATAATACAAGATGTAATATAAAACTTTCAGTTTTGGTCAACATGAAAAATGGAATATGATGATAGTACATCTGATAGATTCTATGGGCTGAGGGTGACATGATGCAATGAAGTATGTGAAGTGTTTGTGTTGATTAAATTTATTGAAAAATGAACTAGTAAAGTATACACAACAGTTAATGAACTGGAAAGGACAGAACCGGACTTAACTAAACAGAACTGGATTCAAATAAAAGATTATACGTTATATAATCAAAACACCAAGCGAAGGACTATCCCTATGGAAGATGGAAATAACTCTATATACTTTGGAACTATTCTCGTCAGACCAATTAGTACCAAACCTGAAGATTCGTTTCGCAGGGTTTTTCTTTTCTTTTTTCAGGCTGTGCACATTGTTTTTATTATTTTTATTTTAGTTACCTCCTTTATCAGGTGTTTAGGGATATTGCAGTGCTATGGTTTTATCAGGTGCTTGTATAGTGCTTGTATAGGGGTCAATGATAATGACTACGGTTGGATCAGATTAGGAGATAATGTTAGTGACTTACTTAATAATATATATATAAGGTCTATTAGTCTCGTTACTTTTCTCTGCATTAGTGGTCTTGTTTGTTGGTGTGACTTATCTTGTCCTGATTAACAATTAATTTTCTGATCATATTCTCAAATCACTATATATGCTGACTTATCTATCTGAGCCTGCTTAATATCGCATTGGACTTAATTCTGATTGTTATATGGTCAATTGTAGTTACTTGCAGCCTATTATGTGGGTCACAGGTAAACAGTCACGTGACGTGATATCTGACGTAAATGTGTTATATACCTTTTAACAGTAACAAATAACCATTAATTCGTAGAGAGGGTAATAAAATCAACTAAGCAAACATGCACATTCATTCATACATACATATATATATAAATTCACTTCTTCTACCTATAGTAATTTGAAACAAATGGCTCCCCACATACAATTGAGAGTCCATCTCAAGTGCTCGCAAAAAAAATTAAGCTGTGAAAAAAAATGTTACTATCAGTATGGCCAATATAGGATATAAGACATAAGACATATTAAAATATCATGAACCATGGAGCAAAACCATGAAAGCAGAACTGAGGTACTTCGTCTAAATGAACTAAAAAGTTATCTCATAAATTTAAAGGTCGAAACATCCAGTGTTACAGAACTCAATTCTCATTTTCAAAGTTTATATACTCAGTTATTAACAATTGGAACTAAAGGTGGTCTAGATGACAAGACATTAACATTATTTAATGATACACTTTCAATCTGTATACTTAGACTAAATCAAGCATTAAAAACACAAGACTTTTCTGATTTGAATATAGAACATTATAATAATATTTTTGAATATATCTTACAGTTTATTCAGAACTCTTCGAGTCCATTATTCAACTCATTACAATCATTATTGAATAAATTACTTGATTTAATAAGAGTACATAGTAATGATAAATATCAGGATATATTAAAAATATGGATAGAATTACTTTTGACCAGAAATTCTATTGAAAATAGTCTGATATCTCTTCAAGATAAGAATACATTCATCATATTAAATATCATCCTAAAGAAGAAAACTTCAGTACGATATATTTTAGATCAATTTCCTGAATTCATAGATAGTACTTTAAAATTACTTGGATTTGATACATTAGCAAATGTCATATCTAAGACCATAGTTCATCTATTTACTGATTTATATGATCCTAATAATCAACAAGAATGGGTTAACACTTGGCTACCTTATATTTCCCAAGGATTTAAATCTGATAATAAGAAAATAATACAAAGCATTCAAACTCATATTTTACCAGCATTATTCAAAATATATCCTCCATCATTAAACTTATTGATTGAACATTTTTCACATGAAAATATCGATATTGTTATTAAATTATTGAAACTTGGTCAAAGCCTATCCTATATAGAACCTGAAAGTTTAATAGAAGGAGGAATCCTTACAGAATATTTAACCCATCTGCAACCGCATTATAGACTTGATACTTTAGAAATATTACTAGGAGGAAGAATGTCAATTAATGATCCACCTATTTCAACAAGTATATTTAACATAATTAAAAATCATTTTTTAATTGATATCTTTTTCAATGATTATGAGGAGATTGAAGTTAGAAATAGATTTGTTTCTATTTTTGGTCAATTTCTTACTGTAAGATTCAAAAATTCCCTCTCTGTTCTAAAGAAATCAAGTAAGAAAAGTCCAGATGATAATAATGTATTAAAGTCTATTGATAGTCATGAACAGTTCTTAAGCTGGTTAGAGAATCATTTATTAAATTATTTAACAAGTACAGCAAATTATAGTCAAATTATTACTTCATTAAAACTATTGGAGATAATTTCATTCAAGTTACCTAAATTAACAAAGTTATATGAAAATAAAGTTTATTTACATCTTTTAGTTGAAAACTTATTCAATAACTATGAGAATGTAAGACAGCTAAGTTTGACACTTCTTATTAATAAGAATGAAATTGAAAACTTAAAGGACCATTTCAAAAGCTTGGGACTAGAAAATATAGAATCCATTAATAAAGTTTACGATATACTTAAGGATTTATCAGGTAGAAAGAGTGAAGGAGGAGCTAAGTTCATTGAATATATTTGTCAATCTAAACTTTTGTTATTCAAAGATGAAGATTATATAAGAGCAATCACTTTAAAGCTTTTGAATGATATGAAGATAAATAACAAAATTAATGACCATAATTTTTCACTTCATGGATTCTTCAAAGCTTTAAATCTTGTGATTCTGCATTGGGAACTCGATTTCTTATTAAGAAATCAAGATTTGGTTAAACAAATTCATTCAGTAGTTTATCAATTATCAAAAGATTTATGGGATTATTACGTGGCTAATGTTGTAATAGTAGAGGATTCAACAGAAGAAGTCGATGATGATGAATCAAGTCTTCTTTCCAGTTACTGGTGGAAGACCATTAAAGAATCAAATAATCTCTTGACTATATTATTTGTCAATGTAAATGTTAGTAGTCAAATAACAACAGCATCTAATATAGTCAATGCCTTTGAACTTATTAAGGATCAATTAGAAAAGATTAGTCATAGAGGTACATTTTCATCAATTTATCCATCATTTATTTCCATATGTAAAGCATGCTTTAAAGATCCAAACTATGAATCATATTCACATAAATGGTTAACCGAATCACTAGACCTTATTCAATCAGGTAATTCTCAATACATTTCTAGAAGATCAGGATCTATACCCTTTGTGATAGCAGGTATTCTTATAGGTAGTATTGATTCAATCCATGAAGGTGAAGTAATCTCTTCAACTTTCAATATTTTACTTAATATAGCTAAACAACCATACTCCCACAAGCATGATGAGGCATATGATATCCCTCAAGTTCATGGTTTCAATTGTTTAAAACAAATCTTTCAAGAGAGTCAACTTACTAAAGCATGTCTTAAATATGTTCCAGTATCTTTAGAACTTTCTTTAACTCATTTTGCTTCTGAAAATTGGTCTATAAGAAACTGTTCGGTAATGCTTTTTACTACTATTCACAACAGATTATTCGGTGGAAATATTAATCATACATCCAAGTATTCGGCAAACTTATTGTTTAAGAAATTTGACGGTATTCATACTATCTTGAATACATTTAAAGACGAGAAAACCGTTGTCCTAATTCTCTTATTATTAACTAATATTGACTTTAATACTCCAATAGCT
The DNA here is from genome assembly GCF_036850825.1 of Scheffersomyces amazonensis. Lineage (NCBI taxonomy): Eukaryota > Fungi > Ascomycota > Pichiomycetes > Serinales > Debaryomycetaceae > Scheffersomyces > Scheffersomyces amazonensis. The sequence goes on along the minus strand of NW_027042741.1, from coordinate 107,388 downwards.
GATTACCCAGATGGATCATTAGAGGATGTTGAAATGACCATTAGAAAGTGGATACCCACGAATCTTTCTAATCCTTCATTCAAAATTAGAGAAATGGCTGCTAGATGTATAGCTAATTCATTTAAAGGTACAGAAATTCTTGAATTATTCATTGAGCAAGTTAATCAGAATAATAATCTCAATAAGAATTCCTTACATGGACTATTACTCATGATATTTGAAAGCTCACATAAATTTGTGAATAATGATTTAGCTAAGGAGTTAGTCGCCTTTTTATACTCAAAGATATCATTTTGCTTGCATACAAAAAGTTTTGAAATTTCCAAAGTTTACTTTGACATTATTCTTCAGTATAAACCAACGAAGATGGTAGTGAATTTTATTGGAAACTACTTTGCCACACAATGTACTTTGAATAGTACTAGATTGGAAGGTTGTAGAGGCTTGGCATTATCGTGTGCCACTAAAATCCTCCTAAGACATTATCTTGAATTCAATGAAATATCCAATTTTATAGATGTAATTGAACTCAGTTTGTTAAGTTTTGACAGCTATGATGTGCAAATAACGGCCCTTCAATTTCTTAATGATAATTTGATAGTTATTGGTGAAAAGCATGAAATTATTGAAAAATTGGAAAGTCTCATTTGGGAACTTATAATTGATGGATCATGTTGGTCTTATGTGCAACATTATGCTCTTGATGTTTTCAAGAATTTCAAAGTCAAGAATACTAATGTAAATTCAAAAATCGAGAAGCTCTTAGAAATAGTCATAGAAAATTATGATGAATCAGTTACTTTAAAAGCTTTAGAATGTTTAGGGAATTTACTTCCAGAGAATTTTAATGAAACATCTGTAAAAACTTATCTCGATATATGTGAACAGAATTTAAATGAAGAAAAGCCTTTAAAGTTTAGAGACAGTGCACTTAGAAGTTTAGTATTATACAGCTCGAATGGTTTACATTCTATAGGTTCATCTAGAGCTTTAGGATTAATTGCTTTGAAAGGGTTATATGATGAGGACACAGATTTAAGATTAATTGCAGGGAACTTTATTTCTAGTTCATTAGGCTACACACAACCACAAGCTCCTACTTTATTGACGAAACTTGACATATTTAAAACTATTCAAGGGTCAGGGGTACTTACAGAAATAATATTAAAGACATTATTTGACATGACCATGTCTTTTGAAGATATTGCAAATCTTCGATATCATTCATCTTCATCCAAGATATTTGATATTGAAACAAGCAACTTATATAAAAATGAAATACAAGTTATAGAATCTTGTTTGATTGCTTTAAAGTCATCAGCCAATAAGATAAACTATGAATCCAGCTTTTACTTTTCTTTAATGCAGCAAAAGTTGTTATCAGACATCCTCATTCTTCAAATTGCTGCAAAATTTGATTATGTCACTTTAGCAAATGATGCAAATATCAATAAGTCACTTCTAATCACAATAACCATGACAGAACTGTGGATTAAAATATATCCCAATGATACATTAACAATTGAATTGAATCATTTAAAATCCCAACTTAATAAATTCAATTATGTATATATAAATTAGAAGTGGCACGCTATCAGATGCAGAATAATCCCTAGACTGGTACTAATGGGCGGGTAACTTTTTATACCATTAAAAAAATTTTCCAGCCAGTTTTTAAAAATTCATATACTGCAACTACTACTGCTTATTACAGTACTATATTGACTATTAAGCCAATAGGACTCTCAAGAAGGTATGTTTTAATAACAATAGCCACAAGATGGCATGCTATTAACATGATAACATTGACAACTCTACGATAATCGTATTGCTTTTTTATGATGAATAATTATACATTAACAACGAATTTCTTCACCTGAATCACCATGTGGAACAAACATAATTTCAGAGCTTTTTAACACTGATCTATAAAAGCAATACGTATTTTTGAGTTGTATCAAAAGTTATCATGTACGATATATGTAATTAGAACCATTATTCTAACTAAACGATTTAGTTTTTATTGTAAATATTTACTTCAATACATGTCTGATTAGACTGAAAATTTTAAAATTTCAAAATGTAGAGTTGAATTATGGAAACCCATTCTCTAGTCATTCACTATTGTCTTCAATATATACGTTATTGTTAGACTAAGTGTGATATAAATCTAACTTTAGTGATGTGGAAGAGCATCGCAAAGCGCAAAAAAATTATATTTATGTCTCTTCTCCATATTAAGCAGTAGTAAACAATAAACAGAAGATCTACACCAATGAGTGAGGAAATAGAAGAGAGTTTTGCTATATGTGATGAATGTCTCGGTAGTTCTGATGATATTAAGATGATAAAACAGGCCAATGGTGCTGAGTGTAAACTTTGTACCAGGCCATGTACTGTGTTTAGATGGAATGGTAAGTCATCATCAAGACGTTCTGGTAAGACAGTTATTTGTTATACATGTGCAAGAGAAAAGAACTGTTGTCAAAGTTGTATGCTTGACATAAACTATCATATCCCTATTGATATAAGAGATACTGCTCTTCGTTTGGCTGGAATAAGTAATTCTCAAAAATTCCTTACGGGACCAACGAAGAACTCCGAAGCGAAAGCCATATTAGCAGACAAAAACGAACAGAAGTTTAAAGATTCCGATGAAAATATAGATGAAGAAGATTCACTGGAAAAGAAGGCTCGAGAGATTCTCTCCAAATTGGGTGAAAAGTTGAAGAATGCTACTAGGAAAGCTCCAAAGGATGATAAATCAAAGAATGATCTCAACCCAAAGCTAAATGCTGATATATCCAAGTTACTATCAAAATTACCCTTTGGTGGAAATTTACAACTGCAAAAGAATCCCGACTTAACATCCTTCTTTTTATTTGGCTTCAATACTGACTTACCAATATATGCTGTTTCTAATTATGCCAATAGGTTTGGTAAAATTAAATCTTTAACCATCATTCATAAGGCTAAATGTGGATTTATAACTTTCACTACCAGACTGGCAGCAGAAAAGTTTGCAGAAGATATATCTAATAATGGATTAAATCAAAATGACTCTACCGCTGGAATTGTCATATTCGAAGGCAATCACCCTTGTAGAGTTAGTTGGGGTAAAGTACAACCCTTAGGAACTTCAAATCAAGAGCACGCAAAATTGAGTATTGTAGTCAGTAAAGTTTTAAAGCAATTAGCAGAAAAAGATATAAAACAGGATAAGAGTCGTAATATCACAGACAAAACATCACAACGTCAATTACCATCTACAGGAGCTCAAAAGAAGATCAAGAACTCAAAATCCAACAATAACCAATACAAATCTTTAAGATCTGACTATGAAATATGACAAATTGCCAGGTGCGATTTTCAAAGAAAAATGATAATTGTGTATTGTTAAATGTAAATAGATGCATTATATATATATAATAGTATTTTGTAATTGTTATGGTTAGTGAGTCCCAATTGGCCATCAAGGCCGTTGTACTTCTTATTCCATTTATACTTATTGTTTTACGATTAGTTGTAGTATTACCAAGTGTAAAATTGAGGAAACTGATCGGAAATGATAACTTTATAGCTCCGAATGTTCATGGTTCTACTATCATGATAATGCTTGGGTCTGGGGGTCATACAGGAGAAATGATTAGATTATTATCGAAAGTGAAACTTGAGAACTTTAATAGAATATGGGTTTCATCGTCGGGTGACCTGTCATCATTAATCAAAGCTAAAGAGTATGAAGAGAACTTGAAGACCAATCAATTATCGAGCATTTACTTGACATTATACAGAGCAAGAAAAGTTGGTGAATCGATCCCACTGTCCATAATAAGTACCATTAAATCATTTATTTCTACATTCAATAGTTTAATTCAATTAAAGGAATTACCATCTTTAGTCTTATTAAATGGTCCAGGAACTTGTGTGCCTCTTGCTTATATACTTTTCATACTAAAATTCTTTGGTTTAGCCAAAACAAAAATTGTATATATAGAGAGTCTTGCAAGAGTTAATAAATTAAGTCTATCCGGTAAATTATTACTTCCAATTTCCGATAGGTTTATAGTTCAATGGGAGAAATTAGCTCTTAAGTATGAGCGTGCTGAATTTTATGGTATCTTAGTTTAATGTATGGCGGATGAGGCTGCAGAAAAATTAAAAAAAGTTGCAATGCAATTGCCAAAAATTGGCCTAGCTTTTGTTAACGCGTAAAACAATTTTGCAAGTCTTATGAGACGGCAATTATTATATAGATAATCCCTATGAGTAACTTTGATGGGTATATAAGGGAGTTTGTAGGTATTGGGGTAGATAAATTTAATATTAATGCTAATATTTTTCTTTTAACTCATTGTCATGCTGATCATTTAGTAGGATTATCAGCCGCGTCCTTTAAGGGTGAAGTATATTGTACTAAGGCTACTAAGTCATTACTTGAATTACAGAATAATTATAAACATATTATACCTTATTTGATTCCTGTACCATTTAATTGTCCAATTGAAATATATTTGGATAATAATAAAATCATGATTTCTTTAATTCCAGCTTATCATTGTCCAGGAGCATGTATGTTCTTGATTGAAAGTAATTCTTCATCGGTTCTAGTTACAGGTGACTTGAGAATATCAAATTTGTGGTTAGAAGGATTGAACTCTAATCCATTAATAAGTTCGTATATTTTTGGAACAAAGAAACTTGATAATGTATATTTAGATACTACATTTGCATATAGAGGTGAACCATTTATTGAAATTAATAGTAATAATGATGGAATACAAATAGCCATAGATATGATAAAGGAATACCCTAAAAACGATCCTCAACTTTGTTTCAATTTTTTAGATCATGTTTTAGGGTTTGAAGAAGCTTGGGCTCATATAGTACATGCATTTGATGGTAGACTAATTGTCAGTGATGAAATAAAGAGGATAATTCATACAATTCGAATGGATGAAAATATAACTTATTCGGAATTGTTAGACAAGTTAGTAAACAAGCAAACAGCCACAGGTCCTTTATTTAAGGTAGCTCAAGGTGATAAAGATGTATTTCAGATTAACATAAAGCAGTGCATAGATTTCAATATAGTCGATTTCACTGGAGTCTTTTTACCAATACCCATAACATACGTAAATAATGAAGATCTTGAACACATATTCACTACAACTATGGGTAACCAAATCTTCAAGTATAAGAATCGACCTTGGATATTGCCTAAGGGAGGGTCTGAACTTCTACCTAGTGAAATAAAGCTTTTATTTTCAAGACATTCTTCATACCTGGAGTGCAGACATTTAATCCGACTTCTTAAGCCCAAGCAAGTTTTTCCTTGTGTTTCGTCAAGGAAGCTTTGGAATAATGGATTTTCAATGTACAGGTTATTTGGTGATATTTGTAATACAGATAAGCTTTCTTTTACTTATGATGTGTCTATGTTTAAGCAGTTTGGTTTTCCATCAGAAGCAATAAACAATCGCCCAGTATCTATTATAGATAGATGGAACTTTGAAGATTGTGCCAATGAATTAAATCTCGTAAGAGATTATATTAATCATAAAGGTGACAAAACATCGATACTTAAAGGTCAATTATATAGATCAGAAGGACAGTATATAGAAGATAAATCATCCTTGAGAATTGCAAGAGCTAAGGACTATCGATTACAGACACTAATAGCGGGACGAGCAGAATCACATTACAGACAAATGATTAGGAAACATCAAGAAAACTTTCAAAATAAGATTGATATGTTATGGAAGTCACCTTCTGGAGGAGCTTATGGGATAGATTCTGATCTGGATGAGAGTCAAGATTATCTGAGTCTATCAGAATCAGAAGAAGATTCACCCACTACTAGTATTGAGCTTAATAATATGAAAGTAGATCAGATTGCTACTGATTTGATTCAAGATCCTACGTATTGGTTTAATATTAACCTTCAAAGTATAACATCCAAAACCAAAGGTACTAATATCTAATGCAAAGAATACTTCTATTACGCTATATACAGCATTTTTTTAAACCACTAATATACAAATAAATAATACAATAAATAATGGAATGACCTCAATCATTGATTTCATCTAATTCTCTTTCCATCTATGACCGCAAGTTACACACTTATAAAAAGTAGTCATAGGTTCATCAGCAGATCTGATTTGTAATTGGAAGAAATATGCCTTAACACTACCACATGAATCAATAGGACATTGAGCTCCTGTTTGATCTACATTATCCCAAGTACCTTCTCCACCTAACACATCATCGACTTCCTTTCTATGTAGCTTTTTCCTTTCATATAATTGAAGTCCATTAATTTTAAACTCATATGGACAAGTTGGACAGTAAAACTTATTGACCCCATCATCTGTAGAAGAAGTGATCAACAACATGTTGGAGCAATTTGGACAGAAGGTCAACATCTTCCCTATAACTCCATAATAATCAGTAGGGACATCTAAAGATTTTATCATATAAATTTTTTTTTTAGTGCTAATGGTAATCGTATTTTTTTTTTAGCGAGAACTACTCGAGATTTTCCACTAGTACGCTATTTTTCACGGTAGTGAAGTATACTGATACCTCCGAAATTTACTGCTATAACTATTCAGTACACACAGTGATACTCTCAATGATTATCGATAAGGATTATGGAACTTCATTGAGTAACGCTGGACCTAATAATTCTCCTTCTACTCCTCGGAAATCCCGTAGTAATGAGGAACTGTCCATACTATCGCGTAAGGTAATAGATCTATCACCTCAGAAATCTCCAGGAAAGAGGGGAATTATAAAGTTAAACAGTATAGATAATAATAGTAATTTAATATTATCACCTGTTAAAACTCCCAATGGTAGAGCTGGACTAATATCTCCTCAGAAGAGATCAATGGATGCGTTAAATCGATCAGCAAGAAAGAAAGCTGTGTATGCTCGATTAATGGATGAAGTTAACGAAAGTGATGATGAACCTAATAATGCACTTGTTAGACAAGAAATGGCTCTTGCTGATATTATCATTAATAAAAGTCGAAATATAACCGAAGATTCCAGAGGTTATGGTAGTGATGTTGAATTTGAAGAAGATTTAACGTTAAATACTCCGAAAACAAGAACAAGAACAAGAACAAGACAAAGACGTATCAGCTATAAAGGGTTAGACGATGATTTGGATAGTGAGGATAGCGACGACAAGTTGTCAGATCCTGTTGAGGGTGCTGATATTTCTTCCAATGACGAATCCTTAGCGAAGTCTAATGGTGAAGAAGATGAAGAGGAAGAGGTAGAAGAAGAAGAAGAGGATGACGATGACGATGAAGACGTATTCGAGGCTAAAAAAGCACGTAGAAGAAGAGGTAGTCCTCAACCCAGAATTAGAAAAACTTCTAATACTCCTGTAAGTACAAGGAAACGTAAGCTAGATTCAGGGGTCGATAGCAATAACTCCAGTCCTACAAAAGCAAAAGTAGGTAGACCCACAAAATCTGATGGTGTTATTAAGAAGATCAAAAGTATATTTCAACAAGATGATGAACTAATTTTCAATGATAATGCTGATTCTGTGAAGTCTTCACCAGCTGGACTGCCAATTAAGACTAATTCAAGAGACTTTTCCAATATAAGTGATGGACCAATAACGATTCCGGTAATCACAGGTATAGAAAAGATAGTAGAAACAGAATCTAAAGAAAAGCTTGAATTTGAACCACTACCAATCCCCACCACAGATTCTTCAGGAAAAATTATAGATAAAGTTTTCTTGAATAAATATTTCTCAGGAAAGAAATTCGAAGAAATCACAAAGGGTAGATTTTTAGATGAAAAGGCATTCTTTTTAGAAGGATCCGAGGGGTATTTTGAGCAACATAGTGGTAGAACTATATTAAGTAATTCATCACTTTCTCAATTGGCACCTCATATAGATTATTCACAATTCATTCCATTAATTGATTTATGTGGAAAAGTTGCCAAACAAGAAAAGGCATTATTAGAGAGACTTCATAAGCTTTTATATCATCAATGGTGCTTTGAATTAAGCCAAGGATTTAATATCTTGTTTTATGGAGTTGGATCTAAGATTACATTAATTAATGACTTTGTTCAAAATTATTTTGGTAATTGGTATAGTGAATGTTTTGAATCTGAAATACCTACTGTATTTGTTATAAATGGATTTAATCCATCATTAAGTTTTAAAGCAGCTGTTCATAAAATTGTATCAATTTTTACTGATGATGAATCTTCAATGCATTCAAAAATTCCTAAACATGTATCGGAAACTGTACCATTTCTTATCAATTATTTATCTGAGAAAAGATCCAAAATTTCGTCTTCCTCTTCTATTAAGCCAAAGTTAATATTGGTTATACATAATATAGATGGTAAGGCATTTAGAGATGAAAAAACTCAAAATTTATTATCACAGTTATGTGCTGTACCAGAAATATGGACCATAACTTCAGTAGATAATATAAATTCTCCACTTTTATGGGATCTGTTTAAGCTTAAGAATTATAATTTTATTTGGCATGATTTAACAACTTATGCTTCATACCTGATTGAATCATCATTTGGTGATGTTTTAAGCATGGGAAGAACTAAGAAATTATCGGGTGATTCTGGTACTAAATATGTATTAAGCTCATTAACTTCTAATCATAGAAACTTATACAGAATATTATTAGAAAAACAAATTGAAATCTTAGATGGTACGGCAGCTACAGATGCTACAAGAAATGGTCTCAAGGGTAATACCCGTCTTGGAGTTGATATGAAACAACTTTATGAAGATTGTGTAGAACAGTTCATTACATCTGATGAGATCAACTTTAGAACGTTACTCGGAGAGTACGTTGAACATAAAATGTGTAAGCTAGTAAAGGATGAAGCTGGGGTGGAGATTGTATTTGTCCCATTCCGTTATGATGAAATGCAAAAGATAAGAAACGATCAATTTGCAGCTAAATAATGTTAAGAATATTCATATGAGCATTCGTGTTTATATGCACTATCTTAATTGTACCAATATAATTTATTTTAGTTATGTAATGTAAATACACAGATGGAGTGAAAACTTAAAAGTTAAATCGAGCGCTACCATATCGTTAAGTTAATCATTATAGCTTTACTTTCTATTATAAACTATACATATATATAGTTTGTATATATATATAGCCATAGTAATATTGTCATACATATATCTTAACCAGAATACAAAAAATAAATTGTTCAGTTTTTCATTGATTTAGCGAGAAACTGACAATTTTTTACTATATTATATATATCCTAATTGGGAGTTTGTATAAATAATTAATGGTTTGAAATTTTAGTACACATATTGAAAATGAAAATAGTTCCGTATTCAATATGCAATATGCAATATGCAATATACATTAATCACATCACCTTATATATGTTTAATTCAGGTTAATGAATAAAGTACTAGACGATAAGAGAATTATTCTTAATTTAGAATCACATGCACGTGCACTTCCACGTGACCGATAAATAACCACAAATTGTAGGCAAAATAATCAAATAGTTAAGTAGAGGCTTGGCACATTCTTACCGAGAATAGTAAAGAATTGACCGGTTGTTATCAACAAAACCAATTGCACTGTAACGCTTGGAGCTTTCAATTGAGATGGGTAATTTCCCTAAGTTACCGGAAGGAACGGAACTTCCTGTTGGTACTCATAAAGTTACAATTGTTAAATACCTATCGGAAGGAGGATTTGCGCATATCTATAAAGTTAAGATTGATCCACCAGAAGATGATTCAGATATTGCATGTTTAAAACGAGTAATTGTACCGGATAAAGCTGGATTAGATTTATTAAGAAAAGAAGTAGATGTTATGAAAATTTTACGACATGGAAGAAACATTGTTAAATATTATGATTCACATGCTGAAAGACTTGAAAATGGAACTTATCAAGTATTAGTTGTAATGGAATTATGTCCCAATAAATCTTTATTAGATTATATGAATGCTAAAATTAAAACAAGATTAAATGAACGAGAAATTTTAAAAATTATGTTTGATATTTCTTTAGCATTATATGAAATGCATAGATTAAAAATGATTCATAGAGATGTTAAAATAGAAAATGTACTTATTGATTCAAAACATGATTTTAAATTATGTGATTTTGGTTCTACTTCACCTCCAGTATTTCCTCCAAAGGATCAACAAGCTTTTCAAGCTTTAAGTCATGATATTTTATATCATACTACCCCACAATATAGAGCTCCAGAAATGATTGATTTATATAGAGGTTGGGTTATAGATGAAAAGGCAGATATTTGGGCATTAGGATGTTTTTTATTTAAACTTTGTTATTATACAACTCCTTTTGAAGCCAATGGTGATATTGCTATACTTCATGCATCATTTCAATTTCCTCAAACTCCTATTTACTCAGCTGATTTAAAGAATTTAATTATAATAATGTTACAAGAGAGTCCATTATTTAGACCTAATATTTTTCAAGTACTTATATTGATTTGTACTATGTCTTCAATTGATTTTAAATCAATTAAAGTAGAAGATATTTATCATCATGGTCCTTATAATTTCCAAGCTTTGCATAATTATCAACGTCAAAAGCAATCAGAATTACTTAAACGTCAAGAAGCTTATTATCCACATCAAGCACAATCCTTGGGAGGATCGAAAAATCCAAGTGCTGTGAGCTTAACTAACAAACAATATGATAGTTCACCTATAACTCCTAATGCATCACAGGGGGCTCCAATTGTATCATCAATGAGTCAAATTGATAAAAATCATCTTCAAATACCTCAAATTGCCGATACTACACATATTCAAGGACAAGTACCTGTATCTGTACCCGTATCTGTACCTGTACCTGTGCCTAGTGAAGGGGGATCTTCTAGAACAGCTTCATCGTCACTTCACAATGAAGTAGTAGCGGATCCAGAACCAGATGCAGACCTTGATTTCGATGATCTGGACGATTTTGCCGATTTGAATAATGTCGAAGAGAGATTCCCTTCATTGGATGATTTACTTGGTGAACCCGTTAAGGATAAAACCAATAAATCTGAAGATGGTGAACCTGTGAACTCTACTGATATAAATCCACCTACACAAGTATCTAATGAAGATGAAGAATTGAAATTCCCTGATATTACTCAACTTCAAGTTGATCCTCCTCATTTAACTGAAGAGAATTTGAAAATCAATAGAAAGAAAGTAGTATCTGAGCAGATATATGACAAGAAAGAAGCATGGATGGGATTAAAATCTCGAATGGATAAAAGTGCAGAACAATTAGTAGATGATATATTTTCTAACCAAAGTAAATCACCCTTACCTGAAGCACCAGCTCAAAAGACTAATCAAAGTTCTAAATCTGAAGTTAGTCTGAAAAAGAGTGTGGCTTCTGAGCCTGAAATTCAACCCTCTGAAAACATTATTGATGGTCAAGCATCAGAGTCAAAGTTAGACAATATCGACTTAATAGATTTATATGCTACAGAACCTTCTGTCGTAAAATCATCTGATCAACTTCATAAAGTGAAAGAAGTTGTACCTTCTCAAGTACCTTTGAAAGATCCCAATGTTACTTCTTTCATCCCAAGTAGAAGTATCAGTTTGAATACTTCAATTTCAAATCCCTTTCCTTATACTCCTATGGATGGATCTGTTAGTGAAGCTGCCGATAGTACTGCTAATAAAAGAACTTCAAGTTCGAATCCTTGGGGAACTTTTAGAGCTCCTAGTATACAACAATATAAAGTCAATAATAAGGAAATACCTGCAACGGTATTACCAAACCAAGAGAATTTCAGCATGAGTGAACTACTGGCCATTAAAGTTCCTAACCCCATCCCTAAAGAGAATATAACAATAGAACCTAATTTGATAGATTTAGAAGTTGGCTTAGACTCATCAGCATCTTCAGCCAATACTCCTGTGCTTCAACCTCGTATTCATGGTCAAAGTCAAGGTCTAGGTCAAAATCAAGATATTGCAGCAGTAGAATCTGGAATCTCCTTATTAGATTTAGATTTGAGTGAAGATAGCGACATTAAACAAGAATCCAAACCTTTTAAAAAGAGAATCTCTTCTATTCAAAATCCTGCAAATCTAAACTTTGAACAAGAAGTTATTGATTTTGCATCCGATGATGAGAATCCCGATAACGGATCTACCATGAACCGATTGAAAATCCGAAATTCTTTGAAAAAACCCAAATCCAGAAGATCTGGAGAACATAAAAGGAATGAGAGTATAGCTAATGAAGGTAAGAAGAGACTATCATTCTTTGGAGGTTCTAGTAGTACTTCGTAGTTTTAGTTAGATTAGGAAAATGCATAGTAAATTAACTTTTTTCTGTCAGTGCGCGCTTTGTATAATGTCTGTTTAGTAGTGCGACATCATCTCAAAAATATTTCAGACATCTGAAAAATCTCTACTACGATGATGTAATAAGGTTAAATTGACTATAACCATGAGTTATAACGATTATATAGGGCATTATTTAACTCAACTATTATTGAGTGTGCCTGCAGAAAAGCTTGTGGAATATCCCGAAGATGGAGGAGATTTTAAATCCATAATACTGCCAATAGTTGTCATACTACGAGGTGAATCATCTCTACTCATAAGACAAGAAGAGTATTCCAACTTATTATTTAGTGAAGAAAGTTATGAGCTATTAAGTCAATATCCTCAAAATGGATTGAAAAGTACACTTGGAGCTTATTTGGATCATATTTCTCATAGGTTTGTATCATACTTTGGTACTGAAGAATTAGCTATTTGTCATCTTCATATTATTGCTATAGCTTTGTTACAAACATTTGTTCAATTAAATTTTACAGGTCCTAATATTACTTATAGTTCTAAGGAAGTATTCTTTCCTCATTGTGATGAAAATCAATTACAATTGGATGCTGTCAAGCTTTTAAACTTACAGGGTCAACCAGCATATGATTTAATTAATAATCCCATTTTTTTAATAATTGCTCAACTTTTATTAGAAAAGTTAGTCGGTCTTGATGAGAAATATTCATTTATAGAATCTCCAATCGATACCGATTATGATGCATTCACTGAATCCATTACTTCTTTAACTAAAACTAATAGTAATAATCCATTGAAGGCATCAATTCAATGGTGGATGGTTAGATGTCTTCAAATTCATTTATCAGTCTTATCTGAACCTCCTAGTATGCCACTTACCGCATCTTCATTATTATTAAATCCTAATGTTTTAAGTACTTTGAGTCCTAAACTGAACTCTAATCTTCAGAGATATATTCAAATTTTGTATATCTTAGAATATGCTAGATTATATATCCATTCTAGTACAGAAAATCTTGCTATTTCATACCTTATAAAGGCTAGAAAATTATCAGAATTATCATTCTTATTGACGGGTGCTAAGGCAAAACGTACAAAATTTCAAACTACTCATAATTCTGCCTTAATTATATTAGCTAAGAGTAAAATTGAAAATATCTATGAATCTCAAGAACAAAGTTCTAATCCTGAAAGTTATAATCTTGGTGATGATTTATTACTTGAAAAGCCCGAATTTGAATCTCTTGATAATCTTGAACTTCCAGATCTGTCTGATAGGAAAAGAATTAGATTAGATTATGGTGATGATGAAGCTGATCAAGAAGAGAAATTAGTTCCTGTTGTTACTAAACTGGATGATATTCCTGAAGAATTGAAATCTTTAGATCCAAATGAACAACCAAGTCTTAATGATTTAGACAGTCTTCAACTTTTATTGATTTTAACAATTGTTAAGCAAACTTCACCATCAAATGATCCTCTAGTTCAACAAGAGTTATTTGCTATTGTTTCTAGACTAGTTTATTCCAGTTCAAACAAAACAAATTGGAGTATATTTTCTAGATCCCTTTGGGAACGTTCTTTACTTGAAACCAATAAATCAAGAACCCTTGAAAGAGGTATTTTACAAATGACTTCTTTGGTGGAAGAAATTGGTATCAATATAAAGTCAAGAATAATTCCTCAAGCTGAAAACAATGAACAAAGTTCACCAGCTGTCAGATTAAGATTCATCCATCAATTACCTTTGATGCCACAATGGACTATGGATTCTAAATTGGCTGAAAAGTATATGTCTTTAGGAGTAATTAAATCTGCCTTGGATATTTATGAAAGATTACACTTGTACTGTGAAGCCGCCTTATGTTATGCTGCCATTGACAATGAAAAGGAAGCTGAAAAGATTTTAGTTAATCGTATTAGTAACCATCCAGATGATTGTCGAGCCATTTCTATATTAGGTGATATCAGAAGTGATCCATCTTTATGGGAAGAAGCTTGGAGTAAAGGTAGATATTCCAAGGCAAAGTCTTCATTATCAAGATACTATTATGCTCCTCCACCACAATCTGGACTTTCTAAAGATCTTACTTTGGCTATAAAACATATGCATGATTGTTTAATAGCTAATCCTCTTAATTATGAAAACTGGTTCTTTTATGGTTGTTGTGGTTTAGAATCTGGTCAATTTGAGCTTGCTTCTGAAGCGTTTACTAGATGTGTTTCATTGGATGATATGAACTCACATGCCTGGTCCAATTTAGCTAGTGCATTGCTTAGATTGGATAGACTTCGTCCTGCTTTTAATGCTTTAAAGAAAGCACTTAGAAGTGCAAATGAACAAAAGAAATCATGGAAGATCTATGAGAATTTCATTATTGTTGCTACTAAATTGAATGAATGGAATGATGTATTAAATGCAACAAAAGAAGTTATTCAACTTAGAAAAGATTCAGATGGTGAAGGGTCCATTGATATCCCTGTCATTGAAAAATTGGTTGAAATTTTAGTCTCTACAGAATATCCAACTGGAGAAGATGCCCAATTAACCCATTACCAAAACTCTTGTATACAATTAGTTTGTAATTTATTACCCCTGGTAATCAATTCTTCTTCTAGATGCTGGAGAATAGTATCCAGAGTTGAATTATGGAGGAAAAGACCATGGGCTGCTTTAGAGTGTCATGAAAAGGCATACAGAGCATTAGCTCAAAAGCCAGATTTGGAATTCCAAGAAAGTGCTTGGAATGATGCTGTTGAAGCTTGTTCTGATTTGGTTAGTGCTTATGAATCATTTGGTGAGTTACCTGGTAAACATGGAGCAGGGGATGTTGTATGTTCTGATTGGAAATATAAAGCTAAATCTTCTATAAGAGGATTAAAATCCAAAGGTAAAGCTATGTGGGAAGACTCAGATGGTTGGAATAAATTACAAGAGTTAATGGAAGATTTAACCAACAACTAGAATATTATATAAATTAATGTACTATATATGTATATATAAAACAATTTAGATTATCCAAAATTTACATCGTTAATCACACTTAAAGTATCAAACATAAGAGATGTAATCCTGGTTGGTTGTTTGGGAGATGAAAGAGAAAAGTGATCAAAGTATGAAGTATTAATAACAGGAACTGATTTTTTGTATGCTTCTTCCTCCTTATCATGCACTATGGGATCTTCATAAGCTTCATCTTTTGCAACTATAGTTCTCTTCTCCTCCTCCTCATCATCATCTTCTTTGTCATCTTCATCTTTAAGCAATGTTGAGCCTGTGAAGAAAGTAATAACTGAGTACCACTGCTTTATGGCTTCACAACAATAATATGAATTCTGAATCTTTAAACAAATTAACATAAAATAAAGGATCAGGGAGTAAGCATATCTACTCAATATACTTTGAATACCATAAACAAATAAGTTACCTAATTCTATATTGACGGCAAGAAGTAATAATTTCTCTTCTAAAAATCCAAATAATGGTACTGTCAAAGATGAAAGTTTTGAAGTAGGATGTAATTCAATTAATACATAATTTATTAAATTCAATAAGGAATAAATTGTTGAAGGTAATAATTTGAAAGAATTAGTGGGAGTGAATAAAGCTAACAAGGTCATTCCTAATAGTGGAGTGTTTTCTGAATTAATTATTTTCACTAAAGTAATTTCATTATTGGGACCACCAGAATCAGATGATGATAAATTAATTAAGCAATGATGATACGTTACCAACGAATAAGTTAAAACAGATCCAAATAATGATATCCAATACCACAAAAGTGAATCACCAGTTATATTTAAACAAAACAAGAATGTCCCTATTATGGTCATAAAATGAGACGTAATCCATGAATACTGAAGGACCTGATTAATACTTGGGTAATCAGGTAATTGTTGGTAGATGGTGGATTTTAAGGAGGTAAAGAATATAGTCATTTGAATGACATAAGGATTTGATTTAATTAAGTTGTAGTATAAGTGCTTGATATTAGCTGGCGACATGAATTGTAGCTCGGGGATACACTGGATTGTGGCATCCATAACTTGCAAGGCAGACACAGGAGTTACCTTTGTCATAATTATTAGCGGGAAATGATTGTTGGCTATAAGGATGAAGAAGGTGTGTAAATATAGAGAGGAATAATATAAGTGAATAGGTAGGCGCTTAAAATGTGGGGCTGCCAAATGTCTCACTAGTCATTTTTTTGCAGTTAATGGATAATGTCGCGTCTAGGCTTTGTGAAATCTGTACCATTTGGGGGATATATCCGACAGAATAGAGATCCGGATCAAAATCAAAAATTAAATGTAACTGATAATGCAATATGTACAGAGTATAAAGAGACTACGTGGAGTGTATATTGGGGCCTATATGGATATGATTGTGAAGTCTTTTCCAAACACACCACACACATTCTTCTTCCTACTGTTGTAGCTTATAGTAGCAGTGTATGGCAGTGACTAGTCAATGTCGCGGCCCAGCCCAAAGTGGGTGTGTATTAAGTTGAAATTGACAACGCGCACAAACCGAAACTGAAAGATTCCAAAAAAAGAAACTTCCAATGTCACCACCAACTCCAATAAACTTATTCCTTCAGTAGTTAGTTGTACATTACTGTCAAGTTCAAAGTAACGACACGTCGTAGTATCACGAACAAATACAGTTTGAGTTTACTTCCATTTATTGAGTCGTTGAAGTGTTCAAGTCATCTCGTAATTATCATCTCGCTTAACCGTTTGTTGACTTTCTGTCCATTCTTAAAAAATTACGACTTAGTATTCATTCATTAAGTGATTTAGAAATAATCTTTAAATTTATCATACATATATATATATATAAGCATACATACAGTACACGATGATTTCAGAAATGATAGATGATAAATATATAGGGTTGGGATTAGCCATGTCTTCATCTTTAGCTATAGGTACATCATTTATTATAACTAAAAAGGGTTTAATAGATGCATCAGCTAGAAATGGTGGAGGACAAGTTCAAAGTAGTGAATATTTACAAAATCCAATATGGTGGGCTGGAATGTTAACTATGGCTATTGGAGAAATTGCAAATTTTGCTGCTTATACTTTTGCTCCAGCAATTTTAGTAACTCCTTTAGGAGCTTTATCAGTTATAATTGGTGCTGTATTAGCTGCTATATTTTTAAAGGAAGAATTAGGTGTATTGGGTAAAATGGGTTGTGCTATTTGTTTAATGGGTTCTGTTATAATTATTCTTCATGCTCCACCTGATAAAGAAATTGAAACAGTTGATGAAATTTTAAATTATGCAACTCGTCCTGGTTTCTTATTTTATGCCTTTTTAGTAGCAATTTATTCCCTTTTTATGATTTATAAAATAGCTCCAAAATATGGTCATACAAATCCAATGATTTATCTTTCAATTTGTTCATCAGTTGGATCTATTTCTGTTATGTCAATTAAAGCTTTTGGTATTGCCCTTAAATTAACATTTGCTGGAAATAATCAATTTACTCATGCTTCAACTTATTTATTTCTTTTAGTGGTGGCATTATGTATTGTAACTCAAATGAATTATTTTAATAAAGCTTTAGATCAATTTGATACATCTATTGTTAATCCATTATATTATGTTACTTTTACCACATTTACTTTATTAGCTTCATTTATTTTATTTAGAGGATTTAATACTTCTTCAGCTATTGATATTATTTCATTATTAATTGGATTTTTAATTATTTTTAGTGGAGTTTATCTTTTAAATATTGCTAGAACTGATTCAGATGGAAAATCTCGTGAATTATTTGGAGTCCATAATGATAAAGATATGGCTCCATTAGATAATGGAGTTGGAGGATTATCTATTAGAAGATCAATGCAAATTTCAAGAGGAGATTATGATGAAGAAACTGTTGGTCTTAGACATATTGATAGTTTTGAATTAGGTAGTGATGATGAAGAATCCAGTGATTACCATAGACGATGAGAAACAGAAACAGAACGAGAAACAGAAACACAAAACATAGCATCATAGAAGTACAAAATAGATCGTCTCCAACTGTATATTAGCAACTCTTTATATGAAATAAAGTCGGTTATTTATGGCAACTTTTAAATATTTTATATTTTATATATTATATATTAAATTTAAATAAATATATTAAATATATATATATTACTAAACAGAAGGATTATTATCATTATTCTATCGATTTATAACTACCAAATATAGTAGAAGAATATGAATAATATGAAACTAAAAATACAGATGAATGTGGCCAATTTACCTAAGACTCATATGAATTAGAGTCGATGGATATGCAAAATACTGTTTCTAACAATTATGATTATTGATGAATTTGAATATGAATATGAATTCGTATTTGAATGAGAATAAGAATATTTTTCAACTACTTAGATATCATCAATATCTAAATCAGAATCATCTTCTTCATCTTCATCATCTTCAGCACCGAATTCAAAGTTAACATCATCTTCTTCATCACCTCCAAAAGTATCAGTTTCATTAATTTTAGCATTTTCAGGTAATTCACCAACACTCTTTAAAGTTCTAGCTTCATCAGAATTATATTTATGAACTACATCACATTGATCATCTTGGAAATCTCTTAAAGATACTAAAATAATATCCCCTTGACCCATCCAAACTTTCTTTCTTAATTTACCTCTAATATGTCCCATTCTTTTTACACTATCAAAACAACTAACTTCAATTCTTCCATTACCTAACATCTTAGTAATTTGTCCATATTCTTGACCTTCTTCCTTTAAGATCAATTCTCTCTTTTGTCCAGAATTGTCATTCTTTCCTCTTCTTCTATTCTTACCCCCTTTACCTTTACCTGATTTACCCATCTTGATTTGTGTGGTGTATCTATAGTGTTTAAGCTTAATAAATAGCTAGGGTTTTGAAAAATTATATAAAAATTTTTTTTTGGTATGGGTCATAAGAGAGAAGATAGGCTTAAGTAAGCACTTACGTCAGCAGACAAATATATTTCACTACTTAAATTATTGTTAGTTATATATATAATTTATATATAATTTACATAATTTACATACTTTACATAATTTTCATACTTTGTTATTATAGTTAAGATGGATGCATTTGAGGCAGCTACTCAGTTCTCACAAATCCTTCGGAATTTAACTCCGTCTATACAAAATTTAACTAAAGCAGCTCATTTTGCCTTACGCAATTATGAAAGTGAAGATTATTTATTTCCTACTATTATAGATGTACTTGAAGATAGAAATATTGAATTAAATACTAAATCAAATATATTTCAATTTATTGAAATTTTAGTTAGTGAATCATTTTATTTTTCAAAACAATCTAAATATAATTATCCATATATTACCAATTTAAAATCTTCATTACCTAATATTCTTTATCGAGTACTACCTAATAGTAATAATGCTAATATTCATAATGTTTATAATAGTTTAACTAAAATATCTAAATATTTTAAGATTGATTGTATAAATTATATTAATAAATTTAATAGTGATTTATTAACTAATGAAGATATTAGTGATATTGATAGAGATATAGAATTCCCTGATATTGATCTTGATGATATTAAATCTTCAACTTCTGATCCATTACTTGCAGCATGGGAATTCCTCATACAAAAGAAACATCAAAGTCAATATGAAAGATTAAGATTACTTAAACATAAACAATCTATATCAGGAAATGTAAATGAAGATGATTTATTCTCTATAAAGGAGAAGAGTAATAAATCTACTATTTTATTATCAAAGAAACAAATACTATCACGAATGGAAGATGATCGAGAATCTCATAAACGTTCAAAGGAAAGTTTATGGGTAGTTAATAGACCTAAAGATGCTAATTGGGCTGGGGAAGATGAATTTTATAATTTATATTGGAATAAATATGAAACATTGAATGCTGAAGAAGATAAGGCACTCTTAGATTCACTTAATGAAATGAATAAGATAGTAGCTGCTAGCTTTAAGGATTCTCAATTTAAATAAGTTAATTAATATGTATTCAACATAGCTATATATATATATATATATATATATGTATATACGTATATGTATATATATTTACTAACTGGTTAATGATAATATACCAAGTAATTGATTCTTACCTCTAACACTGTAGTTTGCTGCAGTTCTAATATCTGAATCAACTCCCAATGCAGTTACGGTGGCTACATTATCTATTTTACCTGATTCCTTCAATAAATTAACATATTCATAAATTGGTTCATCTACTGGTGTACAACCTCCACTAAAGAATATACTTCCAACTCCATGATGTTCTCTTTTATCTCCTGGAGATATTAATTGAGGTAAATTATCTAATCCTACTCGACTTTGAATTGGAGATGTAGGTTCAGTACCTGGAGAATATACTTGAATTTTCAGTCTATACTCTTGTAAAACATCTTCAAATTCATCAGGAGATTTATTTTGATTATAATATGATATTATAAATTTTAAAGCTCGAAGTGATAATTGAGTTTCTTGAACAACTACTGAATCTCGAACTAATGTAGCATGAACTCCTTCTTGTCCAGTATTTTCAAATACTTCATTTACATGTTGAATAAAATCTCCCATTGCATCAATACTTCTTTCATAATCTTCTAAAAATGATTTACCGGCATGAAATATAATTGTACTATCACCAATAGTTGCAAATGATCCAGGTAATCTTTCAACTTTAGTTTGAACTAATTGAACTACTTGAGGTAACCAAGTTTTTAATTCACTTTCATTAAAAGTTGGAATCCATTTATTTGATCCAATAAGTTTTATATAACCACCATTTTCTGCAATTATACCCATATTTGGAAATCTTCCATAAATATTATCTAAATCTCTTCTTCTTTGAAAACTTATAATATATACAAAATTATGAGGATCTTCTAATAAATTACTTAATAATTTTGAAACTCGAAGTGGTTCAGAATAGGAATGTTTACCAGCAGAAGCAGAATTTAAACCACCAACTTTTGATAATTCAAATGGAGTTTCAAAATTAATAAAGAATAATCTTTTCCCCTTTAATCCATGTTTATAAAATAATTTAAATAATGTATTACTAAATGGAGCTAAAGTATTAGAATTTTTCTTTTGATCTCTTTCCCAAGCTTCATTAATACTTTCTAAACAATAAGATACCCAATGATTAGAATCATTAGTTACAACAAAATCATAACAATTCTTCCATCTTGTTAATTTTTCCTTAGGTGACATAGTTAACAGTTGTTTAAAAATTTCTGAGAATTTCTTTGAATCCCAAGGATTTATTAATAATGCTCCATTACCACGACAATAAAGTAATTGAGCTGAACCAGTAAATTCCGATAATACTAAAGGAGATTTCTTTTCATTTGTTGCAGTAATAAATTCATGACAAGTAAGATTTAAACCTTCTCTCATTGATGATACAATAAATAAATCAGCTTCACAAAGTAATGCAACATATTGTTCAAATTCTATATCTCTTTGTAATAAAACAACTGGTTGAGATACTGATATATTATCAGGTAATGAATTAATTCTACTAACAATTTGAGTAATTTCTGATTCATAATCGGGATCATGAGCTGATCCAATACATACTTCAATTAATACTGTTGTATCAATATATTCTGGATTATTAACTAAAAATGTTTCATATGCTAATAATTTTTGTTTAATTCCTCTTAATCTATCTAATTTATCTCTACTAACAATTAAATGTTGATTACCCCATCTTTCCCGTATAAGTTGTCTCCATTCAGTTACTTCATCACTTTGAACTATTTTACTTAATGAATGAGCATCTATACCAACAGGTGTTGTATTAACCATAGTTAAATTACCTTCATAAGAAATCCCATATTCATTAGTATCTGCAAGTAATAATCTATTACAAGTTTGAAGAAAATGTCTAACATATTCTTCAGTTTGAAATGATATACAATTAGCTCCTAACATACCTTGAAGAATTTCTAATCTTTGAGCAAAACATCGAAATACTTCAGATGATGGAAATGATATATGAAGAAATAATCCAATTTTAGCATCAGGAAGTTTTTCTCGAACCATAAGTGGTACTAATAATAAATGATAATCATGAATCCAAATCATATTTTCTGGATCATTTGGATCAAGATTTATATTTTCTCGTTGATATACTTGTACAATTTTATCTGCCACCAATTGATTTAATAATTTATAATGACCCCAAGAATGATCTTCAAATGCTTTGGATTTAGGATTATCAGGAATTTGATAATGAAATGTTGGCCATAAGATTTGTTTACAAAAGGATTTATAATGACCTTGAAATGTTATATCATTTGGGAAAACAGCTTCACAATGATAATCTTTTGAAAGTGAATCTGCTATATTTTCAATAACTTGTTTAGGAACTTCATCACTGGGCATAGAAATTGTTCCAATCCAAGTGACTTTATCTATATCACCAGTTTCTTGAGATAATTTAATTGCTTTAGTTAATGAAATATTCCCCTTATCAGCAAATTGAATATTCCAAGGAGCTGATTCAAATATATTATTTTGATTAAAGAATCCTGCTACATCAGGATTTGAAAATCCTCCAAATGGAGCTAATTTAGTTTCTGATCTTCCATAAATCATATCATTAAAATCTTTTTCTTCCCAATCTCGTTTAGGATCATCATATTCTTCAGTAATTATTATACTTCCAGCACTATTATTACTATGTAATGTTAAACCATATAATTGACGATTTATTGATGCTCTTGCTCTAAGTGATCCAGGAGTTGATACTCCAGCTGGTGATCCACTCATAGCAGATAAATTACTTGATGATCTATTTATTTTTAATGATGGTAAACCTATATCATCATTATCTTTTTTTGGATCTATAATTGAACTTGGGACTTTTATATTACTATATCTTGATTTTGGTTGAATATAATGAGGTTGAAGCTTTTCATTCAAATTTTCAGTTAATTGATCAGATGAAGCTCTCTTAAGTTTATTTCGAGTTCCATAAAAGAAATCTTCGGCATTTTCTGATAATTTGGTACTTGAAGGAATTACTTCAAGTTGAGTTCTAGGAGAACTTGAAATAGGAGTATGTTGATGAGAATGAGATTGTGTATAAGAATTGGCCCGACTTAAAGTTGGTAAGAGAGAACTTTGAGATGCAATTGATATAGGGGCAGTATTAGAAATGTTAATTATTGGTTTAGTATTTGTATTTGTATTGGTATAGGTATTAGTATTCGTAGTAGTATTGGTATTAGTACTGGTATTGGTTGTTGGTTGCTTATCATCTTCATATTCGGGCTGAGGTCCGATCTCAAACTGGACCGTATATGGTAAAAACCTAAAAAAAAAAAGATGTCTGTTAGTATATGATTACTGATTGTAATGTGTTAATTGAGTTGGGTTACTTACAATGAGGCAATTATAATAGTCATTAGTATATTAGATCTACACTATCTATATGGTTTATTAAGTCAATTGAATAGTAATTGATAAATGGTGAATTTTACGGAAATATATTGGCACACAGCAACCTATATGCGTATTCTAGACTTTTCTGTATAGGGCGCAATATTGTCTGATGCACTTGGACGAATGCGGAAATACGGGTCATGTGACTCAGGGGTATTGTGTAACTTTTCAACAGATTTTGTATGTGAACCAGGTGGTGTAAAATTTGCTCTTTTTTTTTATTTACTTTTATTTTCTTTTATTTTCTTTTCTTTTATTTTCTTTTATTTTCTTTTGTTGATGTGGTAGTTCGGGTCTATGTGGGTGTTCTTGCCGTATATGGAAAAATCGTGTTCTTTCTTTATTCTGGATGTGTGAATTTACTTAGAATGTCATAGTCATGCTTATCGGACTGAGTCATCCTATCTTTAGATATATGAATCATATTGCTAGTTAAAGTTTATGTCTCATTGTATTACCACTTACTTATTTCAATTGTCTTACAAGACTTTCTTTGGAAATGGTTGCAATAGTAAACATGCTAAGGATGATTCAAGCTTGCGGTGGATCCTTAAGCACATAAATAAAAGAATATCTTGTAGTATTCAAGTACGCTTAAAAGAAAGTCACTTGCGCTTGCAAGAACATGTACTTATTGGAAGCTAGTAACATCACTATGGTGTACGACTAAAATGATACTTTCTAAGTATTGATCGTTAATATTAGTTATAATAATATGATACATGATTGCTGGTTCATTTCTACATTTAATCTGATGACTATTTTATAGAAACAATGATTGACAGTATATTTTGTAATATTATTTATGATATAATTGTAGTTTCTAATTTTTGCAGCTACTCAAAGGCAGTGCGCACTTGTTCAAAGAATATTCCATACAATTCCGTTAGCCACGAGACTCGACCTGCACAGAGATGCCCTCCAATATGTTTCGGAAGGCAATATAGAAATTGAACTAAGTTACCATAAAGAAAGATAAGCAAAGTAATAGTTCAAGTTCAAGTTATAGTAATAGTAATATAAAACATATCGATATTTAAAGATGTCAGATACTATTTCAATTACCATCAAATCTTCAGGTGATAACAAGTATGAATTAACTATTGATCCAACTATAACAGTATTACAGTTGAAAGAACAAATTGCCGAACAGGCATCTATTGCAGCTGATCGTCAAAGATTAATATACTCCGGTAAAGTATTAAAGGATACTGAAACTATAGCATCATATAATGTTCAAACTGGTCATACAATCCATCTTGTTAAAAGTGCTGCTGGTAGATCATCTACTACTACCGCTGAACCAAGTACTAATACTAATTCTAGTTCAGCAACTACTTCAAACCCTGCAAGTTCTGGTGTTCCATCAAATATTGCTTCTGGTCAAGGGGCATTTAATCCAATTGCTGATTTGACTGGTGCTCGTTATGCTGGCTATACTCAATTACCTTCGGCTTCAATGTTTGGACCAGATGGAGGTATGAATAGTACTTTACCAGATCCTGATCAAATCTCACAAATGATGTCTAATCCAATGTTTCAAGAAAGTATGAACGCAATGTTGTCAAATCCTCAAATGTTAGACTATATGATCAATCAAAATCCAAATTTAAGAGCCATGGGACCACAAGTTAGAGAAATGTTACAGAGTCCCTTCTTTAGACAAATGATGAGTAATCCAGAAATGATGAGATCAATGATGCAATTCGGTGGTGCTGGTGCAGCTCAATCTAATCCTTTCCCTGCCCCAGGTGCTAATCCAAATGTTGCCTCTACAGATTCTAATACAAACTCAGCTACAAATACAACTACAAATGCTCAAACCAATGCTACTGGAGCTCCACCTGCTAATCCATTCGCTTCCCTTTTCCCTAACGGAGTTCCCCAACTCGACCCATTTTCCTTATTTGGTACTAATGCTGGTGCTGGTGCCGGTGCTAGTGCTGCTCCGGTTGATAATAGACCACCTGAAGAAAGATATGAATCCCAATTAAGACAATTGAATGATATGGGATTTTTTGATTTCGATAGAAATATAGAAGCCTTAAGAAGAACAGGTGGTAGTGTTCAAGGGGCCATCGAATACTTGTTAAATAATTAAATTTACTTGTAAGTTTGTTTGTATGAATTAATAGTTAGTATTCCAAATATTTGATTGTAGAAGTTTTTTTTTTCGCTGTTAGCATTTCAAAATTTAACCAGCTCGTAGTTAAAAGTGTAAATTAGTGGTGAGCAAGCAGCGAACGACAACGTCGCAGAATGACAACGAACGTAACGTTAAATAATAATAATCTTGATAATAATATTAATAATAATATTATCAATAATAATAATAATAATCGCGCAGGAGATAGTATAGGGCGTGGATGCGATCAGTTTGTCGGTACCAGTGGAGACATACGTCGTAGGAATAATCATATAATGTCGGAAGATGTACATGAAGTAGCGACAGATATGCAACCAATTGAGTTTGCATTAACCAAATCTATTGGAGTTATTCTTGAAGAGAAAGGGTATTATGTATCTAAAGAATTTGTGGATCAATTAACTGAATTAACAGCATTATATTTCCATAATTTCATAAAATCATTATTGGATGTAACTCAATCTCAACGACGGAGAGTTCCAACTTTGAGTGATTTTAGTTTAATCCTTAGATTACGGAAAACTCATCCAATAGACCTTCTTAAAGAATATTATCAATTTAATAGACGATTATCTAAAACTTCTAGAGATAAATTAAAAAGCATTAGTGTGGATACAATCCAATTACTTGAAAGGATTCAATCACAAGATGTAATTCTTGATGAAACTGACGAATCATTACCATTCTTTATTAATGAAAATTATGAAATAGCAGCAATTCTTCCTGAAAAGTCTTCAAAACCAAACTATATACCGTCATACCTCCCTGAACTTCCACCTGATTATACCTATCAAAATACTTCTGATTATACAAAGAGATTAAATGATTTAAAGCAATTAAGAATTAAGTTGGTGGAAGAATCAAGATTGACTCAAAAATCATTATACGGGTTGATTGATGATGATGAGAATAAGTGGAAGAAGTCCATTGAAGATCAAGTCACTCAGGCTGAGGTAGAAGAACTTATAAAGGCTCGAACAAATGAAGACAAAGAATCTACAGAAGATGAGCAGAAACCAGAAGTAGTCGTAGATGATGAAAAGAACAAAGAATCCGAAGAAATAGAGAAAGATTCTGAACAAGAGGTGAAGATAGTAGAACCAGAATCGGAAGATATACTAAAGGACAAAATAATAGAGCAAAGCCAGGTTGAAGGAGTACCAGAAAAGAAGTCAGATGAAGTGGAGGAAGTCATTGTTGTTGATGGTGAAGCAAAAATAGAAGAAGAATCAGTTAAGAAGCAGCCACCACCACCATTCGTGTTTGATTTTGAAGCATATGCGAAGAAGAGACGACTAATTTCTGAAAAGAAGGAACAACGCATTCAAGCAAAACGTCAATTACGTGGCAATAACATTTACATGAAAGCTGAACAGTACTACTCTCCATATGCTACTGCTCGTCCCACTGCGGAAATTAATAATTATTTTACGAATATATTAGATGAATCGTTCAAGTCTGTCATCAAACAAATTAGAATAGATGATTCAGTTAAACAGAAGAAAATCCAACAATTATTGGAGCAAAGGGCTATTAAAGAAAAAGAAAGAGAGCTTGAACGTGAAAAGCAACAAGAACTGATGACTTTCCAATTTGATAATTTGGTCTCTTCACTGGATGATGATGATGATGATGATGATTTCCCAGACTTTTCCTCTGTTCCAAAAGAGACAGCCATTGAGAAGAGTGTATCAAATCAAGAATCACATTCTCCAATAGACGAGGAAAGTAATAATATAGATACAGATATAATTAGTGGTGTTCCTGATCAAGAAGAGAATACAGAGACAAATCAAGAAAACATTACAGAGGATAATAAAGAAGAGAGTCCAGAAAAGAATCTAAAAGATGATCAAGGTGATCAAATTGAACATGACAATGACAATGTAGAATTGCATAGCCAAGCAAATGAAGATCACGATAGCGAACAAATTGATAGCGATGAATTCGAAGAAGAACTTGAAAACCTCTTGGAACAAAATGAAGAACCAATCGGTTCAAACAATAGTGCTGCCCCCGTGCAAGCAGATTCAGAACTGGATTCCGAAATGGATTTTGAAGATCTATAGTTTACAAATATATAGAAAATTAATTTATACTAAAGTTGTAAGATTGAGAGCTTTTCCTACTATGTAATTAATCAGTATGACTACCTATTCTAGAATAATTACCATGTTATTAAATATTATATTAAAGATATATAAATACTAAGAATTGAATTAAAAGAATTGAATGGTAAATGAATGAATATAGTCCTAATACATGTATCGTAAACAATGAACTTAAAAGTTGACGGAAGAATAGAAAGAATGATTTGTCGTGAAGACACCAAAAACTATGTAAAAAATTGAATATATATTGGAGAATGAATGATAGTAACTCAACCCATACTTGTAATAACACTTACTAGGTGTATTAATATGCTTTAAGATGGGCATTAATTATTGAGTTTCATTAGAACACTTAATTGATTCCTCTTTTAACTTCGACTCTCCATCCACATTCCAAACAACTATAACCATCAATACCATCTTCAAATTGAACCTCACCTTTACTTTGCATTAATGACCATTCACCTTTAGCTGGTATCTTTTTACAATTGCTGTTTAAACAACGAGCAGATGTTTTCTTGTATCTTAACCCACATGAGTTACAAAGTTGACCTTCCTTGATAGACCATGAAGGTCTCCAACATGGAGATTGGTCAGCGCCACAAGATATACAGACTCTTGGATTATGACTATGCTGTTTTGGAGGAGATTTTAATAATTCGGATCTGGATTTTGCTTTAGTTGAAGAAGGTGGAGTTATAGGAATAAAACGATGTGACATAGAAGTAACAGGAGTAGATGCTGGAATATCAGAACCAGATAAAGAATGTGGTTGAGTGATATAAGATGACGATTCTTTTCTTGAGTAGAAAGAAGGTGGATTAGTCAAGACTGTATTTATTGGAGGTGGTGCATGAATTGCCATAGTTGGGATTTGAAAGCCAGTTGGACTAACGGCTGAATATCCATGATAATTTTGTTGGGGAGTCTGTTGAGGAGAAGTGGCTTCTGTAACTTCTTGAGAATGTTGTTGAGGAGATGTATGAGAGTGTGATGGGGTTCTGTGTTGCAGTGGTCGAGATAATTGAATTAAAGATTGTGCCAATTCAAGATATTCGGGATATTTTGCAACATCGTTAAGATATGTTTTGTTCAAGTAAGTATAATTTGATTCATAAGGGAAATTGATTTTCCTTTCATAATGAGGTTGTTTCACACTTGGCAATAAAGTTGGATGTTTTGTGATTTTCGAACTAATTCTGGAGTCGAAGTTTGGCTTAAGGGAGTATGACGCTAATGATGACGATGATGTTGATGATAATGGAGATGAATGACTGTTAAGATAATTATATTGATTGAGATGAAAGAATCTAGATTTTTTGTTAATAGTATCTAACAATTCGAATCTCCAATTTTCATCATTAGGTTTATATGTATCAAAATAATCAAGAGACACTGTTGGAGTGATTGACTTTAAAGGTAAATTTAATGCTGTTGAAATGCTGGGTAATTTTATTTTTGTAGAATTAAAGGATGAATCTGTATCTGACTTCGTATTAAGCTTTTCAATCACTGGAAGTGTGGTTGTAGCTGCTTGAGGGGAACTAGATGGTGATAATGGATTTAAAAATTTCTTGTTTGGTGATAATGATTTAGATCTAGATGCTTCAGAAATTAAAGTATGAGACTTTTTATCTTCTGAGGTTGAAGAAAATGTATGCAATGGGCTAAACTCATAAGGAGGTGAAGGAGGAGCTGTACGAGATCTTTTATTAGTACCTGGATAATCAAATTGATCAGAAGATTCATGTAAAAGATCACTATGAGATCTCTTTTTCACGTACAGTGGATTAGAAGGATTTGCAACAGAAGATTTAACTTGATTTAATAGTTCATGAAATGAATGGGATCTCAAATGAGTAGGAGTGAATGAACTATTGATGTGGTCGTTGAACATAGCTGCAGGAGGTAACAAACTCATATTTTAGAAATGATTTTTTAGCAGTTAGAAGAATGGTAGCAGTAACAAATTAAATAATTTCTATTATAACGAAAGTCAGAAATTTAATAAATTTGTGGCTAATTGAGTTTCTTGATTTAAAGAATGTATTAAGTAACTTACTTAGTGGTTGCAAAATAAATCTTGTAATTTAGGGGTTGGTAACCAGTTGTTGATTAGTAGTTTGACAAAGGGATCTAACTTTTGTTTGTGTCAAAATGTGAGGAAAAAAAGGTGATCCGCAATTGGAAAAGTTATTAGATCTATGTATGATGAAATTGATAATGGGGGAACCTTCCTTGAAGAATAGGAGGATAATTTGCGCGCTTTTTCAGGCTATTATTGTATTCGAGGAGTGATGGACTGCACAATGGTAAATGCCACTCACTAAGTTTATGTTAATAAAAGTCTCAGAATTCTGATAAGCAGGGGGTGGGATCTGAAGCCAGAAAAAAGTTCTTGAATTGGAATTGAACGAATGAATAAAAGGGTTGGATGAATTATGATCCAAAAATTTGAAAGGTAACGAGTGATTAATAAGAAAGTAAAAGTATGAGAATTGAAAGGTAAAAGAAAAATTCCAAATCAATGATTTTATGTCAAGAAAAGAAAGAATCATTTATATATATATGTGGACTAATATTAGTGAATCCAACTAGTATTCCCTGATCCAGTCAAGAAATGTCCAAATCGGGTCAGATCCAGCATATGTCCTGCATATGTCCTCCCCATCTACATAATTTTAGAAATCAAATAAGACATCAAATGCACTATAAAAGTAAAATTATAATGAATCAGGGTTTAGTGGAATTACTTTAATCAGGCTATTCAGCCAGCTAATGAGTATTTTTAGAATACAAAATCAACTCAGGGGGAAACAAAACTGTGAAACAAAATCGAACATATGTTTGTAAGAAAATAATATTTAATTTGTTATATATTTGCAAGCCTTTCCTGTGTATTGAAATAAACAAAGCAAGTAATTAAATAAGCAAGCCATTTTGTTTTCCTGTACCGTTTCTTCATTCCCACATATGATCTAGTCTAATGTTAATTTATGTACGCTTGTATTTTGAGAAAATGGCTGGTCGTTAGATTCGAGATGGAAAGGCGCGATATATTGCCGTTTTCGTGGCTTTTACACGACTGAGTCAAGCCATTTGCCTTTTTCGATTCGTATATATATATAAAGAACAGGTACATGCTTTCTGGAATTGAATATTATTTGAGAAACCCAGATATATAAGACAGATTCTCGTTAGAGTCTCAAATGTTTCAGTGGGTGATTTCAGTTGCAATTGTTATTTTTTGTTTAGACATAATTATCTCTTCTAACTCTTAGAATCAGAATACCTCATGTACCAACCATTATTTACACACAGGTTGGTACAATACGCTTATCCAAAATTGTGTTATTCCTTCCGAGTAGAGGTTATTCCATTCATGTAGATTGTAAGCATGTTGTCATTCTTCTCTATCCTAAGTAAATTAAATTAAGTGAAACTACATCCAGTCACGCTATATTGGATCACGTGCTGAAAATTCCTAAATAATATCAAAATTTTTATTTGAATGCCAAAATACAACTAGTGGTTTTGCAGTTCATTATACAAAATAGCCATGTCACAAATACACCAGGACATAAGTGAGTATTATTAAGTGATTTTCCTACTGATTCTTGTCTATACTAACAAAAAAATCCATCAGCGCAACCAATCGAACCATTCCTCAAGAAGTTTTTAAATTCATTAGATATTCAATATGCTTCGACATCTTCACAATATCCCAATGTAGAAGCATATGCTACACAATTTGGTAAAGCATTAAAGCCTTCAAGTGCTATTATAATAAATGGAGCACCAGTAATACCTGCTGCCAATTCTCAAGCCAAATTAGAATTCCAAAAGAAATGGCTTCAATCTCCATTATCATTTCATCAATTAAATAGTTATGATTGTCATTTAATACCTGGAACTGGTACATTTATAATTAATTTAAGTGCTAAAGTAAGATTTGATGAAAGTGGACGAAATAGATTAGGAGAATCTGCTGATATAATTCCTGATCCTCAAAGAACTACAAGACCACTTTGGGGTTCATGGTTTGGAGTTAATATAACTTTAGTAGTAGATCAAACAGTTATGACTAATGATGAAGCAGAAATTATAAATAGTTTAAATTACAGATTTACATTTAAACCAGAAGATACTGTTATAAAGATATAAATTAACATATATTATTAAATTTATGCACCTATATCTCTAATATATTCATTTAATAGAGTACCTAAATATTTCTTGGAATAAAAGTCTGGACCCTTACCTTCAGGTAAAGTATAATTTAATTGGTCAAGGGCCCAAATTATATTAGATTCAATAAAATCGTAGAATATAAGATCCACAATTTCTTCATCACTAGTTCCCTTTTTAATTTCTTCTGAATTAACTACATTTGGAATAGGGAAATTAACAACAGCTTTATGTGGAGTATCATCACCTTCATGGCCTAAATCATCAAAAGTAACATATCCCTTAGTTAATTTCTTCTTTTTCTTACTATTCTTTATAGTTTGTTTATCATAATCGTTTAAATCTAAAACAGGATAACTAAATCTAGTTTGTCTTCTAGCATTCTTTTCATCTGAATCATCTTGTTGATGAGGTGGTTTTAAATGTTTGGCAATATAAGATTCATCATTCAATAATGGAGTTATTTGAATAGCAATACCTTTAGGAATAGATAATTTAACCCATAAATTCTCAAATGGTGATACAATATATCGACTATCAAGAGTATATGGACCCTTATATAAATCATATCTTATAGATCCAGTATTAATAATAATAATTCTTTCATCATGAATCTCAAGATTTTCATCATCTGGAGTTAATGTAGGTAATACTTTCTTAGTTAAAAAGTGAAATATATTCTTAGAATCAGTAATTGGAACATAATCAATATAATAATTACTCTTTTTGACATAACCAATAGGAGTATTTAATTTTAATTCATTTCTGGTTTGAGTAATCAATTTGGAAACATTGACCCCCTTTTCTGTATCAAACGAATCCTTCAGTGAGATCTTCGCATGATGTTGAAACGAGTCGAGATTGAAATCTATATAAGTTCTCGAGTATCTTTCTTTAAAGTTGTCAGTCTGTAAATTAATACTAGTCCAACCGACTGTTTCACAATATCTACCACTTTGTAATGCTGTGGCATATTCATCAAGAACTATAAAGTCTCTAATATGACTATGACCTCCAAAATACTGAATCTTAGTATCGGGATAGAACTCTCTAAGCACTGAGTGGAGATAATATATTTCTGGCCAGCTTCGAGTGATAGGAACATGAGTCACAAGTAATAATAAATCTACTTCTTCAGGTGGATATGCTTTTAAGGTCTCCTTGAACCATGGCTGGTTATCAATGACTTCTTTAATGGACGTAACGCGAGAATGATCATTGAATCTATTGAAATCAAATAAAAATCCAAATGATAAAATCCTTAAATGCTTATTGGGGGTAGTAAAATATTTGAATTTATCACCAAAAGTTACAAACGTTCCATTATCAAGTTTATATTCTACATTAGAACTAAGGTAGTTCCCCTTAAAGTGTTCAATCAAATCTTCATATTCTTGTCTAGAATTCTCCCACAAGTACAATTCATGATTCCCAATAGTTAACAAATCATAATCTTCTTTCATAAAGATAGGAAGAGCCTTAACACCATTGGGTACTGTTACATCTGATAATCCATTACCATCATGTCTATCACCACTATCAATTAATAATAAATCTTGACCATTATCATCAGCAATCTTTTTCAATCTAGATGTAAATGAAATGAAATCACCCCAATCTGCATTATACAGCTGTTGAATTAAATGACCTGAATACCAACCATGAGTATCAGTAGTATGAATAAAATTTATATCCCCCCATGTTAAGTCTCGTATGGCAGTAACTGGATTATTTTGATAATATACATTGTATAATTTATAGAATTGAGTAAATGCTACAATTCCTAAAAAGATAAGTATAATGTTTCTGATTACAGTATTGTCGAACTGCATCGTGGCTACACTATTAAGTTGTTTATCATCAATTTGAAACAATTCCAAGTATGGAGGAGGGCCATATTTATATGTAATCTATGGCTTTAACCATCGTGGTTATCGGGGGTGGGGGCTGGCCTGTATGCAGGAATTTAGAGTTACGACGTTATCGGGATCAGTGTCGTTATTGTCAAATGTCGTAGTTCATAGCTACGACTTTTAAACTTTCTACAGTATTACAACTACATTTCTTATACTTTTTATATGTTACATGTAATATTATCTATATGTGCATAATATGTAATAGAAGTAGTTAATTAAGGAATATTATTTAATAAAAACAATAAAGTGATTTTATCAAATTTATAAACCTTGTTGAGCTCTTCTTCTGTCTCTTTCTTCAGAGATGGATAACTTAATACCCTTACCCTTTGGTAATGAGACGTATGGCTTACCAGCTTCAGTACCAATAACGAAAACGTTAGATAATCTGGTAACGAAAGTGTTTTCTAAAGAATCCTTAATGTGAACTAAATCGAAACCACCTTCATGTCTTTCTCTGTGGGTGATGACACCAACTCTACCCAAGTTACGACCACCAGTAACCATAACTAATCTACCGGTATCGAATTTGATGTAGTCAGAAACCTTACCAGTAGCTAAGTCAATCTTAACGGTATCGTTAGCTCTGATTAATGGATCTGGGTATCTGATAGTTCTACCATCGTGGGTAACAATGTATGGAACACCTCTCTTACCTAATTGAACCTTCTTAACTTTACCTAATTTGTAAGAAGCTTCTTCAGCAGTAATTCTGTGAACAGCGAATCTACCTTTAACATCATAGATTAATCTAAAGTGTTCATTGGTAGCTTCTAAGGTGATAACATCCATAAAACCGGCTGGGTAAGTAGAATCAGTTCTAACCTTACCATCAACCTTGACGTGTTCTTGCATTAAGATAGCCTTAACTTCTCTACCGTTTAAAGCATACTTAAGTCTGTTTCTTAAGAAAACAACTAATGGTAAAGATTCTCTTAACTTGTGTGGACCAGCGGATGGTCTTGGGGCGTAAGCACCGGATAATTTATCCAACATCCAGTGGGATGGTGCAGCCAATCTCTTCAAATGCTTCTTTGGTCCTCTACCCATTTTTGATTAAGTTTGATGATATAGTCTAAAAAGGTGTTATAGTGAAGAAGTTAATTTTGTATAGATATATTTTTTTTTTCACTACAGCATTCGTTACTGGAAAGGGTGAGCCTCAAAAAAAAAAAAAAAATTAAAAAATTCCGACTCTGCTCATTTGGTTAGGGGTGTAACCCTAATAGAGTAGTTTCACACGTGACAAGGGCAACCCATACAAAATAGTATAATAATTACATTAAAGCATATACACATGAATTAGTTAAATATGACGAAACTATGACCATTCTACTTCCATCTACCAAACCAAGCCTTATTATTAGGATGTTTCTTTATTTCAGATGTAAGCTTTTCATCTTCAAATAGAAATTGGTCATACATATCTTGAAGATTTGCAAACCTTTCAGTTTCTTGAGCATTAATCTCTAAGAGTTTATGAATAGTATCTTCGATATTATCGGGTAAACCATGTTCTGAAGTTGTAGTTTCTTTAATTCTAGATTTCAAATCGGTCAATTCTTTCTTTAAGTTTTCAATCTCTAATTCTAATTCTTCATTATCATTTAATACTTCTGGTAATGTTACTTTAATATCCACCATATTTTGAACAAAATCAACATGATCACGATTTAAATTAGCATAGCTAGATTCTAAATCCTTTATTTTATGTCTTAAGTTGCCATTTTCTAATTGAAGATTTTCTATATCCTTTGCCTTAGCCTTTTCCTTAGCATATATATGTTCGAATTCATTAGTGAATTTAACTAATTCAACCGGATCGATATTTATTGACATAGAATCATGAACCAATTCATCTAATTTGTAGTACTTCAATCCAGTACTTGGACCTCCATTACTTGTACCACTAACTGAACTTCTTTTAGAACTTAATAATGAGAATCTTCTATTGGCAGTTGGTGTAGTTGGTGAAGTAACAGTATCATCATCTTTAGCAATATATTCATCAGTAATATAAATATTAAATAGCTTATCCTTTAAGAATTCAAGTAATTTATCAAATTTCAAATTAAGTAAATTCGATTCATTTCTAATGATAAGATTTACAGCAAATTTCAATATAGATTCAATACCTTCAGTTATTACTATATCATAAATTCTTAATACAATATCTAATGGGAATTTATAAGCAAACATTGTTAAGAACCATTGACTAGCATACATAGATGACTTTATACCTTGTTTAACGAGATGATTATAAAGTATAGGAGAATAATTTTCTAATAATCTATCAAATTGATATAATAATAAATGTAATCCTTTCATTTCTGGACAAAATAAATCTCGTAATTGATATTCTTTCATTAAAGTCACTAAACAACAAAAGCATTCTGCTTCATTCATATTCATAATTAAAGGTACAGCAATAAAGATCATTCCTTGAGTATATCCAACATCAGGATCAAATAATGAATATGCCTTTATAACATTATATAATTCTATCCCTTTATTAGATTGTTCAATACTAGTATAAAAAGATGTGCGAGTTAAATCTCGTTTAATGGATTTTTCATGAATAGATTGTTCATTCTTTAAGCTTATATAGAATTCTTCTAATTGAAAGTTCTTTGATTTAGAAACCAATTGCCAAATAATACCTCGGAACTCTTTAGGGATCCCCTTCATAATTAATTCATTCAATTTATCCGATTCCGTATTTATTACATTGGCATAATCATTCACAATATGAGTCCAGAACTCCCAATCGATCTTATATTCACTGAATCCGCCTACAGTATTCTTAATATTATCAAAAGTTCGTTTAATATTCTCTTGACCCGAATTAATTGATTGTTTAGATTTGGCATCTTTGTTCTGAAAATCATTATTTAAACGATTAAACTTAGACTGTAATAAGTAATTGGAACTTTCCTTATTGAAAGTTTCACGAATAGATGTTAATTCTTGTACAGCTTCTTTATGATTAGCTAATTCAATTAAACTACCTTCTGCTCGGTCAAACTTTAAACAATCTTGAATAGACTTTCTATTTGGTAAAGCAGGACCCTTAAGAGGTTTAGGGATGAATTGTTGGTGGGAATCATCGGTAAGTGTTATGTCAGATGTTACTTCAGGACTTTTACTATCGTGATTTAGATTTAGCAGTTCCAATTGTTCGGAGTTAGGGCTATCATGAGACATGTTAAGGATTATGTGTTATGTGTTATTTGTTATGTGTTATGTATTGTAGATTCTGGATGTACTGGTTGGTTTAGTGGATGGTTTGAATGACTGGACTCTGTTGTATAGTCTATTGAGAGGAATACAAACTGTTTTCACTGACCGAATAACTGTATGAATACACTAATTGGCCTAAAAACTATGTTATCAAAGGGTTATAGTAAGCGATACTGCGCAATTTGGTTGGGACATGTCGCACCCGAAATATCCTTACAGGTTCTGAAGCGCATCTGGGGTGAGCACTATAAAGTATGTAGAGATTGTGTATACAACAAAGTAGTACAAGATGATAGTAGTTTTATAGTGTAATAGTAGCTATTATAGTAGTCTTAGAGAAGTAGATTATAGCATGGTTATAGTATATACATAGTAATATACTATGTTAGTAGTCTTTTTTTTAGCAGTACTTTCTACATTGATGACAGCACTTCACGAATAGAATAACATAATATTGAATAAATATAAAATAGAATAGAATAGAATAGAATAGAATAGAATTATAGTGTAAATAGAATAGTCGTAATCATGCGGGACTCACCCAATAAAAATCATCATAGTCGTTAATGTTAATATGTTGCATTTGAGGAACTTGAACTTGCCATTGAGGAGGCTCATCCACTACCATATCGTCGAGTCGAACAATTTGATCATCAGATATAGGATGAATTATCGAACTCGATAATACATCTTCTTCTAATTCATTATCGAAGTCCGATACTGACGAATTGGTAGAGTTAGATCCATAGTATGAACTTAAGATATCATTTGCAGTTACAGTTGATGATGCTTCATTACTGTCAGGAATTACATCAGACATTGAAGTAGACTCATAATGAGGATATGCATTACCATCTTGATCAGTTATATCCTCAAATATGATTCCACCCATAATATTCTTTTCTTTACATAAACTCTCCAATTTTGCCTTATCACAATTAGGGAAATATACTCGAAGTACATTCTTAGAGCTTATATGTTTAATGGGTAATTCACCTAAATCAAATAAATTATGTAAATCTTGCTTCAACTCTTTAAGTTTCCTTTCAAACATCTTGATATTGAACATAACTTCTTCTAAGATCTCTTCGTTCAAAATGGTTTCATCAGGGATACTTAAATTGAAGTTAATGGGGAAATCCATATAGCATCCATGGTTGACTTGGTTAGATACAAGCTTCTCTTGATAAGTAGCACTAGAATCAGTCTTGGCTAACTTCAAAGTTAACTGATGATGATCAGCATTCAATGATAAATTCAATGCAATCGAAGGTCTAAATTTATTACCTTGAACATCATCATTTCCAATCTGATACTTTTCCTTTAAATTGAAAAATACAGATCGATAAGTCAATCGGACATTAGCATTAGACCATTTAGCTCGGAAACTTGATTGGTAAGTTTGACTAAAGTTATGAAATAACGATGAAGAAGTTTTCCTATTTAAAAGTTTAAGAATCTTCAGAGTACTACCTCCTCCAGTATTATGAGTATTATAAAATTTAAACATTAAACGAGGTTTTAAAAAGGGACTCTTAAATTTATGAAAACTCCAGGGCGAGCCTGCTCCTCCCGTAGTGAAATTGGTATTGAATCCAGAAAAGGATCCAAAGTATCTTTGAAAGTTTCGTTGTTGAACAGGGAATCTGCTTCTTCCACTATTTCTTACGGGGATAGCAATAGGCTGAGGTTGAACTTGAGGACTGGGATTGTTACCGGAAAGTCCCTCAGCTAACTCCTCTAGTGCCTGTTGAATCCGTTTGGATATGTTTTTAGTCCTTATAGACCATAAGTTTTTAAGTCGTTGAATATTCATGGTGTGGTTAGTAATAGGGGATGAGGGAGTGAGGGAAGATGGCTGTGGTAGGGGGAATTATTGAATAGTTAAGGGGCACTGAAAGGTAGTGAGACTGAGAATTAGTGAGACTAATAGTAGTTAGTTAGTGGGAATGAGTGTTTACTGGAGTATATGTCGGTAATGGTAGTGATAAGTTTTGTTATAGTAGTTGTTTTGATAATTGTCATTTTGACGGGTCCTGTGAAAGACAGTCATTTTTTTAAATGCGAATTTCGGATGCGGAGTTAATTATTGTAAATTGTGGATTGTAATTGTCGTTTGTCTGCTGCGGCTATTCCCTCTAAGTGCATAGATTTGCACCCAAACCGTTATAACGTCTTTATGACTGTATAAAGTACCGTCTACAATACATTAATACTACAGTTAAATCCAGAACATTGCATCACATTAGGGCATATAAACCATTATATATAGGAGTATTACTCGGGGATGTATATATATACCAGTCAGATTCAATAACAAAGGGAAATAAAGGCACACGGATGTTAAACAATTAACAATAACAAAAACAAATTAAAAACAAAGTGTCTATAAGTGGAGGGATATTATGAATAGATGTAGAAAGCAATCTAACAAGTCATATCATAAGCAATAGAACCAGAACCATCAAGCAATGAATAAATATAACAATCATGATAATAATCCTAATAAATATTTTTTAGTTTGTGGGAAAATATAACAAAAGGCAAAGTTAAGCTAAGTTAAACGAAGTAAAAGAACAAAGGGTAAAAGGTAAAGGGGAAGGAGAAGAATATCATTTCAAGCATTAATTATGTGGGAGTCGTCCATGACTTCATCAAATATCAAATCATAATTGGATACATCAGCAGAGAACAATCCAAGTTCATTAGTGGAAGCTGTATTGGTTACAGTATTGGCAGTGTGAATTGGCACGTTTGTATTGGTATGGGTATGGGAATTGGTTTTAGTATTAATATTTATGTTTGTGTTGTAATTGGTATTGGTATTGTCCAATTGCTTACTGATCCTGGTGGGATTGAATTGGATCTTGGGATGGTCCACCATCGACGAAGCCGATGAACAGGAAGAACATGTCTTACATCTCTTCAATATTGGTTGTGTAGATAAGAAGAATTCATCCTCCTCGTCTTCTTGAACATCACGACTATGATGGTGAACATTACTGTGTTTCTGATGGCGACGACTGATTTGAACTTCTTCATCAATAGCAGCATCATCTTCACCGTAATTATACGAATTGAGTGACAATAACGAACTTGGCGATGTAAGCGAGTTACTGGTAGAAGTCTGAACCGATTGATAGTAACTATTGTTATTGGCAGTTTGAGCCTGTTGTTCTTGTTGTTCTTGTTGTTGCTGTTGTTGAATTTGCTGCGACAATTGATATTGATAGCTCTTAAATACAGCCGGAGTAACAAACTTGAATCCATTCTGGGGCATCAAATTGTCCATTGATTTCTTGACACTTTGATTATTGAATGAAGACATTATATTCTCATCGGTGGGAATATTGTTAAGAATGAAATCATTAATGATTTCTTGTTTAATCTTAACCTTATCAAGCTTGCCCATACCAGTGTAATAGATATCGTCATCAATGTTAGGCATATTAGGAACACTTGTGGTTGAGTTTATAGTGGATTGAGGTATAGTGGGTGTAGATTTGGAGTGTTCAAGAGGATAAGCCTGTTGTTTCAGACGGGGAGATGATGAATTTGAAGTGATGGCCGACATAACCGGATGGATTTGATTATAATCATAACGATGTTGTGGCTGTTGTTGACTATGGAGAATATTCTGTTGGAGGGGTTGGGGTTTGTCAATATCCTCATTGGAAAATATTGAATAGGTTGGCGAATGAGCAATTGAGTTGGAATTAGAATTAGAATTAGAATTAGAATTAGAATTGGAATTGGAATTGGAAGTCAAAGATTCATGATCATGAAATGTTTCAGTCTCCTGTTTCAATGATCGGGTAAGATTGGACTGGAAACGAAAATTATTGCTGACACTTTTCTTATCGGATTGAGAATCTGAGCCTTCAGTTGCAACTTCAAGGATGGGTTTCAATACTGTTCTGTAACGATCATTAGTTAACAAATTATCCAATTCATACTCACTTTGAACATTGGGTAATAAATAGTATACCATATCCTGAATGGTTTTCAACTTATTTTCCACATCAGTCAAATGAGCTCTCGTTAATGGAGAACGCACTGTACGTGGACTATAAGTACAGCACCATTTGTGTTGAATACATTTCGAACATTTAGGTAATTCTTTAGAACACTTCAACTTGCGTTTACGGCATGAATCACAAGCTTGTTCAATGGGTTGTGGTGCGTTTGAGTGACGGGAAGAAGTAGTTACTTCTTCTTCTTCTTCTTCGTCTTCTTCATGATGATCAGATGATGAAGAACCAGATGATAATGACAAGTCAGGTGACGTTGAAGTCAAGTTGTCATTTTCTTCATGTTTGACAGGTGGGAATGCCGCATTCGAATTGGAGGATGAAGAGCTACTGGTACTGCTGCCATCTAATGATAACGATGATGGACCGGAGTGAGAACCGGCCTCTTCATTTATAGCCATTGAACCAGATTTCTTCATTTCTAGATTAGTATGATAAGCAGTGATAATCAGACAAAATGACAAATTACAAATATGACAAAACCTATCAAATCAGATGTGGTACATGCGGTAATTGGTTGGTAGATACGAAAGTGGTGATATTCGGTCGGTGCGTGGGATGGGATGCCTAGCTTTTTTTAGTTATAATTAGACAGGGACGGAATAAAATTCAAGGACCATGTATCTTACAAAGAGTACAAGTACTGGAAGTTGCAGTGAGAACGATATTAGTCAGTATAATGAGTATACTGGTAGAAAGAATTGGTGGAATAAAGGCGTAAACGATATTTCAGTCAAGAAATTAATTAATTGATGATGTTGACCGGTATTTATTTTAATTAATTGAATAATTGAGAATCGGTCTCAAAATGTACTTTTAGTTTTTTTTTATTTAATTTATTTTTGTTTGTTGGCTTGTCACAAAATGGAAAATAAAATACACTTTTGACTTTTGCAGGGGAGGAGCAACTTTCTGTAGGCAATTGATGGGTTTCAGTACTGTTTGCACTAGTAATGATTATGGTAATTTTACTTATGATTGTTATCTTGTTCTAGTTAAGAAGGTTCATTAAATTCCAGATTCATTGACATGAATGGGGATTATTTCATTTATTTATAATCTATTTTCAGCCGGATAAATTAGCTTTCGAGGAATGGATTACAGAGTATCGACAAACAATTGAGGTACAGGCACACTCTCTTGCGTTTACTATTTACTGGCTTAATTGTATAGAATAAAAATGCTGTGTATACGACCTAAGTACGATAAGCGGAGAATAAGCAACATTTACGTTTATTTCTAAAAGGAGAATTCTTTCCAGTCACCGCATAAAATAATTCCAATTCCCTTTATCAATTGAATGAATTGAGAACTGCACAATGGACCCATTGGATATCATGGACTTTTTCAGATGAATGTCTCGTCTTCTTCTCTTCATTGCTTCGCCATCGATCGGTTTGTAATGTACATATTTAATATTCAATTGATACATAACCTTTGCTGTTAAGTTCGAGCTCACTTCAACAATTGTACTCTTTATTGCTATACCATATCAATATGATAACATATGTACATAGCACTTCGTACATAGCACTTCATTGCTATCTTTCATAATTGAGAGTATCCTTGAAAAGGTTCTGCAAAAAATATATTAATTCAAATAAACGTACTGCCGCCCAGTGCATTTTCTTTTTTTTTTATTTTTTTATTTTTATTTTTTACTGAGTGGTTTTTCTTAATTTATGATCGGAGATCATGGGAAATTTAAAATTTCAACAGATACTACTACGAGTAGAACGTTCCTTTAATATTATTTAGCCCATTGTTTAGTTATGAACAATTTGGAGA
Organism: Scheffersomyces amazonensis; assembly: GCF_036850825.1. Lineage (NCBI taxonomy): Eukaryota > Fungi > Ascomycota > Pichiomycetes > Serinales > Debaryomycetaceae > Scheffersomyces > Scheffersomyces amazonensis. The sequence goes on along the minus strand of NW_027042741.1, from coordinate 64,147 downwards.
ACAAGAGAACAAGGTATCCAGACCGTATTTGGAACTTTAATTCATTGACCAATGCTTTCACGAATAGGGTTCCTCCAACATATTATTATTATTACTATTGTAACATATTTATGCTCGCAGTCTAAATCGCCCCCTGTTTTGTGTTAAAGCGATATTCGATATTAGCAGCCTTTTATGCCAATTCATACATGTACAACACATTGCTAATATCAAATAAATGTTATTGAACAATTCTGTACGGCTGGCTCATCCAATTAGATTGAATGTATTGGCCACACGAAGTTCATGATAATAATAGACTAGTTCTATTCCATACGTTCTATTATGTTGTTGAGAAAAGCCCTGATCTGTTCCCCTCTTTTTTAATTAACATCAGTTTTGAATTTTATTTTTTTTTGTTTCTTGCACGTGATCTCCCCATACTAAATTAAACTTTCTCCGGGGATGTTTGTTTTCAAAATCGGATGTTTGAGCCGAAACTCAAAAATCTCTATTTACAATCAGGGCCTGGTTGCTTTACGATACGAGTTGTTGCAACATTATTTTGAAAATGGCAATAATATCATCACCACCTCCATGTAGTTAGTCTTTCCTTGCTAGCTGCTTGAACATGATGACGACGTTGGCATCAGCTAAGACTAGAACATGAACACAATCTCGATCGACCAGTGATGATAGCTCACTCCGGTCTCGGAGTTTCTGCACGCCCGGATAAGCTTGCAGAAATTATGTAAATATTTATTTCGCATTCCCCTCTTTAATTTTTCTTGCAAGAGAAAAACTGTGATGATTTGAAAAATTTTGCACCTATAGCCAAAACTAGGTATATTGAAAGAGGAGAATAAATTATTTTTCGAATACGTTTAGGTTTACAATGCCCCATGACATAAACTAATCAGTACGGCATAAGAAAAATTCCAAGTCAAGGGAAGCAGTATGACATCTAATAGAAGGAATAGAGCCATCAGTCATTCAAATTTTGAAGGCTAGGGGGCTCATCATGTTCATCGAAGTTGACAGCTATCAATTGTCGTCTTGGCTATCTGATAACTGTTTACAATTGAAATGTATTGTTCTTTAAGTGACAACTAGTTCTTTCGCTTGAACTGTAACTCTTTAGTCTTTTGTAGAGAATCTGCTGTAGGAATCACATCTTTTCTGGTTAATGATTCTGGTTAGAAATTCTACTTATAGTAACAGTTCCAAGTTTTCCCAATCAGTCACTTGTTCCTTATATCTTTTGTAGCTTTCTAACTGTCTTGCTTTGACAAATGGTGCCTCCAAATGGTGAGGTATTTACATACTATTGTTCCGGACAAACACCTCCGTATATTCCTTCGGAAAAATATTGTCGCAGTTACGGGTTTTGTGCAATTATTTTATACAAGTAAACATATTTTGCGACTTTTGGTAATAAAACTAGAGAAAGAGCCAACGGGGTTTGATAAGACCTTTATTATAAAGAGCCACATCGAATTCGCGGATCAATTCGCCAGTTACCGATACATGGACCACTTATCTAGATTAGGTATTAGTTCCAATTGTTGGTTCTGAAACAAATAATACGACATATAGCAGTTACATAATATAATTTTAGAAGTCTTCGACGAGTTCGTCTTTAAATATTATTTGAGCCTTACGAATAAATGGTAGTTACGAACCATGCATATACTATTGACCAAGTGAACAAAGAATAGAAGATGGTCGAAACTCAACTGTTCAATTTCGACTTGTCAATTCTCGAAATTGACAGCTTGTGACTATTGAGGGGATTCATCAATCACTTCTCCGTCAGTATCCTTATAACGATAAAGCATTTATCCGCCATGATAACTGCTAATTGGTTCTCTCCACTTCTTTTCAGCCATAATTATTTTATAGCATTATTCACCCCTTTTTTAACTAACTTGATCGCACGCACCATAATCCACTAGCCGCAACTCCATTGTAAGGCGTTCTATTCTCGTACTTAGTAGTGCTTATCTGACGTGCGGTTTTGGATTATTTTCCACATTCTTCTGCATGAGGCATTATACCTTTACGGCTGTTCCCCTATACTTCGAACCCCCTAAAAGGTAGTTGCATCTATTGTTTCACTTCAATTGTAATTTGAAAATCATGCAGCCTTCCTTCTACCCGTTAGCATTTCAAAAGCCACCTCTAGTTTCTAGAACAATATATACAATTATTCTATATCTAACTAAATCATTGAATACACTACATACACTTTTCTATTGAACTTTATACATTAATTCAAAGAAAACCTATTATATACCTATTACCTACTAAAACCAACCAATAACAGAGTTTACCCAAAATAGAATTCATTTCATTCGAATATGAGGCAGACCAATTACTCAAAATTCCTCCCATTGTTAATTTAAAAATTCAAAAGAAGAAGCATATCCATAAAAAGATACACAATATTTATTATCAAGATAAGAATCTTCATGATTCAATGAACAATAGTCATTTGTTTACCTTGACTCAAGATGTAAACAAATTAATGTCCACATTATCTTCTGTGGATTAAAAATTTTTCACTTAATTTATGCGGAACTCTTACTCCCTACTTTAAATCTATAAACATATGATTAATTTTAAGATATTTTTTATACGGCATCATCATGATAAACAAATGTAGTCTTTTTTGGATTAACGGGTGCATACTTTACGTAATTTACATCATCCGGAGGGCGTTCATTCTTATCATTTGAATTGAGCATTGATTGTATACTTAGTACTATAGTTTCAATAGAACATGCTGGACTCCAATCTTCTCCGAGTAAATTAAGACAAATATGACCATTCGAATAAATATGCGGATGCATAGGGATTTTGCTTTGGCCCACTTCGATTAAATCATCATCCTCATCCTCATCCTCATCGTTATCATGCTCATCATCTTCTGCATCTAGATCAATTACTTCATTAAACAAAATGAATTGTACTTGTGGTGAATCTACAGGATAATCCGGTGTAATCCGTATACTTAGATGATACAAGTCACTTTGTGAATAGATATGATTAGCATGATTTACTTTTATCCTAAACACAAAGTCCGTAAGATCTTCTGTATGTTTCACTAATGTTATACCAGGAAGTTTATTCTCCACTAACGCTTTATATTCCTTAAGTATTCTTCTATAGAAGAGATGTTTGGCCATAGTTACCGGTGCTGAAGTACTGTAATATTCAAGTGACTCAGTACTTATCGTTTAGTTAATTTTTAACTCCACATAGACTAGGGGTCGTGTGCACATGCCCAATTGCAAATGGTTGCTAAAATAAATAAATTATGCATTAAATAAATAAATAAATAATAAATTATATATGTATGTATGTATAGTATACTCTATAGTGGCATACTGACGACTTTCTTCTTAACTACTGGCCGAGGAGCTGAGCCTCGATTACCCGTTCGAGACAGCAGCTGTGTTCGTCTGTAGGTGGAGGTTGACCTCTTTTTGTATTGACTGGAAGCTCGCGAGTTGCTACTGCCCTGAGAGAGACTTTGACGAAGTGAATTGACTATTTCCTTATCCATTTCCGAGTGGAAATAGGGTGAAACTTCAGTAGTACCCGCTTTTCGAGTAGCAGTACTCGTAGCAGTAGTATTCATGACCATTGAACTATCACTAGTGTTCCCTTCAATCTTCTTGCGTTCTCGACTTAATGTTATTAATAGCTTCTTGAAATGAATAAAATTTTCAATGAATTCCTTAGTCATTCCAATTAATTTAGCAAAATCTCGCTTATTGGTAGGTAATTTATTCGCCATATCTTTTAGAGTCATATCACTTACGATTTGTTTAACGTCAATGGATAAGTCCGTACTGGCATTCATTCTAGCATTGTTTAATTCATTATAACAATAGTTAATATGATTGACATTTGGTCCAAGATCACTAGAATTTTCTGCTAGTATGATAGCAGACGATGATCTCCCTGCACCTGCAGGTGTAGTAGGATAAGTCATTGACATTTGTCTAGCAGTTACGAATGAATCTTGATATCTTAAATTAGGATTTTCAGGAGGAGCATTGTGATTTGTATTACTAGTTTTATTTCTCTGTTTCTTCTCATTACTAAACTTAATAGTTATTTGTTTCTGACCATTTAATACTTTGTTAGCATCTCTTCCAAGTTTTACATAGTTTGATGCAAACCCCGCCTTCATGATTTGATATTCTACCAAACAATGTTCATTTAATAAGTAAAAGAAGATCCGTTCTATATCAGTTTTTTCTAGGGCTCTCCCTTTCCCATGATATGGATTAGTATTATGTCCTAATTTATTAACCTTACTATTATTTTGACCTTTATAAACATCCTGACAATGTAATACTGTGACTTGATCAGATTGAATTGATCGAACAAGATTAATAATATCTTTAGCATATTCTGTACAATTCTTATCTACTACAGTTACCAGATTAGAATTTCGACAATTATCACAATTCCGTTTACAATTGATTGGATCAAATGATTCATTAAAATAATGTAATACTTGTTTTCTTCTACAATCAGTTGTATTTTCACAGTATTGAACCACTTGACGTAATTTAGCCAAATGATTTTCTTTAGCATCATCCTTTAATTCTTGATCTCTTTGAATCATACTTTGTAACAGTCTAGCATCTCGATATGAATAAAACATTATACATTCTGAAAAATTCCCATCTCTTCCAGCTCTACCAGTTTCTTGATAATAACCTTCTAAACTTCGAGGAATGAATAAATGAATAACAAATCTTACATCTGGTTTATCAATCCCCATTCCAAAGGCAATTGTAGCACAAATCACTTGAATTTGATTCTTTTGCCACTTCTCTTGAACTTCAAATCTTTCTTGAGGATCCATACCAGCATGATAGAATTCTGAACTAACACCAAACAGATTTAATTTAGCACTAGTCTGTTCACATGACTGTTTTGAATGACAATATATAATTCCAGTTTTACCATGAAATTTACTAAATATATAGTTTTTAATCCATTCAAGATGATCATTAGCTTTCCATTTAATTTCATAATATAAATTAGTACGATTAAAACTTTGTTTTAAGAATACAGGATTATCCATTTTTAAATGATGAAGAATATCCATTCGAACCTTTTCACTGGCCGTAGCAGTTAAAGCCATTAATGGTACTTTAGGATATTTATCTTTAAAGAATCCCAAACATTGATAATCAGGACGGAAATCGTGACCCCAAGAACTTAAACAATGAGCTTCATCAATAACAACTCGAGCCAATTTGTTTGTATCATGAAGTTTACCAATAATCTTTTGAATTAATGTAGATCCATTAACTTTCTCTGGTGATAAGTATACTAAATGAAGTAAACCTTCTCGGAATAAATGGGTGGTATGTTTATTTTCTTCAACTGATGCTTTAGAACTAATCATTCCTGCTTTAACATTTAAATCTAATAAATGCAGAACTTGATCTTGCATTAATGAAATTAATGGTGATATTACTACCGTTGTACCTTGAGTTTTACCTCCAGAAATCAAGGCTGGCAATTGATAACAGAGTGATTTACCTCCACCAGTTGGCATTAATACAAATACATCTTTAGCTTGTAATGTTGAACATACAGCTTCTAATTGATTTGATCTAAATGATTGTAATTTGAATACAGCATTTAAAACTTGATAAACTTCATTAATAAACAGTTCAGAACCAGGAGGAATATTCTCTTTATTCTCAAACCCTCGAGGAATAGGAGCTTTACCATCCAAGATATCCATTAATTCAAGATCATCTTCACTAAAATCATCCTCTTCATGAACAAGTATTGCCTTTTCAATTGAATTGAGAATGTCTTTGTTTGAACCAAGTGGCATCTTGGAAAGAACAAGATCATCATCATCATCAAACATATCATCATCATCGGTAATTACTTCAATAACTTGAGTGTTTACCTCACGTTCTTCATTTAATTGAGTAGTGAAATCTTCAATCTCTTCTATATCATCATCTTCACCTTCATCAATATCAATTTCAACATCGACATCTTTATCATCTTCAACTTCATCAATATCATCCATTATATGATTTGAAGGTCGTATATCTTCAATTACACTCAGATCATTCAAATCATCAATTTCGGCTTTCAAATCTGGTACACGAAGTTGAGTTTCAGTATCACTTTCCAAGTCAGATACCTCAGCATCATACGATCCATCTTCTGATAATTCACCCACTTCTTCAATGAAACTGTCAAGATCATTGATATCATTTCGTTCTTGTGTTGGGGTTCGAAGTCCCTCCATGGTGTGTTCACCAAAGTCATCTTCTGCGTCCTCTATACTCAATTGAGTATTTGTTACTATCGTTTGTCTTACAACATTGGTGTTTAAGGAAGAAAATGAAAGTTGTTGTTGTTGAGGTTGTTTCTGTTGAGGTCGAGGTTGAGGTGGAGCTTCAATTTGTAATTGTTTCTGTGGTTGTTGCTGTGGTTGTGGAGGTTCTATAATATCAAGATCAGAAAAGTCTTCTGTGTTAAACTCTTCTTCCACAGGCCCTCTTGTAATAAGTAAGGGAAGTGGAGTAGATGTTGGGAGTTGGGTTGGTAATGCATTCGTGGAAGGAACTACAGGAGCTGTATTTGCCAGTTCAATCTCACTACGAATTTGTCTAATTTGAGCATCGATTTCAGCCATCTGAGGTGTAAAAGTATTGGAATAGAATAGTCGTTTCTCATCATAAGATATAGACGTGGATTCACTGATATCAAATCGTTTGTTGAGTAACTGGATTTTCTTATCTTGTAAATCAACTAATTTCCATAATAATTTTGAATTAGAGTTGAATGGAGAGTCAGAATTGTCTAGTCTGGTCCGTTTGGTTGAGGTTAGTTCTTCAGTAAGTGATCTTTTGGTATGAGATGCGGAGGGAATAAGTTCTCTGGATGCTGATATTGGTAGTCTGGATTCAGGAGATGTTGATTGTATTTGTTGTGGTGCATAACTAGTTGCCGGTTGCGGTATGAAACTAGTTACTGAGTGTGGTGATGGAGCACTTACTGGTGGTACCGTCACCCGTGGAATAGTTACCAGTGGTACTGGTCTGGTAAATGGTGCTGGCGCTGGTGCTGGCGCTGGTGCTGGTACTGGTTGTGGTTGTGGTTGTGGTGATGCAGATACAGGAACAGTTCTTGTTACCGGTACTGTACCACCAGATCCACCACCTAACATTACCGAACCAGATCTAACACTTTCAGGCCGAGATCGTAGTATCAACTCGATCTTACTCGGCTTCGGTATATGGGGCGATTCCCTCTTTAACCATGTCTGGTGGGATCCCAAATTATTATGCATTATAAACTTGATGTGTCTACGAGTAATTTGTTATTTACAGTGAGACTTCCTTCGATTTACCCATTCAGTAATATTTAGTGATCTTAAGGACTCTGCAATATTATGTATACAGACGCGTACCAATGCAGGCAAAACCATAACAGAAGTGGTAGGATGGCGCACGTGCAAATTAACATGTGACACGGGTTTGACGAAATCTAACCAGTAACTCAAGACAACTACGAGAAGAGACAGAGACAAAGACAAATAGGCTACTAACCTGCACTTTTTAATGCATCGCAATTAGACTTCCTTTTTAGGAAATGTCTGTTGGGTCGCACTAGGTGAACTTAAGAGAGTTGGAGTAACATTACAATGAAACAGCCAAGTACTAATTTACTACTTGTTTCTACTTCTCCACATTTGGAGTAAGCCATGATGAGGTGATTGCGATGAGTTTGGAAAGACTGGTCATGGTAATGATAAATGATTTAGAGGGGAAATCATACCGTAATATAGTCGATGGAAACTCCTGCATGTAGTGCAGCGCGCCATGGGTTCACCTTCTTGACTATATTTTGAATAATTAAAAAATGAGTTGTTAAATAATTGTAATTAGATAATAGAAATTATTATTTAGAGCCGTTGAATAGCGTTGCTTTTTTAATTTCTTTCTCTAACGTGTGGGTATGAGCTTCACCGGCAATATATAGCATGATGTGGATGCGTGTTCTCAGAATTACAGAAGAGGAGATTGACATCTGCGTAGTTATTAGTATTTGCTAAGAATTAAAAATCTGGCAAGACGAATATTTTTTTATAGCGTGAGCTATTGTCTAATTTATTTTTTACGGACTGTGTTGTAACAAATGAGCGCTGTTTGCAGACAAATTGTGATCGGACTAGTAGGCAACATTACCACATTGAGATATCTTGAGCTCACAGTAGGCTGAGTTTAATCTGCGCTGTAAATATAAGCTAGGCTAATTATTAACTCAATTAGCTCGGAAGGGGGTCTAAGTTGAAATGAGGAGACACTACGATTCCATGCGTTTGCGCTTACTAACTAATAACTAAGGTTTCGTACACAATAAGTATATCACGTTGATTATTGACAGTTAAGGTTAATTAACTGGATTGTGTCAATCATTTTAGATGATTTTACAATCCAATAGTGGGCTAGCGACAAACTTAGCCGGAACTCGCTGTAATCAGTAGTTCTGTAATATTACGTGAGTCGTCCCATAGAAAAAAAACGTTTCTCCACTCTCGGAAAAAGATTTTGATGTTGAGCCATTTACAAAAAATAATTAATGTAATGTAGTATGTATGTATGTACGAAAAGTTGGGTAATGGGTAATACGATAACAAGTGAAATTTTAACCAGGTAAGTAAGTAACGTACTCCAATTAAATAGAGCGGACTTACGCTAATACTGTAGAGAATAAAAAAATACGTTAGATATAGAATTAAAACAAAGAGTTTACACATCTGTAATAATGGCTCTATGACCGAGTAAATTCGAACATTCTCACTGGTGCGACGAAAAACAAGCGTGGGCTTACTGTCAGCAGATTTGGGGGCACATAAAATAGTCCAATTTGATTTGACACAAGCATAGAATTTTAGTTGAATTGAACCATAACCGTCGTTCCTGAATAGTTAAAATTTGGTTATAAAAGTGGGTTGATCAAGTTTTTGATTTAAAAAGTGGTTCAGACTTGAGATTTTGAGTTTTTTTACAGGTTAAGCTTTTGTGGATGGTTCCGAAGCCGGAATAATTAATATGTACAGGAAGCGCACATTGTCGAATTTAAGGCTTAAATTCAATCTGGTATGAAATTTTGTTATTTCTACAAGGCCCGAACTGCACGCTACTGTTATTGGATATAATGATAAAATGCTAGTGAAGGAATAGAAACAGCACATTCGGTGTAGCGGAGATGGTGATGGCAATAGTGGAGATACCAGTAGTAAGTTAGGTGGCTTTTTAAATGGAATAGCCATTAAACTACCCTACAGAATCTCCGCTTACCAATCAACCAAGTCAACTCGATCCTACCCCATTGAAAATAAATATGTAATTGTAACGAACTTACCACCCCACCCCCAAAATTTAGGAGAATTTGTTAGTTCTCACTTGTCACTTGTCACCAGTTTAGTTTGACATGGTACTAGTGGCAGTAGACAGTAAGTACTTCAATAAATCTTTATATTAACATGTAAAATAAACATTAAACCGAACACCAAAAATAAATATTAAAATAATAAAATTAAATAAATAAATAAATAAATATACTATACAAATAAATAAAAGGCTAAAAAATATCGCCAGAACAATGGAAACAAAAGCAATTTCGGTGTCGATTTTAGTTCCCCTCCTAAAAAATCCTATTTTTATTTTTATTTTTATTCTTCATACCCCCCAAGTTCAGATCTCTCGCAAATTTCGCCTCACTAAATATTCGGTATAGGACCATAAAATTTGTTGATTTGCATTTTACTCCCTAATTGTTGAAATATATATACGTCACATTCCCTCGGAGTTCTTCACTACTGTTCCCGCAATTATTCTTCAATAACACAACTTATTCCTTAACTTTACTAAATTCTTCACTAACTTTGTTCACTGCTCAGTAACTTCATTCTTTACTTTTAATAGCGGGTTATTTCAAATGTCAACTTTACATACTGTTCCCTTGACACTATTACCGTTCGCTAGCGACCCTAAGCGTGACGAATTCTCGTCATCTTCATCGCTCACTACCTCCAAAAGTCTTTATAAAACAATATCACCTATTGCATCGAGCTTAACATCAAATTCTACTTCATCACTGACGTCTGACTTTGCTGACTTAAAGGGAGACTTATTACCAGATCTCTGGCAACCAGCCTTGAACTACGCTGAGCCTTTGCAAGCTCAACTACCACCAACTTCTGTAACTCATCCTCATCCTCATTCTCATCCAGTGACTAGTGGCTGGTCTCAGCCATCATTCAACCAAAACTACGACAATTATGGTCATCATCTCCATCAGCCCACCTTAACTGAAGAGAACCTCATCTTCAATTCTGATGTTGACTCGCCTCCTCATTCGCATCGTATGCAATCCTTTTCCAGTCCGGTTTACTTCATAGAAGAGGCTGGTGGAGTCAATGGAGGAAGCGATGAGATGTTTAATTTTGAAAAGCAGCAACAACAACAACAGCAACATCAGCAACAACAACAGCAACAACAACAATACTTATTATACAACCGAAACGGATCTACTTCGTCAGCTTCTTCACTTGACGAATATCGTTCTCCTAGTTTCAATAAGGTTCACCAGGCATCAGTCAATACTCAACTCTACAAGACAGAATTGTGTGCATCCTTCATGAAAATGGGAATCTGTCCTTATGGAAATAAATGTCAATTTGCTCATGGAGAGAATGAATTGAAAAATGTAGAAAGACCTCCTAAATGGAGATCTAAGGCATGTGCCAACTGGACTAAATTTGGTAGTTGTCGTTATGGCAATAGATGTTGCTTTAAACATGGAGATTAATTTTTAAAGAGCTCCTAACGAAATATTTACGAATCCCCTGACATTTCAAGTACTTTAATTCAGCCTGTTATATTATCAGAATCATTATTTATTTACTGCTTATTTATTTATTTATTTATTTATTAATTGTTATTTATTGAATTATTCCACGACTAACGACTGTCCCCTTTTTATGGTGTTGTTATTTAAAAGTTAATTTCCATCTGTTGAGTGTGTAAGATGGTATAATATATGCTTAGAGTGTAAAGAGTTTAAATTGTAGACTAGTATGAGAGCGCTGCAGTGTACGAATACTTGAGTGTACTAACACAGTAGAGTATAGTGCAGTAGAGTATAGTACTATGACTAAGTACAATGAACAGTTACTAAGCCGAAGAAGTACGACTGATTCAGTACATCTTAAACCCAGTGTACTAGTTCAAGTCTTAGTTGTAAGTGCTTTGCCACTACAGTGCCCGTGAAAACAATTCCTACAAGCTTTAGCTGTAGGCTGTTCAATGTCACTTGTATAGTAACAACTACAGCAATAGACAATGGTAGTTCACAGTGACCAGTAGTACTGTTACTGTTACTGTCACCATCCCCACAACTGTCTCTACATTCTACACATCAACCAGCCTCAGATTATATAGACATCATTAAAATGTGGTGATACGGCCATGATGTTCTCCACAGCGCCCACACAGGTGAGTCACAGAGCAAAAGCTCCATTCACTGCAACGGATGAATAAACTGTAGCCTCTCGTCATCGACTGTTATAGTTGATAAAGAGGAAAGAAATATTTCTCCACTAAAGTCGAGATCGCTAAAAAAACTTTTTTTTATAGGCCACTGTAGTATCGTGCCGGGTAAAGTAGACTGCGACATTTACTGAATGATTCATATCATACTCTTTTTTTTTAGCGGGAATGTCGCTTTTTTTAGCGGGCATACTTAAAAATTTTTCATACTAGTCACTACCATCAGGACCCCATACTAGAACCATATTCACCATGAGTTCGCTGTATGAAGCGGCCGATTGGCAGCAATGTTCGCTGGTGTACGGCCACGTACTCAGTGATTCACTTACTACTGCCAGAATCCCTCTACTTAGTCGAATTCAGACGCTTGTCGCTACCAAATCAGTCCCCGACGACGACCTTAAAGAATTACTTATTAAATTGTTACATACTTATAACTATTACCAAGACGCTAATTCCAGAAATGCATTGACGAATACTCTTGCGGCCATAGTAACGTACAAACAAAGTTATACAGAGGCTATTTTCAAATTTGTCCACTTAACAGTGGCTGCTAAAGCCAGCACGACATTGGCATTGACAGACTATTTGACATTACTTAGTTGGTTAAATCGATTTATGGTATTAGCTATAGATAAGGAAACAGTGTTACTGATAGCCGTAGAGGCTCATGCGGTTATAGTAAGCCAATGTGCTTCCTACTGTGCCGATTCCTCAGCCAATCATCACCGAAGAGTGTATGACTCAGTAATTAGTTCATCTACTACAGCATTAGTTAGTGTAATTCAAGCTGCAACTGATGTTAAGACATTATTAAATAATATGATCACTAATTTAGTGAAGACCACTGCTATTCCCCTAGATGCTATAGTATCATATCTCGGTATAATCTCGCGAGCCACTATTCATTTACTAGCAGTAAATCCTGCTGCTTCGGAATATTTCAGAGCTGAATCTATGCCTACTATCCTCAATTATTATACTACCACTATCTTATTGGGAAAGAACTTACCCGCAGTATATGCTCTTGATATCTTTGGTCATATTGTAACCGAATACATTACCACCGATAACTTATCTACCACCATCATTCCGGCAGTAGAAAGAGCCATCTTACGATCATCAGAATCATCCTTCACAATTCTTTTACCACCATTATTCAGTCACACTTCATCTGACATTGAACTCTCCAATATCTTATTGTCTAGTAAGTTACTTGGCTCCATCATTAGTGCCTTAAAGTCTCCTAAGGATAATGTAAGACATGCAGCTTTCAATACTCTCCAAGTGATCTTAAAGGATCAATTCCTTCATTCGCTGGTGACAGATGTCCATAAATATACTGAGGAAATCTTAAAGGCTTTGAAAGGGACCACTAATTTAGAAGCAAAACATATTATTTCTAAGGCCATTTCTCTAGTAGGTATTAGTCTGGATGAAGTATCAATTGATTTACTCACCCAGCTCTTACCGGTAGTAGCCAAGGAACAGAATGAAGTGTCATTAACTCATTTGATTGGACCCTTTTTATCACATTTAGTTAATTTGGCTCATACTTCTACTCAATGGAATACATCTGAATTCACTCCATTCATAACCCAACTCAAAACAGGACTTCAGGATAAGAAATTGCCATTGAAGAAGATCTGGTTTACGGAATTGGGTCATGCAGTGGTCCATCACCCTTCAAATTCCGAGGGATTTCAATATATTTTAACAGAAATCACTCCTATTCTTGTGGCTGCTCTTGAAGAAGCCATTGCTGCTCCATTCCCTACTGTTTCTAATAAGTCCATTATCATTCCCTTAGTGATAATTACTATATTAGCTCAATTTAAGGTAGACTCTCTACCAAATGTCATAAGCAGTAATGATGAAAAACCATCAATCTTGATGGATTCTCGTATATATCTTAAGCTCAGTACTGAAGCAGAATATGAATGGCAATTACATGCCTTAGTGGCACTTAGTTCCACTATTGTCAATGCTCCTGAACCTCACAAATTGGCCTATGCCTCTGCTTGGGTCTTTGTATTAATCTCCAACCATATACCTTCGGCCATTAGATTGGATGCTAGAAAACAATTAGCGTCTGTTCTTGTCATTACTCCTGAGTTATCCTTATCATTAATCGATGGAATCTATTCGGTAATTCAACATTATGATACTAAGAGTATGACTGATACTGATAAAGATCATTGGAGTCTTAGCATTAAGGATTTAAGTCCAGTATTATCGATTTTTACTACCATTAAAGATCATAATGATACGGTGACTGCCAATTTGATTGCGGTATTCATCATCTCTCATGCTACTTCCATCAATGGAGGTTGGGTAGGATTAGTTCAAAGAAGTGGACTTTCTATTGATCCTGGTTACCTTATTGAAACCCACAATGAACAATTACTCACGCAAGCATTTACCAACTTAAAGGAATCCACTAGTCATGGGATTTTAGGTCAAGCTTGTGTTAAAGCAGTAGATACTTTAGCATTTATTAAGCCTGACTTAGTAGCACCACGTCTTACTCAATACCTTGCAACCAATTTAAGTGACACTTACTTAAGTACTATTGATGAGGAAGCAATAGCCATATGGAAGGGGATTGATGGAGAGCTTGTGGTGGATGTGCTTGATGCGTCAAAGTCCACCAAGAAGCAGGAAGACAAGAATTCCAAGGACTATGAGTTAAAGAAATGGGAAGAAAGCATTAAGAATGAGTTGGCTGCTAAGAATAAGGCTGCCAAAAGTAAACGATTGACTAAGGAAGAGCAGCATTTGGTGGATGAGCAATTAGGTAAAGAACGGACTATTCGTCACGAGATGTCGACGTATGTTGAAGGCGTAGTTGGAGCTCTTGCCATCATTAGAAGTCTCATTAAATCAGCAATTCATGTGGAGAATGGAGCTCATACTTGGTTCACTACTGCCTCGTCTAGTGTATTGACCCTTCTAGTTACTCCTTATCAAGAACAACTCTTTGGAGATCAATTAGTTGGTGCATTCATTAACTTTTCCGCCATCCTTTCATCTCGTTTAGGAAATTTGAAACCATTTGTGGCAGTTTCAATCCTCAGACTTCATAATGTCGTGGGTATACCTCCCAATTATATTGAAGAACCACTCATTAATCTTGTGGGTAGAATTCTCTATAGAATTAAGATTCTTTCTGATCAATCCCCCTTGGATTCTCTTACATTATCATATTGTTTACCATTAATTACTAAAGTATTACAACATGGGAAACAAGTAGCCATTAAGAATGCCGAGAAACAAGTGGTTACTTCTGAATTTGTCGAAGAAGATCCTGAAGAAGAACAATTATTACTTGCAGTAGAAATTATATCTGCTCATGCAGAAGCATTTGAAGATGAATCCATTCCTCGATTAAATATCTTAGAAGTCTTAATATCACTCATGAAATTACCATCTAAGGCTAAATTGGCTAAGGATTGCTTCTTAGCTATGTGTCAACATATAGCTCTTAGTTATACTGAAGCTGATTTAGAACTTGTATTCAGTAATATCATAACTCCTGAAGTGTTTGTAAGAAACTCCATCTTAGAAGGTATTGATGCCGAATTTGATTTAACAGGTCAATCCACTTTCTCTAGTGAGATTTGGATAGCTACATTTGATAATGATGAACATTCTCGAGAATTGGCGGTAACCATTTGGGATGATAATAACTTTCAAGTGGTTGAAGATGCGACTACTCACCTTCTTCCATTCTTTGGTAATAAGAATGCTGGATTAAGATTCTCTATTGCTAGAGCCTTTGCAGCAGCTGTAGAAGTATTAATTCCTCAAGTTCCTACCATTTTAGAAAGAGCTATTGAACAATTAATTGATTTATATCATGTTAAAGAAAATCCTCCACCTCCTAAATTAGATAGATTTGGATTACCTATAAAGTCAACTATGGATAATAAAGATACTTGGGAAGAAAGATCGACTATTGCCTTAACTTTGGGATTCTTAGCTCCATTACTTTCATCAAAAAACATTGAAAGAGTATTTGAATTCTTAGTATCAGAAAGAGCCTTGGGAGATAAAGAACCTCTTGTCCGTCAAGAATTACAAGATTCTGGTAAGGAAATCATTAATCTTCATGGAAAGGAGAATGTCGAAGTACTTATTCCAATCTTTGAAGTTAATCTTGCTGCTAAAGATGAAAGATCCAAGACTCAAAATAATATTAAAGAAAGTGTGATTATTCTTTATGGATCATTAGCTAGACATTTGGATATTAAAGATGATCGATTGGAGATTATAGTCGATAGATTATTAAAGACTTTAGATACTCCATCTATTAGTGTTCAATATGCCATTGCTGAATGTATAGCTCCATTAGTTAAATCGTTTGAATCCAAAGTCCCTCAACAATTGGATTTACTTTTCACTAAACTCTTTGAAGGAAAGACATTACCCATCCGAAAGGGGGCTGCTTATGGAATTGCTGGTTTAGTTAAAGGTTATGGTATTAAAGCATTGCGAACATTTGATATTATTCGGACCCTTTCTGATGCAGCCGATGATAAGAAAGATCCTCATCGTCGTGAGGGAGTATCTTATGCATTTGAATGTTTCTCTCGATGTCTTGGCCGATTCTTTGAACCATATGTCATTGAGATCTTACCGATACTTTTAAAATCTCTTGGAGATCCTGTACCTGAAGTTAGAGATGCTACTAATGAAGCTGCTAAACAAATCATGAAGACAACCACTTCATTTGGAGTTAAGAAATTAATTCCCTTAGCCATTTCTAATCTTGATGAGATTGCTTGGAGATCTAAGAAAGGATCAGTTGAATTATTAGGATCTATGGCTTATTTAGATCCCACACAATTATCGGCCTCTTTATCTACCATTGTACCTGAAATCGTGGGAGTTCTTAATGATACTCATAAAGAAGTTCGTAAAGCTGGTGAACAATCATTAAAGAGATTTGGTGAAGTCATTAGAAATCCGGAAATTCAAGCCATTGTTCCAGATCTTATTAATGCTATTGGAGATCCAACTAAATATACTGATGATGCACTTGATAAACTTATTAAAACACAATTTGTTCATTATATTGATGGACCTTCATTAGCATTAATTATTCATGTAATTCATCGAGGAATGAAGGAAAGACTGGCGGCCACTAAAAAGAAAGCTTGTCAAATTGTTGGAAATATGTCTATTCTTGTAGATAGTAAAGATCTTAAACCATATCTTACTGAATTAGTTCAAGAATTAGAAGTATCTATGGTTGATCCTGTTCCTGCCACAAGATCTACAGCAGCTCGAGCTTTAGGATCTTTAGTAGAAAAATTAGGGGAAGATCAATTCCCTGATTTGATCCCTCATTTATTAGATACTTTACAAGATGAAACTAAACTTGGAGATCGTCTTGGATCTGCTCAAGCACTTTCAGAAGTTATATCTGGTTTAGGTATTAATAAATTAGAAGAATTATTACCAATAATTTTAAGTTCTGCTTCATCTCCTCGGAATCATATTCGTGCTGGATTTATGCCATTATTATTATTCTTACCAGTTTGTTTTGGTACTCAATTCTCTCCTTATTTAACTAAGATTATTCCTCCAATCTTAAATGGGTTAGCTGATATTGATGAAGATATTAGAGATACTGCTTTAAGAGCTGGAAGACTTATAGTTAAGAATTATGCTAAGAAAGCCGTAGATATTCTTTTACCAGAATTAGAAAATGGATTATCCGATTCTAATTACAGAATTAGACTTTCATCTGTTGAACTTACCGGAGATTTACTCTTCCAAATCACAGGGATTTCCGGTAAGAATGAATTAACTGAAGAACAAAATGAATTCTCGGGTGAAGTTAATAGAAACTTACTTGAAGTATTGGGACAAGAAAGACGGGATAGAGTGTTATCATTATTATTTGTATGTCGTTCTGATGTGGCAGGTATTGTTCGGAATGCTTCAGTTGATATTTGGAAAGCTTTAGTGGCCAATACTCCTAAGACAGTTAAGGAAGTATTACCAACCTTAACTACCATTATTGTTAAGAAATTAGCCTCTGATGATGATGTTCAAAGAACCATTGGAGCTCAAACTCTTGGAGAAATGGTTAGAAGAGTAGGAGCCAATGCTCTTGCACAAATCTTACCAACTTTAGAAGAAACTTTAGCATCTGGTGATACTGATTCTAAACAAGGTATTTGTATAGCCGTGACAGAATTGATTAAATCAGCTCAACGAGATGCTCTTGTAGAATATCAAGATGAATTCATTACCATTGTTCGTGATTCACTTATTGATTCATCTAATGGAGTTAGAGAAGCAGCCGCTCGAGCTTTTGAAGCCTTACAAGAAGCCTTAGGTAAAGTGGTTATTGATGAAATCATTCCTCATTTATTATCACTTCTTGAACGTCCAGATTCTGATTCTCAGAATGCTTTATTGGCTTTACAAGATATTATGGAAACTAAAGCAGATATAGTATTCCCTATTTTATTACCTTCTTTATTAACTGCTCCTATTGATACTTTTAAAGCCAATGCTCTTGCATCTTTAGCATCAGTAGCAGGTTCGGCCTTATACAAACGATTATCCATCATTATCAATACTCTTGTTAATGCCATGGTCGAATTTATCGATAATGAAGCTATTCCCGAAGCTTTTGATAAGATCTTATTGGCCATTGATGAGGAAGAAGGGGTTCATCCATTAATGCAACAATTACTTTCATTAGTTAAACATGAAGATGCAGCCAAGAGAGCCGTAGTTTATGGACGTCTTGGTAATTTCTTTACTAACACTACCATTGATTATTCTATCTACTTACAAGATATGGTAAGTCAATTCATCTTATCATTAGATGATAAGACTCCAGCAGTAGTTAAGGGAACTTTCGATGCATTAAGTGCGTTAGTTAAGAGTCAATCAAAGGAATCACTTGAAAAATTAGTTAAACCTGCTCGTCAAGCCCTTGAATTGACTGGAGTTAAAGGTGAACCATTAGCTGCATTTGCCTTACCAAAGGGTCCTAATTGTATCTTACCAATTTTCCTTCATGGATTAATGTATGGAACTTCTGATCAACGTGAAGCATCGGCTTTAGCCATTGCGGATATTATTGATAAGACACCTGCTGATAATTTGAAACCTTTTGCCACTACTATGACTGGTCCATTAATTAGAGTTGTTGGTGAAAAGGTTCTGAGTGATATTAAGGCTGCTATCTTAGTAGCACTTAATAGTCTTTTAATAAAGATTCCTCAATTCTTAAGACCTTTTATCCCTCAACTTCAACGTACATTTGTTAGATCTTTATCAGATTCTGCTAATGAGAAATTACGTAGTCAAGCAGTTAAGGCTTTAAGTACATTAATTGAATTCCAACCTCGAGTAGATTCATTAGTTACTGAACTTGTAAGTGGAGCCAAAAGTTCGGGAGATTCTGGAGTTAAGACTTCAATGTTAAAGGCCATGTTGGAAGTAGTAGTTAAAGCCGGTAAGAATATGAATGCTACATCAAAGACAGCCATTATGACCCTTGTAGAAGATGAAATTACTATTGTGGATGATAAATCAGCTGTATCTTATGCTAAATTAGTAGGATCATTAGCTAAGATTCTTAATCTTGAAGAAGCTAAACATATTCTTAAGAATAAGATCTTAGATAAACCAAATAATACTAATGATAAATTTAGTATTCTTTCAGTTAATTCCTTCTTAAGATATTCTCCAGAACATATTTTTAATGCTGGATTATTAGATGAGATTGTCGAATTTATAGTGGCTAGTTCGAATTCTAGTCAAAGTTATATTAGTGATAATGCCACTGTAGCTATGGGGAAATTATTACTTTTACATGATGAAGTTGAATCTCCAGTACTGAAGGCAGTTAGTGATACTACTGATTCATTACCTAAATTTACTATTAGTGATGAACAAGCACAATTATTAGTAACTCAATTAGCCACCACCACTTTATCTCCATTATCTAATTCTACTGATACGAGAAGATTATCACTTGTAGTAATAAGAACAGTTGCCAGATTCAAGTATCAACAATTCATTAGTCCATATTTGGATGTGTTAGTACCTTCAGTATTCTCATGTCTTCGAGATCCAGTTATCCCTATCAAATTAGCCGCAGAAAAGGCTTATTTGGCAGTATTTGATTTAGTGGATGATTCAGAGCTGAAGGTATTCAATGGATGGTTTGAAGGGAAACAAGAATTTGTTACTGTTACTGGTACATCTATAGTTGCTAGATCTATTGGAGATTATACTAGAAGAGTGGCTAGTAGATTAGCAGGAGTTGAAAGAGAAAGAATAGTAGCAGGAGGAGATGCTGAGACGATGTTTAGTGATAGGTATGAAGATGAAGCTGAAGTGTGGGCCATTGGAGGAGTATAGATATTAGATATTAGATAGTATTAGTATAGTATTAGTATAGTAATGTATTAGTATACCTTGTATTAGTGTACTTGTAGTATTAGCATAGTGTAGTAGTATTACTGCTACTATATGTAGTACCGCTTTAGTCTAATATAGGAGTAGAATATAATCCAATAATACCCATTTTATAGACTCAGTAACATAATGCCAATAGAGTAATATGAGAGCTAGTCGTATTAAGAATTATTAGTATAGATTACCTGTACACTATTCGTATTAAATATCATTGGTATAGATTACTAGTACAGTATTAGGATTACAGTATTATAGTATTACTAATTCTACAGACAGTATTGCAGTATTACAGTATTACAGTACCACAGTAGTGCAGTATCACTAGTATTACAGTTTTACACTATTAGTATTACACTATTAGTATTACACTATTACACTATTACTATTACACTATTAGTATTACACTATTACACTATTACACTATTATCTTATAGTATTAGTATAGTAGTATTATTTCTATATTTCTATAGTACTAAGTATAGTATTATAGTATGATAGAATCACTAGTATTACAGTATTATAGTATCACTGGTATCTCTGCTATTACAGTATGATAGTATGATACTAGAGTACAGTATGTATAGTACAGTATGTATAGCACAGTATGTATAGCACAGTATGTATAGCACAGTATAGTATTAATTGTATGTTGACAAATGATTTATATTACATAGACTATATAGTAATTAGAGTGATAATGTAATTATAATAGTACAGTACTACTGGTACCAGTAGTAGTAGTATTACAGACTATATAGTAATTTATTGTATTAGTTATAGTACTAATTAGACAAATGATTATTATTGGGCTGCTGAAAGTATACAGAGTCCGTAGGAAGAGCCAAGTTTAGACTTCTAATCGATGGTAATGGTTGTGGCTCTTTATGTTCTGTTGATGGTGACAATTTAGGCGTTTGTAAGTTGGAATGAACCGGTGGAGTCCCTGGAGTTTGATTGGAATTAGTATGGGAATTAGTCGAATGAGCTCCATTAAAGTACGACGGATGTTCCATACTCGAAGTACGGAATGCTGGAGTCATTACAAGCAGCAGTAAATTGGTAGAACTATTATTGGCAGAAATTATGGGAGTATTGTTAGACGACATCCCAAGTATTGGCGAATTAGGGAGGGTGAATGGTTTGGGATTTGGCGAGTTAGGACGAGATTTCTTTAGACGTTGTTGAACATAATCAAGATCAGACTCTTCAAGTCCATGTGATCTGGGTTCGGGATGATGGAGGGGAGTCATACGTTGTAAAGATGAAAGACTTGTAAGTTTTATGGCGGATTTGGATTTGAGTTGATCATGATTAAGCGCTGCAATGCTGGATAAGTATTGAAGGTTATTACTACTATTATTATCAATATGAAATAATGGTTTATGTGATGTCATATAATGATGAGTCTTGGCCGAAGGAGCTCCACCAAAAAAGTCGGTAAGAGACGGTAAGGATTTGGAATTTGAATTCTGACTTTCAAGATGACGAAGTTCTTCAGAAGCTGCACTGGCAAGTATATCGATATTCTTAATAAGTCTTTGTGGATGAGACTCTACTTTTACCAAATTCTCCGAGTCACTAGGAGGAGTATGGCCCACCATTAATTCATCTTCACTGGAATTCAGGGATCGAAGTGTACTGGTGGAGAAGTTGGATGAGTGTTTAGATAATTCTTCTTTAACTTCTTGAAGTGGTGGTGAGGGCATCTTAGAAGCAGATAGAGACTTTTTCACTGATTTTCGTTTAGGACTTGTGTTAGTAGTGGTTGGTGAATTACTAGTGGAGTTAATGGAGTTAGTGGAATTACTGTGTGAGCTAACAGGGATAACATCTCCTGTTTCATCATCTATATTGGATGGATTATTAGTATAGTTGATATTATGTTTGTTCAAGTTCTTATTACGTCTGGAGTTGGGGTTGGTATGGATTCGTAAATGTCTGGTTAACTCATCAGATCGACTGAATCGTTTGAAACACCCCGGGAAGGTACAAGCATGAGGTTTTTCACCAGTATGAGTTCGAATGTGTCTGGTCTGATGTTCGAGCCGATGGAACGCCTTATCACAAAGAGGACATTTGTATGGTCTAGATGTAGGATCTTTCTTCTTATCTTCGTCTTCTTCTGACATATTGGAAGATTTGGTGGAGTTATGAATTAGTGGTGGAGTAATGGTGAGGTGAGACTTGATGAAATTTTATGAGACTAGTCTGATTTAGTGGTGTGATTAGTGAGAGTAATGAAAACTCTCAGTCGTTAGTGACAACTTTATCTGTCAGTTAGTGAGACTTAGTAAGACTTGGTGAGGATGCTCTAGATTCTCACGGGCTCTTCACTGTCTCTTCGCTGGATGTTAGTGGAGTTTTTTTTTTTCCGTTTTTTAGTTTCGCTGTAAAGTGGAGATTGACTTTTTTATTTTTTTATTTTTTTTAGCTCCCCCAATGGAGAAGCTCACAGACAGACACTACAAAGACTCAGACACTGATTAAATAACCACTAAATACTATTGATTTACATGCTCATATTGTCTCTACTATTGCTAAGACCATTAATCTGACTTATGTTTATGACTTACTAGGTCTACTGATGCTTATACACTAGTCTACTGACGAGTCTCAGGAGTCTGTGGGGAAGAAGAGTCGTGTGCTCTCCCAAGAAAAAGCAATTCTTCCTCAACTTTGTGGATCGGAATAACTTTTAACTATCAGTTTAGTGATACTTTCAACGGTTGTTGACAGGTCCTTAGTGAAAGGTGCAATTGTGAATATATAATATTAATAATCATAAACACAATAAAGGATTAACTTAACTCTTTTGGGTAGTGTACTTATTCATAGTCTGTTGTCCTCTACTGGCTTTTAAGTTTTGAATCTATTTATGATATAAACTGTAAATTTACTGGACCCCTTGTTTTACATTTAACTTCTTCACTTAACTTCTATACTAAAATCCACTTCAATCTCTACACTACGACTACACTAATAACGCAATATCTTTTGTACTGCAATCTCTACACTATGGTTTTGCCTTTCTCTTTCTTCTCCATCGCCTTCTCCATCTTATTCTTCTTGTCTTCTCTCTTCCCCACATTTCATACCTCTGGGTTCAAAACCTCTTCACATCACCCCATAATATTCACCCAATCTTATCCCTATACTCTCGCGACTTCGACGATCTTCTTGATTACTTCTTTTCGCAACATTCTATTTTATACCTCATTTCTATGTCCATTAGGTAATTGATCAATTGGTGGGGTCGGAAAAATTTTTCTAAGCTTAATTAGGAAATTCTCCCTTTGGGTTTTGTACCTCGCCACAAAAACACCTCGTGCCAAGTCACATGTCCTGTGGCACGAGCACGTTTACTCCTATTTCACTCGTATACCATGCCATTCCCATTCATGGCTCTATACCATCAACTTTGATAAGCACTATAAACTGCACATAAAATTGATCATCATCAGTAACTGATTCATTCTTATTTCTAGTTTAATGACTCATAGTCGGAGTTAACCCTAGTGTAATTACCTAACTAATGAAATCTAATTAGTTTTAGTTCATTATTATATAGCCCCTTACCAACGCCACCGTGTCTTGACCTCTATTGTTATTGTTTTTGTTTTTGTTTATTCAATTACATTACTTTATACTACTGCGCCGTTTGCCTCTTACCTAATAAACTTTGCCTTCAGCTTATTTTGTGTATATAGCTCTACGGCTTAAGTCCTTCGGGTGGCAATTTTGCAGCCTTAATTCCGTATCCGTATCGTAAAATTTCAGCCTTACTGTTTAGTCCTTTCGTAAACTTATCCAAAATTGGCTTCATGGCATGGCCTCAATCTACTATACAAAATTTCTATAAATATCATCACCATTTCCTTCACTTTTTATCAACCTTTAGTCGCATTGCTTATTTAACCGAGAACACCATTGGCTAAAACCTTTTTTCGCTTACTATTCGAACTCATCTCTAAATACCGGCTCATAATATTGTTTGGTTACATAAATTATGAATGATGATATTGAGGCCAATTCGTTGGTACTACAAAATAGATTATTCACCCGATTTATACCAAAAGCTATACCTCCATTACCTACTGAAGATGAAAGGAAAGAATATCCCGAACCTACTGAGAATATCATTTATAGAATCTTCTTTTGGTGGATAAATCCAATCTTTTGGGTAGGCTATAGAAGAACCTTACAACCAGCTGATTTATTTAAAATGCCTAGACAATTATCAGTTGATGAGTTAACCACAAAATTTGTTAATTATTTCAATAAAGATTTAGCCACAGCAAAATTAAATCATATTGCTAAAAAATGTAAAGAACGTGGAGAAACTATTGATACTTCAACAATTAGTACAGAAACTGATCTTGAAGATTTTCAAATTCCTAAAACTTTAGCAGCATTTGCCCTTTATAAAACATTCTTTTGGCAATATTCATTTGCATGTCTTTGTATTGCTTTAGCCAATGCTGGAGGAACATTAATTCCATTACTTTCAAAAAGATTAATTCAATATGTTGAATATAAATCATTAGGTATTGAACAAGGAATTGGAAGAGGTGTAGGGTATGCACTTGGTTCATCATTTGCATCCTTTGCTACCGGGGTACTTATAAATCATTTCTTTTATCGATCCATGTTGACTGGTGTTCAAGCAAAATCAGTATTAACTCAAGCATTACTTCGAAAATCATTTGTATTAAATGATTCAGCAAAACATAAATATCCTCCTGGTAAAGTTACTTCATTAATGGGAACAGATTTAGCTAGAATAGATTTTTCAATTGGATTTCAACCATTTGCAATTGTTTTCCCAATTCCAGTGGTTATTGCTATAGCTATTTTAATTGTTAATATTGGAGTTTCTGCTGTGGTAGGGATTGTTTTATTATTAATTTTCTTAGTGGTTATTGGATCTGTATTTAAACCATTAATGGAATATAGAAAAGAAGCAACTAAATTTACTGATCTTAGAGTTAGTACAATTAAAGAAGTATTAGTAAATTTAAAAATGATTAAATTTTATAGTTGGGAAGATGCTTATCATGAAAAGATTGCTGATTATAGAACCAAAGAAATGAAAGTTCTTTTCAGAATAGAAATTATTAGAAATATTATGATTTCTTTAGCTATGACATTAACTTTATTTTCATCTATGATTGCATTTTTAGTCTTATATGGAATTGGAACTCATAGTCGTGATCCAGCATCAATCTTTTCATCTATTTCATTATTTAATATTTTAACTCAACAAGTCTTATTTGTACCAATGAGTCTTAATAGTGCTGCCGATGCATTTGTGGCCTTAAAGAGAGTAGGACTTTTCCTTTCTTCTGGAGAATCTAGAACTTCAGATATTGTTGATGAACATGCTAATTTGAAATCATCAAATGTAGCTCTTGAAGTTAATAATGCTAATTTTGAATGGGAAATATTTCCTGAAGAAGAACCTGAAGAAACTAAAGAAGAAAAGAAGGAAAGAAAGAAACGGGAAAAGAAAGAAGCTAAAGAACAAAAGATGAAAAAGAAGCAAACTAAAGGAGTACTTCAAGATGTTGATAGTTCTGATGTAGAACTAGTTAAGGAAGATGATAAACATAAATTAAAAGAGGAAGATAAGGATGATATTAAAGAGAAGAAAGCAGAAGTTACATTCACAGGATTGAATAATATTAATCTTTCTATTAAGAAAGGTGAATTTATAGTTATTACTGGTGTAATTGGATCAGGAAAATCTTCATTATTATATGCAATGTCAGGATTAATGAAAAAACTTAATGGTACGGTTGGAATAGAAGGATCTCATATTTTATGTTCATCACCACCTTGGATTCAAAGTAATACTGTTAAGGAAAATATACTTTTTGGTTCAAATTGGGATGAAAAGAAATATAATCAAATCATTTATGCTTGTGCATTAGAAAGTGATTTAGAAATCTTGCCAGCTGGTGATAATACTGAAATTGGAGAAAGAGGAATTACTCTTTCTGGTGGTCAAAAGGCTAGAATTAATTTAGCTAGAGCAGTATATGCAAATTCTGATATTATTTTATTAGATGATGTATTATCTGCTGTTGATGCAAGAGTTGGTAAACATATTATGGATTCATGTATTCTTGGATTATTAAAGGATAAAACAAGAATATTAGCTACTCATCAATTATCATTAATTGGAACAGCAAATAGAATTATCTTTCTTAATGGCGATGGATCAATTGATGTTGGTTCTTTAGAAGAATTAAGAAGTAGAAATTCCGGATTTAATAAATTAATGGAGCATAATCATGCATTTGAAGATGTTAAATCAGATGATGTTGAAGCTACTGATACTATTGATAATGATGAAGAAGCAATTCATAAAGATTTTAATGTTAATAAACTTGATGATGGGAAATTAGTTGAAGAAGAAGAAAAAGCCGTTAATCAAATTGGTCTTACAGTTTATATGAATTATTTAAGAATTGGTTCAGGTAAATTTACTCCATGGGTGGTGATTCCATTAGTTGTCATATCTATAACATTAGCAACTTTTTGCCTGGTATTTACTAATACTTGGCTTTCACTTTGGATAGAATATAGATTTCCTGCGAAATCAGATGCATTTTATATTGGACTTTATGTTATGTTTACTGTTCTTGCATTTATCTTTTTAGCTTTTGAATTTGGAGTTTTGGTCTATGTAACTAATCGAGCTGCTAATAAATTAAATGTTTTGGCTGTTAATAAGATAGTTCGAGTTCCCTTATCATTTATGGATGTAACTCCAATGGGTAGAGTTTTGAATAGATTTACTAAAGATACAGATGTTTTAGACAATGAACTTGGTGATCAAATTAGATTCTTACTCTTTATGTTTTCTTCAATTGTGGGAATCATTGTATTATGTATTGTTTATTTACCTTGGTTTGCAATAGCTGTTCCTATGTTAATTTTTATTTTCGTGGCAGCTGGAAATTATTATCAAGCATCAGCAAGAGAAATTAAAAGACTAGAAGCTGTTCAAAGATCTTTTGTATTTAATAATTTTGAAGAAACTTTAAATGGTATTTCTACTATTAAGGCATTCAATGCAGAATCTATCTTTTTGAATAAGAGTAGTCATTATATTGATAAAGTTAATGAAGCTGCTTATCTTGTTATTGCTGCTGAACGTTGGCTTGGTATTAATTTAGATATGATTGCAACTATGATTACACTTTTAATTGCATTCTTATGTGTATTTAGAGTATTTGATATAACTCCTGCAGCAGTAGGTTTATTATTATCATATGTATTAGGTGTTGCTGGTCAACTTCCTATGCTTATAAGAACATATACTTTGGTTGAAAATGAAATGAATTCTGCAGAAAGACTTTCATCTTATGCCTTTAAACTTCCCCAAGAAGCAAGTTTTGATAGTAATGGAATTTCGCCACCTCCTGATTGGCCTAAAACGGGTGCCATTGATTTTGATGATGTTTCATTATGTTATAGACCAGGTTTACCAGTTGTACTTAAAAATATAACTTTTAAAGTTAATGGTAATGAAAGAATTGGAATTTGTGGTAGAACTGGGGCAGGTAAATCATCTATTACAACAGCCTTATATAGGCTTAGTGAACTTCAAGGTGGTAAGATTACAATTGACGGAGTTAATATTTCTGAAATTGGTTTAAGAGAATTACGATCCAAATTATCAATTATCCCTCAAGATCCAGTTTTATTTGCCGGAACAATTAGATCTAATCTTGATCCATTTAATCAAAGTACCGATGATAAATTATGGGATTGTTTAAGAAGAACAGGTTTAATTGATGGTGATATTTTGGTTGAAGTTAAATCTCAATATAAGCCAGCCAAAGATGAAAAGAATATATTACATAAATTTCATTTAGATCAAAATGTTGAAGATGGAGGATCTAACTTCTCATTAGGTGAACGTCAATTACTTTCCTTTGCTAGGGCCTTAGTTCGTGATTCTAAAATCTTGATTTTAGATGAAGCTACATCATCAGTTGATTATGAAACGGATGCAAAAATTCAAGTAACTATATCCAAAGAATTTTCCAACTGTACAATTCTTTGTATTGCTCATAGATTGAAAACTGTACTTCATTATGAAAAGATATTGGTATTAGATAAGGGAGAAATTAAAGAATTTGATACACCATGGGCATTATTTAAATCCAATGGAATTTTTAGAGAGATGTGCGATAGAGCCAAAATCCAGGCAGAAGACTTCATTCATAACTGAACTACCAAATTTAAATTTTATTTAGAATATTTATCTTGTATATAAGTTATTAACATATTTGTAGTTTTAGTATATTTATGTGATGAACAATAAATAGTATTTGGTATCTGCTTACAGAAAATTTAACACTGAGTAATACAATACAACATACTCATTAGGGAATAATTACAAATTAAATTACATATACAATATTCATAAACATTACAATGATATATAGTAAGAAGCATAATTATGTTATCAAGGTTAAGTAAAAGTACAAACTTGTTTTTTAGTACCTGTTGCCATTTTTATTATCGTTATTCCAACTTTTGGTTATATAATCTGCGAAATCTTTAAATTAATAGGTTTATCTTTTAAAGACTTTAAAGAATGAATTTTAATTGATTCTTCAAAACCATCTTCTATATTAGCTTAACACATAGAGATCTTTACTACTCTTATGATTATTGTTGTAAAGTATAGTCGAATTAGCAAAACTCATTTACCAAAAGTAATATTATACAGTACTTGAAATATATTAAGAGCACAAACCATAGTTGATCGAATATTTAAAAATTATATAAGAATCGGAGAATAAGGTAACAAATAGATTTTAATGTTAATAAACTTGATGATGGGAAATTAGTTGAAGAAGAAGAAAAAGCCGTTAATCAAATTGGTCTTACAGTTTATATGAATTATTTAAGAATTGGTTCAGGTAAATTTACTCCATGGGTGGTGATTCCATTAGTTGTCATATCTATAACATTAGCAACTTTTTGCCTGGTATTTACTAATACTTGGCTTTCACTTTGGATAGAATATAGATTTCCTGCGAAATCAGATGCATTTTATATTGGACTTTATGTTATGTGCACATTTTAGCCGTACTTTCATAAATAGCTATACCTACAAGATTTGCTATGGAAGATGCAATTAATGTATCAATGGAAGCTGTGATACAGATAAAAGACATATAGATGAATATGCTGGTATTAACTCATGTATAAACTTCTTAATGTTATTCTTCAAAGTATTTGGGCCAGGAACTCTACAGTTATTAATCCTCCTTGCGGTAATCGATTCTTTGAGACTATAACTACTTTTAAATGAGTTTGAACATAGCAAATCCCTTTCAAATCCCTTTCAAATCCCTTTTAACTTGTCTTAATTTTTCATTAAACGGCTATTTATCATATAAATCTCATCCAAATGAAAAGAGACTCGGTATGGATATTTCACATGTATTAAATAATAACTCTAAACATGGATTCTTTTTGAAGCAAATTGTCGTGCTATTGTAGACAATAATCTTGGAAGTTCAGGTAACCTTATTCCCAGCAAAAAATATCGAGATTCTTGATACCAGCTAAACAACTAGTGTTGATGTTATTTCCTGTGTGTTAATTTGCTTGAAGAAAACTGTGTTCGTTTCATATTTTGGTTCGAAGTAAGTCGTTGACTTTTTGGATAAGTACAGAACGTGTATTTTTCTTTATCGTTATAAAGTTAACATCTTGATTGTATGTTAATTAACAGATGGTACCACTCGTTGTCCCACTGAACCTAGTTGAACCCATTGCTAAAAATCGAAGGAGCTGCTCTTGACAAGAAGATTTGTTTACCCGGAGTTGATTGCCTTTAAAGTATATATCCGTTTGAAAAATATATGTGGCAACCTACTCCGTAAAAGTACCGGTCATATAGATCTGCACATCCGAAGAAAGAGACAAACCATTGCGTCATGGAATAATATACTGGACAAAAGAAATTTAGAAGCTGTCTTCCGACAAATGGAACTAAGGGAAACTTAGAATATTTGTATCTTTTTTATCAATTTTTATCCATTCAAGCCAGATTGTGATTCGTTTTCATATGAAGTCTACTTGTTCAAGACATAATTGGAATAGCTGGAATTACTTCTAAATCTTATAGCTCAAAGAGTGTAAGCCTTCCATGCAGAAATTGAAGAGAGGCATTAGTTATGAGCCGTATGATGTCAAATATTAGATCTGTATTATAGACTCATACATACATTTGCCTGCGTTAACAATACATAATCGCAAAAAGATATCAATAGGAACAACAATAACATTTTTTCTTTATGTCATCGCTGAATCACTGATGATTCCGATGAGTTCTCTTTTTCGTATGTGCATCATGTCATGTTGTGTAATGCGATGTCATTTATTTTTTTGCGTGGCTGTTCGCGGAGATATCAACTTCTTACTAGTAGTTGCAAAATTTGAGTGTCAATAGTAGTTAACAAGGCTTGAAACTTATAATATTTTTTGTGATGTAAGCTTCTATACATGATATACATATGATTCGGTTCCAAGCCCTTTGATTCTTTAGGCACTTCTTGAGGAAGTCTCAAATTTGACAATCATACAACTAAATAAATTGGCATAAACTATTTTACTGTCATCATATAATCGTAAAGGAATTTATATATATACTTTTATTTAAGAACATTTAAATAATATTTGAAGTTTTAAATCTTCAGAAAACTAGCAATCAAATATGATAGTCTTCAATTATTTAAACCTAATAACTTTTTTTTTATCGGCAACTATATGCCTAGCTGAAGGGAATCGAGCTTATGATGACCAAAGTCTGCAAGAACTCCAGGACTTATTGCTTGATCCAGAAGATATTGTTCTAATACAGGCAGTTGAAATTTCTTTAGATAAAGTATACTTAGACGATGACTCAACCTTGCACATCAGAAATGCTAAATCTTATCCATGGTATCTTAACTCGGTGAATGACTTTAGTGTAGCATTTGGAAAACATGTAACGGTGAATGATGGAGGTGTATTGACTATAGATGATAGTTCTGAATCTATTAGTTCTTCAAACCACTTCTTTGAAGATGGCCTCAGTATCTACGGCAATGGGCAAGTCCAAATTTTAGGTGCAAAGGCTCATAACAAAATGTATGTACAAGTTTATAATGAATTTTCGAATTCTGGATCTATGGCCTTTCACAATATATGGGAGCAGCAAAATGATGGGAGTGTTACTTTTTCTAAATCTGGAAACCCCAATTTTGAAAATACAGGTACTCTTTGTTTTGACAGAATTGAAAAAGTATCTCAGGAAGCATTCATGAATGGAGATGGTTGTATAAGAATAGGTCAATACTCCAATTATTATGTCAAAGATCCTGGTGACCAGCAATTCTATTTGGAACCCGAAGGTATGCTATATATTCAAAATGATGGTAGTCTAGAGACTACGATTTTTGGTATGAACAGTGCCAGCATAATTAATTTCCGTTTTACTGGTACCAGCTATTCAATGGTTTATGATGATGAAACATTACATATATCAGATGGTCGTAGCCAATATGACTTTATTATCGGGCCCAATTATGATGCTGATCAATTCGAAATTGAATTTGTAGGCGACTATTGTCCTAATGGAGGCGGTGTAACCGATTATGCTTTTATCAAAAATAAGAGAGCAATTGCAATTGATTGTACTGCAAGGATTTATTATTGGGGTGACGATGTTGATAACGAAATTCCACAAGTTTGTGAAAAATGTCCTGACCCAGCTACATTTGATTTCGACCTCTTTGATAGCTTAATTAACCCCCAAAACGAAGATCAATTTGAAGAACGTTATGAAGAATGGTTAGAAGATGAAAATGGAGACTTGATCACAAGAAGTGGGATAGTTTATGTCACTACTGATGACAATGCTCAACTAACAACAAGTACATCTACATTTCCTCGACCTTACACTCAGTACACAACTACATTCACCACCACCGAGGACGATGGATCAGTTGTCACGGAATCGGGAGTTGTATTAGTCACCACCAACTCAGATAGGGATCTTTACACAACAACTTCAATTATCCCACCACCTTACACTCAGTACACAACTACATTCACCACCACCGAGGACGATGGATCAGTTGTCACGGAATCGGGAGTTGTATTAGTCACCACCAACTCAGATAGGGATCTTTACACAACAACTTCAATTATCCCACCACCTTACACTCAGTACACAACTACATTCACCACCACCGAGGACGATGGATCAGTTGTCACGGAATCGGGAGTTGTATTAGTCACCACCAACTCAGATAGGGATCTTTACACAACAACTTCAATTATCCCACCACCTTACACTCAGTACACAACTACATTCACCACCACCGAGGACGATGGATCAGTTGTCACGGAATCGGGAGTTGTATTAGTCACCACCAACTCAGATAGGGATCTTTACACAACAACTTCAATTATCCCACCACCTTACACTCAGTACACAACTACATTCACCACCACCGAGGACGATGGATCAGTTGTCACGGAATCGGGAGTTGTATTAGTCACCACCAACTCAGATAGGGATCTTTACACAACAACTTCAATTATCCCACCACCTTACACTCAGTACACAACTACATTCACCACCACCGAGGACGATGGATCATTTGTCTCGGAATCGGGAGTTGTATTAGTCACCACCAACTCAGATAGGGATCTTTACACAACAACTTCAATTATCCCACCACCTTACACTCAGTACACAACTACATTCACCACCACCGAGGACGATGGATCAGTTGTCACGGAATCGGGAGTTGTATTAGTCACCACCAACTCAGATAGGGATCTTTACACAACAACTTCAATTATCCCACCACCTTACACTCAGTACACAACTACATTCACCACCACCGAGGACGATGGATCAGTTGTCACGGAATCGGGAGTTGTATTAGTCACCACCAACTCAGATAGGGATCTTTACACAACAACTTCAATTATCCCACCACCTTACACTCAGTACACAACTACATTCACCACCACCGAGGATGATGGATCAGTTGTCACGGAATCGGGAGTTGTATTAGTCACCACCAACTCAGATAGGGATCTTTACACAACAACTTCAATTATCCCACCACCTTACACTCAGTACACAACTACATTCACCACCACCGAGGACGATGGATCAGTTGTCACGGAATCGGGAGTTGTATTAGTCACCACCAACTCAGATAGGGATCTTTACACAACAACTTCAATTATCCCACCACCTTACACTCAGTACACAACTACATTCACCACCACCGAGGATGATGGATCAGTTGTCACGGAATCGGGAGTTGTATTAGTCACCACCAACTCAGATAGGGATCTTTACACAACAACTTCAATTATCCCACCACCTTACACTCAGTACACAACTACATTCACCACCACCGAGGACGATGGATCATTTGTCTCGGAATCGGGAGTTGTATTAGTCACCACCAACTCAGATAGGGACCTTTACACAACTACATCTTTGTTCGTAAGACCTACGAGTTCTTATTTAAGTTCGGTTGGTGATGAAAGTTCAAGTTCAATATTAGTTCCTGAAGTCTCAGAATCATCCTTAGAATTTATGTCTTCCTCACAAGGACTTTCAACAATTGATGTTGTTAAAGAGTCTACAGAAGATACACTGAGTTCTTCTACTGACGTTTCATCTAAATTATCCGTTGAATCATCTATTATAACATCTGCTATAAGATCCGCTGAACAATCCATTGAAGATGATGCTGAAATCACAAGTAGCTATTTCACTGAGAAAACAACTTCGTTGGTTTCGGATTACCCTGACGTGACTTCTTCTAGTTTGCTGTCTTCGGGTTATTTGTGGCAACATTCTTCTACTACGATATATTCTACTTTAGTGGAGCCATCGGATGTTCCATTACGATCTGACCAAATATTTAGCAGTTCTACGGTTAACTTTAGCCCTGTTTCATCACCCTCATCATTGCTTTCTATTTCTACCAGTACTTCTGAATGGACTATTGCAACAATCATTACAATTACAAATTCTGATGGAACCGTTCAGACTAAGACAACTGTAATAAATAACCCAACTGAATCAGATGGTTATTGGAATAGTGTTACATCCTGGTTGGAAGATCCTGAAGAAACTAACACTCATGACAGGGAACCAATACTAAGCATCTCTAAATCTGAAATGTCTTCTGCAGAATCAAAACTGGTTTCTAGTACTGCATTATCAACAGTTATTTCATCTTCTGAAATACACTCAGACTGGTCTTATACTACTACCATTGTGATAACTGAACCAGACGGAAGTGTTGAGACAAAGACTGCTATTGTTGTAGATCCTCAAAACTCAGAAGGTGATTGGTACACTTATACTTCATTCTTAGACGATACTGAAACTACCACTGAACCTACAGAAACAATAATTGTTCAACCACCATCTACAGCTCAATTGGAATCAGATCTTGTTTCTTCCGAATTACACTCAGACTGGTCTTATACTACTACCATTGTAATAACTGAACCAGACGGAAGTGTTGAGACAAAGACTGCTATTGTTGTAGATCCTCAAAACTCAGAAGGTGATTGGTACACTTATACTTCATTCTTAGACGATACTGAAACTACCACTGAACCTACAGAAACAATAATTGTTCAACCACCATCTACAGCTCAATTGGAATCAGATCTTGTTTCTTCCGAATTACACTCAGACTGGTCTTATACTACTACCATTGTAATAACTGAACCAGACGGAAGTGTTGAGACAAAGACTGCTATTGTTGTAGATCCTCAAAACTCAGAAGGTGATTGGTACACTTATACTTCATTCTTAGACGATACTGAAGCAACAATAGAACCAAATACTGGAGCTACCGAAGGGTATGATCATCCTACTAGTACTATTACTACCACTTGGTCAGGGACCTTCGTTACTACTATGACATTACCAGGTGATGATATCGACACAGTTATCATTGCTACTCCTGTTGATACTGTGACTATTACGCAAACTTGGACTGGTAGTGAGCCAACAACTTCTACAATCAAAGGTCAATTTACTGACACCATTGTTGTTTCAATTCCAAGCAATGTAGGAGAGAACAACCAAAGCAATGAAGATGAAGATAATACGACAAATGAAACTTTCGTCGTCACTGAATATATCACCACATACACTAGTGAATTAGGTGATGGATCCATGACAACTGCAAGTGCAAACGTTGTTGTATCACTGAATGATGAAGGACAGTTGTTCACATCTTCTTCAGTATTACCATTTGTTACGACTTACACAACCACTGTTGTTGTCACATTAGAAGGTCAACAAGCCACCTCAGATGTATACGAGGTTGTGATTTCATCGGACAATCAAGGAACTGCTTCAACCAACACCAGACCTGTAGCCGATGTTATAGCTACTGATGGAGCCACACCTGAATATGAAGGTTACAATCAAGGAAACACCGATCAAGGAAACACCGATCAAGGAAACACTGATCAAGGAAACACTGATCAAGGAAACACCGATCAAGGAAACACTAATCAAGGAAACACTAATCAAGGAAACACTAATCAAGGAAACACTAATCAAGGAAACACTAATCAAGGAAACACTAATCAAGGAAACGCTAATCAAGGAAACACTGATCAAGGAAACACCAATGAAAGTTCTGGTAATCAAGCAACTGAACAAAGTTCAAATGATGAAGGAAACTTTAACCAAGGAACTCCTGTTGAGTTAGATGTAGCCAATGAAGTAAATGCTAATCAAGATATTTCTAATGGAAACATTGCCAACCAAGGTGCTGAAGGTCAAGGAAGTTTAAACCAAGGTTTAGAAAATGAAGTTGATGAAGAGATAATTTACCAAGGAAATACCAATCAAGGTGAATCAAATGGTGATGCCACTGGTATTGCTCCTGGTGATGTTGTCGGTAACGAAGGTGTAGTTGCTGTTGAAGTTATTGCCAATGTTGAAGGTGCCAATGTTGAAGCTAATGTTGAAGCTAATGTTGAAGCTAATGGTGAAGGTTCCAATGGTGTTGCCGATGGTGAAAGTTCTACTGGAGGAATTGAAGATGAAGTAGTTATAGTACCTGAAAATGAACCTTTGGATGGTTCTTTAACTACGATGAATGGTGAAACAGTAGCACCAACTTCAATTGATTATTTTGCAACCATTGCTACAGTCAACCCCGAATCACATAATGATCATGAAGGATCACCCAGAGCTCCTCCCATAGAAGATTTTGTTATTGGTTCTACTCATGAAGTTGAAGAATTTGTCAATAAAGCAAATTCTATGGAATGTTCAATGTATTTTATTTTTGTTTCTACTTTGTTTATAATACTAATAATTTAGTAAGATGGTTTCATATCTTTCAGTTGCTAGATTGTTAGGTTTTAGTTTTATCATAGAATGTTTATATATTAATAGATTGTACGATTATATTAGATGTGCGACAGTACGAGACAAAATATTTTGAATGGATGTCTGTTGCAACTGGAATTATTATCCTTCTTATTTACCTAATAGGGGATATATAAAACATTAAAACATTTGTTGTATGTATTACCTAGTTTGATGTTATGAAATGCAGAATATTGGTCAATCATAAAAATTTTGTTATAGGTAGTTGCAACTTTAACTCATTTTTCTCATTCATTTAACTTTTTTGAAGTTCTTTCGCAAAATATATGTATTACTCTTCCCAGTGCCATCTTTAATTGAAACATATTTTAAATTATATTAATAATATTTGAGATATCACTCTACTACAGTTTTGATGGCAATAGTTATGTTAGACTTCAATATTTAGCAATCGGAGCTGCCATAAAAGTGGATTTTTAAGCCGTTAAGATGTATAAAGATAAGACGAACAAAAGAGGTCATATATAGTATATGTAGTGTACCATAGCTCGATAAGATCAGACTAAAGGTGGTAGGTAGAAAAGAATAGCTCTCAACTACGCGAAAAGTAGAGTTTGGGCAACTTTCTCTTCATCAAAGGGCAGCGCAATTTAGCGATGATGGTCAGATATTTGAAAGTAGGTTGTTTAATTTGATGTTTCCAAACACTTTAACTTGAGGAGTATAATATTAGTTGAGCTAGAAATGTGATGTGTAAAATAATTTGACACTACCAGAAGCAATGCTAATGATATAAGAAAATCGAGGAAGCAAGAAAAGTATACATATTTCGGTCCTCCATCTATCTGTTTTGGCAGTACTGAAATTACCTTCATAAGAATGGTAACCTCATTTTCACAAACGAAAATAGAGTTTCACATAGGTCTATTTCGTATACTATTGATATTTACAGGATATTATAATTATATGAACTAAGGAATCACACTTCGTTTATTCTGAAAAGTAGTAGTTGAAATTCGGCAGATGTAATCGAAGTTTAAATCCAATGTAGCTCAACCTAACTCAATTAGTGTAGCTATGTTTAATCTAATATCTGGATGATGCTACAGGTCGATTTAGCCAAGCATTTTACTTGTCTTTTCGTTATGTCCTCTGTATAATGTAATCGCAATTTACCGTATTATTACATGCAGCTTTATACTCTAAATAGTGTGATTAATTGTTCTTCTTATAGGCAAATCTAACAGGATGTGCAAGTATTGCAACTGGTCATAAGTGCATGAATTGGTAGGACTTTGGTATATCAGTTTTACACCGTTCTTGCGACAAACGTCGATCATTATGTCACAGATGACACAACAAATAATAACATTCCTGATTCACTGTTGCAATTTGCTTAACAAACTAAATGGTTTGAAATTATCGTACCAAGAATAGTTGTCATTTTTAACCATCACTTTAGGGTGTATAGTTATAACCAAAAACCGCTTGAATTGATATGATTTTCAACGTATTTGTAACTATTCTTTGGGAAACAAACATTCCTATTAACGACAGTCCTGCTTACGTCAAATGGGCATCAAACAAAGATATACTGAAAATGATGTTGATGTTTTGGCCGTGATTTTAAAATGCTACCGTGACATTTAAGAACTCTATAGACGAACTATGACATAAGCAAATGATATCGTAGTGTTTCACAAATTCTCGATGTCATATTGGCGTAAAATGTTGCTATAGGACAACAAAAAGAGTTCTACATCCGTTTTACAAGTGAAACCACATGCATTGTTGAATCATTGACGGAAAAAGACAATTTGCTATTTTGAAGTTTCCATTGTGACAATTGTGACTTTCAAACAAGGACCTGAACTATCTATTCAGTTTCATCTAATAAAAGGGTGTTCATACGAATAAAAAAATACAATATAGGTCCAATTGTTGTATGTGAGGATTTGACAAGCATTGAACTATTTTTTTTTCCGTAGCAATATGTGTATTCTCACTATACACGATATAAAATATATATAGCGTGAATAAATACTTGCAAAATTTTTGAGAGAAACTAGTAACTAGTGAAAACTCTCATCGAGATACTCTTATTGGACATAGTATGTATATAATAAAGTAGATAGATTTGTAAGGATGAAGACAAATATGATACCCAATTTTTAATAAGTGGGAGAGTTAATGGATCGAGCACATTACCCTCATTATGCGCTAGTCGTCGTGGACTGTACAATTGGTGGATGATGTGTAGGTATCGATTTAGCAAGAGAAGCTGTGTGATATTACGGTTATATTTAGAAATTTAGTGTTTCAACAAAAATTTAATTTCTGACCCAAGGCAAAGATCAAGCCTGTACATTTAAAAGAATCGTTACAACTAGGCTTTAGGCTGAGATAATATAATCTCACATTCTAATAAATCATAAAATTATTCCTTTTTTTCTTACCAAATAGTGTGTAGATGAAAGTTATTGCTAAAGCTAAAAGGATACAGTATTCCGAGTAACCGCTAGTATTATTTCATCGTGCATAAACCAATCGACTATTATTATGATTAGTTAATTTGTCAACTCTTCAACAATTTAAACTGCTGTTAACCTTATTTCAAACCTTTTTTATTCGTATGTATTCAGCTATAAACGCAAGGGAAAATCCTATAATGAATAAACTCATCATTAGGCAAAACCTATATAAGAGAAATGTAGAAAAATTATAGATAAGCAAAAATATATAAGAACTCATGAAGGAGTTCTCACTTATGAACAAGAGATTATAGAGAGAAATTAGAGGGTCGTCGTTCAACTGAAAATAAATTAATTAATAAAACTTTTTATTGAAGCTTAAGTTGAATCGTGAATATACAAGACCCTAAATTGGGGGTAGTTCATTATACAAGGTTTATTTGATTGTTTTTCAAATATAAAACGCTAACCTTATTTCGGTGTATATTATTATAGTATTTCTAAGGCGAACGTCGTAAAAACCAACCTCTAAAGAATATTCATCTTATAACTGCGTTTAGAAAATGATGCTGCGGTTGTGTTCTTAACTATGTGAGTATAGTCAATTGGTGTTGCAACTTTTGCAAATTGGTGATAAAACTTCATTACTGCTGAACGTACTCTATTAACACCACGATTTGAAAAATACAGGATTTATAAACGATAAGCCAAGAAAACTTATAGCCGAGTGAACATCCCACTTTTTGTGGTGTGGTCTGCACAACTTTAAAGATTAGAGAGAAAAATTAACTTTATGACGAAAACAATTCTGTGTTCTATTTGTGCAGCCCCTTATGAAACTCCATTCTAGGTTTCAACGCATTATGCTTTTAAAATATAGTTAGACTGGTATAGATATGTTTATACTATACCGAACAACACTGCTTCAGGCGAGACTGTGATAGTATGCTAATATAACTGTTCACGATGACGCATCCTTTATATTTAACAGTTACAATTTTGATCTGTATGGTGGTTGATACATTAGTTGAATCAACAAGTAATGAGAAAGTAGATACAGTTAACTATGATAGGGTGCAGTCATAATGTCTTCTTGCATAAACGCAAGCTGCAGTATACAATACTCCTTAGAAGTATTTATCGGCACCGGACCACACTGCAAATAAATGTATCTTCTCTCCGGTAAATTAATTAAGCCTTCATGAAGTCCTTACGCAACGATGTATTGTTAAAAGTTACTATTGCGATAACTTAGATCTCTCTATCGAAGTATAAATGTACCATAAGCAACTAGGATATCGTCATGATTAACTGTGAATAAATATATGCCACGAAAAAAACTGACCGTCGCTACTATAAATCAACATTCAAAAGTGCATCAATTAATGTCAAATACAGTATTTTTCACCTGCATGTCGTACCTTTGAATATAATATTATCGCTCCTTGGAGTAATATAATAACGCTTTTGCCTAATATTTAATTCGGT
Source organism: Scheffersomyces amazonensis (assembly GCF_036850825.1). NCBI lineage: Eukaryota > Fungi > Ascomycota > Pichiomycetes > Serinales > Debaryomycetaceae > Scheffersomyces > Scheffersomyces amazonensis. Next base: position 23,726 of record NW_027042741.1, on the reverse strand, counting down.
ACTTCAATATCTGAATATCGTTATACAATTAGAATATATGTCGTATAGTAAACTAAGCTCATTTCGTTTTCTGTGCTATAAATATTTCTCTTTGGAAATTCGTCAAAGTCGCCTTTTAACAATGAAATCTCATAGTTAAGAAGTCGTAGTTGGTATTTGATCAAACGAAATAATTTATGACCTAAGAAGATAAAATATTATAAGAAACTGCGATAATTGAACATCCAATAGTACGACAATCAAGCTACTACTGAGAGATATTTTTATGATTAGGTCATGAAATAATTTTTATTTACACTATGATAAACATACAGTTAAGAGAACGACATTCATGTGGAAAATACTGTACATCCGCAAGTATTTCTGAAAGAGTCGTAGGTTTTTCACTGTAGCGAGTACATTCAAAGTTTAAATTTTCTTATGAATCGGCAAGTAGAAGATATTAAATATAGAATGAAACGTTAAAGTTAAAAACATTCTTCCAAATATTGCTCCTAAATATAAATGAATGTTATTTCCAAGTGTTTGTGAAACCATAAATAATTTCCTTATAAACCGATTTATATAAAGGATGATAAATGGTAGAAAAAAATACGTTTTGTTAAAAGATACTCAAATTTACTGTTCTTTCAGCCAGAATGTTTAATTGATTGGAATGATTGGATTTTCCGAAAAGCTCAAGGAAGTTCTTTTCTGTTCCACAATTCCAAACTTCTATAAAACCTAAATAAATTGTTTATAGTCTATTTTTTAAAGTTGTACAGTGAACAAAACCTTAAAACTTGTTTTCACTATGTATTAGGAATATTTACCGAATTGGTGAGTATCTTTCAAAATTTCGTAACGCAAAATATCCAGCTTGTACCACAACATGTATATGGTCACAATCGGTCTAAATGGTGTACTACGATTCAAATTAAAAATGTGGTTTCTATAGAAAGTTTAACCTTTTTGCTGAAAGTTCCGATTCGTCAAGCTTATAAAGCCTATTTATCTCACTTTTGAGAACTATTTTTTATGCACTGGAACAAATAAAATTTAGCAGCCTATTATGAAATTATTGCACCATTGTGAGTATTCAAAATACTTTCAGACGACTTCAAACAGTTTGATATATAAGAAACATTATCCTCAAATTCAAATAAATTCATACAATGTTAGTCTTCATGGAGTTAAATATCAGAAATGAAGTCTTCAATTTTAGGAGCAGTATTTTTTGCTGTATTCCTATTGCAGACAGTATTGTCTGAAAACCGTACCAACATTGATGTTAATGGCTATTATATGTTGAATATAACTTCTATGGGGCAAAATTACGATTGTGATTTTTATGCTAATATGACTATTCATGAACATTCAACGTTTATATTTAACAGTTATAATTTTCATCTGTATGGTGGAAGTACCTTTATAAATAAAGGTATCTTTTACTCTCAAAATATAGGTGCTTATCCCTGGTATGATCCAACTCATAATTCCGGTCTGAGTTTTAAACTTAATGAAGGACAAACTACAGGTGGAATCCACAATACTGGTTTTTTTATGTATAATGATAATACTACTAACTGTGGTCCACCTACTTATACCATACATGGTAATTTCTTCATTAATGAAGGAACTTTTATTTTGGCAGGTTGTCAAGCCTGTGACGGTTCTACAAATATCATTAAACCATACGGAACTAATGCAATTTTTCACAATACAGGTGTCCTTGCATATATGCAATATTTTATGACTGTCGGTGATGCACCAAGTACATATTGGGGTTCTGATTCAGCTTGTACTACTTCCGGGGTGGCTACTGTTATCAACAATGGATCTCTTTGTTTGTTTAATAACAACCCTGTATATCAAGGTTCCCAATATGCTGGAAATGGATGTATTGATATTGGTAATCAAAGTACATTTTTTATGAGGTGTGCTCAGTTGTTTGGCCTCGATGGTAATTTACAAACATTTTACCTTAGTACAAATACTTCAGTGTTGTATTTTGATAATATTGGAACATCCAATGCCCCAGCAACTCCATACCTTGTAAGTGGTTGGGGGAATAATAATCAGATTACTATTCATATTTCAGATCCAGTTTGGAATTACGATGGTACAACTTTAAGTATTACAGCTGCATCTGTTACATATAAGTTTATCATTGGTCCTGGATATGACCCGTCTTTGATAAGTTGGAGTCAAGGTGATTCTTGTAATAATTTAAGGGCAGGAGGCGCTCGTTTCGTATACAATGCCCCACCCCCAGATTGCTCAAGACCAAGCGTGTGTTTACCATGTCCAACCGTCATACCTAAATTATATGATATATTACAGGACCAACCTGATTATACGACAACTTTCACCACTACAAAATCAGATGGATCGGTAGAAACTGACTCTGGAGTAGTCCACGTCACAAACACTGACGGAACTATCACTACCACTACTTCCTTATTCCCAAATGAATATACTACTACATTCACCACCACTGAATCTGATGGGTTTGTTGCTACTGATTCCGGGATAGTATTTGCAACTACTGATGAAAACGGTAATCACATCACCACAACGTCTTTATTTCCAACTTCAAGTGATCCATTCACCATTTACACCACTACATTCATCACTACAGCAACTGACGGATTTGTGGCAACTGATTCTGGTATAGTTGTTGTTACCTACAATACCGACGGTAAAGTAACCACAAAGACCTCGTTATTCCCAACCCCAACTGATCCATTCACCTCGTACACCACTACATTCACTACTACCGACACTGAAGGATTTGTTGCTACTGATTCTGGTATAGTTGTTGTTACGTACAATACCGACGGTAAAGTTACTACAAAGACATCCCTATTCCCAACGGTAAGTAATCCATTCACTTCCTATACCACTACTTTCACCACTACTGCAACGGATGGGTTCGTCGCTACTGATTCTGGTGTAGTTGTTGTTACATACAATACCGACGGAGAAGTTACTACAAAGACATCCCTCTTCCCAACTCCAACTGATCCATTCACTTCCTATACTACTACTTTCACCACTACTGCAACAGATGGATTTGTCGCTACTGATTCTGGTGTAGTTGTTGTTACATACAATACCGACGGTAAAGTTACTACCAGGACTTCATTATTCCCAACACAAAGCGATCCATTTACTTCTTACACTACTACATTCACCACTACCGAATCAGATGGATTTGTTGCAACTGATTCAGGAATCATTGTTGTGACTTCCGCCAGTGATGGTTTATGGACTACCAAAACTTCCTTGTTCCCAACCCAAATTGATCTGTTGACTTCCCATTTTACATTTACTAGCACCGAATCTCAACGATCAGAAAATACAAATTCTGGTTCGGCCGACAGCAATGTATTGACTTGTACTACTAACGACCCTTATGTCCATACTTTATCTGGTGTCGTGGTTGTCACATATGACTCTAACGAATCCATTGTGACTAGAACTTCATTATTCCCAGAACAAACTCAGTACGAATGTTACACTACTACATTCACCACCACTGAATCGGATGGATTTGTTGCTACTGATTCCGGTATTGTCATCATAACATCCATCAGTGACGGATCATGGACCACTGAAACTTCCTTGTATCCAACTGAAAGCGATCCATTCACTTCCTATACTACCACATTCACTACTACCGAATCCGATGGATTTGTTGCAACTGATTCAGGAATCATTGTTGTGACTTCCGCCAGTGATGGTTTATGGACTACCAAAACTTCCTTGTTCCCAACCCAAAGCGATCTGTTGACTTCCCATTTTACATTTACTACCACCGAATCTCAACATTCCACATCATCAATTACATCGGACACCAACGTATTAACATGTCACACTACCGATCCACACGTTCATACTCTATCTGGTATCGTGGTTGTGACATATGACACTAACGGTAAAATTGTAACCAGAACTTCATTATTCCCAGAACAAACTCAGTACGAATGTTACACTACTACATTCACCACCACTGAATCGGATGGATTTGTTGCTACTGATTCCGGTATTGTCATCATAACATCCATCAGTGACGGATCATGGACCACTGAAACTTCTTTATACCCAACCGAAAGCGATGTGTTTACTTTGTTCACGACTACCTTCACCACTACTGCGTCCGATGGATTTGTTGCTACTGATTCCGGTATTGTGATTGTGACCTCTGCCAGTGACGGATCATGGACCACTGAAACCTCGTTGTTCCCAACACCCAGTGATCCATTCACTTCTTATACAACTACGTTTACCAGTACTGCTTCTGATGGATTTGTTGCTACTGATTCTGGTATAGTTGTCGTTACTTACAATTCGGACGAAGAACTAACCACAAGGACTTCTTTATTCCCAACGCAAAGCGATGTGTTCACTTCCTACACCACCACCTTCACCACCACCGAATCCGATGGATTTGTTGCTACTGACTCTGGTATTGTTGTTGTGACTTCTGCCAGTGACGGCTCATGGACCACTGAAACCTCGTTGTTCCCAACGCAAAGCGATGTGTTCACTTCCTACACCACCACCTTCACCACCACCGAATCCGATGGATTTGTTGCTACTGACTCTGGTATTGTCATTGTGACATCTGCCAGTGATGGCTCATGGACCACTGAAACCTCGTTGTTCCCAACGCAAAGCGATGTGTTCACTTCCTACACCACCACCTTCACCACCACCGAATCCGATGGATTTGTTGCTACTGACTCTGGTATTGTTGTTGTGACTTCTGCCAGTGACGGCTCATGGACCACTGAAACCTCGTTGTTCCCAACGCAAAGCGATGTGTTCACTTCCTACACCACCACCTTCACCACCACCGAATCCGATGGATTTGTTGCTACTGACTCTGGTATTGTTGTTGTGACTTCTGCCAGTGACGGCTCATGGACCACTGAAACCTCGTTGTTCCCAACGCAAAGCGATGTGTTCACTTCCTACACCACCACCTTCACCACCACCGAATCCGATGGATTTGTTGCTACTGACTCTGGTATTGTTGTTGTGACTTCTGCCAGTGACGGCTCATGGACCACTGAAACCTCGTTGTTCCCAACGCAAAGCGATGTGTTCACTTCCTACACCACCACCTTCACCACCACCGAATCCGATGGATTTGTTGCTACTGACTCTGGTATTGTTGTTGTGACTTCTGCCAGTGACGGCTCATGGACCACTGAAACCTCGTTGTTCCCAACGCAAAGCGATGTGTTCACTTCCTACACCACCACCTTCACCACCACCGAATCCGATGGATTTGTTGCTACTGACTCTGGTATTGTCATTGTCACATCTGCCAGTGACGGCTCATGGACCACTGAAACCTCGTTGTTCCCAACGCAAAGCGATGTGTTCACTTCCTACACCACTACCTTCACCACCACCGAATCCGATGGATTTGTTGCTACTGACTCTGGTATTGTCATTGTCACATCTGCCAGTGACGGCTCATGGACCACTGAAACCTCGTTGTTCCCAACGCAAAGCGATGTGTTCACTTCCTACACCACCACCTTCACCACCACCGAATCCGATGGATTTGTTGCTACTGACTCTGGTATTGTCATTGTGACTTCTGCCAGTGATGGATCATGGACCACTGAAACCTCGTTGTTCCCAACGCAAAGCGATGTGTTCACTTCCTACACCACCACCTTCACCACCACCGAATCCGATGGATTTGTTGCTACTGACTCTGGTATTGTTGTTGTGACTTCTGCCAGTGATGGATCATGGACCACTGAAACCTCGTTGTTCCCAACGCAAAGCGATGTGTTCACTTCCTACACCACCACCTTCACCACCACCGAATCCGATGGATTTGTTGCTACTGACTCTGGTATTGTTGTTGTGACTTCTGCCAGTGACGGCTCATGGACCACTGAAACCTCGTTGTTCCCAACGCAAAGCGATGTGTTCACTTCCTACACCACCACCTTCACCACCACCGAATCCGATGGATTTGTTGCTACTGACTCTGGTATTGTTGTTGTGACTTCTGCCAGTGACGGCTCATGGACCACTGAAACCTCGTTGTTCCCAACGCAAAGCGATGTGTTCACTTCCTACACCACCACCTTCACCACCACCGAATCCGATGGATTTGTGGCTACTGACTCTGGTATTGTTGTTGTGACTTCTGCCAGTGACGGCTCATGGACCACTGAAACCTCGTTGTTCCCAACGCAAAGCGATGTGTTCACTTCCTACACCACCACCTTCACCACCACCGAATCCGATGGATTTGTTGCTACTGACTCTGGTATTGTTGTTGTGACTTCTGCCAGTGACGGCTCATGGACCACTGAAACCTCGTTGTTCCCAACGCAAAGCGATGTGTTCACTTCCTACACCACCACCTTCACCACCACCGAATCCGATGGATTTGTGGCTACTGACTCTGGTATTGTTGTTGTGACTTCTGCCAGTGATGGATCATGGACCACTGAAACCTCGTTGTTCCCAACGCAAAGCGATGTGTTCACTTCCTACACCACCACCTTCACCACCACCGAATCCGATGGATTTGTTGCTACTGACTCTGGTATTGTCATTGTGACTTCTGCCAGTGATGGATCATGGACCACTGAAACCTCGTTGTTCCCAACGCAAAGCGATGTGTTCACTTCCTACACCACCACCTTCACCACCACCGAATCCGATGGATTTGTTGCTACTGACTCTGGTATTGTCATTGTCACATCTGCCAGTGACGGCTAATGGACCACTGAAACCTCGTTGTTCCCAACGCAAAGCGATGTGTTCACTTCCTACACCACTACCTTCACCACCACCGAATCCGATGGATTTGTTGCTACTGACTCTGGTATTGTCATTGTGACATCTGCCAGTGACGGCTCATGGACCACTGAAACCTCGTTGTTCCCGACGCAAAGCGATGTGTTCACTTCCTACACCACCACCTTCACCACCACCGAATCCGATGGATTTGTTGCTACTGACTCTGGTATTGTTGTTGTGACTTCTGCCAGTGACGGCTCATGGACCACTGAAACCTCGTTGTTCCCAACGCAAAGCGATGTGTTCACTTCCTACACCACCACCTTCACCACCACCGAATCCGATGGATTTGTGGCTACTGACTCTGGTATTGTTGTTGTGACTTCTGCCAGTGACGGCTCATGGACCACTGAAACCTCGTTGTTCCCAACGCAAAGCGATGTGTTCACTTCCTACACCACCACCTTCACCACCACCGAATCCGATGGATTTGTTGCTACTGACTCTGGTATTGTTGTTGTGACTTCTGCCAGTGACGGCTCATGGACCACTGAAACCTCGTTGTTCCCAACGCAAAGCGATGTGTTCACTTCCTACACCGCTACCTTCACCACCACCGAATCCGATGGATTTGTGGCTACTGACTCTGGTATTGTTGTTGTGACTTCTGCCAGTGACGGCTCATGGACCACTGAAACCTCGTTGTTCCTAACGCAAAGCGATGTGTTCACTTCCTACACCACCACCTTCACCACCACCGAATCCGATGGATTTGTGGCTACTGACTCTGGTATTGTTGTTGTGACTTCTGCCAGTGACGGCTCATGGACCACTGAAACCTCGTTGTTCCCAACGCAAAGCGATGTGTTCACTTCCTACACCACCACCTTCACCACCACCGAATCCGATGGATTTGTTGCTACTGACTCTGGTATTGTTGTTGTGACTTCTGCCAGTGATGGATCATGGACCACTGAAACCTCGTTGTTCCCAACGCAAAGCGATGTGTTCACTTCCTACACCACCACCTTCACCACCACCGAATCCGATGGATTTGTTGCTACTGACTCTGGTATTGTCATTGTGACTTCTGCCAGTGATGGATCATGGACCACTGAAACCTCGTTGTTCCCAACGCAAAGCGATGTGTTCACTTCCTACACCACCACCTTCACCACCACCGAATCCGATGGATTTGTTGCTACTGACTCTGGTATTGTCATTGTCACATCTGCCAGTGACGGCTCATGGACCACTGAAACCTCGTTGTTCCCAACGCAAAGCGATGTGTTCACTTCCTACACCACCACCTTCACCACCACCGAATCCGATGGATTTGTTGCTACTGACTCTGGTATTGTTGTTGTCACATCTGCCAGTGACGGCTCATGGACCACTGAAACCTCGTTGTTCCCAACGCAAAGCGATGTGTTCACTTCCTACACCACCACCTTCACCACCACCGAATCCGATGGATTTGTTGCTACTGACTCTGGTATTGTCATTGTGACTTCTGCCAGTGATGGATCATGGACCACTGAAACCTCGTTGTTCCCAACGCAAAGCGATGTGTTCACTTCCTACACCACTACCTTCACCACCACCGAATCCGATGGATTTGTTGCTACTGACTCTGGTATTGTTGTTGTGACTTCTGCCAGTGACGGCTCATGGACCACTGAAACCTCGTTGTTCCCAACGCAAAGCGATGTGTTCACTTCCTACACCACCACCTTCACCACCACCGAATCCGATGGATTTGTTGCTACTGACTCTGGTATTGTCATTGTGACTTCTGACAGTGATGGATCATGGACCACTGAAACCTCGTTGTTCCCAACGCAAAGCGATGTGTTCACTTCCTACACCACCACCTTCACCACCACCGAATCCGATGGATTTGTTGCTACTGACTCTGGTATTGTCATTGTCACATCTGCCAGTGACGGCTCATGGACCACTGAAACCTCGTTGTTCCCAACGCAAAGCGATGTGTTCACTTCCTACACCACTACCTTCACCACCACCGAATCCGATGGATTTGTTGCTACTGACTCTGGTATTGTTGTTGTGACTTCTGCCAGTGACGGCTCATGGACCACTGAAACCTCGTTGTTCCCAACGCAAAGCGATGTGTTCACTTCCTACACCACCACCTTCACCACCACCGAATCCGATGGATTTGTTGCTACTGACTCTGGTATTGTCATTGTCACATCTGCCAGTGACGGCTAATGGACCACTGAAACCTCGTTGTTCCCAACGCAAAGCGATGTGTTCACTTCCTACACCACCACCTTCACCACCACCGAATCCGATGGATTTGTTGCTACTGACTCTGGTGTTGTTGTTGTGACTTCCGCCAGTGACGGCTCATGGACCACTGAAACCTCGTTATTCCCAACCCAAAGCGATGCTTTCACTTCGTACTCCACCACTTTCACCACCACCGAATCCGATGGATTTGTGGCTACCGACTCTGGTGTTGTTGTTGTGACTTCCGCCAGTGATGGTTCGTTGACTACATTTACTTCGTTATTCCCCACCGAGAGTGAAACAGTGAAAACTGGTAAGACTGATAACTCATTTAGTACATCAGGTTCATCTGGCCCTAGCACTGGTGGTCCATTTAATGGTGTAACCTCGTTTACGACAACTTTCGCCACCACCGAATCCAATTTAGATAGTGGGGATCATTTAATTTTTCAGCTAGTATAGATATTAGCCTGTGTGCAGGAGAGCAGATTTACTATGTAAAAAATCAATTTTCACCTCGCAGGACAGAACTTGGGTGCATTTTGATTTTCCCATAGTTAAGGGTGCAAGTTGAGTCGTTTATATGCCGTACTAAAAAAATAGTCTAGTATAATTTAGATTGACCAGAAATTTTTATGAAGTGAGCTATGTAAATGTTTATTAACAACATAAGTAAACTACACTATTATTGATATGCAACATTTTAATGGTTTTTAAAGTACATATGTTATTTTGGTTATAGTTTCACCACGATCCATTTGAGTATGACTTTCAATTGTTACGGATTCACTAATTAGACATCATTGTATTTCTCATTATGATTAATATATTAATTACTATAATGTTATACAGCCATTGCAATTCAATGACTTTTAAGCTGGTTTTGATAAGATTCGTTTAGTATGGACTTGGGTCACTAGGTACACTTGTTTCAGAAGGTGATTTATTACTATTTGTGGAGCAGTAGTTTAATGGTCAAGAGTTATAAAGTAATTAGTGTAATATTATCCAGATAAGGCAATTCAATGACTTTTAAGCTGGTTTTGGTAAGGTTCGGTAGCTATTGCTTTTGGTCACTAGGTGCACTTGTTTAAGGTGATTTATTACTATTTGTGGATCAGTAATATAATAATCAAGAGTTTTAAAGTAATTACTATAATATTGTCCAGTCAAGGCAATTCAATGACTTTTAAGCTGGTTTTGGTAAGGTTAGGTAGCTATTGAGTTTGGTCACTCGGTGCACTTGTTTAGCACTCTAAGTTTTAATGGTATAGTTTGCTGGTGTTGATTGTTGGTAAATTTGGTATTTTTGTATATTAAGGGTTGTATTTAATATAGAAAGATCATCTTTTTCTTTGGAAGTTATTTCAAAAGATGTAGAATGTAATTAGATAAGTTATATATGTATAATTATTTTAATAAATGATTTGGTTCACATTTTATGCTCTTCTCTAGTTTGTAATAAATTTATGATTAATGTAGATTTGAATTTTTGGTCGTGCGTAGAAATTGTTAGCTGTAATTTTTTAGTGAGCAGAAAATTAAATTTATATTTTAAAGTATAGTAATTAGAGTTAGATAAGTGGCACTATGTACAATTGCTAAAGTAGTAACATTGGAACGTAATGTAGTTTAGATATTAGTTTGGAACATAATGTAATTTAGACATTAGTTTGGAACTTAATGCGCTTTAGAAGTAAGTTTGGAACATAATGTAGTTTAGATATTAGTTTGGAACATAATGTAATTTAGACATTAGTTTGGAACTTAATGCGCTTTAGAAGTTAGTTTGGAACATAATGTAGTTTAGATGTTAATTTGAAATTATTTAGATAGAACTAATACAATTTAGAATTAAGTAGTAGAATTTACTAGAAATTTAACAATAGCAAGTCAAGCTAAGTTAGCACTGAAGATAGAATTGGTTTAAATAGTAGTAATTAATGAGTGTTGTTAAATGTAGTAGTAACATAAGTAATCTTGTTCTAACTATCGGAAAGCTAATAGAATTTAATAAATATAGATATTGTTGTCACATAATAGTTGTATTTAAGGTGACTTTAATTAAAGTAAAGGAACTGTAGGATGGAAGGTAGAACAAATTAATTAGAAATATCATCATATGGAAATAGTAATTAAGTAATTAAAGAGTAATATAGAATGTCTATTAGATATTATAAGTATAGTTTTAGAGGTTATACTGAAGGTAACTTAATGATACTTTAAATATAAGTGTTATTCAAGGATATTGGAGGTACCCAATTGGAATTAGAAATAACTTCAATAGTATTAGCTGACGTATCAGTGGTATATGATATAGTTAAAAATGTAGAAGTAAGTAGCGCTTATTTTACAAGTCTAACTAAAAGTAGTGTTTATTAGTGATATGAATTAGAACAAGAGTCTAATGGATAGTAATCTTTAATTGGGAAAGTAATAAAATATACTATTGGAAGTAGCAGTAAGCTAGCAATAACTTTTATTGAGTATAGTAGAAAATATATTTAACTTGTATAAGTAATGATTAAGAGAAAGTAATGATTCTAAATGGAAGAAGTGAAGTCAAGTTAGTTAGAAATATATTGTAATGTTAAAATTTATACTAGAAAGAATTTTACATACATATATAACTATAATTTTATACTTACTTTAATACCATTTTAGTCTTCTTATCCAAATGGTAATGCATTATGCTGGTTTCCTCTTCTTTCACTTGTTGGATCATTATATATATGAAGTACATATACCCATATGTCCCTCGATATTCACTTAATATAACTTTAAGAAAATCATCGTAGCTGTGAAGTATCCATATTATTTCTTGATTCCTAAACATCTTAGATAAGGTAATAAAACACAAGTCTATATTGTAATAGCCAGTCAAAAGAATGAAACTTAGTAACTGTTCCATCATGCATTCACCTTGATGCATCAAGTGGCATCTTTTGCATGCTCCTTTAGTTTGTTTCTGTCTTAATCTATCTTCTAATTGTTTCATTTTTTCCTCTTTGACATTGTTGTCCATCAGCCATCCTACCTTACTACTTACTCCCCTCCAACCATTAATCACTTTAAGTGTTGTCAGGAAGTTTCTCCTTTTAGTTGTATCAGCCCCAAGCCTATTATTTGGCTTGGGGGTATACAATAGATTATACAAATCTTGACTTAATTCTTGAAAAGGGATATTATGATGAGTTAAGTTCAACTGTTTGTTGAATCTTAGTAATACACAGCTCTTCATTTTGGCTCTAAACAGCTCCTGATGTACATAATTAACTACTATATTTCTTAGTTCTATAGCCCTTTCTATATTATCCTGATTAATATAATTAAGTAACTTTTTGGAGGAACTCAAGACATATGGAATAAGGAGTCCCATAGTAAATCTGTAGTTGGGACATTCTATATTGTGGGTTTCGTGATTGAGTCCACATCCATAGCAGATCACCTGATTCCCAAGACCACGGTAATAGTAGTGTTGGAAATTATAAATTAAGGCATTATCAATTCTTAATTCATCCTCAAACTTAGCTTTTTTAAAACGTTGTGGATCCATCATTACATAGATATTATCATTATATTTCTGGAGTACTGAAATGACCGATTCATCTGTTTGAAGATATAATGATTCATCTGCTGATTGGTTATTTAATATCCGCTGTTGTTTGGAGGCAGATTGGTATGACTGTGTTTCTCCTCTTCTTTTCAATATTGGTCTTGTTGAATCAAAGGTTGACAAAGGTGACTGATATGTGTTGGTTGTATTGGACAGACTACCTGCAACTTCATTTATTGATGATTGAGCTAAAGGTATGTTAAATAAAATTCTATTGCTAGCTGGTTTATTTAGTGATCTATTAATCATACTAGGTGGAACTTGATTGACGACAGGCAAATTATCAAACCAGTCAGTAGTGTCTGTCTCATCCATTGTATTATCAGCTTGTGTTTCTACTTCAATTGGTCTATCTGTTTCTACTTCCATTGGTCTATCAACTTGTGTTTCTCCTTCAATTGGTCTATCTGTTTCTACTTCAATTGGTACTATCGGTTGTGTTGGACCATTGCTTCTGCAGACACTGCACAACAGTACTTTGAGTTCTGTGCACAGTTTGATTTCCAATTCTTGGGACCAATTTTGAACCTCCGACAAACATGTAGGTGACATGAGTTTCTTTTGAAATTCATCTTTACTTCTATTGGCTACAAGAATCAAATCAACTGTCGATGCCTGCCCATCTCTACCAGTCCTACCACTGGCTTGTATGAGAGTTTCGGCGTCATAGCATTGGTCTCCAATAATTAAATATCTAAGTGATGTTATGTCTAATCCGGTAGTAAACCCAGTAGTAGCAATTACAACTCTTAATTCACTATTGTATACCTTTTCTATAACACTCTCTTTATCAGCGAAATTTAACTTGGAATGGAACATTTCACAATTAATACCAGCCTCTTTGAATTCTTTATGATACTCTTGTACCTTTCTTATAGTGGGTAAGATAACAATACTAAAAGGAACTTGTAATACTTTTGATTTAATTATTTCAGCAACTTCTTCTTCTCTTTTGACAATGGTTTTATTAAGTATTATATTTGGACGAACAATGGAAGGACTTTCTAATCTAATTAGCCTTTTGGGATTTATCAAACTGTTCAATTCCCTTTCATATGATTTAGGGTATGTCGCTGACACAAAGAGCATTTGAAATCGTTTGCATTTAGCAATTTCTTCATTTTTGCTCTCTCTATATTGATGATACATAAAGTGGGCCTCTTCAAATATAATTCGACGTACTGACATATGGTTGGAAGCTTCAATGGTTTCTATCAATTCATTACTAAATAGTTCTAATTGTACTATTAGCATATCATATGCTGTGGTGTAATTAATAGTACCCTCATAAATTAATGGTACAACTCCGTAACGTTTTAGATGTTCTAATATATCTAATCTCAAGGAAATAAAGGGTACTACAACTACTGAGACTTGCCTTTTGCTACTTGGAAACACATAGTTTTCCAAATAGCTGGCAACCCCATATGTTGCTGTCTTTCCCTCAGAAGTTCTTAAACATATAGCTATAGAGTTATTTCTAAGAACCTCCAAGGTAGTAACCACTTGTATTTCTCTAGCTGGAAAATTCAAAACCTTAAGATAAGCGTCTTTTACATCCGCAATGCTAACATCTTGCCATATTATGTTTGAACTATTAACTTCGGGGGTTACATGATTAGTCAACATCTCATACCATCTATTGCAAACTTTCCTTTGGAGTAAATTGTTACTGACATTACTTCTGCTTTCATGATTATAACCGTAATTGACCAAGGCCGTTGTATTGGAATGGTTGCTCATTCTATTGATTTCACTGATTATTTGTTCAACTTTATTAAAGTCAACAACTAAAGAGTGAACCAATGAATGTAACCCTTGACGCATTTCTCTTTGATTTAACCCAACACCATATGCCTTTGTGATGTTTCGAATGGCACTCAATCCAAGGTCCGGCTTAGCTCGACCATTAAGTGATATGAACAACTTGGTAAAATACTCTCTTTTAATATATTCAACATTATTAGCGGCCCTGATTATTGGATCTTCTACATCTAGATCCTCTTCTTCATTCTCTATTTCTTCGATTTCCTGAACTAAGTCTTGGTCTATATCTGAATTAACATGTCTATTAGTACGTTCTTTTGTATAACTAGTACCCTCAATAAACTTGAGTCTAAGCTCCAACAATATATGCCTTGTCAAATGTAAGTATAATATGAGATATTGTCCGGTTTCCACATTCAAGTATTTAGTAATAGCAACTATAGTATTGTGACGGTCTAAATTTTTGGAGTAGGTAGTTCTGAATACTACATTTTCTTCATCAAGAATTACATTACTAGGTGAGTTGGAGTGGTCCTCGATTCTCATAGTGAGAATCTCTGGAGACCTATAGGGTGCTCCGCACCCAATAATAATAAGTAGGTAAAGTAATTCTTGAATCTTGAGTATTCTCTTGAACAAAGCAACAGCAGAATGAACATTTTTGACTTTATTTTTTTTGAGTAATAGTTGAAATTCAGAATTGCTATAGCGTTTAAATGTTTTTCGGAGACTGAGTTTCTTATTATACTCCTTAACTATATCTGAATATTTAACACCATTGAAGAGATCAGGACCAAATATATCAACCAACTCATCTTTAATTGTAGTAATGCAACCTTTTCTCATATCATTCAATAGTTGCAATGAGACAATCTTACCGTTAATTCTAAAAGCATCTGTTCTGGAACCTACTTGTTGACAATTCATCGGAGTCTGAGGACTAGCTAAATCATGTTGATTGAACAACCATTTAAGACTGAAATAACCTGCACTATGTTCAATGTTGGGAGACTTTAATTCCTGTTTGAATGCTTTAAATTCTTCTTTAGTAATTTCATGTATAATGATTAATTTGGAGAAGAATAATACGCTGCAGAACATAGTCCTTCTCACTGAGTTCGAGACAAGACTATTATTCTGCAGCATACAACTAAGAACAAAAAGGTCTAGAACTGTTCTCTCAACATTAACTTTTAAAAGATAATCTTTTAAGAACATAGTGCAGAACTTGTCGAAGTCCTCTTTCGAAGTTACCTTAATATCTAAATGGAATAAACTTACTTGAAGGAAGGTCACAGTGGCTTTAACATAATCATTAACCGCCCCTCTACTATAGTGTGACTTTAAGAACACTTTGGTAGTATTCAAGTTTTTCTGAAACTCATTAAGCTTGTCCAAGTGATCCTTTGTAAAAAAGCTTCTTACTAAACTGGTAAGCTTTTTCTTACCGGCTTCATCTTCTGGAACTTCCTTGTAAAGTCTCATTGCCCTTTCAACACAAAGTAATGATAAGAATTTATCCTTATTCAAGTCCAGTAAAATATTTTCCTGAGTTAAATTCTCATAGATATCAATTGTAGTTGCTTCAATTAAAATTGATGATAAACGGCTACTGATTCTAACAGGATAACCCAGCTGCTGCAGCAGGACTAGCATTTCATGATTGGCTTCAGGATGATATTTCTTGACATGCCGATTGAAATACTTTAACCCAATAAACGAAGAGTCACAAAAGTTACAATTGTACATGTCAATTGGTTGGACACCCGGAATAGAGACATTGGTAGACAATCTGTTGGTAGTAATGTCTCTCTGCAATTTAGATTCATCTAAAAAGAAGGGTTCCAAACTCTCATACTTCGCTGCCACATTACCCTCCCATCCAGGAATATCAGTGATAAGTCTTCTGAACTGCTGCATGTTCGGAATACTTCTGAATTCATTGGCTTTCGGAATAAAGACAAAAGGAATTCCTGGAGTACAGATGTATCCGTTAGAGTTCAAGGTTTCAAGAGTTTGATTAGTGGCTTGGTCATAAAGTGACTCAACTACTTCATCTTCACTTTCGCTAGAGTGTTCGTCGCTGAAGACTTCTCCATAATATGGAATGCCGTGGTTAAGAAAATCGCGTTCAGTACTATCTGTGGTAGACATTGTTGGTTTAAGAACTTTGGTTATGATAAACGTATCTGATCTTAGTTAGTGTTATATCTATCTGGTTTGATGTTAAATTTTTATTTTTCTTTGAAAAAGCTTTGAAATATTTTCATTCTAACTTTTTCCTTATTTAGGTAAATGGTACACACTACGCATTGATTTAAGTTCGTGCATAAAAATTAACTTATTATATTTATTTAGACTTAACAGGTTACTAATTAGATGATACAGTGCAGACGGTTATTAAAATATATTAAATCAAAGTATTGCAAAAAATATTATTGACAATTAATAATACTCGCTATGACTATTAATAGAGGGATCAGGTTTTCTTATCTGAATTATTTTACGAACTGTTATCTCTTAATAATAAATTAAATAATTATAAATTAAATATTAGTATTTGTGAATATTCTAAATTGATGTAGTAATAGTAAATTAAATAGAAGTAAGATCAGGACAGCTCAAATGGTTACTTTCAAAAATAGTTAACCAAGTAGTTCGCTAGGTGGACAAAATTAGGGGGCTGGACAGAAAAAAGTTAATACTGGAGAAGGCAAAAGCTGCAAAAAAATACTGTCCGATTTTACTAGTTGAAAGAAAATACTCAATAAATTGAAGGCGAGGAAAAATTAGGGAGGGTTTGTCTAGGCGGGAAAAAATACTGATTGAAATTGACAAGGTATATTCTGGCTGATTGCAATAGAGTTTATACTTAACTGCTTGGAGCTCAGAATGAAGTATATGGTATAAGGTGATGTAGTTAAGATATTTCTACAGTTTGGTAGTACTCACATTAAGGTGGGTGAAGTTACAGGTATTTAGAAGTTTTCTAGTATGTGCGAAAGTATTGTTCTCATAGTTAAGGAATGCTTAAAACAGTCGTCAAGTATCACTTTTATTAATGGTATGAGGCTGATATTTTGGCAAGGTTATATTGACGTTAGAATACAAATAATGTTAGAAGAAGAGCTTATTAGCATTAAGTTTAGAGTGTTTGGATTTAGGTAATTTAACATAGTTAAGAGCACATTTAAAACAAGTATCACTTTTATTAATGGTATGAGGCTGATCTTTTGGTAAGGGTATATTGAGTTTAGAACACATGTACAGTTCAAAGAAGAGCTTATTAGCACTATATTTAGAGTGTTTGGATTGAAATTTTACATAGTTAAGAACACATTTAAAACAGGCGTCATTGGGTATTTTTTGTAAGTGTATTGAAAAAGTGAAGAGTGAGATTGATTTATAATGGCAGTGTTTAGTTATGGTTGGGATATGAGTTATTGAGGATTAGTAGTGGTGGAGTTGGTTCTAGCATAGTCTTAGTAGAATATGCTTGTAGCGTCTCAGTTATGTCGTAAAAAAAATAGCGAGTGTCGAAAAATTTAGGGAGCATTTAGCTAGCGAGAAAAAATAGGGAGGGTTTGGGTAGGCGCGAACTTTAAGAAAGCAAAAAATTAGGGAGGGTCGAATTAGCGCGCAAAAATTGTGATCGAAAAATTTACAAGTATTTGCCGATTTGGCAGTAATATATTTAGAGTTAACAGAAGTAAGTAATATTATTATAAGATTAAGTGTACTAGAGGCTTTGGGGTGATATAATGGTTGATTAGTATATCCGTGCGTTTATTGAGTTAGAGTAATGTGTCTAGAAGTAAACTCTTAAACTTATATAAAGTTAAAGGATATTAAAGATTGTATATAAATAAAAGCAATTTAAGTAAAGGTTATTGAAGAGTGTAAACAAAGTGTCTTAGGTCAGGTTGGTAATATATTTATCATTAGAAGTAAGTCAAATAATGGTTTTATAAATGGTAATAAGATATATTATAGTTAAGTTAAGTATAGGTAGTGAAAGTTTTATAAGTATATTTACGTGTATTTTAAAAGTGATATCAAGAAATTTTATAGTGATAGAAGACTCTAAGATAATGCTACATATATATGAGTAATAATGATGACGATAGTTGACACGTAGTAGTGTTTTGGACTAGGATAAGATAGTATATTAGAAATGGAAAGTATAAGATATAAGGTGTGTATAAGATGTGGTAAAGTTAAAGGTAATGTTAAAGTAGGTATATATTTAAAGTATACAGGGCATTTGGATGTAATTAGTAACAAGTTAAGTCATGTTAGTATAAGTAGTACTGAGATATGATGTAGATAAATAAAAATATATGTTGGTAGCGTTTATTTTACAAGTCGAAGTAAAATAATATTTCATCAATGATATGAAGTTGAAGAATAGTAGAATATAATGTAGTTGTCAAGAATTAATTGGAAGACTAGTAATAAGGTCTATTATTTGAACTTGAAGTAGGTTAGAAGTAGGTTTTACTACATATAGTAGAAATTATAAGTATTAGTACTAGACTTAGCAAACTAAAAATGGGGTAAAGTTAGTGATAATGTTATAGCAAGTATGAAATAAGTATAAGCACGGTATTTAGATAGCAGTAGAATTAATTAAAGTAATGTTAGTATAAGCAGTAATAAAATAGGCTACAGTTAAGAAAGTATATATGGTAGTAGCGCAAAATTATAAATTGAGGTGAAAGTGGAATTGCGTAGTGATATTAAAGTAAATTGAAGTGTAATGGTATCAGGGCTATTTGAATAAAGCAGAAGGTAATAAAAAGATAGATTATGTGGAGGTAAGAGTAAGTTTGTAGTAATTTATGTGAAGTATAGTAGATATTTTATTAGGTAATAAGGGTGATTGTAAGTTATTGTATGAGATTGGAAAAGAGGCTAGTAGTATTAAATTATTAATATAAAGGAATTCGGTAGATGTTTTATTATAATAAGTAAAGTTAGAGTTAGTATTACAGAGTTAGAAAATATGTAGAAATAGTTAAATATTTGAATAAAATGTGAAATAAAAAGTTGGTTTAGTAAGAAGTGTAAATGGTTGAAGGTGATAATAGATAATAATTGAAAGTATGTAAGTGTGGAGGTGATTATATATTAATAATAAGCAAGTTAAAATCATTTTAAGTGTGATTAATTTTTGAGAATTTGGTTAGATTATTGCGAAAAAGTGTTAGCATGAGAATAAATTTAAAAAAAAAATGATAAAGATGATATAGTATATAAAATTATGAATATGCAATTATAATGCTAATATTATGTTATAAGATGAATTAACGAGTGGATAATAAAAATATAAGGTATAAAGCAGTTCAAGTGGTGTAAGGTATGGTAGTATTGTAATATAGTATAGTTTGAAAATGGGAGCGCATGTTTAAAAATTTAAGCAAGGCTGATTTTGTGTTATAATATGAAGTAAAAAATGTAATAATAGTAAAGAATATGACAAGTAAAGTAGATTATATGTAGAACAAGAAATATAATAATAGTAAATATGTAATTATAAGTAAGAAAGTAAAGTTTGATTTAAGTAGCAGTATAATTGGTTGAAGTGTATCGCAAGGAATAGCATGGATATCGCAAGTGAATAATTAAAGTAATATGTAGTAATGAAATATGGATTGTGTGGGAGTAGGCTATAGTAGTTATATTAGGTTATTGTTAGAAAAGAGTTTAGAAGTGGAAGTGAATCGCACGGGAATCGCAAATTAATTAGTAAGAGAAAGTAATATGAAAGATAGATTGTGTGGAAGGAGTAATATTAAGTATTAAAAGTGGAAGTTAATCGCAAGGGATCGAATGGATATCGCAAGTGAATAATTAAAGAAAGTGATATGTAGTAAAGAAAGAAGGATTGTGTGGGAGTAGTAATGCTAGGAGTAGGTTATAGTAAATTGTAAGTAGTTATAGGTTAGTAAGTTAAAGTAAAGAATAAGAATAGTTAGAGATTAGAAGTTAGAAGCAGAAGTATAGAGATTAGTGTGAAGTATAGTAAGAATGAATAGTTGAAGTTTTAGTGAGATAAGTAGGAAGAAGAGATGTAATAGGAAGGAAAAGAAGTGAGAAAGTAAGTGTTAAAGTGTAAAAGGTATGTTAAAGTAGATGTAGAGTTAAGATAAGGAAGAGACGCAGTTAAAAAGAATAGAAAGGAGTGATGGAAAGGGTGGTGTGGTAGTAAAATGTGATAAAAGAGTTGGTTTATAAGATAAGAAGTTGAGATGTAAATGGTATAGAAGAGAAGGTGGTTAAAGTTAAGTAAGTAAAGAATTAAGTGGTTAAGAAGTAGTAAGAGTAAGAATAGTGAGTGTTAAAGTAAGGGAAAAGAAGAAAAGAATAAAAAAAGGGAATTTTGAAAGGAAGTATGTAGTATTAGAAAGAGAAGTATTAGTATTGATTTAAGGTAATGTTGTATAGGAATGTTAAAGTAGAAGTAAGTAGTAAAATAATATTAGTAAGAAAGAAGAGATTTAAGGTATAGTAATAGTAAGATTGTAAAGTGGGAGTAGTATTGGAAGAGGAGAAAGTAAGAAGAGAAAGGTAGTTTGTAAATAAGTTAAGTTATAAGTAGAAGTAGAAAGGTTGTAGTTATGGATTATTAGAAAAGTAAAAGGAGTAAAGAATAGAGAAGGTAGAAGAAAATGATAAGTGATAGTATATGTAGAAATAGAAAAGAGAATGGTAAGAAATGAAGATGATAAGAAGTAAGGGAGAAGTAAGGTAGTAGTGATAAGTAAAGTAAAGTAAGGAAAAGAGTAAGAGTAAAGTAAGTAAGGAAAGGAAGAGAAGGAAGTGTGGGAGTAGTTGTGTTAATGGTAAGTTGAAGTAAATGAGGAAGAAGGAGTAGAGTGTGTAAGAAAGGTTAGTGAAGTAAAGTAGGAAGGGTTAGTAAAGTAAGTAAATGGAGGTGTGGTAGTAAAAAAGAAAGTAGAAGTTAAGAAGTAAAAGGTAAAGAAGGTGGTGTGGTAGAAGTAAAGTAAGAAAGGTTATTGTAGTAAAGTAAGTAAAAGTAAAGGGAGGTGGGGTAGAGTTAGGTAGAAGTTAAGAGGTGAGTAGTAGGATAAGTAAAGTAGTTAAAGTAAAGATAGGAAAGTAGTAGTAAGGGAAAGGAAATGGGTGAAGTAGAGGAAGAAGTAAAGTAGAAGTTAAGAAGTAGAGTAGAAGTTAAGAAGTAGAGTAGAAGTTAAGAAGTAGAGGGAGAAGTAAATGGTAAAGAGAAGGTAGTGTGGTAGTAGTAAAGGGGTTAAGTAATGATAAGAAAGTAGTAAAAGAATGAAATGGTAGAAGAAAAGGTTAAGAAGTAGAGTAGAGTAAGTAAAGTAAAGTAGAGTAAGTAAAGTAAGGTAAGAAGTAAAGTAGAAGGTAAGAAGTAAGGAAGAAGGTAAGAAGTAAGGAAGAAGGTAAGAAGTAATGAAGAAGTTAAAAGGAAGTGTGGTAGTAGTAAAGTGATAAGTAGAGGGTTAGAAGTAATGGTATAGTAAGAGTAGGTAAAGAAGTAGAAGGAAGTAAAGTAGAAGTTAAGAAGGGAGTTTGGTAGTAGTGATAAGTAAAGTAGAAGTTAAGGAGGGAAATGTAAAAAGTAAAGATGAGGAAAGGTAGTAAAGGTAGTTAAGAGTATTAGTGAAAGAGTAAAGGTAGGAAGGAAGTGGATTAGTGAAAAGAGTAGTAGAAAGGTAGTAAGTAAAGAGTAGAGGGGAAGTGTGGTAGTAGTAAAGAAGTAAAGATGAAGAGAGTAAGTAGAAGGGAAATGATGAAAAGGGTAGTGGAAGTAGTAATGAAGGAGGAAGTAAATGGTAGAGAAGGAGGTGTGGGAGTAGTAAAGTAGAGAAAGTTAAAGTAAGTAAAAGTGTGAAGTAAAGGAAGAAGTTAAGAAGGGAGTGTGGTAGAGAGGAGAAGTAGTTGAAGTAAAAGTAGAAGTTAAGAAATGGAAATGTAAAAAAGAGAGATGAGTAAAGGTGTGTTAGTAAAGGTGTAGTAGTAAATGAGTAAGTGTATGGTAAAGTAAAAGGAAGTGTAGTAGAATGAAGTGTAGTAGTAGAAGTAAGAGAGTTAATGTAGAGTAAAGGAAGTGTGGTAGTGATAGGGGATGTAAGAGGAGGTAAGTAAAGGGAAAGAAGAAGGAGTAGTAGAGTGGAAAGGAAGAGGGAGTGTGGTAGTAGAGAAAGTTAATGTAGAAGTAGAAGTAGTAGAAGTAGAAGTAAAGAAAGAAGTAAAAGAAGAAGTAAAAGGAAGTGTGGGAGTAGTATTGGTTAAAGAAAGGTAATGTATTAGAGAAAAGGGTAGTTAAAGAGTAAAAGTAGTTAAAGTAAAAGTAGAAGTAAAGGAAGAAGTAAAAGGTAAGGAGAAGGTAGTGTGGTAGTAGTAGTGAAAAGGAAGTGTGGGAGTAGTAGTGGTTAAAGAAAGGTGGTGTAGTTAAAGAGTAGTTAAAGAGTTAAAAGGTAGAGTATTAGGGAGAAGAGTAGTAAAAGTAGGAGAAAGTATGAAAGTGAAGGTAGAAGGAGTAGAAGGGAAGTGTGGGAGTAGTTAGGTAGTGTGTGTGAAAAGGGAGAAAGTAGGAGATGTATGGTAGTAAAGGTAGTTGAAGAGTAGTAAATGTTAAGAAAGAAAAGGTAGAAAGGAAGAGTGGAAAGTAGTGTAGTAGTGAAAAGAGTAGTTAATGTAGAAAAGAAAGAGTAGAAGTTGGTAAAGAAAGAAAGGGTAGAAAGAGAAGTGAAAAGGGTAGTAAGAGTAAAGAAAGAAAAGGGAGAAGGGAAGTGTGGGAGTAGTAATGGGAAAAGAGTAGTAAGAGTAGTAAGAGTAGTAGTAGTAAGAGTAGTAGTAGTAAGAGTAGTAAGAGAAGTAAGAGTAGTAAGAGTAGTAAGAGAAGTAAGAGTAGTAAGAGTAGTAAGAGTAGTGTAAAGAAGTAGTTAATGGTAGTTTAGAGTAAGTTGAATGGAAGTGAAAAGAGTAGGTTTTTGGTAGAAATTGGGTAGAAAGTTTGGATTGTTGGATGTTGGATGTTGGATGTTGGATGTTGGATGTTGGATGTGTTGGATGTTGGATGTTGGATGTTGGATGTTGGATGTTGGATGTTGGATGTTGGATGTTGGATGTTGGATGTTGGATGTTGGATGTTGGATGTTGGATGTGTGGATGTGTGGATGTTGGATGTGTGGATGTGTGGATGTTGGATGTGTGGATGTGTGGATGTGTGGATGTGTGGATGTTGGATGTGTGGATGTGTGGATGTGTGGATGTGTGGATGTTGGATGTGTGGATGTGTGGATGTGTGGATGTGTGGATGTGTGGATGTGTG